>NC_059475.1:15256936-16528287 GCF_018139145.2 Gymnogyps californianus | reverse complement strand
TTTACAGCTAAAATGAATGAATTGGCTTCTAATTTGTTAAATGGGCAATTCTTGTCTAGGTTGTTGTTAACTTGCCTCTCCCAGCCTGAGGTGGCCAATGTCTGGGTTGAGAGAATCCGAGAAAACCCTTCCGTGTATGACTGTGTTTGCTTTATCATGTCGAGCTCTACAAATGGTAAGTTGCCAAAACAAGCTGGGAATTAGTGGGTGTTTGCAGAAAAAAATAAGAACTGAAGTACGCAATTTCAAAGACAGATATTTTCAATTGGGAGTACAGAATTTCTTTAAAATAAAGTAAACCTCGTGAATTTAAAGGACACCAAAATAAACATGTCCTGCCTTTGCAGGTTTATAAATATATATAAAACCAACCAGAAAAGCACCCATAGAGGAAGAAGAAAGCTCTGTGGGGGAATCAAAATAAGTCTAATAGAAGAAGTTGTTACTTGGCACAGTAAAGGAAATGACATAGTCCTCATTCAGGGATATACATATGTCATTTTTGATCCTTGAAACAAGACCTCATTTAAATTTTTTTTCAAATCAGATATGTGTTTTCCGGTTTTAAAACTACCATACTTGTGGAGTGTGAACTGGAGGGATGATTCAGTTACTCTGAATGGCAGCTGAATACTGCACAGGCTTTGGGTCTGCAGTCAGTGGTACACAAATCTCTTAGCACTAATTTAGCAAAAAACACACTAAGCACCTAATAATGGAAATATTTTGAATAGCATTTATGTTTCACATCCAACTCAATTGTAACAGCAGTTGTCATTTGTCTAGGAATCCTAATAATTTAGCTTCTTCAATTTGATTGGGTTTTTTTTTTAGTGACAATGCTCAGAAATCCTGCTCTGTCCAATTGAAATCACAGATCTACTTAAGTAAAATGCAGATTCGCAAGTGTAAGGTTAGCAGAAAACTGCGTATTTAGGGACAAATCATGAAAAGTTTTACTTCAGAAGCAGAAGTTACGACTTTCCAGGAATGTGAAGTCTCTTTGCAGAATAAAGTTCCTGCTTCATAAATGGCATGAGAAGGTAGAAGGTGTCAGTGGGCTTTCATAGAATCCCTATTCATCAAGCTGTTCACCTGATCTATGCCACAAAAAGGGATTAAACATAGCAACCCTTTAGTAGGTCGTGAACGAAACTAATATATTTCAGCACTGAATTTACTCTGAATACTTTTATATATTAGCATTTTGTGAGCTAATTTTTGCTCTCCGTTTTTAGTCTTGTTGAAATTTATACGTTCTCTCTTGTGCAGTTGAATTGCTGGTAAAAGTGGGTGAAGTGGTGGACAAACTCTTTGATCTAGATGAAGAGCTAATGTTAAACTGGATTAAAAATGGCACTTGTCGGTCTGTGGGACCGTCTGTAGATGATTCCCCCGAAGAACTTCCAGATTTTAAGCTTGTGCCTTGTATACTCGAAGCAGCCAAACAAGTCCGGTATGTGAGATTTCTTTTCGGTTTCATGGCTGGGGAGACTCCTTATAACCTTGTTAAGGCCTGTGTCTGAACATCTTTATTTCAGTGGGAGCTGCATAGTTTGACAGATCACTAGAATACATTTTCCTGTACTTTATCATTTGAAATGAGTCAACTAGTTGGTTAGCAAAGAGAATCATAGTGATTGCTGATGGTCTTCTGTGTGTCCAAAACACACAGAATATAAACTCAGTAATCAGGTCTTTAATTTGTCTTTGTTTTTTGTTTGTTCTTTGTAGATCAGATAATCCAGAAGGACTTGATGTTTATATGCATATTTTGCAGCTCCTGACCACGGTGGATGAGGGTATTCAGGCTATTGGTAAGACGCTTGAATTGCTACATATGATGGGACCCAGAATGGCAGTAACTTCTAGATCATCAGATATGTAATGGGGAGAAAAATAGTTCATGTACCCAGATTAAATTTGTTGGGTTGGTGGGTTCTCTTTCTTTCTTTCTCAAGTGCAGGCTCCTGATAGAGGAAAAGAGACTTGGAGTTTGCTTTATGACCTCGTTTGCCATGAACTTTGCCAGCCAGACGATCCACCGATCATTGTGCAGGAGCAGAAGACTGTATTGGCCTCTATTTTGTCCGTGCTGTCTGCTATGTTTGCTTCACAGACGGAACAAGAATACACCAAAATGAGGAAAAGCAAGTCATGCTTTTTTCTGGGTTTTTTTTTTTTTTTTTTTTAAGTTATTTTCACAATCGTCTTTATGTATGTGGGGTTAATTTGTTACTGTTTTTTAGAGATCGGTTCAGAACACAGAATTCAGTTACATGTTTGAATACAGTAAGACTCTTTACTGGTGACTCTAAAAATCACAGATAGCTCGAAGTTCAGTTACTGGATATCTCTGAAGAGTTACAGTAGTAGAATCTACAGATTCTGTTCAGTCTTCTCCACTGGGTAAATTAATGAAAACTGCAGAATTCATCTTTGCTAAAATGTGAGGTCTTGACTGTTATACTTTGTTTAGTAGAGGGAGATTCTGCACTTACTTAAATCCATCTTTATCACTTGTTACTTTTCAATCCATTGACAAGTCCTTAGAATTAAAAGCCTATCTTGGGAATGTGAGTCAGCGTCATCTGCAGCAGAAAGATGTTGTGTTGGTTTGGTTTATGAAGTAGAATTATCTGGATGCAAATTTAACATACTAGCCTCTCTGAGGTATTACTAGAGACATTTTCCTCCTCATATTCCTTACCACTGGCATATACTTTTTATAGATACATGTTAGCTTGCAGAAAAAATGGTTTGGGTTTTCTACTACATTTCCACTTGCTTCTTTAAAACAGTCTTTGAGTGACAAAACACAACACTGTCAGACTATACCTTCCTATAGCTTTTGTATAAAATCTTGTGGTGTGTTTCAAAATTCTAATGCCTTGAAAGGATGGGGAAAAATTTTTGGTGTTAAACTTCCATTTTCTTGTTACTTTATATTAGATATGCCTCTGATTGGGAGCTTGATTCGTATCTTACAATACATGGAGGGCTGTGGGAAGAGATCTGTTGATAACTCAAAGGAGTCCGAACAAGAAGAGACTGGAAGGGCTGATGTAAACGAGGAAGATTTCCATTTAAAAATTTTGAAGGATATTTGCTGTGAATTACTTTCCAATGTGCTTCAAGAACTGACCAAGGTAAGAATAAACAAAATTCTAAGAGGGATTTCTGCAGGGTAGGTAAGAAAAAAGACATTACTATTAATGTGGGCATTTTTCTGTGCAAGTGAAGTTGCATACTGGAAATTCATCAGAGAATCATCAGAAGGTGAGTAGCAACATGTGTGTTAGACGGCAGGGACACAGGTTTTTGGAGGTGTGTCTTCAGGGCCAAGATTCTGTATGATAAATCCTCTAGGTGTATGTCACCATTTCTTTTGAATGAAAGCCAATTTATTTAAGAAAAGGAAAGAATATCAGTATATAAACTCACCTTCTCAGCTGGACTTTTTTATTATGGGAGCACTCAGATTAAGAGACTTGTGATGTGAGCTTTCACACCTTTTTATTTTACCTATGTCTGGCATTCTCTGAGAACTGTAAGTTCTGGTTTTTTTACTCATTTTTGAGAGCGAAGTGCATACTGTAGACACTGTGCACAATTTTGAGTTTGTTTTTTCAACAACTCTACATGACATGTTAGTTGTATTTCTCATTTTATTTTCCAGGAAAATACGTTAGAAGGGCTACACCAGGGACATTTAAATGAACAGACATGTTCCTGTGCATTTCAGAACCTCTTACCTCTGTATTTTGCATCGGTAAGTATATGACAAGGTCTTTAACGTAGCTGAAAAATACTACTCGGGTGGCCAGACCTTTCAGAATCAGATGTAGAGGTAGGACAGAATTGCTCAGACACTGGTAATATGCCATTCTAGACAGTCTTACCCTTTCTGTCTCTTCCAGCTTACTTCAGCCAGAGCTTTCCCTACCTCATCAGCTGATACAAGGGTCAGACTGTGCTGAAAGGAATAGATGTCTGCAAATTTATGCTAGCTGAAAATTTGTCCTGTACATTTTTAAAGAATAATTATTCTAAATATTTTTCATAGGGAGCTTTTGTTTGTGTACATTTAAATAATAAAATAAGAGTTTGGGGAAGGCGATAATGTTTCAAAATTTAGACCAACTGAAATGGTGGGGTTTAGGAGGAAGGTATCTACCGTGGAGCACTTTCCATTATTCTTTGCAGTGGCTGGTGCTGGCTGCTGTTGGTGGGAAGGTACAGAAGTGGAAAGACCCCCTATACCAAGTATAAGAATTCTGTGTTCCATGCAAGTTGTTTTTTTTTCTTTTTGTGTGTATGTGTTTGCAATTTATTTCCAGGTGGAGAGTTTCCTTGAAGTTCTGCGTGAGGCTGATCAGACTCTTGCTGACAATCTGGAAAAACGTTTCCCAAGTCTGAAAGTTCATGCCTAAGAACGCACATGAAATATTTTCCTTCTTTGGAATGAAGATTTTTGACTGTTTCATTACAGTGTTTCAGAAATCAGGCTTTCAGTAAATGCAGGAGAATGAGGCAACCGCCTTACCAACAGGTGGCTTTTAAGAAATTTTCCAGGTAGCCCTGATTAACCTAGAGTTAATCTGGTCTGCATGGGGAAGGAAATTACTGTAAATTCAGTTCTGCATCTTCCATCCTGTTTGCTCTGGTGATGAGAGACTGTTGATTTCTAATTGCTCTTCTGCAGCGTAGTTTTCTTTGAATAACTCTTGATTCTGTGCTTTTCAACTTAAGTTGAAACAGCAAAATGAATGAAATGCACTGAGTAGTTTTTTAACATGATGCTGGTTTCTTCCAAGTTGCTATTGGCAAAAGGAGGATTCATCAATAGGAAATCCCAGATGTCCTCTGCCTAAGGACCTTCAAGCACCTGATAAAAGCAGTTAAATTACACACAGTTGTTTGGGTTGTTTTTTCTTTTTTTTTTTCTCTCTTTTAGATCATATCAGTACCTTGAGCAGGTATTGTAACAGAAATGTTTCATCCTGCTTTCACACTTCTTACATTGAAGCCTCTTCTACACTGCAGCTCTGAGTTGTGGTGTCTAGGTCCTGTGCAGTTTAAAGGATTTGAGAATGTGGTTAGCAATGGTCTATGCTGCAGCTTCCAACCGTTGCAGCCAGTTATCCAGAGTTAGAGTTGTAGGGCAGGTTTGCATTTAATCTGTGGCATATTTGCAAACTTTCCACTTTTTTAAAGTAGTCCATACTTCAGTTTAGGAATGTAACATGTATCAGACAGTTCTTTCCTCATTCATGTGTCTTAAGAATTATCTGTGAATGACATTAGAAATGCCATGTTAGCCTCGGTTTTTCAGGGGAGCTTAAGGTGTTAGGTCATTTGCAGTAAATTCAGTCTACAGTCTTCTAAAAATCCCACTTTTAATTATATTATGTTTTAACTGCATTACATTTTTAGATCATGTGCCTGCATGTGGTGCAGCTAACATTTTCTGTGTCTGAAAAGACAGTATAGCAACACATCAGCTTCACTGTTTCTGTAAATGAGAGTGGAAAACAATTGGTCTTTATTAGGTTTGAGATGTAAAAGAAAATGGGAACCAGAGTGTAGAGAATAACTTAATACCATATGCACACATTCCCTGGCTCTCCAGGTTTTTATAGACTTTTAAGTATTGTGCTGGGCCATGTTTTGTTTGCCCTGAGTTACCTGTACATGTGGTAAAATACAGTATGTGTATATGTATATAGCCTTTTCATCCAAACTTCCAGTTTTCAAAAATAGTGCAATTTAATCATTCTCTTGGGCTGCCAGCAACATCTTAGTTGTTGGCAGGGGATTTGGAATTACGAATATCTGACTTGTGTCACCAAAAAGAATTGCCACTGGTTTCTATCAATTTTTATACGCTATGTTTGTTGGAGAAAACTGGTAACTGTGAATGGGACAACAGTGTTTTTCATACTACTTTGGCAGTTTTTGGATATTTTCTTAAATCTACAGATTTGTAATAAACTTTCTTTAAAAAAAAAACCAACCCTGTATGCTTTCCTTCATTCTAAGTGTCAATTAAATGTGTTTTCTGAGCCACTGGAAATATCTGTTACTCTCAAATATGTCATTTGTAAGAGGAAAATGGAACCTCTTCATAATGTCTATGTCCTGTAAAATATGTTGTCCTTCATTGGATATTCATTTTAACTCTCTCTTGCTTTCTTTGCTTGGTCATTTTTATGGTCTGGAAGTTAATGTGTCTCTCATCCAGTTGTTAAGATTTTTTCTGAGCTTATTTTGTCCCCAGGTGTATCATAAGTATCTTTATGATAGTCCAGCATAGTTAAGAATTATTTCTGGTTTGTGTCCCTTGAAATTTGTTGTAGTTGTTGAAATTTTGCAGTAGTTGTTTAATGTACAAAAAAAGCTGAGAGAAGATCTGTTGTTTTATTTTGTTCCTTCTTCTTTTCAATACACAAATATCCAGTATTGGCTGATCAGTTGTTAAATGTGGTATCACTAATTACAACGAGTAGGTGAGCTGTATCATTTCCCTGATACAATTATTGCCTAAGTGGGATGCTATCTAATGCCTGTAATGCGATAGAAAAAATGGCCAGTGTCAATAAGTGGGAAACCAGCTGGGTCCCATCCTCCCGCTCTTCTGCAATAGAAGTAGCTGTAGAAACGGGTCCATCAGCCTTGCTTCAGCAGAATGATAATTAAAGTATGCCGGGAATTTTTATCCTTGATAAACATGGTGAAATGGAGACTGAATTCCCCCTTTGCCCCGCCAAACAGCTGCTCTTGTGGAGTCTGTGCTGCATGGCTGGGGCAGCGCTGCCTTTAGGAGCAAGAGGCTGGTGCCAAATTGAATGCAAGATAAATGTGCAATGTTTTTCACATTCAGATGTGGAAGAAACTGTGGTAGCGTGTGAATGATGTGTTTTGAAATGGTGCGCATGTATTTCATCATCTTGCCAGCAGGGATCTCCCTCAGCCTGTGCTTTGTGAACATCATGTGTCTGGGTTTTTTTGGTTGGGGGGGGGGTTGGGGGGTTGGGTTGGGTTTGGGTTTTTTTGTTTCCTCTCCTAGCCATGCTTTGACACCGACTATTCAAGCCAGATCTCTCTGCGCTAGTTGATTTGGAATGGATATCTATCTACAAGCAGGCGAGCAGCTTTCTTCCAGACCGAAGATCTGATTACCTCCATGACATTCTCCTGTGGGGAAAAATGAGAAGTACTTGTCACTGCTTTTTGTTCAGAGCTCTGAACAAAAAGCAGGTATCTGAAGCATTGAACTAAAGTAACAGGAACTCGGTGCTGCTTGGACAGAGCTGGATGTGAATTGTGGCATGAGAACACCTAGAAAATAGAAGTAGAAATCAGGCTGGAAGGCCTTATTTTAAATTAGGCTTAATAGATCCATATAATAATTTCATTCAAAGGTAGGATTCTAACATTCTTTTGACTCGCATTTTATGTACATTTGGCATCTATCCCACATAGGAACTTCTTCCTGGTGGGGCAAAGTATCATAAAACCAAAGGAATTTGATATGTGGGGGAAAAAAACCCGATATTAGAATGCTTCATCTGCTCCCTGGACGGTGCGAGGAGATTGTTGCTGCTGTTGACATCCTAATGCTTGCCCAATATTTGTGTCACAAACCTGTCCTTTCTGGTAGACTAAACCATGAAACCTAATATGCTGCGAAGTTCTTTTCTACACTTATCCATATTCAGGTCACTCTGCTTTCTTAATTTTGTGTCATTACTTCTTTAGTTCATATTTCCTTGTAACTGCTATGGTGATTCCTTTTTCTGTAAGATTATGTGTTGTTAGGATTGACCTATTATAACTACCTTTCGCTGTAACTAAGCTGAATGCAAAAAAAAAAAAGAATTACAATCTTTATTTTTAAGTCAACCATCTTCACAGTTTATTGTACTGGTATGAAAAGATATGGATATGTTACTCTGTTTTTGTTTGTTTTGAAAATCTGTGCTCTTTCCCACTAGCCTTATTTTGGCTGTTACTGAGAGTTAGAAAAGCAGCAGTATCTCTGTTGTCTTTTTCACTCAAGAATTTGCTTTTATTTCTAGAGCAGAATCTCTTGGTCACAGCAGTTTCTTAGCATAGCCTTTATTTTCCCCTCAAAATTAAATGTTGTCCATTTTCTCCTTTTTAATGCTTGCTGTTTACTTATTTTTTTTGGTCTAGATGATGATGAAATTCATGTGCTCTGCCAAACTCAATGAGAAAGGAAGAACCTGCTACACCTGGGGCAAGGACCAGTCTGCTGTAATACACAATTTCTCAAAAATCCTTCATGTGAAGACAAACAAAAGCAGCGAGCAGCTGTGCATTTGCTCCCCAGTCGCGGCCGTGTGCGTCAGTCGTGCAGTTAGTGTGCCCCTCAGACGGAGCCGACAAGGCGTGTGCTAAGTGAACCTGACATCACAAGGTTGGTAAAATAAACCAGGTTATTTCCAATAGCTATCGACAGAGGTTTTGCAATGGGAAATATTGTTCCTATTCTTCCTTTTGTTTGCCTCCCTGATTCAATTATTTACCTCTTTTCCAAAAAAATGGTTTTATAATGCAAGGAGCTGGCATCTAAGATTGGCAAGAGAAGAAGTTTGCTTCTGAGTTGTTATTGTGAAGAAAATGAAGAAATCCAGGGAAAACCCACTGGGGTTCTGTTTTCTTTCTTTCTTCCAGTTCGGGTCTTTGGGAGTTAGCTGTATGTCTTAATGATGTCTCAGAGAAGTCCGAGAGCTGAATTTTATGCAGACTAATGCAAAAGAGAATGCTTGAGAAAGTAACAGTGGTAGGATGCTGTGAAGAGAAGTAAGGCAGTAATACTAGAGAAAGAAAAGAGATGAAGAAGGAATACTGGAGAAAGAAAGAAAACAGGAAAAAACCTGGAAGGATTATGACAAAGGGGATAAATAGTGAGTAAGTGTGATGTTGAAGGAGAAAAGTATTAAATATCATTAACAATGTTAGCATTCTAGATCTGTCCAGGTGGAATATGTGCAGTCACCTATCAAAAAGGTATAACACTGATTGCATTTCATGTTTTCAAAGCTGAATCTCCTTTGTAGTTTTTCCTGCTCTCATGGAAATGAGAAAAGTTTAAGGTGAAGGTGAGGTCTTAAAAACCACAGCAGGTGGGGAAACTAGTATTGCTTGATTTTTTTATTTTTTATTTTTTTAATTATTATTCACCCCTCCACCCCACCCCCCATTTTTGCTGGCTGGCTGAGGCATCAGGGAGCCATTTCACGGTGGAGGTGAGGCAGTTTCAGGTGTTGCATGCCCTTGCCTTGCACAGGTCTTGAACCTGCCAGAGGTGAGATGTGAAAGCAGAGTCCTACAGGGTTGATGCTTGTATTGCACATCGGTCTGAGGTGAGCACAGCGTACTCCTGGTTTTGATAACTGGTTAGGTATTGAGGGGAAGGGGCCTGCTTGATGCCTGCCTGTTTTTACTCGAGAACAAAATCCTGCTCAGTCTGTAGTAGCAGTCAGTATGAGTGCAAATCTACAATTTTGAATTTGACTTCAGCGTTTTTATATGAAAACATACTTACCCAAAATTAAAAATTCTATGTGATTAATATATTCTGTTACTACTGGGATTAAAATCCAAGCCTCGATTTAACACACTTGTACATCCATGGTAGTTTCTTCATACATATAGAGTAGGCATGGTGACTGGCTGCATGTTTGTGCCTATAATAACTGAAGTCCCATGTTGTTGACACTTCCCCAATTTATGTCCCCTCATCCAATTTCCAAGGAAACCTTAGAAAAGCAAATGCACCTTGATATTCTGTGTTGCAATGGTGGCAGTTATTTATTCTGTGCTTTAGGTCATGCAAACTCCATTTTAATTTTGCAATGAGCTTGTATCAATATTATTTTTGTTGTCACGCACATCATTTTTGGTGACAGCTCTGTTTAAAGAAGTTGTAACTTTAACAAGCCATCTGTTAGCCTTACATAGAAAGGAAATGCTTTTGTCAATTACTCTAATGAAATCACAAAAATAATTTCCTAGTCTCCAGTTGTAGACCTGTCATCCTATCTTCTGTCAATAGGAGGATATTGAAACACACAGGAAAATACGTGCACACTTTTATCCTGCCCTGCAATATAGCCACAGTGCTGTATTTTAGTGCAGCAAATTGTAATTAGCCAGTGATGTCAGAAGGTTTTATTTTCCATTAAAAATTCTCTGTAGTGCACAAACTCTTTTATTCAACATCAGAGAGTTTCCTCATTAGTCAGGTAGGAACGCTGGGCACAGGAACCAGAGGAAGACATTCTGAGTTTATGCCAGCCTGATTAGTAAAGATTTTGATTTCATAAATTAAGAGAGCAGAAAGGAAGGAGAAATACTTCAGTTTAGGTGGGAATAAACAAAACTGCAAAATAACTCCATTTTCTCATTTGGGATGAGGCCACTAGAATGGCTGAATGGAAGGAGGGGAAATAGTGGATAGAAAAGGCTGGTGTAATGGGAAAGGGAAAAATGAATGGTGAAAACATGGAAGAGCAAGGAAGGACTCTGGCTTTGTGAGCTCTTTAGATGAAAGACATTTATGAGGGGATAAAAAGAAACATGGGAAATTGCCTATGAGCTGGCAAATGACGTAGGCCCAAGGGAAGTCTTCGAGGGACCTAAATGTATTGGCACTGTGCAATGTGAGCTGTTCATGTGGGAAAGTCCCAAGCCCAAATGAAGGGAAGATTTGTTCTTTACCTTTTCCTCCTCTTGGAGAGGTTTTGACAACTCCTAAAAGGAGGTGGGAGATAGATGCAGAAGATACTGGCATGGAGTTGCTCTGGAGTGGGGCTGGAGTTGCCCAGGCCAATTCCTGCACAGTGCCTGTGTTTACGGGTACAAGGGACAAACCCAGCAAGAGCAGCCAGGTGTAGCCCCAAGAGGCAAACTTCTTGCAGCCTTCCTGCTTCTCCAGCCTTTCTGGATGCCAGAGCAGGTGGGTAAGGACAGCATCCAGCACTGTGTCGGGGCAGCATCTGTGTGAGTGCATCTTGGAGCCCATCCTGCTCGCTTCCCTCTTGACCAGTGCTCTCGGCAATGAACTTAAGGATCAGAATCAGATCTTTTATTGCAATGTTATCACTAACTTTCACCAATGGATCTGGAGCCAACCCTCACGATGGAAGTGTTGAAAATAATCACAGCGCTACTCCACAGCTGTCATCTTTTGCATTAGAAGAGCTCTTAATGCTGCAGTACCCTCTCTGTGGTAGGCTTATTTTTGGTCCATGGTGTAAAGGTTGAGCGCGCTTTTTTGGAAGAACCCGCTGAATGCAACACAGCATGATGTGGTTGCCCTTATAGGATAAAGGAACTGCTGTCATGAGTTAATTAACCAGTCATTCTACGGATCCCCGAGTTTACTCAGACTTGAAAGAAGTAAACTTAAAGTAAACAAAGCTTTTTCCTTCCCACACATGCTCTAGGCCCTTTTGCTTCTTCCAAGAGATAACAAAAAGCTTATGAATAACAGGCGCAGTCTTTGTTGTTGTTGTTGACCTGTTGCAGAAGGCCAGCAGGAGAAAGATTATGCACAGGTGCAGTATGTGCGTGGCATCAGAGGAAGAGGACACACGGGTGTTTGAAATGAGTTTTTTTTTTTATTTAAATTCCTGTGTTAGGTTGGCAAAAGGATAAAAATGTCAAGGTTTCAGTGTTGCCTGTTACAGGTGAAGATAATTTTGACAAAAAGTGGTAATGTTCATGTTGAAACCTTATCAAAACAGAGGAAAGAGATAAAAGAGGTTTGAATTCAGTTCTCACCTTATCCAAAGGCTTTTTGTATTTAACCACCTTAAGCCGTGTAACCCCTTGATGCTTTGTGATGTGATTCAGCAGCAGGTCTGGATTAAGTTTTTTCCACTAGCCAGCAGTGACTGCCTGTTCAGTTGTACTGCTCAACCGTCTGCCTGTGTGTTTTTGAGAGCATAGTTACAAATTTAAAGTGATTTCTTTGTCTGGTTACAGAAGGAGAGCGTTGTGTAAAAGCACATCCTTGTCCAAATGTGGGCTTTCTGCCTTCTCTCAAACAGAGCTGTTCCTGACAGCAGCTTAGGCCTGCCCTCTCCTAACACCACGTCTTCATTTCTAGTCTTGTGTATGTGCTGGAGAGGTTTATGGAGGGAGATGTAATCACAGGAAGGAGTTCCCCTGTATTTTACTACATGCGCCTACGTCATGTGTTTGTCATTTGCAAATGACACAGCATGTGTCTATGCAGATGTCATTTATGGTGTGCTATGCCCAATTTACCAGCAAATCTCTGATAACTACTTTTACCATGTGATTTTTCAGGTGAATTTGCACCTGCCTATCAGGAAGTTCATTCTAGACTGTATTTCCTTAATTGTTTGTACTAATAGGGTAAAAGAAAGTGGGTGGGGTGAAAAAGCTTAATAAAAGCAAGAAATACCAGATCTATTTAACTCCCCTTGTCCTCTGGAACAATTCTCCCATCAGTCGAAAACAAAGTTGATTAAACACAATTTGTTCTTGACTAAAAACAGATTTAAAAATAAGCAAATATTTTGTCCAAGTAGTTTGCCAGATATTAAAAACTAGTTTGACTCATCCAGAATGAACTTTTTTCCCATCTTTTCTTTCTAAAAATTAGTACTCTCTGTTCCCATCCCTAGCTCTTTGCCATTTAATTCCTGAAAGTGTTGTGAATAGATGGGAGGTGTAGGGTTAGTTCACTAAATACACTGTTGCGAATTGTACCAAGCTCTGCTTGCACAAACTCTTCTTCTTTAAATCTTTGTTAACCTGTTCTGGTCTACACTTGGATCCTCTTGTCAATATTCGGTTATATAACTGCTCACAGTTTACCACCCTAATCTTTTATCCATTATCCTGGTTACTGTTTAGCTAATGCTTTTAGCCTTGAATATTCTTATAATGTTGTATTTCTCTGAAACAAAATTTTGCACCATTACTAAAAGCAAAGCCCTCTAATCAGGTAGATGAATCTCATTAGTGTTACATTTCAAGGAGCCTTTCTTTGATGCAAACTAATTAATTTTGTCCCATTGCAAAATTGTACTAACTATAATGGGAGCGAAAATCTAATAAGATAAAAGAAACTCAGAGGGGAAAAAACATCTGTCATGAGAACACAGCGAGATGAACAGCTTTTGCCAGTCTTGGAAATGATGTGTTTCACAGCTCCAAGGGTGAACATTTTACAATTGCCAGTGTGTTTAAAGTCCCTACTGTGAATTGATGGGTTTACATTGCTTGCTGGTTTTCATCATTACAGCAGAAAGTAACTGTGATTTAATTTACTTTGTTCGTGCTGACCAGTGGTCAGCGTTAGTGCCTAGACCAGAATCTGCCCTCAGTGGTCTGTTTTGCTCTGTGAACACCAGGATTTCAGTGGATGGGGGTGTGTCTAAAGTCTGCGGACTGAGAACGGTCCTCCAAGCTCCTTTCACTTTGAAACACTGATGAAACATAACAGTCTAGGAACAAAAAATCTGGCCACGTCTTCTGTTTCAGAAAGGCTGATAGTTTACAGCAAGGAGGTGAAACGGATACGAAAAACCTACCGTAACAGGCAGACCCAATGTCTTCTGTGATTGTTTGGACCTTAGAGTCAGCTCTTGATTTCCCTTGGCCTTGCCGTTTTTGAGGTGTATGAAATATATTGAATGCAGTCTTTCTGCTTCTTACATTCAACAAATCTAGTGTCGGATAAACTTCCTAAATGAATATGAATATGGTAGAGGTTGGTTACTGGCGCACGCTCATGGTAAGGCTGTGTTGTCAGAAGTGCCTGAAGAGCTCTCGTTCTCTTTTCTGAGTGGATCAAAGTCTGCTGAATCGTTTTCTGAGCTGTGCTTACTCATATCATTAGCAAGTACAAAGCTTTCTCCTTTGTTAGCTTGTTCCACCTCACTTTGAATGCAAAATATGCTGCTATTATACTAATTAGGCCAACAGGCTGAGGTTAACAAACACTCAGTCACTTCTCTTATCTGCAGGCTTATGTATGCATTTGACTGTTTTGCTTCGTGTTTGCCTATGATGTGAAAGAACTGGATAATTCTTGAGGTTTTTAAATAGAAATGATAATGTAGTAGCATTAGCGCTAACAGGGTGGTTCCTCAATGAATGGAGTCCACTTCTACTACACTTTCTACTTAAGGGATGGAGAAGTATCGGGACCTGGTCAGAAGTAACCCCTGGCTTTGGATCCCATGTTATTCTGAACGCTAAGAGTGGCTGTTTTCAGTGCTGGTGGCTGAGGTTGCCTATGGCTCTCTGACACTGTTCTCCTTTTTTCGGATGCTTTGTCTTTCATATTGAGGTTAAGCATTTTGCACCCTGTACTCTGAGCTCTCTGCAGCTCACAGCGATGGCAGCTTTGGTGCCATAGCCCTCAGCACCGAGCAGCTTCTCAGCCTCTCTCCCACTGCCAGGGCTTTGGGGCTGATGGCCGGGATTGGTGCGGTGCAGCTACGTAACCTCGGCTCAGACTGCTGTGAAAACAGCTGCGAGCCTCCCCTTCACCCTTGCCTGAGCCACGCAGCAGGTATGATGTGCCTGGTCACGTCCCTCACTGATCCCAGCTCGCTGACTTGACTTCCCAGCTTGACCTCAGACCTGCTTGCCACTACAGACTTGTCTGGAGATCTGTTGGCTGCACCTGGGTGCCATCCCCGGGCCTGCCCTGCTCCCCTTGCTTGGTTGCAGTGGCATTGCCCACCCACCTGGCTGTCATCGTCATCTTCGCACCAGCAACTGTGAGCAGGGCTGCAAAATCCTGCGGGAGGGACGTGGATGCGTGACCCTTCTGCTTTACCATCTGCGTAGTCATTTGACCATCCTGCCAGGAGGGCAGGATTGGTGCGCAAGGCTGAGCAGAAGAGTATTTGTAAGACTCAGGTTGTGCTAATGGAAATGCAGTATTTCCTTGTCCTCTCTAAGCTGCACTGTGTTTTCAGGCAGTATGTAGATCAGTTTGTCAAGCTTTCTGCTTGACTTGCCCGTGGCTGATGGTTGTTGCTGGACTAAACCCTGTTTGCTGTAGTAACACAGGGAATTTTTGCCGACTGGCGCAGGACCAGAGCTCTGTTGCTTCCTGCAGATTTAACTTGAGGTGACTTGGCCAACGCTGAGCAGATAAAAAAAAAAAGTTGTAACTGGCACTTCTGTACCCACTAACTCCAGAGCCGTTGGAGCAAAGAGCTCTTTCAGGACTTTGGATCCCAGTCAGACAACAGTTTTGTTTGAAATGTAGCTGATATTAAATTTGTGATATCATATTCACTGGTGCAAACAAATCAGAGCATGGTTTCTCCCTTGCCCCAGCAGCGTCTTAACTAATCTTTTGTAAAAAGCTTGCAAAGGTGTTGTTAGGAAAAACTACACCTTGTTTGCTCAGAGCAGCATGTAACTTAGATCACTCATGATTTTATTTAGCTTCTATGAAAAGAAAAATATTACCTGGCTCAGATGAAAGGGCTAATATTATTTCTTTAAACAGTCCAAAGCAAATATACAAACAGTGAATGGTCTGTTGGCTAGATGTGCTTCAGTAGATTTACACAGCATCTCTGGCTTTTCAAAATAAGCATGCTTAAAGGCTATTGATACTACAGCTGGCTGAATCATGCTAAGTGGGTAATTTGCGTGATTGATTCTTGCACTTTTCATTGGAAAAAGATATTTGTAAATGTTTTCAATAATTGCATAATTTAAATTCCCCTTTTTCTTTTGTTGCTTATTAACTGCTTATGAATCAAATGCTTTATTATTCAACAACTATTCAGTAATACGGAGAGTTAACTGTTTGCTAAACCAGGCTCATGGGGATGTGGTCCCTTTCCCAGTAGCTGAGTTATTGCACCGAGACTTCCAGACGTTTCTTGGCAGCCGCTCTGAGTATAGCGCATGACACTGTCGTAGCCTCACGCTGGTGAAAGGTTGGGTGAATTGCCCTGGGAATTGTTTGTTGGAAGAATGGTGGTTCACAGAAGAAGGGAGCAAATGGAAGAATTCCCTTGTTGAAAGCCAGGGATTTCAGATCCATACATTTGTAGAAAATTTGAAAAGCTTTTGGATTTGGAGCTGTTTAACTCCCAGCATTTAGGTAAATGACCTAAAACACAATGATAGGTTATCTCCTTTAAGTGAGAGAAGTCACAGTTTGGGAGAAGGAAGATTAGAAAGTGAATGGAAGTGAGTGCTGCTGCTTAGGTGTTGTTATGATCAATGCTTTATAAATATTAAAAATCAGTAGAAGAAAATGAGTCAGATTTTCACACCAGGAGTTTTTCAGGCATCAGTATATGAGGGCATCCATAAAATGCAAGCAGAATATGAGGAAGGTCTGTAAAACCTATACTGGAAAACAAACTGTTTCAAAGGGCTGCATGATATTCATCTTCACTCCTCTCTGCAACTTCCATAGTGCTTGCCTAAGTGCCATGCGATTCTTAAAGGCATAACTTGTCTGCAGCAGTTAATTAACAGAAAGGCAGAGGGCTGTGATTAGAATTTGCAGTAGTCTATTCTGGAGAAGGTAATTATGATTAGAGCAGACTTAGTATTAAGTCGTATTAAACTTGTTTTGTTCAGGGATTTAACACTTCATACCTTTTTCTGGAAAAGCTTTAAGTAGCCACATTGCCTCAGGCAAATGCTTCTGGTTGGAAAGGCAGATGGCTGGGCCAAATGAAGTCCAAGGGATGGCTGAGGAGGTTTATATCCCAGAAGTGATGTTGTGAAATTACCTCATTGGAGATTAGAGCACTTTCTCCTACCATGCGGGGAGAAGGGGTAATTCACACTGATGACCTTGATGGGACTGAGAAGACTTTAGGGCTGACTGATTCTCTCCTTCAGTCTTGCTGTGTTCAGGTAGATAATCTTACCTTTCAGCAGAAGATTAATATCCCTGCAGATCGTTCCCAACCTGCCTTTCCATGGTTCTTCCCTCATCAGTTGTTGCCAGTTGAACAAAATCACCCTCTGACACTGTCTCTCCCCCAGCGCTGGAGCACTTGGGAGCCCCTGCACTATGTTGATTTTTCTTTTTTTCTGTCTTCCCCCCCACCCCCCGACCAGCTTCTTCACAGTGTTGGTGGATACAAGACTTGTGCTGTGTCCGGAAAGATGTGCCAGGTTAGTTGAGTCCCTACGTATTTTACCTATGACCCATGGAGAGCAAACTTTCTCAAAGTGGGAGGAAGAGGAGATGTAGGGGAGAAGGTTTATGTTGTTCTGTGCCACAGACAGCAAAAAGTGAGTCCCTTTACTGTGTGGCTCTTTAGGGAGGGGAAGATCTGGAGGTGTGACAGTTTGTTCTTAATACTTTTGAGCCTAAAAATTTCCAGAGCATTTATCTACAAATGTGTACCCACAAGTGTCAGCACCACTGTCTGGTTGCAAACTCTGCTGTCAAGTTCCTGCTTTGAAGAACAAAACAGAACCCCCCCAAAAACTAGAGGAGAAGAGTCACCTCTGAGTTAGCAGCTGGGAAGCAGGAACAGAGTTGTGGCCTCTTCTGGACCCACTTGACATTCCTGGAGCTACTCCGGCAAAGGGCCCAAAAACCAAGGGACTTTTCAGTCTGACACCACCCTCTCACTTGGATCTGAAGGCTGCTGAGAAGAGGAGGATTCATTTAACGAGGAATTATGATGGAATAATGTAATTGAAAGCCAGCTCTCATAGCCTTCATGGTGAGTGCTATCACAGTTGCTCTGTGCCAATGCAACAGGCTTTGCGGCAGCCACACGTGGCAGAGCGCTGTCTTGCAAAACATGTGATCAGCTTGACCCACTTTTGAGCAGGGTCAGACCTGTGCTCGATCCTCAGGTGCTGATTATCTGTCTGGAGGGCTTTGTCTCTATGAGAGGCTATATGTGAGAAATCTCCTGTGGGCTTTAAAAAAAAAAAAAAGATCACTGTATTGCCTTACGTCTAATTTGATGAGAGGCCTGTTTCTCTATGGTGTCGATGCCCCAGGTTGTCTCTTTGTCCTTCACAAGTCCATCCCACCTCAGGGTCTGTGTAGGCTTCTGACGTCCCACTGAAAACTTTTGGCCTCTCTCTGCCTCAGTGCTCCTGCAGACCAACTCTGTGACAATTCAGACATTTTCTGGGTCAGTCTTTGCTTGTGCTGCCTCCTCCCAGGATGCGCGGAGTAGCACCTGTGCACGTTGCTGTCCTGTTTGCATTGCGCTCCATACCTGACTGCTAGTAGTTTTGCTGTGCCATATTGCTCTTTTCTGTGGTGAGGGGCCCAAGCCACCGCTCTTAAATGGTAGGATACACTGCCAGCTTTTGGGAGAAGGTAGAAGTGTCCCGCTGTCTGTGAAAACCCAAAGCAGCAGTTGTGCTCGTGACAGAGTGATGGTTTTCTGAAACCTTGCAACCCTAAAACTGTGAAGATTCAGCTTTTGGATGAAACCTTTTCAATCGTTCTCCTATAAAACCATCTGCAGATTCACAGGAGCTGGAAACCCTGCGTGGAGATGAACAGAGCAGGCTCCAGCGAGCACCCAGTGAAAACAGGCTGTAATCGAGTCAGTTCATGCTTTGTGGTTCTGCTCTTTCAGACTACAGGGCATTGGCTGTGGTGAACAAGCACTTCTTACTAAACCAGTGAATCAGCTTTAATCTGCTCCCCAAAATTCTGGGCACCCCGGTTATCTCTTTATGTAACTTATTAATTTCATATTAGGTTAAATTTCCTTGGCTGTTACTGTACTGCTTGCATTGTATCAGCAGTTACAGGCCAACCTGACCGTGGGCTCCCCAGTGTTAGGTATGAGGAGAGGGATGACCAGTGTCCCAGAAAGCTCCTGCTCAAATTGGAAATGACAGGGCGAGGATGGGAGGCAGGGACACTCCTGTCTGTTTATCCGACTGGGGCCTTGGAGGTAGGAAGTGCCCTTAAATCTGGCATAGCTGGCAGCTCAGTTTATATCCCCTCCATGGCTCCTGTGTGCCGTGAAGCTTGTGTGCTTCTGCTGAGCTCAGCTTCGCCATCTTGTGTCTTGGTGTGGCCCCTCGGACTGTCCTGTGCCCTTCCCTGTGCTTCGTGTCTTCAGGTACCCGTAGGTGCTAACCAAACCACTGCTTCTGTTGTCTCCTGGGGAGAGAGGCTCCAAAGCGGGTTTTCAGAAGTGCTTGGGTGACTGACTCATCTTTGAGCGTCTTTACAGTTCTGGGCTGTAGGGGAGGATGTCCATGTCCCTTAACACTAGAATAATCCATATGTATACACCAAGAATAAACTAGCTTTCCCAATGTATCTTGTGAGAGCTTGTAGCCTTTGAAGGAGAGGAAAAAGTAGATCTGAGTAAAAACAAATTAAAAAAAAAATCCTTCGTTCACAGTTAAAGTGACCTGAACTCAGCTGTCTTCTGACGCCTGAGGAAATGTGAGAATTGTATCTTGTGTTTTCTTTCAAATTTTATCAAGGATGAGCACAACATTTTGACAGAAAAGAAAGCATGGGAATTTCAACCTGGCTGCTATCAGGAAGTACTGGAAACCCAGCCTGAGCCCAGATTTCCAAATAAAAGGTGCTTACCTGCAATAGAAGAGCTTCTAGAGGGCTACCTATTGAGTAATTTAAAAAAAAAAACATATGCAGAATGACATTAGTTCTTATTATTGCTACATTTGAGCTAGGGAAAACTGACAGCTTAGTCATATTCTGTCATAAATATCTTACTGTGCCCTTGTTTACGGATTCATTATTAATAGCAGGCTCTCATATGCTAAAGATTCTGGGTAAAGATCCGACGAATTGTTTGCTTGTTCAGGATTGTTTGAAGTTCAGTGTCTTCTAGGAAGATTGAAGACACTGACATCATTGGAGATGTCAGTGCAAGTGTGACCGTGTCTACCTCGGTTAGATGTTAGCCTGCATATTGGCTTCATCAGTATAATTTGTCATTTGCATTATACCAGTGTCTAAGAGATCTAGCTGGAATCAAGGTTTCAATATTTCAGGCACTGAAGAGAAAAATACTGGATATTTTTCAGACGCTTGAGTAAATTAGGGTAAAACTAGTTGTTGCTGATTTTGAGCATTTCTTTGAAAGGTAGGTTTGTAAGGAACGTAACAAAAGACCAGAATCTCTGTTTTTGGACAGCCCTATGCCCAACACAAAATAATCAATCTCTGCTCCCCCAGACCCCTAAAGCCTCTAAGGGATTGTGTTCCTGGGGAACATTTTGGCTTCTCCTGCTGTGTACCACAAATCCCCTTATCTTAGTGTTGTTGCCAAGTCTGACCTGAGAGGAGACAGTAAAGACTGGGCTTATTGGAGTCTAAAAACCATGATAGTTTCTAAAATAAAGCATATGTCTAGATCTATATGGAAAATAAATGACACTGTATATAAGATATGAAAATATATAGTTTCCTGCTAATTGAAATGCAGTTATTCTTCCTGTGTGTGCAGGAGTTTTCTAGAAAAGAAGTAATGTGCTGCAATTTATTTTCACAGTGCATTTTTTGCTGTTATTTTCAGTGAAGAACTCGATACATCTACTCACCATGTTTCTCTTTGAGACTACAACGTGCACTACACACTTTTGCAGCAACCTTGCAGAGCATTTAGGGGAGCTCCTCGCCTGAGTCGCTGATTCCCCGTAGCTAAGCCATCGCCTTGCAGGCAACTATGCTTATTTACCCTCTGCTGCGGACCCAGCCCTCACCACCTCTCATTTATTATGCAGTTTGGCTTCCTTTTCCCACAGGCAGCTTACATATCAATTTGCAACGAGTGGACACGTGTTGGGCTGTGTCGACACGATGGAGGTAGACAGGCCCCCTCCATCCAAACACTTGCTCCCCTCAGCCCTGTGGGG
Organism: Gymnogyps californianus; assembly: GCF_018139145.2. Taxonomy (NCBI): domain Eukaryota; kingdom Metazoa; phylum Chordata; class Aves; order Accipitriformes; family Cathartidae; genus Gymnogyps; species Gymnogyps californianus. Next base: position 16,507,401 of record NC_059475.1, on the reverse strand, counting down.
TGCAAATTCGTGTTAGCTGCAAAACCCACAAAGTTACCCACAAAAAGTCAGTCTTCTCTGACCCCCCACCCCCTTAATCTTCCTTATACGGGTTGACCAAGGAGGTGTAACTCAGGAGGGAAAGCATCTCTTTTTGTGCGGGTTTTTTGGGGGTGCAGAGATGGTGGTTGGTTGGTGGCTGCGTCTGAGCATCCCTGCTCCGCAGCGTGAATAAACAGCTTTCAGCGGGTATTATTAAGAGGGTTAGCGAGCCCCTTCCTCAGCTGGGCCGGGCAGCGCTTCCCCCCGCCTTCCTCCGCCCCCGCCTCCTCCGCCCCCCGCGGAGGGCGATTAGGGGCGGCTCTCGCCCCCTCCATAAAGCGGCCGCCGGTGCCGAGCGCTGCCGAGCGCCGCGCTGCCCGTCCCGTCCCGTCCCGTCCCGTCCGGTCCCGGCCATGCACGCCGCGCCCCGCCGCGGCGGCTCGCTGGAGGCGGCGCCCTGCCCGCGGGAGGCGGCCGGCCAGGTGAGGGGGTGCGGGCTGGGCTCGGGGCTGACCGGCCCTGGGGGCAGCGCTGCAAGGGGGGGCCCGGTCCTGGCTTGCGGGAACAACGTCGCTTCTCTGAAGTTAGAGCTCTGCCGCCTCGCTGTTGCGGTTCTCGGAGCGGTGGTTTTGGGGGGAAAAGGGGAGCTTTCTGGCCCCGGTTACTTGGAGAGCGGTAATTGCCCTGCGATGGTGCTCCTCTGGCATCGGTGGGAGTGCTCAGTGCCGCTGGGGTTGGGATGGGACTGATGAGGCTGTTGTATCTGGACAGAAGCGGGAAAAAAAAAAGTGGTAAAATTCAAATGCGAGCAGATGAAATTAAGGTAGAACAGAAGTAACTTCTGGTGCATCATTGCTTAGGAGACAGAGGGTGTGATATAGCCCAGAAAAATCCACTCCTGGACTATTTCATGTTACAGTGGGAATACACTCAGTACATCAGAGAAGATCAGATAAAATCAGTGCTTATGTGTTGGCTGCAGTTATTGATACTGTGCAGTTTATAAAGTCAGTAAAATTCCTTGTGAAAACAAGAACGCTGACTGTAATGGAGTAAAGTTTCACAAAAGATTGTTTTGCCGTATCCATCAGATTTTTGGAAGCAAAATAAACTGTTCAACACAGCTTTCGTTTTGGTGTCTGAGAACTAAATCTAGGGAAGACCTTTGGTGTGGCTAAAAAATTTCCCTGTAATGTGATGTCTAGTCGTGGTCACTCATAAGATCATGTCTTCATCCTTCTCTACTAAGAAGTGTGTCAAAAGGACGGTGAGCAGCTACTTAAAGAGGGAGGAGGATATAAAATGCCTGTTGAGACTTTTTGTCAAGTACAATTAATGGCAATCTGTATCAAATACATTTTTTTAAAGATTTTTTGGTTTTCAATTTATGGCTCTAAAATGTAATTTCCTTAAAAGAGTATGTTTGGAACATTTTAAATCTTGGCTATTCATTAAAATAAAGAATTAAAGCACAAAATATGCACCCTCAAATATCTCTCTCTCAGAGAATATTCTTTGGGGAGGGGGAGAAAGGGAATGTAATTGCTATGGGCTCTAAAAGGAGCAGTCTTCAACCAGGAGACACCTAGATATCTGTCTAAATAAGGGCTTTAGAGTATCTCTGTGTTTGTGTATTTTCATTAAGACTTGAGTCAGATTGATGGCAAATCAGTTAATGATTTTCATCATTAATAACAAGCATCAATGCAATATTAATTCCCCCCTCACTCTCCAAAAAGCTCAAACGTGTTACCATACAAAGGAAAAGTGTCAGATTTGATTAGAGCTGAGTTACTGATACAGAATAAAATAAAAGTGAAGGTGCAGCTGTTGGAGGAGGGGAATTGTTTTTGCATTACCATTTTCTCTTGTTGTCTTGCACCAAAATGGTTGCTGCATTAATGTAGACCTGTTTTCAGTCCATTTTTTAGTTGAAAGTAAAAATTACTGTTGGTTTAGGGTTACGGATGTAAGTGGTGTGCGTTTGGCATTGTAGGCATCTGAAATTCTCTTCTGCAACTTTTTCAAATTCCTAGGTTAGAGGTCATTTTTAGAACTTAATGTAAGAACACACTGTGTTTTGTTTTATTTTCTTCATTGGTTTCTTAAACATATTACTTTATAAATGTTGTCACCTGATCCTAAACACAATGTTAGTTGAACTAGCAAAATACAAAATAAGAACATTAGTCTTCAATGCATGTAGTTTGTCCTAGCTGTGCACCTTATAATATTGCATGCAACTATGCCAAATCTCATAAGCTGATCTTGTCTTAAGTCAATGATCCTGAATGTGGAATCAAGCCAACATGCTGCGTATAAGCTGTATATATAAAACAGCCCAACAGTTTTTGCCTTCAAAGACCATCTAACTCTATTTGTAATGGAAACTTCTTTGCATCCAGCTTCTTCTGCAGCAGTATCATCTGAATAGGATTTGGCTCGCACAAATGGCGATCTCTGCACTTGAGAAAACAACCAATAACCTATATATAATTGTGGAGTTATTAGCTTTTTCTTTTCTGCCTGGAGTACCTTTGCTCAGTACTTGTTCCTGGCTCTTGTGATCCTGATCTGACGCTCACTGAAGTGAGCTGTGAAACCTGCAGGCTTCTCGGCAGAACCTGGATTGGGCCCTGTCACCCACTTTCAGCAGAGAATTTGATGTCTGGACTCAAGCTGATGGAGATCAGTGGCTTTGCTGGATCAGAAACAGTGTGATGGACTGGCATTTATTTGTACATTTATTCGCTCTCAATGAGAGAAGGTACAAGGTGTAATTATTAATAGTTTCTGATAGATGGCTCCCGAAGTACGGAGATGATGGCAATGCTGAGTACAAATACCAGATTAGTTTCACGACCAGCAAGTCTATCGCATCATAAGCCAGTGTTACAAAGTAGAACAACATGATAACTCTAGCCCAGTTCCCACGGGTGATAAACAGCACAACAGGGAGCATAGACTGCAAGTAAGGTATTACATAACGCGCCTGTAAGAACAAGTGCACCAACGCTGAGAGCGAATACATCAACATTGTGACCAGCGACTATTGAACTAATAAAATGAATGCTTATAACAAATTTGTTCTAACACATTCCAGTCAGATTTGTTGTTATTTCAACCCATCGTGCCCCACATTGGGTGCCAGAAAGGACTGTTGTAGTTTAACCCCAGTTGGCAACTAAGCACCATGCAGCTGCTCGCTCACTCCCCCCGCCCAGTGGGATGGGAGAGAGAATTGGGAAAAAACCCACAAACTCATGTGTTGAGATAAAGACAGTTTAACAGGACAGAAAGGAAGAAAAATAATGATAATAATAATAATAAAATGACAATAATACTACTAAGAGAATTAGAATATACAAAACAAGTGGTGCACAATGCCAATTGCTCACCACTCACTGACCGATTCCCACTTAGTTCCCGAGCAGCGATCCGCCCCTTCCCGGCCAACTCCCCCCAGTTTATATACTGGGCATGATGTCATATGGTATGGAATATTCCTTTGGCGAGTTTGGGTCAGCTGTCCTGGCGGTGTCCCCTCCCAACGTCTTGTGCCCCTCCAGCCTTCTTGCTGGCTGGGCATGAGAAGCTGAAAAATCCTTGACTTAGTAACATCCGTGTGTTATCAACATTATTCTCATACTAAATGCAAAACATAACACTATACCAGCTACTAAGAAGAAAATTAACTCTATCCTAGCTGAAACCAGGACAACCAGTAAGGTACAAAACCATGTGGTCCTACAGTGTTGGATGTCTGAAAATTTTTAGTGTGTGATTTGGGTGATTATGATAAGGGTTTGGCATGTGAATTAGGGGACCTGACAGATGGAATAGCTTGGTTGTGGTTGATCAGAGTGGGACTGCCTCTATAGTCAACAGATTCTGGTCTGCATAACATTTTAACTCCTTAGGTTTTGTCTCCTTTCTCTGTAAAAGCAGTGCTTTACAGTTATGTAGTGAGAGAAAGGCAATGATTTTTCAGTTCTGATCTACTAAATCCTGATCCATCTTTTCCTACCTATATCCAGCAGGTTTTGGATTATTCCCTTTAGCAATGTTCACTGAATTTGCTAACAAGTATTTTGTTCAACTTATTATTTCTGCTGACATCTTATAGCTCCTCCTCCCCCAAATACTAATGCTAATTATAAACTATACTTTTAAAACATTTTCTGCGTCCTAGAGAATGACTAAAGATATCTACAAAATCATTCAACTGAAAAAAAGAAATCTCAGTATTTCATCCTCAGCTCTCACAGATTCTATGTGTGCCTAACTTTATGCCTGTTATTGTGTAGTGGTTTAATCGGCACCTTTCCTTTTGTGGTTGATCAGTCAAAGCACAATATTACCCCAAGACAAACTGAAATGTAAAACTTTACACTTTTTGCACTAGCCATTCAAAAAAATCTTTTTGTTTGCTTGCATTTAGTTAAATAAGTCAAATTACATGATGATTGAAGATAATAAAGAGAATGAAGACCATGCGTCTGAAAGAGGAAGAACAGCTATCATTTTTTCCTTGAAGAATGAAGTTGGAGTACTTGTAAAAGCATTAAAACTTTTTCAGGTATGTAATAATCACATTGCTACAGCAGCTCTGTATTTTTAAATTGTAAGGATAGTTTTGGAACACACTAGAATTAATTACCTCCATTTATTAAGGATGTGATTCCTAACCTGGCTCCTACTTCGCACCCAAAGTTACCTATGAAAGCAAATTTATGCCTCAGAAATTAGATGCTGGTTGGCTAAAAATCTTCACAAAACATATCAGCTGCACTGACTAAAGACTGAGAGAGTTTTGTCTTTTCCTCTCATGAAAAGAGGATTGACACTCATTCTTTCTACTGCATATAAGAGGTGGGTCTGAAGCTGCTGCTGATGGCAGGTAGACACTTGGGGTGCTGACCCACACTGGGTTGAGCCCAGTGCCCTTGTCACCCTGCCTAGCCAGACTGAGGGTGACAGAGGAACTGCAATTACACAACTGCACTCCTTTGATTGCTGGGCAGGTATTGTGCAAGGAATATGCACAATGCCACTGTACTCTGTCATCTGGCCCTGCATGTCTTAGCCTAGGGTTTTCTCTATGTTCCTGATATAAGACATATGATTAAATAATTTTTCAAATAAAAGAAAAGTGAAATTTATGCCCTGAAAACTACTAATTTTAAGTCCCTTGCTTGCTTGTGAGATAATTATATGGTGACTTGATTGGCATTTTGGTGAATTTCCCCTGATCCAGTTACTAATCAGCTTCCTATGGGAGGGATGAAAGAAAAAGGTCTATGAATTTAAGCCTCCTGACTGTGTCTTTCTGCGGTTCCTGAATGTAAATGAAATTGAAAGAACACAGGTTCTCTTTCATTTTCTTCTGAACGGGAGGCTTTTTCAAATCAAACCATTTTCCCCCCCTTGAATAAGCAAACTGCTATCAAGAAATCCAGCTGACTAAAATAGCTTCACAAAGGTGTTGAATAGGCCATGACAGTAGGATATTAATTTGAAAAGCAAATTTTACTTTTTAGTAAATTGTTTTTAGTCAATCTGTTTGAAAACATTATTTCTCACGAAACAGGAGAAGCATGTAAATCTGGTACACATTGAGTCACGGAAGTCCAAGAGACGCAATTCTGAGTTTGAGATCTTTGTGGACTGTGACAGTAACAGCGAACAACTGAATGAGATCTTCCAGCTCCTGAAATCCCACGTCAACATTGTCTCTATGAACCCGACAGAGCATTTCAATGTCCAGGAGGATGGTAAGTACAAAATGTAGTTCTGATGAAAAGGCACTTCTCAATGTGTTGGTTTGAAATCTTTTTGTGGTGTCCACATCTGCATTTGTGTAGTGTTTTCAATCAGTAGCTACCAGGTTTATGCTTCTGTGTTGTGAATGAGTGTAGTTTGGTTGATATGAGCAGGGCTGCGTTGGCTGATGTCACCTAGGAATACAGGCTGTTTCAGGCTGGTGCAAATTGCATGTCTGTTACCTGTGCTCCAGTCCCTTCTCAGTACAGCACAACTGGCATCAACGGGAGTCCCTGCACCCATGCAGGCCAATGCAAGCCAGCATGTAGGCAAAATCTGAATGCAGGGCTTGGCTAGGGACTGTACACCATGATGACAGAGGTATAATACTGGCAGATCCCAGTTCAGTTCAGACACTGGTAGGAGTGGGAGATGGATTCTGCAATTTCCTCGTGTAGCTCTTGATTTAAATTTTTTTTTAACCACTTTTCATCATAACTGGTTACTTATATTAGTGTGAAAGCAGTACCTTTTAACTTTAGGATGCTTCACATCTTGTTTACCTTTTGTCGTGGTTTAACCCCAGCCAGCAGCTAAGCACCACACAGCCGCTCCCTCACTCCCCGCCCCACTCCCAGTGGGATGGGGAGGAGAATCGGGAAAGAAGGTAAAACTCGCGGGTTGAGATAAGAACAGTTTAATAACTAAAGTAAAATATAATACTAACAATAATAATAATGACATATTATAATAATAATAATAGTAATGAAAAGGAATATAACAAAAAAAAAAAAAAAGAAGAGGGGGGAAAAAAGGGGAAAAAAACCTCCCCAGTAATGCACAATGCAATTGCTCACCACTTGCTGACCGATGCCAGAGCCATGATCTGCCCCTCCTGGCCAACTCCCCCCTGTTTATATACTGAGCATGATGTTCCATGGTATGGAATATCCCTTTGGCTAGTTCAGGTCAGCTGTCCTGGTTATGCTCCCTCCCAGCTTCTTGCACACCTGCTTGCAGGCAGAGCATGGGAAACTGAAAAGTCCTTGGCTTAAGATAAGCGCTACTTAGCAACAACTAAAACATCAGTGTGTTATCAACATCATTCTCACACTAAATCCAAAACACAGCACTGTAGCAGCTACTAAGAAGAGAGTTAACTCTGTCCCAGCCAAAACCGGGACACCTTTGCTTCTAGTTGAAGAGATGCCTAAAGTTCAGGGCAGCGGGAAGTCGGTCCCATATATTTCTCAGCCACTGTGCTTGGCACAGGCTGGTGGGTAGGGAAAGGTGAGATGTGGTGTTCTTGGATAAAAACAGCTTACTTTAGCCCTAAGTAAGGGGAATTTCAAGCTAAACACTCACCCTGTCCTTTTTAAGAAAACTGAAAACATCAGGGGAGAAAAACAGTGTATTAACCGCTCTGCCAAGAGCTTGGTTAAAAACTATCTTAGGCTAAAAAAAACGTTGTCAGTAGCAAAACTGTAATGAAGCCTCTCTCTAAGGCTACGGGGCCTCCTTCTCTTCCTCTTCCCCCACAAACCCCTCAGCAAACCTGGATGCTTCTGAGGTACATAACCGCAGAGCAACATTTATTTCCCATGGTAAAGCAGGATGGGAGGACTCAAACCAGCTCCCACTCTGGCCAGGGACCACAGGCAAATCACTTCCCTACTCCTTTGCACGCTTTGTACCCTAGAAGATTCACAGCAGTGTACACAAGGAGGCCTTGTCTCAGTGGGAGCCTCTAGGTGCTACTCTAACAGTAATAACAGTTAAGGGCCACAGAAAACACATATTAACTGTTTCCTTCCCTGGACGCTTTGGAGCTGGCTGTGCTCTGTAGGCAGACTGTGGCAGTGACAGAGGAGGAAGTGTGAGCTGTAGGCTGGTGCCAGATAGGCAGTAGACTCCGTTGTCTTATTCATGCCCTTTTAATTTATAGATTTCGTTTGTAACCGCCATAGCCATACTTGAAAGTAGCGTTTCCTCCCTCAGCATGCTCGGAGTTATTAATAACTTTGTGGATTCCATGCGTTCCCTAGACATGGAGAACGTTCCCTGGTTTCCGAAGAAGATCTCAGATTTGGATAAGTGTGCAAACCGAGTGCTGATGTACGGGTCTGATTTGGATGCTGACCATCCAGTAAGTATTTTTTCCTCCCTACACCCAATCCTTAGTGAAAACATACTTTGTGGAGCTTACTTTAAAAAATTGCAGCTTTTCCTCCTCTCTTTCCTTCCCCTCAAGGGCGCCTCTGTGGGTCTGAGCACCTTCTCTTGGGGGTTTCATGTCTTTTTCCTAGTTCAGGCAAGGCCGTCACTGAATTCAGCTCCTGTGCCTTTCTGCAAGGCTTACTTGCGCGAGGACTCTAGGTCTGGGCCCTGAGTGGTCGCATATAAATTTAAAAAAAAAAAAAAAAGCTATTGTGAGGCAGGCTTGGTTCCTCCTCTTTCTTTCTTCCTTATTATAATTGGAGCAAACAAATCGGTACTTGGGCAGTGCAAAGTGCAATTTGTTCTGTAATTTAGAATAATCAAGCAAGTAACGAAGTTTGTATAAATTACTGATATGACTAAAATGAATCCTTGTCTACTGAATATACAGTTGCATGCATAAAACTGCTGATTCTTACTTTGGAGTATTTGCTTAGTTCACAGTTATTAAACATTTCAGACTACAGCTATGAGGTTCCTGCCCTGTCCTCTCATTCTTACACAGCGTACTTTTGTATTTCCCAACTGAAGAAATTTCAAGTGTCTTGTTTTAAATTAATTTTATTTACTACAGCTTGGAAACTCATTTAACTTTGTTTTTTTCCTTCCCCTCACCAGGGTTTCAAAGACAATGTCTATCGCAAGAGGCGAAAGTATTTTGCAGACCTGGCTATGAACTACAAACAGTAAGCTTCTTCCAGAATAAGCCTTCTGGGTGCCTTGAAATAATAGCAGAGTGGACTGGGAGGAGCTCACCTTCCCTGGGCTCAGATCTTGCTGAGACATGCTTGGCTCGGGAATCAGAGCTGGAAGGGTAAAACGAAGGGAGATGTAAGACAAGATTAAAAGGTAGATCTAGGCCATCTTACAGCTCCCTCAGCCTCTGATGAGTCTGAGGCCGTGGCTGCTCGGCCATTATGGCATCTGCGGCAGGGCTAATCCTCAGATGGGCAGCGATGCCAGCGTGGGCTTCCTGCAGTGTGGTGCATTTGGACTCTGCGGTCCCTCCCTGCTTCTGTGGAAATGGGTGCAACAAAGGAAGAGGGTGGACAACGCATGTTGCACAGCTGCCTGTGCCAGGATGTACTGACTTGGCTAGGGTAAATTGGTCTCCTTTGCGAAGGAGAGGAAGGGGAGGCAAAACCCAGTATATAGCGCATTGACCACTGAGTGTAAACTCTCTGGGCAAATGTTAATACTTGAATTTTCTTTCCTGGTTCAAACTAGTGTATGTGATGTGTAGATAAGGAGTTTTCTGTGAAAAGAAACTTGAAGAGCTTCTGTCTTTAGAGATGCTGCTTGGGGGAGGGAGCTCTTAAAGCAGTAAGAGTTTCATAGCCCAGTGCTGTAAATTCTTTCTAAACATGATTTTCATGTTGCTGTTGCCTGCTTGAATTCAAATGCCAAGTTCCTCAATTGGAAATGACCTAGAAATGGTGGGTATCTAGAGCTCTATTGCACTGTGTATTAGTGCAACTGGTTACCACAGCACAGAGCCAGTTACTGTTAATGTGTTGTTAACAGATTCCTTTGGGAAAGCATTGGCCATGCTGATTACCTGGCTGGCAGTGGAAGCTCAGTGTAACACTCCCATTGCTTTCAGTGGGCTTTAGGTCACACCCTTGCTATAATCCACTTTAATCAAGATCCTGAGGGCTAAATAGGAGAGATGGACTACAATTAATATCTTCAGACAGGCACTTGTCTCCTCCACATAGAAGTATGATTTTTACCTAACGTGTATATTTAGCTGCTTCCACGCAATGTGTTGTTAATTTAGGGAATCCTCTTTTTCTAAGACAAATCAAAAAGGTAATGGAAAGTAATTGCAGACAGGGAAGTCCAACAGGGAAAAGGATGTATTCTCAGCTCCTGAAGCTGTAAAGGTTATGCAGGTATTTTAAATGTTACTCTCAGCATTAAACACCTAAGAAACTGTTTACAGAACAGAAGTTTTCAGGCTCCAGTGAGGTCAATGCAAAGATTCCTGTCAGTTGATTTAGGTGGAAAAGAGAGCAGGCCCTTAGACTAAAAGCTCTCCAGGGCATAGACCAGATCTCACTGTGTATTTGACAGTGCCTAATGCACCCTGACCAGGTGTCATAGCCATACAGATGTTAAATAATAATAGGAGGTAAATGAGTCATCCGTTATTAGCCATTTACCAAGGAATGTCCTTTCTTCCTCTTCTCCTGGTAGTGGTGACCCAATTCCCAAGATTGAATTCACTGAGGAGGAGATCAAGACTTGGGGGACAGTGTACCGAGAGCTTAACAAGCTTTACCCAACTCATGCCTGCAGAGAGTACCTTAAAAACTTACCCTTGCTCACCAAATACTGTGGGTACAGGGAAGACAATATCCCCCAGCTGGAAGATGTGTCCCGCTTCCTGAAAGGTAATGTGCTAATTTTTCTTACACAAAAAAGAACTAAGGTCCATTGCAAATCTCACTACTAATTTGTGGGCACAGGAAAACAACCTTGGTTGCTTTTGCTTGTATTCATTCTGATCCTTTAAGAGGCCTTTTGGCCATCCATGTTTTAATGTATTGTGTCTTGAATATGTACAAACAGTGACAGTTGAGGAGCAATGCTACTTCTGAAGAGACTGTTAGCATTGGCTAAAGAGATACCTAGCTGTATTGTGTTGGCTCTAGGCATGAAATCGTAGGAAATCCACTGACACAAAGGTAGGGACATTTTTACTAAATGTTGGTCATTCTCAAGCTTAGGCCTAATTTTTCTAATCGTGATTAATTTTCCCACGTGCTGTTGAGCCAAGGTAGTGCTGTGGCTTTACCCCAGTTGTAGCAGGAAAGGTGGCAACATTGTGCAATTCTACACTAAACTAACGTACAATTTATCCGTTCCTTTTCAGAGCGCACAGGTTTCACCATTCGCCCCGTTGCTGGATATCTGTCACCCAGAGACTTCTTGGCAGGATTAGCATTCAGAGTTTTTCACTGCACTCAATATGTTAGACACAGCTCGGACCCTCTCTATACACCAGAGCCGTGAGTCATTTAATCTTGGGGTAGAATTTGAGAGAATTTTGAATCTCACTGCCCAGAGCCAAGCTACTTAAAAGCTGTTCAAGAACACCAGCAAGAAAACTTATTTTTAAGGTGCTGAAGACTCAGCCTTCACGCTGAATGTAATGAAGTTTTAGCATGCTCAAGTACCACCTTCATAAGTACAGGATTTTCAAAAGTACAGCATGTTATTGGAGAGCTCTTACTGATGTCGTTGTGCGCATAGTTTAATATTCAGTTGCCTCATAAATGTGGAGCTCAGATCTTAATTTTAGACAGCTGCTTCTGAAAATCTGAGTTTATGTACTTATGTAGAGTTGGTATGACCTGCTCAGTTGCTTTCAGCTAAACATGATTGACACTTTTCTCTCTTTTGGATATTAAATATTTTAATGCAAGACATTGTATCTGTTCAGTGGTGCTGCTTTTTCACTCTACCACAAAGACAGATCATGAGATTTCTTGTTTTGTTTCTTTTTCCAGTGATACCTGCCATGAGCTCCTAGGCCACGTCCCTCTTTTGGCTGAACCCAGTTTTGCTCAGTTCTCCCAGGAAATTGGTCTTGCATCACTTGGGGCATCAGATGAGGCTGTCCAAAAACTGGCAACAGTGAGTGTTTGAGTGCCTGGTGATCCCACTGAAAACTTCGTGCTTTACTAGGCTGATCCCACTCCATCAAATAAATTTGGAGCTTGTCCTGGTTTCGGCTGGGATAGAGTTAATTTTCTTCTTAGTGGCTGGTACAGTGCTGTGTTTTGGATTTAGTGTGAGAATAATGTTGATAACACGCTGATGTTTTAGTTGTTGCTAAGTAGCGCTTATCCTAAGCCAAGGACTTTTCAGTTTCCCATGCTCTGCCAGCAAGCAGGTGTGCAAGAAGCTGGGAGGGAGCAGAGCCAGGGCAGCTGACCTGAACTAGCCGAAGGGATATTCCATACCATGGAACGTCATGCCCAGTATATAAACAGGGGGGAGTTGGCCTGGAGGGGCAGGTCGCTGCTCAGGCATCGGTCAGCGTGTGGCGAGCAATTGTATTGTGCATCACTTATTTTTTTCTTGGGTTTTATTTCTCTCTTTTTTTTTTTGTTATATTCCTGTTCATTACTATAATTATTATTATAATTATATAATTATTACTATTGTTAGTATTATATTTTATTTTACTTTAGTTATTAAACTGTTCTTACCTCAAACCGCAAATTTTACCTTCTTTCCCGATTCTCCTCCCCATCCCACTGGGAGCGGGGAGGGGTGAGTGGCTGCGTGGTGCTTAGTTGCTGGCTGGTGTTAAACCACGATAGAGCTTCATGTCAACATTAGCCACACCAGCTGCTAGAGCTATATGTTTCACTGGTCCTTGGCTTTTAGAGCATGTAACGATTTTCTGTGCTAGGAAAAAAATACATTTTAAGGTTGATATGATTGGTATTTTTCTTCCCTTGGTTGTCAAGTAAGGGTGCAACTTCTGGTGGTAGATCACTTCTTCTAGATTGAAATTCTATGGTCTGTTTCTTCCAAGCAAAATCTTCTTACTTCTGGGAACATGATTCAATGATTTTAAAAGTAATCTATTTCTTTAATGTGTAGAATGAATTGTGATACGGTGTTTTCACTGAATGTGGTTAGCACTAGCGTTAGATACTTTTCAGCCAAGAAATTCAGATAATATAAATTAATGTTATTTCCTGGATATCAGTTTCTGGATGCTTTGGCAAAAATATTTTAAGATGAAAATTAAATTTAGATGAAAAATAATTGATGCCGGTTATGAAAGAACTGGTTTGCTGATTTTTTAATTTTTTTTTTTTCCCCATCTGGTGTAGCTAGTGGTAAAATTTCTACGACCTTCAGTGGGAGCAGAGCTAAGCCATCTATGAAAATAGCGTCCTCCCCATATACCTGCAGAAATCCTGAAATCCAGCAAACTAAACGTCTTTAATTTTACAGGCCACTAAACAAATGAGAAACAAACTGTAGTGGGCTGATGTTTTCACTCACTCACAGAGATCCTCTCTATCCAGTGTTTCTTTTAGGCTGAAGCTGTCATGTCATAACAATATTTCTCAAAACGGATTTACATCTCAGTGTTGCTACTGACATTAACAGCTTCTAGCCTAGCTGGGTCATCTACAATATCAATCTTCTGGCCTCCCTCCTCTTTAAATATCTGAGAAGGATAACCAAGTGATGACTGTCTGATATTTGCAACTGTTTGACACTACCTACAAATAGAAATACCCCCATCTAGTTCACCACAGCATCTTTGCTGAAGGCTGAATTATTTTACTCCCTTCTCTGTTTCAGTGCTACTTCTTCACTGTAGAGTTTGGCTTGTGCAAGCAAGAGGGACAGCTACGAGTTTATGGGGCTGGCTTGCTCTCTTCGATTAGTGAGCTCAAGGTAAGAGTATCTACTGCTTATTTATCTCTTTTCTTTGTTTGTACCTGATTATTATTGTCACTGTTTTGCCCTGTTTTTTATGAAGTATAATTCTAAAAATCTTTCTTTCGAAAACTCCTAGATACCTACTAGACTTTAAGTAAATTCATTGTGTCAATAATTACTGGACAGTCTGCTTTTGGATATATGCTGAGCAGCTCCCATGTCTTTCACAGGAAGCATTAGATGACTGGTATTTCTTAATGTTAGGTTCCAAGTAATTGTTTTCAGAATAAAGCTCTGCTGGTTTAACCAGATTCTGAAAATATTGCTCTTGTTTACACATGAGCCTCATGTCTGAGGAATCCCTTTTTTGACCCAGATTGGCAGAACATGACCGTTCAGAGTTATTGCTTTGTTAAGCTTTAACCACAGTTCATCTGCAGATAAAAATTCTAAGAAGCAATGCACTAAATATGGTCTCACTTCATCTTTTTTTATTCACTCTACCTCATGTCATCTTCCTTGTGGATTCTTTGGGTGGTGATGTTCCTCTGACACATGATAACGCATTATGTTACCAGCACTCGCTCTCTGGCAGTGCCAAAGTCAAGCCTTTTGATCCAAAGGTCACCTGCAAGCAAGACTGCCTCATTACAACTTTCCAGGAGGTTTACTTTGTTTCTGAAAGTTTTGAAGAAGCAAAGGAAAAGATGAGGTACAGATTTTTTTCCCTGTTTTATAAAAGCAGGTTTGATTTTCTGCATCTCTCAGTAGCTTTTATTCTTACCACAAACACTTTTATTCTTATCACAGTTTTATAATTATCTTTAATTATATTATTTATAATTATCTTTCATGGGGCTGGAAAGCCGAAATTAGTATTTACTTGGTCTTCTATGTACTGGGTGGGAAAGATGATGAACCATATGACAATTACAACTATCTTTAAGAAAGTAAGTAGTTTGGAAAAGTGGTTATTGATACTGACTGCATACAGAGGATGCAGTTGTGTTTTGTTTATAACTCCCTCTCTTTTTTACTTGAATAGAGAGTTTGCAAAAACCATCAAGCGCCCGTTTGGCGTGAAGTACAATCCATATACTCAAAGCGTGCAGATCCTGAAAGACATGAAGAGCATTGCCAGCGTGGTGAATGAGTTACGTCATGAGCTGGACATTGTCAGCGATGCCCTCAGCAAGATGGGCAAGCAGTTGGAAGTTTAACACCCCTGTCAGCAGTGTGGTGCACTCGGCAACTCTTTTCTTTTCCCTACTGATTGCTTTCTAAGTATGTAATGTGTTGTATGCAGAACTCTCTCCTTTACAAATGGAAGAGTGAATGGCCAATAAGGATAATAACAACTTTATCTTGTTTCTCTGTGTAAAGTCCCTTACAGAATGTATTCCTCCATCCCCCTTGGATAAAAAAGGCCCGGAGAGATGCCTTTGAGAAGCTGGGGGGGGGGAGTAGAGAAATTGCTAGACTGGAGCAAAAGTGTGGTCTGTGGATCAGGGCTGGGATCAGATGCTGCAGAAGGTGGCTTATGAGGCAATAATGGAATAATTCGCCACAGGGAAATGTCCGTTTCTGGCTCCAGTAGTCTACGCTACTAATTTTACAACATTGCAGACTTCATAGCATAGAAGCTATAGTAATCAGTGCTTCTAACTCTGTACTACTAAGTTTAAAACTTGAATGATTACAACACAGGCATCAGGACACAAATAGCTGGAGGTTCACCGTGATAAAATTGAGGGGTCAAATCTTGCTTTCAAAGGGATCATTCTTGCCCCCAAAGAATTGCAAATGTGCTGTTTGGCATGCTTCTAGTGTAAGGCAGAGATACAGAGGTGTTGCATGAAATCCTAATTCTGTTTGTTTTAAGAGATTTGCTATTGGCTCAGAGAGTCAGGATTTTTGTTGCTGTCCTTGATATTGCACCTGAGGGAAGACCTTTCTTTACAGAAATACCATTTGCCTTTTTCCTGATTGAATTAATTTAGCAAAAATTAAAGCAAACCATCAGGTACTGACTTAGCACAAAGCCTAAAACCATTTCCAAATTACAGTTTAGTATTTAAAATAGTTTCATCGGTTCTAAAATAACACCAAACTTTAAAATAACAGCCAAAGTTCATAGTCTAGTCTGCTTTTTGTAAGAATAAGTATCCTGTTGATTGCTTGGTCACTTTATTGGCCCGTACAAGCTGCACAAAGATACATTTCGTTTCTTCTTTACTAGGCCTGAACACCTTCATTCCCTGTCAAGCAAATGATAACTGAAAGGTCCAAGCATTTCATAGGAATTCTGTGGCTATGAATGCAACAAAGTACCTTGTAGCGTAAAGTATGTCTAATTCCAAAGAGCACTGTACGAGTGGTGGGAAGCAGTGTCCTGCTGAATTGTCTGTATCACGTAGTAGCAAACTTCCCCGTTTTCAGGGCTCCATACTTTCAAGCATCCTGCATAGCTGCACCAAGCTGTGCCGGCTGCTGTTTCTGCTGACCCTGCCGGTGAAATGAATATGTGTACAAGATATGATACATTTGAATGGAAGATCTGTGATGTGCAGGGTGTATTTAATAGCATGCTAGGCGCTGATTCTTCATAGGTAGAGCTTATCAGGAAATCCAGAATTTGCAGCTGTGAAGGTTGCTGGAAAAATGGACTGAAATCTTAAATACATGGGAGGTGCTAGTCCAGGATATTGAGAACTTGAAAGGACTTTCATGAACTCTGTGCTTGAAAATCAGTTTGAGTTTCATATGCTTTCTAGTAGGCCACATCTGCTCCATAAGCAATCACTGGCCCAATCTTTCCAAGTATATTCACTGTTTAAATCAAGTCTAGATCATTTTTTCTGTATTAACCCACTATAACTTTTTTTTTTAAGAACATTTAAGACATAGAAATACGGTCTACAACATTTATGGCTTACATTACACTTTAAAATAGATTTTAGGAGCTTTGTCTTTCTAAAGAAGAAACCTTCGTATAAGTGAGTAGTAAAGGAGGATCTATTTTGTCTGCTTCTGTGATAACAGTCAATATTCAGCTGCATTTTTAAAGATGTTGGGATTATTATGTTGTTGAAATATACATAGATCTGTTACTTCAAATCTTTGTCTGAACTATGTATAAATTTCAAGTAGGAAACCTTATACTTGATAAATTAGCACCTAATTTTGAATACTTTGGAAAAACAGCAATTGTATCTTCATTTGTACTTGTGTAGCAAAAAATTAAATAAACTGGTAGAAGTAATACAGAGACGATGCATTTCCATGGCATTAATGACACATGTTTGGCTTCACGCATCCAAACCTTCTGGCTATGTAGAACAGTAATAATTTAAATATTTTAAACTATTGTGGAGGCTTTAAATGTCAATGAAATAGATGACTTGTTGGTAATTATTAGAAGCAAAACCCCCTTTACTTCAGCGCTGTAGCAATAAACACGAAGCACTCACTTCTGACCAAGGGTTTATATGTTTTATACTGTGGTTCAGCTATTCCATGCATGTATATATTAATTTGAGGAGTGACTTGTTTTCCCCTCATTTTTTAAAGTCTTTTTTTCTGTTGAAACGGGTGAGTGTTGAGGAAGAGTTTCACAGGCCCTGACCCTGGCGGGTGCTCTCCCCGCCATCCGTGGGGCTCTGTCAGCGCCGGCAGACCGGGCGCTTGGGCTTTTGGGGAGCTTTAGTGAAAGCGGCAGCCAGCGCTGGACCCTGCCGGTGGAGTACAGGGAACTGCGGCACTGGCGGCCGGGGGAGGCCATCAGGACGGCAGCTGTTTGCCACAGCCGCCCCCCAAACGCTCCCGAGGGCTTTGAGAGGGTCAGCCGGTGTCCCCCACCTTTCCCGCCCCTGACAGAGACCTCGTCAGGCGAAGCCGTAACGGCGCTGCTGACGGTTGCCCAACGGCCGCCCTGGAGTAACGGCCGCGCTCCTCACAGACCCCCCGGGGCGCGGCGGCAGCGGCGGCTCGGGGTGAGGCGGGGCCCCGCCGGAGCCCGCCCCCGCCCCGCCTCTTCCTCCCCGGCCTGCGGCGCGGCGGTAAGGGCTAGGGGCAGGCGGTCCCATGGAGCCCGTGCTCTTCGCGTGGGTAAGTGGGCGCTCGGCACGGCGCGGTGAGGGAGGCCGGGGGGAGCTGGGGCCTCCTCTGCCCCGCGGCCGCCAGATGGCGGCTCTGCCCGCGCAGCGGCGCGGCCCTTAGGGGGCGACGGGCGGGACGCGTTGCCCAGCTGCTCGCTCTCCCTTGGGCGGCTGCGGGGCTCGGGGGCCGGGGCCACATGCGCTGCCGCCGGCCCTCGCCTCGCTTCCCTGGGGAAGGGTGGGCCAAGGTTCTCCCTCCCCCAAAAAAATAATGTTGTGGTGAAGTTGTGGTTAGTCGCCCTCATCGCGGTTCATCGTCTCTTTCCCGCTTCGCGAGGAAGCCGGGAAGCTGAAGGTTTGTTGTTCCGCGGCTTCCCCCCGCCGAGGGGCGTCCCGCCGGGGCTGAACTGTGCCTTGGCCTGTGTCCTGTGGGGCCGGGGCGTTGCTCACCTCCACGCACAAGGAGGTGTCGCCCCTGCTACGTGGCGACCTCCTGCCGCCACCGAGGCGTGGGGGGACATGTTTCACTTTAAGTGTGTGGCCTGGGGTGAAATCCTGAGCTCTTCGAAAGAAATAAGACTTTTTTTTTTTTTGTGGTTCATCAGAACCGTAATTTTACCTGATGAGCAAAGGAGGTCTAAGAGCCATTAAATGGCTCTTTTCCTTCTTAGCTCTTTTTGTTCTGTGGTAGTCATGTTTGGTAATAACCCATCAGTCTTGGAAGGGTAAATGAAGGTAGGTATGTTAGTGTTGGGATAGACATGTGTGGCACTCAGTTCCTCAGGCACCTGTTTTCTTTCTGCACCTTATCTCAGTTTGCCTGTTTTTGAAGATTTGAAAATTCATTGCAGGTTATAGGCTAAAATGAGAGCTGGTGACACACCTTCTAAAAAGAATTATGTCTGTTAAGTAGTAACACGCTCTAAATCTGTCTGCCACTAGTAGTGACTGAGGCAACAACTTGATGTCCCTATTGAGCTCGAATCCTGACACCTCATCCACCTGTTAACTGTGGGCTGAGGCCAGCAGCCTGATGCTTTTGTCTAAAATGTTATTGTTTCTGTAGGTACAAAATGTTTATTGCTAAATGTGTACGAAACACACCAAGTGTTGCATCTTTGGAGGGGAGGGAAAGTCCCCCTTGGGGATCACCAGCTGGGAGCAGTGTGGGTGTTGAGTGTTGCTGTTACTGCAGTGTGTGGGCTAGGAAAGTTACTGAATCCACCTTTGTGAATACAGGTTGGTGTTCAAACTGTTGGACGCTTACTAGAGCTTAAATTGGCTAAGAAATTCACTGACATGTTACGATGTTGTCAGTGGTTGCTTTCTATGATTGGTTTAGTGGCTATAATTTTGCACTTATAAATTTCTGATAATTATAATCAGTATATTTTAATTTTGACCAGTTTAAGTTAAAAGGCTGTCGTGGTTTAACCCCAGCCAGCAACTAAGCACCATGCAGCTGCTTGCTCACTCCTCCCCCCTCCTAATGGGATAGGGAGGAGAATCAAAAAAAAAAAAAAAAGTAAAACTCGTGGGTTGAGATAAGAACTGTTTAATAACTAAGGTAAAATAAAATATAATACTAACAATAATAATAATAGTAATGAAAAGAGGGGGGAAAAAAAAGAAATAAAACCCGAGGAAAAAATAAGTGATGCACAATGCAATTGCTCGCCACCTGCTGACAGATGCCTGAGCAGTGATCCACCCCTCCCGGCCAACTCCCCCCAGTTTATATACTGAGCATGATGCACTGAGCACTGTTCTATCGTATGGAATATTCCTTTGGTTAGTTCGGGTTGGCTGTCCTGGCTATGCTCCCTCCCAGCTTCTTGTACACCTGCTTGCTGGCAGAGCATGGGAAACTGAAAAGTCCTTAACTTAGGATAAGCGCTGCTTAGCAACAACTAAAACATCAGAGTGTTATCAACGTTATTCTCACACTAAATCCAAAACACGCTGTATGAGCTACTAAGAAGAAAATTAACTCTATCCCAGCCGAAACCAGGACAAAGACTTAGTTCATAGAATCAGAATGGTTTGGGTTGGAAAGGACCTTAAAGATCATCTAGTTCCAACCCCCCTGCCATGGGCAGGGACACCTTCCACTAGACCAGGTTGCTCAAAGCCCCATCCAACCTGGCCTTGAACATTTCCAGGGATAGGGCATCCACAGCCTCTCTGGGCAACCTGTTCCAGTGCCTCACCACCCTCACAGTAAAGAACTTCTTCCTTACATTTAATCTAAATCTACCCTCTTTCAGTTTAAAGCCATTACCCCTTGCCCTATCATCACTACATGCCCTTGCAGAAAGTCCCTCTCCAGCTTTCTTGTAGGCCCCCTTTAGGAACTGGAAGGCTGCTATAAGGTCTCCCCGGAGCCTTCTCTTCTCCAGGCTGAACAACCCCCCAACTCTCTCAGCCTGTCTTCATAGGAGAGGTGCTCCAGCCCTCTGATCATCTTCGTGGCCCTCCTCTGGACTCGCTCCAACAGGTCCATGTCCTTCTGATGTTGGGGGCCCCAGAGCTGAACGCAGTACTCCAGGTGGGGTCTCACCAGAGCGGAGTAGAGGGGGAGAATCACCTCCCTTAACCTGGTAGTCACGCTTCTTTTGATGCAACCCAGGATACGGTTGGCTTTCTGGGCTGCAAATGCACATTGCTGGGTCATGTTGAGCTTCTTGTCAACCAACACCCCCAAGTCCTTCTCCTCAGGGCTGCTCTCAGTCCACTCACCAGTTAATGAGGAATAAGCGTTTCTGCTTTACTTGTTCAGGTTCCAGAACAAGGTAGCATGTCTTTCTGATCTTGTTTTGGAGGTAGACTGCAAGAAAGCATTGGCATGAATAAGATCTTAGTGATAAGTGGGAATCATTAGCATTAAAATTAAACAGGTGGTAATCATCCTGATAATGAGGCTTTCCTCCTTAGTAACTGTTAGCTTGCAGTTAAAGTCTTACCAGGATATATTTCAGTATGTTTCTTAAAATACTGGGGTTGCAAAGACAGCCTTAATGACAGCAAATTTAGGACAGTCCTGGTCTGTAATTCTGGGGGTCCTGTGTGACAGCAGTAAGAATAAAGATTGCCATTTGGGGCGATTTTCAGGAGCAAATACTGGCAGGTTAACCTGTGACATGTCCCCGATAAGCTTGTTTGCTCTTAGGAGCAGATGTGTATCTTTTTTTTTGTTAACTTTTTAAAAAATGTGTTATTTTTCTGTGTGTATTTGAAGGGTGCGAACAGCTATGGACAACTTGGTCTTGGTCATAAAGAGGATGTGCTGGTACCTCAGTCACTGAAAGATGTTTCCTGCAAATGTCAAGACATTAAAAGCATTACTGGAGGAGGGGGACATTCTGCAGTTATCACTGGTAAAAACATTGCACTTGCAAGGAGTGTATGACTTCTAAACGCATTTTTTTTTTTCCTGTTTCCCTGTTGATTTGGTGCTGCCACCTAGCTGTGGCTTCTGTTTCTGAGCAAGTACAATTCTTAGTTGCAAAACCAGTTCCTCCTGTGCCAATTAACTCAACATTTTGGGGAAATTCCTG
This sequence comes from Gymnogyps californianus, assembly GCF_018139145.2. Classification (NCBI taxonomy): domain Eukaryota; kingdom Metazoa; phylum Chordata; class Aves; order Accipitriformes; family Cathartidae; genus Gymnogyps; species Gymnogyps californianus. The sequence goes on along the minus strand of NC_059475.1, from coordinate 16,486,328 downwards.
TTTTGCTTATCTTGTGTGGTTACTTAATGGCTATGTGAGGACTGTGTCTTAACCTGTTTCATATAACAGCTTTTCATACAAAGCAGCCAATTTTTCTGTATTGAGGATGGGGGTGGGGTGGGAGGGAAGAGTCAAGTGGGAGGTTATTCAGTCTTGAGAAGTTTTAAGGTAAGCAGCAGAAGATAGCATCTGGTCTTTGAAAGGTTCTGCTGTATGCCATAGCTAATTATGGGAAAGAAGGGATACAGACAGATGTGAATGTGATAAAGTTCATCATGCATCTTAGTGAGAGGTGCCTGTCTTACCGTATGGATTGTCTCCATTGACAAACCCAACTCTCCATAGCTGTACTTATTTAGAGATGTTTCTGATGCATCAGAAATAACTGTTTCTCTTTCTTTTTGCTTGATTGCAGTGCCTAAAATGACACATAATCACTGTCCTTGTCACAGGATCTCATGGATGTACGCTTGTCTTTTTAGTCTGTGAAGTGGAACATGATTTTTTGTTTTGTTTTGTTTTTTTCTTCCAGGTGCAGGAGAACTCTTTGTATGTGGCAATAACAAAGATGGGCAGTTGGGATTGAATCACACAGAGGATGTACTGCGTTTTACTTTGTGCACTGTTCTGTCTGGCTTTTGTGTAAAACAAGTTGCCTGTGGCTGGGATTTTACAATCATATTAGTAGGTAAGTCTGTCTTTCTAAGAGCTGAAGAAGTATCTTGATGTAGAGAACATGCTGAAAGTTCCACGTTGCTATTGCTTGTGTGACACATAGGCACTCACAGATTTTAAGCTACTTGCCTTGCAAACTAAATTACTCCACGTTCCTTGTATCCCAGTGAACTTCAGACCTTTACTGAACATGGTGTGTAAGACCAGAAGCCTATGGCCTCAGGGGCTTTGGAATGGGACACGTTAGGTCCTTTTTTTTGAGCTACTCGGCTGTGATACTTTGCTTGTTAGAAAGTTACAGTGCTTTGCTTTTGCTCATGGATTTACTGATCGGGCTCTTAACACTTCATTTTGCAGGATCTGGCCTAGTTCTGTCCTGTGGGTCTAACGCTTTTGGACAATTAGGAGTTCCTCAAATTTCAGGTCCGTGCTTGATTCCACAAAAGATTGAGGTAAAGATTTAAAAGGAGATGTGGTCCAGAGCTCTGTACTTTATATTGCTTCCAGCAACTGACAAAGGTTGTCTGACCTCAGTGGGCTTTAAGCCAGACTCTTCGACTATTTTTTTATAGAGCCTATCTGTTACAGTAAACTTGCAAAGTCGTCCTGGTTTCGTCTGGGACAGAGTTAACTCTCTTCTTAGTAGCTGCTACAGTGCTGTGTTTTGGATTTAGTGTGAGAATGATGTTGATAACACGCTGATGTTTTAGTTGTTGCTAATTAGCGCTTATCTTAAGCCAAGAACTTTTCAGTTTCCCATGCTCTGCCAGCAAGCAGGTGTGCAAGAAGCTGGGAGGGAGCATAACCAGGACAGCTGACCTGAACTAGCTGAAGGGGTATTCCATACCATGGAACGTCATGCCCAGTATATAAACAGGGGGGAGTTGGCCGGGAGGCGCGGATCACGGCTCTGGCATCGGTCAGCGGGTGGTGAGCAATTGCATTGTGCATCACTGGTTTTTTTTCCTTCCCCCCTTCCTTTTTTGTTATATTCCTTTTCATTACTATTATTATTATTATATTTCATTATTACTATTGTTAGTATTATGTTTTACTGTAGTTATTAAACTGTTCTTATCTCAACCCACGAGTTTTACTTTTTTTCCTTTCCTCCTCCTCACCCCACTGGGAGGGGGAAGCAGCTGCGTGGTGCTTAGCTGCTGGCTGGGGTTAAACCACGACAAAAGTGAAGGACCAAAGATGATCACTGACCCAGAAATTAGAAGCTAAGGCTGCTTTTTGTGTTGTATGAAGAAGTTGCCCCCTTCTAACAGAAAGTTGTCTCTTTCACTAGGGATTATAACATTTCATAATGTATTCTGATAACGTCTGCAGAATGAGTCTGATGCTTAGATGATGTAAAGTGATACTAAAAGTAGTGAAACTGTGCAAATTTACTGCAACTGAAGTTTTGCCTCAAGTTTGTAAGATACTAGATATGTTTTGCTATGTGAAGGGTATGTGCCTTCACTCTACCTTGTTGGAGGTTTGTGCTTAATAGTTCAAAGCAAACCAACAATAATCCACTCCTGAAAAAAACAAACTGTGTGATGGAGTTCAACTAAGTTAGCTATGCCAATTCTTTTGATCTACTGCTCTTGTGCTTCTTGTGCAGCAGTTCTGTGTTTTGTGTTGGTTTTTTGAGTGTATTTATAACTGTCAGAGTTTCTTCCCCTAAAATGAGGACTGTAGTATTATGTCTTGGCTGTAAAAACAGTTAGATAAAAATAAGCTTGATCATTCCCGAAATAATAGTAGTGTGAGAAAGTATGTAGCTGTAGGAAAACTAGATTTGAGAGAATAAACATCAATATTATCACTTTTGAGTTGAAAATGATTTTTACTTTTGCATGTAAAGGAACTGACAAGTACATAGACTCACTTCTTATCTAACCTCCAGTATTTACCAAACAATATCAGCTTCCAAGGAAATAGGATGGAAAAGCTAGATAACAATTTCTCTGTTGTCCAGTGCCTTCAATTGTAAATGCCAAAGGCTGGACTCTGACTCATGTCATTCCTGCAAGTCATGTGGAAGTCTGTTGTGATATTTGTAGGTGAGGTGCTGCTGAGTGTGAGTGGGGAGCTCGGAATAGCTCCAAATTAATTGCTTTAAAATGTTTTAACTAGTAGGTACTGAGACTTCTGTAACATCAGAAAAGCTTTCCTGTTGTTGGCTATAAGCCTAACAGTTTAAATAAATTTCTCACAAGAATTCTAATTAATCCCTAATTTACACTGTAGTTTCTTATTTGGAGAACAGTAATGAAACTCTTTTCCATCCACACAACCTCTCGTGTCTAATGAAAGCAATAACTTCAGAGCAGGAAGGATTCTCTGACAAGAAATTTAGCCTCATGGCTCATGCCAGGTACTCCTTTGTTGCTTTTTTAATGTAGAAGAAGGAGGACAGCTGATCCCCTAGGTAACCCCTAGTGAATAGGGGTTAACTCATCTGATGTTTCTGTATCCTTGATGTTTCCTGGGAGCATCATTCCAGTATGGTGCCTTGAAAATGGTAGTATTGACAGTGCTAATCTGAATCTCTCTCCTCCCTGACCATGTAGACCATTCATTCATCTGGAATATTTTCTCTTTTGGTTTGTATCCTGTTAAACGCTTGGGCTTGATGCCATCTATTTTAAATAGTGTTACATCTGTGAGAAGAAGAATAAATTTGCAGAGTACTCAAAAGTGGAGAAGTGCCAGAATTGAAGTACCTTGTGCAAACTTAACTCACTAATTTTATGCACACAGGACTTGGTATAGTCGTCTTTTGCATGATCATATTGGGCAGCCTTCAGTGGTGTAGGTGGTACTATCAGTGGTATTGTTTGTGATTGCAGGACTTGGTAAGACTGAACAGCTTGATGGAACTTATTACTGCTTGTCACTGGTATTTGCTGTGGAGGTTTCTGTGTCATTCTGGAGGGACATGGTGTAATTCTTGAAGAACACTGAGTTAAAATTAAGAAATAAACATATTTGTATTGCCGAGGTTCCTTCTTTCATGTGAAGATTTTCACTGTGGCTTTTTATTTATTGCCACAAAGCTGTACATCCAGTTGCTTTGCTTGTTTTTTTTTTTTTTTGGGGGGGGGGGGGGGGGGGGGAAGATGTTCCTACTAAATTTGTCGGCCAAAATTTACTTCCTTTGTGATACAAAATGTTGATATGCATTGTGACATGCAGGCTGGAATTGTGAGAACTATTTTCATCGCGTTCCCCTTCTGTTTGGCATGTTTTGCTTTTAGAGGCACTAAATGCAAAAAGCAACTAAAATATATATATTTTTTTTTTTTTTATTTGAGTAGTCTCTCAAAGAGAAGGTGGTGGATGTTGCTGCAGGACTGAGACATGCCCTTGCTGCTACAGGTAAATATGTCATAATTTTAATATCATTTCAGTAACACATGAAATGGAGTTTTAATGGCTTGGAGGGGGAGAGGAAGGGAAAGATGATGAAATTTATTTTAGCTTCTATTTATTTTAAATATCACAGGGAAAATACTCCTGAAAGTCTTATACTAAGATTTTGGTACCAATTAACACGAATAATAAACATGCTAGAAACATCTTCCTGGAAATTGGTGGTGAAGAACTATTCTCGAAGAACTCAGAGTGAGAGTTTATTAACAAGTTAATTTTCTGATGGGTGGAAAACTTACTGATTTCTTTTCTCCTATTCTGAAACAAAACATTAAAGGACGCTTTTTCTGGAAAATATGTTTCTGGTCCATCAAAATATCTTCTTAGGATTTTGAGTTCATTATAATATGCAAAATAATGGATTTAGGTTTGCATAAGGTGTTTCAAAATGGAACTGCAATGAAATCTGCCTTTTTTTAATGATGTAATTGAAATTGACACCTGGAAAAATCACAAGAATGAAACTTTTCTTTTATTGGGGGGGAGGGAAGGGATCTACTCAGAGTTAATTTCACTCACACCTTTGAAAATCTGGTCTTCTGACTCTTGGTCCCACTGTCTGCTGTGCATGTACTTGGGAGGGTCATAACGTCTAAATATTTCTTCTGCTGTTCTTAGAGACTTTGAGTTTGTTCATGGAATAACTGTAGAAATAAAACCTTCCAATTGGCATGGTTGTGTTAAAAGAGCACATATAGTTTGTTGTTCCTCAATTTTATTTGGTTTAGTTTTGTATGAACTTTAGTATGGATTCCAGGTAGTGGAGTCTAGCTGAAGATGAAAAGGAAATGCTTGGAAGCAGAGTGGCATCTCTGGTGCTTGTACGAATACTGGGAATTAAGCTTCCCTGAGCTCTGCATTCAGTGAACATCTTGATTCAGAGCTAGGTCAAGTCTCTGAAAGCTCCTGAGGAGAAGACAAGTGACTTCACTCCCTCAGTGTGCTGGACTACATGAACAAATTAGCATGGAGAAGGAAAGGGCAGAGAAAGTGCAATGAACTTAGAGTAATAAATAAATTGTATCCATTCCTGAGGCGCTACAGTTACGAGACTTCTGTTACTGAGTCAATAATGTCCTAATATAGGCCTCAGAGCTGAGACAGGTTGCTTAGTATCTTCTTAGTTTTCTTACCTATATAATGAGACTACAACTGTTTGTTGCTTGATAACTTCACCAGGGTTATCTGTATGTTTTTGGCATAAAGGTCTTTTAAAGTGTAATTTGAATCAGTGAAAATGAAGTGAATGTACCTTTAAAACTAATTAATGAGTTAAGTGATTTTGTTGGTGGTTGATGTGTTTTAATCTCTTCTATTTGTGTTTACTCTGGAAAGAGAGTGGTTTGGTGCTTCAGTGGGGAACTGGCATGGCGTCTTGGGCAAAGCGTGCAAACCAAGGAAAAACTCTCCCCCTGTTCTTGACAGCAAAGGAACCCTGTGAAGTAACAGGTAATCCAGGAATCTGATTCCTTTGTAAAGGTGGATAGAGCAGAAATACAATTTGGAGTGATATGTAGCATCCTTTTATTATAAAGCCACTCGGTATTATAAACATGTAGTGGAGTATCTGAAGGATAGAATGGGTGTACAGGGTCATAATCTATGGGGAAAAATGATAGTGAGTCTTGCAATGTCTATGGCCCAAAAGCAGAGGCTTTTGTTACAAAAATCATCATCATCCTGTTACACTTGTATGCATGTCTATGCATGAAATGATACCTGCTGTACAAATTTTGTGAGACTAATTTTTCTCTAGGCCTGGAAGATGTAAAAGTGAAGACAGTTGCTGCAAGCTCCTATCATTCGGTGTCACTTACAGGTAGGCCTTGGATACAGAAGTGAAAGTCCTTGTCTCAGCCTATAAAGGTTTTTGTGCTTTGGAAACATTTGTTAATTTTGGTTAGACTGGTAAAATTTGATCTGGCCTAGTTAGTGCTGGTTAACTGTTTTGTAATAGTTTTGGATTCTGAGAACTTTCCTTTTCTTAAGAGCTGGATTCATGTTTTGAATTCTCTGAATTCTGTGTGTGTTTTCTTGGGGTCAGGTGTGACTTAGCCCTTATGAGTAAGGAAGGGTCTGGGCTCTTTAATGGTTAGAAACTCTGAAAGGATTAGTGGAAGCACATGGTTGGGTAAGTCTCTGGAGCTGCAGCATGATGCCCCATTGGGTAACTCTGGATGGTTGAGTGCTGGAACCAGTACAACCTTTTGTCCATGGAGAAAGGGTATGTTAGGTGGTTGTCCCAAGAAAGACTGCTGTGGCTATCCTGCTTCTGCTATGTGAGCTAATGCTTCTGCATGGGGCTGTGCTGTGCAGGGATGTGAGATGGTCTGGAGCTATCTTAGGTGGCTCTAATATAACAGTGTGTTATATAATGTAAGAGCACAAGGCTTATTTAAAGCAGAAGGAAGTTGCTTTAATTGCTTAGGCACTTCTATGATGTCTGCCATTTGTTCTTTGATCTCTAGGCAGTGCTCCCATGCTGGAGTATTAAGTATCCAGTAATGAAAGTCTAATAAAGATTTTTTTTTTTTGGCAGACTAGGAGAAGGGGAAACAATAGCTTTTTCATGCTGTAATCTTACAGTTTTGAAGTGTGGAAAATATATTGAAACTTATGAAGACAAGTCTTTGCCAAACTTTATAGGAACAAGTTCTTCGCAAATATGCAGCCATCTGGTACCTCTGTCATCATTAAAGGAGCACTGGAGTATTTGCTTATGCAGATCTACAGAGATTTAGTTGTATGGGGAGATGTTCCAAGATGTAAATTATATTGAATTCTGAGATGTAAAGTGTATGTGCAATTAGTGAAGAAGAACTGTAAGGACAAATAGAATCTACTTTAGCTAATTAGCACTCTGTATGTAGAGAGTGAACAGATTATTCTTTCATGCTTTTGCTTTTTATTTAAGAGAGCAGTCTATTTGGCAGCAGGGGGACCAAGATTAACAAAGTAAGTGCCAAAGACTTTAATACTGTGATGCTATTGCTGCCCTTCTTCCTGCAAGATACTCATTATTACTTAAAATACTTTGTATTTTTAAGATACTTGATATAGTAAAGATACTACTGTAGGGTGTAGTATTTAAATGGCGATTTTTTCCTAGGAATCTCTCACACTGTGATGCAATTTTCTTTGGCTCTGTTTCATGAGCCACCTGCTGGTAGGATGTCAAACACCTGCAATCAGGCAGGTTTTTAACACTACTGTTAAAGTGGGTTGTTGCAAACATGAATGGTGATTCCTTTAAAAAAAGGATGGTAGTCTACCTGTATCCAAGCTGGCCTGGACCCTCCAGTGATGGGAATACAGTGCTAAGTCTTAGTGTCTAAGTTTTTGTTAAAACCTACTCAAGAAATGAGGTGAGGGTTGAGCATATGACATTTCCTAGGATAAAGCAAACGTACCTTCTGGAGAAAAAAAGGAGGTGACAGGCAGTGCCTGTTAGTTGTGGAAACATGAATGACCATAATGTTTTTCTTTGTTGAAACAAGCTGTTTCTGTCACCTCCTTTTTTATCTCTCCGGAAGGTGTATGTACTTCACTCTGGAAAGGAATTTATCAATTTTAGTGGAGAATTTGAATGAAACAATTGCTTGATTTGTTTTTCCTTTTCATTTCAGTTGTGTTGTTTTAATGAGGAATGTGGGAAGTCCTGCAGATGACTGTCAATAATGTGTAACTTGACAAGTACTGGCTTCCCCCCCACCCCCAACTCCTTCTCTCTTGTTTTTCACCAGCAGTAGTATAGTGGAATTCTCCTGGCTCATTCTTTCTGTTACTGTTACCAAACTGAGATCGTTGAATATATTGTAGCCTAAGTCCTACTTTTTTTTTTCCCTGTGAAAGATTTACTTCTGTCCTGCTGCTTGTAAGGAGTTCAGTGCTGACCTGAGACTTTCAGAAGCTTTGAGTGTTGTGGACATGTGCTCTGAACAATTCCACATTGGAAAAGATATGGCTTCCAGTCTTTCTGGGCCCATGATCATGTACTTCACATGTGCAAGATTTTTCTTACGCTTGCAGCTTGTACAGGGTGGTAAAGGACTTCAGGAGGCCTGACGCAGCTCATGTTCTGTTAAGTGTTTCTTATGGATTATATGTTTTTAACATGGAGGCCTAGAAGCTGGGCAGAATGATTTTGTGCTGAAAAGATGGAACTAATGATATGTAATATCTGCAGAAGGGCTCATCTGAACAGTCATCTTGTTACTGTCAATTGGTCATTAGGCTGTGAGCAACTCCAGCTTGCACCAGTGAAACATATGAAGCAATGTGGATGTTTCTGTAAATATAGTTATCCCTGTGGGTAGAATCCTGGAGTGTGCACTTGCACAAATTCTTATTCTAGAAAAGGAGTGGGGAAGACAAGTGATTACTTACAGAAGTCTCTTACTAGTTGTCTAGCATTGTTTTGAGGCATGATAATATTTTAATTTTGCCTTGTGTTGGGTCGTACCTGCTTTAGTTGTATGTTCATAGCTGTGTGTCCAATTCCTTTAGGAAGTGACTGTGCAAGGTGAGACAAGGAGCATTAGACTGTCCCTGCTTTGGGGGATTTACCGAATTTGCTCAAGCTGAAGAAGGCAGGAGAGTTATGAGCAGAGCTAGGAGTCTGTAGCTCTTTTAGAGAGGCTGGGAGACTGTAATGCAGAGCAGGAGCAGCCAGCCAGGCTTTGAAGAGTCCCAGGTACTGGAGGGGAGGTAAATTATTTGCTGCAATTCAGAAAGTTATTTACTGGACTGAATCAAAGCTTTGGGGTGGAGGTAAAAGCTGGCCTGCAAGAACAGAGTGGACTAGGAGGTACTGCTCAGTGAGTGTCCCCAGGATGCTTTGATTTTTTTTTTTCTCAGAGAAGTTGACTACTGTGGTTAGTTTTCTAATAAAAATTAGCCTTTTCTGTAAACATCTTTCAGTCTTCTTTGAGAAGCTCACAGTAGAAATGTCTAGGCAGTTTGACCTGAAAGCTCTTGTTGTTTCAGGGAGACAGTGTAGCCCTCAGAAAACAGGCTGTGTTGTTAAGGCCCTTGAAAATATTTCTGATATGCTAGTTACAGTGTGCGTGCATGTGAAAACACAAATTGAATGAAACATTGTTCTTTCCTCAGCATCACTGAGTTGAGACAGGGCCTGTATCTGGTGGTGTTCTATGTATATCACTTTCAAGTAATTTTACTTCTCTGTGTATTGTAGATGAAGGACACTTGTATGTCTGGGGTAGCAACAAACATGGGCAGCTAGTGAGCAAAGAGATCTTTCTTGCTGAGCCCAAGAAGATTGAGACTCAGTTTTTCTCTCATGAAAAGATTGGAGCAGTTTGGAGTGGCTGGACCCACTTGGTGGCACAAACAGGTAGGATACCTAAAAAGCAGCAACGTATGGCACGAAAACAGTAAATTGTCTTTATTGCATGCAAACAGTGTTCTTTCTCACTGATACTGGTTGAATGCAGAGTCTTGCAGTTTTATCTGAGCAGTGGTTGTCTCTTGAAAATGATGAGGACAAACACCCTTTGGCTTCTGTCCCTGAAGTATTATTGCACTTATAGATCAGAGGGCCTAGCATCTTCATAAATGCAGTAGCACCTGCATGTAGACACTAGAGGGATGCAGCTTCTCTGCATCATCAGGTTACTGGTATACCAGAATATATATGAGCTTCTAAGATCATTCCGCTGGGTGAGTTATGACATCTTCTTTGGAGAGAAAAGAATTTGGTGGAAAACTTGCTTCAGAAAATAGAGAGGTAGGAAAATATGGCTGCAGCTTCCAAGATACTGTATTTGGCAGGAAGATATGGGCAAATCTGTCATTCAGGGCACAGGAATTAGGGAGGGGGGGAAGATAATCCTGAGCAAGTGTCTATCTGAAGGGCGTGGGGGTATAGATATGTACCATTGCCAGGTTACCTGAGTGTTAGCTGAGGATCTTAAGAACAGGCATACCTGAGAACCCTCTGCTTCTGCCCTCCCGTCTGAGAAGACATGGTCTCATTGCAGTAAGTGAAATAAATTACACGGCTTTGCACAACTGTACTAACCTTTCTGTACTTCAAGAGTGAGCCTAGCTTTTTGTGCTGTTCTTCTTTACTAAAGTGTTTTAAGGACAAATAAAATCATGTGTTCAGAAGAAAGTCAATAAACTAAAATAAGCTGGCTTGTATGTGTGTGTTTGTGGTCAAACCCAGAAAATGTTTAGAAAACACAGATAAAAAGAGGCATCATTAGACTTGAAGAGCACCCCCTAAAGACGAAATGAAAGAAGATTTAATGCTGAAGCTGTACCTTCCTGGGAACCTTCCCAGTGAGGACAGCGTGAAAGCTTGCCACATGTGGAGGGCTGTAGGGTTAGACTCTTTCCTGGGAAGAGGTAAGAGGAAGGTTATGTAGTAATGACATTCATGTGTAAAATGATGGTTGATCTGTTGAAGGTCATCTGAATGCATTTGTATTGTTGCTCTGTTGTGAAATGCAAAGGCCGGCGAGAGAGGTAGATGAGATGGAAAGGTAAGACAGACATCTGAAACTATTTTGTGGTGTTTACATGTGAACAGTCTGTGCTATTTGCTTCTCCTGTTGCACAGTGTGGTGTGATAGTTAAGACTAACTAAGAGGATGAAAGTCTTCCATTGAACAAACAGAACAGCCAGAGTTTTATTAGCAGGGGTAGCATACGTGCATTTCTGCTTTTGCCTTGTATAAACTGCCAGGTGAGGAAATGAGGAGCAGATGAAAGCATTTTTCCTAGAGTCACATTGGAGATTGAGGAGCCTATTGGTCTGTCAGGATACAACCTGTTTGTTAGGAAAACTGCAGAAGGGGCCACAGACCTGTTACTGATATTTACTGGGTTCTGTAATTATGGGTACTGGTTCAAGGAGTGCTTAGCCTTCAGCATGGGTAGTTTTATTTAAATGGAGTTCTTACATGCCCAAAGGTCAGCATGTGCTTAAGTGTTCTATTAAATTGGTGCTGTAAATCGTGAAATGGTTACGCAGTAATGTCCCTTGCTCTGTGAGAAAAGTGTCTGTTTTAATTACTGTATACTGTGAACTCTTGGTGCTAGAATTTGGAGGGATGTAATGCATGACTAGAAAAACAAATTGGTTAAGTGTTCTGTTTCATAGCATTCATTGTTTGACATCAAAGTACATGAGAGAAATGTCATGTAAAAAACCTGCATTACTCTAGCTGCTCTCTTAGCTATTTAAAAGAAATGTTTGAACTCTGATTTTTAGAGGATGCTATACTGAAAATTTCAGAGCTGTAATCAATGCTATGTGCTGCTTGGAAACTTTTCAGGTGGAGTAAAGGAATTTATCTCAAAATGTATAGTTCTTGAATAAAGTGCTTAGTGTCATTCTCACTGGAACGGAAATGGTAGGAAAAAGACATTAGTCAGGATAACCTAGTTTTTAAAAAGAGAGTCTTGTCAACATGGTTTGCCTTGCTTCACTATTTCTTAATAATGCATACCCAGTAAGTAAAACTTCCCCAAAGTTTTAGTAACTTTAATGTTTCACTTCGTTGATACTTATCCATGGCCATTACAGAAATGAAGTGAATATTTTAGTAGGTGATTTTTAACAAGAAAAAAAAAGTGTGTCGAGTGACTAGCAGGGATATATTTTTTTTTTGGTGAATGTTTGAAAGGAATTTAAATAAAAATAGGCTAACTTTTTACATCTGCATTAGAAAACTGGCCAAGCAATGCAGTGGCATCAGTTATTGCTGAAACTGAATTTTATGTATTTAGAATTTTAAATCTCTTCGAAAGTCAATGGACTTGAACCTAAATAATCCAGAATAAGATTTTGAATGGCCTTTGGCAGCCTTTAGATACCAGTCAGAATCTCATGGGATTTTCAAGGGTTGCTAAACTATTAGACATAGTGTGAACTAAGCACTTAACTGTTTCTGAAAAACCACTCGCTGCCTGTGATTAAACTTGCAGCTAAGTAACTGAAAAATGCAGCCCACTTGAAAACTTTTCCCTGCATGCAGTTCTTCCTCCATTGTTTTTACTTCCTTCTAGCAAAGGAGGAAATGCTGCTTCAGTTTCCTGGTGCTGAAGTCACATAAATCAGTGGTCTCCAAACTTTGATTGTGTACCCCATCAGTAAATTTTTTTTTTGAGCACACCCCCCCGATATATTTATACTTATTTATTTATAAAGTATAGACATGTACTACTGTAATATGTTATGCAAACTGTAAAACATGCACAACAGAAATTTTAAAAAGGATGAGATAAAGATGAAATAAACGCTACTTAACATATTATTTTATTAACTAAATTAAAACCATTAATAATTTATTAACAAAATATTAATTAATTTATTTTCCTCCTGCCCTCCAGTGGATTGTCTTGCACATCCCCTGGGCTGCATGCACTCCATTTTGGAGACCACTGATATAAACGATTCCTGCTCACTTTGCTCTGGAGAGTTCCACAATTAGAAAGGAAGCAAAATAGAGTGATTTTTGGACAAGGGAAAATGAAAGGAAGGGATATTGTAGTATGATGATTCTCTGTTCATTGTGGGAAGGTAGGAACATACTTTGGAAAGACATTGCAGTTGGTTGAGCAACCCTGGTTGCTTTTTGATTGGGTCTCTGATGATAAGATACGAACTTGTTAGTGTCTTCCGTTTAGTTTCTATTTTCTGCATGAATGCTTGTATCAAGTGACTTTCAGGCATGCTTTTCAATTATGACAGGGCAGTACTGTTATTGCTTTATGTGAAGGACAGACCAGATGCATTCTTCTGGCCTCGGACTCCAAGCGCAAGTATTATTCTCTTCAGGCAACCGCTCTGTAAAATGGTTTGCTTCCTTTCCAGCACACTGCTTAACGGCGCAAGGAGCACCACTGCCGTATAGGTAATATTATTTTTGAATAATAACGAGCAGCTGTCTTGCATAGATCTGCTTAACAATGTCAACTTTGTGGTCCTTCTCAAGTTGATACAAATCCTTTGAGGGTAACTGCTGAAAGAGGTTATTGCTTAGATCATTTAAGAGAGCTAAGTTGTGGCCTATAATGCTGAAGATGTAAATTAGGCTGCTTTGGGAAATGATAGAACCGATCTGACTTGAAAGCAAACCTAAATATAGCAAGAGAAGTCTTTTAAAGACTTAGAGGTGAATCATCAACTTCAATTCAAAATAAGTTTTTTTTCTTTTTAACTGGGATGCCTAATAAATAAGCTTTCTTAATCTGGCCTGTTTTATTATCTAAGTATTCTCCTGAATACATTCACTAATCTATTTTTCATGTACCGTCACATGAAATTATGCCTTGTTTGAGCTCAGATAAAGAATTTCAAGCTCTTTCACCCAGAAGGAGTTACCTTAAAAATGCAGTTAAAATTGTATTTCTGCTGCCTGTGTGTTGTGGTTTAACCCCAGCCAGCAGCTAAGCACCACGCAGCTGCTCCCTCACTCCCCTCCCCACTCCCAGTGGGATGGGGAGGAGAATTGGGAAAAAAGGTAAAACTCGCAGGTTGAGATAAAAGCGGTTTAATAACTAAGGTAAACTATAATACTAACAAAAATAATGATGAAATATAACAATAATAGTAATGAAAAGGAATATAACAAGAAAGAGGGGAAAAAAAAAAGAAAAAAGGAAAAAAAAAAAAACCAGTGATGCACAATGCAATTGCTCACCACTCGCCTGAGCAGGGATCTGCCCCTCCCGGCCAACTCTCCCCCCCCATTTATATACTAAGCATGACGTTCTATGGTATGGAATATCCCTTTGGCTAGTTTGGGTCAGCTGTCCTGGCTGTGCTCCCTCCCAGCTTCTTGTACACCTGCTTGCTGGCAGAGCATGGGAAACTGAAAAGTCCTTAACTTAGGATAAGCGCTACTTAGCAACAACTAAAACATCAGCGTGTTATCAACAGTATTCTCACACTAAATCCAAAACACACTGTAGCAGCTACTAAGAAGAAAATTAACTCTATCCCAGCCGAAACCAGGACACTACGCAAAACTGCCTACAGCTAAAAAGTCTTGGAAGAACAAAATGCCTTGACATAGTCTGAATAATATTCTGAATCCTCATTCCAAACGTGCATCTGAATTTGTGCGTCTTTGAGTGTCCTTTGATGTCACGTCATTTAGGCCACATAAAACCACTCTGAAGTGGTCTGACATGTTAGTGACCTACATGATAAAACAGAACTCATCTCCTGTTTTTTCTGAAGCAAATGAACATGTGTCCCTCCAAACGCTGAGAGCAGACTGAGGGAATATTTCTAATTAGCTGGCCTGAAAAGGAGGCTTACTGCTGTAATTGCACTTGCACATGCTTTCTCTGATCCCAGTCACTAGGTAAAACTATCAGGCTTTGCTGGTGAGTGATGCCGTGTAACTGCAGGGAGGTGAAGTGGAAGGACGTTGCTCTCTGGCACCCGAGCAGTGCAGTTTCAGCCCACTAGAGGTCCTTTCCGGCTTTCTTTTGAATCAAGACTTGGCAGCCTTCCTCATACTGGAAAGCACACTTTCTTTGCCTTTAATTTTTCAGCAGCTCCCTAGGACAGCAAATACTGTTGGGTTTTTTTTTATTTTATTTTTTGTTTTTTTTTATGCTTGTCTGTGATACCAACAAGGCATCTGTTTTATGAGGACTCTCCTTTCCTCTTATTAGCCACTATAGCTGACAGTCAAACAGTTTGAAACTGGAGTCCCTGACATTCTTTTTAATGTGAGGTAGCTGTATTTCATTTGGTAAGATGCCGGGGTTTGGGAAAACAAGTAAAATACTAGAAATCAGCTAAATCAAAAACTGCAAGTTGATAGGAACGCCTGAACTTCTTTGAAGCAGAACCTGCAAAATGAGTGTTTAAGAAAGAAAAGCCTTTGTCCATCTGCCTCGGGCTAAGTAAACTCTAACTAAAAATCTGGTAAATGCACTTGCTTTTCTATGGTCTTGGTTCTATGGTTTTGTGGTGCATGGTTGTTCTTACCTTCTCCTTACAATGCTGTAGCTTGATGTTATGAAGCAATGGGAGCTTATGCTTCGGAGCCTTCCTGTTACGTTCCTTGCTGTCGTAATAAATACTGTCATTGTTGTGCACTATAAGAGAAAGCAACAAAGAATGTCAGTTGAAGATGCATAGATTTTAAAGCAGAAATAGCTGCCACAGAGGAGATCATATGAGTTATTCCAAAGTATGCTGTTGAATTCCACCTGTATGCCCCAGTGTTAAGCTCAGTAATTTTTGCTTGACAGAAATGTAACCTCTAGAAGACATTCCCCTGATGGTAGGGTTTTTTTTTCTTATTTTTTTAAAAGATGCTGGGTTGTAGGTCCAGTGACTGAATTAGAGTGCCACTAGAACCACTGTAGTCGCCTGGTTTGCACTTACTCTGGGATGGGTGGGCCAGTATTCTTTTGACTTGGGTCCAAGCAGATCTGGCAACTCTGCTAGGATACTTTGACAGAGTGGAAGGTTCGCCTCTGCTGTTGATTGTTCCAATGCTGAGACTCCAGCTTAAGACAAAAAAGAAAAATGGCAAAGTGAACAAGAGAGACAAGGTGAAGGCTGAATTGAAGTAATGAATGGAGTCTAACAGGAAAATGTTGCCAGCATTAAGGCTTTGTGGCACTTTGTGTATTTGTTCTAGGGCTTTTTAGGAGCACTTACAGGACCCTAGTGGGAAGGTCTATTAAGTACCAAAATTGCTCAAGTTAGAATGCGCAGAATGTAACTTTGGCCCCTGAAAACTGTGCAGCTTGAGAGAGAATAAGTCGATCATGAAATAAATTTTTAATGCATATATTGTGTGTGTTTTCAGTTGTCATCCCTTTCTGAGTTTACACTGGTGATACGGTTGGTTTACAACATATACATCTCACAATCTGACCCATAGTCGAACTTTTGATTACATTAAAAGAAAAGACTAGATGTATATGGTTTTGGCTGGCAAATTTTAAAACTTCAGGGCCTATCTTGAAGGTCTTGCATTTGATTATAAAGGGTAGAGCATGGAAAGGGAAGAGAAAGAAATGCACAAGCTTGGGGACGAAAATTCAGAAACTAAAGCTTTGCAGAAATTAGTATGGGATCTGTGGGAAATTTAGTGTGCAATAACAGGATTAAAGATTCTAGATGCATATGGAAATTGCCTTATTTTCTGTATTGTCTTCAAAGCTGGCTCTTTGTTCTGTCACACATCCATCTCTCATTGCTGTTTCAACTTTCATGATAATTATTTTTAAGCGAAGTTTGTACAAGCCACTGAAGTAGGGGCTGATGGGAACTGTGTAGTATGTTACTCAGGAAGTTCTGTACTTCCCGAGTACAGTACTCCCCAGAACAGTACTCTGTTCCTGTCTGGCAGCCTGCTGGGGGACAGGGAATGTACTAGCTCTTCCACGATTTGGGCTGAAATTTGTGGCAAGTTTGCACCCTGTTGATACTCTGAAAATGGAAAGGTGTCTGGGAGAGCACATACGTAAAATAAAAATGAGCATTCACTTGACATTGTATGGATATATGTAAGATTTTACAGGTGTGGAATCAGTGTTTAAGTCAGTTCAAGATGTTTAACGTAGCTTAATCTTATGCGTGTTGAGTTCACATTCTGAATTGGATTTATTTTATGTTTTTTCCATAGAGACACATAGGTAAGTAAGTACTTACATGTATTTTGCAGAGCTTAAACTATAAAGTGTTCTGGAAATTTGTGGCAATTTACTATTTATTTTCTGTGAATACAGCAATGCAGAGAGTTGATTTTTGTTAAGTAATTTATATGAAAAGAATCTTTTCTTTGGCAGAAAGTTCCCTTCCAGTCGTGAATCATCCCATTAACGGAAAAACTTTGAGGAAGACACAGTAAAGCTAATGAATTGGCGCACAAACGTTTTTATTTGTTCTCAAGCACTACAGTTTGGGCAGCCCTGTGATACCTTTTTCTTCCTGTTTGAGGAGGGAATATCCTCCCTAGAAGGAGCTCCTCTTTAGGTTAATCCTGCCATTTTGAGAGGTTTGAAGGCTGTCGTGGTTTAACCCCAGCCAGCAACTAAGCACCACGCAGCCGCTTCCCCCTCCCCCTTCCTAGTGGGGTGGGAGGAGGAGGGGGGGGGGGGGGGAAGCAAAACTTGTGGGTTGAGATAAGAACAGTTTAATAACTAAAGTAAAATAAAATACACTACTAAGAATAATTAATAATTGTAATGAAAAGGAATATTAAAAAAAAAAAAAGAAATAAAACCCATGAAAAGACAAGTGATGTACAATGCAATTGCTCACCACTTGCTGACCAATGCCTGAGCAGTGATCCACCCCTCCCGGCCAACTCCCCCTGTTTATATACTGGGCATGATGTTCCATGGTATGGAATACCCCTTCAGCTAGTTCAGGTCAGCTGTCCTGGCTATGCTCCCTCCCAGCTTCTTGTACACCTGCTTGCTGGCAGAGCATGGGAAATGGAAAAATCCTTAACTTAGGATAAGCGCTACTTAGCAACAGCTAAAACATCAGAGTGTTATCAACATTATTCTCACACTAAATCCAAAACACAGCACTGTACCAGCTACTAGGAAGAAAACTAACTCTATCCCAGCTGAAACCAGGACAAAGGCAGATGTCCAGATTCCTCACATGGTCTTCAACCGTTTCTTTCAGTAATCCAGAATTCTGCTCCAATGAGATTGGTTTCTGTTGTTGCAATTTGGTCATCAAGTCTGCTTTGCCTATAGGAACAATTGTTTTGAATCCTCTTTATTCTTTGCTGATGGGGACGAACCTTGATTTCCCCCTCCCCTCCACCCCGAGTTGAGGAAATTCCATGGCATCAGTCTTTTATAGGTGCTTGGGAAAAATGGCCAGGAATGAAAAGCATTAGTGACTTATGGAAGCTCTGTTTTCCTATTCCTGGCATCACTTTTCCTACTTTTTGTTCAAGCATGGTCCAGTCTGTATCTCTGTAGCCCCAACTTTGAAAGTTTTGTGAGGCCCGGTGTATACAGATTTAACCAGTCCTCAGGAAGGAACCTTCAGTGGAACGGAAGACTCTTGCAAAGATTAACTTTGGAAATGTGCAGTTCTGGAGTTGGGGTGCAGCACCCTCCTTTCCCCAATATTTATCAACGTTTAACCTTCTTGCCTTCAGCAAGGTACAGTAGGATCCTTTGTCTCCTCTGTGATCTTGTGCTATTGGACTGCGTAGATTAAACATCTTCATTTTAATTGAGGGACCTGGTAGAATATGCTGTGCTTTGCTTTGCCTTGGCAGTTGAGACTGAGGTTGAGCAGGTATCCTGGCCTGGAGAAAATGTTAGTACTATCTTTGTACTATTGTCCTGGTTTTGGGAGGTTGAAGTTTGGTCTGTTTTCATGTGACTAGATCTCCTTGCTTCACTTGTTTTGGACCTTATTTTGTTCATGGAATCAGGGAGATGGTCAGTCTGGTAGTCTAAATCAAGAATTAACTGCAGTAGAATATACTGGAGAGGAAAAACCAAGGAAACCCAGAAAACCTGAGCTAGTGACCTTAAGAGCCTTATTCCTCAGCAACTTATGAAGTTTATCATGTTGTTATCTGTTCCCAGGGTTTTGATGGGAATTCTTTCCTCAAGCAGCAAGGAACTGAAATTTACAGACTGTTTATGGAAGGTTTCTGCAAATGAGACTTAAGCAGCCAAATCCTACACCACCTTGTCTTTGGGGAGGATGGGGGCGAGGGATCTTGCCAGGGCTACTATAGAAGATCGTTCTTTTAACTGCCAAATTGCCACTGGATCTCAGGGAAGATTTTCTGCCAGAAGATAGATCTCAGTAAGTGGTGGATCTTCTGTGTGTGCTCTCTTGAGGCACAGCAGATTTTTGTCTCCAGCAGCTATGGCTCACCAGCACAACGGGAGCCTTCTATTACATCCTACTCTGTGTGTCAGTCACTCTTGTTTAGTTCTGTCTTACAACACAAACATGTTTCTTATATTTTTTTGTTCTTCCTTTAACAAGAACTGAATAAACAAAACCTGTGGGCTGGCTCTGGCTTATACAGTCTCTTGTTTTTTCTTGCTTTACAGTATCAGCTTTTGTTACCAAGTTAATGAATTTTTAGCTCACTGAACATTAAAGCATCCTGGATTTTGTTTTCAAAATTGTATGGATTTGAGTTCTAGATAGCTGTAAATAGCTAGAAGGGATTGGCATTTTCTTTGGGTTCACGGGCTGGCATCATTCCTTGGCTTTATTTTTAAACTTACAAAGTTAGAGAGTGTGTGTGTCTGTATATTGCTTTGTGATTCTACACTCCTATTTCTGCTGCTCCCTGCTGGGAGTTACTTCTACATGACTTTGGTAAAAGTCTTGAAGTAATTCTTTCTATGGTTTGGTTGCTGAGGAGGCGGCTAGATTCGGTGTGAACTGAAGGTACATTCTGAAAGGTTAGTATCAAGTGTTCAGAGTTGTTCACATGCAAAGATTTTTCACAGAAGCTTGGTAACAACATCTTTTGAGTAACTGTGTTTGTTTCTTTGGTCACCATCCCTCTTTTGCCTCTCCTTGTTCTTAGTAACTTTCAGTTGGTCAGTAAACAGTTGTGCATGTGCATGCCATGCCACATCTTTTGTATGTGAAGAGAGAGGTGTCAGGAAGATGCTAAACTGTCACTAACTTTGATTGGAGCTATTCATTGTAAAGTAGAAATATCAGTGATTGGCATTAAGGGCAAAGAAACTTGTCTCAATATTTATTTGAAATTCCCCTTGTAAGCTATACTGAATCTCCATTTGCCAATATACTCACAGATGGTCTATGGAGAGTAGGATTTAAATGGATTTTTGTTAAATTTAGCTCATGATAAATGCTGTTTTCAGCAAGAATTGTGCAACAGGAGGAAAACAGCTATGATGAATTTTGCAGATCTTTTCTGCTCATGTGTGTGGCAGCCCATAGAATGCCTCTTCCACAGGAGAAGGGGAAGATACAGTGCATAAGGCTAGTCTGTCCGGGTTTTCCTGGCTATGACTTCCTTTCATGCTTGCTTAGTCCTGTCCAGATGTATTTTATTAAGTACTCCATGATTGGAGGAGTTTGGTGAATGACTCAGTCATCATTCAACATTACACTCTGGGGCTTTTCTAACATAGACCACATGTGTGGGAATAGGGCCTATATTATATTTAATTTCTCTCCCTTTTTTTTTTTTGTGCCATATCCTCTCTTTCACTGTTGGAAATAGTGATTGTTGTGGACCTAAGTAATGTGAGTGTCTGTTCTAATGTGAAGGAACTTCGATCTTTAAAAAGCTTTCAGAAAAATGAACCTTTAAAATGTGGATGTGGTATAGATTTTGTTCAGGTCATTAGTGTGTGAGATAAGGGATTAATTACTCTCTATTTCTGTTTTTTATTCTCCCCCCACCCCTTTTTGTTTGTTGTCTTTGGTTTCTGTGGTTGGATTGCTGGAGTTTATGGCTAGCCATATATTTAGCAAATGTAATAAACAAGGTCAGACACATTAGCAATTATGTGGAAGATTGTACAGGAGAAAGTTCTAATGGGACCTCACTGATAACACAGGGACAGTACTAAGTAGTGAAGGATACTAAGAACAGGCTGAGAACTGTAGATTGAGTTGAATTTATGAAAGAATGCAAAAGCTAAAGGGAAACCCCTGACCCCTCGCTATTTGAAGACAGGCTTAGCTGATCACAAAAAGGTAATTACTTGTGTGACAGGGGCTTTGGTTGTCTGTATTCCCTACCATGCCTATTGGAAAACAAAAAATCTCCTCCTGGTTACAATGTGTGGGCCGTATCTGGGTTCTGTTTCTGCTGAAAAGCTTTCACCTGGACTCTCAGCAGTTGTAGCTTCCTTTTGTGTTATGAAATACCTTCTTATGGTGCTTGTATACAGGTGTCGTGGTTTAAGCCCAGCCGGCAACAAAGCACCACGCAGCTGCTCGCTCACTCCTCCCCCTAGGTAGGATAGGGAGGAGAAAATACAGCAAAAAAGCTCGTGGGTTGAGACAAGGACAAGGAGGGATCACTCGCCATTTATAGTCACAGGCAAAACAGACTCGATTTTGGGAAAAAAAATAAACCAATTTCATTTGTTAACAACCAAATCAGAGTAGAATGATGAGAAATAGAACCGTATCTTAGAAACACACCTTCCCCCCGCCCCTCCTTACTTCCCGGGCTCAGCTTTGCTCCTGATACCTCTACCTCCCCCCACCCCCAGCGGCGCAAGGGGCGGGAATGGGGGTTGCAGTCAGTTCATCCCACACTGTCTCTGCCCATCCTTCCACAGGCGGAGGGCTCCTCACACTCTTCCCCTGCTCCAGTGCGGGGTCCCTCTCACGGGGGTCAGCCCCCCCCATGATTTTCTCCAACTCAAGTCCTTTCCACGCACTGCAGTCCTCCATAAACTGCTCCAGCGTGGGCTCCACCACAGAGTCGCGGCCTTTTCTGGGCCCAGCCACCTGCTCCACCGTGGGGTCCTCCACGGGCTGCAGGGGAGCCTCTGCTCTGCCGTTAACCCTTCACGGGCTGCAGGGGGACAGCCTGCCGTCTCACCACGGGCTGCAGGGGAATCTCTGCTCCAGAGCACCTCCTCCATCTTCACTGACCTCGGTGTGTGCATGGTTGTTTCTCTCACATCCCACTCCTCTCCTCACTGGAGGTCGTCGTCTTCTGCCATCTTCTTCTTCCTCTCCTGCTCTCTTTACTGTAGCTGCTGCTACTGCTTCTGTTGTTGCTGGCCCTCCTCCTCTTCTTCCTCCCTCTTACTCTCACACCTCCTGAGGAAGTTTTTCCCCCTCTTAAATATGCTATCACAGAGGCGCAACCACCGTTGCTGATTGGCTCGGCATTGGCCAGAGGCGGGTCCAGGCTGGAGCCAGGGAAGCTTCTAGTAGCTTCTCACAGGAGCCACCCCTGCACCCTCTCCATTGCTACAGAAACCCGGCACAACAGGAAACCTGTAAATGTGGTGTTTGTTCGGTTTTCAATATCCTATACCACTAGAGCCCATTTGCAAGAAGAGTTGTAGTTTTGGGGGACTGAGAAGGGCAGCTTGTTGGCTATCAGCTATTTCTTGGGTTTTTATTTTCTATTATTCTTTTTCCCTTAAAGCAAACTGTTGCAGTTGCGATGATGTTCTCTTGGACACACCTCCCCTTTCACAACTATTGTGTAACCAGGGTACAAAGCCGATACAAATTTCTTTTGAAGAGGAAGAATTTGACCATCAGTGTCCTTGTCTTTCCGTGTACTTGTAGCTGGAACTGTTGGCAGTATCTGAGCCGCTTGCTCTTTTATTAAATTCTTTCCGGTTTTTTATGTTAAACCATTTCTCCTGAATCATACCAAAATTGCTTCATTCACATTGTACTAATACATCTGTCAATTCACCTATTTGAAGCTGAAATGAAGCAAAGGTAAAGGCAAGAGAAGATTCACTGCTGTGTTAACTTCTGTCATAAGCTGCCTGCAAGTTCCACATTCATAGGTATTACTAGAGAAAGATCCAAATGTGGAATAAGTAACTCGCAAGACCACTGTTGTTTGGTTGCTAATCTGACAGACTGGGCCAGAGACTATATAACTTGTGTCACCTCCTTTCTGCCTCCCAGCTTTTAATTCAACTTCTAGACTCCCATGTGTTGTGGGTCCCCGCAGCAATCCACAGTGATGCTTCTTTATCAGGCTCTGTTATTCAGCAAAAAGCACGGACTGGAAGACTGGGTTAGGGGGTTCTGCCCTACACCCCCTTCCAGCTGGGAGATCTGGGGGGGGCAAAAAAATGACAATTTAATTTTGAGTGTTGAATGTTATCACATCACATGACATAGTTGCATGTAGTGGAATGATGATGGGATTGATTGAAACTTTGGCAACTCAAAGCCCTTAGTGTAAAGAATTTATGTGAAACAGACAAACAGTGAGAATTTGCACTTCAGAAATATTGCAGTTATGCAAAGTGGATATAACATGGTCTCAGACAGGCAGTTCGAATACCTAGTAAGGTAGAAGTGCTTTGCGCTCACTTTGTGTAGAATAAAAAGCTGGAAGCTGAAACCAATCATTACATAATAGTCGAGCTAATCTGTATGGCAACTGGTTACCAAACACAATGTATCTTTACTCTGCCCTGTTAGTTTTGTTGTACAAGAGAAAAGGCTATTCCATTTTCAAATAACTTCATTTAAAGCTAAGAATTATTAAGTTCAACTTTTGAAAGAAGCTGCCTATGTGTACACGATCTGTGCATGTACGTGCATTGATCTAGAGATCTCGTTTAACCTTAGTAGCATTTTAAGACTGTTAAATACTTGTTTTCATAACCTTTAAATGACATTTCCTGTTTAGTAATTAATTATTCAGGCTTAATGCTCACTAATGAATCTTACTATTTGAACATAGATAATGTGCTTTTTAAGAGCTTAGTGGCAGTTGAGTGCTTCTGAAAAACAGTACCTTTCAGGACTTTTTCTTAAGAAACGAAAAACAAACAGGAAAAAAACCCCCCACAAAGCCTATCTGGCTTGTTCTTTTCATGGTTACCTTAAGGTACTTTTCAAATAGTGAATCTGAGGTAAGATACTATAGGATATAGGAGATATATCAACAGCTGTGAATTTTGAGTACCAGATTTGTAGTCTTGTAGAAGGGCTTTTTCCCCGTCTTTGATACTTGGGAATTATAATGAGATCTGCCAGGAGAGTGCATCCACTTGTTTTATTTGGTAGCTAGACTGGTGGCTTTTATTCTTTAAATTATTTCAGTTGTGAGGAGCCATAAAACAATCTAACACAAGTCTGTGATGAAAAATTTCAGTTGGCCATATGTACTTGTTACATTATCCATGTTTGAGTGCTAGGAATGACTCTGCTATTGTAACATGAAGTTGTATCTCTGTCTTAACAAAGTATGTGCGATGGGGTATTTTCTAGTATGTGGGGTTTTAATTTTTGTGTATTTGTAAACATTTAGCTGACTTAGCTGGATTTTTGAGTGCTCTGAAAATACCATGACTGACATCTACGTTTTAGCACTTGAGTCTAGTACATACACAAGTGTGGTTAGCAACTGATATCCTTTAACATTTGTTGTGTTCCTTAAGCAAAATCAGTTTTCTGGTTTTTTTTTCTGTGCTGCTCTGTGGCTTGATTTCCTTAAATAAAAGATTAATGATTTTTTAATACAGCCCATGAAAAATATGGCTTTGCTTATAAATATTGTTGAAATCCAAACCTTATGATTAATTCCTACTATATAGTAGGAATGTATATTGGTTTTGTTTAAATTTGAATTATGTTGGTGTTGATCTCCAGATCAGTTTTCATTTTAGCAGTATATTTTGGATACTCTTTTTTTTTTTTTTTTTTATAATTATATGCATGGAAGCACAGACTGTGAGGGCACTAACACCATGTAGCACGATTAACATGCTACCTTGAGAAACTTGCAACCAAAAGCTAAAGAGGGCCAAACTAAGAAACTTGAGGAAGTCCAGTGAACAGGAACAGCTGTCAGTAGGCACTTGGATGTACCTGGTCAGAGAGGCATGACCCAGAGCTGGCCTCCAGCGGCTGTGCAGCAAGCTCTTGTTGGTAACTGAGGCTCGGTCTCAATGGCACTGAAGAACAAACAAATCGTTCCTACCCCAAGGAAGCTTTTGAAGGGGAGTTTGCAAGCTTTTTTGCACACTTGTGTTGTTTTTTAAGTCCTCTTTTGTATAGGAGGAGAAGGAGCTATTTCAAGCCCAGTTTGTGGCATGGTAGTTGAAACTCAGGTGCAACTCCCTCTGTTTTTTGTAGTTCCTATTTGAACTTCAGTGCAAAGACTGTGTCTCAGTGTAGGTACATATATTCTATGTGGATCCTAAACAGCTGAGATTGAGATCTGCAGATGAAGGGGAATTGCGTTTATCTGTGTCCCTTAGGATGCACTTTAGGTTTGGGGGATGTTCTGCTGGATTTAAGAGCTTGTTTGGTTCAGGTCAGCTTTCTTCTCTGTCCAGTATTACGAGGAACACAGTATGTAATAAGAATAAAATAATCACAAGAGTTATAAGTTTCCTTTTTTGGGACAAAGACCTGGATGATAAGAAGGGATTAGCATCTGATTCATGCAGAAGAGAAACCCTAGGAGGGGTGGGGTTTCCTGAGGTAACTTATTCTCACTTGTATTCAGTGTCATTTAATTAAAAGAAAAACTGTAGAAGACATTGTGAAGACAAAGATCTATTCAGGGACAGTGGTTTATGTCAGTTTTGCTAAGATCTTTTTATCATGAATATGGGAAATCTTATTTTTCTAAATTTCTAAAAACTTACCTTTACAAAGCTGCCCAAAATATATATACAGAAACTCCTTTAGGAGAATGTCTCCCTACTTGTCCTTTCCACTCCAAAATAGTAAGCAAACTGAAAATCAGTTTGGCGTTTCTCATCTTGAGTTTTGGATGTTATAACAGCCAATGGTTGTTTTGTAGGAATTTGCCTGTACATAAATATTTTCTTTCAGGATTGTACCTGCTAGTACAGCTGAATAGAGCCGAAGCAGTTCATTTAAAAGGAAATGGATGATAAAACTGCCAGAAGAGAAGGTCAGGCTATGGGGACAATATAAGGGTGGCAGTGTGGATTACTAGAAGTTCACCTGGTTTGAAGAATCATCCTGACAAGTCAAACAGTACAAAGGAGGGTGTTAAATCCTTTTGCGCATGTCTCCTCTTGCTTGCTCACTTTGCTAGAGATTAAAAAAAAAAAATCCACCAAACCAACCCAAAACACTGTGGGCATGCACACAGGCAGAAGCTGGTAGTGGAAATGTAACAAACTGCTGAGGTGTCCGATTTAAAAATCTAAGGTAGTTATTTTAAAGTTTCTCTAATGCACCAGAGCCGTGTTGGAGCAGTGTTCGTCAAAATCAGGCTGCCCGTGCCCTGGGATTCAAGTCCTTGCAGTGAACTGATCCTCTGTAGACACAAACTTGACATGTAAAATTGTCTTCTGAGTGTCTGATTTTTAAGCTTTTCACTTCAGAGCAAAGAAATGACTCTTCCCCACCTGGCTACCTGCCTTAGAGCAGGAGAAAACTCATGGTATCTTTACAAGCTGTCCTGTCTCATTTTATTCTGTGAAGCGTGAATGGGAGGGTACTGCTTCTTTCAATCAACATCCTTTTTAAAGTCAGAGAAAAGAAGGCCGTGAAGAACCAGGAGCTTTTTGTTCATATCTTCATTGCTGTTCCCTCCTTATTCCTAAGGAGGAAAGTTCTCTTATTTCTCCCCTCTCTCACTTTCAAACCTAACCCCCTCTTATGAACAGGCAGCATAGCACATCAATACTTACATTACAACCCTGTTCATATACGTACTTAGGTAATCCGTAACCATAGATGCGCTGGCACTGCAAGCAAATACAGATGCTATAGCTATACAGAGGTGGTTGTGGACAGCTATTCATTTGGTAAACATCGGAAGTAAATCTCACTAGTATAGTTCCCTCTTTGCAGGGAATTTCAGATTTCTTTACAGGAGGGACTTGCATTGTATTTACATAGGTAGTCACATTTCTAAAATGTTTCTAAATTTTTAGACTTCCAGATCTAAACTTTTGCCTCATGCTGTGTCCTGTAGCTCTGAAATGCTGAAAACATCTCACAGTCAGTCTCTTAATATGTGAATTCTAATGAGTTAGAGGTCTGAGCTGGAACAAGAAGGCAGGAGTCAAAGGGAACTTTGCTAGCTGGATAGCACGCTCTTGTAGATGATGGAGTTTTTTCGGGGCATAAATGTCATTTAGATATTTTCACCATTATGCAACTATTTACACCCTTGTCCCTTCTCTCCCTGCAGTCTCCTTGATGTTAAGCATCTTGCCCATACATAGTTGAGGTGGAATCTTGTGATTTCCCCCCCCTCCATACTCTTAAACTCAGTCTTTCTTGGGGGTAGGGAAAAATGGGGATAATATTACAGAGGGAATACATCACCTTATTCCTCATTATTCATCTCTTGACTTCAAAGGGCATGAATTTTCCTTCCCATCCCCTTTTAGACTCTTTTGTTCCTCCTGTCAGTGAGAGTGCTGCAGTTACAGCTGCTCGTTATTTGAGGTGAACAGCCCACTCTGTCTTAGTCAATTGTAGTTGCTGTTCTAATGGTTCTTACTCTGAACAAGCGGGGTGATCTCCTGGGAGGCTCTGGAGTTGCCATTGTTGGTTTTGTGATACTGTTCTGTTCTTTGTACTTTATTTCTTAAGAACAGCGTGTAGTTAGGGTTGAACTCCATTGGATGTAAACTGAGCTGCTTCTGGAGCTGCTGAGAAAGTTAAAGCCACTTAGCAAGACCCAGGATTGGTCATCTAACGCTCTGTTTTTATACTACTTCCTATTTCTTTGTAGGTATTGTGACTCTTCAGAATCATGCATGTCTGAGGCTTGTTATCTAGTGAAATCTCTGCAAGGGGTCTCTGAATATTTGTTCTTGGGAATGCATCTTGGGGACAACAGCAAAAAAGCCCAGTTCTTCTTCAGACTGCCATTCCAGAGCATTTCTTGTGATATTTCTGTGTCTGTCTTGCCACAGCATGCCCTTGAGTCTTTTGACAAGGTAAATATTAGCACTGGGAACTTAATTACCTTCTCTTTGTTTATGTCTTGTGGGCAGATGCGTGTTCCTTCTTAGGCTCAGATGGCAATGGGATATTGAGAGTAGCAGGATCACTTGCATTCTCCAAATTAGGCAGATTCACAAATGTTTGCAAGATTGGAGCTATAGGTAATGCGTTTCGTAAAATGATCTAGAAAACATGGATATATTGTAATTTGTAATCTCTGAATAAGATTTTCTGTAGCACTGTACTGTGTTAAGTCTAATGAAACAAGACCTGGACCTTGCCTCAAAGGGGATAAATGCCTGACCAGTCCGTTTACAGAGAGTAGGAAATAAGACACAAGAAAATAATTGTGAACAAATAAAAGCATATGCCTTGTATTATAATAGTTCAAGGGTGTTGCTTTTTCAAAATGGTGTCCAGAAAGAATTGAATAAGTGCTTAGAAAGAAATATCTATTCAGTTTTCTGGGGGATGTTAGAGGAAGAGATGCTCAACTGCAGACGAAAGGAAATTCCAGGTTAGGGAGGCCTGTATGGAAGAAAGCATATAACAGTGCAGAAGGGCATGGAGATATAAATATAGAATGTCAGTAAAAGTCTATGACTCATACTGCTGTAGTAGCATAGTGCAAAATTTATTTGCAGAAGTACAGAACAAAAACCCTACGGTATACTATGATGCATTTGCAGATAGTTTTCCATAGCTGGTTAATGTTTTATGCATCCTGCTTTTTTAGAGGCATCACTAAATTGTGCTTTGATTTTCTTTTTTTTCTTCTTTTTGTTAGGACTTTGTTTTTAGATGAAGAGTTAAGTCCTCTATTGAACCTTGAATGCAGCAGTTCTGTTTGCTGGGTAGAGACGAGTTAGATTTGTTTTTAATCATGTAACTAAATTTAGCCACCAATCTGCATTTTAAGGCATTGCTATTATAAGTCTAAAAGTGAGATATGTATTGTCGTTTGAATTTAAAATGAGCAAGAGGCACAGCTGGTGAGGCAGTCATGACTCTCTAATCATGAGTGGAGAGAAATGAGAAGGGAATTTTCTCATCTTGCAGGATGAATGCAAAGTGTGATAGGTGCTTTAACATCTACCCCTGCCCCCACCCCCCTTCCCCAGCTTTGTTTCATGATTGCATGGACTTCGTGACCTCCCCCCCGCGTTTTCTTTTTTGAGCCAAGATCATACATCTGTTTGATATCAGCAGTATGAACACAACTTTACAAGTGTTTAACTTCTTACATTTTAATTTTTCTTTCAGTTTATTCAGAGCTTTTTATGGTACTTCATGTTTCTAGTCTCCTCTAAAAAGCAGAACAGCCTTTATCCCATTTAAAATGCAAACCCAGAGGCAGGACTTCTAAGGTATCTGTAGAGTCTTGGAATTTGCCATACTCAAAAGTTATTTTTGTCCAATCTTTCAAAGCAGTGAAGCATGCTATTAAGTACGTGAATAATCCCATTAACTGAACGTTGCCCATCTTGAGACATAACTTGGTGTAACTAAGAAAAAGCATACCTGTTTTTAATGAATGAAAGTCAAAGCTGTTTAGATGTTTAACGGTGTTGACAGTCCTGATAAAGATGGATCTGTTGGTAAAGTGTATGATAAACTTAGCATGTCATGTGAAACTGCAAGTTATCTCTAGCCTATCATAGAGAATATTAAATTGACTTCATACAGCGCTGCCTTTAGCAATATTTGCTGTTGCCAAGCTCCCATTTCCCAAGGCTATTTTTCAGCCAGATTGATTCCCTGGCTTGGTTTACCTTCCCTGTCACAAATAGTTCAAGCACAATGAAGACTGGTGGCCTAGGGGTGAGAACAACTATTTGGGTCCAAAGTTTCTCAAGCTGTCTTGGTGTAAACTGTTGCCTAAGGAATTCTCAGCCTGTCCTTTGAACATTGTAGTCTGTGCTAAAAGGCTGTCACGGTTCCAGTGTCTTCTCTTGGAGAGTCTCCTACATCCTCATAGCTTTACCTGCCTAGCTGAGTATTTTCCATTACGTTGCATTAAACATCCAATGACTCGTATGATAATGTTTTGATATCTCCAGGAGGCTCTGAAAGGAGACTGGATGATGTTCCCTTATGCTGTATCTGTTTACGTTAATGCCGTGCAACAGAGTTCTTCCTGGTTGGATGAATTTTCTTTCATGATGCATAATTGTCTTCTAGGTTGATTTCTTAAATTTCTTTTTTTTTTTTTTTTTTTTGTTAAATATGAATGGGTCACAGTGAGAAGCCAGTTGTTTGCTGGATTGTAGATGAGCCACTGATTCTAGTGGTGTGAAATCCCTTAGGTGTCTTGTTGATTTGTCTAGCCCACACGCTTCTGGTTAAATCAGTCACCAGATTTGGAGACTTTTGATGTAGCTCAAAATGGCAGAAATTTTTGACCCACTTGATGAATTTAGGAGTTTTAACTGACAAATCCATAGCTGTTGGAGGAGGACTGCTGATGCCCTTATGGTTCTCTTCCTGTGGCACTTGTGGCCTTTTGTTGCAGGTTTAAACCTATTTGTAGGGTGCTTGGAAACCCTTGTGAACTGCAGCATGTTGAGTAGATGCTCTGTGGACTACTCTGAACTAGCTCTATATTGCAACCTGTGACAGCAGAAGGCTGAAAATGGCAGTTGAATGATGTCTAGTTTTCTATTGCTGACATCCCTGTAATGTTTTTGCTGTTTTGTCTGAACTTTCTTGAAGAGGCATGACCTCAATACTATGCATAGATTTGTGTTTTAGTGATACATTGTTAATAGCTATTATAAATGAAATTGAAAATGGAAAAAAATTCAGGAGCGTGCCCTATTATATAAAGCTGCAGAAGTCTGTAAGGAGGTCATAGAAAGAAGATGTGTTAAGAGATGTGGGCAGCTCTGGTGCACTGAACTCCTGTGTAAGAGGATGAAGGGGCTGTTTAAACCTTTGTCAGAGCAGATAGTCCTGCTTTGGACTGAAACCATGCGCAGATACAGGTGTTAGACTGTGGGTGTGGTAGTGATGCCTGGTTTTCAGCTGCTGAATTAAAGCTGTCTTCAGCCAAGAAGGAATTAGGGATGGATGAATGAATGTTTTTCTGTAAGGTTGCCCTGCACAAAGGCTTTTTCTAGGTAAATGAGGAAGTTTCTCAGAATGGTTGAAGGACATTAGTGACCGTCCTGAAGGACAGCAGAGATCTGTAGTTGTGGGAGAAGTGTTGGTTTGCCCTGTGTGGGGCAGGGAGGAGGCAGAGGCAGCCTCTAAATGTCAATTGTTAATACCTGCTCCTGTGAATTTTCATGTGAAAGGAGGCATTAGGAATTTTATATAGAACTTCCTATTTCAAGTCTGAATGAGATTAAGCATTCAGTGTGACTATTCAGAGTTCATTTGAAAAGTAATTGTTAATGCAACCATGAATTGAGATAGCCTAGATGAACTCTTTCATCTAGTTTTTATGAAAGGATAGTTCAAAGCTTGCCTGGATACTGAATAGAGACTTCAAGGAGATAACACTAGTGCAATCATGATATTATCTTAAAACAGGAAAATTGATATAAAGATGAATCAGAATCTAGTGAAAATAAGTAAATTTTAATGTTCCTATGTCTGTTGTGTTTTACTGAGAAACCAACTTGTTTTTAAAACTAAAATGCATTTTTTTTTTTATTGCTCAGCCGCGTAAGCATTTGGAATTAGCAAATTGATTAATAAAGTACTAAAAGGGAAAACCAACATGCTCTACAGCCTCAGCAGCACCATAAAGCAGCACAGTAAGAGCTAGTGTCAGGCAGGAAGCAAATAGAAGCGCTTTATGCAATGTTGCTGGACTTGCAATACTCCGAAGGTTGTGAACTTGTAATTTTGAGGCCATTCTCAACTGTCTACGCTTTGTGATAGCATAAGGACAGAAGGATGACGTGAATAAAATGCAGAGGAGCCTTTCTGACAGTGGATTGCTAGTGTAGTGCTGCAAGCACTTGAATAGGTACATACCCTCATCTGTATTCTGTGAGGGATGTGAGCATGTGTTTCAGATGATTTGCTGCTGTATGTATACTGATGCAGACTGCTGTGTTTACAGTTCAAAGAGCAAGAGGAGACTAGATCTGTATGACCACATAGAATGTCAAATGATGTAGCGTACTGTTGTACGTACTATTTACTTAAGGGGCTGTTGGGAAGTTTTTGTTCATCTTCTGACCTCTGTCCTTTTCTTCTAGCTCTCTGAACTCCTGTACTGTATGTTTCATTCAGGTTGTACACTGGAATGACACAGGATGCATTAATTATATCTATTACTCCTTAATTCCAAATGGCATTGAACCCTCTGGCCTTTATTTGATGTAGGATTTGCCTGCTGAAAAAAGGAACAGTTGCAATGAAATCATCTGGGACAATGTGGATGTTCACAGTTGAAGAGTTGAAGTGCCTTTTGGAATTGGAGCCTCTGTGCTCAGAACATGGCAAGATCAAGGTCTTAAGAAGCATTATTAGTATCTTAGAAGAACTAGAAAAGCTTTCCAACGTTGTATACTTCTTTCTTTCACACAAGTTGTAGGAATACCTCCTGCCTTTTGTGCCCTCCTACTGTATAGAGTCTGCTATGAAATATTGCATTTTCTGATGCCTCAGCCACTTCCATGGTTGATGTACTTTGTCCAGTTGACTCATCGCTATGTATGTTTTCTTGACTTCTAATTAAAATCTGTTCTATTCTAATATTAGACCAACACTCCTTGTTGTATCACCCTGCATTCTTAAGTAATTCATCCTGTAACCTCCTTACTCTGTATGACTAATGTCTTTTTCTCAAATATTCTTAGAACATTTTAAAATACCATCTATATTATAAACAGCACAGTAGCAATACCTCTCATTAGAATTGCTTAATGCTTTCTGTCATAACTCAGTGCTTTCTTTTGCTTAGGATTTTGACGAGACTGTAACCTTTTTGGCAGAATTTTCCATGCATTGGTGTTTGCCTCAGCCTGAAATTTCCACTTGAGACTGATTTTTTTGTTTGTTTGTTTGTTTGGGGTTTTTTTTGTTTGTTTGCTGAAAATATAATCAGTATTTCATAGAGAAAACACTTCTAAATCGGCTTCTGTTAGGTTCTCTCACAGAAAAGACAGATTTTTTTTTTTTTTTTAAAGGATCCCTAGGCAGATGTGTTCAGCTGAAAAATAGGAATGATTGACCATTAGCAGGAGACTGAACATGGGAGGGGGAATGCTCACCAAACGAGCAAGTCTAGGGAATGAATTTCTGCCGATTAGAAATGAAAACTGAATTGATGAGCACTGAGAAGGAACTGGTTGCTTACCTAATCTTTGGGCATTCAAGAAGTTCTTCCTACAAGCAAAAATTAATTTATCTGGCTTTATTTTTTTTAATGGATGTTCTCCATGTTTGCCTACCAATAACCACCTGAAATCTGTTTCCCTTATAGTGGCAAAAAGGAAAAAGTTAATTACAATTATTTCTGTTTGTAAACAGAAACAGTTTATGTTCTCCGAAAGGTTCTGTTTGGTTTTGCATGTGTAAGTAATTCTGTGCTTGCTTGTCCAGTGAAAGAAAATAGAATCTGTGGATGGAAGGTGTTTTGTTGTAGCTAAGCATTATTGCTGTCTGGTTTTAATCCTTCATATATGCTTGCATTCTTCAGTTCCACTGAATTTACTGAAATAATTTGCAATAATAGAGATGAGCATACTTCAAAGCCTTTGTAAGGCTGAATAAAACCACTGGGATCATACTGTTTCCAGTTCTATTACTTCCATTTCAACTTGGTGTTACTGTTGACATTTCAATGTAGGGCCTCACAAATTAATCCAATAACAGAATTGCAAAGTGAACCTTAAGGAGACCAATAGCCACAGTGTAGAAGAAGAAAAGACCAAACTTGTATAGACCCTGGCACATGGAAAAGATACTAGATAGCGGAGAGACGGGCTTTTTCCAGTCATTGATAAAGACACAATAAGCAGCTGATGGCACCTGTAGCTAGACAAATTAATCCTGTTGGAGATGATGGACTCGCTAGCCCTTAATTAATAAGAGGAAATTACGCATGCAGTTTAGTTTGACTTCAGAATAGGTGATTGTGGTGTTTTGCTCTGATCGTGCAGTCAGGGAAGCTGTAGACCACTGCACTTTTCTCTACCTTTCACAGGCCCTTGGCAGAGGGGAACAGAATTGCTTACTTTGCACAGAACTTGCTCTAGGAGCTTGTCATCAAGATGGTGATCATGTCAGCTGCTCCCTGGTTTCTGCTGGTCACGGGCAGGGTGGGAAGATTATTTTCTTAGTAACTGGTCCCGTATATGTTAGGATTTTAGATTGCCTTCATCTGAATCCAGACACCAGCAGCAGACAAGACTTGAGACAAGGTGGACCAGTACCCTGATGCGATGATGCAAAGGATCATTTTTGTTATATAGGTGGCTGGTGTTTCTTGTTCATGCCTGGGTCTAGACAGAGCACTAGATTTGGTTGGGGAAAGAATTTTTTTTCCCCAAAAGTCAGACTTGAGAGGAACCTCTATTGCCCCTCTGTACCGGATAGTGCTCTAGACTGCATATGAGGATCTGGGTCTGTATTATCAAATACACTGCTTGCCTTTCCAGAGGCCTTGTGGGTTGCTGATCTTTTTGCCTGTGGCACTTGATGCTTTTGGCTTCTCAGAGTTGAAATGCTTTAGTTAAACTATGGTCCTTGGGACCAGTACAGCAATGTCTGTGTAGGGCTTGAGAGCCTGTGGTACCTTAATGATCTAACTAGATGTTACAGAAATTCTTTCTGGCTTTAAATTTCATAAAACTCAGCTTCAGTTCCTGTAGTTGAGACAAAACAGAGCACCCTGCCTGTCCTTTTCCAGTCCACTAACAGGGTTCTGAATAGGTGCAGTAACCTGGTCTGATGTAAAAGCCTGAAGCTTAGTCTACATTTAAATTTGCTATGTAACATACTGATGTAGGAGTCTTCTTGCAACGTTTTTGCAGCTGCAGATGTTTTTAGCAGAGATCTATACAAATTGCAAAGTAAATATACTACGTCCAAAACAAGCATGAATTTTTAAACTGCAAACTGTTTTCCTAATCTCTGTAAGGTATACTGGTAGTTCTCTTAATGAAACTTGTTTTAATGCTTTAACCTAACAAAGTGAAGCTATTATGTTGAAAGACCTCGCTTGTATTGAAAGTAATATATGACTGGTTTCAACTTTTCCCTGAACTGCTAGGAAGCTCCAAAGGAAGAAAATCTTTGTGCCCTTGAGAGAAAAGGACAACTAATTTTATCACTTAATTATTTCAGGGGAAGCATTATCAGTGAACTGAGAGAGTGCATCTGAAAAACTTGCAATGATCGGAGTAAAAGCTACCACTGCTAGCGGATTTCCAAGGAAAATGCATATACTTCTTGTGTATTTAAATATACGAAGTTAGAGGGTTCCAGTTTATTTATGAGATGTGTTATCAGCTTAAACTCTACAAACCAGCAGTGCCCACCTGTGTCCCCTTCAAGACAGTTTAACAACACCCAAAGGAAGAGGGTTCAGGCTTCTGAAGGTTTGTGTTATGGCATGTGTTAAGAAAACCCTCAGTTGTCATCTGTGGGCGATGTTACCAGTACCCCCTGCTCCCGACCCCTCTGTGGGATATGTTGGTACTGACTGACAAGGGGAGAAGTCTGTGCGTTTAAGCTGACTTGCTTGACTTGATGGTATTTTCCTCAAATCCACATCATTTGGCTTATGACTTGATGACTTGAGTTCAGTTCCGGAAAGGAGTTTGAGACTTGGCTGAAGTGTGTACCTAACTCAAGGTCATTGCAGGCTTCCTTCTGGGCTGGAATGCAGGTTTGTGCTTCTAGTTAAATCCGAGTTGAGACTTTATGACTCTTTATGCTCTGTGTATATAACTCTTTTTAATTGAAAGCCCAGAAGGGACAGCTTTTCATGACTTACCTGCAGAGATCTAGTTACTTCATTAAGAAAATAAAGCTGTCACTCAGTATGATTTTTTTTTTTATTTTTTTTTTTTTTTTTTTTAAATATTGGGAACCAAAGGTAAAAAGCATTGCTTTATGGTTATTATCCATACTGGAGAATGGACTTCTGGGTGTCAGTCCTGCAGCAGTGAACCTGGTATAATATGTGGAGAGAAGGGTGATCCGTATACTGCTGATTTCATTTAAAGTTATCTTTCCTTGGCCAATGTGTGATTCCTGTGAAAACAAACTGCTGCATTTCCAATGCTTAATGACAGCTGTGGTGGTGTTCCTGACTAACCAATTGCTGGTCCTGAGGGCTGTTACTCTGCTACCAGAAGTTGTGACAGAAGGTAACTTCTATCAGGAAAACATAATCTGTATGTTAAGTACAGGACATGTGATGGATGTCTCTATGGCAAAGATTGGGAATAGAGAAGAATCTTTTATGTTTCAGAATAAGCTGTTTTGTGTGTGGTTCTGTTAAGCTAAAAATATGTCCTTTGTATAACCAAAGTGTATATATGCAGAATGTCCAGGTTATGCAGCTTTACTGACATGGTTTCATTTATAGCCCAGGCCACCCTACAGATGTTTTTCTGCTAGAAAACAAGTTAATGAAGTTTGAGTAACTGCATAGAAGTACATCATAATATGTCTTTAGCTAGTTTTAATATTTTTTTCTTCTGCTCCCAGAAGTAGGTTTTCACTAGGTTTTTGAAGCTTTAGATAAGATGCAGTAGGAAGTGGTGTTCTAGTTTTGAATTGGTATCCAGATGTTCCAGGAACCTAGTCAATAAGTAATCTTGAAATGTGTTTTGTGTTTAGAAACTGGCAAGGTATTCACCTGGGGCAGAGCGGACTACGGGCAACTTGGAAGGCACACAGTGGTTCCTGATGGGCAGGAGGTGTGCACAGCATCTGAACAACGCTTGGAGCTGTTGTATAACGTCCCTGTGTCAGTGCCTTGCCTAAATGGAGCATCTCAGGTAAAGAAGAAAATTACCATTTTTTCCCAGGGTGGTTTTTTTTTTTTTTTGGTGCATTAAAATAATCAGAACAATTTCCTAATAGAACCCTTTCAAATGCTGCAGCACAAGCCCTCGCTGCTCTTCCTGTAAGCTCAGAAGTTAATACGATTCAATTATTTCAAATTTCGTAAACAGCTTTTGCATTCAGAAACTGATTTTTCCATGGTGGAACCAGAGTTACTATTAGCAGAAGATGCCAGGTTCTCTTGGATATCAATGTGTGCAGGAGATAGTTGCACCTGCAATACAGCCTAACAGGTGAGGTGGGACTCTGCCCACTTGCAGTGCTACTTTTGTCTGAAGCCCTCTAACAGTTTAGCCAATGGCCTTTCTCTAGCTGATAAATAATAATGCCACAGCTTCTAGCTCAGGCTATCTAAGTATATCATTAATATTTCTACCTTATAACATCCTCGAGTGGTATTGGAGGTTTTCTTTTCATATGGCTAATTTGATACAAAATGATTTATCCTCAAGCATGAAGATGATCAGAAAGAAAACTTTACTCAAGTTGTTTGCTGTGGTCTGACACAATGTGCAACCTGTACTGCCTGCAAACCATTTTCTTGGCTTTTTAGTGGCTGAGAGGCAGCATATGGCAATTGGCCTGTTGGCAGACAATGCGCAGGCCCCATCTGGGCGGATAACAAGTCAAAAAGTGTGCATCTCCCTGTGGGGTAGCTGGCAGTCAAAATGCAAGGGCTAAGTACAGGTTGACAGCTTCAGCTGCAATGTACGTACTGCATCTCTGCCTCCTGGTAGTCTCCCATGGTGAGACTTGGTTAGAAGAGTCAGCTTCTGCCATTTCTCATCATCAGTGTTCTGTGGATGTGTGCACTCACAGATGTGAAGTGGAGCTTCAGAACCCAGGATGCTGCACTAATGAATAATTTGTTTAGTCAGCATTGACTTCACTGAGTCTCAAACAGCTTTCTCACTAATTTTGAGATGGATGTTCCTGCTT
Source organism: Gymnogyps californianus (assembly GCF_018139145.2). Classification (NCBI taxonomy): domain Eukaryota; kingdom Metazoa; phylum Chordata; class Aves; order Accipitriformes; family Cathartidae; genus Gymnogyps; species Gymnogyps californianus. The sequence goes on along the minus strand of NC_059475.1, from coordinate 16,448,650 downwards.
TTGTCATTAGATATCTATAGAGAACACCATTGTTGAATCTGTTTCACCCTCGTTTTCATCTGTGCTTTGGGCAATGCCTCAAGTATGTAGTTCTGTCGTTTCTCGTACAATACAAAGCCAAGGCAGCCATAGCTTTTGCACAGGTGAACTTGTGCTTGGCAGGACGAGTGATCCATGAAGGTGAAGGAAAGGGATGCATTCAGATATATTCCTTGAAAAGGAAGAGAAAAACAATCTCATCTTCATTCTGTTGCCCTCAGCGCTGTTCCTCCTTATAGACCTATGAGAGACCTGATTTGAGTGATTAGCAATGGCAGTGTTCTGGAGCAGGCATCATTCTTTGCAGAGCTAACAGCATGAAGATGATTTAAGAAGAGCGTGATCAACAGCTAGCATCACTTGTACCCTAAGAGGAGCTGTGTTGATGAGAGAAGAAAAAAGCAGATAATAGGAGCTAAATTGCTTCACTTCAAGATTACAAAATAATTCTAGAGCTAGAATTTATACTTAAAAATGCATTAAATTGCAGTATTGTCATGGTTTAGGCACCACGTGGATGCTTGCTCGCTCCTTCCCTGCACACCCCCCTGTCCTGTCCCGTCCCCTGCCCCCCGGTAGGATGGGGAGGAGAGTTGGAAGAAAAAGGTAAAAACTTGTGGGTTGAGATAAGGACAGTTTAATAGGACAACACAAGGAGAGAAGCAATAATAAGAATAATACTAATAAAAGAGTATACAAAGTGGGTGATGCACAATGCAATTGTTCACCACCTGGAAAATGATGCCCAGCCCATTCCTGAGCTGCGATCCCTCCTCTCTCCGGCCAGCTTCCCCAGATATATACTGAGCATGACGACATATGGTATCGAATATCCCCTTGGCGGCTAGTTTGGGTCAGCTGTCCTGGCTGTGCCCCCTCCCAGCTTCTTGTGAAAATTAACTCTATCCCACCCGAACCCAGGACATTTTCCACCCCTTATTCTATACCATCTATGCCATGCCCAGATCCTACACTTTCCAATTATTTACCACCACTTTTCCTGTCTTTGAGATATATATACACACACAGAGATATCATTCCCTTAGTCTATGGGCCATCCTTCTAATGTGTCCGTTGAGTTCATTTAATCCATGACTTTGGGGCTTCATCTGTCATAACAGTCTTTCAGGGTAGGAGAGATGTTGTGTGGTGTTGGATTGTTGCATGCTGCATCCAGAGCTCGCAGCTGGTATATTTGGCGCAGCCCACGGTCTGCAGGTTGAAGATGTTGATCTTGAGGAAGTTGCTGGGCAGCAGTTGCTGAAGCCAGTTCAAGTTCCATCACCGCTGCCCTTCACTTGGTTTCATCAAAGTCCATCCTTCCTTGATTTGGGTGATTCTTACTGTAATACCATTGATAATGGCATATAGCAACTGTAGTAGTGATGACATACAGTGGTAGGGTTATTTAGCAATTAACATCATACAATTTAATTCACTGGCTATTCTCACCCAAAATCAAATCCCCTTGAGGTACACATTGAACTTTCCCATCCTTCTGCATCACCCACCAAGTGCACCCCGATCCTTGAGCAAAAGCAATCCCGTGGATGGGTTTGCCTTTGCCTGAGGCAGGACTAACCCAGACTGTCTTCCCTAACATGTTCTTCATGTGCACTACAGGGACTTTATCCCTTTCTACAGTACATAGAAGTTTTGATTGGGCAGGGCCAGCTTGATTGGTAGATCCTCTAGTGTTAACTAACCAGGTGGCTTTTGCTAAATGTGTATCCCGATGTTTGAAGGTCCCACCACCCATTGCTCTCAGTGTAGTTTTTAGCAGTCCATTGTATTGTTCAATTTTCCCGGAGGCTGGCGCATGATAGGGGATGTGATATACCCACTCAATACCATGCTCTTTGGCCCAAGTGTCTATGAGATTGTTTCGGGAATGAGTCCCGTTGTCTGACTCAATTCTTTCTGGGGTGCCATGTCACCATAAGACTTGCTTTTCAAGGCCCAGGATAGTGCTCAGGGCGGTGGCATGGGGCACGGGATATGTTTCCAGCCATCCAGTGGTTGCTTCCACCATTGTAAGCCCATGGCACTTGCCTTGCCGGGGTTTGTGGGAGTGTGATATAGTCAATCTGCCAGGCCTCCCCATATTTATATTTCAGCCATCGTCCTCCATACCAAAGAGGCTTTAACCGCTTGGCTTGCTTGATTGCAGTGCATGTTTCACATTCATGGATAACCTGTGCGATAGTGTCCGTGGTCAAGTCCACCCCTCGATCATGAGCCCATCTATATGTTGCATCTCTTCCCTGATGGCCTGAGGTGTCATGGGCCCACTGAGCTATAAATAATTCACCCTTATGTTGCCAGTCCAGGTCCACCTGAGCCACTTCAATCTTAGCGGCCTGATGTACCTGCTGGTTGTTTTGATGTTCTTTGGTGGTCCTACTCTTAGGTATGTGGGCATCTATGTGACGTACTTTTACAACCAGCTTCTCTAGCCAGGCAGCAGTATCTTTCCACAATGGGGCAGCCCAGATGGGTTTGCCTCTGCACTGCCAGTTGCTCTGCTTCCATTGCTGCAACCACCCACACAGAGCATTTGCCACTATCCGTGAGTCAGTATAGAGATAGAGCACTGGCCATTTTCCTCAGTCAGCAACGTCTAAGGTTAGCTGAATGGCTTTCACCTCTGCAAACTGACTCGATTCACCTTCTCCTTCAGCAGTTTGTGCAACTTGTCGTAGGGGACTCCATACAGCAGCCTTCCACCTCCGATGCTTTCCTACAATGCGACAGGACCCATCAGTGAACAGGGCATATAGGTTCTCCTTTTCTGGCAGTTTATTACATAGTTGGGCCTCTTCAGCACGCGTCACCTCCTCCTGTGGCAATATCTCTGCCTTCTGGCCGGTCCATGATCACTTCCAAAATTCCTGGGCGACTAGGGTTTCTTGTGCGAGCCTGTTGTGTGATCAGTGCGACCCACTTACTCCATGTGGCATCAGTTGCATGATGTGTAGAGGAGACCCTCCCTTTGAACATCCAGCCCAGCACCAGCAGTCGGGGTGCTAAGAGGAGCTGTGCTTCAGTACCAACAACTTCTGAGGCAGCTCGAACTCCTTCATATGCTGTCAGTATCTCTTTTTCAGTTGGAGTACAGCAGGCCTCGGATCCTCTGTATCCCCAACTCCAAAACCCTAGGGGTCAGCCTCGGGTCTCCCCTGATGCTTTCTGCCAAAGGCTCCAGGTAGGGCCATTCTCCCCGGCTGCAGTGTAGAGCACATTTTTAACACCTTATCCTGCCCAGACTGGCCCAAGGGCTACTGCATGAACTCTTTCCTGTTTAATTTGTTCAAAGGCTTGTTGTTTCTCAGGGCCCCATTTAAAATTGTTCTTCTTCCAGGTCACTTGATAGAGAGGGTTTACAGTCAGACTGTAATTTGGAATATGCATCCTCCAAAAACCCACAATGCCTAAGAAAGCTTGTGTTTCCTTTTTGCTAGTTAGTGGAGACATAGCTGCTATTTTTTTTTTTTTATCACATCCATTGGGATGTGATGACGCCCATCTTGCCATTTTATTCCTAAAAACTGGATCTCCTGTGCAGGTCCCTTGACCTTACTTCGTTTTATGGCAAAACCAGCCTTCAGAAGGATTTGAACTATTTTCTTCCCTTTCTCAAAAAATTCTGCTGTGTTGCCCCATACAATGATGTCATCAATGTATTGCAGGTGTTCCAGAGCTTCACCCTGTTCCAGTGCAGTCTGGATCAATCCATGGCAAATAGTAGGGCTGTGTTTCTACCCCTGGGGCAGTCGATTCCAGGTGTACTGGATGCCCCTCCAAGTGAAAGCAAACTGTGGCCTGCACTCTGCTGCCAAAGGGATTGAGAAAAATGCATTAGCGATATCAATTGTGGCATACCACTTGGCTGCCATTGACTCCAGTTCGTATTGAAGTTCTAGCATATCCAGCACGGCAGCAGTCGGCGGCAGCGTGACTTCTTTCAGGCCACGATAGTCTACTGTTAGTCTCCGCTCTCCATTAGACTTTTGCACTGGCCATATGGGACTGTTAAAGGGTGAGCGAGTTTTGCTGATCACTCCTTGGCTCTCCAGTTGACGAATCAACTTATGGATGGGAATCAGAGAGTCTCGGTTGGTGCGATATTGCTGTTGGTGCACCATTGTGGTAGCAATTGGCACCTGTTGCTCTTCGACCCTCAGCAGCCCCAAAACAGAAGGGTCCTCAGAGAGACCAGGCAAGGTAGACAGCTGTTTAATTTTTTCTGTCTCCAAGGCAGCTATACCAAAGGCCCACCGATACCCTTTTGCGTCCTTGAAATACCCTCTCCTGAGGTAGTCTATGCCAAGGATACATGGGGCCTCTGGGCCAGTCACAATGAGGTGTTTATGCCACTCATTCCAAGTTGGACTCACTTCAGCTTCTAATACAGTTAGCTGTTGGGATACCCCTGTCACTCCAGAAATACAGATGGGTTCTGCCACTTTATAGCTTGATGGACGCCGGCGCACAATGTACCCTAGTGCCACTAGAGCCTTATACTCCTGTGGGTCTGATGTGCCAGGCCATCAAATCCACACAGTCTAATAAACCTGGTTGTCCCTTTCCTCCACCTGGCTGGAGACAGGGCCCCTCTAATCCTGGTCAGAGTGTTTGTTACTCACTTTTTGTAAACATGAATCAGAAGTCCCTTCAAGAGGATCAGAAGTGACATCAGCCCTTCTATTCTGTCTGGGGAATTGCCTGCTGGAAACTGGAGTGGCATTTTTCCAGGAAGAATTCCCTTTTGTGATTGTTTTTCCTTGCAACTCACATACCTGTGCCTCTAGGGTCGAGGTAGGTTTTCCATCCCACTTCCTCGTGTTCTCTCTGTGGTCACGCAGGTAAAACCACAGGGTACCCTGTGGTGTGTACCTTCTATATCCTCTCTCTTGGGCAGAGGAACGCTCACTCCTAATAGCTGAGATACAGGCCTGTACAGGTGGGGGGCAGAACTTATCCTTGAATTGCTGGAACTCTCGGGACAGTTTCTCAGCTAGTATGCCTGGCAGTTTCTCCACAGCTGAGACACAGGCCTGTAGGGAGGAAGAGAGACTTCCTTCTTATTGCCAGAGTTGGCCAGCCACTTCATCCGCCGTTTGTTCCTCGCCTTCTTTCCAGGACATTACTGCCAATGAGTTGGCATACGACAGTGGTGTACTTCGTAGAAACTTCCGCCACATGGATTGTGTGCATTGGACTTCATCTGGATCTGCGGGTGACTGCTCGTTATTTGGATCATTATAAATCACCTTCAGCATGGCTAATTCCCTCAGGTACTGGATACCTCTCTCCATGGTGGTCCACTTGCCTCGGTGACATGTGGCATCTTCCTTGAAGGGGGGTACCTTTCCTTCACGCCTGACAGAAGTCGCCTCCAGAGGCTGAGGGCTTGTGTCCCTTTTCCCAATCACCTTGTCATTGCCCCCTTCCCTAGACAGGGATTCTATTTGCTTGGCTTCCATACCCTCTAATTCCAAGCTACTGGCCCTGTTATCCCAGCACTGGAGCAGCCAGGTAACAATGTGCTCGCCTGGATGGTGGCTGAAATCCTTTAGCATATCTCACAGCTCACTCAGGGATAGGGATTGGGTGATTACCTCTGGTTCTGCCTTTTCCTCCTGTTCTCGTGATAACCCTGGTTCACCTTCATCCCTCGCTAAGTGAACTGATGTTTTTTGTGTATTTCTTCTTCTGTATAGGGGCGACTGATACCGGCACAGGTTGGTTCTCTGGTTCAGCCGCAGTGCCTGTTGCCAGGGTTTGAGTAGCCACAGTGCCTGTCACTGGGGTTGGGGTAGCTGCAGTGCTTGTCACAGGGTTGGAATAGCTGCAGTGCCTGTCCTTCTGTTTTCCCTCCCTTTCCCCTGAGGGTGCTGCATAATGTTGAGTGGTGTTTGGTAGATACTGGCCAGAGCCCAGCACAGTGCAGCAAGTTGTGCCTCTTCGGAATAGCCACAGCTTTTTCCTTTCAAGTATTCTGTCACTTTATCAGGGTCCTGTAGTTGTTCGGGAGTGAAGCTCCAAACCATTGGAGGTGAGAAGTTCTCTAGATACCTGCCCATATTCTCCCACATGCCATACCACCCATGACTATCCAGCCTTGGGGCAGATCTCTGGGTGGTGGTATTAAAAAAATTTTTGTAACCCTAAACAAGACCTGAAACACATTCAGGAGACACAGCAATAAGAACATGCTGGCTTGAACATCCCAAGGATATTCAAAATTCTCAAAAGCTGTTGTAATTAGCCTGAAGGAGAAAAGGTGAGGTGAAAGAGCCGGAGAAAGTATCCCGCCCTGTCTTCCCTATAGATTGGGTGCGATTACTAATAAATTCCGAGAGAGGGCGCCCGAGGTACGGGCATGACAACAATCCACCTACAAATACCAGCTTAACCTTATGACCAGTGATGTAATCATATCATAAGTCAACATTCCCCATACAGCAAAATGATAGTCCTGATCCCTCTCCCAGAGGTAATAAACATCACTGCAGGGAATACATAGTGCATATAAGAACTTAAATAAGACCACCATGTGAAGAAATAAACTAACACTGTCACCAGTGACTATTTAACGAATATAAGAAATGCATATAACAAATTTGTTTTAACACACTCTGGTCAGATCTGTTATCTCAACCCTTCGTGCCCCGTGTTGGGCACCAAAAAGGACTGTCATGGTTTAGGCCCAGCCGGCAATTAAGCACCATATGGCCACTTGCTCACTCCTCCCTGTCCCCCCCGCCCCCGGTGGGATGGGGAGGAGAATCAGAAGAAAAACATAAAAACTCGTGGGTTGAGATAAGGACAGTTTAATAGGACAACACAAGGAGAGAATAAGCAATAATAACAATAATACTAATAAAAGAGTATACGAAGCGAGTGTTGCATGATGCAATTGCTGACCACCTGGAAAATGATGCCCAGCCCATTCCTGAGCTGTGATCCCTCCTCCCTCCGGCCAGCTCCCCCAGATATATACTGAGCATGATGTCATATGGTATCGAATATCCCCTTGGCGGCTAGTTTGGGTCAGCTGTCCTGGCTGTGCCCCCTCCCAGCTTCTTGTGAAAATTAACTCTATCCCAGCTGAACCCAGGACAAGTATGTAGGCTATGTAGAGTGTGAGCTGTTTTTTGTTTACACACAAGCTCTCTCGTTTTCCATTTGTTGTCATATGGAGACGAGGGTTGATTTGAGAGCTGAATTAAAAAGAATACAGAGAAAATGAGTTCTTTTCCATGTTTACTTTGAATTAACAATTCCAATTTGCATGTTTAATGCAGAGAGCCAGTTTAACAGTTGAGGATTACGACTAATGATTTTTATCCACGGTCTATTTTTACAAATCACTTTTAATGATTCAACTGAATTTTTGGCAAAGTTGTGGTCTGCTGATTGCCTCTGTACTTCAGTTAATGTTGTTAAAACCAAAATGGAGAAACTAATCTAAGGATTAGAGGATGGTATAAAAGGCACACTAATTTACCTCAAGGACAGCGCAGTAGATTTAACCTCCTATGCTGCTCCTTGTCTCCATGCCCACGGCTTACCTGCTTTCTCCACCAAAGACCAGGGATTCTCTTTTCTTTGTGCTGAAATTGATATAATGTCTCTGTCTGTCTACCACTCCAAAACGTGATTTTTGAAGTGTTGTGAGTGACCTATTGCATTGTGAGTTTGACTTCATCTGACAAACTCAATTGGAAACATTGAGCTTGAGAAATATGAGCACTTTCTTTCTCTCAACTGAAACAATGGAAGAACAAAAGCCTGAGTTTTAGATAATTATCTGCTAATCTGAGTATGTCTTCCTGGCAGCTTTAAAAGAGTGTGTGGACATCAGGCTCCTGGAGTCTCGTGTTTAAACTTTTTGAATTATGTGACTGCAGGTCTATTTATTATTTTCTTCAGTGCTTTGGTGCATAACCACCATGGAATAGGATGAGGCACTGAAAAGAAACTTCAGGCTGTAGCCAAAGTCAGTTGTGTGAGACATTATGCATGCAGTGCTCTTGTGTTGTGGGGTGTCCTTGATTGGACCTCTTCAGAACATCTGACTCATCTGCTGCCTGATGTGCATTCATATCCACCGCTCTTCAGATGAAAGGACGATTAAATACAAATCGCCTGAAATATGATGAGCCTCTGTATTTAGCAGATGCTACAAAGACCTGGTTTAATATTTCCTCCTTGTCAAAATGCTTTTCCAGTCCCTTTGATATTTTTGGTTTTAATAGCTATCGTTTTACTGTTTGTGGTATGTTCAGCGTGTCATTCACATTGCAGCAAACATTTGCTGCAGCAATAAACAAGTGAGAAGTCATTGTGCAGTGTTGAATGTTTCTTGCTAAACTGGCTGGAAGGAAGGGCTACAGTCATTTTGGATATGCAGCACTGTTCACATGGAGGCATGTTTTCATCATAGCCTTTCTCTACTTAAAGCAAGCTGTGCTAGATTACAGTTTTCTGAGGAGGAATCTCTGAAATTTCAGTTAAGAAATTAAAAAAAAATTCTGTTTCACACCGTCATTTTTGGGTTTTCTTGGGCTTAATTCCTTCCTCAGTTTTACCATCACCCAACTTAAGTTTTGATGGTGGATGTAGGGGCCAGTTGTGTCAGGGAATGAAAATAACTGATGGACTTGTGGCAATCTGTACCTGCTGTGTTTATCCTGATCCTACAGTGGTCCATAATTCCAGTGTGTATGTTCGTCCCAGTGTGTACGTTCGTCCCATGCAATACAGATTGGTTTGGATCCTCCGTATGGTTCCTTTTTTCAGGGAATACACACATTCTCATGGCCCTTTGCAGTCAAAGTTTATTGCCACTTTTTTCAGTGGCAGTTGCAGTAACATGTCATTTTTGTTTAAGTATTTGAAAGATATATTTGTTTCTAGTATATTCATGTTGTTTCCCTTTTTTCTGCATTCATGTTGCAAAATATTAAGCATCTACCTACTAGACAAATCTAAGATATCTGCTATGATGATAATTAATTGGCTGATTATTACATGACTGATAGGTTAATGTATAAGCATCGTTATTACCTTAACATACAGACACAATAATATTGAAAATGGAACCTTTTGGTTTACAAAAAATGACACCTGGTTTTGTATTTTTTGACTTCTCAGGGAAAATTGTTAGAGGCCTCTTTGTAAGTAAAGCTGTAGTTGAGACTTTAAAGGCTATTAAAAGAAATAACCTGATAGTATTACATATACATTACCTCTGTGCTGTGTACGTGGCTTTTGTATACTTAGTTGTTTGACTGGGTACTGTAAATATTTCTGGCTATGTTCTTTATTTCGAATGGTCAAAACAAGATGTGTATACTTTTGTGGGAGAGAAACAACAAACTGAACTTACCTAAACCAGATTTTACTGCTCAGAGTTTGAGAATATGTGTGTCATAACTGATCCAATAAGCTGCTTAAAAAAAACCACTTTGGGTGTTAGGGAAGGACGTAAATGCAAAAAAGTCTGTCTAGTTTTCCAAGCTCAATAACTTTTAGATAATCCAAGGATCTGGTTCAATAGAAGTGGTGTTGTGAAAAACAAAGTTTCAGTAAACTCTGTTCCTTGTTCTTTGATTTGCCAGCTTGCCTCAAAACTCCTAACTGTGCCACAGAAAGAGGTGGGCCCTGGAAAAACTCACAGTAAAAGGTGGTTCTTACTTTGCAATACTTATAGCTAATAATGAAAACAAGCAGGGGATGAGAGTGGAAATAGAGATATGACATGACTTCAGGTGCAACAGCAAGTCAGCTGCAAAGCTGAGAAGAGAACCCAGGTGCTACATATTCCACTCCAGCCCTTTTACTCATTAAGCTTTCTCTCTTGTGATATCACTAGAAGGGAAAGTTAGTTGATATTTGCATGCTCCAGACAGGTCAGATTACTATTTGTGTTATATTTCAGTTAGTGTGTGTTGCTTTCCCTGGATGTTTATTTAATGCTGTTAGATCTGTCAATCTAGTGATCCTTCATGAGGAGAGACCTCCCATAGAAGGAGAGGTTAAGACCAGCTTGTCTTTTACTGAGGGGTTTGTGAGGGTCCTTCTGGACCAATTAATTAAATTATCCTCATTCTTAAGTTGAAGTGATGTGGAGTTTCTCACTTGGTAAGCAAGTAGTGCAGTGGGTTTGGTGTTTTGGGGTTTTTTGTCATGATTTGGTGTCTTTTACAAGTTGGTCTTGATTTATGTCCTTTGAGAAATAGCATTGTTGAATTTTCCTTGATTGGTGCAGGTTGGTTTTGTTATGCTGTTTTAAAGATGCAATGATAAAAATGGTAATGTAGAGATGGTCCCTTTAATATTCTTGCAAGAGTAGAAATCAAGTTCTTGACTTATCAATTAATTTTAAGTGACAATAAAGGAAAATAAAGGCCGTGGAGAAGTGGATTCTGAGTACAACTCACTGTGCAAATTAGAAGTTGCAATTAAGGATGAAAACAGAGACCAAATTGTTGAAATTATCATTAGGGGAAAAAAACCCAAACAGGATGTATCAAAAGAATGAAACTGCAGTCTACATGCGGAATACAGAAAGTCTGTGTTAGATTAGGTGTGTTTCTGTGATCTGCGTGCCCTGCGTAGGAGAACAACACTAATCTTGGCAACATTGCAAGAAGATTGAGAAGGGTTTACAGTTATATCGTAGGAAATGAGGAAACGGGATTTACTTCTTAGGTCAGTCGGTTCTCCCTGTCGTTCTAGCAGGAAATTGAGAGCAGTAACAAACTGCTGAAATTCAAATGCAACTTTTTGGCTCAATAGCCATCCCATTTATTCTGTGCTTTTCTTATGCTATTAAGACATGACCATGGTTTGTAAAGAATATCTTATGGCCTGGGTAGAGAGACATTTAACACTCATAGCAAAGTCATTTCTGCACGTTAGGAATACCAGTGTGTTAGGCAACAGAAGTTACTCTGGAAATATTAGTCTGCTCCATGAAAACCATAGCCTAGTCGCAATTTTATCGTAAATAATTTGGTGAAGTGAAGCTCAGCTATTTAACACTAGGTGAGAGGATGGGGAGCTTTGCTTTCCTCTTCTCCTTGTGGTTATAAGCGGAGCCTATATCACCGACTCTAGGTGTGTAATTTTTGGAAAGCAAAGAGGAAATTATATTGGTTCCCAGCACCGTGCTTCCCATCCCCCATACCAATTTCTCTGCAGCTGGCATTGCAGAAAGGGAGATGGGAAATCCAATTCACACCAAGTGAATGGCAAAGGAGAACTCCCACACTGCCTTTGCATGCCAGAGAGCATATGCTGCGTGAGTACAAACTAGAGGTTTTCCAATTATCACTTTTGCAGATGAGAGTTGGTTTAAAATGACCAAAATTGCTATGCTGGGGTTGTACTGTAGCACTGAGGTGGCAGCCAGGGATCAGGCTGCTTTGTGTAATCTGTATGGGAGACCACAAAGTGTTGATTTGCCAACAGTTTGGGTGAAGCAGGAGAGGACTGACATGGGATGAAGTCAGGAGTTAAGAGACCGACCCAGCATGCGATGACTGAGGTGTTATAAATGTGAGTGTGGGCAAAGCCTTAAACTTCATAATTCATAAATTAATTTTCCGCTTGATAGTGTGTTGCAGTTAGAATTCCAAATTAATACCTCACTTGGAGATCTCTGAAAGTAGCAGGGAAATGGAAAGAGACTAAAACTACTTGCAGCAGTAGCCATGGCTTGTGCAGACATGCATCAGCTGTCAGTAGTGCAGCCCTAACAATGAGACCAAATTGGCAGCTGTATTTAATAAGCCTATTAGTAGACAAATGACTAATCTAAGTTATCTTGTTTGTAACTCTGTGACCTGCATATGCTTATACTATATTCCTTAAATTAAAAATACTGACTGGGTCCCATCCTTCTGCATGGATTGTTCCAATAACAGTGCATCATGACTGCAACTCTCTGAGCTCAGAGACAACTTGTGATCCAGCCTATTGCTCCTCTGAAGTATTTCAGAGGTTGGAAGGTGACAACTGTTAGTGCAGAAATCCAATTCTGCCTCACTGATGTTTCAGTTGCCTTGTTCATCCACCAGGAGCCTAAACAGAAAGGTTTCAATGTAAAAAGTATCTATCCTAGTTTAAGGTGAGTCAGGTCTAACCCAGGCTATGTGCATGGACATGTTCCAAATCCAAATGAAAATACGGTTTGAAGCAAGAGGTTGGTGGAAAAGGCCCTAAAGCATGCAGTTTTTCATTCTCAATTTGTCATTAGAACTGTTACAGAGAAGGGATTAACAAATCAATGCAGGCTAAAATGAGAGAAAATCAATAAGAAACTGTAGTGAACTGGAACAAAGCTATCAATTTACAGCATTCTCTGCAAAGAAATCTCATCCATACCTCCTTTTATGGATGGAAGAATAATGCAAAAATGATGATTTGGGGTTAGATTAATTCTTTTTTACTTGGCTGACCCCAGAATTTTAGGTCAAGAAACTTCTGATGTAAATGCTACTTATGTTTCCTTTTTCTGTTGTGTTGATGAATTTTATTGGCAGGTTCTATAACAGTGGAATCTTAAAAGAGAGAGAGAGAAATATTCAAGGAGAAATTATATCATTTAAGTTAACCTCATAAGAATTTTATGGAACACTCTCTTTAATTGTTTACTTTTTTGTATTAGTAGAAGTGACATCATTAGTTCTTCATTGTTTTTCTGTCTCCTTTTCTTAAGAAGAGTGTTACTTCTGAAAAGTTACTCCTTAATAGGTAGTATGCATTATGTAGCTGGAAAATATGCTGGGCTACTGGGTAGTGTACTACAGATGAATGAGATGGGAGAGATCTTAGTGGTTCCACCTCTACCTGTTTATCGAGTTGTTCCGTTGGTCCTTTCAAACTTACTTGTCGCTGTGGGACCATAAACTCACCGAGGCAGTACTGTTCTGGCCAGCACACAGACTGCTTCTCCTTGCTTTTAATTTAAGGATTTTGGATTTGGTTTGAACTTGGGCTATGCTTGTACTTTTACGCCGGTGATGGTGTTTGTTTTCATTTGTCTGATGTTTCCAGCTTTCACTTATCAATGAGTCATTTAAGCTGTGAGCCCTGCCAGTCTTTCTGGCCTTTGTGCTTATGTTGTAAGTTATTGTGAAGCTACTGTTTAATGAAAGATTCCGAAAAGAGAGAAACTCGTGTTTCTGCTATGATGCTTAAAGTTGTTGCTATGCCATGGCACACAACAAGTTTCAAAGACTGGTTTACTGGGTAGCCTGCTAAATGACAGGTACCTGTTTGTTCTCCCACCTGGTGACTCATCTCCTTGGCCTGTTGGCTGCCTTGCCTATAATTTGTCAAATGCAGAAGCTACCTCTGAACTCTATGTGTGTTTTTTACGCGGCCTAATATAGCCTGTGCCTTTGCCCCAGCCCCAGCATTTAACCAACAGAACTTGTCCATGAAAGGAGGAGGAGGAAGGAGAAGAAAGTAAAAATGATGCATCTAATCCTGTGAGGACAAAAATGCTAAACTGTATCCTGTTTTAAAACCTGCCTAAGGGTTTATTCTTAGTTTCCTGGCAGTTGATTGCTGAGGTCTCCATAAATTCAGTGGATATCGCATGTAATCAGATACCAGCAAAGATTGCTAAGACCTATGCTCCTGTTGATGCCTTGCAGGTTTTTTTTAATCATAGAAAAAGCAAATAAAAACCTTATACAGAGTGTTTTTTTTCATTTCATTATCAGGGAGAAAAAAAATTGATAGTTCCTTAGAGGTATGGTTCTGAAAATGCCACCTCCTACATTTTGCCACTTTAGCTCCCATTTTCCCATTCCTCCTTCTCTTCCTAGGTGTAGAGCTAATGTAAACAATCCCTTCCTTGGTAACAAGTGCTTAGGGAGCCAGTAAGGAGTTCTTATGATGTGTTTGTTTTTCCAGAACATGGTTTGGCATAATGTTTTTGCTCTTAAGTGTTAAATTAACAAGCATTAAATAGCCAGTTTTCCTACTGGTAATTGCTTCAGTGGAAATCCCTTCTGTCCAGCTTTTTTAAGTTGCCAAGGTTTACCTGCAGCCTCTACTGTTAGCTAATTTCACACTTTGAAAGTGTGAACCCATTCAAAGCCTTGAAAACCTGAGACCTTGATTTATTTCTATAGAAAGAAAAAGAAAAAAAAAAAAAAAGCCAGGCTCTGCTGGACCTCATAAGAGATTATGGGGGGAAGGGATGAAAGCCATCTAACAAACTTCGTCTAACAGATTTCAGCCACTTTAATCCAGACAGAGACATTATGGTGTCTAACATTTGATTAAGTACTATGACAAGATACATTGCAGGTGTATATAACTATGCAATTCCTTATTGCTTTTGTATATGCCAAGATGTAGTACTTTGTGTTTGTAAGTTCTTTATTCTCTGTACAGATGCAAGCATAGGATATGATTTTTAATTCTTGAATCTTATTCCCTTCTCATGTCTTCTCTGTTTGGTCCCCTGTTTTGATTTCTCGTGGTTTTGTGGTTTCTGTTTTTGGTTTGTTTGTTTGTTTTTTTAATGTCTGGATGGAGGAACCCCCTTTTTCTTCAGTAGTTTTGGAAAAGGGTTTACGACTTAAATGCACAAAAGTAAATTCCAGAAATAGCAAACAGTGAATTGATTATTTTTTTTCTTTGAGTTCTTGATCTGCTACTGCTCCCTTTTTAGGAGCACTAAAGATGCGACTTTAACCATTACGAAGAAAAGATGAAGGCATCCTGATTTTCCTAAAGATGCATTACTCACTGTGGTAATGCAGTTAAAATGAAAAAAGGAGCACCCACTTTTAGAGCAAACAGCTGTGTATTTATAAAAATTTAGATAATAATTGGCTTACAGTTATCAAAAAACCTGTGACTTTTGGGAGCACAGTTACAAGAATTTTTCAGAATTTTGTGAGGAAATAAGAACAGGAAGTGAGATAGAAAGCATTACAAGGTTTTTTAATTATTGTCAATGTTTCAAATTCTTGGTTTAAATGTATTTCTTCCTTACCATGAAAACCATATAGGGAGGTGACTCTTCTCCTCCAGTGCATGTCACTGCAGTCTTTCCAGTTTGCTCAGTGGATTGGATCATTGAGGCTGCCGCGATACTATGCGAGCAGAAGTTTTGCACCTGGCTGCATACAAGCCTGCTGAGATCAAGCAATGTTTGTGGCATTATGTGAGCCTATAAGTCCTGCCATTAGCCCTTCCTGGGGCGGGGGGGGAGGGAAATAATAGTTTGGGCTCAGCTGTTGTACCTGAGGCGATAAGTTCAACACATCAGACTGGTGAGCAATGTTCTGTAGTTGCTTTCATGCTGTCAGAACGCCTTGAAAACTCAGTGTATGAGAAATACAAGTGAAATGAATGTGTTTGCTGGAGAACAGAGGTATCATCTTGATTCTTCATCTTCCGTGGCTGTCATATATATATAATATATATATATATATATATAAATATATATATATATATATATAAACTCTGCAAAATCAGCTTCTTAAAAAATCTGGTACAATTTGCAGTTTAGCATACAGCCATAGCTAGTGACGGTGCTTTGGAGCCTGCGCAAAGGTAGAAGTGGTAGAAGTGTTTCTGAATTGAAGTCTGGAAAGCATTACAATAACTTCCCATGTTGGATGCTGGCAGCTTGGTCAAATACACAGGTTTCATGCACTGTATCGTTGGTTGCTTTGATACCACCTTGCTTAATACAGTACATGATATATAACGGATTCTGCTGTGGATTTGTGAGGCAAATCTGTTTCTCAGCATCTTATATTTAGAGAAGTTGGCAAAAGGCAATCTTTTCACCTGAAGTGGTCTGTCTTGAATACTGGTATGAAGAACTGATTCAGGTCCGAAGCCTTTCTTTGATCCTACACTTTGTTTCATGTTCGAATGGATTGTTGGACAAGGAGAACGTTTATTAAAACAATTCTTATTTCCAACACTGATATGGGTATTTGAGAGCATAAGTCGTCTTACCAGCGATCTTATCTTGAGCTAGTAGGTGCCAGCTTGTCTTTTGAAAATTTGAATTTGTCATGTTTGAAAGGATTACTTTGAAACTGCATGCCAGTTTCTTAAGAACACGCAGATTGATTTTTGCTTCACAGTGAATCTAATGTTTTCATTGGGAATGCAAGTCACAGGTTGTGGTGGGAGGGAATGTTGTCAGTCTTCAGAAAACAAAAATTCACAGTCTTCTCTTTTGCTGTTTCATGGCACCTGTTGTGGTTTGATTCTTAATTCTGTTTTAGAAGAATGCAAAATATTATTTCATGGTTATTATATCATGTGGAAATAGAAGTAACCTTAAACAAATGAGAAAATGGAAATCTGTGATGACAGTCACTTTTAAACTTTCATTGCATATCTCTAAGACTTCTTCCTCTTTGATACTGCTGATTCTACTTAGTATTTGTATCTGGGACCTCTATTACACGGAATTGAGGCTAAGAAAAATGTAGAGACTTGTAGAAATGCATTTACATGTTCAGATGTAAAACTTTCCATGGAGTTGTTTTGTGTTCAGTTTAGATGTTAGACTGAAAACTCCTAAACAGAACATAATGTTGAGATTTGCAGCTTCAGGAAATGAGAGAATACTTGGAACAGAGTAATAGAACGCTCTCTTTTGGTTCAGCAGTTTGCATTAAGTCTTACAGGATTAACTTGCTGTCTCTGGTTTTCCTTGCCACAGCAAGTCTGAAGTACAGACTGCTTGGAGGGGCATGAAAAGCAAAATGCTTGTGTCTTTTTACTTAAAAGATTAAGATGGTATTTGTGAATTGTGGTGATGCTATTTGATAATCTTAAGATACAATTGTTTTAGCTTAGCCGAGAAGCTGTTCAGAAATATGAAATAGAGTATGATGTGAATTTAATCTTTCATGTTTAAGAGATAATGTGTCCTACCCCCACCTCCTCAACACATGAGGACAGTATAGTATCCTGTTTTGCTTTTCTGCATGGTACATGGAGATATCTACAACGTCTTGTGGCCAAATGAGTTAGGAGCGCACTAAGACTGATGGTATTCAGGTATTTCAAGGATGGCTGGTTTTAGGTGTGAGGCCTCTGTTTGCAGTCAGACTGGCAGAAAGCTGGTGAGAAAAGAGCTTTTATTCACTTATGTTGAGTTCGTGCTCAGCATGCCATGCCAGAGAGAATTCTAATACAGTCATTTTATCTGAGAACTTCAAGTTTAGTCATGCTAAGTACATGAGGGACTACTGATGTACCGCTGCTGAAATTAAATATACATTTGTGCTGGGTTTGGCTGGGATAGAGTTAATTTTCTTCAGAGTAGCTAGTATGGGGCTATGTTTTGGATTTGTGCTGGAAACAGTGTTGATAATTCAGGGATGTTTTAGTTACTGCTGAGCGGTAGTCAAGGCCTTTTCTGCTTCTCACCCCACCCCACCAGCGAGGAGGCTGGGGGTGCACAAGAAGTTGGGAGGGAACACAGCTGGGACAGCTGACCCCAACTGACCAAAGGGATATTCCAGACCATAGGACATCATGCTCAGCGTATAAAGCTGGGGGAAGAAGGAAGGAGGTGGGGGGACATGTTCAGAGTGATGGCGTTTGTCTTCCCATGTAATGGTTATGCGTGATGGAGCCCTGCTTTCCTGGAGATGGCTGAACACCTGCCTGCTGAGGGGAAGTAGTGAATGAATTCTTTGTTTTGCTTTGCTTGTCCACGTGGTTTTTGCTTTGCCTGTTAAACTGTCTTTATCTCAACCCATGAGTTTTCTCATTTTTACTCTTCCAATTCTCTCCCCCATCCCACGGGGCGGGGAGCGAGCGAGCGGCTGTGTGGTGCTTAGTTGCCAGCTGGGGTTAAACCACGACAACATTCCAGGTTGCTCTTTCAATCTTTCTTTGCCTGTATTCTCCCCCTTACACTTTACTTGCTGACAGCTTCTTTTAGATACCTGTGTTACTACAGGGACTTCAAATTATGCTGCTGCTTATTATCTTTTTTGGCAACAGGTAACATGCTTCAGAAACATCTCTTCCCATTCAGTGAGACTGCATGTGCTTTCTCTCTGAGTCCTGTGACTGAGAAAGAAACATTTTGCTTTCTCTTCTTTTGTTATTACAGGGTTAAGCACTCAATTTTCATAGTTTGAGAAATCAGGACTAAATTCTGAAATCCTTCTATTCATGTTAGATAAATGTGATTCATTGCGATGCGCTTGTATTGTATGCTTATACATTTATTGAGAGAAATGTATGATATACCAAATAATACTCATGCTTGGTTTCCATCTACCTTTCTTATTTTCTTTTGTATTCAATACTATATGTTGGTTGGTATTCAGGGAGAAAATGTATAAAAAACTTTAAAACACTTGGAATGGTGACGCTAAATTATATATTTGAGCTAACAAAAATGAATCTATGAATTCTAGACTTGATCTTCAATCAGGCTATTTTAATGTCATTCACTTAGTAAGTTTTAATTAAATTCATGGTAAGACAGAGATGTCAGAAGTAGTAAAAATACAGGTGTTGTGCTTGTGTTGTTACATGTAATTTAGATAGACCTAGGTATAATTGAAGAGGAATACCTTGATTTTAGAGAACTGGTATTAGAAGACCCATGGTTGTTACATTTGTCTGAGTTGCACCTCCCAACAGTTCAGGTAATTTGCTTTCACTCGTAATTTATGTAACAAAGATCTCTCATGCAGGACCATAATCATTACACATGCCTTAGCTGAAGCTTCCTCATGAGATATTTTGCTTCTGTGTTTTTTCCTGTTTCTTTCTCTTGCTGTCTTGCCCAAGAGAGTTGTTCTTGTGTAGACCTACTGAGAGCCATCTGGTGTGGCTGCTGGGAAGCCAGCACTGCACGCCTAAACAAGCCTGTCACACTTCACATTTGTCATAGTGCTGGAATTGCACCTGTGAGAGATGGTCTGCAGACACAGCTTTGTTACCTTTTTTTAAAATGTGTGTGTGGTCATAAACTTTTGGATACTTCGGTGCATTATTTTTCAGAGAAAAGACTTTCTCCAAACTTTGGGAAAAAGGAGTGTTCAAGTGGCTATAAGCAAGTGTCCTTGGCATTTGAAAATTCTTTTAAGGTCTACAGTCTGTTTGGACCTTCTGGGGGATAGCATTCAGGCCTGCCAGTCACTATCTCAAGGACGCTTTTTTTCTATATACTATACATCCTCCTGCTTTTGGAGAGAAGAAACTTCTATACTGCAGAAACCTGAAGGTATGGCTTTTTATTCATCCTTTTTTCAGCTAAGGGCAATACCTCAAGGTGAGATGCAATAGCGCTTTATTTCCCCTGGATCAGTGTCAAACTTTTCAGCTGAGTTTTAGAGCTGACCTGCCTGATCTTTAAATAATCTTTTCCTTCTGGCAGTGTAGCAGCCCATTTCCCCCACTCCCTCCACACAGATTCTGCTACCAGAGTTGCTGAAATGAATAAAAGACTTAGTGGTCAATAGTTGCGTCTGCGCCTCTTTCTCAAAGCATAAGCTCTGCTACATGTAGAAAAATCCCCAAATGTTTCTCTCCTGTCTTTCTGTCTTTGTAAGGCACTTCAAGCCTGGCATTACTGGATGGAGATGTGTGAAGAATTGAAGTTCAGCACATTGCCAATCATAGCAAGGCAAACTGCATGATCCTGGGAGAGCAGAAGGAATGCACCAGTGGTTTTAGATGACTATACAAAATTATTTTATTAGCTGAGTGTGCAGTAAGCCCAGCTGCATCTTCCCATCTAGAAGTTGCAAAGAATCCATTGTTCATATTACTGCTCTTGTCTCATTGCCATGCTAAAATCAGAAAGCATTATGCACCTGCATTCTGCCCTGAGTCATGTCCCAGTGGGCAGGGTTTTCAAACGATCTTTGCAGGTGAGCTGTCTTGGAACAGTGGCATAGTTCAAAGCATATCTTAAGAAAACAGCTGACAAAAGAAAGAGGGGTAAAACCCACATGGTTAAATAGAAGCACGCAGCAACACTTAGGTCTCTGATGGACAGAGGAGAATAAAAGGGACAAGGAAAAAACCAGCAAGCATTCCTATGTGTAGTATAACTCTTAATAGTAAATCTCCTGTATAGAGCTCTTTGATATTTGTTTGCAGACGACACAGCTCTATAGTACTCTTGACTGAAAACCAGAAATGCAGCAGGAGTTTCTGGGTCAAGTCCAGTGTTGATGAAGAGAGGTGCACTTAAGTCAGTGGAGCTCTACAGTATCCAGTGGAGTCGTCCACCATGTTGTAAAGCCATATGATCGCTCTGTTTCCAGTGGCTGTCATAAACTAATAATATAAAAGGTATATATCTGAGATTCATTTAAGGGAGTGATGATAGTGATCATCTATGAGAAGCTGAGTACGTGTGTTAAGGCAAGCTTTTCTTGAAAGTCTTGTGATAATTGTTTTTTTTAAATATATCTTGAAACCTTGTTTTTAAAAAGTATTGAAAACTTGAAACTTCAGGTTTTAATACCAAGTGAAATAGCAAGATTGCAGCCCTATGTTGTCTGTTAAAAAAAAGTCTTGTTTTTAAGCTGGCTTCACAATACTGTTGTAACTTCAGCTGAGTTTCTAAAATGTTTTTGGATAACATTATTCTAGTTGTTATTTGACAAACATCCAGTTTTACATTCAGCTATGCAGAGTATGCTTGATCAGGCCTATTGATTTGAGAAGTAAGGTAAAGCTGAAGATGATTAAGTGTAACAGATTTTAGCTCAATGCAAATGTTTTTAAGGAATTAAAGGTTTACTTATGACCAAGAATAAACATACTGGCTTTGTTGCTTAGGGACAAGTAAATGAATTGGCTAATAACGTGGTCAATGAAAAGGTGAGAGAATTAAGCGTTTGTTGTCAAGTTTTTTTTTTATGTAATTGCAAAGCACAAAAAAATGAAGACAGTTTTAAAATGTGCGGCTGTATTGCTGTGTGTGTCTTGTTGCAGCTTACAGTTCATGTGGTATGGTGTAGGTTATTAGGGGCTGCTCAGGCTGACATGAATTTTTTTTTTGGTGTTGGATTTGAGAAATCTTCTGGAATTGGGCCAGAGGGTTAAGTGTTCCAGTAAATGACTAAAAATGAAATTGTGTCTAAATGACTCTTTCACTGATATCTAAGCCACTGGAGTATGTGTTATCATAGTGACTGAAAAATTACTTAATCATTTCAGAGAGCTTTTATTTTAATTAATGTAACCCTCTTCTTCATTCTAATACTGATTTGGTCTCTGATCTATTGGATTCAGTAAGTATTTGAAGTTTGAATTTCCCATGACCTATGTCATGTTAATATGTCTTTAATGCTTGGAAAGCATAATTTATTCTTGTGAAGGTTTGCAGAGTAATAGCACATAGCTCCTTAGAGAAGAGCGAACTTTAACAGCAATATTATGAACCTAACCCAGTATATTTTAATGTTGCTGTAGCTGTGTATGAAGGCAGCATAGCATTTTCTGTTCTAGCTTTCTGTTTGGTTGCCCAAATTTATTAAAGTAATTTGCCACTCAGGAGAGAAACTTCCGTGTTTGCTCTCTGTTCTGATTTGGCTTTATTTTGAAACAGTGACCAAAACCAACCCATTCATCCTTAAATTGTAGGAGACTTGTTCTGCCCTTGAGTAGTATTGATGATGTTGGAAACATAAGATGGGTTGTTCTGAGTAAATACTTACAGAAAAAGGAAGTTACTTCAGAAAAATCAGAGTTCAAAAGTCCACTCACATGAGATGATTACAGTTTCCTTGAAGACCACATACTTGTTTTAAAAGCTGAAAGTTTTGGGGTTTTTTTTGAGGAGGTAACTGTCTCAGTACCTTGTTTACTGTTAACTGAAACTGATAGATGAAAATCTCGCAATTAAGATCTTGCTAGGCTTATTCAGCATGGAGAAGAAGAGGTTTCAAGGGCACATAGTAGCAGCCTGCCAGTACCTACAAGGAGGTTCATCAAGAAGATGGAGGTGGGCAGGAGGATGAGAAACAAAGGACACAAATTAAAATGCAAGGTTCAGACTTAATGTAAGGAAAACCTTTTTCACCTTGAGGACAATCAAACAGTGGAACGGGCTGCCTGGGGAAGTTGCACCATTTCCATTCTTACAGAATGGAAGACTCATCTGGATAAAGCCCAAGTAATGCGGTCAGATCTCGTAGCTGACTTGGCTGTGAGGAGGAGTTTGGACTAAAAACCTCCTGAGGTCCCATCAAACCTGAATTATCCTGTGATCCTAAGATGTTGTTTCTGTCCTCAAAACTGTTTCCACACATGCTCAAAATTCAGAATTATGAAGCTTCAGTCCAGTGCTGTAATAAGCTGTCAGAGAGATGGGTTTTCAGGTTATTTGTTAAAATGCACCGGGCAAGGCTCAAATCAAGTTCAATTTGCAGAAGCGATGCTTCTTACTAGGAAGGCAACCAATGAGAGAGGAGGAAATTAAAGAAATCATGCTGTTTTTTCTGTTAGCTATAATACACATTTTGGGTGCAGCAAAATGTATAGAAGCATTATGTAAGCAGTTCAGAGCTCTCAATGTGCTCCTCTGGATAAAATAAGGTGCTTGTATTACTCTGATAGGGTAGAAGCTGGCATTTTCTTTCCAGTACTGGCTTGTGGAGAGGAAGATTGTAACTGAAATAGCAACTTGGAAAAAAACTCCTTCATGGTTCAGTGGTTCTTTGTTATTTTGTTAGCTGTCCTCTCCTCTCTGTTCTTATTTTCTTTATACTCCAAAGTTCGCAAAGTAGAAAATGTGTTGAGAAGCTACTCTGTAGTTTAACTATCCATACATTGAAAATCAGAGCCCTTGATCTGGATGCTTAAAGTGATCATTTGATTTTCAGGATTTGTTCTGCTGTTTCTCTAGTTATGTGCCATTTTCTAGCATAAATTGCTCTTTGGTCATATAAAATTAAGTCATATTGGTTTATGCTGACAGTTTTGCTCTAAATGTATAAGAATAATTTTAATTCTATGCCCTTCTCACTGTCCTCTCTTTTCTCTTGAGTAGTAATAGATGCACAGTCTGTGTGACAGATATGCTATTGAAATTAGTTCACTAAAAACAGAGCCTCTGCTCTTCAGAAAATTAAAAACCCCGATGTCTGCAACATTGTGTTCTTCTGCAAGGGTAAACAGAAAACTGAAAGGAGACAGAGTTGTTTGGAGGTGACACAGATGTGACTTTGTCATCATTAAAATGTTTCTTGGAAAAGACTGTCCTGATTCATGAGAATAATTTTTATTTGAGTGTTTCTTCTGAGTTACAGTATTAGTCATCTAGAATCATGTATGCTGTCTGCAGTTCTTAAGGATCTTTGCTTGTCTGAAGAAGTTCCCTTTATTTTTATTCTTTCTCAGAGTGGTATATGTGAACCTTTAAACACAAGCTAATCTTTTCACCTCAGTTACTCTTGACACGTTAAGTCAACTTGATCCACAAATAACTGTGCTAGAAATAAGGCTTTTGTTTTTCATTTATTTCTTTTCGACTTATGCCTGGACTTTCTACTTTGGGTTTGAATTAAAGGCCTCACAATTTTGTGGAAAAACAGCATATAGCCCAAGATTTTACTTTTCTTTGAAATCTGCAAGACAGCTACAAGGAACCTTGTCCATTCTTTGTAAGAGTAGCAATGCTGCTGTTCTTATAAACCATATTGCTTGTGGATCTGTTTTTGGCATGATGAAACCACTGGGGTTTGAAGAGCTGTGTATTTGCAAATCAAACTAAAGCACCAGTCTTTTGCTACAAGCTGCCTTGGCTTTTCAAGGCTTAATGCATGGTGTATAGCTGATATTTACTTCCCTTGTAGTTTCCACCTGCAGAAGAGGATAAGGAATGGAAGTGCACTTGATAGTTTTTCATGGCAGGTAAGGCACTTTTGTGGGGGCGCTTGGGTACCTTCTGCAAACGGTGGTATGAAGTCTGACTGGAATAGAATTAGTGCTGTGGAAGGTTACAGAATAAAGCCCAAGGAGCCCAAGTCTGATAAATGACACAGATCATTGGTGTTGAATAGAAGAATCTCATTTTCTTGGAGTTTTCAGTCTGTAACAGTTCAAAATAAGTTGTCTTTTATTTGTGTTCTCCCAGTGGCTTGAGAGGTCTACAACAGGATCTTCTTAGTCTTGGTAGTGCACAGATGCAAACAAAAATACTATTTCTTCAGGTCTTTACAGGCTAAGTATACAGAGATGCTTGCAGGTGGGACACAGGAAGGAAACAATACCATTGTCATTTAGCATGGTTTGCAGTCGACATGAAGCATGCATTGTTGCCCATTTGTTTTTCCCCATTTGTAGGTAAAAACAGTGGCAAAACTTTAGGAGAAGGATTTTGATGTTTGAGTGTAAGAAGGCTTAAAAAAAAAAAAATATCAGGTAGTGCTTTGGTTGGAACATGGGTGAGTAGAAGAAGGGACTAACTACTGTGTGTGTAGAGCAAGTGGCAAAGTATTGAGGTGGGTGGCTCACTGCTGGTGAAGATACCATCCTGTGGTTTTGATGAGGGAGATTGCTTTATCGAAGACTTTCCAGGAGTGACATAGCAGGGTCAGCACCGCTTCCAGGTATGGAAAGTCCTAGTTGTTGATTCTTTCAGTGCTGGTAGCACAGATGGTGACTGCTGGTGTTGCGTGCTCTGAAGCCAGTTAGAAATCTGAACAGTGCTAAGCACTAAAGTGATACATCTTACACATGTAGCTGGAAAGGTAATTTAGTTGAAGGCAGTGAAAGGGTGCCACAGTGGAGTGAGGTTGTTTGAAGTGTTTGAAAAGTTTGAGATTGTTAAAAGGCAAAGGCAGTGTAAAAGGACTTTTATGAATGCAGCTTGCCATTGGACCTGTAATTCCCCATGATACCTATTAATTTGAATTTCTGTATAACAGCAATACACAAGTGGGGCAAGTGAGAAAGTACAAAATTTCTATCTTTTATACATAAAATCTAGCACTACAAAGGATGTCTCTTGCAGGTTTGCAAGCTTTCCAAAATTCTCTGTAGCTGCTGGAGCTCCAGAGGGTTAATGCAGTTAGTAGTATCATTGTGTGTGTAAGAACTGTGGGATGGGAAAAGTTTAACTTTTTTTAAAATATGTAAAAAGTACATTAGAAATTGCAGTAGTTATTTAAAAGCTTTAAAACCAATAATTATTCATGTAGAGACGGTAAGTCTTGGTGGCTACCAACATGACCTGATTTCACATGGAGTTCAAAGTATGCACATCTCCAATGCTGAATGAACTTTGCAGAGAGTTGTGGATATCTCTGCAGTATATGTAAGGTACCTTTGAAATACATAATATTGATATGTTTGGCAGGATTTATAAACTTTTGTGGTGCTGACAACACAGTCATTCTTTCCTGTTCCAAGGTGAAGTCCAAAAATAAGCACCTCGATTTATGCTAAATAGCCTGTGCATTAGATGTTGTCAAGGGCTTTTGAGTTAAACATGCTTGAAATTTTTAGATCACGCTGGTTTTGAGATATGATGTGCCAAAATAGAATTGGAAAATTTTGACAATAGTATTGCATTTTTTCATTCTTTCAGTCACAGAACTGAACAGACCTGTATTCTCTTATCCCCTCGGCCCCTTTTTGAACCTACTGCCTGATAAGTCTAGATATAGAAGGGGAAAAAAAATTGTTGGAAAGAACTGTTTTGTATCCTATTCCCCTAAATGCTTGCATGTCTGAGTTAGTTTTCCTCATGTTGTAACAGTAGTACCGCAGCTCTGTAGCATGCTGTGGCTGGGAGCCTCTCTGGCAGCTTGCTTTCATGCCTGCAGCTTGGCTTGTTTAATGCACACAAAATTCTGCTGAAAATGATCTGGACACAAGGGTGTAGGCATTTTTGTTGATGCTGTTCCAGAAAAGGAGCCACAAGATGGGAAAAGAAAAAGTTTTCCAGTGGCAGCTTTATTAGATGCTATGGCTATAAAAAACCCCTGAAACTTCTCCAGAGGGATGTCTTTAGAAACCTGCAGAACTTTTCTGCTGAGTTGCATGCTAAGTATCTGTTTTTGTCAGGGAGTACTGGATGGCAAACTTTCACTCTTATGGTTTGATTGTCAGTGAGTCCTGCTCACCTTTGTACATGGCTGACAGGGTAATAAAATTAGACAGGGTTTCACCACACTGTCCTTAACCAGAAACTGAGAAATGAAACTGAAATGAAGCTCTAAGAATAAGGCACCTTCACTTCTCGGTAAGTGATTTTACACCCAAAGTCAGCATTCAGAATTCTGACACCCCTGATCAGGGATAGCTCTGTTGTGTTGCACAAATATGCTATGAGTCTGTTCCTGGAGGGCAGCAAATTTGTTCTGTTATAGAAAGGCGGGTTTATAGCACTGCAGTTCTGAAATCAGAAGTGTGATGTAAGTCTGGGAGTCAACTTGAAGGCAGAGCATCAAGTCCTTCCTGAAAAGTTATAAATTCATCCACTGGGTGAACTAAAAAGGCATATTTGAATAGGCAGCTTTTGGTTTGTAAAACTGACATGGATATCAAGTAACTTTTTGTGGTTTGTGTTGCATCACTTGTCAAGTGGTATTGGTTATACAAGTAACGTTCTAATGCTCTACTGTCCCTAGAAGAAAGAAAATTGGAGTTTAAGGTGTGTGTGAGCTTTCCTGTCTCACTGCCAGTTCTCCTCACTTCCTAAAAGAGAGGATGACTCAGCAAGCTACAAAAGCCCTTATTAGGGACTTGGATTTTTGAGCTGTGCTCTTCTGAAGATACTATCACCTGTCCTCTGAAGTTTGAAACTAGTGAACACTGCTCAAACCAGTAGCTGAACTGTCTGGGTGACATCCTCAGCTGTGCTGCAGTCCCATTTGACTTGTTTGAGAGAGCTGGAGCAGTCTAGAGCAGCCCAAAAAGCCCTGGGTCTGACTGCAGGCTGAAGGGGACTCATGCAGTGCAAGCACTGGCTTCTGGGGGACCCCTGACAGCCCCAGGGTCTGGGGTACAGAGGTCAGTGCTGCCATTGGGAAGGCCTCTGGCATGCAAAGCTCAGGGGACTGTACGGCTGCTCTGGGGTATGTCTACGTGCGCTGTGATCCTAGGAAAAGGATGGGGAGAAGCAGCACAAACCAGTTTCTGCTGAGGTCCATACTGCCAGAACGAGGGATGTGCTGACGTTTGAGCTAGCTGGAGGTGAGCCAGGGCTCTGCAAGGCTCCGAGGGCTCCTGAGTTCCAGTACAGAGCTGCACTAACGTAGTGCAAGTTTCCACGCTAGGTTTGGCTGGGGTGTGATCTCTGTGTGTGGGCAGGGGAGTGTGGGTCAGTCTGCACCTCTCTGTGCAGGCCTGTTCTGTGACTGCAGCTAGCAGCCAAACTAGTTGGTTTGACAACAGCCCGGCTATTCTGCACTATGCAGTCACCCCTGTGACTGCAGTGCAGATATTTGCAGGGTTATGCTCTGGGGTTTGGCCTCTGCATCCAGGATTTGGAGGGTGCAGAAGTTGAATAAAGTTATGCTTGGGCTGCAGTTTTTGCTCTGCACCTCTGAGAGCGCCAAAATAAAATCTCTTCTCGTATCCACAAAAAGCTACAGAGAACTAAAATTCGATGAGAAACAGAACAACCCAATGCATTCTGAGAAAGCAGATATTAAGACAACTGTTAGAAATGGTGTTTTATGTCTCTAAACTATTTATAGTGTAGTCATGATGTCTCCAAAGAGAGCAATACTGTATCACCAACATTTGATAGTGGTGCTCTGAATAGAGAACAGAATGCAAGACAGTACAGATGGCTGACAGACTGCAGCAAATTCCAGCTAATGAAGAAATGCAGTATGTTTGTTTACATGCAAGTTGAAACAGTTGGCTGTTAAAATTGGTTTTAAATCCAGCTCTGAGCTGTGTAAACATAGATCACCCTTATGCAACGAATAATAATAAAATACATTTTTGCATTTAAAAAAAAATGCTTCCCTTTCAACAGTATTGCTGCAGTTTGATAACTTGGCTGTTCTGTGTTCACTGATATTTGGTCCATGTGCAAATTAATGCTGCAAGAAACAAAACCAGTTTACTGAGTGAATTTATGTGTAGCCTCAAATTGTGAATCGATATCCATGAGGTGTAGGTTTTATGATTAGGTTCTGGAAAAGAGATATGGTTTGGGTAAATTTTGCAGTGCCCTGGACATATAATTCAAATAGAGGAAACAATGACGAGCCAGGCATTCTGAACTACTTCATCCAGTAGATCAGGTTATAATTTTGCTAGCAGTTTCCATTGTGAATCATTTAAAAAAAAAAAAAAAAACACAACAACAAAAAAACCCCAAACACCAAAAACCCAAACCCAAACAAAAAACACACACCAAAAAGGCTGATTCCTGAATTTTTAACAGTGAATTTCTGATCATAGTAGTTGTCCCCCTGCCTCCTTTAACATTGTGAATCATTTAAAAAAAAAAAAAAAAACAAACCCAAACCCCCACACACCAAAAAGGCTGATTCCTGAATTTTTAACAGTGAATTTCTGATCATAGTAGTTGTCCCCCTGCCTCCTTTAAAAAGTGGCATTTTTGAGCCAACAAATCTGTTATTTAATATTAGCACAGTGATGCCATACAGTAAGAATACTGCAATCTCTTGTGTATCAGAGACAGACAGACACCGAAAGAATAAAATGAGGAATTATTAGTACATGCTTTTCTGTAATATATTTCCAAAGTGCATGATTTGTTTGTCAGAGTATTTCTGAGAATAAGTTCATTTTACTAGGGTAGGTTTCATCTCATTTGCTATCACGTTTAGAAGTATTACCTGTATTATAGAGAGCTGTTAAAATTCTGGAGTGTGTTTCAGGAAGATGTTTCAAATGTAACTTATTTGCTTCTTGTTTTCCTTGCTGATGGGTGTTTAGAATGCATTTGCTGGTAAGCATTATCTGAAAATGCAAATGTAGCTTGTTTTTCAGCAGCAGGCAAACAGTCAGTTGTTCTGCCGTTGACCACAGTGGGGTCAGTACCTGGAGTTGCCCGTTGATGGGGAGAAAGCAGTAAATAGGATGGGTTGATGTTTTTGTTCTTTACTATAACATTTAAAATCTTACAATGCAAATAATGTGCTGCATTATCAAAGCATTGTATGACTGCAGAAGGTGAGAGAAGTCACTTTGTTGTGTGGTCGGCTTTAAGGAGTATGTACGTGCTTGTCTGTGCAAATGGCAATCCTTGCATGTGGACTATATACAGAGAGACCAAAAAGTCCTCTCTGATGTATACACATATACATGCATATAGTTTATGCTGATGAGGTGGGTTTTTACTTCACAGATTGTAGTGTGATGGACAGTTGCTGATTCATGGAGAAAAACAACCCTCCTGCCAAGAACTGGAAATCTGCCATGATGCTAAATGATCTGAGATCCCACTCCCATGGGCATGTGTGGATTTGCAAATCAACCAACAGTCAGCCTACTAAACACAGGAACATTGAAAGTAACCATTGAAACCAATATTTCTTTTTGTGGTTTTTCTCTGACTGCATACTCTGGGACTAAGAAGCAATTTAATGATTGCATCTTAGATTATATCCCCTAAAGTGCTTTCTCAATTTGCCAGGTATCTATTAGTTATGTAGTTTTCCATGTAAACCAGGATCTGTTCTACTTTTACAGCCAGAATTTTTTTAACAGATGTTCAAGCAGTAACAGTTCAGATTAGAGCCTTGGATTCCTAGAGAGCTTTTGTTCGATTAAAAACCAAAACCAAACCCAACAATAACAAATGCTTTTGAGAAGGAAATACATCATAGCAGGGCTCAATGAATGTTTGGATGCTAATATTGAGAATTTCCAAGTTCACATAGAAAAAGCAAACAAAAATGTCTATAGTCTCTTGAAAGGATATAAACTTTTATGGACCCTAAAAATAGACTTTGTAGGTTATTCTGTAACTGTCTAGTGAGGGTTTCTGTTATGTGCCTGTGAAACACCTGTGACTGGAGTGGGCTGATCCAGTATAGTAATTCATTTGCTCTTCCTAAACTCCCAGGCCTCACTATGTATTCTCTACATGAGTAGACATGACGTTAGAGAAGTGACTTGTGAAGGTCTAGGTTTAGTTTTGTGGTCCATGGCTCAGTAAGCTAAAATCAAATGAGACATAAAATTTAATCCTAGGGAAAAACTGTCAAGAGGATCTCTGTTTTGCCAGACTCTTTGCCCTGGGTCTGCCCTGAGGGTGATTCTATTATCTCTTTAAAAAATAACAAGGCAGCAAAATAATCTCTTAGTTTTGTTGTTGAGGCTTGTCCATAGGTAGCAACATAGAAGCTACGTACCTCTGAAGACCTTCTTTGTTTTCCAGGTGTCTGTGAGTTTTATGGTAGATCTGTCACTAACAACTGTCCTAACTGTGGCCTTCCTGAAGAGGCCTGTTTGAATTCTGTCTGCTTGTCTCGGGTTTAAATGTGAAATACTTGGTGTGAGTGAAGAGTATGTTATCTAGCCCAAGGTTGAGGTTTCTAGCCTGAGAGGTAGGCTACTTATTGGTGGTGGTGGTGTAGGCCACTGGCGGGTGAAAGGTAAAGTCTACAATAGATTTACGATGTCAAGGTTCTTTTGTGTCTACACAGCTGCTAGTCTAAGGGTGCTGCTTTATGTAGGCTATGCTTCTTGCAGGGTTTCTTAGTCATAAAAATGCAAGTCTGGATTGTCTCTTCCATCTGAAGATGAGAGGTCCGCCTTGGGTCAAGGTAATGAGTGATGAAATATAATTACCTTGTACATTATAATAATGACTCATATATTTATAGGTGCCTGTGGTATGAAATTTGGATGAATTGCACATTCTGATGGATGTTTAATTTTGTTTTCTCTTGCTGTTGGCTGGTATCACCCCACTTAATGGATAATCAGCCTACTTGTTGCAGAGATTTTACATAAGCACTTTGGGGTCCGTTTTTGGAATCTTTAGTTGATTCAGTAAATTAGTGTGATTATGATAGTGCAAAAACCTGTCAGTTTGTGCGGCATGTGCCAAGCTACAAGAATTTTTTTTTAGTGATAGTTCTTGCTCCCCAGCAAAACTGGCCGTATTGCACATGAATAAACTCCTGCAAAGGATCGAATTTGTGGTTGTCCATAGTGTACACTGGGACTGCTTTGTGAATAATTGTTCCTCATGCTCCCTCCCTTATGTAATATCTTCTATAAATGATCAACACCTGTAAGGCATTCGTTGCTCCAAAGTGTCTGTCTCTTATGAACCATTTGATGTTGCCATACTTAATTTTCTGCTGCTGCTTTTCTTTTATTTATCGTCAATGCTAAACATAAGTTTGTGCTGTTCTTAGAGTGTTTCAGATTCAGTGTTTCTAATCTTAAGATGAGTAATTTAAAATGTTTTGGTATAATGATTCTGAATAACTCTCAAAACTTGTTTTTGATAAGGACCTGAGTTTTGCAAGTACAAAAATATTCCACTGAATAGAAACAGTGTCTTGCTAAAGAGAGAGTTGGTAAGACCCTTACATATTTCATATCTCATTGCCTTCTACATGCAAAATATTAGCAACACACTTCACGTGCATATGGTGTGCCTGCATTGGCTATATTCACTGCAGAACTCTACAGTTAAGTACCCAGGAAGGAAATATAGATTCGTAGTGTGGTGAATTACTACCATATACCTATGGGCTTGGCAATTGGATTTTTTAACTGAGACCTAGACTATGGCCATTTGTTACAGTATTTCCCTATAAAGGAAGAGAGATGGCTGGTCTTTTTGCAGATAAATGGAATATGATCAACCTCCAATTACTTGATCTCAGAGATATCCACGTATTAGATCTTAACTTTGGAGCCAGAACATTCCTAGCTGTCTGGTATAATGGTGAATGTCCCCAAACAAATTTTACGCTCACACATGTATGTGCAAGTAAAATCTGAAGTTAATTGCAGGTGGCTGTGTTTGAGGGAGGAATTTGTTCCTAGTGCATGTAAGAAGATAATTTTAATAGACGTAGTGAGATTAAGTTTACAGTTTCACTGGACATTAAGGTGTGGAGCCCTTCTCTAGTGAGAAATAAATGACAGCAGGAGGAATTGTGGCAGGTTTTAAGTGGCACAAGTTATAAGATTGATTAGGTAATCCAGGGAAAAAGTACTAGCTCTAATACTTTTTCCTTTCGCAGCCCTTGAGTAGAAAAGATCTTTTGGATTTACTTTATGCCTAGCAGATTTAGTAGATTTAAAATAAAAAGGCATCTTTTAAATCTCTTGAACGCTTTTTTGCTGTTGTTGCGCTTGACTTAAACTGAAGTCATTTTCATAAACTTAATTAGGCGTCGTTGATACAGTACTTTTCCACTGAATTTACTAGGAGCTTGCGAATGTGTTGTAACGAACTGCACTGCAGGCTGCAGTATCTGATTGTCATGCCAGGAGCATCACTAGCGTAGAGCTAAATAGAGATTGGTGCGGAAAGTGGGTCAGGAAACAGGCCTACTGTACCTGCAGAGACTGCAGAGTGCGGTAGCAACGGAGCAGAGTGTCCACAGCATGGCACTGTCTTACAAAACATAGAAGAGGAGATTGGCTGAGGATGTGGTTAGGATAGTGGGCATGTCTGGGAGCTAAAGATGCTGCTGCTTTTATTCTCCCTTCTCTCCCCCAGTATACACACTTGTTTTGCTGGGTGATTTTAGCAGTGCCCATTTTACTTTTTCCTTCTCTGCACAAAAATGTCCACAAAAACATTCTTTCACCTTCAGAGGTCAAAACCATCCTGTCCTGTAAGATAGACTGCTAGAGACATGCTTGCTGTTTCATGTGAGACAGTGTTAAATGTTGCTAAGGAGTCTTCCATATGCTTTTCAGACGTAGGAGAGAAAAAGGCATGTAGTATGCTGCTCTGTAGACCTTGGTGTGGTCATTTAAAAAGGCTTTTCCAAGCGTACCTTGCTTCACTTGCAAATCTAGTCTTGCTGGAGGTGACATTCAGAATAAAACTACAGTACAAACAGAAAAGGAGCAATAAAAACCAAAGCATCTCTAAACAACCAGTGGGACCTGCCAAAATTACCCAAAAAGTGGAAACTACATAGATTGAATGATAAACACAGAAGAAAGGGAGGAAAAAAATCCCAAAAGAGCAGTTATAAGAACTTTTGCTCAAGTGTAAGAGCGAATGGTGAAAGGAACCAAAAAAGATAATTTTAAAGTTCTTCTGTTTCCTCTGCTGCCTGCCTTTATCTCTGTGGAGCTTAATTAGTGTGGCTCAGAATAGTCCCTTTTATAAGTCTTTTGGTATACTGTATGTTCATCTATGTCCTGACCATAAGAGGAGATCTAAAGCAGGGGACATTAATTTAATAGAAAAAACAAATGTGTATTTTATCCTTAGGCGTAATTGTTTTGATTGTATTTGGTTTATGTGGGAAGGAATACCTTTCATTTTGTTTTATTCTTGAGATTTACTTGAGATTTGAGACCTAAGAGTAGGAAGGAAAGCCAGAAAGGTGGTTGTCTGTTTTTCAATTGGGAAAGGTCCATACTAAAAGGGAATGTTTTTCAGGAATCTTTTGAAGTGTTAATCCATTAATACAGAAAAAGGAAGAGGATTGGGTTCAGAGGCCTTCAGACTTTAGGTGCCAAAGCCTGCAACGTTCTTATGTTCTCAGCTTCCACTGAAGCTTCCACTGCGTTGGTGAAGGGGGTAAATCCAAACACTTGTTGACTTAAATGGAAGGATTGCCATTGATTAGGTTAAAATCAAAAAATGGAGGAGAAAGAAGGTAGCTTATGAATTGCTACCCTGTCTGTCTTAAGCTTTCGATCTCTGAGACATGATGAAAGAGGGAGTCGGGACACTTAGAGCCATTCTGTGCTAAGAAAAGCAGAGCAATGCAGCTGGCATGATCATATATCTTCCATCTACTTTCATTAATCTTGGCTTGAATTGTTATGCAAAAGTAATACATCCACATTGGTACAGCATGAAGACAGGGCAGATGACTCTTCTGCCAGTAACTCTTTCTTATTGTGACTGTAGGCAAATCAGTTGTGTGGAGCGCTCAGACCACTGAAGAGTCTGTATTTTATTTTGAGATGCATATAGAATGCTGTTGAAAAAATGCTTTTGAAAACAAGGCTTTGGTTTGTAAGCAACTTGGATACTCAAAAAAAGTCATCCTCAGTGCCATAATTTCCAGACTCTGTAATACATGAATGATAACATTAATAGCATTTCAAAGACAGGAGAATAAATGCCTCAGACTGAGACACTTTCAGTTACTGTAGTGGCATAGACAGTTTAGGGAAATGAATATATAAAAAATCATGGACGCTAGCAGTGTTAGTTTTATGTTTAAACCTGAGAGCAGTTCCACTGTGATAATTCAGCAGAGTAATCAAAATAAAAAAGAACTCCCTTCCCAGCTATGGTCATTACAGATAAATCCTGTGAATTTCCCAGTGCTGATTACTGAAATGGGCAATGCTCTGTGTCACTGCTGCTTTTCAGAATCAGCTGCTCTGGGAATTGATTAAACATCTCATGGTTCACGTTCTGCCCTGCTTTCACATATTGCATTAAACAGATTTTTCTAACCTATCCAATTCTGCATTTATATAGTGCTGTAAGCTATTCCAGCTCACAAGCCTTGAAGCAGTGAGCATAAACACAGAGGGGTAAGCAAGCGCATGCTGACTGTAGCAATGACAGCATTCCCTGGCTTTCACTCCAAAGGGAAGTGACTTCACCTCCAGAAGACAATTTACCACAGGCTGTGGACAAGATCACATAGTGCCTCACATGCTATTTATGCTTAAATACCAAGTAAAGGTGTTGCTATGTCGTCAGGGCTTTTCCTCTTAGTTCCTGTTTTGTTTTGCTTTTAATCGTGGATGTGGAGTTAATGTGGTAACCAAAGGAGAAGGTGAGACTGCATGTCGTGTTTGTCCACTTTCTGGACTTTGGCTGCTTGTCCTGTCTTGTTCCTGAGGCCTGCAGTTGTGTCACTCATTAAGTACAGCTTCTCCTGAGTGGTGTTTTGCTGATTACGATTACTAGCTTGAACTTCTTTTGAACAGAAGTTTTGTTT
The DNA here is from genome assembly GCF_018139145.2 of Gymnogyps californianus. Classification (NCBI taxonomy): domain Eukaryota; kingdom Metazoa; phylum Chordata; class Aves; order Accipitriformes; family Cathartidae; genus Gymnogyps; species Gymnogyps californianus. Next base: position 16,413,509 of record NC_059475.1, on the reverse strand, counting down.
TAAAATAGCACTGTTATAATGAAAGGCACCCAAACCCCATCACACTTGTGCAGTGCATTGTGGCAGTCTGGATAGGAATGAGCAGGTAGTAGCCCAAATGTTTAAAACTCTGGCCTAAATCATACTCCATTGCACTGTTTTAGACACCTAAAGAAGCAATTTTTAAAGATGCTGCTTGTCTTCCGATTTCCACTTACCATCATTTTTAAAAGTAGGCTATTTGAGATCCTAGATATGTTATTTAACTGTGTTAAATTTTAATCAGATCTCATTTAAAAAAAAAAAATAAAAAAAATCTTTGGCTCTCCCTCTGGAAAGACTAGATCCCTTGATAGGGCAGGCAGACCTGTAGAGGGGTTCTTCAGAACTCTGCATCTTTTGAGGAGATGTGGGGTTTTTGGTGGCCTTTTTTTTTTTTTTTTTTTTTTTTTTTTTTTAATTAACCTCTTCAGGCTTGCCATGGAGGTGGAAAGTGTGTTCATCCTGTGCAGTCCTGACAGCTGGTGAACGTTGCCCATAAGAAGACTCACTGACCTATTCTCTGGCTTTCCTTTTGGCAACCTGCAGCAAGGTTATACTTCCTGAGCTGAAGCTTGAGGCTGCATGGCATGCCTCAGTCACTGCATCTGGGTGTTCTGAGGCCCAGCTGCCAGCCCTTACGAAAAGCCTAGTCTCTGTGAAATGTGCTGGTTGGGACTGGGGTGACACAGATTGCATAATGCAGAGGTGAATGTAAGAATGAATGTGTGGATACACCTTTCTGATTGCTGAGAGAAGTGCTCTCAATATTGTTTCATATATTAGAGTGCCACAAGTGGTTCTTCAAGAACTTGCCTCTGAAAATAAATTTTCAGATTCATGTCATCTTTAAAAAAAAAAAAAAGTACTTTTAATGGCTGGTTTTGGAAATTTGTCTGCTAAATTCCCGAGTTTAAAGTTGGCTTTTAGTTTAAGATTGTGTTTGCATGCTGGATTATGAGAATTCCTCCCTTGCTTTTCTTATTGTAGTAAAAAATGGCGTGTTTCACAAAATTTATCTTATTTTTATCTCTCAAAAAATACTTATCAGTTTACTAACTGTTGTCTTTCAATTTAAAAATACAATATTGGTGACTTAAAAGCCACCAATCAAAAACTTGAAAAATCCATATTAAAAATAAGAATTTCCTCAAGAAACTTAGCATCAGTTTGAATTCAGAGATGCAAACCCTTGTTCGCAGGAAAAACTTGTCATAAGAACACTTACCATAACACTGTGTTGGCCAAGAATATCTTAAAATAATTTAACTTTCGTTACTAATGGAGATGATGGTGTTCCCAGTGCTTCAGATGTTCTGTAATTGGTGTTTCTGACCTTGCAACTGAAACAGTCTGTTTGAGAAGTTGTATGGCCAATGACAAATTTTTATAATGTAATTCCTAATTTCAGACTCTACGGACTTGGAATTTCTCCCATAACTAACATACAACTCTTTCCACTCCAGTTTTGGATGGGAACTCTTACTCTTCAAAATTGCTGTATTAAGCTGTATCGGCAATACTTGATCATAATTTCATTTGGATGCTTTATTAACATGTAGATTGTTTTCACAGATAGTGGGATAGTTGCATTGTTAGACTACGTTTTTTCTTGTGCCTAGTATGCTACCACTTCTGATTACTTGACTTCAGAGTCCTTAATATCCTTATCGTTATTTTAAATTCTACTACCCTTATGCTCAACCCTGGTGCTATAAATATGTGAGTAGGAGTGGCAGACTTCTGTTATAAGCTAACATTTCTCTTCCTTGTATTTTGCTTTTAGGATGTGTGTTTGAGTGATGAGGAACACTGTCTTATTTAGGCTAGAGGCGAAATACTTCCAGACAGTCCTAAACGTTGGTCAGAAGTTCAGTGAGGAGAAGGAAAATCAAGCTACTTGTTCTCTTCTCCCAGAAGAAAAGAATTTCTAATATACCCAGATTTAAATGCAGTAGATACCTTAATATGCAAATCCTCGGTTTAATGATTTTGCATTTACTGTTAATATTCTACAGTATTTGAAATAAGGTAAGCCTATTCCTGTTCTAATTGGAAATCACAACAGTCTGCCTTTCAAATTGAGTTTCTTCTGCAGGGGTGTTGATGATAAGAGATGATGAGGTTTTTTTTTCTCCCCTACAAATTTCATTTATATTTTTCTCATGCTCCCAGTGTTAAGGCCACTGTAAATGTACATAGCAAAAGGCTACCTTCTTCCCCTTCTTCTAGCCCTGCCAAGAATTAGCTTCTGCCCACATAGTTTTTGCTTTGTATCCTTCCAGTTTTATTCATTAAAGATGTCTTTCATTGGAAGAGATAGGTCATCTTTTCCATAGTAAGCCTTAATTCAAAATCTCAGTGCCTGTGATTTTAAAAACAGCAACAGAAACAAACCAAGCTTAGTACTTAGTTGTGTTATGCTTCTTTAACATCAGTTTCCTCTGGGACCTTTTGCTATCCTGAAGCTTTGTATTTGATTTCATGCGGAGCTCATTTTTGACAATGCATAAAAACTTTCAGATGAGCAGAGAAGTGGAAACATAAAAATGGTCCTTTAACAAAGGGTTGTTAATAACCACGTTTCAATTTTTGATGTTGCAAATAGCTCATTTAAAATTTGTTCAACAGCTTATGGGTTGGTTTTTGTTGTTTTTGTTTTTTCCTGGGTGGAACATCTTCAGTTGGGAGTAGCTTGTGAGGTGGGTGAAGGTGGCGATCATGAGAAGGCACTTTGGAAAGAGGGACCTGGGAGGTTGCTGCCCTTGATGTAGACTGGAACTGCAATTGTAAGGCCTTGATCAAAACAGCTGGCAGTTTTGAAAGTGGGCATTATTTTAGCATTATTTTCTTAAATGGTGATGAAAGAGCCTTAAACCTTATCACCTCTATCTCTCTGTAAATGAGTGGCTGAAAACATAAAAAATGTTTGGCTCTTTAAAAAAGAAAAAAAGCGCTGTTATTAAGTAATTTATTAGGTCCTTCCGAATGCATGTTTAGGAATTAGTTGCTCCTGATTTGTATAGGTTCTCCTTTGGTGATCGCAGTGACACTGCCCAAGTGCCTTGGATGGAAATGCTTAAGAAGCAGTGCTGCTGGCATTCCACAGCCATGGAGTGGAGGCACCAGCTCGGTTGGTTTGCCCGAGCTAACGCTGGGCTCTGGCTGATCTGGGACTAGAGCTAGGTTCTTTGAATTGCAGTCCCAGGCATTTTCTGTTAGATCATCCTTCCCTTTTGCATGAAGCTCTGCTCCTTTGATTTGGAGGATCCCAAGCTGGTTTGAAATAAGAAATTATCTTTACAGTACGTGGACACCTGTATGATTTACCCCAGCAGAGTCTTGAATAGTTCGTCTTGTTATGCAGCTATGAGGGCTGGGAATCCCTTGCAGAACCCACTTTGAAGGACAGCAGGAAAAGCAAAAAGCTACATCTCTTAAAAGAAAATAGTAATTCTTTCCTGAATTCCCCAGAAAGCCTCCTCCAACTAGGTGAAGAGAGGCTTCTTAAAGCAGTTGTTTTGTGTGTCCTTTTCTAGTGTTGCTTCTGAGATTTGGTTCTATCTTACGCTGCTGTATATGTAAATTTTTTAAGAGCACAGGGACAAGTGTGATTATATAGTTGTATTTTCTTAATTCAAGCTGGAGACCTTTACCCAAATTATTCCTGCAACAGGAATAGTTTTTTTTTTTCAAGTGATGGCATCTCCCTTAGGATACCCAGTCATGACTTTATATGGTGGAGGATTCAGCTTGGTCCTGTTTAAATTGTCGCAGTAGCTCCTTTTGTCTTATGCTTGCCTGTTCTTCCAGAGGTAAAGTTAATATCTATTTTGCAATATCCTTTATTAACAGAGGGCCAAGAAATATGAAGGTTTTCTACAACTCATCAGAGCTAACATGATTATTTTCCCCAAACTGTCAAGATTTGTATGTATAATTGGGTCTCTGCAGCTCTCAGTAGCAGACAGTTTCTGAACTGCCTGTCTTCTAGTGGAGCCTGAAGCGTTCTTTTCTAATGAAACTATCTGGTATGGTGTGACAGCCATTTGGTTGGAACTATATATACACAATTGATGCTGAAATTATCTATTGTTTGTCATAAAGATGTATTTCAAGAACATACTGTTGTCTTTATATATAGCCAGACATAAATTTAGAAACAGTCCTATTTAATTTGATGAGTTTTGATTCTTTGCCAACTTTTTCTCTTTTTGGATGTTTGTACCCTGTGAGCAAGTTGTGAAACTGTTCTGTCTTGCCATTTGATTATGCAGGGGGTTACTTTTGCAGCTCTCCAATCAAAAGAGATTGTGTGCCAAAAACTTGAAAAGGCCAAAGTTTTTAAAACTTGTTCCTCCTTTAAGTAGAAAGAGCTGATGAGGAAGTGTTTTCTTGAGTGGTGTTTGTTTAATGTTTTGAACAACTCCTTATTTTTTGGTTTTTTGTTTGGGGATGACAATTGATCACAGCTTAGATTTTTGTGTGAGAAAAAATTTCTTGCATCTTGGCGGGGAAAAATTAATGTGTTTATCTGAAAAACTAGGGGGACCAAATGAAACAAGGTAAACTAACTCACTGGTGTAGTTTAAGCTTGCAAATTATTCAAGTGATTTTTTTTTTTTTTTGTGACCAAATTTTTTTCAAGACATGCTACACCACATACTTTCACTGCCTTTTAATGGCATTAGTGAAAGGATAAAAGTATGTGTAAAAATAAGCAGCTTAGATGTTTTCTGGTTTTATTTTTTATTTTCTACTTGGGATATTTTTTGAGGTGGTGATCAGTATTAGAAACTTAAGTCTCTTGTTGCAGAGAAAAACTGTGGCAGAAACATTCTGTAGATCTTTATTTAAAGCTAGCAATTTTTAAGAAAACAAATGAAAGATTAAAGAACATTTGATTGCAACAGATCACAGTTTTATTCTTTCGTGAGGTGACAATACATTAGCTTGCAAGCTGTTGCTGTCAGATGGTGTGCTGGGTGGTTTAAGAGCGCGGTTCCCTGGTAAACTTATGGAGTGCCTTATTCTTCCTGTGGTGTGGCCTTCACATCATTTCATGCAGGCATGTTCAAGACAGATGCAAGACGTTGTCTGATCCATACAGATCTCTGTGCTAAGTGGTAATCTGAAAGTAACCTTGGTAGAAAGCGAGAAGCTTTACTGAAAGATTTCCCTGTGATGCTGTTGCTAGGGCAACTGTGTCTATTGTGTGTGCTGTGTGTGTTTAACTGAGTCTGGCTCCTAGATACTGCAGTGTGGAAAAACATTGCCTTTAAAAGTGCCTCCCTTCCCCCATTTTTTGTAGGGTTGAAGGCAGCAAAAGCTGATAAGGCCTCCCTTATCAAACTCATCCTTCCTATTTTGCTTTTAGTTTGCTACTAGTTTAGGCATATTGCTTAATAAGACAGAACCATGCTGAAAATGGAAGGGACGCTGATGTCTTGCTGCAGCTCATTCTCTCTGCTCTGTGTGATAATTCAGGATGATTTGCAGAGGCAGGCAACAACATAACAGTAGGGCAGGGTATGTCCTGTTTCTTGCTCTGCAGAAGAAGAGCCTTTTTTCTGTGACAGTGAGGCGGCAGTGATGAGCAGTGGAAGAAGACTGGAAAAGATGTGTGCTGCACAGTGGAGGAGTGCCCAGAAAAGGAGCACACAAGGGATGCCAGAAAGGTGGGCTGAAAAGACAGTTCATCAGCAGGAGCCCTAATCCATGTCTCTGGGCAGTGAGCTGGCTATTCCTGACTTGTAACTGTAAAACGTCAGCATTCCCTTAAACCAAAATAATAATAGTAATAAATAATAATAATATCACCATCTGCTTGATGGAGCTGTTTCTGCTACTTTGAGAGGGTGCTGGGAGGGTCCCATCAACCAGAATCCCCTTCTACAATTTCACCTGGGTAAGGTTATTTTTTTTCTTTTGTCATATATATTCTGCGAAACAGTTTGAGGTGTGTGCACTCCTATTCTGTGCTGCCTGTGTTTTAGTGGCAGGTGACTGAGGGGGACCAATATTATGCATTAAAGAGGCCTAAGAAGCAAAAAAATTCATTGATGTGGAAGTGAAGTGGGATATAATTTTCTGTAATTAATCTAAAATGTATTAGGCTGATGAAATGAATTTCAGATTCAGCATTCCCTTTCCTCCATTGCACCATCTTCCTGTGGGAACATGCAGACACAGTAGGCTGGTAAGCCCTTCTCAACATGGATAACAAACATGTCCTGCTTTGTGAGTGAGTCTGTAAGAGTCATATGCCTCAGTTTGATAGAAGCTTTCACCCTCCCTATGCTCTGTAGTTCACAGGGGCTTTAAAAATTCTTTATGAATCAAGGAGGCCCCAGTTTTTGCTGCTGGCTACTGGGTTAATATTGCTGAATCCTAGAATAGGGCGCTCTATATTTCTATCTGTAGGTTATCTGAGTGAGAGAATGAAGGTGACATGAGGAGATGCAAGCGACATGCCAAACAATGAAGCTGTGCTTGGACAGCATCTGAATGGAAGCCAGGGAAATAATTTTAATGCATTGCCTAGCTACTCATTTTTTTCCCCTCCAAAAGACTCTTTTGTTATCCAAGTATATTTTTAGTCTTTTTTTTCAATCTGGTCAACATTTCATTCATGTTTATGTTGGATACATTGTTCCTTCAGTTTTCAAGAGACTGGTGCCTGTAGAGATGGAAATAATTTCCTTAATTGCTGAGGCTGAGGTGAATGTTATTACCCTTCATGCTGACCTAAAAGAACCTTTTTCTTCAGGCAGTCTCATGAACAATTTAGCCTTTGATGTTTCTTAGCTCCCTTTTAGTCAAGAGGCAGCCTGTGTAGAAAAGCATGTGGAAAATCATTCCTTTAAAAATGATTTTAAGAAGCATAATTTGTGCACTCTAGCTCATGGTCATATACTGAATTTATTCTTTTTAAATGTGCAACATAGTTCTGAGCTTGTGCTTATTTCTGTTTGTTTTAAAATTAGCAGTGCCTTCTGTACTCAGGAAGGTCCAAAATAGAGACTTAGCTTCTAAGTATGGGCTTATATATGTTCCTAATAATGATAAATTTAAGGATATGCTAAATATGTTCCTCTGTATGGGTAAATTAGCAGTTGTAGTCTGGTTTCTCCTCCATACAAGATTTGTTGATCTTTAATGAGGAATTGAGGGGGGGGAAGGAAAAATAGGGAAACAATACATGTGGAGTTTTAAAAAGCCTGATAATTTTCAAAGGTAGGAAGGAAAAAGAGACCCTTTGCACTCCCCTTTACTTTCAGTCCTTGTTCCCTTTCAGTTTCAGGAGATCTTTTTACTCTTGCATACTACAGAGTAAAGTCAACCAGGAAAACCTGCAGGATATTCTACTGCCTTATTTTCACTTACAAGTGATCTCAAATATACACACACACCATTTGCTCGTTTATTGGATCTTTTTTCCCCCAATAGCTTAGCTTAGTAGTTCTTTTACTTGTGGGCTGCAGTAATTACCAAGGAATGGAAGATGTCCTTTGTGTCAGAATGCCTATATGTGCACACAGAAAGAAAAGTAAGTAGGAGACTGCAGAGGTAAAAGGAGAGAACGAATCGAAAAAGGAAAAGTAGTCCAGAAAAAGAAAAAAAAATACATGAATGTGTGTGGTAAAGATTATTTTGTCTGTATGGCATTTGGAGATGCTTTGCTTCACCTCACACAAGTGATGCGAAGAATTCAGCAAAATGGCCAGAATCTTCCGGCATGTATTTCGAGTGATGCTCAGCAGTTGAGTTAGAGAGTATTTTGATTCTCTGAGCTTGAGAATAGATTACTTCCATCTCCAGCAGCGGTCCTGCAAAATGCTCTTTTGAGAAACTGGAAAGAGATGCAGGCTCTTTAAATAAATAAATAAATAATTTTTCAGGCTTTCTGTAATAAAAATGGTTGCATGCTGGATGCAAAGATGACAAAGGTGTAGTGATTCGAAAAGAAATGAATGCATTAAAATGTAACAGGAATTCACTCACAGGTAAAAAGTCTTCTTGGATAATATAATATTCAAAATAAGAGTAAGCTATTTAATCCAAATATTTTTCAGGTTGTGTGGTTCTAAAGGTATCATGACTAACCAAGCTCTCCCTTATCCAGTTAGTACCACAGTGTTTCAGCACGAGGTTGAAAAGGCAAGTTGCTTAAAACTGCCATTCCAGGTTATTTTTGGCCAGGTAGTTGGGAGTGAAGTGATACTGTCTACTTTGGAACACTTCAGGTATTTTTGAGGTGAGATCTGCCACAGAAGATGATATTCTGATATATTGAAATAGTTGGAAAATCAGATATTGTTCTTTTTTTCTGCTCCCTGACTGCAGTGGTTAAATGCATTTGGAGTCATTGGAAGCGACATGCTTCAATTCCCACTGTGATTTGAAATTGTAATAACCATGCCATACAGATGCCACCTCCATTAAGAGGAAGTAGCTTATATTTAGAGCTGATATTGGAGAGGCTGGGCAAAGGAGTAAATGTTAAAGCCTGTGTGCATTGGTGGACGTTGAAAAGAATATGATCTCAAGCTAGTGCTCTGTGTCCAGGAATGGTATGTTAGCCAGAGAGCGCTGAAGTCAGAACGGCAAAAACTTTGCCTACTGGCAAACTCCGACACTCATGGTATTTGCTAATGTGTAAGCATCATGTATAGGTGTCGTGGTTTAACCCCAGTCAGCAACTCAGCACCACGCAGCCGTTTCCCCCTCCCCCTCCCAGTGGGGTGAGGAGGAGGAAAGCAAAGGAAAAAAAAGTAAAACTTGTGGGTTGAGATAAGAACAGTTTAATAACTAAACTAAAATATAATACTAACAATAGTAATAATGAAATATAATAATAATAGTAATGAAAAGGAATGCAACAAAAAAAAAAAGGAAGGGGGGGGAGAAAAAAAAAACCAGTGATGCACAATGCAATTGCTCACCACCCGCTGACCGATGCCCAGTTAGTTCCCGAACCGCGATCCGCGCCTCCCGGCCAACTCCCCCCTGTTTATATACTGGGCATGACGTTCCATGGTATGGAATACCCCTTTGGCTAGTTCGGGTCAGCTGCCCTGGCTATGCTCCCTCCCAGCTTCTTGCACACCTGCTTGCTGGCAGAGCATGGGAGACTGAAAAGTCCTTGGCTGAAGATAAGCGCTACTTAGCAACAACTAAAACATCAGCGTGTTATCAACATTATTCTCACACTAAATCCAAAACACAGCACTGTACCAGCTACTAAAAAGAAAGTTAACTCTGTCCCAGCAAAACCAGGACAATAGGCACGAGTACATTCACTTCACCTCCTTCACAGGACGCTTGAGCAGTAGTTCTCAATCTTTCACACACGATGACCTTTATTGTGAGAGTAAAGCGCTTCTGAAGTTGACGGCCTGAGAACTCAAGGCAGATGAGGTGGGTTTTAGCTGTCATGCAGTGACACTTCAGTTTAATCAGGTTTGAGAATATCCAGGAAGGGGTTTCCTTATTGTTGTTATTGTTCTTAGTTGGGCTGCATGTGTCACTTTAGGTTAAATGAGTTCACCAGATTTCTGAAACGTTCTGAAATAGGGAGAAGTGCTCCCTATTGACTTCCATCTAAAGAGGGATGCTACTTTGAATTACAAATGCATGAGGTGGGTGTGTTTTGTAATTAGTGGTGAAGTCTGGTGGGCTGCTGACTTTAATATAACCTGTAGTACTTTTCACCTGTTGCAAAAATGCTGCTACTTTAATAAAAGATGTTAAAACTCCATTCTTCAGAGTTCCTATAATTTTGTATTCTATCTAGGGGCATAGACTGTTGTCTCAGATGAAGCCAAAATTTTAAAACCACATATTATTTCAGCAATATTTTATAAATTGAAAGGAAAACAGGTCTTGTAAAAAGATTTCTGATCAGTGTATTTCACAGTGACTTTCTAGACGTATTAATTAAAGAATATGTTCCTGTCTTCAGGAGTTATTTTAAAGTATTGATTCTTTTTTATAATAAGTATATAGCACTGCTCATAAAATGTTATTTGAAGAATTGTCTTGTCTGTCTTGATGATTCCTGTGCGCTGTTACAGAGCCACCCTGTGAGAATGAGAGGAAAAATGTGATTTAACAGTAGGAGGATGGGAGCCTGACTTCTGTGTATGTGGGAATGTTGTAATCTTACTGAGTAGCAGGAACATAGATGAATTAATGCAGGAAGTCACTGACAGTATCTCTGCCCTCCCCACCTTGTTTAGGTTAGCCAGCTCCCTTGTAGTCTGTATCAAAGAATAAAATACTCTCCTTTAAGCCATGATGCAAAAAAATATTTCAGTATGAAATCTTATGGAAAAAGTTGTGTGATTGCAATGTCAACGTCTGGTTACAATTTATTTAGGAAGAATTGAGTAGAGTCATAGGAGTGAAAGGGCATTTTATATTAAAACCTGCATTACCTGTTCCTCGGTCATTAACAAGTTGGAAATAAGAGGTCTTAAGGGGTGTCCAACAGGTGGGAAATCCTCTCCACTCCCCTGAAACAAAACATAATATAAGGCACTGACAGCAGCCTGCCATGAGCCACCACATCACAGGATGACCGCCTCCATCTAATAAGCATAGGAAAAGAGCTGCGATAATGTGGGTGAGTTTGCTCTCAAAGACAAGTACAGGAGACTATGCACTGTCAATACTAAAACATCTTAAATATGTCTATTGGCAAAACATCAAACCCTGGCAAGGCAAATTTTACATTAGTAATAATTTCTGGTTTGCATTTGGGGAAAAAGCAGAAGTATTATACAGTGATGAGATTCCCTTCTCTGTACCAGCATTTACTCGGCCTCTAGAGGTAGAATTTTAAAAATCAAGGCTGAAACATTTCCATTTCAGGGTTTTAAGAGGGATGGCCGAAGCGCTTTCTAGGTTGGTGATGTAGCTAATTTTTTTTTTTCCAGAACGTCAGGGAAGTTTCAGAAGACTGGTTGAAAGACAATGCCCTGCCAGTATTTTAAAAGATTGAACAAGATGACTCAAATAATTATAGGCCTGTCAGCTTGGTATTTGCCTTGGCCAAAATAATGGCATGGCTACCATGAATTTTGATCAATAAAGGTTTAAAGGATGGTAATATAGTTGCTTGCAGTGAGTATGTGGCTATGGAAAATATATCTTGTCAAACTAATGTAATACCTATTCTTTTATGAGACGAAAGTTTGGTAAGTGTATCAATGTCAAATGCAGATGTAACATACTTAGATTTTCAAATGCCGATGTAGTATACTTGGATTTCCGTCAGGCAGTTGGTTAGACAGTGTATGATATTCTGATCAGGAAATTATAAAGATACAAAATGACAATAACAACCACTAAAAAATGAAAAAGCCATTAAAAAATTACAAACTGGCTGCAGGAGGTCCTAGAAATATCACTGTAAATTGAAGTCTTTATCAAATATGTGTGTTTCTAGTGGAGTCACTAGTATTTTAAAAAAAAATAAAAATCTGAACTGTTTGTCTGCTTTGGGAGGGCAGACACTAGGCAGGTCAGCTTTGCCAAGTGTAGGGTCATACATATTGGGAGCAGGAATGCAGGTCGTAGTAACAGGAGGAAGGATTTGCCTCGTAGCAGACAGGAGCACCTTTGAAAAATGTGAGGGCTGTGGTGGACATATCTGAGTTTGGTTTTTGGTGTTATGGTGTGGCCCAAAAGGGTTAATTCTGTTCTCAAGTGTCTGAACATCAAGGTGAGTGATTGTCAGGAAGACGTGCTGGGCATTAGCCTCTGCTGATTTTAGATTGTGTCCAGTATGGGATTGACTTGAACAATTCAAGAACAGCAAGAAGAAACAGCTTGAAACCTATGAAAAAGATTAAAACATTGGAGAAAAAACAAAACCTTAGGCTGAAATATGGAAGGAATGTAATTAGCTTCAGGAAGATGAGGCCTATCTTGATTTCTATTGATAAGTAATTAAAGGAGGAATAGATATGATGGGCTTACAACATGAGTGAGTGAGAAGATGAAGATAGAGAAGGAGGAGCTCATATATACAATGAGAGTAATCAAAATCATGGGAAGTTGTTCTGGGGTGCTTAAAGGTTTGTTTTTGGGGTGGGGGTTGAGTTTTTTCTTCTTTATTTATTTATTTTTAAAAATAGCTGGAAATATCTAAATCAAAATATCCGGTATAAAACCAGTGTCTCATCTAGATGAGACAGATGTTTTCTTCACATTAGAAAACCAACAGACCTGCAACTGTCTCCTCTTCATTTGATGTCAGGGTAGATTTTAAGTTAACATTTCAGTAAGATCCATAATGCTTTGTGTGCAAAGCAAATCAGCTCTTGTGTCCTTCCTTTGGCAAAGCAGGATATTTTATCATGAAAGAGGTGAGTTTTGCTTTTAGGAGAAGAAAAAAAAAAAAAAGATAATGCGTCATCCCCTTGTTGCTTATTCCATTCCAAAATACGCTTCTTTTCAGAACAGCATTGGTTCAGTCTGTCATAGTGCTGTGGAGCCTTCTTAGCAGAATCTCTTTGGTCCTAGTAGTATGAAAACAGAATGGGTATGGCGGAATTAAGCTGCTGGATAGGGTTATAGTGAGCTGAACTGAAGCTGTCTTCCTGGAATGAAGAGGAGTCATTTTGCTACTACTGGGAGTAGTCATATAAGCTACTCCTAACTAGGATTTTGTATAAGGCTTGATTTTGAAATATTGGTGTTCTGCTATTAGTTTCCTCTGTTTTGAGGAATAAATAATTTGGTCTTCAGCAGGATTGGGGCTCGTGTTTACATGTTCCTATGGCTTTTGTTAGGTCAAGACATTTGGTCTTTCTTTTTATGGGTACTCGTCCCTTTTTCCTGACAGTATCAGAATGAAACTGTACAATGTAATTGGTCTGCGTGAAAAGATGACAATACTGTCTCCCTCCTAAATCAGTCTAATTTCTTGCTTTTTGGGTTGCTGTTACACATTGAACAGATATTTCTGGTGAATCGTCCACAGTGATGCTAGATAGTTCCCCTGAGAGGTTCCAACTAATTTAGAATCTATCTGTATATGTGAACAGTCTAAATGATTCTTTTTGGTATCCAGAAAGATTTATTATGCTGTACCTGACCACAGTAAATTTTATTTCTCTCAGTCTTGCCCATATATCAAGTTTTATTAGCTTCTTCTGGAGTTTTGATTCATTCACAACTCCTCAATTTCAAGAACTCTAAATGAATTCATGTTGCAGGACCTTCACTATCCATCCTGTTTCCTTTGTAGGCAGTTTTCAATAATGTGTGTGATGTCTTTGACACAGATGGAGCAAGGGATTACACTAGGTTGAAAATAGGACCCCTCCTCAAAAAACAAACAAGGATTGCCACATCGTAAATTACGTGTATTTGCAGTCAGTGTGCAAGTGGGTGTGAGCAATGAAAGCTTTTCAAAATTTGTTCTATTAAAGCTGTTTTTCTTTTTTATTCCAGAAGGTATAGCTCTATCTGTGGCAGTATCTGGAAATAAAAGGGAGAAGTAATTATTGGACATAAATCTCTTGCAGTCAAATGCAATCCTGTAGTAGGGAGACCAGAATAAGATTCTGCTGAGCCATAGCTCACAAGTGAAGATATTTACTATGGTTCATGCCAATCTGGCACCTCTGTGCAATACTGCTATAAGAGGATTATTCACTTAACTTTAAGAAAATGTAAAAATATGGATATTATGTGGACTTAAACTAAGCTTAAATTTGTAAGAACTTGTTGCCTTGTGAGTTTTGTTAGGGTCACATACAGAAGAAAAATATTTACCAGTCCTTTTTGCCAAAATGCCATATTTTAATTTGGCTGTCATAACCACAGTTCTTCAGAAATTGGGCTTCACATTTCTCAGACTACTTGTGGGGTTTTATCCCTGTTAGTTCCTTATGTTGTAGTGGAAATCTCCTGACTTGTGGGAGTGGGCTCACTGAGCAAGTGTGTTCTCAGTTTGTTAGGGTTCCAAGGCTATAGTCTGTTTATACTGTAACTGGTTAAAGCCTTTACACTTACAGTTCTACAGCTACACCTCATCTGCTGGCTTCTTAATCAAGGAATTATTTGCTCCTGAGAAAGAAACATATGTTTTTCAGCCTATGGAGGCATCAAAAAATTGCTAGTGAGTGCTTAGTGCTTCTGTGGCATCAACTGCAGATAACTGGTGTTGGATGATATCCATTCCCAGTAATGGATTACTGAGCAGAGTGTGTTATTGCATGAGATTTTGGGGAGAAAAGGTTGTTTTCTTTTGTTTTCCTGTAGGCACTGGTCACAACATATGTAGGCAAATTCTGTGGATAAATTAGTATGCATTTAGTTGGTCTTGTGAAACCACTCTCTTCACAGTTAGACTTGAATGGTATTGTAGTGGTTATTATCTGCTTCATTCTTTCAAACTGCAAAAATGCTGTCATGTTTAGAAATGGATCGTAAGAAAAATTGTTCCATAATGTGAATTAAATGACCAGTCAGTGCATCCTTTGGCTTGTCAGGTGGGACACATCATCTCTCAGCTTACTCTGCTCCTGCAGCATTTGGTCCCCTGGCAAGACTGGGAGCCTTTGAAGTTGAGCCGGCTGGCATGTTCCCTGAGAAAAGAAGAGAAGAAAAGGTCATTTGAAACTGCTGTGCTAGTACTGGTGTGCAAGAACCATGCCTCAAAGGTAGCGAAGACTGAAAGAGAGAAAGGAGTGGATATTGTGCGAGAGAGATGGTGCATAATAGAAATGTCTTGTAATTAGGCAGCTGCTAGGTCAAAATAAACTGGAATGAATGTGTGGTTTTAAAGAGCAATCCAGCTGAGATGAATGAATGGTTCTCCTGAACGTGAATAGCTGGAGGTCTGTTGGTGGGCTGCCTGACTCGCCTGGCATTGGCCAGCTGCAGTTTATTTTCCAGCCCTGGAAAGAGCAGATGTGTTCTGACCTCACTCCAGTGGAGCAACAGCAAGGGTCTGTGACCTTTTTCTACTGTCTACTCTTGTCCTACAGCTGTTTTCTTGAGTCAATGGATGGTTTTCTGATAGAATACACTCTGGCTATAGTCTTATTCAAAAAAGTTCAAGTTAGAACTTTGAAGGCTTTATGATTGACTGGTTAAGGGATCAGGAGCACAAGTAGTGTTCTCCTCTGTCCTTCCAATTGCAGGGAATGATGAGGGAAGAAACAGGAAGAGCCAGCAGATCAATACCTGGCTCCGAGCCTCGTGTCACCGGCAGAATTTTGGGTTGGTCTACATGACACCAGGCCTGCTGGCGACAGACAGGGTACACCTGTCTCAAAGGGGGAAAAGGATCTTTGTGCAGGAGTTGGCAGGGCTCATTGAAAGAGCTTTAAACTAGATTTGAAGGGGGAAAGGGATAAAACCAGGCTCGCTAGAGATAAGCCTGGGGGCGGTACGCCAATGTTTGAGGGATGGTGTGCTAGCAAGGTCCTTCAGTCTGCCATCTCAGTGGAGGCAGGGGATGGAGATCCATGTGGCAGCAAAGACGCAAGGGTTATTGATGTGTTAGAAACCACAGAAGCACCTGAGAATGGTCATGTAGGAATTAGGGCTTCTCCCCCAGAAAGGTGGCAGCATCAATAGCCTAAGTGAAGTGCATCTACACCAATGCGTGCAGCATGGGCAACAAACAGGAGGAGCTGGAAGCCATTGTGCAGCTGGAAAACTATGATATAGTTGCCATCATGGAAACACGGTGAGATGACTCGCACAACTGGAGTGCTGCAATGGATGGCTATAAACTCTTCAGAAGGGATAGGCAAGGAAGGAGAGGCGGTGGGGTAGCCCTGTATCTTAGGGAGTGTTTTGACTGTCTAGACCTTAATGATGGTGATGATAGGGTTGAGTGTTTATGGGTAAGAATCAGGGGGAAGGCCAACAAGGCAGATACATGGTGGCAGTCTGTTATAGACCGCCCAACCAGGATGAAGAGGCAGACAAAATATTCTATAAGCAGCTGGGAGAAGTCTCACAATCACTAACCCTTGTTCTCGTGGGGGACTTCAACTTACCAGATGTCTGCTGGAAATACAATACAGCAGGGAGGAAACAGTCTAGGAGGTTCCTGGAGTGTGTGGAAGATAACTTCCTGACACAGCTGGTGAGTAAGCCAACTAGAGAGGGTGCCCCACTGGACCTGTTGTTTGCGAACAGAGAAGGACTTGTAGGTGGTGTGATGGTTGGAGGCCATCTTGGGCATAGCGATCACGAAATGCTAGTGTTTTCGATTCTTGAAGTAAGGAGGGGGGTCAGCAGAACTGCTAACTTGGACTTCCAGAGGGCAGACGTTGGCCTGTTTAGGGGCCTGGTTGACAGAGTCCCTTGGGAGGCAGTCCTGAAGGGCAGAGGAGTCCAGGAAGGCTGGACATTCTTCAAGAAGGAAGTCTTAAAGGCACAGGAGCAGGCCGTCCCCATGTGCTGAAAGACGAGCCGGCAGGGAAGAAGACTGGCCTGGCTGAACAGAGAGCTTTGGATGGAACTCAGGAAAAAAAGGAGAGTTTATGACCTTTGGAAGAAGGGGCAGGCAACTCAGGAGGACTACAAGGATGTCATGAGGTTATGCAGGGAGAAAATTAGAAGGGCCAAAGCCCAGCTAGAACTTAACCTGGCTACTGCCGTAAAAGACAATAAAAAATGTTTCTATAAATACATTAGCAACAAAAGGAGGGCTAAGGAGAATCTCAATCCTTTATTGAATGCGGGGGGAAACATAGTGACAAAGGATGAGGAAAAGGCTGAGGTACTAAATGCCTTCTTTGTCTCAGTCTTTAATAGTAAGACCAGTTGTTCTCCAGGTACCCAGCCCCCTGAGCTGGAAAACAGGGACGGGGAGCAGAGTGAAGCCCCCATAATCCGAAGGGAAATGGTTAGCAACCTGCTACACCACTTAGACACACACAAGTCTATGGGGCCGGATGGGATCCACCCAAGGGTACTGAGGGAGGTGGCAGAAGTGCTCACCAAGCCGCTTTCAATCATTTATCAGCAGTCCTGGCTAACCGGGGAGGTCCCAGTTGAACGGAAGTTAGCAAATGTGACGCCCATCTACAAGAAGGGCCATAAGGAGGATCCGGGGAACTACAGGCCTGTCAGTCTGACCTTGGTGCCAGGGAAGTTTATGGAGCAGATCACCCTGAGTGCCATCACATGGCATGTACAGGACAACCAGGTGATCAGGCCCGGTCAGCATGGGTTTATGAAAGACAGGTCCTGCTTGACTAACCTGTTCTCCTTCTGTGACAAAGTGACCTGCTTAGTGGATGAGGGAAAGGCTGTGGATGTTGTCTACCTAGACTTTACTAAAAGCCTTTGACGCCATTTCCCACAGCATTCTCCTGGAGAAACTGGCTGCTTGTGGCTTGGACAGTCGTACTCTTCACTGGGTAAAAAACTGGCTGGATGGCTGAGCCCAAAGAGTTGTGGCGAATGGAGTTAAATCCAGTTGGTGGCCCATCACAAGTGGTGTTCCCCAGCGCTCAGTATTGGGGCCAGTTCGGTTTAATATCTTTATCAATGACCTGGACGAGGGGATGGAGTGCACCCTCAGTAAGTTTGCAGACGACACTAAGTTGGGCGGGAGTGTTGATCTGCTTGAGGGTAGGAAGGCTCTACAGAGGGATCCGGACAGGCTGGATCGATGGGCTGAGGCCAATTGTATGAGATTCAACAAGGCTAAGTGCCAGGTCCTGCACTTGGGTCACAACCACCTCATCCAACACTACAGGCTTGCGGAATAGTGACTGCAAAGCTGCCCAGCAGAAAAGGACCTGGCGGTATTGGTTGACAGCTGCCTGAATATGAGCCAGCAGTGTGCCCAGGTAGCCAAGAAGGCCAATAGCATCCTGGCTTGTATCAGAAATCCTGTGGCCAGCAGGACTAGGGAAGTGATCGTCCCCCTGTACTCGGCACTGGTGAGGCCACACCTCAAATACTGTGGGCGGTTTTGAGCCCCTCACTACAAGAAAGACATTGAGGTGCTGGAGTGTGTCCAAAGAAGAGCAACAAAGCTGGTGAAGGGTCTAGAGAACAAGTCTTATGAGGAGTGGCTGAGGGAACTGGGGTTGTGTAACCTGGAGAAAAGGAGGCTCAGGGGAGACCTTATCGCTCTCTACAACTACATGAGAGGAGGTTGTAGCGAGGTGGGTGTCGGTCTCTTCTCCCAAGTAACAAGCGATAGGACAAGAGGAAACGGCCTCAAGTTGGACTAGGGAAGGTTTAGATTGGATATTAGGAAAACTTTCTTCACTGAAAGGGTTATCAAGCACTGGAACAGGCTGCCCAGGGAAGTGGTTCAATCACCATCCCTGGAGGTATTTAAAAGATATGTAGATGTGGTGCTTAGGGACATGGTTTAGTGGTGGACTTGGCAGTGCTAGGCTAACAGTTGGACTTGATGATCTTAAAGGTCTTTTCCAACCTAAACGATTCTATGATTCTATAATTCAGCTTTTTAATAAAAATGCCTTTTTATCAGCTGTGTAGAGTCACTTCAGACATGTTTTTTTTTCCTAATTCTCCCTTTGTGACTAGCATTAAGGCTCAGTCTCTATTTGAGTCCTTACAAATGGTATCCTTGTTTATCCGGAAGAGCTTTTCTATTCATTTTTGCATTGGAGTCTTAGCAAGTTTACATTTTATTTATTTCCAGCAAGCTTGCTGCAGGGAGCTGTACTGTTACTAAGTGCTGCAGAAACAGAGAATCCAACAGTGAAGAGCAGAGTTACATGACACCCTAAAGGCATAAGCACCATTTATTTGGAGAGGTAAAGGAGTGGACAGTCAGCAAAATTCATGGCTTGATGTTTTTATACAAGGCTAACCCTTATGGAAGCTGCATGCCTGCAGCTCTGCTGGAAAGTAAATGAACCAAGAAAATTCTGTCCTCAAATTGAGGTAGCTGGTGTATGAAAAACATTTTTTTTTTTCCCTCAGATGTTTATTTTGTCATATTTTAGGAGGAGTTCTTAACGTGCTACTGTTTTTTTGACTACAGATTAAGTTGATTACATTTTTATTTTTACGTGCATATATGTGGGAGGGGGAGAGACAGTGAGGGTTGTGCTGGAAATCAGGCAAAGATTTGCATTCTTGAACAGCTGATAGTTATCTTAAATAATATTTCCCAAAGGCATTGGGTTCAATGAGGGACACTTCAAATGATATTACACAGTACCAGTAACCTGCTCATTTTTTTCAAAGGACATAAAATGTTTTGGAGATTAAGTAGGTTTTTTTATTCTCTTCACTGACAGTGTATCTGTGTACTGCCAGTTTATGCAAGCAGCGGTGCTCACTGCGGTCAACAGGGCTAGCAGTGAAATGAAAGGTCAGTGCAATTGTGCATGAGAGCTTCCTTGAACATTTAGTAATTTCTCTGAAAATTAGTCTTCCTATATCCTGGTGCTGGGTGTTGAAGAACTGAGACATTCAAGATTCAATCATGAATTTGGATTTATTGCTGGAAGAAGCAAAAAAGCCTCTGCACTTTAAAATAAAAGTAGTATTCCTTAATGACATCATTCATAATATTCTTTTGATAATACTGCCAGGTGTTTTGGAGGCAATTTTTAATGAATAGTGTAGGTGAAAAGCATGTGAAAGAAGAAAATACTGTAAGGAGGTTCCAAAAAACCCACATGCTAGAAAAAGAAGGTTTATAGAGGGTCAATAAAGTCCTCACATTGGTGGGGCCAGTTCCCTCTGGGCAGTATGGTCAGACAGGGCTAATCAAGTGATGGCTTCTGTCTTGAGCCAGCGTGGTCCCAGCCATGGCCACGCTACCAGCATTTATCTCCTTTAAGAGGGTCTTTTAGGGACAGTGTCTGCCTGTCCACAATGTCCAAATAGAATACCCAGACAGTCAATTGTTTCAGGGTATAAATTTTATAAAAAGTGCTTTTTTTCCTTTTAGTTCTACAAAAATGCAAGGCTTTGTGCTATTGTGTAATCTTGCAGGCTGTGTATGCTGAGTTCTCTGCATTATTTTTTTTTATGTAGAAGAATTGTAGTGAGATTGCTTGCAATAACACCACAGTTAGGGCAGAGCTGAGTTCCCATGATATGTACATTTGATTGCTCTGTGATTCTCTCCAGCTTCGCTGAATATTCCAGAAAATACTCCAAATGGATTAAAAATGACGGACTGTTTTGCCACAAGGAAAGAGATGTGAAGCCCAGATTCTGTTGAAAAAATTAAAACTGTAGTTATACATCCACAAAAGGACCTTGGAAATAGTTGTTCAAGTAGTATTTGATGTTTTGTTGCCAAATACTACTTCCTGTCATGACTTTCATTCTAAGCCTATAAAATGTTGGATAATGATATGTACTTTGACAGAATGTTTGCCTGCAATCATTGTTTACTAGAACCATTCATTTCATTAAGTTCACAGTACTAGAAATTAGCACATTCAGATAGGTAATGATGACATTTATATGCTATAATGAACATTTTTCTTTTTGCTGTTTGCATGTAAAATAGCATAGGAAGAAAAGACAGATACCAAGTTTTTTTGGCATGCAGCAAGCTACAATTCTTGACCTGAAAACATCAGAATAATCTGATGGTAAGGATGTGTGTGTTGATGGTACAGTCAGATCAGTGTATAAAGAGGTTTTGAAATGTGTTATTTCTGTGGTCTTGGTTTCTTTCATTTCTTCTGTCAAAGTGGTGTTTGTGGCCTTAAATAAAGAGCAAACTAGCTGTAGTCCCCAAAGCAAGCCCAAATAGATTGTAAGGTATTCATCTTAGTGCCTCTCATTTAACTTTAGGAGAGGGAGGCACTGAAACTGTAAGGAGCTGAGAATTGTGGATGAAACAATCTAAACCAAAATCATTTTGAGAAGAATAGGGAAGAAGTTCCCTTGGGTAAAACTGTGCATCTGCTGAAGACCCTGTTCCTCTAGTTCATATTTGGATGTGGACAGAGATGTCTATAATGTTAGGATTTTGGCCTTGTGGGATTTGCACTGCACAGACATAGGCTTGGGAGGATGTACACATTAACAGTCAGGGCTGATGTGATTGACGATTTCTTTATCAATCAGAAGGGATACTTTAGTCTTCACAAAATAATGAAGACTGAATGGGGATCTTGTTACAGGAAACAAACTGGGATTGAATGACCCTGACTTGGTTCATTTTAAAAATGATGAAAGGATAAACAAAAATTCATTTGTGGCTCAGGTCTTGATTACAAAAATGGAAAATTTTGACAGACTAGTGAGGCTGAGGGATATGAAAGTGACAGAGCTTTATTTTCCTGGAATGAAAGATGCTAATGGTTTCTGAACCCCACGGAAGGAAGGGAACTGCCTGAAGAAGAATATAAGAACTAACTGGAAAATCTTCAGGCAATGGAGAAGAGCCAGCTGACCTTGCTGACTTGTGAAGATTTTTATCACACTTGTCTTGGCTGCGTTCTTGTTGTTCTACTAAAACCTAATCCCACTGGGTGTTCTTACTGGGATCTCAGCAACTTTTGTATTGTCCTAGAGTCATCTGATGATGAGGATTTTGTTGGTGGACATGGATCTTACTTTGTCTTGACATCTCAATCCATCCATCCTCAATTTGAGGCAAACAGAACATATCTAAGTTTTTCAATATGACCACACTTGCCTTGCAAGTAGACTTTGTGGGTGCACATGGGTTGCTGTGATGTAAATGTTCCATGGAAATGCTGACTGCTTTAACAATTAGCTTTTCTTTCCTCCTTTTATTTTCATCCCCTGTGCCTGATCTCTTTAATGATAGCTTTATGTGGTTGTGATGCTTCCTACCTGATATTAAAAGATTAGTTGTTTTTTGGTATGTGTTTTTGGGTTGGTTTGTTTGTTTGTTTGTCTGGATTGTTTTGTTGTTGGTTTGGGGGTTTTTTTGGTGGGTTTTTTTTGTGGTTCCCCCCCCCCCCTTTGGAATTATGGAATTGCAACTGTTTCCATCTCCTGCAAGCACTTGAGACCCAAGCTCCACCAGCTGAATCAGAGAAGTGCAACTGCACCCTGTTAGCCACAAGAAGCTGTTCCTGGTAGGGGGGTGCTCAGTGAGTAAGTGGATAGCATAGCAGTTTCTCATGTATGGTTAGTGTCATAGAGAGGGAATGTGTGCAGATACTTATATATATGTCACGGCATGGAGGGTGTAAAGGCAAGATCTTGGGGTTGGCCAGCTAGCTTTTTGGTGACTGTAAGACAATTGGCAAGGCAGGATATTGAATGATTGGAGATGGGACTCTGAAATGGTAGGTGGAGAAGCAAGGGAAATGCTGCACGGGGAAAAAGCATTTTGTGTCTTGTGCTACGAGTGAGGCAGGCTTGGGATTAGTTTCAGGCAGGGAGGGCATAGATCATAACTCTGGAAGCTACAGAGAGCTATAAAATCTTTCTTTTGAAAGCTTACAGCATCCTGCCAATGTCTTAATGCTTCCTCTCTTCCTCCATGCTTGCAAAGGTCCACTTACATGGCATATTAGCTTTTGGTCAGGTGTGTCTTGAGGAGGAATGTTTTCTTCCAGACGTAGTACACCGACTTCAGTTTAAATTCTGTTGTGAATTTTCTTGCTGTAGTGAAAAGTAAAACTACATACAAACTAAAAAGCCAATCACACAACAACAAAAAGCCCACCTTAAGTAGAAGATTAGAAAAATGGAAAATGTCTTGTGAGCTATAGGACAGTGGGCTTCTCGCTTTTCAACTGATACAGCCAACAGCTAGGAACAGATTTAATGTGCTCTTCTTGGTGCGGTTGTACTGGTTTGCTGCTAACATGCGTTGCATTAAACTGCACTTAGTCTTGTGCTTGCCAAGGAATGTGACTAGGTTAGCAAGCTGCTTTCTTATCAGTCAGGAGTCAAATGATCCAGAAGAGGAACACAGAGTTCCTAGTGAAGGATCATTGGAAGCGGGACAGCTTTGCTAATTAGATTCCTTTTATTTTATTTTAGTTTTTCACATCAGTAGAAATCTGCATACAAATGTAGTTGGGCAGAGTGTGTCAAACAGTACAAATCATTGTTACAATACATTAATCAAGGGCATGGAAGAACAGCTCTGGGAGAGAAGATTCCCCTGTCTTAGGTAAGCTTTGATCTGCAGTCTCTCGGTCACCTCGTCTCCTTCCATTAGGACTTCTGATCCGAGAAGGAATAAAATTTGCCATCTTCTGGCCCTGGCAATTTCCTTACAGGGAAATTTGTCAAAAGACATGAGATGCCATGGCTCAAGTCCTGGATAAAAGTACTTATGTGCACACCCTTTTAATGGTTTCCTCCGCCTGCCCGCTCCCCCCCCCGCCCCGCCAAGAGCTATGCTTTCATGCAATTAAAAAGTTAGTAATGGTAGTGACTAGAATCTGGATGTAACTTAAACATCATATCTTCATTCATCCTTAGAAATCTATTTTGTACATCATGCTCTTATCTCTGAGAAATGATGGAAGCCTCCGTATCCTTGAATGTTTTGGGAAATAATTGCACTGTAGGGAATTAACATGCACTCATAGGGCAGTGAACCAAAAATAAATGGTGTTGAGGTCCTTTTGTTGTTCTGGTTAAGCACCCTGATGTTTGGATGCTTGTGAATTTTCAATCTGCAATCACCCTTGTGAGTCCAGCTCCCTGTGCCTCTTCCTTGCAGCTCCTGGTACTGTCCCTTCCCTTCTGCTGCAGCACTAGGCTGCTTTGCCTGCAGTTCTGACTCGATCTTTTTCCTGATGGGTTGCACAACAGCTCCTCAGTCGGAGCTCTGGGAGTACAGAAAGAAAAGAAAGAATAGCCTTGTGGTCAAGGCACTAGCCTGAAACTTGAATTTTTATACGCTTTGTCAGACTTGTTTTGTTACAGTGCTCGGAAGTCCCTTAGGGGATGGTTGACAAAAGGTATCTTGTCTCTTAATTACCTTTTGAAATCAATGGGAGATTCTATGTCTAAATATCCACATGAGTTTTATCCTGTATATGTTTGTTTACTGTCTACAAAGGAGAGAACAATACTTTCTTAGCTCATAGGACTGTGGGGGAACAAAAGGAGGGATAGCTATTCTTCAGAAAGATCTGCATCCCAGATATAAGAGGGAGGTGCTCTGTATTTACCCTCACCTCTCCTCTGAACCTTCTTCCCTGATAACATCTCCTTGAGTAGATAACCTCTTCCTAGTATGCATACATATATTTATGTATGCACACGCTTTCTTCTTTATATATACACATATATATATGAATGTATATAAAAATATATTAAACATTATTTTTATATACTTCATATAGTATTTTTAATATATAAAAATATTTTAATCTTAACTGAAATACTTTCTCTATTTTGTGTAACCCACTGCTTTTACATTAAATCAATTAATTTCTGTTAGGGGTGGGCCATAAGCATATCTGCAGGCTGCAGAAAGATGCTGGTGTTTTGCCCAGAGTTAGTGGTTGCTGTGCTAAGGTCTTTCCTCACCATCCATGCAGCTTATGTCCCGACTATTTATGATTAATAAAATGCTGGTCCCTTGGCTGCTTCTCACCACATGTGTTAAATCTGGATGGATGGATGGATCTGAACTGCAACCATTGCTAGGTAGAAAACAGCTTGCTAACACGCAATTTAAGGGAAGAAACAAACAATTTATGTGTGATTGAAAGGGCACAGATAATAAGGTAAGTAAGTTCTGAGTACAATGGTCCCTAAGCATTCTTTTCCTGCCTCACAGGTGTTTGTAAAGTGCTTTGAGATCGTTTCTATAAAGATCACAATATACTTGCACAACTCCTCAAATTTTCCTCCAAACAGAGAAGAAACTTTAATATAAATTGTTTCTGTGTAGGGGATCATGTTTCTTAGGCTCACAGAATGCTTCACTCACTAGCAGTCACTCTGATTTGTCTTTAAATTAGTGATTTTTTTTTTTTTCATTTAAAACAGAATGTAAAAATATTGCCCAATTAGAAAGCATTATTGTGTGTTTATAAGTACCCTTGAATGTACTTATCCACTGGGAGCATGCAGATGTCTGTTGGAATTTAAGTTCTCTGCAGCACGTTGGGGGTGGGGACAGAAGTAGCCAGAAAATTATGGTTGCTGCAGTAAATACCAGGCTTCTCCCAGTGACCTGCACTGACTGCAGAGCTTATTACATCTAATGTAAGCATAAAACATCTGTTCAGCAATGCTGTTCTCTGGCTGGTCTGTATTTGTACCAGCAAATTATGCGGTTTTGGCTGATTATTGCCTGTTGTGGGGAGTCATGAAGAAAAGGGGGTATCACATTTTAAAGCTTATTGTTAAAAAGGTGTTATGAAATACCTGCAAGGCAGCACTGCTCATTAAGCAGTGGCAACCTTGCTTCACCACTGTGGCGTGGTCCCTTCTGAGCTCCAGAGTCATAGGTGTGCAGGCCAGCAGGAATCCTGTGGATGGATGATGTAGCCTGTAGCAGGCAGCATGGATGGTGAATAAGACTGCTGTTTCAGAAAGCTAACTTTAGTCTGGGGGTGCCTACAAAGTCGGTCTGTGTTGTCAGGTGGTGACACCCTGAGGTAAGGCAGAGGTGGTGAACCTTGTGCTCTCAATCTAGCAAATTCTTCTTTGGAGCACAGTACTGCTGCTGGTACATGGTGTGTGCTGTCCTTGCTCTGGGCCATGGAAGGTGAATCCAGGGCACTGCCTTCAGCAGCTTGCAATTTTGCTTGATTTCAGTCATTGTTAGCAAAGCTGGCACTTCCACTGAGGTGGCTTTTACCTGACCAAAAGGGATGCAGCAGCACTAGTCATTTGTGCTTTGCAGTAGCTTTTACCCCATCAGGCTACAGAGCTGCATTGAGTGCATCTGCGCAACCTGTTGGCTGTGAGTGACTGGCATGGGGGCAGCTCCCCAGAACTGACGAGTCTGTATAATACAGCAATTCCTGGTCTGGTTGTATCCAGTGCGGTTTGATTGACTCCCTTACAACCTGATAAGCTGGCTAGTGGGTGGCTCTGAACGGTGGGCAGAGTAACAGCTACATGAATAGAGTACAAAGCTCTTTGAGGTCACCAGCATTCTTTTGTCTGGCTTGCAGGCTCTGTAGCTGCTGCTATTAGATATGGGAAGAAAATGCTTCTTCGTCAGGTGATGTTTTATATTCTAAACAACACCGTGGGTGGGTGGGTGGTGGTTTTTTGTTGGTTTGGTTTGGTTTTTTGGTTCTGGTTTTTGGGTTTTTTTTTGTTTGTTTGTTTGTTTTTTTAATGTAGTGTTTCTGAAGGGGATCCTGGCAGTAAGTATGAACCACCAGCCTGAGCAGTTCTTTTGTACTTACGCTTTTGAATCTGTGCCTGTGTTAGCGTATTTCCTAGGGGAGTAGCTGAGAGAGGATTATTCACACCTCAGATAAAATTTATTTATTTTATTAGCAGCAGCTTCAGTATCTCCAATTTTCAGCACTTGGTGAAGATGTAGAATTTGCTTTTTTGCTAGAAAGCCTTCGCACGTGTTTCCATGTGTGGATCTTGTTTCCATGGCATCAACCTTTAAGCTCGAGAAGCATTGGTGGGAGCATTAGCCAGTGAATAGGCATTAGGAACAAGCTCTGCTCCTGTGTAGGGCTCTGACTTGTGACGAGGATAATAATCTGGGATATGGCGATGATTTATGCATTTTAACAGTCAGGGCTTAAAGCTTTGCCTGTCTGCAGTATTGTGGAATAGAAGACTTGATGCAGTCCTGCTAGTGCTCTTGCAAAGGCATTGCTTTTCCTGCTGCTTTGTCTTGATTTTTCTGAAGATGAGGCCATGCTGGAGTGTGCTGTGACTTGAATTATTTTTCTTGCCCCATTTTCCCAAATGCTTTAATGTCTTGGCTAAGCACCTCTATCTTAAAGAGTCTGTTTTGTCTTCCTTGCCATTGTTGTGTTAGGATGGCATTGACCAAACGTTTTCATGTCACGGTTGTGGCGCGGGTACATCATGACTAGTAGTGTTTGCAGAGTTTTTAATTGTAACACAATTGCTCAAGCTAGTGTGTGTCAGTCTTGGGTGTCTCTTTTCCAGTAAATGCTCAAGCACAGTGAGCTGAGTACAAGAACTGTTTTGTTAACTTCTATGGTTATATGTTATGCAGGCATTGAGGTAATTGTAGCAGGTTCTCTGGCTTTAAAAACTATAAAGTTATGCATGCACAAAACCATATAAAATTTTGATGGTGTGGACTTCTATTTTTTTAATATAATTGAGCATATAGTTCTGTTTTCTATTTTATCATTGCAAATATACTTTTAAGAAGTAGAAGAATGCGCTTATTAATTTTCTCCCACTCAGTAATACATGTAATGGGCAAGTAGGTGCAAGACAATGAACCGGATACAGGATTTTGAGGGGATTGCTCATGTTTTAATTTAAAACTTGAGGGCACTCAGCAGAGCAACCTTGTGTAAGATGATGTCTGTATTACATCAGACAGTTATGCCAGCAGTGACATTGTGAAAGAATTCAATGGGAGAGACAAGCCCTTGCAGTAGGACAGCGGGCTGCTTTCGATGCTTGTGTTACCATCGTTTGTGAAGAACTTATGAAAGCTTAGTGGGTGATACTATGTGATATATGCTAAAGCAACTTAAACATCTGACATGTTCACAGCAGCTGCAAAGAAGAAAGAAAAATACACTGACTATGAGTTTGCTTTGAAAAGAAATTCATAACTGATTTCCATCACTTATGAGCTTGGGAGAAAATGTTTGCATTGGTTTCTTTCTTTTTTTTCTGCAGCTTTTAAAAATTAAATCAGCCTGCTGCTAATAGAAGAGTTGAGTTCTATGGTATTTTTTCTCCATTCTAGGCAAATGACCATAGGGATCGTATCACTTCAGGTTTATCACACTGAGCCTCTATACTTTGTGCAGTTCTTCAGGGATCATCTGGAAAAACAATATAGATAAGAGAAATTGAGATCTTTATCGCCCTTTTGATTCCCAGCTGTCTCTATATGGCTCTGATCTTGCAAAGGCTTAATCTGCATTTGCTCCATGCCCATGAATAGTCTTGTTGGATCCAGTGGATGTTGTCAAGGGTGTGATGTTTTTGCAGGATTGTGTCCAGTCTTGCTCCTAGGAATTGAAATGTTACTGATGACTGTATTTTGAAAAGAAAATGCTTGTTTATTAAACAAACAAACATACCCCCCTGCCACTAAGTCCCTAAGTGAGACTACAAATGAAATTTTGTTTAAAAATGAGAGCACTTCAACCTTGATTTTGCATCCTACAAACTGTAGTTGTTTGTTTCAGGTTAATTTTTAATTTCCTGTCATAATTGTGGTTGTCTTCCTACCGGTAAGCGGGTTCTCTGTTATTCATTCATACTTCTTTTTCAGATCGCATGTGGCTCAGAGCATAATCTGGCAGTAGTTGGTAAGTAGCTTAATTTTATATCAAATCCTCTCACCTTTTTTTTTCATTCTTAAGTAGCACAAGATGAAAGAAAAACATGTACATCAAAGATACTGAGTGATTAAGGGCATTGTGTGCAGCTGAAAGGAGGAAAGTAACATAGAAATGTGGAGGAAAGAAGAGGAGAAACCGGTAGCATAAGTGGTGATGATGAAAAGGTGCCCTTGTCAACCAGCCCCTGTAAGGAGAGGGCTGATGGATGTAACAGCAAAATACATTTGCAAAGTGCCACAGCCTGTTTTAGAATGCAGTCATTGCAACAATTCAAGCTGCAGATTCCGAGTAGTATCTAAGCTTGAAGCTGGTCAAAAGTTATCTTTGTTTAACATGGAAATTTTCAATGAAAAAAAATCCTGGGTCTTTTGTTGTTCGAAGCTTGGAAAATCTTCAAAATGTCAGTCAATGGTAGTCAGGTTCTTTAGTGCATCTTAGTATAATGCAGCTGTTGTAATAATGGTGAAAGTACTAGGAAGCTAATGTCGGTGGAAAAAATTGAGTTTTGTGTACTAATTCCGGGAACAATCAGATGCTTGCTTTCATGTGATGAGTTGATAACTGAAGTTTGATACATGACTGCTATTATTTATAATTACATGTTTAAGAACATTTTTAACTGTAGGTTTTCAGGTGCTTTATAAAGGAGGTCAGCGTAATTATCCCCATTAATAGACAGGGTGAGAAAGATGAAGAATTCTATGTTAATCAGAGCTGGAAATGAAACAGTCTTCTAAGTTTCAGTCCAGCACTCCATCCACATAGACATTTTTCATTGCCATGACTTGCATTGAGATGTTAAGGGAAGAATTTCCTTGATTTTCTTAAGTGTGGTATGACAGGTGTGGAGAAACCAGCTATCTGGTATCCAACCTGTATTCCATGTCCTAATTTTTAAGGTATTTATTTTAGCTTGGTGTTTTATCAGTTTCATTAAGTGGCCACAGAGGTGGTGTTCTGTATATGTCGTATATTTCCATATA
Source organism: Gymnogyps californianus (assembly GCF_018139145.2). Classification (NCBI taxonomy): domain Eukaryota; kingdom Metazoa; phylum Chordata; class Aves; order Accipitriformes; family Cathartidae; genus Gymnogyps; species Gymnogyps californianus. Next base: position 16,384,081 of record NC_059475.1, on the reverse strand, counting down.
TACTGTAGTATATTTTCTAATTATCCTTCTACAATTAAACCGTTCTACTTAGTTTATGGTTGGCTTTAAGAAAAGATTTTCCCTTTACTTTCTCCCTACTTGTTCAGTGTCACATGCCTGTATTAATTGTCAGGCTGGTGCTTCTGAATGTCAACTGAAGAGCAATCTGAAGAATCACATTGTGCTTCTTGCTGAATTGATGAATTAAAAGTGTACTGCTAGCAGATTCCTCCAGTGTGCATGAAAGCAAAGCATTGAGTTTGAACGACCTTCTCTCTCCTTATGTCCTTTTACGCTTTCTGCCTTCTAGGCAGAAATCTATGGAAAAAATGGGTAGGGGAAAGAAATTCTAGAAGTAAGTTACAATAAACTAAGAACTCTAGGTGTGTAAAGAACGTCATATGCCTGTCTAAGCTGTGTGCTACACTTATTGAATTCAATGGGAAAATTATCAATGCTGGACGCTAGTCAATTTTTATTTTAAGGGCAACAGAGATGTGATGTTACTATTTTTTTGAACTAAAGAACTATGATACGTTTTATTCCTGAAATGAATTTTTACATGTGCTTTTAATAGGTTGACTTTTTAGAACATTTTGTGGTAGGATTTCTCTGATCACTTGTCATTTTTAGTTCAAAGCTGCCAACTGTTATATTCCTTAAAGATACCAGATATCCATAAATATGTCTACTTGATTGTACAATTTTCTAATAACTTATCATTCAAGCAGAGTTTATTTAGGACAACTATATCACAGTTTCTTCCTTAATTAGTAAAGGCTTGAATGATTGACTTCTAGACTGAAATAATTCAAGTTCAATATGAAAGGTAAACTGAAAAGCAAGCCTTTAAAAGTATAATATTCAAGTCACTATTTCTGGTTGTATATACAAATGTGTTTGTGCTTTTTTTGTTGCATAATCTTTTAAATAGAAACGTTTTTAAGACAGAGAGGCTAGATTTATGATTCATTTCACAAATGCTGAAGTTGTGTTCCAATCATCTTGCTGATGATACAAACTGTTTGATTTGTAGGGCTAGCAAGCAGTTAGTTTTTTCATGTTACTTTATATAGTCTGCATCCATTTGTATGGTTCAGTTATTTGAATTCTCTTTTCTTGCTTTCTTCTACTGAAGTCAGTGCAAAATTTGGCTGTTTTCTTCACTGTGATGGCACTGACTCCTTTTTTCGTGGGTAAATTGGAATAAATTCAGTTTTCATTTGATCATGAGGTAAATGTTTGATATAAAGGAAAAGGGGGTGTGGGATGTCTCCAAATATACCTACATTTCTAAACTTAATGAGCTAAAAGTAATAATTCGTACATGAAAAAGTGTAAACATCTTCACTTCTAGCTCTTGGTGAAAACACATTTTTGTTTTGTTTTGGGGTTGTCCTGTGATACTAATTCTAAAATTTGCAAGTATTGTAATATTTTCATGTTTTTATGACCTTTCACTTGAAAACGAAAATCCCTGCCTAATAAGAAAAAACCTTGCACTTTTCACCTCAATCAAGGATTAATCATCATGGGAGCCAGCCTATTTTTAATTGAAAAAAAAGAATAGTTATTTAATAAATGTTGTATAACATCTTACATCTGAAAAACATCTTCCAACACTGAAAACTCTGTATGTACTTACTGAGCACAACAAAGGCTGGCTTTTCAACCTGAGTACAATAGCTGCAATGTGTAGCACTGAACTTCATGATATTAACACAGAATCTTTGAACGATTGAAATACATAATGGAACTAAATCACTGTGACAAAGTTGAGCTTTTCCAGGTTTGGAGTCTATAGTGTTTTCAACACTGAAAAAGTAAGGAGGTTTGATTCTTACCCTAAAAAGCATGTGCTTAAAAATGGTATTTATGGAGAAGGCTCTTAGCCTATCTGCTCCGCTCTAAGACTTTGATCCTCCTTTTTTTAAAAGAGAATAGTTATCCTTTAAGAGAACACTTAGCATGCCACATGCAGCTCATGCAATGCTACAACTTAAATAATCAAGCAATATTAACTATGCAGAAGTAGAGTTGCTATAAAAATGTATACATGTCTTGACTGTGCTGCAACTACAGGGCACAGGACAGAATGCCTTGAAGAGCCTCCAAATGCAAATGTCTTATTTTAGTAAAAATTAAACCCAGTAATTTCACTCAAGCCTCCCTGAAGTAGTAAAAAAAAAAAAAAAAAAAAAAAAATCATTACAAGGATGACACTTCTATAGTCTGGCTCCCCAAAACCTTGGTAAAGCATAATATCCCTTTTTGGTCTTGCTTTTAGTCATTTTCTCAACATGTATAAACTAAGAAAAATCTTCTAAAAGAAAGATACTGGAGGATGTGTAGGGAGAAGTGCTTCTTTTAAAAATGGTTCAGTTGAAGTCCATCTTTAAAGCAGCCTTCAAAGGGGAATTTGGGTCCCCTTGACTGTACGTTTATAAGCAGTTATTTCTTACCTGATCTGTGCATGCTTATAGTAGTGCAGTGGCTGATACCAAATCTAATTGGTGATTTTTCTGCTAATGGAATGGGTAACTTGGACATTTTAAATATTTTTGTGTGTTTGGAAGAGAAAGACATGGGCCTTTCAAGTAAACATTTTCTAGTATGGTGTTTTGAAGGAAAAAAGTGTTTGGACATGTGGCTACTTCAAATAGTGCAAATGGCTTTTCCTTGCACTTTCATAGTCAGGTGAATTCTGACTTCTGATCAGGGCTATGTTATTTTCTTGCATGGAGGATTTAAAACCTCCTTCAGTGAGATAGTCCACAAATCCCGGCTTTGATACCACTGTGTAGTGGCACACACCACAGGGGCACTGTCAGCGCAGGTGACGGTGGTGCAGCAGTGTTCACAAGAAGAAATTGGGTTTTGTGATTACTGTCATGTAGTTACTCCTTTGATACTTGTCTCTGTCTCCTTTGGACTTTTTTCTTTTCAGGTTAGCTACTTAGCACTGGTTTTTCCCCCATGAGTAATGGTAGTGGAGAGGGCACCGTGTAATTAATGTTACAACAACAACAAAAAAACCAAACCAAAATGCCCAAGCTGGCCACCCAACCATAAGCGTGTTTTCCACATGGAAGCACAAGCGACATATGAGGAGACAAGTCCCTGTCTGATCACATTGAGCCCCATTTCAGTGTGTTCAATGCAACAGCATTTTCATACACCATTTTTAAAATCACTTCTCAACTTTCCGCTAAATAATAGGCGCTTCCAGAAAAGGGTTAGTTTTATCTCCCATTGCCTTGTTTGCTGTATTTTAGAATGTGATCTGTTTCAAGATTCTGTCTTCTCTGTGGCTTATGTGCAACCACTGCTGTAAATATCATGACATGGGCATTCACATACCTCTGAAGCTCCAATTCATCCAGTTGAAGTGTAAACAGTAATACTAAATTTAATGGAAGAATAGTCTTTGTAGAGGAAATTAGGATAAAACATCCCTCCACTTAAATGGCAGGTCGTGCTTCAAATGCTCTGAACTAAAGTGTGCAGTAGTGTTAGAGAGGCAGTAAAAGAATTATTATTCCATTATCTGTTAAAATTTGCTCTTTATGTTCTTATACTGGAAGAACACAGCAATTATGAGCTGGAGAACAAATGTGATCGAAGTGATCCCAAACTTAGGGAGCTGGTGATACACATCCTAAAATGGTGGTGGTGTTAATGGCATCCCAAACACTTTGGTTCCACATTTTGTAATAAGGAAGCTGAAGGGTTCTTACGTGGGAGCCACTACCTCTTAATTAACAAGGTCACGTTCTTTTAGTGAAGTTCCATGATTCCAACTAAATTATTGTATAAAGCATCAGTTGAGGAAGTACTGTAACAGATTATGAAAGGCGTATTTCTATGGCAGAGTGAGCACCAATGGGGAGAGGAGACTGCAGGCTGATGGATGGATCTCTGCGTTATGCTGACAGTATTATTTAGATGTTCACAGCAGCCCTATGAAGCGGCAGATGTAGTCATGTGTCTGACATTTGGCCCTGGGGGACTCAGCAGTCTGTCATAAAGAGGAAAATCATAAATTCTCTCTCCTGCTTTTCATATTGCTGTAGTATCTGGAGGAATCTTCAGCATACGCAGTGGAGGGCACTGGTGTTCAGCAAGGAGCCTCAGTCTGCTAGTCTATTGCTTTATTTATTATGCATGAAAAATCCCAGTGCAGCCAGGGTCTCTATTGTAAAGGTTTCCTGGCAGACCAGCATGGAGTCATGTTGCAGCACGCTGTCTCTTTGCGTTGCAGCACTAATCACATTCTCTGCTTATTAAAGGGCACCTGGCAGGACTTCGAGTAACCATCGCTGTTGTTATTTTCATGGGGGTTATATGTCGGCCTTCTAAATTTGTTCTCTGGCAGAGCCATTTTGTATGTTATTTAGCTCTTAATGTGACTTTGACTGTTAAAATAGCTCTTCGAAATATAAACTGCTTTGGTTATATTTGTTGTAAAAAAGCAGCCTTGCTGATATCGTTAACTGAGCACCTGCCCGAGTACTCTCTACATACCTAGATACAGATCTGACATCACAGTTTTCCTGTCATCTTTACAGTGAGCCCTAACAGTGCTGTTCAAATGTCTTTTCGCTTTGTGTTTTTTTTCTATAGACTATTTCATGCTCCAGGCAAACTAATTGTTCCTCTGGTAAGATTGAAGCTGAATATGAATTTCAAATGTCTGATTTTTTGTTATTTTCTGCAAGTTACCCTCACAAAATCTGATTCTCTGATCTCTTTGAACTTCTTTTCCAAGGGCTAATGGAAAGCCAAGCTGCCAACTATTTTATGAATTTGTGGGTGTAAGGTGATGAGGAGAGATATGAGGAAATGCTAATTTGAGCCTTTGGAAAAGCCTTCTGATGGGGCTAAAAGAAAGTTTTGTATTAACCAAATCGTCTAAAGTCAGTGGCCGCTGGTTATAGGAAAGGGGGGATATTTTGCTGTGAAAAGCTAATTAGATCCACAAGAAAAAAATGGGATTGCATTAACCCCCTAGATGGAAACTCCAGAGTTTAGGATAAGATCTGGCTGTACCGCATCTTCTGTGACTGAAATGAAGTCTAGATTTTACAGCTACCTTCTCTTCCAGAATTTGTCACTGTATTGATGCATGTTTTGGGTGATTTGACTCTGGAGAATGCTTTGTTCATCTTCCTCTTCTCTGTGTGGCTTGTCAATTTAGATTGTGAAATCTTTGGAAGAAAAGCTGCCTCTTAGTGTATTTTAGCACTGCCTAGGGGACCTGATTTTTTTTTTTTTAATACTGCATTACAACTAATAATAGTTGCAATCACTTTCCTTCTCTTCAGAGAGAATTTTGAAATATAATTAATCTTGGTGTGTGTGTGTCTATTTTAATTTATATCATTTAGCATATAAACAGGTAATAATGCAGTGCTTGTCATATTGTTTACAGTGTGGTTTCCTGTCGTTACCAGATACAGAGCTGCTTAGGGTCTGAAGATAAAAGCTGTTATTTTTCTGTATAAAAAGCTCACGGTTCTTGTAAAATTTTTAATTGAACTTTACATATCACCGTGGTGTCAGCTTATAGTTTGTCTAGAGTTGAGCTCTTGTGCACTAAGTGTCATCATGTTTCCTGCGAGACACCATATCACATCTACAGGGATAATTCTGCTGTGTGAAGAACCCTACAAAAGATGGGTAAGAGGCAAGCATGCAGTATTAACCTCTGGTGACAGCTAAAACCATCAAGCTGGAACTATGAGTGGCAGTTAGAGGAGATAATTGTCATAGGAAGCTAGCAAATAACCAGCAAATGTTACCAAGCAAGAAGCAGAATGAGTAGAGAGCTCTTGCTTGCAGGTACTGGTGAAAAGGAAAAGTCATTCCACCTGGTTTTAGAAAATTATGGAGGATGGGAAGACTCAAGAGGAGGAGCTGCAGTACAGATGCATGCAATCCTTTGTCAGAGAGTTCTCTGGATGGATACTAAGTATTTAGAAAACAAATTAGATTTTATCATATTTGTTTACTCTCAGGCTTTAAGTGGAGCAATTACTTTAAAGTAGAAGAAAAATGTATCCAATATATCTAAGGCATGTTTATCTTAATTTTCAAGAAAGCAAACAGGAGTAACAAAAATAGTCACCCTTGCTCACCAAAGAGAGATTTAGCTTTTGTTGGCTATGAAATGAAATAAAAGGAAGGACAAATGTCTGGCTTCAGGGAGTCATCTAGAGCACGTAGGAGAGATGCTCACCGAAGTAAAAGCACAAGGCCAGCAAAGCAGCTGAAAGCACTTGCAAGTGCAACAAATTAAGGCTTTAGTACTATCCTACTGAGCAATGCCTAAGTAAGCTGTGCTGATAATTCTGGATTCTGTACATGTAACAACCTCAACACTTAAACTTCTAAGTGTATTGTTGAGTAGAAATTTTGCAACTTAAGGGTTGACAGGAGGGAAAGGTGGTTTATATTTAGAAAGCTGGCATGGAGAGTGCCCTTACCTTGCTGTGGGATTTGTGGCTCTCCAGGAGTGAATATCTTGCTGTGCAGCTTGGATTGACACCCACATGTTTGTATGTACTCACTATCCAGCTCCTTTATGTAGCACTAAGAAATTTTTCTGTCAGTGCACAAATAAATATGTGTGACCTAGCTTAGTTACATGCTATAAGTGAATAATCTCTGAAGCTTTTTTCTTCTGATATTTTTTGTGTGTGTCTTACTAACACCGTCTTAAATACTGTAGGTAGCTTTCTGCTTAATAAAAGCATCTGAAGTAGGGATTTTTTGAACTTCTGAGATTGGCTTGACCATGAGTTAGGGTTTTTCACAAGTGCACATTTCAAAGTCATCTTTGCCCAGTTTTTGGATTTTACAATGCATTTTGGTCACATTCTTCAATTGCTCTCTTTTTAGTTATGAAGGTCAGAAAAACCTTTTAAAAACAAGCTGAAGGCAGAGATGCTGACAGTGACATAGGTCTGAGAGATGATGCTGTAAGGATACATATGAAATATTGCAAGCCTGGTGATGACAGGGATACTTCTGGGACAATACATGGATCCCTCGCATGGCTGTAATTGCACAGGTCTAAATGCATGCATCAAAGCAGGCTTCTTGAAGCTTTTGTAAACCAAGGTGGATCGGAATTGTTCCTCCAGCTTTCCATAAGGGCAGATCCTCTTTTCCCACTTTAGGGATTAAGACTTTGAACTTGAAGCTAGTGGAAATTGTAGTGGAGAAAATCCAGAGGTATTAGCTGGCAAGCAAGATTGTTTTACTTACTAATAACAAAGAAGCAGCCATTCAAGCTTGCAAGCCTGGAGCAAGCTTTCAGGGTGAAAATAAAGCATTTTATTAAAAACGATTGGCTTTAGAGAGGTGAGTATTTAAAAAAAAAAAAATTAGTGAAAAAAGTCAAACCAGAGATGAAAGTTGACATATTTGTAAAAATTACCCTTTACTTGTCCTTGCTTTTTGAACTTGTTTCACTCAAACACTTCTTTATGGAAGGGAGGTAACAAAGTAATTGAAATAAAAAAGGCTTTTGAGACTCATTTCACTATTGTGCTTTTTCCTGTGCTTTTTGCAGAGTCTCTGAGGAGCAACCAGGCTAAACTGGGACTTCTGGTATTTCTGAGAAATGTCTTCACCTCATTTTATTTTTAGATTGTTGCGCTTATTTGAACAGTGAAAAAGTGAGAAGGACTGAAAGCTATACTGAATAGGGCTTTGAGACATTTAAAATTTCTTGCAGAGCCACAAGAAGGGTTTATATATTCATGCTGATCAAGTAAATCAAACAGAAATCAGGTCAAGCATGTTATAGTTGTTTATGGCACAGTTTCAAACATAACTGTAGTTAGGAAGCTGAATGAAGTGACAGACTACTGCTATATATAAAGGTCTTGGTGCCCATCAGTCTTTGAGGAGCAAAATGCCTGTATTACCTATGTATTTGATCATGATAGCTCTAAACTTGCTAAAGATGGTAGCACACCTGTCAGTGTTCTTAAAAACAAAGAAACGCAACCAACAACAGCAACAAACCCCCCCAACTGTAGTGATTTTAAAAAAACAGTATGCTGAGTCCTCCTTGATAGATTTTTTTTTTTTTTTTTTTTTTCTTTTTTTTTCTTCCCAGATGGTTCCCTAGCTTAATAAGTGTTCTGGCCTTACATACTCCTCCCCTCTACAAATCTAATGGAATAATTACCTTGAGAAGATATTATATGATGTATTGATTCTGGCTTAAACATTGCTTGTATATATTATAGCACTGATTTGCTAAATTAAATGTCTTCTAGGAAGGCCTTCACATGATGCCAGGAATTCATGTTACAGGCTTAGCTCTCTTCTCTCTCCCTTTTGTGCAGATTTAGCATCTTATTATATGCCTGCTCTGTAGCCTTGTATTGGAACAAATTACTAGATTACTATAAAGTGATTATGATGGGGAGCACTAGCCCAAGGCAATAGGTGGAAGAGGTGAAACTGCCAAATCAGCTGATAAAGAGGACATGAAATCCAATGTTTAACTCTGCTCTTATACATGGGTAATATTCACTTGCTATTTGTTTTTGACGTGGGCTGTTCTGTGAATGTGAGCTTACACCCAGGGAGCCTGGCAACCATCTTTGCTCTTTTGTACGCCTTTTTTTGAAATACCTTCAGCCAGCTCATGTGATGCTGTACCACAGTGAAATTTCTGATGCTTGTACCAACTGTGAGAGTGACTGCCAATGTGCTCTATGGCCCTTCCTTTGGCCTTCCCAGACCTGCATCCTTCTGGGGAACTTTGCAAAATGTAGCAGATTCTCAGAGTTTTTATATTGTGTGACCTGCAGTGCTAGTGACTTAAAAATCTATAACCTGTTCACAAATCTCCTCTTATTCACCTTGTAAAAGAGAATCAGGCTGTTCTGTATCCCCCAGAGTACCACTGCCAATGAGACATTCTGTAACGCAAGACACAATCCTTTTCTGATGAGTGAAGGACATACATGGCTAGAAGATTTCAGTTTCCATTTTTCTCAGTAGGAAAGAATTTCTGTCGCTCAAGAACTTTGAATAGAAAGGATTCTGAACTTGATGAGCTTTCTTTTTTTCCTTGTGGATGATACTCAGAACAACAACTTAATAAAACATGGAGAAATTCTTCTATTAGGATATATCATTAATCATCTCCCCTTCCCCTTCTTTAGGCATTTTGGTATTAATTTTTTAAAATATTTAACCCATTATGACCTTGGTGACAAATCTGAGTTGCCGAGAGATTGAACAAGTAAGCAGATGCTTTGCTGTGAATGTTGAAGTTATTAAACTGGAGGTTGTCTTCTCTATGCCTTTAGATTTTCAGTGACACCAGCTGCTATCTTGCTGAGTTGAGACATCTCAGATAATGAGCAGGATGGCAAGCAACACAAATCCATATAATAGTTTAATTCTGAGTAGGGAGCTCACTTGGCTTGAAAGGTACGTTTGCTTTGGCTTATAAACTTCCTGGTTTTTTTCGCCTGAACTGTTTCCTCCAGCGTGCTTTCTCTTGTACTGTTTGTTTTTTCAGTTCTGAACATTTCAAGGTCTTTTAAAATTGAATGAGATGAAAGGTGTATCTCTTAAAGCCCTGCAACACGTTGTACTTCTAAATGAGCACATGGGACTCTTGGTGTGTGATGTGTCAATGGTGAAAGGTGTATGTATGCTGAAGGGGTAAGGACTGTTTTGCAGTGTGGCCTGCTGAATTTCGTTGTATTAACAGAATCTTGGTAGCTGTTACATTTGCCAACATGCGCATTTTTTGTGATATTGATTTAATAAATGCTTACTTGCAACTCCTGTAAAATAAATTGTTCCCTAGTTTTGATAGGAATAATTCATAATTTGTTACTGTTCCTTGCTGATGTAGTATAGTAGATCAAATCTGTGACCTTTACTTCAAGGGGAGTTCTGTAACTGAGCCCTCCAAATGGGATTATTTCAGAAATCACAGTTGCATATAAATTCATCACGTTAATGTGTGCTTCACATTGAACATGCAGGATGATGTGTTCTGTATGACAAATTTGTAGCACTCACTGGTTCTCTATGACGTAGACCCAGTGCATGGGTAATTCTGGCCTTTTCCTAGAAGCAGATGTTTGCTTAGGCAAGAAAAGTACTTAATTTATGTTAGTACATTCATTTTGTACAGAGGAGGGGAAAAGCCTCGCTAGTCTCTGTGCCCTGTGATGAGTTGTTGGATGGCTCTCTCACCGTCTGATTTGAGGTCACTGAACATGAGTTTAGTCTCCTCTGTATCAGGTATCTGGTATCAGGATTTGGTATCCTTGCTGTTCTAAGACCACTCACTCTATTTTTAAGTTTGGGGTTTTTTTTTTTGGCCCTGAGACTTGTTTTGCCACCTACTAATGAAAGGAGGCAGGAATCCAAATGTATTCTGCTTACATCCAAGCCTTGTGTTGCCTGCCATTTACAGCAGGAGTAGTATGATGGTTTGCTGTCACTCAGATGTCACTCAGATTCCTTCAGTCTGGATAGTACACTGTTGATCAAGTTAACTGCAAGGCCAGATTCTTCCTAGGTAAATTCTGGATACCATAAAATAAAAAAGGCTGAGTGCTACTGTATATCCCTTGTAGATTTGTTGAATAAAGAAGCAGCCACTTTAGTTTTTTTTAAGCACTGTAGTAAAGAAATCTTGTTCTGTTGACAAGTTCAGCATGAGTCTTGTGCAATACTTTTCTGTCTGCTTGGATCCTCCTCCTTCTCCCATCTGTCGCCTTCTCACTCTAAGGAAAGGAAACTCCATTCTGTCAAAGCAAAGTGCCAATGAAAAAGAGAGAAAGACTTTTAAGAGCAGCTTTTGGATGAGACCATTCACTGAAATCAAAACAAATATCATCACAGCTCACTATAGTTTTGCCCTGCATACCTAGCAAAAGGTTAAGGCTAACACATAGTAAGATACAGTCCCTCCAGTGAAGGATGTGCAGTTCAAAAAGGCAGAAGAAAAAGAGGGAAGCAGAAAGGCAGAATCACTTACTAATGCCCATGATTAGTGCTCCATGGCAACATGTTCCTTGCAAGGAAAATAGCATAAATACCTATTATGCAAAGGGATTCCCCAGCAAGCAAATTAAATGCCAGAAATCGAACAAGAGTGTGGTTTGTTTTTTTTTTTCTCTCTAGGTAATTAGGATAGCTACCATTAAAGTATCATAATTGAAATGGATGCTCTATAACTCTTCTGAAGTGAGATGTACCTCATTTTGAAGTTTCCCACTTCAGAGGCTGTGTATTTCTGTAAGTTTACAGTTACTGGCTTTCTTATGCTTTGTGAAGCTGTTGCTTTCTAACTTTGAGGATTGTTTCCCTCTGCAGAGATCTTTTGGTTGCTTCTGCCTGATGCTGACTTGCAAATTCAGTGTGAGCAGTTAAAGCCTAAGAATGATAAACTTGTATTATTACAGGTACTTTGAGCATTCTTTTAAGTCCCCAGGGCTGGAGCTCAAACCTGGTAATTGTCTTGACTAGAAATGAATGTGCTGAGTTTCACCCTAATCCTTAGGAAGCATATGTCCACAACTGGCGATCTCTGCCCTTAAGAGTTAAGTATTAGAGAATTTCAGGAGTGTTTTTGATAGTTCAGCTTGAGATATCAAAGTACGGCAGTGCAGTCACCTACAAAATAATGATAGTAAATGTGCTTATGCTTTCTTTATGCCTAGAATTCGGTTGGAAGATACTCAGTTGGATATTTAGAGCAAGGGCAGCAGAAATCAACAGGACTTTGTCTGGTGGAGATGCTGAGCCTGCAGGCTCCACGGCTGAGAGTGCTGAATGAACTGTGTGGTGGGTCTGAGGGAACTAAAACCGTGAGGTCCTGCTTGAGTCACCATGCCACACTCCCTGCTACTGTGGACACTCCATCTTATCCTCATCACACATTTGCTGGGGTCCATGTGGCCATGAATTAGATGGTTTTCATTTCCTCTGTTAACAGGGTGTTCTAGATCCACACTCCTTGGCTGGCTGAAAGCTTGTTTTACTGTCCAGTGTAAAGTCTTAGGATATGTGCTCCTCCCCCCAACCCTAAAACCTAAGCAAAAATTCTAAGTCAAAATTTTGTGATCTCCTTACAAAAGTGTAGGACAGCTATGGGAGGGATTATATAAGTGAGAACTCTGTAGATACAACTTGTCTGAAGTCCAGTTTCTCTGCTTTATCCAGTGGCATGACTTGTTTTCTCATGTACTGGCTCCACAGGAAAAAAGCCAGTCACAAAGCAAGTATTTTATCCTGTGCAGAGCTGGTTTCTAGTCTGTTATATAGCACTGTAAAATAGTCTACTAAGCTGCATTAGTGTTGGATAGAAGAATTAAGCTTGAAGTCAAGTTTGAATCACATTGTAAGCTGTTAAACACCTGGCCAAGACAGTAAAATGTTGATGATGCTGCAGTACTGCGAAGCTGTAACTCGATTAATAAATGCCTTCTATAGTATAATATGCCTCCATTTGGTATTCTGTACATGACGTGCAAAAATGAAAGGCATTTCTAGATGCAGAAGTTCAAAAAAATGGGTTTTTTTCCCTTAATTTAAGCAAGCAAATGTTAAGCAGAAATTGCTTCCATCTAATTAAATTTTTTCCCCGCAGCTTGGGGTAGATCTAATAGGTACATTCTCCATCCCTAAATATAGAGAAACTATGCTGAAGGAAATTGCTGACAAAACAGTGCAAAAACATGTGATACATTAATATACAGTGGGAAAGTTAAGTTTGGATTGCATGGTGTAATGATCTGTCCATCTTTGGTGGGTTTTTTTTGTTGTTTTTTTGGGTTTTTTTTTTTTTGTTGTTGTTGTTTTTAAAGCTGTTTCATGGCTCAGAAGAGCTAGAGTTCAGCTATTAGGCTGTCCCTAGCAAGAGCAATAGCAAAAAAGCCCCCATGGAACTGTGCCAAATATGTCACTCTAGAAATGAACTTCACTCACTTCTAATCTAGTCAGCTGCCATCAACAATTTGTAACTGTAAGTATAACTTTAAGGCTTGATCTCTTTCAGAACTAGTGAACCTGTGTCTGGCAGCTTTAAAACATGGATGGTGCGTGTTAGTTGTCTTACTGCTCTGGAATGTTTCTGGTGTACACTTTCATGGTAAATGAGATGCGTGACACTTGCATGGAATCCGAGTGATTTCAGCCAAGATTTTTAGAGTTATTTTAAGATTATTCATTTTTTTATACACGCATGTCTTTGGGGGCCCAACTTCTTGAGTTCTTAAGGCAGTCTGAATTCCATCACAATGGATGATAATCAGACTAGTGTATCAGATTGATCGCTGGCTTTGGGTATTCCTTTTCAAATTTTTACTGTTTTCATATTCTGGTGATGCAGGATGATTATATGGTAATACTCCTCAATTGCTTCTTGCTTTCCATCCAGATTGCAGCCCCTTCATTACATAATTGTAAACTATTTATGCTAATTCTAATGTCAGAACCAGGCATACCCAGGCAGTTGCTTTATTACTTTAACCCTTAGAGGAAGCAACTGGATCATTTTGTAGATGTGCGTGATGTATTGACCCAGATTTGTGGACCATTTACATACATATCTTTATGTGTACAAAGATGTGAAAACAGATGTACAGGAATAACTTTTGGATGTCATTTCTCTCTTTTTCGTTCATGTTCTGGGACTGCAGTGCAATAACTTAGTTTTTTTTCTCTTCATATTACAATAATTTAAAATAGTAATACTTAAAATCATGTTCATTCCTCTTTTAATAGAAGGCTAAGCAGTGGCTGCTAGTCTAGAATACAGTAGAAAGTATTTTTAAGTATTTCTGGGCCTGGTTCTGAGATTCCATCAATTTGTAGCTGTTTTAAGGAGAGGGTAAAATAGCTTTTAGTTGTCTCACTCTATTGCTCTTTATCAGAAGGGTCTGAGGGATCCTCAAAGAGAGATTCTGAAGGCCTTTCTTAATGCTGGGTTCCAAGGGAACTGCTAAATACCTTCAACCTTTCTGCACTCTTTAATCTCAGCACTACTTATCCACCTTGCTCACCAAAAAGTCTTGAGTGTAGCTGTATTTGATGATCTTCCAAGTTGTGTCAGTTGTGATTCACTGTTGAAAACTTCAAGTGCATTGTTCTGTGTATTTTGGACAGTCAGAGCAAGAGAGAAGTGACAGGGAAGTTCATACTGGTGTTTGTAAGAAACCATTCGGTGACAAATGAGTTGCAGTGAGATGGATCACTTCTGAACAGAGGGGGAGCAGATTTCTCTGCAGGGCACTATGGAACAATCTGAGGTTCTGATTAAGGTGGGTGATTGCCTTTACGGAGGGCTTAAGATGGCCCATTTAATTATTTCAGTAAAAGTACAGCTGAGCTTTTGATCTGGATGTTAAGGAATTAATTTCTCTAATATTTTTCTGAGGGTAATAGTGATCGGGCATTCCTTTAAAACTCATCTGGTCTGACCCTCGTGAATTTGGTGTCGTCTTCTCAGTGTCCTTACTTGTGTTTTCCCAAAACTGCTTTAGTTTTATATTAGCGTTGCCTCGATGCCTTCTGAAAGCTGAGCATCTCTTGCTGTTCAGGATTATTTGTGGTTTCTCTTCCAGACTTAGACTGGCACTTTGCATAGAATATTTAGCCATGTTGTTATTTTGATAAAACAAAGTCATCTTAAGGGTAGTCTCAGCTTTCCTGTCATGCATTGGTGCTGCTGTTCTTGATGGTAATCAAACTGGAATGACTGGCTGTCTTGTGCAAGTCAATGCTCAACAGAAAGAAGATGGAGTCTGTAAAAATTCAGAGTAGCGGATGTTTCTTCAGAGTACTGCAAGCTGCATTGCACAAAAGGAGCAGTGGTCTGTAAATAAGTAAAAGACTTCAGCCTCCAGCATGTGCAAATCCTCTGTCTTCATTAGTGGGTTGGTTCAGAACAGCAGCAACAAAGGAGAAGGGGGAAACGGGTTTGTAAAAAGCACAAAAGGTGCTTCACTTTCCTGATAAACCAGCAAGGCATTGCTCCTCTGAGAATCATTCTACCAAATTTGCTCTGCCTTCTATCTTTATCACGTGAGGTTGAAATAGGCATCATAAAGATGACCAAGAGGAGGGAAATCATAGAATCATAGAATGGTTTGGGTTGGAAGGGGCCTTAAAGATCATCTAGTTCCAACCCCCCTGCCACGGGCAGGGACACCTTCCACTAGACCGGGTTGCTCAAAGCCCCATCCAACCTGGCCTTGAACACTTCTGGGGAGGGGGCATCCACAGCCTCTCTGGGCAACCTGTTCCAGTGCCTCACCACCCTCACAGTAAAGAACTTCTTCCTTACATTTAATCTAAATCTCTCCTCTTTCAGTTTAAAGCCATTACCCCTTGTCCTATCACTACATGCCCTTGCAGAAAGTCCCTCTCCAGCTTTCTTGTAGGCCCCCTTTAGGAACTGGAAGGCTGCTATAAGGTCTTCCCAGAGCCTTCTCTTCTCCAGGCTGAACAACCCCCCAACTCTCTCAGCCTGTCTTCATAGGAGAGGTGCTCCAGCCCTCTGATCATCTTTGTGGCCCTCCTCTGGACTCGCTCCAACAGGTCCATGTCCTCCTTATGTTGGACAGTACCCAGAGCTGAACGCAGTACTCCAGGTGGTGTCTCATGAGAGCGGAGTAGAGGGGGAGAATCACCTCCCTCAACCTGGTAGTCACGCTTCTTTTGATGCAGCCCAGGATACGGTTGGCTTTCTGGGCTGCAAGCGCACATTGCCGACTCATTCAGTTTTTCATCCACCAGTACCCCTAAGTCCTTCTCCCCAGGCCTGCTCTCAGTCCACTCATTGCCCAGCCTGTATTCATGTTTGGGACTGCCCCGACCCAGGTGCAGGACCTTGCACTTGGCCTTGTTGAACTTCATGAGGTTTGCATGGGTCCACCTCTCCAGCCTGTCAAGGTCCCTCTGGATGGCATCCCTTCCCTCCAGTGTGTCGACTGCAATATACTCGCTTTGTGTCTGAAACGTGTAAAAACTTTGTGTAAATGTGATAGTTGAAAACACAGCACTTTCTTCTGGGTAGAGGGGTGGAATATGTAATTTCCAAGAGGCAGATACTTGTGTCTTTGCCAGATTCGAGACAAATAGCTGAAGTGACATAGCGAAGCTTCCAGCATGCATTTTATAATCCCAAGAACGAGAAACATTTGCATGAGCACTTAAGCAGTGTATGCAAACCTTGGTTATTCTCCATAAAGCTCTTAAAATTCATTCTTACATAGCTTCTTGCTTCTGGGACAGTCATACCCAAATGTAAGTAACAAACGAGTGACACAGACTAGACCAAAAGTCTAGTGTCTTAAAGGACTTCTCATCTTAAACCAAGGTTCTCCTTCAACTCTGAATGCATAGTAAGTGGATCTCAGTGATGATCCTGCTTATTTCTGACCCGTTTGAGAAGTGTTTCTGCTCTTCAAATGCAATATTTAAGTGCAATGATGAAACTAAAAAGGTGAAATGTGTTACGGTGGTCAGAACATGGTCTCAGAAGTGACTGAAAAACAGCTTCAGTGGCAAGTTTTTATTTAATCACCTTGTGTTATGCTGTGGTCCAAATGCCAGTTCCTGTGTTATTCTGGTATGTAGCAATGTCCAAAAAACAGTGTAGTTTCATATTTAGGGTTTATATTTATGTTTTCAGTTTAGATTGAGCCTGAGTGCAAACCTTGCACTGGGTTTGCTCCCTGCACAGACGGCATAGCCTCAGGGGTTAGTGCAGCCCTGAGGGTTACCATCATTGCAGGAGAGTTTCACCTCTGCAATCCATAGCCACATCTGTGTCTGGGCCCTTTACAGACCTGGCAGGGATCCAGTTTGAAGGGGCACATTGTCAATGGCCACTCCTTACTTATGTCTGAACATTCAAGACTTTGCTAGGGTGTAATGCCTCATAAGATAATTAAATGTACCTGTGAGTGTGTAGATCAACTTAAACTATGCCTGATGCTTTTCTGTTTAGCAGCATTTAATTCTGTGTATTTTAGCAGCATGTTTATCCAAAGGCCTCCAGAGATGCCTTTCATGGTTGGATGCAGATAATTGAAAGTAGGCTGTTTTCCTGCTCCTGGATGTCAGGTAGCCTTTCAGTGAACCTGGCCCTTTCAGAGGTATCTGTTCCCTGTGGCACAGTGGTGGGAAGCAGTAGCTCAGAAATAATTTGGAAATTTCAGTTGCACTGATGGCTCTTTACAATGCCAAGGATTTAAGAAACCTGGCTTGCCAGCCGCAAGAGGCAGGACTGACCTTGGGTTACCCAAGGTTTGACTACATGGCTAATTAGTAATAGAGGAAATCTGACAAATACGTGACTAACGCACAGGGATTCACCTAATGAAAATAACACCACCTCCTTCCCAAATAGCTCCCTTGCAACATTTAGCTACATAGCAACTACTGCTGTTTCGTGAATGAAGCAAGCGGATTCCAGTCTTGGTGCACGCTCCCCACCCCGTGTTTCGCTCACAAAATGAGAATTATATTTTAGTGTTTTTTTAGACAACATAACAGCAAAAATACACATGGTACATAGGTAATACTGCTGCTACACTAGGTAAAATGTAATTTCTCATTCTTGAAGAAGACTCCTTTTCTGTGAACTGAAAGTATCTTGTAAATGTTGGGGTTTGCCAGGAAGTGACGAAAAACAGGAGAGTAAATTCTGCAGTAATACTATTCTATTCCTTATTGACCATGTCTTTCTCAAGTCATGAGGAGGCAATGATGGCATATAATTTTGATACCTGATAAAATAGTCTCATTTGATCAGGGTGATAAACAATTTTTAAGAGCTGAAAATGCTACTTTAAATGATTGCTCTGCTTGTAGTTAACAAGGAATTCATCCTAAAGAGCCAAATAAGCATATTATTTTGTCGTGGCTAGTCAGATTTTCCATGTAAATTTAAAAGGAGGGTAATTTTCCCATTCCTATTTTAGAATGTTCCTTATTCTGCCTTTATAATTTTGTCCATTTCCTCATTAGTGCTCCTTTCAGAGCCCAAACATGTCAACAGTGACACCATTATCAGCCTGAAATAAATGAACAAACATTCTCATCTTCAGTCTTGGTTTGCCTATGACAGCTATTTTTAATTTTGCAGCTGCTGGAGACTAAGGCAAATGAGATGGATTTGCAACTGATGATTTGGCACCTATATCATGCAGCTACTTTACAAGTGTTCTCACAGGTGTTAGGAAACGTGGAGGTTTCCAAGGGGTCTCTTCACTGAAGTAGAATTTCTGGAGAAAGAGAGAGAACGAGCATGAGGCAAAACACTGATAGCAGAAGGAGGTATCCTGCTGGTTTAGCATTTGTTTGCAGGTGTTCGAAATGGAGTGTGAGATGGCAGCTAATTCTTTTGTCACCAAGTGTGAATATGAGCTGACAGCCTCATGCACTCTTCTGTATATTCTGAGCACTGCTAGTTCCAGGGGGTCCTCAACCTCAAGGATTCTTCTTTCCTGGAAGAGAAGGTGGTATGACTTTTTGGCCACAAAGAGCAACTTCTGTTCTTCCCAGCCTTGACCCCTGTTTCAAAACCAGCTTCACAACTCAGAGTTGAAGATCAAATTGCAGAATACCCAAGTGCTGCAGTGACCTGTGCCTGGCTTTACGTGGGCATTCAGGCAGGTGAACTTAGGTGCCCACCACTTCCAAAAGTAACCAAGCAAGGAAGGCACTGTGGCGTGTGGGTGTAAAAATGTCGTATTGAGTTAGGTACCCACATGCCTCTTCACCTAACCTGAGTGCTTGTTCAGGTCTCAAAGTGCCTCTTTTGTCTTTGTGCCAATATTTCTGTAATTTATAATTTGCTATGATAGAAGTTAAGATATGGCAGTTCATTTAATTAGTACCTCTGAGTGGTGTGGGCTTAATAGAGGGTTGGTACAGTCCTAAATTTTCTTAGATGCTGAAACACAAAAGACTTGATTCTGCAGGTCCCCACAGTCAGAAGATAGTGACATGCAGAACCCAGCCTAAATGATGAACTGGTTGAAGTTTTAAATGGTAAATTGCATAGTTTGGGACTGAAATATATTTTGAAAAATCTTATTTAGTTTCAATTTGCCTTTGACCTTTAGCCCAAAATGGATTACATATTTCCTACTCTTTCCCCCAAAATTCAGTAGCAGTGGTGCATGTGTGTTTCCACTGCACTTTTAAATCCACGGTAGTGGATCCAGGTGCTTGGAAAGCCGCACAGATTTTATCTTAATGATCCATAAAGAACAGTTTAGCTAGGTCTTGGAAGACTTTAGAGCTTCACAAACCATCCTTCTGGTTTTTGTTTTGGCAAGTACTCAGTTGGTTTGCAAACTTATGCTAAATTTTGACTTGCAAGGTGTGATATTAACTACAGTCAAGATAATTCCACACTGCTGACCATACTGTCAATTAGGTAGTTAAATATTTATGCAAATAATCTCTTAGTTTCATATGCTATGATTGCAGAAAGTGGCACAAGTAGTTTATTTTCACTTGTATTGAGCATCATTGAGTACTGTTGTTAATTTTCTTGCTGATGCTAACTTAGCTGACATTCCTGTTAGTTATCTGACCTGTTGAATAATGCATCATCATATGACCTCAGAGTATTTTGATCATATCTCTCTGAGAATAGTCTTATTTCTATAAATGGGATTTCTAATAGAGGAAGGTGCTATACAGCAGAAGTATTACTGGGAGAGTTCAAAAAAGGAATGAAGTAATATATCTTTGAAGTGCAGTGACTGCATTAAAAGTGTTCCAACTTAACTCTCTTTTTCGATCTCATAAGAAATAAAAAGATAGTAACTGGTATAGTATCTCAGAGAAACTAAAAGTCTAAAAGAACATCCTGTTGAGAGGACTTGTTAGTTATGCAGGCTAAAACTGTGAAACATGTTTATTCTCATAAAAAATGAGGACTCCATGTCTTGATTCTATAAATAACTTAATACCCATCTCTCTTGCATTCTGGTGACTAACAGGGCTTTCAGAAAAGAACATGTTCATTTAAGAACAGCTGTCCATGTATGCCAGGCATCTCTGGTGTGTCACCTGTACCTTATGACTTGATGATACTGAAGTGGGTAATATACCTTTGAAAAATATGTATCAACAGACCAATTTCACCTTGACTTACTAGCTAGAAATAAGAAAATAGTTTGGTTGTTTTTTTTTTTTTTAATCCCTAGTCAAGCCCTAGCAAGATGTTGAAAATCTGGAGCTCAGGATTATCAGAGACGCAGACCCAGGCTGCTTTGCAGTGTGTATTCTGCGACTCTTCAAACAATGGGAAATTGCACCTTGGCTGGCAAGGCTGGTTCCCTCTTCCTTCTGTGAGCACACTTCATATATCCTTGATAAGAGGCTGTGTGGTTCTCCTTGTAGTGATGGGCCACATGTATTTCAGCTCATCTTTATCAGCTGGGGAGGACATGGGTTTCTCACACAAGTTGTGACCCACAGTGCCTTGGGCATCTCAGTAAGTGACACCAGGTGAAACTCAGGTGGAGCTGAGACCGTTTTGTCCCATGAAGACATTGGGTTTTCTCTCTGACAAGAAAGCCCAGATTTGGCAGATGTTATCTTTAGAATAGCAGGAAGTGAGAAACTTGGTTTCATAACTAAATAAAGTTAGGTTGATGAGGCCACGAATCATTTGAATGGTTCAGCTCTGTGTGCATCTGCTGCATACTAAGAAATTCCCCACAGAATTTGCAGTGATTTAAGCAAAAAGCTGACATGAAGTAAGTCAGTTGTCTTTGATCTTTGTGTTTGTTTTTTGAGTGTGTTTGTTTAAGATTGGGAAGCTACTGAAGTAGTGAAATGAAGATGTGATAATAGCCCAGGGAAACATGCTTATGCTAGTCTTATTCTGTCTAGCTCAAATAAAATAGCAAGGACATAGCATATTCTGTATGTTTGTTCAGTATTAAGCATGAAGTGGTCGATAATACCTATGTCAGCCTCCTGCTTAGGATCTTGTAATAAGTTCTTGCTCTGTCAAATTCATGCCTTCCTCTTCCTCTCTCTTACGTAGTGTTGTGTCTGTTGGGTCTAAATTTGCCAGCTTGCTTCATGGTGTGACAATCATGAGATGCTTTGGATTGAGAATTACAAATACAGACTCTTGGCCTTTTGAAAGAAGGTGTTGTCTTTTTAATTCAGAACATTTTGACTTATTCCCTCTTGTCTCATGCCTTCCTAGACTTATCTTAGTGAAGGGGCTTAATGAGAAAGACTTGGCTGCTGTTCCTGTTAGGTGTTTTGTTGATAGAGGTCATTAGGGCTGCTATTCCATCACTGGTAACATTCAATGCCTTTGAAAACATATTTTGCAAGAAAACTATTGAAAAACATATTGTAGGTATGGGCAAATGGGAAGCCAAGCCAAGCATTTATATGTTTATATTCACGATGCAATATAAATAATTGGGTTTGGGCTTAAACTGCATTGCAGAAAACATTTCACTCAGGCAAAATGATTTGTGTCTTTATCCGTATGAGAAGACTGGCTGCATCCCTGGCAGTGAATAAGTTAACCTACTTAGTGTTTTGTGTGTAGGCAGCATGCAGTTCCATGAGATTGCAGTGGGCAATGAAGCAGCAGAATTCAATTTGCAGCAGTGACCTAAGAGGGACTATTTTTAGTAATAAAATAGGTCAGGGGATGTGGTAGTGCAGACTGATAAATGAACAGTCTTCCCCTTCACTTGTGGGGCTTGTTTTTGTCCTCCAGTATAGAAGCTCTGTGATGGCGGAAATGAGATTCAATACTGTCACGTGATTAATGTTAGAATTTTTTTGTTGTGAAGCAATTGCAGGAAAAGCGCTAAGTTTTATTTTAGTGAAGAAAGAACATAAGTAACTACTTTGCTTAGGGATTCATGGAAAGCAAAACCAACTAGGGAGCAGGGTGTTTTGAAGCCATTGCTCAAAGCTGGTTTTAGCACTGCTGGAGATCTTATGTTGTGGTGTTGTCCATGTGACAAGCAGTTCCTGCTCTCTTTTTCTTTCCACTCTACTAGCTGTTCTTATGCACTTTTTTAGGTTGCTTCTGTTACCTGTTTGCTTTCTCAGTGATTTATGCAGATGAGCGCTAGCATCTTTGTCTCAGTGTCTCAAAGATGAAGCATGGCTTTATTCTGTTCCTTTGTCTATGGACGTTTGGAGGAAGCTTGCGAAGGATCTGTTCAGCCAGTTCTTGTGACACTGAGCAGTCCAAGTCTCTTTTTAATGTTATGTTACTTGACCTTTGCATTGGTTTCTCTGAAATTATATTTCAGAGCAAACTTGGAAAGCACTTGTTGCCAGTTTGTGTGCTGATACAAACAATTCTGTTGTTAATTAGCAGTGTAGCAAAGTCCCTATAAGCTCTAGTCATGGAGCAGTGCATGTTGATGCCATATAAAGAGCAGAAAAACAGTAGCTTTGGCCCTAAAGCCCTTTTTCAGCCTGGAAAACAAATGCTTAGCAGGAAGCAAGTGATCTCCACTCCTGGCTGTAGCTGAATTGGTATCAGTGTGCCACACCATATAACAAAGTACAGTTGCGGGATGCTCAGGCTGTTGCTGAAGCTATCTCCAGGAGTTAATGAGCCCTGGTGAGATGCACTGGGATGCCCAATTCTCCTGCTCTGGAACTAAGCAGATATCTCCACGGGGGCTGCTTAATATAGTGTGAATGTACATACCTGTGCTGGGGCTCACTTGTCCATTCTTGCCTTACGCTGCGCTGTGAAGCACAGATACAGTTGTATGACGTGGGGGAGAGATGCCCTTAAACTTTCCCTTACTTTATCTCCCATTCTAGCAAAATGTGTTTAATATTCTGACCTGTCTAGTTAGGACTGATGCAGTACCATCTAGCAGAGTTTTTATAGTGCTTAAAAATCCTTGGATAGTATCACTTTGATATCATGTTTATAAGGAAAGTAAGCTAAACACTGATCACTGGCATAAAAATTGTAAGCTCATACTGTCCTTGGCCCTTTTTTTTTTTTTTTAAGATTGCAAGTTAGTTGTGTGTCGTCCTCTAGAATAAAAAAAGTTAATAAACAGCTAAGTAATTTGCATTTCTAACTTCTGTATTTTTCTACAAAGATCAGTTTCTGTATTGTAAATAAGCACTGCATACCTCAGATAACCAATAAAGAGCCATGTCACTTGATATTTAAAATTCATGTTAAAAAAAAAAAAAAAGACTTCCAATGGGATCAATACAGTGGAGGTATTCTCAGCAACACCCTAAGAAACTTGGCGGGGCTTTTGATCACGTTTCATAATGAGTGTAATTTAATGTGCTTCTAAGGTACATCTTTTAGTAAGAATACACTATCCTGCACTTTCCTTTCTACAGAAAAGGCCAGTGATTTTTTTTTTTCTTGTTAATCTGGTTTTGCAAAAGAAAGCTTGACGATATCATTGAATATAAACTCAATCGTTTGATCTTTCTGTCTACCCTACTCATCGTGGGAGCTGGGACTTCATGACAATTCACAGTCTGTTCACTGCACACATGTGAGACAACTCAGGTGAGCAGAGCATACTGAGCCAGGAGCTCATTTATTAGGCGTGCAAGGGGAGAAATCCACAAATACTCGCAGCTTCTCTTCTTAAGAGCTTATAACACTACAGTCCACCCTCCCAATCTTCTCCCACCATGTAGATTACTGGCCTGTCCAGTATCTGATGGGCTATGCTATGTCCTTAAAGTAAATACCACAAAATGGAAAGCTTGCACTCAAAAGGTAACTGGGCCCATCTTTTTGGTATTAGCATTTAATGGTGGTTTTAAATGTGGAGGAAGACTTTTGCGCTCCATTAGGAACTAATTTATTTTAATTAATTTTTGAGAACTCTTGCTTTTCTTTATTTCCTTGTGTTTTCTCAGCATGACTGAATCAAAACCCAATTTGTGCCAAAATAATAAGCTGGGAAGATGGCTTTCTTTCTCTCATGTGAAATCATGTTTAGTGTAGGTATCGCTAGCCTGATTGTGTGTGGTGTGTTACAGTGCCTTGCTCTGGAATTTATTTTCTGCTTATTGGGGGATATGGAGACTGGCGGGGAGAAATGAACTGCAGTATCTGACAATGACAGTAGAAGGTCTGGTGGGAAAGTCAGTGATTCTGTGACAATGCTCAGTGTCTCTTCAGATTATGAGTAATTCCAGCTTCTGTCTGCTTTATAGACAGGTGTAAGTAGAGCTTTAAATTTAAGATCATCTCCTTGGCTTTGCGGTTCTTGTACACAGGAAACAAAACTGGCCACGCAGTGGGCTTTTTGTGCCCAACATAAAAGGGACTGCATTTGGCAGAGCTGGGGTGGTTTTTTTGTGTTTTTCTTTAATCCTGACATGCATGCCTGCAAACCCTAACTTGATGTGGTGGGTTGACCTTGGGTGGCTGCCAGCTGCTCACCCACCCGCTCTCTGCCTCCCCCTCCTCAACAGGACAGGGGGAGAAAATAAGATGAAAGACCTCATGGGTTGAGATAAAGACGAGGAGCTCACTTGCCAATTACTGTCATGGGCAAAACAGACTTGGCTTAGGGAAAATTGATGTAATTTATTGCCCATTAAAATAGAGTTGGATGGTGAGAAACAAAGGCAAAAACTAAACCACCTCCCTTCACCCCTTTTTACCCCAGGCTCAACTTCGCTCCTTCATTCCCAACTTGTCTGCCTGGGGAGGCGCAGGGTGACAGTGAGTGGGGCTGTGGCCAGCCATAACGGTCCCTCTCCGCTCTCCCTCCTCCTCACACTCTCCTGGGCGGCAGGAGGGGGGATCCCTGCTTCTGGGGCCCAAGCTCCCCCTGCCCCTCCTCTCCTTCCCCTCTGGCTGCCAGCAGGGCTGTTCCTCACACTCTTCCCCTCACTCCTTGCTGCCTGTGCAGCGTTGTGCCCTTTGTGGAGTACATTTTCCCAGAGGTGCCACTAGCTTGGCTGTCAGGCTGGGCAGTGCCCTGTGGTGGGGCGGTTGAGGAACCGGCTGGAACCAGCTGGCCCCTCTCCTCACAGTGGCCGCCCTGCAGCCCTGCTGCTGCCAAAACCTGGGCACACGTGGCAGCTCTGTTAAGCTCTGAGGCACCAGCAACCAAAAGAGGTAAGAGAGACGGTGTGTGAAGCAGCAGTGGAATTATGTGGATCTTTAGAATGGTCATTTAAAACAAGCAAACAAACAAACAACACTTGGATAAACACTAGGCTGAGTTATGGGAGAAGTAGATCCTGTTCCTGGTGCTGTTGCTAGTGTTTTAGTTGACATGAGGCAAGTGACCTCCATCATGTTGAAAAATGGAGATATACATGATCTCCTTTGGGGGCTTCAGGAGGAAGGATATATATTCATGAACTCTAAACTTTTAAGCTAATCTTTCCAAAGTAAGGTTTTCATGGGAAATTTCTGGACTGGCCTTGGCCTGGAGGTGTGCAAAAGGAGGCATGTGGTTTGGTCTGACTGTGCACTGTTCAAAAGGAAAATCCTGGCTTTCTGTATTCTAGAGGTCTTTCCAGCCAAAAAGCTAAGAGTGAAAAAATAAGACTTTTGTCATCACTCTGAAAATTCCAGGCCTCTTTCAGCTCAAAGACTTCCCAGAACAAGTAGCTCCAAAGTTTACTTGAACAATGTGATTGTCATCCAGAGGTGGAAAACATAGGATTTTCACACTAGGTATGTCCAAAGCCAGTTTATACCTCAACAGTCTTTTTTTCCTCTTGCTTTATGTACATGCACACACATTTGAGCAATGGGGAAACTGAGGCATGGAAAGAGGATGAGATGTGCCTGTGTTACCTACTAGTAGTTCAGCAGGAATGCCAGGAATAAAAACCATATCTCTGAGTTTCAGGTCAAGTCACAGATAAAACTTGTCCCTCTTACCTCCCCCTTATTTGCTGCTTTTTCAGCTCTTTTGTGTAGTGACTGCTGGTGTTGACTGAGATGCCCATGTCCTAACCCTCTCCATCATAATATGGTCATAGAGGGGTGCATTGTCAGAAGAGGGTGGAAGCGTAGCCCCACAATGTGGCATAAGCAATGGATTCTGAGCATTGCTGGTAGCGTGACAGGACCTGCAAAATTAATATGCTAGCTGGAAATACAAAATGTATCTCTTCTTCCTTTAGGCTCTGATGCTTCTCAGGGCAAAGCAATGCCTGCAAATCAGTGTTTCTGGTGTTGCATGTCACTCCTAGGTGTATTGCCTAAAGGAGGCACCTTGTCTAAGAAACAGACAAACAGCATTGTGTGGCTGCAACGGGTAGCAGACTGTTCTCCCACAAAAGTCATAGTGTCCTGAGGGGACCCTTATGACTGAGGTTTTTTGCTGTGCCGAAGCTAAGAAATTCTGTGGTGAACTCCAAGGCAGATGTAGGTGGATTTGCTTATACTTAAGGCGTTTTGGAGAACAGCTGCACCTAGGATAAGGGCAGGTCATTGTCTGTACTTACTACGTGGGGAGCAGGCTGTCTGCAACTGTGCAACCATTGCTAGGGTCAAAATATAAAGGGCAAATTCTACTGTAACAGCAAGCTTATTGGCTTGCCTAACATAGTGCTTTACAAAATAATCATTGTAGGGGGCTTCCCTCCCACCTCCCACCCCCAATCATATTTCATCACTTTTAATTCCTACTGTTCTGGTATGGAGCCAGATGAATTGAAGGTGTTAGGGCTTTTTTGAGCAAAAGCAGTACTTTGTGCTTTAGTGGACTCTTTCTGCTCTCCTGCTTACTGCCCTGCTGATCTGCAGGGCCAAACAGAGCTAGCAGCAGCCGGGTACAGCACTCCAAGCTGCCATTCACCATCCTCCCAGGAGAAGTTTGAATTAGAAAAGGGAGAAGCTATTTTTGTGCTTCATCTTAATTGATCAGTATCAGGGGTTTGTCCAGTGTATGCAAAGTTGCCTTACTGCTATTTAATGTGTGTAGTTAACTTCTGGTTTTTGTTGTGGGTCTGTTGACGTATCTGTTTTAAGACACCTGGAAAAATTTTTGTTTCAAAATCTGTATGCATGTCTTCAGGCCAAAATCCATGTCAGTAATGTCACAGGAAAGATTTTTAAAGAAGCACCAGGGTGCTGTGTTTGCATTTAGGCCTGATTTTGCTCACTTGGTGCTCAAATTCACATACCCCTGAGTGTACCTGCTACACGTGATTTTATGCTCAGGTACAAATATATCCCCTTTATAGTTGAGTTCTTATTTGTGGGCTTCTTGGGGCAGAGAGCATGCATTTATTTTCCTGTATTTGTACAGGGCCTAATGTGGTAGGGTCCTGGTTCATGTTTGGATTTGTAGGTGCTGGCATGCAATACTGATAAATGTTGAGTAAGTGTGGACTAAAGACTTGATTGCAGCAGTGTATGCATGAAGGTGGAAACTACCTTTTGAAAATTTGGCTTAGAAATGGTATATCAATTACAAATGTGCATTTTGTTGCATGCAGGGAAGGTTTTGGCTATTGTTGAAACTGTTTGGGAGGAGGAAAATTGGTTTTATTCCCAGGTTTGGAGTTGACTTGAGAGGATTTGTGTCAAATTAAAGATCTTGCTGTGCAGAGACTTCGATTAATAAGTTCACTCAGGAATCATAGCTGCAATAATTGTAATTGGAGGCAGGGTTTTGATCATGAGTCACCTTGTAGGGGCTATCCTCACTGCCCTTCTTGAGAAAGTGGAAATCTGGAAGAGAGGAATTTGTGTGACCTTTCATTACCAAGCTGGCACTAGAAATTGGCACTAGCTAGACCCTGCTGTTGGAAAAGGCCCGGAGAATCAGCACAGTCCTTTGTGCTCAGTTGGTGCTAGTTTAGGTCGCAGGTGTGTAGAAGTTGTATCCAAAGGGAAAAAAGCAAAACAATAAACATGATTTCAGTACAAAGGAGTGTGGTAGAAACGAGAACGCCAGGGAGTGTCAGGCAGCTTTGTCCTTCAGTGGCCCTCTAGATTTCAAAAGTTTTGAGTGGGAGCATTGTTCGGAGCTTTCAGAGAATCCAGTCTTACTAGGAGAATAGTCTTGGCTTTTGCCTCTTCTACCTAAATTTCATGATAGGTTTCTATGAAGAGCACATGTAGCTCCTGCATTGAAGCATGCAGTTGCAAAGTTCAACAGAAGCAGTATCTGGATGTTCCTAATTTTTTTTGTGAAAACTGGAGAAAGATGAGGGAACTATTGGGGAATAGTAGATGAGCTTTGGGGAAAAAGACACTTCCAACTGAAAGGCAAAGGAAGTTTGGCTCGGTTTTTCAGCCTTCAGTCAAGCTGCTGTTTCTTTTCTCAATAGTCTCTTGCTTTGAGCTTTTCCAGAGTTCCTGTTTCTTTTTATTTAGTCCATTGTTGCACATGATATTGAATAGTAAGTGAAAATTTTCAAAATGTCTTTGACAAAACTTTAAGAAGTTATCCTTGAGTCTGTAACCCAAGGGCCCCATGATGGAAAGAAGTGTGAGAGCTTCAGGCAGTGATAACTTTCTGAATGTCTGATATCTGTTTGTACCAAGTTTGACCCACAAAGGGAAGAGCTAGGATCCTTTCTGGAAAGTTAAAGGTATCCATGCACTAATAACTTGCTGAATACTCACAGGCTTTTTTGACCCATAAAGTAAATCTTCTGATATTAATTTCATTCAGAATTAGAAACCTGGAAGGAACAATATGTTCTTAAACAGTATTCTTGAATGACACTTGAATTTTAAATAACATTAAACTATATTGTAAATGGTTAAGAATTAAAGAAACAACCAATTGGTAATGTAGGCCTTGAGCAAAGTACAATATAAGAAGCACTGAAAAATGTTTCTCTGCGTGATTAAGAGAGTCTGGTTTGCTGGTTTGATTTATTGGCTGGCTGAATGAATTCATTAATTGTGTATGACTACTTTTACTTCTGGGTGGTCATTTTTCATTTCAGATTTCATTACTGGATGAGCTTTTCCTAGGGATTTTCTTATCATCTAAAATTAAATACATGAAAATGTTAGGGAGGCTCAGCCCTCCCTTTTTATATGGATATTTTTCATACTATGGTTTTACAAACTGCAAAAAAAATCACTTAGGCTGTGATAACCTAGGTTTTTTCTGCATGTGCTCATTACTTGGACACAAAAAGATTTCTTCTTACTGCAATATATGCCATGTTCCATGTTACGTTTTTCAGAATAGTGGTGTGGAACTAGAAAACCTCTTTTTTAATTAGATGATGAAGAATGAGGCAGAGACTTGTTTCTGAAACACTTTAGATGTATATAAAGCACTTGACATTCAAACACCACTGTAACTACATTTGTAGAATGAGATGTCTAGATATGCAGATCAGGGAGAGGTAAGGATAGATAACGTGTAAGAAATCAAACGACTTAAGAGAGATCCTGAACATCTTGGCTTGTAGTTTGAACACTGTTTTTTATAGGAAAGACTCATTTCCTGGACAGCTTGCAAACAGTATGGTCTGCAAACACTCCTCTCTTCAAGGATCTTCATGTTTTCAGCTGCATGAAGAAGCACCACTTAAAGAAGCATTTAAAACCACTGTTGTCTACAGGTAAAGATGCTGTTCCGGGATATGGTCCATCTCCTGGAAGGCAGCGGAGCAGAACCTCTGTGGCCTTGCTGGTCCTTCTAGCCAGAGGGCAGCAGTCCCTGTATGGGCTTTGGGTCCATAAGAACTGTGGTGTGGATATAGCTATTAGGAATTTATTTCATTCTAAAGTATGCTTCTAGAAGTGAGAAGAAAAAAGAGTGTAGGGAAATTCTCGTGTGCTTCCTTTTCTTTCTTAGCCCACATCTTCGGGTTGTGCGTCTGCAAGTAGAAGGCAGAGCTGTTAAAGACACAGAGTGAGGACTATGTCCACCCTTCTCTCCCCCTCAGTTTTGGCTTATGCTGCGCCCTGATCCTGTAATTGTATAGCAGATGGGGTGGGTGAATCCCCAAGTCAGCTTTGTGGCAGAAGAGGTTACTGTGATATTTTGACAAATCTGTTCTTGCCTGTGGGCTCTGACACTTCCAATATTACTTCATGTGTTTTCTGTGAGAACAATCTCTGCCTATGTAATACAGAAAAAAGGTCTTGTGAGGAAAGAAGGTGAATGAGGTAACTGTTACCTTCCCATAAACATATGGATGGGATGCGCAGGAGCCTGGGTAGGAAGCATTGGTCCTGCTAGCTGGCCTGGTTCCATTCAATGCCAGCAAGTTGTAATTACTAATCTCTCGTGATCCCTCTTACACAGTTTATTTTTTCTCCACTTTTACCCTATTGATACATATCTGCAATGTCAAACTCTCATTGACACCTACTGCCCAAAATTGGAATAATGGTCCATGCTCCTCTTTGTCAGTCACTCTATGGCTACTGACTGTAGAGAGAGCTCTGTAGTGAGATATGATTATTGCAATATATGTGTGTCTGTGGATAGTTTATTATGCAGAAGAATAAACTGTGTAGCAG
Source organism: Gymnogyps californianus (assembly GCF_018139145.2). Classification (NCBI taxonomy): domain Eukaryota; kingdom Metazoa; phylum Chordata; class Aves; order Accipitriformes; family Cathartidae; genus Gymnogyps; species Gymnogyps californianus. The sequence goes on along the minus strand of NC_059475.1, from coordinate 16,353,600 downwards.
AAAAGGTGAGATTTGTATATTGCTTTGTTTCTAAAGCCTTCATCTGATGATTTGCAGTATTTATAAACTTTTTGAGGTAGATTAAATAAGCTTTATCTTGGTAATCATATACTTAAATAGCAAAACATAGCAAAGACATAAAGCATGAAACTGATCTGAACCTAGCTGATAAATACAGTGACAGTGCTGTCCTATTTTTATTCAGAGTTTCATCCCACTCCAGGATCTGTTAAGTGACCTTCACTCCATAATTTAGGAGGCATACTAATTTGGACAAAGGCAGGAATGACTCTCACTGGTGTAGGGCTAATCAGAGTGAGTTTGAGTCAAACCAGTATTGTCCTCCCAGCAAACAGACATATCATGAAGAGTTAGTTTCAGCAGATGAGCCTAGCAGCTGGCCTTGAAGATAGTGAAATTTGGTTTGTTCTGGGTGAGAGGATTAAGACTGGAAATGTAAAAGCTTCTTTTGGGGAACATATTTAGCATTTATGTCAGTATATATGCATGCATGCATATAACTTACAAACACAGATGCATACATGCACATACTATAAAGAAGGCTCAGATTCATGAGAACTAGGATGTCTTCTTTTTTTTTTTTTTTTTTTTTTTTTTTTGTTAGTATTCATTTGGCTTCATTATAGCTGAATACTCTGGTGTTCCTGACTGTCTTTTCTCTGACTAACCTGAGATGAGATCTTAACTTGCAACATATGAGGTCCCTGTTGCCCCTTGATGCTTCTGGCTTGGAGCAGTGCTGGAACGTAGCAGCAAGGAGCAGATGTCCCTGCTGTTCCCCAGCTGCTGCCTCCATTACCCAGGCCTCTGGCTGTTTGTTTGCTGAGAAGTGTTTGATTGCTGGTTTGGGGTGAAGGAGAAGGATACTAGTAAGAGAACATGGCTTTCAGTCCAGGGAAGACAGAAGATGAGAAAGTTGGACAAATTAATCATTTTCTGCAGCTCAGTCTTGATATGACCTCACTTGCTCTTAGCAACAAAAAGCCCTGTTTAATGCCTGTTATTTTCCACTCTTCTGATAGCTGTCTTGACCCCCTGAAGGGTATCAGCCACCTTCTTAAGGACTCAAGAACACAGATTTTTGTCTCAGTTCTAGGCAATGTATTTGTGCAGTGAGGCACTTGACTGCATTAGGGACATCTCTAGAAACTCGAGCATAATTAAGGATATCGGATCCTGCAGCCAGAATGTGACGAGTCAGCACTAAGGATAGCAGAAGTTTAGTTATTTCCTCCTCTTCACTGCAACTGCAGCATGTCACTACATACATTTCCCTCCTGTTGAGTAGATTTTGATGTCAGTTGCTTTTTTTGATATTTATTCAGTTGGGAGCTGTCTATAATTTTGGACTGCTTATGAGGCTTTTTTTCTTAATATCGTCATACTAGGTGAACTGCAGAAATGGTAAAGATGTAGGCCTTGGCATAATGCCTCGACTTCCAGGGTGTGTAATGATGTCAGGAGAGCTGCACCCCCTCAAAGTCAGTGTACTGTAAGGAAAAAGATGATATGGAAAAATGGGACAGATTCTCTTCACAACTGCCAAAATCAGTGACAGAATGGAGCTTTCAAAAATATCTGCCATATAAGGAATAGTTTTGGAGCTCTTTTGGATTGTTTCTGGCTAACTTATCACCTAATCCTGTGTGAAAAAAGGAGAGAGACTGGGCTCAACTTCAATTCCTATGCATAGAGGGGTAACTTAATGACAGTTTGCTTTGTGTTTGTGGGAGGTAAGCCAGATTTATCATGTTTGGGTTTTTTTAAATTGAAGTTTCTGCTACCGTCTCCCTTTTTACACTCCAAAATAAGTTAGTACCCTTTATTTAAAAACAAAACAGACAAACAAAAATCCCCTGCTCCATGTTGAAAATGATACATTTTAGAAAGAACTCATATTTCCATTCCCCTTTCTGTTCCTTTGTTCCAATATTCCATTTATCAAATAGAAGGAAGTTCCCTGGGCAAGCCACGTGTTGTTATGGCTTTGTGCTGCTGTTACCGGATTTCTCTCCAGGAAAACTGCTGACACGAGGATCTGTCCCTTCTGTAGGCAGGTAGGAACACACAAGCCACATGCTGACTGCTCCAGGAGGGCTGGATTACAGCCAGTGCTGCTCAGTGGTGAGTCCAGGATGGTGACAGCCTACAGGACAAGATGAAAATGAGCTCTGATCTTGTGTTCCCAAAGCTCAGGGCAGAGCTTGCTTCATCTCAGGAACTTAGGTAGAGTGACAGGAGGACCGAAGGGAGGAGGAACACGGAGGAGTTGAGACCATGTCCTGGTTTTGGCTGGGATAGAGTTAACTCTCTTCTTAGTAGCTGGTACAGTGTGTTTTGGATTTAGTGTGAGAATAATGTTGATAACACGCTGATGTTTTAGTTGTTGCTAAGTAGCGCTTATCCTAAGTTAAGGACTTTTCAGTTTCCCATGCTCTGCCAGCAAGCAGGTGTACAAGAAGCTGGCAGGGAGCATAGCCGGGGCAGCTGACCCAAACTAGCCAAAGGGATATTCCATACCATAGAATATCATGCTCAGTATCGCTGCGAGGGCATTGGTCAGTGGGTGGTGAGCAATTGCATTGTGCATCACTTGTATTTTCTTGGGTTTTATTTCTCTTTTTTTTGTTATATTCCTTTTCATTACTATAATAATAATCATATTTTTTCTTCTTATTAGTTAGTATTATATTTTATTTTACTTTAGTTATTAAACTGCTCTTATCTCGACCCACGAGTTTTACTTTTTTTTTTTTCCCTGATCCTCCTCCCCGCCCCACTGGGAGAGGGGAGGGGTGAGCGGCTTTCTGGTGCTTAGTTTCTGGCTGGGGTTAAACCACAACAGACCATTATCTAAAATTACCTTAGATTTTTAATTGTTAAAATTGTAGGGTGGCAAGAACAAAATGAAAAATGAGACTATACTATTAAACAGTCTCTTTGTGGTGACCACTTGTGGGAGTCACTGCATCTGTACAGAAAGGTTTAAAATCTATAAGAAATTTGTTTGCAAACTTTAAGTAAGGCCAAACAATGGTGTGTCCCAAGTGTGGAAGTCCACTTGTTCTATGCTCATTTTGCATTTCAGATATTATCGTCTTGCATTTCCAGTGTGTAACAGTTAAAGCTCTGTCCTCCCACATGCTTGAAATTTTTAAATTGGGGCTGCAGCACACTTTCAAATGCCTAGGTTATAGGTTCCCATGCAATTTTCATGAAGAATCCTGTCAACACTCAAAGGCCTGTTCAGGGTGCTGCAGATAAGTTAGCAGCAAACAGCCAGTACTAACAAAGTTTTGTTTGGGAGCACAACGCTCCAACATCTGCAGATGGTAAAGCAGCAATTGATACCACTCAGGAGTCAGAACAGTCAAACAGCTCACTTAACAGGAGCTGATCCCTCCACTATGCAATCAGCTTGATCAAATGGAATAGTTGCTGCCAACAGCAATTAAAAATGGATAATGAAGATTTAATGCAGTGTGGCCTTCCACTCTGTCCTGCAAGTGTATTGAGGGGAAAGGAAGTGGAGATGAGAATTGCCTTCAAGTCAGTTGAAATAAGCAACATGTCTTTGAATTGACAAAAGCTCAACATCTGAGATATAACACAGAATAGTAATAATGAAATATCCCAAGTTAACACTTGCAGGGCATTAACAATAAAGAGTGTCTGCTAAGTAATTGCACTCAGTCTCACAATTGATTTTCTTTATGTGAACCTAAATATTTTAACTGTATCGCTTCTTTTTCCTACCAGTCTTGAATCTGAAACTTAGCAGCATTTCCTACTCTTACAGCCTCTTGGGAGATTAACAGCCACAGCATATCGATCATCACCATTTCATTGAGACCTGCCTCTTCTCTCTTTTGTGCTGCTCCTTCTTGGGCAGCTTCCATCGTGTTCATCCAGCAAGTTAATGGTCCAAGAATCCAGTGCAAGCTCCTAGAGAAACCTCCTAGGTTTTTACAGATCTCAAGTCGTTATCTAATATGACTGAATGTTGCTGTATCTCCAAGACCAGACATGCTTCCTTAATTGAACATAATGGCTTTGACTGGTGAGAACAACAAGAAAACAAAATAATAATAATGACTCACACGAACATTACAAGTAGCTCCCTGTTTACAAGCTGCATTTGGCTTGCTTTATTCTTTCATCAGGTTGTTGTTCCCAGAAGTGACTAACAGTTTTGGGAATCCCCTGGTTTTTGGCTGCAGAAGTTAGTAATGGGCAATGAAGGTGCCTGATTTCAGAGGGCAGGAGGGGCCTGTCCTAAAGCTGTAATCCTTTAATGAGCCTCAAAGTGAGCACCAAGAATAGCTAGTTAATTTTTAAAATGCTTGCTTGACCCTGGCTGCATCTAATTCCAAACTCAAATTAGGCATTTATTTGCGTACTTTCATGCACACATGTGGATCAACACAAGTCGTATCGCTGCATGCACGTAGACCACTGAACCATCACACTTCCTCATGGAGATGAACTTTTTTATTAACCATTTCTAGCATACTGTATTCTAGTTCCCTTTCCTGTGTTTAGTTATGGTATTTCTGTTTTCAAAGACACTAGTGAAGACAGAGAGGTTTGTCCTTCTGTTTTATAAATTGAATGGTTTCTACTCCCAATGTAGCTTGCTTACTAATATGATACACTTGGAGGACCATAGCTTTTCTTCCTTTCAGTTTCAGTTAGTTTCATGGACTAATGTAATTGGTGTATTTATAGGTAAGGTAATATTTTTAAATGGCCCATAAAGAGATAACATTCATGGTTTTCCAGCATATGAATCCCCCTTTTCTGGTTTTCATTTTGGAATGGTACTTGTGTTTGCAAACCTTTAGTTGCCAACTTTGGTTGCAGGATTTGTATAAACGTTAAGTGCACTTCTTTGGGTACTTCAGTGTGAAGTTTAACTTTTTCTAGCTCAGATTCACAACAGTTTGTCCAAGGAAAAAAATATGTCCCTTGTTATCTTGTCCACTGTCTGTGGGCCTCATTACGGTTCTGTGTGTACGTAGCATCTGTGAGTTGGTAAGATGTTCCTGAGTGACTGGTTTGTTGAAAAATATGGAGTATTGTAGAATTATTTTTTGTCTAGATTCAAGGAACAAATTTTCCACTTGAAAATAATCTGTGTATGTAAAGAAATACTTTCCTTAAAATCCAAAGGCAAACTCAAACCTGTCTAAAACGAGAATAAGGAGGCTAGCAAACAAGATTGACAAAAGGCTTAGAGAGTGTGGAGGTCACAGAAGCCAGATCTTAGTTTTGTAAAGACTTTTCTATACTGCCGAAAGGAAAAAGCAGGAGCATGATTGCTGAATCTCTTTTAAAAAGAGACTTCTTTTTTGGTAACTGATTCTGACACACATTGAAAGTGAAACTTGCTATCTCAAGCTCGTGGCAGAACAAAGGCCAACAGAAGTAATTACTAAATTCTTGAGATTCAAGTCTTGGAGAAATTGCCAAAGTTAGCAAGGGCAGTAGATTTAATTGCTTGCAAAGGTTATAGGTGCATTTGCTTCTCTGATTGGAAGGCTGGAATTCCATTTAGAGTGATGCACGATGTTACCTTGCAAAACTCTCAGTGCAGATTACTGATAGGCATGTGAGGATATGGGGTCTTCCTAGCTCTGCCTAGAAGGAAAGGAGCCCACGAACAGCCTATTTGCCTGTAAGTGGGGAGTCAAAGTTCAGCATGTTGGTTGCAAAATGTAGATGTTCGGGTAGAAACCAGCCTTCCAGGAAGAGGGCAGTATGGTTGTATTTTACCACACCTTATGATAATATTTGATGGTGATCACTCTAGCTAAATCCTTCAGATACAAAGGACAAAAGATCTCTCAATTTTAAGGGACTCGCATGGGAAACAAATGGGAATGGTGATGGAGGAATATGGAAGTCCTTCCCGCTCCTGCCTATTGGCCGCTGGGAGGGCAGTGTAAGGCCTGGGGGTGGGAGTGTGTTGTGGTGTAGGAGTCAGGATAGATGAGCAGATTATGTTACTTTTTCAGCCAGCCTTGATTGCATGCGATCTCCAGAGCAGTGCTGCTTACATATGGGACTTCTGAGCGTGGCCCTGGCTTCCACTGCAAGGCAGGGGAAGGTATGCTCCCGCGCAGGTCTTGTTAACTGCTGTGCAGTGTGGGGAGCATGAAGGTCACAGGGCAGAGCCCATGTTCCAGGTACTGTCTGATGAGCAGGTAAGGGTGGAAAGCAGTTCTGGTATGCCCCATACCAGGGATTTAAAGGCATTGTCAGGATGAAGTATAGAATAACAAAAGAGATGCCTGGTAACACCAAACACTGTCAATGCCATTTCTTCCTGTGTTTTTTTTTCTTTTCTGGAGGTCCCCAGAGTTCTGGTTTGTGCCCCAGAATCCCAGAGAGGATCCCAGCTGTTGGTAGGGTGGGGTGAAGTTGAAGGACTAGGAAATCTAGTGTCTCTCTCTGTTCAGATGCTGAGATGACGGTATCTGCATTTAGTCGAGTCCTCTCTATTCAGTTACAGCTGTAATTCCTGGGTTTCAGTTTTTCTCTGTGCTGTCCATCTTAAATTTCCCTTGCCCTTGAAGAAACAAGAAACAATTTCTTAAATGTCTAGCCATTTTTTTTCTTCCTTCTTTGGAAAAGTTATCATTCCCCATTAACTGTCTCAAGCTGGCTTCTGGCTTGGATGCATGGCACCTTGCTAGATTGCTGTAAATTTTTTACAAGACCACCGCTGTTTTCTGTGAGCCAGAAGAGTGTAAATAACTATGCACACGGCAGGACTCTTCAAAGATTCTCTGCTAACCTCTGACTTGACAGGTTGGTTTGTTGTTTTTTTTTTCTCTTACCATCGATTTTACCTTTTACGTTTTGCTTATCTGCTTTCAAATTTTGTTTGGAGACCCTCCCATTTCCCCCTTAGAAATCTGATTCATCTAGACAACCCTAAACAAGGAAACACCTGAGCTGAAATTGCCTGTGTTTAGAAATATGGTTGTGTTTATCAAATTCAACCAACCCTACTTTCTCTGGTATTTTTCCTTTCCTTCCTCTGTCTCTTCAGATTTGCTATCATCAAGAGTGTTTAAAATATATTCACATTTCAGGCTTAAATATAAACTTAGATTAACTACCATTTAATTAAGATAACATCGGCAGGATAATTAAACTTCCTAAGATGGAACAACTAAGCCCTTGTGATTTACAGCCTGTGCCTTGTGATTTTTTTTTTTTTTTTTTCCCTGTGCTGGATACCCACGCGTGAGTGACATCAGCTTTGAGAGGGCACACCGCTAAATGCCATGTCTGATCACAGTGCGACCACCAACCTGGCTTAGTGGTGAGAGAGACGTGGGGTTGGCTGAGGCTGAAGAGTCTTGCAGGCTCCTTTTATTAAGAATATGGTCCAAGATCTGACCAGGACTTTGGTGTGTAATGAACTGTGTTTTGGGGTTCCTTGTGGATGCAGTGTTTTTGCCTAGGAGCACCCAGGGACAACATCCTCTGAGCACCCCAGCTGGCTAGGAGACTGCCCTGCCATCGATGTCCTTGTCACCTTTCAGCTGTAATGCAAATGGTGGGATGTAGCAGGGTGTGGAACTGGCCACGCACAGGAACTGCCGGCTGCCGACAGCATAACACAGCCCTTCCAGGGGGGCTCACCAGGGTTACCTGCTGCTCTCTGCATTGCAGTCCCACAGCATTTTGAAGTGGATTTGAGGGGTTAAAATGTGACCTTCAGGCCACATCGGGTGTAGGAGAGTGCTTTAGAACATAGGAATGGGGGTCAGGGTGAGCATCTGTGTCTCTCTGATGCAAGAGAATTTTCCATAGCTGGGGTAAAACTTGACTGCATGGGAAACAGCACTTTTCTGGGGCTACCATAAGCGCTGAGCTAAAGACTCATAGATGTCATTATTTTCCACTCTGTTGTTTAAAAAAAAAAAAAAAAAAAGTGCCATATATTTTAGCTTTGTTGCTTCTTAAGCTCCTAAAAAGCTCTTTGGATTCTCATTTTGAGTTCAGTAAGGTAACCTATGCAGAAGAAAACAGAACAACTTTGTATGCATTCCAGAGAGATTTGCTCCTGGCAACCTTTGAAACCACTTATTAAAAGAAATATTTCCGCATTTGTAACTAATTGTATAGGAAACAGACTTTGGTTAGCAAATGTGTTTTTATGAGGACAAGCTGATTCATGCTTTTCTTTCTACTTCATAATCTATGCAGATGAAAATTACTCTTATCCTTTCTATGAAGCCCTTTTAGAAATCTTTTCTAGTCAGAGAATTTTTTTCAAAAGTAAGAGTAAATTAAGTGAATGGCTTAAAAATTAATATTTTATTCTTGAATAAAATGTTGCACAAGGAAATGAAAAACCAAGATCCATAAGAATTTTTTTGCTAATAAATACAGTGGCTAAGGATTGGTTGATTGAAAATTTCTGTATTTTAAATCCAAAATATTCATCCAAATACATTAGTCATAGAAGAAATGGTTAGACAGATGGATGTTTACTGTATGTGGATTGGATTTTTCTGGATTTCTTGATTTAGCAGATGTAGAGATGAAGTCTGTAAGATAATAGTGCTGAGCCAAGGCAAAGTTGCTGAGTACAGTGCCTTTTTTTTTTTTTTAAACTTATGACTCATGGGTGAATCTAAACTAGAACTATGTTTAATATTAATATGAAATTCAAAAAATGGCTTTTATGCCAGACACTGGAAATATGTCTTTGGATAATCTTAAAACAGGCTTTTCTTTCCTCCTCATAGTTCTCTGGACATTCAAAGAAAATAATATTTTGCAGTGGAAGGGAAACTTCAAAACAAACAAAATTGGCACAGTGTACCATATTTTTGGCATGCTGGTACGTAATCAACAACTTTCTGCATTTGCTTGGTTTGCCTCATCATACCCAATTCCCACCAGTTCTTCAGTATTCAGTGCCAGTTAGGAGTTTTAGCTTCCGTTTCCAAACCCTCAGCATGTTTTTTGTTCTTCCACTGGACAAAAGTCTCCCTGCTTAGGTGCTGTGTAAACACTTTACCTCTCTGCACTATCTGTCCTCAGCAGCCTGCAATGCCATCATACCCTGAGAGACACTGAATGCATGAGAGTTGCCTTGTTTGCGCTACCCCTATCTGTCTAGCTATTTGTAAAGCACTCCTTGCTGCGTACAGACAGTGCTACTCTGTTGTGTTCAGCTGTTCTAGATAACTCTAATACTGCTGCACACTTGTTCTCTTCAGGAAAAGAGTAGAAATTCCCATTGGCAGATCTTCAAGTAAACTGAGTTGTACCTGGACTGGGCAGCAATTGTTCTGAGTAAGCTTTCCTGTTCCAGACCTTTTCCTTACTGGGGAAGTAAAATAGAGGAGGGTGTAATGGAAGGTTTGTTGTTTTATTAAGATTCTTGTTTGGAGCTGGCATGTAAAAGATGCAGTTTTAGCTGTTTGGAATAATTAACTACCAAAACATAGGTGTGATATTTGTGGTTAAGGAACTGTGACTTGATGGCTTTTTTTGTTGCCCCCTTCCATGAGGAAGCTAATCTCAGCAGGTAAGCTAAACCAAGGCCAGGACTGAAACCCTAGCTGTTCTGCAGCTTTTTCAGTATGATCCATTCACCCAAAACTTGATGAGCTTCTTAAATAATCTTGGTGCATTCTGGAATTTGCTGTGCAGGCTCCATCAGTGCCTTTGAGGAGGAGATGAGGTCTGTAATGTTTCCAGAGCTCTGCCAATGCAGTCAGCATAATGGCTTTATTGAAGTCATTCAAATACCTGAGCAGAGCTGTTTCCAAGCAGGTATAAGCAGACTTCAAGGACAACATATGAGCATATCCCGAGCCCTTGTAAACAGTGACTTGAGCTGGTAACTACTAAACAGCAAGTTTTGGGGGTTGTTGTTATTATTACGTATTTTTTTTCAGCAAAAGGCTGTGACTCCCTCCCTCTGAGTCCTGTGAGAAGAGTTGGGAGGTATTGATGCCTTCCTGCAGTCCCTGCAAAAGGCAGCAGCCAATAGGCTACAGCTGTGAGCACCTCAGGCTGCCACAAGGTGTGTTTGTGCCTAATGCGTTTGGCATTACCTAAGAGCGGGGAGCATGTGTAAGTGCCACAGTTTGCTTCACTCCAAGGGTTGGTTCTAACCAACAGGGAAGTATAAAGGGAGAAGAGAGCTTTCCGTGAAGATGCTTCCTCAGGCTGAACAAATGCTATCCTGTGTACTTCACAGCTGAGGCTTAAAATAGAGATAATAAATCGATACATGTTGTGTTTTGGTTTTAAGCTGGTCTTCAGTCTCCAGATTGGCTTTTAAGTATCTTGTTGCTATGGAGAAAGAACAACTCTCTCCTATGCAGTGGGTGCGGAGAGCAGCACTCCTCACAGCGTGGTGCTGTGCTGCCTCTTCATGCTGCAGCTTTTTTTCCCAGGGAAATATGGCTGCTACTGGTATGCTGCCATTTGATCTTGTCTATACTTGTGATTGATTTCCTCCCCACTTTCCCTCTTGCCCTTTATGAATGCCTTTTCACCATCTCTGATCTTATCTTTATCTCCTGTGCCTTTTTTCTCAATGAGGGCTCCCTTCACTTCCAAATGAAAATTAGACTGTTAGCAAAGCCTTATCTCTTCTCTCCCAGATACTTCCTTTTCTATATTTGTGGTCAGTGAGAGATACAGATTTGCAGTAGGCACAGGAAAATATTTTGCTACCAATACATCCGTTTCTCTCTCTTCATTATTTTTTTTAAGTAAACGAGCCTGGACTCTGGTACTACATATACAGCAGAGACAAAGAGTGTTTCTGGAGATTGCAGCAACATTATGCATCTGCTGGTGAGTCCTTACTGCATCAGAGAGAGTATATGTCTTGACATCCAGGCATGTCAAGAGCTGTACATGTCTGTTGTTCGTGTAGCTTTGTTACATGTTGTTTCCCTCACCTCGGGCTCAGTTCCCAGCCGATGCAGGCTGCAATGCAGTTTGCTCACAGGTCATCTCTCCAATGATGAGATGATGTCTGTGCTTGGGGGAGTGAGGACTAAGGCCAGGCCAATGCAGTGGCAGGGAATACAAATGCACAGACCAATGTACCCCACAGTCCTTGAACGTCAAGGGAAGCAGCAGACTTTTTCAGTGCTGCTGTGTCAGAGCCCTGGAGCTGCAGATTCAGATGCATTTCTGAGGCTGAATTACTGAGTGCTTTTGTTTGTACTCTTTTCCTCCCCTGCTGCTAACTGCAAGGCCAGTTAGGAAAAAAAGAATGGTATTTTAATTGAAGATACACAAATGAGCAGGGAAAACTTGGAATGAACCAGAGGAAATGCTGTGAAAGCAAATTCACCTCTTTTGCTGGTGGTTGCTTGATAGCTAGAGACTGTTCCAGCTATTTTGAAAGGGCTCAGCTCCCACTGGGGCTCTGAAGTGAACAGGCCATTTTTTCAAGGCCATCTGCTGAGCTTCTGGGTGCTGCTCATTTCTGGAGACCTCTGAAACGTAAAAATCTTGTTCTCTACTTGTTTGTCAATGAGAATGCCATGTGCATACCAGATTGACCCCAATTTTTCTCTTGGTTTCCCTTTAATTTACTATATTAAATTGAATCTGTCTCTATTTTCTGAATTATCTCTGATCCCCTGCCGTGTGAAGAAAGCCTGCTCATCTCCTGCTGCTGCTCTTAGCTGATATTATGTTGTTAAACTTTCGCTTGCTCATTGTCGGTCCTGTGCGTGTCTGTCTCCAGCCAGGGAGGTCTAATTGTGAAGCTGCTCTGGCTGCCTCTAATCCTTCAGTGCCTGTATTTCTCTGCCTACCCTTGGGTTGTCTTATCTCCTTTGGGTTTAGCCATCTCGGATTATGTTTCTTTGTGCTCTCTATGTAGCCCTGAAAGCAATTCCAAGGTCAAGGCTTGGATTTACCTTAGAAAGGGAAGTTAGGAGAACGGCAGCAATACCTGGAGGGCAGGCCAGGGCACAAGGCAGTGAAAGATCTTGTGGCAAACTGCAGCTCTGTGGAGAAACATGACATTTTTCCCATGGTGGTCTCTGCTTGGTCTGAGGCCCCTGGCAACCCAGCCCTTGTGTCAGTGTGAAGTACAGTGGCTTTCTTGCTGTATTAACATGAAAGTGAATTCTGAATTACTAATGATCAGCTTTTGCCATTGTTATTCATTGTCGTGGTTTGCCCCAGCCTGCAACTAAGCCCCACACAGCCGCCCCACACAGCTGGTCTCTCACTCCCCTCCACTGGGATGGGGGAGAGAATTGGAAGAGTAAAAATGAGAAAACTTGTGGGTTGAGATAAAGACAGTTTAATAGGCAAAGCAAAAGCCACACACACAAGCAAAGCAAAACAAAGAATTCATTCACTACTTCCCCTCAGCAGGCAGGTGTTCAGCCATCTCCAGGAAAGCAGGGCTCCATCAGGCATAACAGTTACTTGGGAAGACAAACGTCATTCACTCCGAACATCCCCCCACTTCCTTCCTTCTTCCCCCAGCTTTATATGCTGAGCATGATGTCCCATGGTCTGGAATATCCCTTTGGTCAGTTGGGGTCAGCTGTCCCGGCTGTGTCCCCTCCCAGCTTCTTGTGCACCCCCAGCCTCCTCGCTGGTGGGGTGGTGTGAGAAGCAGAAAAGGCCTTGAGTCTATGTAAGCACTGCTCAGCAGTAACTACAACATCCCTGTATTATCAACACTGTTTCCAGCACAAATCCAAAACATAGCCCCATAGTAGCTACTGTGAAGAAAATTAACTCTGTCCCAGCCAAAACCAGCACATTCAGTTACACTCTACTGATGGGTATTGGGAACACAGGGCAGGACAGTGTCTGGTATTCCTGCCAGGGGTCCTTTTGATAATACCAAAAGAGAAACAGTATTAGTACTGTTCTGGTATGACCTTTAGGTCACAATAAATTGGGACTGCGCAAGCTGTCTGCTGTTGTGGTCAGCTTAGGAGCTGAGAGCTCAGTGATCAAAATGTAAAACTTGGCAGAACAATCTTGGAGGTTTTTCCAGGGTTCTCTGCCTATGTCTTCATGGTGACTCTTCTGCAAGTTGCTGGGCTACTTTTTTTGGGAAACAGGGTTCTCGTTACTGGAACAGTTACATTCAGTGATACCTCCAATGAGCAGAGTCCGCTACATGGCTGTTTTACAAGGCTGGAAAGCGAGAAGGGAAGAGAAGACTTCACAGTTCAGCTATCAAATAGTAGTTGCTAGAAAAGGAACTGCATGCCTAGGAAAATTTTCATTCTACATTTATGAACAGATTTAAGTGCTCCAGAACTAGCCTTAGAAAAAAGGTGTATGTACACATAGCATAAAAATAATTGATGTATTTCTGTAAAAACAGAAATCTGCTTATCTGCTGAAGGGAATTACGGAATGCAAATACTACATCATCATCTCTGCTGGCAAGATAAACCCAAGCATGAGGCTGGAGGTTGTCAGGACCTCTTGTTCCTGGGAAACAAATTGACATGATAAGAATAAACCTAAACTGTCACAAATAATGTAGATGTGAAGAATTTCTGGTTTCTTTTAAGGTAAATAAGATGCTATACCAAGGAATAATGGTTTGATAAATCCATATTTTGATTTAAACCTATATATATATTTTGTATATGTGTGTATGTATGGAGGAGTGAGCAGGTTATCCCTTTTGAGCTTGTTCCTTTTCCCATTTGAGATGACAGAAATTTTTGTTGCTGTGTTTTGCAGGTGCCAGTCCCAAGTCCTTCACTGGGACTACATATGTTGTGAACATGTGCTGGCAGGTTGGTCATCAGAGATTTTTTTTCTCTTAGGATCAGAGCTTGAGCAGTATGGTCATGAAGGGTCCACTGTGTTGTTTAAGCCCTTAGGGATGGACAGGGTACCAAGGCCAGAGCTTCCTCACACACATGTACATAGGCCAGTTAAGCCAGAAAGCAAACTGCATCCTACCATACAGCAAAGTTTTGGATTGTTCCTCCATGAGAGCCCAGGAGGCAATCCTTTCGGCCATTCAAAATGGTTCCCAAGTCCCGTTTAACTCACTTAACTATTAGTTGCTGTACTGAATAAAGGGCAAATGGCTTATTTTGACAAGGACTGTAGCCTTTGTTTCTATGGTTTTTTTCTTTCTCTCAGTGTAAACTCATTCTTGCAAACACATGCAACAAGAAACATTTGTGGACTTGCAAGTTTGTAAAATTGCAATTGTTTAGCAAATTTATACAATGTGAGCTGCAGCAGTTTCATCATCAGTGCGAAGCCTGTAATTGGGAAAAGGAAGAGAAGGAAAACACCTTGAAGGACTATCTTTTAGTGGTTCTTTGCTGGTACATTTTGAGGCCGTAACCTGATGGCTCAGCAGCTAGCGGGCTCGGTCCCTCACTCCGTGGTCTCTGTGTCAGCAGGGTGTTTAATATGACAGTGCTTTTTCTGATACAAGCTGCTGACTTCGGGGACTACCAAACAGATGGTGACTATGTGAGAACACATGTAAGTGGCTGACACTGTAGATCTTGTTTTCCCCAGCTGTCACACTGTTCAGGATGCAGTGTTTAAGACCAGAATCAGCATAAAGGTTTCTTTCCTTAAGAAAGAAAGGAAAAATAACTACTCCCAAATCAAACCCAAACACATTGAGGCCTCATGGTTCTGATGCCCTGAGCTATAGGGAGCTTGTCAAATCTCCCTGTTTTCCAGGTCTGCCAAATTTTAGAGAAGGCAAAAATAACACTGCAGAGTAAATTTCCTGGGTGGAGTTAAGTGTTATGGCACTATTGCAAAATTCAAGCAGTAAATAAATGTGAATCTGTGTAAAAAGAGTCCTTTGAAAGTAAAAATGAGGACAAAGGGGCCCAATGTGTATAAATAAAGCAATTTGCTGTTTCTTACATTTTCCACCAAGGACAAAGGAAATGACAGTATAATGTCTTCTCACGATCATTTGAAAGCTGCACTGTACTGTTGGATTCCTCTTTGGCAATCTTTTCTTACTCAAGTGACTGAAATCTGTCAAATTCCAACAGACAGAAACAGAACCTAATTTCAAAGTGTGTTGTCGACCTTCTTCTGAGATGGATCTCGGAATAGATCAACCTTCTGACGTTTGTTCTTATATCAGCATATGTGTAGCTTGTGGAAATTTAAATATTAAAGCATAGTGTCTGAATCATAGCAACCTTTCAGTGTCCAATGAGAAAGTCAATCTGCCTGGTTCACGTGGTACATTTGACTCCATCTACAGCAATTAGCTTTGTATGTGCTTTTTAAATTTAAAAAAAAAAAGAAAAAAGCTGAAAACCGAACCCTCTTTGAAAATGATACAATTTTGGAGCTGGCTAGTGCATAGGATTTTTTGCAGAGTCACATTGAGTTTCTCAGCAAAGAAAGAGGATTGTTTTCTGCAGAGAAGTGCTAGCGGAGGAAAAGCAAGATTCAATCAGTTTTGAAAAATGGGAAATTTGGTTGAGACGAGCAAACATTAAGCTGCCTCAGATGACCCAGTTGCACCCAGCAGTTTCTCTGCATACAGTGCCTGGTGCAAAGTGTATCACAGCAGTGCAGTAATTTCAAGGCATAGGAGTAGTGTAGTGGTAAGCACTCAAGCAGAGGGCTGGGGCAGGTGATCTCCAGAGGTCCAGCCTAAATTATTCCATGTCCTGAGGCTGTTCCTGTCTGGGATCCATGAAAGTTTGGAACAAAAAGTTGGGTTTAAAATACAGACATGGAAAAAAGGAGAACAGTGAAGCCACACGCTGGCTTTTAGGCAGTAAAAGCCATATGAATTAGCTAAAGTATCATGACTGAAAGGAAGCCTTCCTGAGGAAGGGAGGCTGGGGGCACTGTACTCCAAATGTCATTGTGTCATTCTCTGTTTTCCGTAAGCTGTTTGTCTCCAAAATTTTCTGTTGAAAGCCAGAGCTAGCGCTGTTGCATCTGAAGCATTTATTTTGTGATTCATAACTGTGACTGACACTCAGGAGAGAGATGCCTGAATGGAAGGACATTTGAAAATAGTTTAGTAGCCAGCGCAAATGCCCGGGGAGCAGCCAAGCCCTTAACTAACAGGAATGAAACACTGTCCTATTAACCCTCTGAGCCAAGGGGAACTGTATTGCTGAGATCCTGCTTTTTATTGCTGAAGGGGTAAATTAACATACTTACTTAGCAAAATACTCAGAGATTTGGTTGTATTTTACCCTGCTGATAAAACTGGATAATGATTGTTTTCAAGTTTTTTTTGCATGGTTGGAGATGAAAAAATATGTGTGTATTGTGTGTGAGCCTTTCCAGACAGCACGTGACTCTGTTCCGACCTGCTGTCCCTAGTATAAGATGTCTCCTCAGAGAAGAAGGTTAAATAATGCCAGCATTGTAGGACAAGAGTTTTGTAGCGTGAGTAAATATCACCTGTTTAGCTGTAAGCAAATAAATCCTTTTAAATATCCCAGTGGATACCTTAGGGGAAGAAACATGTGCATTGAAAATGAAAGCAACTGGAAAATATTGTAGCCTTTAAAAAAAAAAAATCATCAAGATTTTTTAAAACTTTTTTGCCATTTTTGTCTTCTCTTGGGAAAAAATGCTGACTTTTCAGTGATATATCAAAAATATGTCTATATTCAAAAATAGAACTATTTAGGATGGAAAATCAAAACAATTTTACTTCCTTAAGTTTCTGGATAAATACATTCTATCAAGAACTGAATGTTTATTCTGAGGAGTTTTGATGGAATACATTTTTATAAGCCCTAGTTAAATAAGATTTACCTTTATAAAAAGGTAAATTGTCCTAACTCACCGTCCATCTGATATTGTATGTTCTGTTATAAAAACAATATAGAATTTCAAAGTGGATTTCTGAATGTGCTACGCATTCCCAAGGTGGGCAAAGTGCAATTACTTATCTTTTTGGAAATGCTGGTCCTAAAAGGTTTTGGACTTTTTCAAATACTTTAGTGCTCTCATGAAAAATGGAAATATCTCCAACTTCAGCTGCAAGCTGAAGCTATGTATATAGCTACTGCGTAATGCCTACACAGTGGGATCCTGGTTTGGAGGAAGGTTGTGCCTGCAATTATTATGTCTTCATATTAATTACAAAGCCAGGAAAAAGAAATAGGAGTATTGTTCCTCTTCTTTGAGGAAATCACTGTATTTCAAGTTTAATTTAAAAATAACAAACACCTTAAAAATCTTGTACAGTTGAACAGGAGATCAGTGTCAGGGTTTTTCTAGAAAACTTCAAGCCCAAATATACCAGCAGATGAGAGACTGCCATATGCTGGCGTATTCTGCGAGCAGAGTGTGGAAAATCACCCCTACTCTAAATCTCTGAAGCTGAAACCAGGTAAGTGTGTCCTCTTTAAAGGACGTATTGCTCCTGTTGTCACTCCTATCTCTTCTGACATTGGCATTTCTAATATTCTGGTTCAAGATCTCAGTGCAGTAAAGATTCGTGGTTGGTAGGTATGGGAGTTGGTTTTCTTCCTTGTCAGAATGGACCACTGGAGTCCTCCTGCCAGGAATATGGAAACAGAGAAATATTGTAAACTTTAATGGAAATTAACTGAAATTTAAAAAAGAATAATTTATAATGTATGACTACATAAAAAAAAAAATCTGTTTTGCACCTCTTTTGTTCACAGTATGGATTTCTTGTCTTTTCAGCTTTGCTTTACTGTTTTGTGATCCAGAATACAAAACTTGTTAACTGTTTATTAGCATACTCTGATATTCTCAACATCATACTTAGTTATTTATAAAGAATGAGTTAATAGATTAGTAAATAACATTTAAAAAGTCTTGCTTATTGATTTCCAATGTAACAACAAATAGGTGTACCGACATAGTTAACTGTACAGATAATTAATGGCTGCATGTTTGGAGCCAGATTCTCTGCTATTATAATGGTGAAACAAGTGATTTGCCAGCAAACAACTTGGCCTGTTTTCTGTTTGGCTGTCTGGAAATGCATTTTTACTTCGTAAGCCCCAGTGTTTTGGAAAATCTGTCTGCAGGTAAATCATGGTGAAATGGAAACTATCATTTCTAGGAAATAGCAGATGTTTAGGGGAGTTGGTGAGTGATAACTGCAGTACTGGGGTAATTGTCACATTCTCAATGGGCATATCCCTGGTTGATGGCCTTAAGCTGGTAATAACCGAAGAGTTGATTTGTTTTGTTGGTTGTTTTTTGTTTGTTTGTTTGTTTGTTTTAAGGGGGAGGTATAGCGCATCAATTAAAAAGCACATTCCTACATGCACAAGATTTTAAATTGGGAAGCTGGTATCTATTACTGGGTGGAATAATCATTTTAAGTAGCTGAACTAGATAAGCGCATGTTGACATTTTTGTTTGTGCATAAATTCATTCTTAATGTTGTAGGGCATAGTTGGATGCAGGGAACATTAAAAGAGGTTGACAATGTCAGAACCAAGATTCTGGTGTCAAACAGGAGGTGAAATTCACTTTATTCTAATTATTGATTAAAATTTTATTAACAGACTTTAAAGATATTGGTGGGGCAGGTCTTCAGGGATAAGCAACCTAAACATGTGCCTTCCTGTTTCCATAGCAACACATCATTTTCATCCTTTCTAGGCAGCCTAGACTGCATTGTGTACTGCAAGAGTATTAGATTCAGAAGAGCTATATTAACAGCTCAGTAGTTTTCCCTAAACCTTGCTATTAAATATTTTTAGTTTGGATGATCATTAGAATAAAAAAGTGGTTGGGATTATTGTGCTTTTTTTAGAGAAATAAATCATGATAGTAGAGCTGAAAATGAGAAATAACTGGCAACTGGGGTGAAGTGTTTTGGTCCAATTCATTGACTGCAAAACTGGCTATTCCTGTGACCATGCAAATGTGCTTTGTTAATAAGGTCAAGATTTTAGCAGGAATAGTTCTTGGTCTGGTGGTTATTGTTAAAATCTTTGGAATTGTTTTTGATTCATATTGTTTGAGCTGTTGGAGAGAATTGAAGTAATGTAGTAAAGGTTAAGGCTATAAATGGTGGCCGTTAGCAAGGATCAGTTTTCCAGCACTGTGGATCATGGCCTTGGAAGCGCATTTAGAGGTGGCATTTTCAAGCTCAACGTGAGCGATTTGGTAGCTTTCCAGGGTACTTGAGGCCATTTCAGACTGCAGCATATTCATATTTTGCTGCGAGCTTGAAACTTTTATTGGATTTGGAATGTCAAACTTGTCTGTCAAGTCATAGATTTCTAAGACTGGAACAGAGCATCTCAGTATTATTTTCACGCAGTTCTCAGCTGCAGTGAGCACAGAAAACTCCTTTTAAAAGTGTATCCTTTGAATAGAGAAATATCTTTTAGAAAGATGCATCTTTTGTCTTGTCTGTAAGAGATGAATAGTTCGGTATATCCCTATGCAAATGTTTATTACTCTCTATGAAAAAATGTGTGCACCTTATTTCTTCTCTCCATTTGTGTAGTGTCAGTTTCCCAGTGATGAATCTTTGTCAAATACAGCAATGTGCTACAGTGTTTTCTGAGCTGATTGCATGCACATCTTCTGTTTTGGCATTGTGGAGGCTTAAATTACTGTTTAAACTGTGAATCTTAAAATGCTATTTTAATGTTACCACTATACAGTAAAAGAAGCAGATTACCATGGGGGAAGTATTTAAGCAATGCATAAAGATGCAGATCACAATATTTTCCTTTGGCCTTCGGGATGTTTAATTTTCTGTTTCTCCATTGGTATAAATTTTTCCATGAGGTTACATGAGGCATGTCAATAAAAATCAAGAGCTTTCACAGTAGTTGTTGCTATAGTTACACGGTGCAGCTCTTAGCCTCCTGCACAGAAAGTAAACCACCTGCAATTCCATAAAATCCTTTATTGGCAGAGAAAGATTGAAAGAGACAGTACTGGTGTGCAGGTACAGAGCAAATTCTAGGTTGCTCTGATATCCTTGCAGCTAATGCTGTCTTCATGCAGAGGTCTGCAGAAATGCTTTATGGATGAGGACAGCATGGAAAGGCGACAAAAGACATCTTTTGGTGGGGAAAAAGGTGCTGGATGCAGAAAATGGAAGATAAGAAATAAGTACCAAAATGAACTAAAAAGAATCTCAGTTGATAGCATATCTCAGCTCCAGGAAAAGAGGGACTAAGTTGCCTTTTAAAGCCCTCCATACAGACAGAAATGGCACGCTTACAGAATGCTGCTGTTCTCCTGACTCTGGAATTCAGTGCTTAACTTAATCCTCAGGGTCTGTACAGTACAAATGTTGAAATCAACACTGTCTCTTAGGAAAAGCTTTTTGTCTCAACAGATCTCATACACATTCAGGAACCCTAAAATGGCTTTTAACATGGCTTCTCTGTACTGAACTTACTTAACTGAATTCTACTTTCACTATGTATTATTTTCTTTTCTCTTTCCTATATGGCCATTAATTTAAGGATTTGGTGTGAATTACTGCTATAAACCGTAGACTTTTAAAATCTTCCCTGGGATAGACAAATGTCCCTGGTCCGTAGGTGGGGAAACAAAAGCACTGAAGAGCATTTTCCTATGGAATTGTTCTGTAAAGCAGGCCTATAAAAAGTTGTCTTTACCTTCACAATTCCCTTCCTTGAGTTCTTTTTATAACTGAATGAAGTAGGACGGGTTTATTTCATATCAGTCACCATGTGAGAAAGGACAGTGAAGTAAGTGCATGATGTCTCATCTTAGGTTAAATTTGAATGTTCATTTTTCAAGTATGTTCTAAATATACAGATGAGCCAAGATTCCAGGACCCAATAATGCCTTCACTGCAGGGGTTTTATTCACTTTTTTCTTAAGTTCCAGACTTACAGAGCAATGTGAATCTAATCCCGTGGATGATTAAATAAAACAGATATTTTAAAAGTTTTTTCATTATTTATTTTCATTACACAACATCCATGGGCTCAAGGTGAGGTCAGACCATGTAGTAGAGGAGGCGGTGAAAGATGTTCCCTGGCCTAAAGAGATAACAATATAAATAGCTAAAATAGTCAAGACGAGGTGGGAAAATGTAGAAACAGCAGAGTCAGTGAGTAGCCTTTGGCCAGTAATGCAGGCAGCACTCAGAGGTTTAGTCCCCCGCTGTCGTCTGCTTCTTGTGATCGTTTCTGCCATTTGTCAGGAGGTAAGGTCTGACCAGATCCCTTCAGAGCTCAGGAAGGAGGATTATATTTTTGCTTTGTGCAGAGTAATTCTCCCTCTATAATGAGAAGGTTTAGAGTCACAGGGCTAAGAGGAGCAAAGCGTTAGTAACGGCAACTGATAGCTGGAAATGAAGGAATTAGTCATGACTCAGGTTTTTGCTCTCAACTACAGTCAAACCTTTTTCCTCATGGCTTCTTTTCTCATTTCAAGGAGAAGCAATTGGTCCCCTTGCCATTCCCATCAAGGCTTGCCTTCACTGCTTAAATCCTGTTAAGACCTTTGCTGATTACCGGTTGGAGAAGCAGTTTTGAATTTATCCATGTAGTCAGCCTGAAGGAGAACTGGTTACCTAATCACATTGTCAGCTAAGTAATTTTTGCACCTCTTGGGACGTGGGTCTAGCCAGTGCATGCTGAGGCTGAACTTGACTTACATTGCCTTGTGGATGAAAAGTTGTGGTCAGTATCGTGTTAGTCAAATGAAATCTTCAAAAGTAGAATTATGCTTTGGAATGAATACAAAGTTGTCATTGTTTAATTGTCCTCTGGAGAGCCAAAAATTTCTCAGTAGCAAAAGCATCCAAAAAGCATCTCTTGCAGAGAGAGCAAGAAATATTTCTGCCTGCAAGAGCTTTGGGAACTTTCTAAAACAAACAAAAAACCCCAACCAAACAAAAAAAACCCACAGCCTAATTAAAAAAAGAATGAAATAAAGTGGTGTGGGAACTGTAGACTAATTAATTAGAAGGATCTCCTAAGAAATTTCTGAAAAGGATAGCCTTTCATGCTGGAAAGTAAACAGTTCCATCAACAACCTTTCAGCAAGGCACATTGGCTAGGAGAGAAGCTGTTGAAAATCAGAGCTACTGAAATTAATGGAACCATATTTCAACACAGTGATTTAAAGACAGTTCTAAACAATAAAGAGCTACTACTTAGACATAAAAATAATTCATATTTCCTAAGAAATTACTGAAGTGTAATGTTTTTCCTCCATAGTAATAGGCATTCTCATGCAGAAATTGGGAACAAACTTAATCCATCAGGTAGCTGAATAAACTTATGAAGTCCTCTCTAAATTTAATCATACACAACGTAACTGCCTTTGAATCAAGACTTTGCTTCTTTTCCTTTCCTGTAGTGTATATTTGAACCAACTAGATACCAAAGATGCAGTAAAACTATAAAGATAGAGCATAGTGTTTACTGAAGTGGCACCTAATGCAGTGCTGATCATCATGCTATAGAAGGTTTTATTAACTGGACAACATTTTGAGTTGTCAGTGTATACGTGACATTTTGGAAGATTAGTTTATGTCTGTATTTTGAAAATTGTTTGAAGATTTTGGGGGCACTTAATCTCAGTGGGTTTCTGATTTTGCCTTTGAAGTATCTGATTTTTCAGAAAGCTCAATGTCTTCTGACAAGTTTGTAAAGCAGCTTGGGCTGGGCAGCTAGGGTAAGATTTTTCTGCTTTAACTTTAAGCTAGTCAGATATCTGTAGGCAGTGGAAAGGAAGAGATGGGTAAAAGGGTGGTAGAAGGATTCTTTTGACTTCAGGTATTTGCCTTGGATGAGATGAACCCCACTCTGAAAGTGCCTGTTTGTCACTTGAGTATGAAATGAGTTAGGTGCCTAGGTGAAGAATAGATACGTGCATACATATGTACATACCTGTAAGTAGACGCACCATAGATGTTTTAGGCTTAGGCAAATTGAATCCCAATTCCAGAAACTGAGGTACTCCAAATCAATAGTGATCATCTGCAGAGGGATGTGTGCAGAAAAAGAAATCATGTTGTGCGTTGCTACTAATGCAAGGTCTGAAAGCATGAAATCTGTTAAGCAAAGAGTTCTGCAAAAGATAGCCAGGCCTGAGGCAGGCATTACTGACTGTGAAAGGTGATGGAGTGAGATGCAAGTGGGTAACGAAGCAGTGGCAAATGGGCAATGCATCTTTCAGTTTCAAAGTTATGTCACTTCACTGTTGAAAACAGGTTTTTACAATTTGGACTTAACTCTCTCTGGCAACAGCCAAGATGCTGGCTGGTTCGTACATCTACCTATGTAGATACTAGATACATGTCTCCTCTATTTGCCTATGCAAGATCCGTAATTATACATATATTTTCTGTAGAATACCTGTCTGCATGTGTGTATATGTGCATACAAATATTTTACGAGCACAAATGTTAAATGTAGTATTGCCAGTTGTGTTGTAATACTTTTTACTCTCTTTTTTTGGACAGTAAATTGATAAAGACAATGGGTGGCTGTGGTCATCCTAAAATACCTTGAGCTGGTTGATTCTGGTATCCTTTGTAGTATTTTTAAATAAAGATTATGGTCTTTATTTTTAACCTTTCTGTATCAAAAGTTATATGGAGAGCTTTAAAATGCTGATAACAACCAAAAAAAAAGGCTCTAATTTAGGGAAAGATAGCATTTTTAAGTGTTTGAGTGATTTGGGAACACGAGTCACTTATGCAAAGTTGATTGAACGCTTAGTTCTTATTCTTACTTCGTTTATTCCTGAGTAGATTTAAGAAGCCTCCAGAGTCAAGAGAATGGCGTTTTGGTTCACCCATGAATAGAGACAGTTCTGTTAGTAAGTGACGTTGAAGAGTGAAGATGTCTTGGCTGTACTGTACAAGAAATATTTTCATTATTGGTATTCAGCAGGCTTTAAGTTATCACAAGACCTTTGAAGCAGAGTCAGAGAAAAACAGTTTTAAAGTTATTTAAGGAGACACCTCAACATTGTCTGAGTTTGTTGTCTTCATATTTGGTTGTTCTGTTTTCCAGCAGTTTAAAGAATAAATTCAGCTTCTCTCATATTCATGTTGCAGGTTAGTGAGAACTACTTTGGACAGCATTCATTTGTTTGTATGTTATATATATAGTCCTGTGGACATACATGCATATCATGTATTGCTTTTCTTGCTGCAAACTGAGGTTTGCTGTTTCACCAGAAGTTCGGGCTGATATGGGTTTAGTATTATCCATAACTTAAAAGCCTTTCATGCTATTACTTTTTCTTTGTGAGTAATGATAAATATTTGTCATAGTGCCAAATGTGGCCTTAAATTCTAACTAATTTTTTTCTGTCTAGCTTTCTAGATTACTTTCTATAGCTGCTCCTGCTCTGTGATTAGCTTAGTGCCAGGTATAAGATGGAAGAAACTGGCTTTGTGCATGGACACGGGAAAGAACAGTGAGGCCAATGCAGGAAGGAGACCCTGTATTTCCAGTGTTTCCGCTTCCTCCAAAGTGAGGAGAACAAAGCTCTTGAATTCTTAATTTGGTCAAATATTCTTTCAGAGATAGAGTTGGGGGTTTTGTTTTGGTTTTTTGGGGGTTTTTTTAATTCTGAAGAATACTTTGTTATCCCAGGTCTCTTGCAGATATAGTCCTTCCAAAATGGTGCCAGATATTCCTGTCTTAATTCCAGCTAGTTTCCTCTTCTCCCTGAGGTTATGCAGAGGATCAGATGGGATAGTGCCAAACAGCATCTCAAGGACCCAGCTTGCGTTGTCCATTCTGGTCCTCTGACCTTCTGGAGCTGGCATGGTGCCTCTGCATCCCTCTGCCCATCAGCTGTTCTCCCTGTCACTGTGCCACAGACGATTTTACTTTCCAACCTCAGATCCCTGCACCTGATGCATGAATGCTGTTTTTACTATGGCTATTTTGCTAGGGTCCAGAAAAATGTACTAGAGCAGAAACTTTCAGAAAACATCTCTGCAGTATTAATTGCAGGAGGTTTTAATCTCAGGACACTCTTTTGTGCTTGCCTTCCAAGGACTGACTTCATACATTCCCTCTACTTAAGGAGCTGCCTCCAGTTCAGAATTTAGGTGCATCTTATACTCATGGAGGCAGGGTGGTGAGGTGTCCCCAAAATGTACCTTGAACCCTATGCGGCAGAGGTGTTGTTTGCCTTTCCTAATCAGAACAACTCAAATGGTGTCACTTGGCACCCGATGGCATCCCAAATTCTGCCTGCATTGCTTTCCCAGTCTTGCTCATTTCCAGGGAAGATTAGGCAAGAGTGGTGTGAACAGTAAATGTACCGACATCTGACCCACAGAGGAGGTTGAAGGTAGAAATGTGGAGAAGCTGTGCTGCAGCAGGGTTATTCTCTGACTAAATGGCCTGAGTTTGTAAAAGGTGTGTTTGCATACCCATATGTACTCCATTCCACTTCAGGGCTAGGGTCTCTTTAGCCCTGTGTGTTGCTTGAAATGGTTGGTTTTTGCCAGCTCAGTATTGAAAATCAACAATGTTGGGGTTTTTTGGGGGTTTTTTTACAAGAATTACAGGTTTATAATTAAATAGTTCAGTGAATAAAAGTAAAGGAGAATAGAGTGAAATTTGTCCATACAGATATAAAAAGGTAAAAGTTAGCAAGCTGTGCTTTACATCTTGCCCAGAATCTCTGTTCTGCACCAGAAAAGTATGTCAAAATCTGTTTTTGTCTAAGTAAACTAATGTTTGCTTTTAACAGATATTGATGGCAGAACTCTTCCTTTACTTAATATCAACAAGTAATTCCTCCAGAGTTCACTCAACAGTCATGTATGATTTTGAACTGATATTTGGGGAAACAGATCCAGTCCTGCCTTCTGGGCTCTTCCTTTTTTGAAGCTGTCTGCTTTGATTCTCTTTCTGACCATTTTTAATTCTTATGGTATGATGCTTATTTTTTAATTATACCTGACAAAGCGTATTCTCCCACTACTTCTTTTATATCCAATATTGACAATTTGCTTATTTTTTTCCAGAACACTTAGTAAAATATAAAATACTGCTCTAAAAGTACAGCTAAAAAAAATAGAGGTGTTATTCCTAAGGTCCTGGTCTTCCTGGCTATTGGTTACCTGGGAAAGGAAAGAAAATTTGTGTCTCCTCTCTGGTAAACATTATTTGGCTCATTACTTTGCACAAGTTTCTTGACTGGGTGATACGACTAAAGTTTCCAATCTTTTCCTAACCCTTAAGAAATGGGAAGAGCTAGAACATTTGGGTTCTGCTTTGCAGTAGACCCTGAAAACCCTCTCTGAAATCAGAGAAATGGCTTAGCCACATAGATGGAACTGAGGGTGCGGTTTGTGGTGGTATTACTTTGCAGTTTGGTTTGGGGGGGGGGGGGTGTGTTGTTTATTTGGTTTTTTGGAAAGTATTTTTCTTCAGTATTCAGCTACTGTTTTACTTGCAATTGAAAGTTAACACAAGCCCAAACCTGCAGAGCCAACCTCAGGTAAAAACATTGTGTTTCATCTGCCCCTTTGAGCAAACGTGACTTGCCTTTGGTGCACACACTTAAAGTAAACCTCTTTAAGGTCTGTGTTCGAAGTCTGAATCATGGGATTATTTTTTTTTTTTTTGCTTACTTTCATCTTTTGTCGCAGCTCTGTCAACTATCTCTCTATTTTCTTCTTTAAAAGGGATGCTGTTAATTCACAGAACTATGTTATATGAGATAGAGGGGAATGATGGTTTTAAGTGGCAGCAATGTTAACGTGGGGATGTTACCAAGTCATTTACTTTTTCCTCTTTTTCTAGGTGCTCAAATGGCCCAACCATTGCTGTATCTGGGTAGATCTTGAGTTACCCCATTTAGACCCCAACACAGTGGCGAGTATAAGGATCCCTGTAACAATAGGCACAAAAACTGAGACAGACAGACAAGGCACGTGACCCATAGGAGTTTTATTAGATGTGCACTTGCACTACAGTACAGTGTGGTATAGGCACACCTGAACCAGATACAAGTAGGTTAACTCAAGTACAACAGTTGCAGCGCAGAGGAAACGTAATCCACAAATCCTGCCCAGAAAGGAGGGTTAGTTCATCTGAACTCTCTCCAACTACAGCTATGCTATAGCTTGTATCAAGCTAGGTATTTTAAAGCTCTCGCGGGTACACATGTACTACAGTGCTGTCACTGTTAAAACTGCACTGTGACGCTTGCAGGGGAGCCGTCATCTGAGCCATTGTGTTACGCTAAGAATACAACTTGAAACTTAGCAAAGTAAGGCATCCTAATAACGTCACTGCTGAGTTGCAACTACTTTTGTTCTGAGGCAATGTTTGCGTAGCTGTGAGAAAATCTACTAGTTCAATCAGTAAGAAGAAAACTGAGAAACTCAGTGACCACTTGTTTCCTTGATTTTTCTCTTTGCGTTTCTAACACTTTAGCTTATGACTTCTGGACTTCACCTCAGATTACTTGTTAAGCATGGGAAAAAAGCCCTCACTTGTTTAATATCAACAAGCACTTTAGACTTCACTCAACAGTAATGCACATTCATATCATGTGTCTTGAAACTTGACCAAAATGCAGCCTTACAATTGATAAGGGAAAATGAAAGGGGAAAAGTCCAAACTAAAGCCCATTTAAACACAAAGCTATTTTACAGAAGATGTCCATATGGAAAGTTTACACATTTCACATCTTGTTTCTGAGTTAGAGAATTGTGTTCTGCAGAAAAGGACATCTTTAGAGATAAACCCCAGAACACTCACTTTTGTTCAGTGCAAACAGCCCTTCAGGGGAAGAGAATAGCAGTCAGATAAGAAATGGTAGGTAAATGTGACCATATGGAAAACCTTTTTTTACCTTTTGTTGTATTGTAAGTATTTTTTATAGGCTGCCAAGGACTGACAGCCGTATATAGCTTGGTCTGCATGATCACCTTAAAACTACATACTTGTAAATAGACCAATGTATGATACAAAGAGTTGCTTTATAAAACATGTTAAGCACCAAAGCATTTCCAAAATATTCTTTTCCAACCTAGCTGCTCTTTCTTGAGGAGAGGGTTCCTGAGAGCCCAGTGGAGTTTCTTGTTTCTGACTTCAGCCAATGAAGTAGGAGGAAGCACCGTTTCACCTGCATGCTGCTGCTCATCTTGCCGTCTATACCTTCTCCTGCTCTATGATTTGCTTAGTGCTTTGAAAGCCACATGTAGTACTGTAATGCAGTTTGAGGGGTTTGTCAGATTCTTGCTTCTGTGTTCATAACTGAACTTTTTATCATCTATTACTTTTCTTAGGCCTGTGCTGAAGATGGTCTTCAGTTCTAGGTCTTGGATGTAATGTTCTAGGTCAGAATGAATCGCAACTGTCCCCTCCTTTTCTTTTAATAATCAGTTTAAAGCGTGTATAAATTTGAAATGATAATGTTTGATACCCAGAATACATGGGTGCAAATGGCCATGGCACCGTATGGTCCCTGGGACACTTAAATGACTTGCACCCTTCTAGATGTGCTTTGACATACTTTATCCATTTTATTTTGCATGGACAACCTCTTACTAAGCACTTAGTATAAGATATTTTCTGTATGTTCTGTTTCACATCATACAGAGGGTCATGAGACTGCAGTCTCTGGCTCTGTGATGAGATCATGATTGTCTAGTTCAGGTTGTACAAAGTTAAAGCACTGTGACATATTTAATGCCTGTCATTTTGAGAAGCAGGGATGTAAGTTCTGAATGAAAGTCACTCTCTGCCATGCCTGATATTCTGATGAAGCAGACATTAGTGCCATGTTCAGAGCCTCAAGACAAATCTCTCCATTAACTAATTTCTGTCAGGTGTTTTTGTCCTGTATGTGAGAGCAAAATTTAAAGATTTTCTTGTCTTCTACAGGTGTAAAAAAAAGCATCTTTAATGCTTAATCCTCTCTGCACTGCAGCTGCTTCATGTATGATATAATCCTCATGTATTGTCAGTGGACCAGATACGTTCAGTCTTGCACAAAGTCGTGAGCCCAGGTTTTGTTCTGTGTTGAGTTGGAGATGCTTTCCTGTTGGGAGGGAATTGACATGTTTGAGTAAAACCAAAAGGAAAACCTTGTGCAGCACATGTGAGCTTTAGTTGTAATAAGTACCATTTGTGTTTCCCTTTGAAAATAGAAATGTGAACAGTTAATCCTTGCAATAGATTTCTCTCCTTGCTACCTACGCACAGCAAAGCAAACATCTCCATCTTACAGGACTTCAGTTTTGCCACAGAAACTGGAAACGTGCAGCGGCCCAAGAAATCTGTAGTTGCAAATATGTTGATTTTAAATTGTAGGATATAGTTTTGTGAATTTCTTCCTTGTGTTTCTGTCTTCAAAATGGCAATGCATAACTGAGAAGGAAAAAATAAAATCCGTCATAAACTAGCCTGAATGGTAACCTGCACCGTGGCTTGTTTGATGTAACGTGGAATGATTTTTTTAAATAGGTGCATATTAATTTGTGCGGTGAGCCATTCAGCTCCTGATTTGAAGTGTCCTGTTTGAACAGAACAAAACTTCTATTGTCATTGTATATTACCAAGATAACACTGCCTCTAGTGAATGGGCTTGGTTGTTTGCCTGATGCTTAAAACAGTGCATAGGAAAATGCACAGCATGTTTGTATGAAACTGCTAAGGCTTTTTTTGGTAAGTGCCATTCTTACTGTATCTTTCCCTACTTCTCTGCATTGCTGTATGCTGGACCCCCTCCCCATATACTGTTTTCAGGCCGTGCCAGATGTGCTACATTGCTCTTCGCTGCATGCTCGGAAATTATGTTATCATAAACACGAGTCTTACCCCTTCCCATTTTGTAACTCTTGGCTATTCGTATGCTATGGAAATGAGGATAGAAAAGATGTGCTCTGTGCTGCTCTTCTGTTTGCCATTCGTGGGATAGATACTGGTATTGAAGGAGAAACTAGAAATTAGACTTTCCCAAATGAAATTAATTTCAAAGGAGATGTGTAGCCTTATTGCTCCATTTTACAGTATTCCACATACCACTGTGGCTCCCTAAGCCATACTAGGCATCTTTTATACTCAAGTTGATTTTCTGACTCTCTTCAATAGTTAGTTGTATATCGTAATTGGATATTTTGACAGTTGGCCTTGAGGCCCTGACCTAGTTTGAAGTCCCTGCTGTATTACACAATATACAAGTACAGGCAGAGAGAAGGTCTGACTAACAAGACAGTGCTTCTGCTGTAAAAAAATAATAATTCACATAAGATATTATTTTATAGCACCAAGTTCGAGAAGTCCATATCATGCAGGCTTCATGCATTTGTTATGATTAGCTGTTTGAGGCCATTGGAAGTTGTTCTTTCCAGGTACCAGGATGAACCACAGATGCATGACCTAAAGTCATCTGATTTTTCACTTCTGTAAAACCACTGCTGGGGAGGGGACTGAGTTGGTCTAGGTCCACTGCCTGGGGAGAGCTACTAATGATGTAAAGGTGGAGTGAGGACAGATTGTCGACTGGAGGCTAACTTTGAAATCAGCATGTCTTTAGCACCATGACTTTGTACTTAATATCAGAAGTTGTATGTTGTTTCCTATCTGTATATTGTGTTAGCACTGCAATGCCTGTGATTTTTATCCAGTTTACTCACTGTGAAGTCAGACACACATTTCTGAGGGTTACGGTCCTGAGCAACTCCAGCAGCAATTGGATGGGCTGCCTGGAGTGCACGACAGCTTACTCCTTGAAAATGTGGGTATAAACGTAGCTCCATAATAAAAGTGGCACTATATGAATCTCTTAGTTGGTTTCTACTTTTGGAGGTTCCATATAATGTCTTGGGATCGTGTCATCTGATATTCCACTTACCAAACTTTGCCTTTAATAAGATTTTGCAGAATGCTTAGACTTCCCTTTTAGTTACTAATATTTTTCCATGTTTTCCTGCAGAAAACAATTGGTATCAATCCTATTTCTTGTATTCTAAAATTGCAAATCTTTTGCACTAATGACAATCGTTGCTAACAAAAATACAAAAGTTTAGAGGGCTATTTCTTTCCTTTTGTTTTATGTGACACCCTGGATTGCCAGATGTCCTGAAAAAATAGGAAGACTTATTCACTTGTGTTTTACAACTCCTTGGGAGAAGTATGGTCTAAATCTCATTCTGTGTAGTGTTACATTGTTCCTTCCATTGTTCCAATAGTCAAGGAGGGGATGGCTGAGACACCTGAATTTTGTTCGTGGGCCAGCCCTGATGCTGTTTAAAGTCATTTGACTTGCCCTGAGCTGATCTCTTGCCTACTGTAACTTTATCTATAACCTTCTGTAGAGTAGCACTAATTTAAGGTTAAAAAAAATAATAATTTGAGGTGTTGTGGAGTATTGACAAGAGCACAGAGCCTATACAATAGAGCTGTACTAAAACATTTTAACGGATCCTTAAAATGTGAAGCTGTCTGATGAATAGCTTGGCTTCAAGATACTTGGATTGTCTTTAAAGCCAACTTCTGTTTGTTTGTGTGGTTGGAAGTGGGAGAAGAGAAGCAGAAAAGAGGCAAGCTTTTAAAGATTTCAGTGATAAGCCTCCAGGGCACAGGCTGGTTTAGAAGCAGACTGTTTGTAGGCTGCAGTGATATTTGTAGCTTCCTTGTTTCTAGGTTTCCTTGCTTTACCTTCAGACTGATTGTAAGGATGTGATTTATCATAACCTGTCTTCAGCTGTTTAAAACTGATATGCCTAGGCTAAGACAATCATTTGGTCTCCCTCTATAGTCACCAGAGTGAGATAGATTTGATTTTGACACCAGTGTTGGGGTAAGATGAATTGCCTGTTGGAGAGACGTGGATGACTCCATTGGCTCTTGAGGAAAACTAGAGGATAATGATCTATAGCTAAGTTGCTTGATTTTTAGGTGGCTGAAGTTAAGTGCAGTGAATCTCACCCAGAGCATCTTATTTGCTAACATTGATTCTTCTCGTCTGAAAAACAGAGTACTCAGCAATGAGGAGCAACTCTAAATCGTCTCCTTTCCCCAGAATCCTGTCCTCTGTCCGATACACTGCAGCTTTATTTTACCTAGAAGTACTTGTCTCCAGTTTGATCAGCCTGTGGATTGCAGTTGTCACTTCCGTTACCTTGAAAAAAGCCTAGATAATTATTGCAAATAGAAGGAGGGCAGTAGCCCTTTCTTGTTTTGTGTGACCAAAACAGACATATTTGTTAAGGGTTTTTTTCTCCCCACTTTTTGTATATTTAATGTTTGGGGAAAAAACCTGCATAGTCTTACTCTAGACTTTCATTAGTGTGACTGTGAACTCAAGTGAAATTCACTTGGGATTATGCTGTGTTGCCATGCGAGTTCTGTGGTTTCATTTGTACTTTGAGTATTTATGTTTTAAAAGGGAAAAGGTAAATGCGACGTGTTAGACACGGAGCAACTCTCCCTCCTCACCTCACCAAACACAAATCATTTGGTTTGAGAACATGCTACAATGCTTATTTTAAATGTAGTTAGAAGCAATTTGTAGCTGTATTAATACCCATCATTCTAATGGTCTTTCATCCTGGGAAGGTCTGGTACAGGCATAAAAATTGAATTTTCTCGTGAAAGCATGTAGGGCTGCTGGGGCTGTGTTGAGGTTTTTGTCAGCAATAAACTGTGAATAGAAGCAATCAAAAAAAAAACCCCAAGCAAAAAAAAAAAAAAAAGAAGGGGGGAATGTGGGGGAAGGAAAAAGAATTGAAATGAAATGGTGCCCTTTGTCCAGAGGCTAGCCATTAGTTCCCCTTAATGAAGGCCTTTTCTTAACTCTGCAGATATTCCTTCTATGTAATCTTTTTAATAGATGCTTCATTATCTTTGATCTTCATTGACTTCAACTTCTGTGCCAGTGATTAACATAGCTGCTTGTTCCCTCCTGGCCAGTGTCACTGCAGTCATTTTGCCCAGCCCTCCTCCGAGTCTTGTTAATATGTTATTACAAAAAAAATGGACTCTGTGTTTTCTGCAAATTCTGTTTTCTCTGACACAAATCTAACATCTGGCTTTTTTTATGTACAAACCTTTCTCTAAATCTTCTACAGGCAGGTGTGGTATAGTATACCTTTTATTTTCACAACAATAATTGTCTGTCTTTTAGCTTTCCTGACTTCTGACTTGATGGTGATGAGAATCATTTTTGTGGCCTGTCATTCTGTATCTGTCAGCTGCCCTTTCATCCCTTCAGATTTCTTCCTGGGTCTTCATATATGTACGAGGCATTTTTGTATAAGACCATTCATAAATCCCAGTTACTCTCTATTTTTCTTTTGCCAGTTTTCATTCTTGGCCTATTTCAGTAACCTTGGAGCTCACTGGAGTCATGTAGAAAGATCTATTTGGTAGCCTTTCTACATGCTTGGAAAACTAAAGGCTGGAAAAGACTCAGTGATCCTTATTTTAGAGGAGATGTTCTTGTCTGTGGGTTTCCTAGCTTGTAAATTTTCCTGTGATGTTTTCTCAAAAGATGTTTGACTAGACACATTTGTCGATTTGAGAGGTTAATATCCTACTGCGCTGTTTCTTTGAGTATTTATTATGCTATTAATGTTCCATTGAGCAGTTTGTAATTCAAGATGACCAAAAACTTTCTGGTTTCCTCTATCTTGTCCTGATGGGATAGGATGAAAAAAAAAAAATCCTTTAGTCAGATGTAGTGAGTCTCCATACAAACGTGCAAGTTGTTGTACTGATAGCTAGTGGTATAGTAACAAAAAGCTTACCACAGTCATCTTATTAAGGTAAGGGCATGTTATATTACCTTTTCATTAAACTTAGAAGTTTTCCCACTCTAAGTAGGGTTATTCTGCAGGTTCCACGTATTAAACGTGCAAAAGAATGCCTTTTCTTAGGTGCAACTGGTTTTCTTTCTTTGAATTTTCCCTGAATAACTGTTCTGTGATGTGTCTTTAGTCTTGGTTTGTGATGTCTTTTTCCTGCTTGTTAATATTTACATAAATATTTTTACCTGGAACCTTAAAAAAAAAATTCCAATTAACCTCTCAGATGTTCTGATCTGTTGATATTTAAATGAAGTATGTTGCACATTTACTTGGTACTTTTCTGCAGCACATGTATGTGCATTTGTGATATAGGTTGGGCTGTCAATATTGTGCATGCATCGTCATGAGAAAATCTGGTGCCTTCTAAGATAAGAATAACGGAATTGCTGTATTAGGTGAGATGTATTTAGCCTACTGTGACCTTCTAATGGTGTTTTGTTGTGTTCCATTGCCTTCAAGATTGTCAAGAAGATTAAAGTTCATTGTTTAATTACATCTGACTTTAGTGATGTTTACACTTAATTACAGAAGAGGAGAACTTTAATATACTAATACGTAAACAAAACAGACGACAATGAAATGTTACTGGATTTGCAGGAGAGAGAAATGGTCCTGCTAGCTTTGCAATAATCTCTTTCTGAATTTTGAAAAGTAAAATTATTTTAGAATTATGATTGGGATTGGATTTTGTGAATTTTGGCACTTTTCTTCTCATTATTTGGACTCCAGAATGGTACTTCATGCTGTTAAATACCTGCTGCTTTTCAAAAATAACAATGGCATCAGAAACATGATTATATTGCAGGATGGCTTTCTTGTTTATTACAGAAATTCACAGGCACACTCTGTGACAGCCAAATAAAGAAAAGAAAATAGGGAAGAAATATCTCTTGTAGTTCAGAATAAGAGGGGGTTTTGGTGGATTTTTTTATTATGCCAACCATTTATAGAACAAAATTTACATACTGTGCTTCAAGAAAGAGTACTATGGGGTAATAATAATACATGGATCATGATTTGGGATATAAAAGAGTAGATGTTACAAAAATAAATAATAATGAGGGAAAGTAAGGATAATAAAAGCAGTGAAATGATGTCAAAGCAAGCAGAAGAGGTAGGATGATTAAGAGTAAGGCAAGTTGTCGAAGTTATATTTAAAGGAAGTTGTATTTAAAGGAAAAAGGTGAGATGTGAACTGCGAAAGTAGGAATGAAATGTAAGCTGGCTGCTCTGTGACTCTGGGTTCCCCAGTCCTACAGATCATGCTGTGAATGATTAACGTCACTGGGCTTGGTTTGTGATAGTTTTGCTTACTAGGGGGAACTTAAAAGACAGGGATTCCACGTCATTTCAGGGAAGGTCCTTAAAACACAGAGAGATTTCTGTGGGCTCTGTGTAAATACTGAACTGTGTATTTATTCAGTGATTTTCAAATGTCTTTGTTATTTTAATCTGTCTTATGTTGTTAACAATATGGAACAAGATAGAGACTAATTCATTTGGGTTTATTTACATTTTCAAGAGAACCCGAACACTTTTCCCCACCTTAGCACAATTTCTTAGAACATAATTAGAAGACGACTTGACAAATCTGCTCCCCCAAACTAACCAAAGCTGTTGTGTTTCTGTGGTCTTTATTCTATATTTTGTATCCTCTCTTTTAGGTGGCCGGTGCTTCTCTTGGGGATGGAACGAACATGGGATGTGTGGTAATGGCACAGAAGCAAATGTTCATGTCCCGAAGCCAGTCAAAGCTCTTGGTTACGCAAAACAGATCTTAATTGGATGTGGGGCAGGACACTCCATGGCTCTCTGTCAAACTCCACATTAGACTCAGCACACCTGAAATCATAGCATCATGGATGTGGATGGACATCTTTGGATTGCATAGCTCAGAAGTGCTACAAGAGGATTGCCCATGATTAACACAATAGTTAGAAAGTGCACAAGAAGTTTTTTCTAAGACTAAAAGGAACGAGTATGCATAGAAAACTATAATATTTTAAAAATTGTTTCATGGGTACTTTTCACAGGAATTGACTTTCTTACCCACAGATAGAATGACAAACATTTTGCCTTGACGCAATACCATTGAAGAAAGAATGACTTTTTCTTGTTCTTCTGAGAAGTCTTTGAGGAAGAAACCGACTGCTTAATCGCTTATCATTGGTGTATAAATTCAGTCTGAGGAAATGGTCTGAGAAGGTGGAGACATAGGGCCCCTTCTGGTCTTTTATTATTGTGTCTTTACGTCATGAGGAGCATGCGTTATGCCTGCCAACTTCTACTGCAGTTGTGAGCTCCCAGCATCTCAGAAAATCCAGTTTGCATCACAGAGAAATGCCAGTGAACATAAACAGATGCATACACACATTTTAAACGGAAGATTAGGATTTTTAAAAAAAAGGAGATATAGTTTAGAAGGCTGGCAAAAGGGGAAAATGAGGCCCTTCTGAACTAGCTATATCTTGATTAAACTGTGAAAGGAGCAATATTTCTGAGGAATTCTCTTCTATGCCAGACATCAGTTTATTATAGATTTACAGGGATGCAGATCCACATGAATTATCATTATCTTGGAAACAACAGAAAAGTTCTTGTCAAAGGGCAGAAGTCAGTTGTAGCTGTTGAGGACAGTTTGATCCAACATAGCTCCTGTGTTTCCAGCTGCCTTTGAATAGGAAGACATCAAAATCTAAACAGAAAGTTTTTACAAGTTCTCCAGCCTAGAAGGCAGACCAGAATGCTCCTGATAATTTCAGGTTAGTTCTCACATCTGTTTCACAGCCCAGCTGAGTTACTGTTCAGAGCATGCCCACAGTATTTGTTCCAGGTGAGTGCTTGGCAGAGAATGTAGGCCTAACACTTGTTTCGGTAGGAGAAATGAAAAAGTGTAAATTATCTTCAGATATTATTAGCTGCCTATGTTGAGCAGAATTTTGGAAGCTATTTATAAAACTGTTTTTCACACAAATACAGTGGATGCCATTAAACTGGATGTTTACCACCCACCATATTTCCATTTGCTGTGGTGTTTGATGTATTTCAAGTTCTAAATATAGAGAATACTACTGTGTGGTAAATGCACCTTTTAATGAGACCTACTGTTGCTAAACAGTGGTTTAATTTTTAAAGCAGGCTTGCCAGGGAAGAAGCCTTACAGAATTACAAAATACTCAGAGAAGGGCTCTTAGGAAATAGGACAGGAAGACTTTCTAACGATGTATCAGCTTGCACATGAGGGGGAAGGAATTAAGGTGGTAATATGGGCTGAGAGGATTTTTACCCCCCCTTGGTTTTACAGCAGTTGTAGTTCATGGCCTAATTTTCAAAGGCATTTTCTTTTTCTGTTCAATGGATGGGAAACTTGAACTGACTATGAAGCTGATTATAACAACTGTATTACAGATACTGAAAGAATCTGTAAGAATAATCAAACTCTGAAAAAAGTGCAAAATTGAAACTTGTATTATAGAATGTTTTTTTTTAATCCATGTGTTGGTTGTGGTTCTTTGTGGCAATATACTGTTCCAGGCTGTGACCTCTTGCACTTTTTACTTATCTAAGTTGCTGTTTATTGACTCTCCTCAATGCCATTTTCTAGATACTACAGCCTCTCTATTATATGCACTGAACAGTTTCTCATGGGTTTTTTTGGCAGTTCTGTCTGAGGTTTCTACCTTTGTTTTCCTCCAAAATCTGTGTACTGAATAAACGTGTTATCTTGTTTCAGTAATCATACCCTCTAAATAATTCTTTTCCTTGATTAATCACAGCTAGTATGTGTGTCCTGTAACATAGGGGTTACTGTACTGAGCATATTTTGACTGCGTATGCTGTTGCTGCAGTTCATTTCAGAGGAATCCAACAAATTATGTAACAAATAAATGTGACTTGGTTATTTGAAATGTTGTTCATTTTTTCACATCTGTAACTCAAACACGCTTTTGGAAATGCAAAGAATGATTTGGGGTGATAAGGAGGAAAGAAAGGAGTACTTTGGTTTGTTCCTGGTCCTAATCTTGTGTTTCATAGCTGCATCTGATCTTCATCTTTGAAAGGGTGAGAACTGCATTTTCTCTCCTTTGTCTTGCCTATATAGATTGAAAACTTTGGGAAGTAAGGACTTGTCTTGAGAGCTTGACGTACTAAATGCTTTGTCATCGGTCAGGACTTCTAATGCTGCTGTAGTATGAAGAGTGAATAATAATGCGTTCTAGATAGTACATGGTTGAATGTCAAAAACAAGTTGTTGCTCATTCATTCAGAAATTAATGCCCTGTTTTGTATGTCAGTATGCTTTGTTTGCAGAGTAAAACATTGTACAAAATCAGCTAAGGCTTTCTACTGTAAGGAGGGGAGCACACAGTGAAAAGCTCCTTATCAAGTGAAGAAACCCCCTTCCTTGCTGGTGTCTAGAGCTTAGTGACTGTTGCCTCTTGATGTCCTGATGGAGAAGGTCAGTCTCTGCAAGGCAAAATGCAGAGCCCGTGTGCTATGCCAATGCTTCTGCAGTGCATGCAAAGACAGACTTCTTTATGCAGGTCTTCAGTGCTAAACAAAGACAGCCTTTTATGTAAGCATTCTGCGTTCACATTCAGATGCAAATAAACTGACAAGGTTTGTAATACATATATAACACTGGAACAAGGTAAGCAAGTGTCTGTGCAGCTGCTCTTCCCTCCCATTTTCTGAAAATAAGCAAACCTGCCAATGAGCTGACATTCATGTGGGGGAGAAGGTGAACTTAATATCACAGCTTTGCTGGAGAACAAGTTGTGAACTGTTGGCCTTCAGTCCAGAGAGCTTTCAGGCTCTTGGATGGAGGGGGAAAAGGAAGCTGTTGTGTGTACTTCTGTTGTTTGAAGTCCTAGGAGATCTGCAGTTGTTACTTGTGCAACCTCCATGTGCACCAGTGCAAGACACTCCTGTTCCATTTTAAAGAATGTTGGTAGGAAGATGTGTGTGTTGTGTCAGAAGTTCCGTCTCTTGGAGGATTTGTTTAGGCTGCTTGGCAGTCACTGATGTTATTTGACTTTGTTTAGCATTCCTGAGTGACTTGATGCTTTTCTGCTTACAATGCCGGACCCTGTATTTGAAGTGTGTTCACTTTCATTTGAAAGAAAAATTCAGTCCTGTCTTTCTTCCTGTTTGCCTAGTCACCACTTCTTACATGACACTGGCTTCCCTCTCCTATCTGCATGTTGTCAGTCCCGTTGGTGAGTAACTAGTTCTTGCCATCTGCAACTGCCATAAAGGTCACTTCTGCATGAGTGACAGGAGGTTTTGCTTGGCTACATGGCTGAGCACAGAGAAATTGAGGGAGAGGGGAACAATGTGATTTGATTTTGCTTTATATGACATTTTTGAGTCATGAGACTTAAAGATGAGGATGGAAAACAGATGAAGAAGATCAGTTTGAATGTAGAGGAGAAAGGTGACCATGGAAAAACATTTAAATGAATGGCAGTAGAGAGCCTGACATAGTCAGCTAAAACATAGGAGGAAAGGAGGGTGGAGGGGGAAGACAGACTCAAGATACAGGTCCTGAAGACTGAATAATCGCACAGGGATAGCAGCATTCCAGCCTGCCAGTATGGTGGGAGTGAGATGAGGGACAAGCTATTCTATTTCTTGGATGTTATTGTTCCCCCTCTCCCACTGTTTATTAATAATAATAATGTGAATTATTGACCTGTAATGGGTTTTCTTTCTCATTCATAGCACATCTTGAAATTTACAGTTCTCTTCAGTTGGAACAGCAACATCTGTCCTCACCTTCCTGTCTCGGAAATCTTTAGATCAGGCCTGTGACCTAGTCTAGCACTTAAACAAATACTATTTTTTCCATTAAATTCCATGAACTCTGAATCTGATTTAAACAAGACTTAAGTAATTTTGAGACTTCCACTTCCTTTTCCCCTGTGTTAGAAATCAAGATGATGACAGATCTTTGTCACTGAAATTGTGATGTTATGTTTTCACCAAAAAGTCCCGTTTTCTCTTAGCAATTTTGATATTTTTATGGCATGTGGCAAGTCTTGTGCTTTTTCTTTTAGCTAGGTATTTTCTTTAAAAAGACTCCAGAATTTTTCATCAGTATTTGAGTCATGCTTGTGGTATTTACTACCAGCTTATAGTTCAGAGCAGCTGAAAATTCTGTAAAAGGAAGAAGAAAATACTGAAGCGGAAAACATAAGTCTTGCTTCCCAAAGGCTGGGAGTGGAAGCAGTCTGTGGTAGAGAATCATCTTGTGTGGGTTTGATTGCACTTAAAAATGTGCACAGTAGAAAAGTGGAGCTTACACTGAATTTGCTGAAAACTCTGACACAAAAGTAATTGGACATTTGAACTTTTGACATATCAATATCTTGATTTATGTGCAAAAAAAAGAGATAGTGCTTTGTTCTTTTCTTTTATCTTTTGTGCTATTCTTAATTCCTGATAAATGATGGTCTTAGATGGTTTACTCCATGTTAGAAAGAATGATTTAATAGCCTTGAAGTAAAATGCTTCAGTTGTATGGAAATGGCCTTCTGTTGGATGAATGTCCCAAAAAATAACTGTAAAGGGAGGTGTTTACTATATGTGCCTTTGAAGTTAATTTGGAGAAACTGCATGTGTAAAGCTGTTATTTTGTAACCCATTTAGAGGTTGAAGGGACTGAAGTAAGGCACATTCTTCAGCTGTTTGGGCATTTCATTCAGATTCATCCATCAGTTGTCTCTGCATTCACCTGTTTTTAATGCAGAGGCAGTTTTTACTCATCAATGCCTCTGTAGAACATGGAAAGAGAGTATGTGACTGAAAATACTCAGCAATGAAAATGGTCTCTGTATTTGAATCATGACCTGGATGAACCATGTGTTACCTTGTGGGAGAGTGAGCAAGCATAAATTTAGAGTACTGGGAGAACACATTTTTCAGCTTGATTAGAAACAAGAGCAACGAAGTAATTATTCCTGAATAAAAGCTGGCTGTGCGGATGAGAAAATTCAGAGGTGACGTTTATTTTGCAAAATTTCCTTAGGCATTTTTATTTTGTGACGTTGGATTTCGATTCATTTTCATACGAACCTTTGCAGGTTGGGAGGCGGTCAAGTCTAAGTCCAGTTCCTGTGTTGGCTAGCCTCTCAATTAATTTTCATCTTTCTCATCTATTTCCAGGTTGCTTTGCCTATGGACCACCTTGTTATTCAGATACAATGCAATCTTGGGGGGAGTTCTGTCTGCAGGGTTTGGGATCAAGACTTTGTCAGTGGAAATTGCAGAATTTCAATTCAATATGATGACAATACTCCCTGATCGTCATAATCTTTTAAGCATATGTGAACGCTTTGCTGTAAGACTCTGCATTTTTACATTTTTTTTATATTTAGAAGTGGGGCCAAGAACTGGGAGATTTTTAATGTTCTGACATGATTTTAGTTTTTTGCTGCAAATGTCAAACGAGTTTAGCTTTTGTTTTGTTTTTACTGATTTGAACGCATGAAGACATGTGGTACCTAAATTAGGGCAGCAGAGGAGTTGCCAATCAGTAATGAAGATGCTCTGTCATTTTAACTGTGGGGGTGCTTAATCATTTTCCATAATAATCCTCTGCTTTAAAATACAAAAGAAAAGAGATTCCTATAGGAGCATTGCGCCCTTCTGCAGACAAGGAAACATGGCATCCTTTAAATAATGGAGAGACGCTACTCTCCTCTGGTGCCTTAATTCTGACTAGATAGATTATAATAACTATTCCTACTTAAATACTGCTTTTCCTCTTGACCTCAGAACACTTTAAAAAGGGGATAGTGTCACAGAAACGGAAGCTGAGGCACAAATAATTGAAATGCCCCAACTAACGTAACCCAGCATGTCCACAGCGGAGCCGAGAATAAAACTCCCATCTCCTGAGTCCCAGGCCAAGGCTCTACCTTCTAGGCTAGTAGTCCTTGATGTTTTTTTAGGTAAACCTCACAGCTACTACTTCCCTCTCTCCTTGCTCTTCGTTCCCCCTCACCACTGATTGCTGTTTCCTCATATGCTCCCCTCCCTTCTACTTGCATAACCCATTTTCCAGACCCATCCTGTGTCCTTCCTCTCATTTCCCACCTCTTGTGCTACTGCTGCCTCTTCTCCAGTCACCCACTTGCACTGACACCACCACCGCAAAGGATGGTTCCTACTGAGCTTATTTGCTTGGGCTCAAGCCATGTATCTCCTGTTTGTTCTGGTGTGACTCACTGTCAGCAGCCTCTGCATAGGCTATGTTGTCCCTGCTAAGCCCTTTGGGTCCAGAATCTGTGCAGGTACCTTAGAGTGATATCTGAGCTAATACAACTGCAATACTTTGCCTTTTGCTGACTAAGGAATCTCTAACCTGTGCTCCATGGGCAGTAGAGAAACCAATGGAAGTCTTGGAGCACGTGCTCTTAATGTTTGGTACCTGGACATGTTT
Source organism: Gymnogyps californianus (assembly GCF_018139145.2). Lineage (NCBI taxonomy): Eukaryota > Metazoa > Chordata > Aves > Accipitriformes > Cathartidae > Gymnogyps > Gymnogyps californianus. The sequence goes on along the minus strand of NC_059475.1, from coordinate 16,311,382 downwards.
GGACCAATGTACTTGCATAAAGTTTTTTAAATGCTCAAGTGAATGCTGAGGGTTGAAAACCTGGCTTTGTCAGCCTGAAGCAGGGAATATATCTTTCCATGGGAGCAGATGAATGTGCTTAGTTTTGAAGCATTTGATTTGTCAGATAAGGAAAGAAAGTCAAGAGATGCAGTTCTGGATCCATTTTCTATCTTGAAGTTCAATTTGAATTCAAATATTGTTCTTGGTTGCGAATAAGCATTTGTATTCCCCTAAGAGAGAAATGTTACACCTACAGTCCTAGATGAATGCAGAGGCTTTGGGACTTCTGAACAGACAGGTATTTTACGCCCAAACTCAAATAAGTGAGTGACTTAAAAATAACCGGCATACTTTAAGCACGTTTTCATGAAGTGAAGTTAGTTTGTGTGTGAGCTCAGAGACAAAGTTGCTTCCAGGATATACATATGGAAAGCAGAGAGGTAGGCTGCCTTGTTTTAAACTATGAAAGGGATATGCAAAGTGGCAGGGTAATAACTGCGCTTGTTTTTTCTTCAGGATATCTTTTTTGTAAGCAGCTCTGTGCTCAGTTCCTTTCTGAATGCCCTTGCCTTAGCCCTGCTTGCTCTCTTCTGTATTTCAGTGTGCTCATTTGTCCTAGCAGCCATTTGTTTCAGTGATGTATTTTCTTTTTGGCCCTGAAACTTTAAGGAGAGAGAAGGCAATTTATGTGAAAAATCACTTTATCCAGATTAATGACTGCTGCTCTTGGCTGTTATCAGAGCAGTATTAGCTAGATTTTTTTGTTGGACTGAGAGAACAGAAACGACTTCTCAGATCCTTGCTGTCTGAAATTGTAGTTGTGGAGACACATCAGGTTGGTCCAGAGAAAATGAGTACCTTCATGCAGTCAGAGGAAAAGCTGTATGTGTAGACGGTGTGGTTGAGATGTGCTTTTAGTGTTAGCAAGTAATAAACCATTAATTGCCAGTGGGTTCAGATGAAGGACCAGCACTGGGTCCTATAGCTGGGGGTCCATTGCCAAAAGCTGAGTTTGCAGAGGAAGAAACCCGGATGTTCATTTCCAGCAGGAAACAGGCAGAGTGTAACTGAACTACAGAACGTGCTTCTGCTTTTACTTATGAGGGTGTGAAGTCAGTAGTAGTTGGTGGCATTATTGCAAGCCTGAAGTCAGAATCTAGCCACGGGTATAGTTTTAATGTTTTAATCAAGACACATACCTACTGTGGTGGGAGTGGGGAATTAATGTTTTAATCATAATATCCCAGCAAAAGCTCGTTAAATGTAAGGCAGCTGGGATGATGTGGTAAATCTCTCTTAGGATTCAGTGTGAGGATTCGGTGCAACAGCTGAAATTTTCCAGTTGTCTCCCTCTTTCCCTGTGGTGTCAGAGCTGCCGCTGTTGTGCAAGGGGAACTCTGGGGTCAGATGGACCTTAAGCTTTAGAGCATCTCCTGAAGGGTGGTGGATGGGAAGCGCTGTTCTCTTTCTGAAGGGTTTATGGAAGTCACCCAAAAGACACAGTTACCTCAAATCAGAATAAGCTGAGAGGAGTACCTAAATGAAAATGGGACTGGTAGATGTAAAAAGTGGCACAGGATGACAATTGCCTTAGGGCATGTGTACCCAAACTGTTAGCTAAGGCTCATATATGCAAAGCACAGTGGAAGGGGAAGACCTACATGGGATTTACAGGGCTGAATTGTTAGTATTCCGTATGGTAATGGAGAATTTGAGCAGCCTTCACACTGGGCCCTTGAGTTAGTGTTATATAAAAAATGGGGCAGATAAATCTATTTCTGGATTCTTAATACATTTTAAGAGGAAAAGTTGTTCATTAGGCAACTTTTGGATCCTGGATTAACCTGAATCTTACCTCTGGAGGTAAGAAATTGCCCATTTATCAGCTGAGAATAACAGCATAGAAACAGTGGGAGAAAAATAGTTCTTGGGAGAAAGGATAGTCAACTGAAGTAGAAATCAAGTACATAATGCTACATCAAAGACTACAAAGGAATTTTCTAATTACATACAAATTCAGATTATCAGCCTTTCTCCTATTCCTAAAACACAGCTTGAGGTCTTCCTTGATTTTCCTTTTGAAGTAGAGTTTTGTGAAGACAAGGTCCAGCTGCAGTTGTTTTCTTGTTCATAATTTAGCACTTACCAGAGCCACAAGTGTTTCTTCTGTTTTTTGGGGTTTAATCTCTACTTCCTCCAGACCATAGGGATACTATTCCTTTACATTTCCATTCTCATCAGCAGTCGCAGATGCCGTAGCTTGCTTAGAAGGTTGCCGGCTCTTTTGAAGTTCCTCACGTGAGGATAAAGGTGCATCCTTCTACTTTACCAAAAATGCTCAAGCAACTAGAATGCTGTTGACACATAGTCCATAGTTGTCATTTGTAGCATTTAAAATGAAATTTAATCCCATTGTGTTTGTCGGTTCTTACTGCTGCATGTTTTGTGTGGCAAATAAGTGCGACTCAGACACCTGGATTTCTTTCAGAGTTTCGCATCAGGTGGAGTGCTGTGGCTCAGTGAAGAACAAGTGAAGGACGGGGCCCAAAGAAGTAAGAAAAACTGAATTCATTTAGTCAGCTAAAAAGACAAACTTTTATTATTGTTGGGGAGGGAAAAGGAAGATACCTAGATAATTATAGGGTTTTTTTTAATCTTCCCTCATAAAATTACTAATGGTGTGAATTCTTCAGACATCGGTTGTATCAAGTGTTTGCAGGCTTCATTTAATATCTACTAACCAAAATTAGCATTGTAGAACCAAAGCAATACCAAGCTTTTCTCCTACATTTCTGTTGAGAACATTGTATTTATTCAAGATTTTAGAAGCAAGTCTCTGGAAACCCCTGATCACTTCAGAAAAGGATTCCCCTTTACACTATACAGCAGGCACTGAAACCATGATACAAAATTTATTTCATGCTAGAATTGTTTTGCATAACATTGTGCATGCATTTTACTCAGTACTAAATTGCATACAATGCTGTTGTCTTGTTTCTTAAACTTGGAGACCATTGATACTTGAGTATTTTCCTGATTTTGTACTATAAGTCCCAGTTTTAAAATAACACCTCTTTTGTTTAAAATTCATACTGATTACTTAATATGAACAATTTATGAAGGGTCTTTACGTTGGATCTATACATCAATAAAATACAACATAACCAGAGCTGGAAAATTAAATCTAGACCAGCTGTTACTGTCAGGTCCAAAGGAAGGTCCCATGTGTCACAAGCATGCCAACAAAAACAGACAGGAAAGTTTTTCTTATTTTTATACACTTCTAGTTGGATTAAAAGTTCTTGATTTCCATGTCGGTGTGATGAACTGTGAAGGCGTGGTCAATATGACCGATGACTGCCTGATTGCACTTTTTAAAACCATTACTCTGTATCTTGTATACAAAAAGAAGCGATCCATAGCAAAGAAATATACAGTTTTATAATGTTTTACATTTTGGCTACAACAATGTATGTAAAAGTAAAGAGCTTTGAAAGAAAATATATAACTTTGCTTTTTTTTTTTCTCCTTAATCATACATTTGCAGTGTTTCTTGTTGTTTTTGTTTGTGTTTTTTTTTTTAATTTTGTCTTCATGCAATTCATGCTATGGAACAAAAAAATAGATTAAAAAAAAAAAAAGGATCTTCTACAGTTTTGTTACATTTTGGCCGTAGAAAAAGCCTGCATCTCTAGTACAACTCCAAAACCACAAAGAATCATCCATAAAACCTGCATGGAGCGAGTTAACTTTGTCCAAATGAGAAGGTCTTCTATGCCTGCACAGTTCCACACAGATGTTTATTAGCCATCAATGTTCATCTCCATCTCGCCTTGTCAGGTCACTCTGACTGCCTCTGTTGGCATATATTTAGCAATGACTGGACTTTCTTTGCAAAGATCTGCATGTAAAGAATACAATCAGTACTTGAGCTTCTTCCCTGCGCTTTTCACATCAAGCTCGGCATCTTAGTTTTAAAGGAAGGAGGAAAAGGTGAAATAGCTACATGCAGAGGCAGCCATATTCTTCTTCAACAGGATTTTTTTTTTTTTTTCCATGCAGTCAGCCAGACTGAGACCTCTCTACAGTGTGTCTGAGTATTGCTTTCAGCTTAAAATAGGCACCCATGCAAAGTTTCATCCTACTGTGCTTGTTTGCTCAAACTCCTGCAGGGTTCCTATGGCTCAAAAATATCCTGAGAAAAGCAAAATCTTCCATCGTTGGCATGTTTCAGCATCGACTAAATGCCTAACCCATTCCATACAGAGCCAGTAGATCCACCATTAGGCAAAATAAGCATATACTAGCAGGATGCACCAGGAAGGAAACTATCTGGTGCATCTACCCTTCATCCTATGTACTGATACCATGCAGCACGTGTGGCTCACCAGTACTACATAAATGCCTGCCTATTGTCATCTGAGTGCTATTTAGGAGTGTTGTCACCTAGCATCAGTAGTAACACCATTCCCAGCAGGTGCTACTGTGAGACATTGCATCTTCAGACTTAGTCACCTGGATTATATGCAACATAGCATAGGCTAATTGAAAATAAAGCTTTTTAGACCATTCTCTGCTACTGATCCATGCTACAAAATAGATGGGATGGGAGACCAAGAACGTCTCACTGGACTAGGAGAGCTGTAGGGCGCAGACACTGAGGATAATCCTATCGCTTTTCCACTTATGCCAGCTATGCTGTTAAGGCTCCGTGACATTTCGTAACCTTCATTTAAAAGAAAAATGCAAAGTACAGCATTGGATCAATGACAGAATGGACTAAGAATGAGGTCAACATTGTAGCCAGTTCAATAGCATCTGCATGCACGGACATGCTGGGAGTAGTATCACTTGCAACATGACTCAGAAGGCCATTGAGGTACAGAACAAGTTTAAAAAATATATATGTTTCTCAAGGATGGTCAGGCTATGTAATTGATCCTACAGGCAGCAACATGGTTGTACCCCCGCTCGGCTCCCCCCACCCCCCCCAAAAAAGAGTCAGTGGGAGGGATTTTCTATGTCTCTATCATACACTCACACATACCTCTCCCTTCTGCTTCATGCGTTTTGACCTCAGGCAAAATTAAGGTTTCTGGTAGCTTTGGGGGTAGGAGGGGGAAAAGGCAGCAAAATCCATAGAATTTATTGTGTTGCTGTAGAGATACTACTCCTTTGTTCTCAGCATTTAAAAAAAAAAAAAAAACAAAAACAAAATTGCATGCATTCGGTTTCCCTCCCCCTCCCCCCGCCCTTCTTTTTCAGACATGCACGTAAACAGCTCAGCAAGTGTACAGAGAGTTGCACAAATTATGGATGAAATTCTGTTGGAACAACAGTTAAGATGCTCTCAACGTGTTTCAAACAGGCCAACAATATGCTGACGTATATTACTCTTTAGCCAACCAGCCTCTGTTTCATTCAGTAACGAGAGGCAGTTGCAGTGCATCGTGAAAACCATACATTCCTCATCCCAAAGGATGTGCCATTTGGAGTGTTCCCCTGATCCACTGGAACCACCCGAACTCGCCCAGGCTGAATGAACGCGGCCAATGCTTATCCAATACAGAATCAAGTAAAACGCTTTGCTACAAAGGTAAATTTTAGAGGATATTATACTTTCATATGAAAGTCTTGTGGTCCAACTATATCTTTGTTGATGATAAGCTTTAAACTTATAAATACATACACTATCTATAACTGGCATTTACTATAGCTATTGCCCATCATACAATGGCACATGGGAATTCTATACTCCATACTCAGTGTATGGTTACATCATACAATCTTTGCAGTTTTAAAATATTGACTATATCATATACTATATACAGTACACCAGTGATAAACACTGATTTGAAGAGAGAGATTTCTTTTCCAATTTTCCTATTCCTTATCAAGTTTGATGCATATATATGTAACTCTAATTTTGGTTTTTATGATTTCCTCATGTTAAATTATTTAAACAAAACAGTCTATTTTAAGAAGGGAAGGTTTTTTCATTTGATTTGACTTCTGTTGCTAAATAGATTATTCTGACCATGAGCAAACTAAAATGCAGTTACTTCTGAGAGATCTGTAGCTGTCAGAAGTCTGAGAAACTAACTAGTAATGATTTATTTATGAAAGTGATTTTAGGTGGATTATTTTCCAATTGTAAGACACCTGTGCTAACAGATGTTCTTGTATGCTTCTGTTTCTCTGTTGAACTAAACAGCTATGAATATCCGAATAATTTGTTTTAGTGTTTTGTTAAGGTAGCTGAATAATCATTTCATATTTCTTGAGGATGTTTTGCTTTTGTGTTTTATCTTTTTTCTCTGCCACCTCCAAGTCTGTGCTCCTCAGAGTCTGGTAAGATCTGTGAGCTTTCCAAGTGGCAAACCTTCATTGCTATGAAATGTTAATTGGCCTCTCCTTGGAGGATGGGCTAATTTAAGGACATTGTAGAGCATCCTCCACTAAAGCTTACTGCACCAGCTGGGGTGGAAGACTCGACTGCCTAGCATAGCTGCATGGGGTAGTTACAGCTCCTCAGGCTTTTCTTTCTGAAAGAAATAGGTTAGAAACTCCAAATGCAGACATCAGGTGGTGGTTTCCAGCCCAAACGTGCATGTCTACAGCAAGCGCACTATTGCGTGCTACAGCTACAGCTGACTTTCTCTTCTTTATTTAAAACAGTTGCTAACTACAATGTTACAGGACCCCAGCTACATACCCTTTCTTATTCCTCCATCAGGCGGGCAGGGATATTCCCCGGTTGATAAGAGGAAGCAGGGTCCATATCTCTCCCGAGTGCCAGAGCGGGTAAAGGGCAGGCCCTCATCAGGCGTAATAGCCTGGTCTATGTGGGGACAGTCTTCATTTGCCAGCGCCGCCTTGGCCACCTCACCATTCAGTTTCGAATCTTCAAACATATAAGCAGAAGGCTATTGAAACACTATGCACTGTTTATTAGAGTTCCCGCTGCAAATTAAGGGTTCACAGCTAAAGAGTTCTATAGTGACACTATAAAAGGTAGCACATCTGTCCTAGACACTGCATTCATGTGCACTGCACCAAAATGAAATAAAGTCTGTTAAGTGGGAGGAGAAACAAAACGTGATCGTGTTAGGTGTAACAGCAGCCACCTGTACTTCCGCATAGAGGGGCAGTTTCAGAAACGGGCGTGCATTGGTTCCTAGTCCTGTGAGCAGAAGACTGCAGTTAGAAATCGGATTATGTTTTTGCATGACATTGGATGGTGCATGAATGACCTGTTTGTCATGAAGCCTACTGTCACTCAGAGCTTTGGAGAGGCAGTGGACAGAGAGTTGTGTTTTAGTATTTGAGTATATTCTGTTTGTGCTGATTTATACCTGTGTGCAATATTACTGAGGGGAAAATTCCTGCTCTTCCCCTCCCCAAAATTAACCCAGATTGTTTTATAGCATTTCCAGTATCAGTCGTGCAGAATGGCTGTACACGTTTTAGACACACAGAGTACATTACATTACATATGGAAATATGACAGCAGAATGTGGATTTTAAAAAAAGCAATCCATTTTCTGATGTTCTCCTTTGAAAAACATACAGTATTTGTAATGCCAGCACAGGACACTACATGTAGAAAACACTACAGCAGGCCATGAATTTGGAAAATAGAGTAAAATTTACTCTTGGCTGTAAATAATGAAAATACGATGTCAGATTTGCCCGTTTTGCTCCACACATTCCCATGAGGATAGACTGAGCATAGCATGTTTTCTCTGTGTGACTTGTTTGACATTTATAAAACAATTTAAAGTGCTATTTAGTGTAGGATTTATTTTAGGGTTTTAAAGTGCAAATTAGTGTATTGAGAATATACTCGAAATATGGCACAGCTCGATATGAGTATTTTGGTTGAAGGGAGGAAAAAACAGTCAAAATGTGCTTTCTGAAGTTTTACAAATGCTGAGAAATGTTAACTGAGTGGTATTGGCAGCATCCTACACCTCGGTTGCACAATGCTTATTACCTAGACGCTGTAAGGCAATGGGTGGTCCTGCAAGTCTTTAAGGAAAGACAAACTCAACAGATAGACTTAATTTCAGTGCCTCTTCCAGATTCGTGTACTAGCTTGTTCTGAATGCTACATAATACTGTCATTTATTTTCCAGTGGTTTTAAAGCCAAGTAATAAAACAAGCCCAAAAGAAAAAATACATTAGGTAGGGTTTGGAGATATGATTCTGATCCTCTGGTTTCAGATGGACAACACAGAAGAGTAGTAGGCAAAAGCCTTTTCAAGTTATATTTGTTGCTTTGCACACACACACACACAGGTGTATATGACACATACTATGCATGTATCCATGCGCCAATAATTGCATTCTATGCCTTTACTTTTATTTAGATGTCACTGATTTGTCACAACATGGAGTCTTTTCTGCAGATCTCACCTCTGCCTTCTTTCTCCTCTATGCAGAATTAGCCAATTATTTCCCCAAAGAGGGAGGTAGTAAGGTTTTGTTTTGTGAGCAATGAAATAATTAGATCTCTCAATACGTTTAAAAAAATGACAAAAGCTATAGGTGCATTTTAGTACTCGTAGACACTAATTTCAATAGGATTCTAAAGTTTTAAGGTTGCACTGAGTTGCAAGTCCTTTCTGTTTGTAATACTGCTATTTAATACCACTCTTTGCACAAAAACCTGGCACAGCTGCCATAGTAACTGTGACATTGCAGGTACTGAACTGTTGATTTAAAAATCACTTAACTGTGTTTGGGGAGAGCTGCTGTCCTCATGGGGATGAGCAAAGAACTGGGCTTCTTCATAAGCCTCTACTGCTACAAGCTGATGGCTCTAATCCTGAAATGAGGGAGGCAGCTGTGTCAGCAGAGCTCTGCATTGAAATTGCTGAGACTCCCACCGCTACACCTCAGCCTGGGTTTGCAAACTAAACTGTTAGTGATGGAGGGGGCACTGGTCCATTTCTGGAGCTCAAAACACCTCTGAGCAGAGTGGTTGTGGGTCAGGCTGCTCACTGGTAACAGCCATTGATCCTTTTGGAAGCAGCTTGCAGGCCCTGTTGCACTCAAATGACAAGAAAATTGACCTTCTTGGAATTAATTTCTTAAATTGCATTATACGTCCTTAGCAACTTGAGCTGGAACTTGCTCTTGCAGCCTCCTCAGTGTCCCTTAGCACTGATGAATTTTTCTGTATACTTGTTGAAAATCACAGCCTTCTTATTTTATTTCTATTCAATAGGAAGAGAACAGAGTAGCTGGAGAGGTGGGCAAATCACTGAACTGTTCTACTAATGTCTCTTGAATATTCCATGCATGGGCCATGCCTTAGGGATCACATCCTAGAAAGCAATGCTAATCCACAATGACAATTTTGCTAAATATTTAGGAAGCAGAGAAATTACCAGCACAGAAGACTGCATCTATTGCTGGTGTATATAAGTAAGTGTTAAGTACAGTAGTTGTGTTCCAAACCACTGTCTGCAGCACCTAATTCTCTGAAAGTAGGACTCAGCAATCACATGATATTTAATATGTGATTAGTCTGTTATGGGAATAAAGAAAACATCACTGATGTCATCAGCCCACAGTTAGAAGTTCCCATTGTTTTCATTAGCAGATCTACATGCTTAACAATTTCAGGAATGAGGCCTAAAGATGGAATGAAATGACGTTATTTTAGGTTGGTTTTTCAAGTTTGAATTTGCATGTTTGCTTTTTCCAAGATTGACCTTGAGAGAACTCCAGATAAAGCAAAACTACTGAAGCCATTACTGTCTGGTGACTACCAGTCTAGTTATACCAGTGATGACTATTTCTAGGTGCTTAAAACTTCTAAGGCTTGATTCTGGCCTACCAAATTCACATAAGTCTTTCCATCCCTGCTAAGCAGAATCTGAATTAGGCTTGTACCGCATTTTTTGTTCTTTAGATTCTGTTTCACGAACAAAAGTCAATGTTATCATCTCTGTTTTACAGATGGGTAAAACTACCATGCAGTGAAGTGACTTGCCCACTGCTATGTAAGAGGTTATTTACAACAAAATCTTCTGACTCTCAGCTTGGCACCTTATCTCCATAATTGTCCTATCTGTGAATACCTAGTTAACTGCACCAGCTTTAAACATTCTCCTGCAGAGATTTGGCTGAGAGGCTAAAGAAAGAGTTCAGCAGATCTCCCAGGTGAGTAGTTTGTTTCACAACTACCTCATTTGTGTGGTTTCCACTTTCTTTTTTTCCTGTCTCATCTATCTCCATTTGCAGAAAAGTACTATTAAAAAGTCTCGGGTGTTTCCAAGCAAACATTGAATTTCAAAATGGGGGGGAGGGATTCTGAAAAAAAAACTTAGGAGGACTGCTGGGTTTTGCATTAGTATAATCTGCTTATTGTGGAGAAGCACAGTAGAGACTGCCCATGTACTTGCTACATGGCTCATGTCTTTTGTCATAGCAAACGGTTGCACACTGTCATAGTGACTTTACCAGTGCTTCTGGTTTTGATCATAAGCTAGTGTCTGACACTGAATCTCCACCTATTTGAACTGCATCTTATGTTTAGAGTATCAGTGGACATAATTGTATGATATATTCATTGACCTCAATCTATGCTTGGAAGTGTGGCACTTGTACAGAACAGGTTCCTACACTGGGAAAGGCACCCCAGTCCTCTTCCCTTAAGCAAACACTGCCATTCTCCAACAGCTGCCAAGAAAGAAGTTCTTGGTCTACCCTTCATACCTTAGATGCCTTCAGGAATTGTGTGTGGGCCAGGGATGGTCCCAGCTCACACTGCTTCTTCTTGGGGTTGTAGCTGCTCCCCCTCGTTTGTCTCCCATATGTCTACAGAGCTGTGAAGTGGTCACTTACCCCAAAGACTGAATGAGTTGAAAGGTACCTTCAGGGTGGACCATCTTCAGTCCTTGCAGGATTGGAAATCCAATGCCTTTTCCAGTCCTTATAGGAACTTCTGTAGGTCGTAACCACTTTGACTGAAACAGGACTGAGAGAAACTCCACAATTCTTAGCATGGTATCCATGCATATTTACACGAGTCAGTATCTGGCTACATGAACCATGCCAGATTCTTTGACATTGTGCTAAAGAAGTTGGGGTCCTCTCAGCCCTAGATCAGAAGCACAGCAATTAAGAGATATAGTGCACTTTTCTCTGGTCATATTAGGCCACTGGCAATCTCTTCCAGAAGAACAGAGACTGTCTTCCTCCTGGCTACCCTTGTTTAAGGATTGAAAGAGACAAGGACCCAGCTTGAGTACCTACAGCTTCCCTGAATAGCCATTTGCCATTCCACAAAGGCTCGGGGGACTCCAAGGTTCTGCAGCCTTGTTACAAGGGAAGGGGTTGACAAGCAGGAAGGAGATAGGAGCAGCTGAGTGCAAAACAGGGCCAGAACTGAGAAAGGAAGCTGCTTGAAAGATGAGGATCTTTCTACTGAGGAGACCTTGTCTGACTAAAGTTACATTCCACACCACCACCCCATGTACACCTAAGAATGAATCTACAGCTTGTCTAGATCTCAACTGTGCTCTTATAACCCTGATCCCAAACCTGGGATTGCCATTATTATGGTCTGTAGATAGTCCCACTCCTGACCAATTCAGAGTGTCCTTTGGTTCTCATTCAGAGCCTGAGGGTCATTTTCATTTGCTCATTTTAAACCCCTGTCCCTAACCCTAACATGCACAGTAGCTGCCTGAAGTCTCTTATGAAGAAGGATCTCCATGAAGTCCCTCACAGCAGAGACCTTTAATCCAACTGGATCCCTGAAGAAAGTAATGGTATATTGTTTGTTGAGTGAGTTAATTACTCTTCTGTTTTTCAGTCCTCCTGCACTTTTCTGGTGATATAAAAGGGCTATTAATGTGGCAAACATTAGCTGTGTCATACTATGCTGGCAACAGGAAACTCTCTTGGTATGATGGTTTTCCCTGGCTCTCGGGCTAGTGACAGAATGGTACAGGAACAGAGGTGGCATGGCCAAGGTGAGGGTGAAGAACTGCTGTGCTCCAGCTTTTCTTAGCGACAAGTCTATTAGCTGGAAGTGGGAAGTAGAGCAGCTGTGAGGCTGCTGTAGCTGCTGCTGGAGGACATAATTTCCCAGCTGTCTTTATTCTAGAGAAAATGCAAAGATTTTACATTCCTTTTTGCATTCTATTTTTATAGCATCATTTTTGCCTGATACTTCTTGTGCTAAGTAAATGATTATGATGAAGTTAAGAGTATGAATCCAAGTATTCAAAGACATGTACTCTGATTTGTGGAGGGGTTAAGAGCTGCTCAGCATCTGAAAATTTCTCTCTGAGATGTTGCATGGAAAGGAAATAGTTACAGTTCAATTCCCTATTCTCTTGTGCCTCTTTAATTCAAATTTCACTCCTGTTAGCAAGTTGTTTCTGTTTTAGTTGCCTGGATAGTTTACTGCCCATTAATATTCATTGGCCACTCATCAATTGCATCAGTATAAATCACTTTATTTTTTTATACTAGACTCCATCTAAACTCTGCTGTGCTTCTTCACTGATTAAGGGAGGGTCACAGTATAATAGCGAATCAGGAAGTAAAGGAACTGCACACTGAGAAAAATATGCTTTTCTTGAGTTAGTACATGGCTATAGTGATTTCTGAGTTAACACAGAATTTACTGACAATTAAGAATAAGATTAGTAGCAATAAAATTCATGCTGTCCCTCTAGAAAATTATCAGAAATGTCTATCAGCTATTTTTTATCATTCTTTCAAAGTAGTATTTGAGGGTAATTGGGGGAGATTGTAAACAAAATACTTTGCTCAGGACCTGATTCAGCAAAATAACCATTATGGTTCTGTGCCAGACCATCTTCGGCTACAGAAATCAATTTTTATGGGCTCCAGAGCTTCATGCAGGATTAAGAAACATGGATCCCATGGGTAGGGGCTCGTTTTTGTTGTTGTTAAATCAGGTCCTTAGAGTGAAAGGGATATAACTGTATTAAATTAGAAAAAGAATTACGGAGCAGATATATTAAACCACAGACAAAGGATGATGAAGTGATGAAATTACGGCTTGGAGAGTATGAAAGGAAGTATAGCATAGAGAAGAACAGCATAGAAAATATGGGTTTAAACCTTTGAAAATGAGTAATGATGTGTCAGCATGGGCATCACTGGTTTTCAAAGTGGCAGTGAAAAAAATCCTAAATTGGTAGGTTTGGGAATTTTTTCTGCTGGAGAGTAATGAAAATTAATTTTTTCCATGTAGACTATCTGAAAAAAAGAAGGTAATTTAACTAAGTAGTTCTATTGTCATACCAAGTACTTACTCTTTGCATTAATACCTCGCATCAGGTTTTGTGTCACAATCTCAGTGAAGTTACCTATAGTCTGTGACATTCCATGTTGTTTTGCATTAAAGAACTGTATTGTAATCTCCTCGGCTGCCCAACATGGAGCTCAGGTTGATGGGAATTGGAGAAAAACTTCACAGAATAAAATGTGACAGTCTGTAACATACACAAGTTGCAAGCAACGTACAGTAATAACAAGTAAATGTTAACAAACAGAGCGAAAGAGAGAAAGAGAAAAAGAGAGAGAAAATGCGAAGAACATGTAAAAGAATTAAGAGTCCTATATAACAACTCAGTTTTAGTTACCCCAATATTCTAAGGCCATTAAAATAAAAATCTTTATTAGTTCTAGGTATCTTTATTGAAGTTTCCTGATTTTTATGTTACTGCATATTTTGAAAGTTACTGTGAAGCTCTTCTGAGTAGATATCACACTGATGGACTTTATACTGGCACGAGAGCAGAATTTAGTATGCTACATTAATACGCAGAATCCTTCCGACCCAACCTACCTCTTAAACATTTACTCACCACCGTGTTGACCTGGGTCCCTCCAGGAAGCCGTGTCCCCCAGTAAAGGCACTCCAGTGACGGTGGTGACCACCTCTCCCAGTACTAACTGGCCAACATAGTAACGTCACTCCCAGAGAATATGACCTTTGAGAGGTACTACTTCTTGAAGTGAGGTGACAGTATGTTGGCTGCCTACCTATTGGTACCACTAGAGGAAATACAGGAGCTCTAGTTAAGTAGATCCAGTGCATCTTGCTATTACAGGTATTATTGGTTATGTGCTTAAAGCAGTGCTGAGAACTGTTGCTCCTGGAAGTGCTGCATTGCAAAGAGCTCTGGAAGATCCTTCCTAGTTTTATCCTGACACTTCTGGGGTTTCACTTATACCCATCCTGGACTTCTGAGAGTCTCACTAACACCATATTCTGTAGAGTGCAGTGGGTTGTTGACAGGTCAGGTAGAGGTTGCAGGAAAATGCAGTCAGGTGAGTCATGCTACAATCTTATATTACTGCTCTGACTGAAGAATACAGTATGATGATCTGTACGGTATGGAAGGTGTCTGAGACATGGAGCATGGATGAATACAAAGAACAATGACAGCAGGAATGATAGATTGCTTGTTATTTCGGCTCTGTGCTTATAAACAGACAAGCAAGTAGCCAAAAGGCTTGGAGAAGATTTCCAGCAAGTACAGGGTAAGAGAGGATATAAGCATGTGGACTGGGCACAGAACTGGGACCTCACACCCTAGACCCTTTTGTCCCTGGCCTTTTGTAGTAATGGGTAAGTCATCCCATCTATCTAGTTCTACTGCAGCAGAGATGTACTTCTTGCACAGAGGTGCATTTTGTTGTATCTGTCCTGCCAACACCAGTCATACTCAGTCCAGCAGAAGGGAGAGATGCCAAGACTACCTCTTTTGTATCCCAGGAATGCATTCTGCACTGGATGGCATGGGAGCTGTAGTGGCAGGCAAGTGCTTGAGAAAGAGCATTTACCATATTTACATCTGCCTTGTGCTGGAGGATTGGCACAGGTTGGCCTTATTTGACTGGAGTGTTTGTATCTGTGTTTTCCCATCACTAAAAGTGCCTCGTGCTCATTAAGTTATTAAGGCATGAAAAGTCCTAAGATTTATTATTTAGTTCTGCGATTGTTTTTCAGCTTAGTGCAGTCCTGCCCCTACACACACTCATCCCTGGCTGTGGCCAGACCACAGGGGGCTGTGGGGGGAGATATTTTTTTTATTATTATTATTTTTAATGTCTCACATAGTGCCAGAGAAAAGCAGGAAACCCAAAGCGCTGTGCTTGAATTCATAGTTCCTCCTTTTTGTTTTCAAATGACTTGGTATAGAGGATGTTACTTTTTATTCGAATTCTAAAGTAAACAAGCACTGTAGTACAAGTGACACCCACCGGTTGTATCTCTACAGGAAATAACAGGTGAATAATTGTACAACAAAGTATTACACTATATTATTTATAAATTCTGCTTTGCATGTGATCCACAGCTATAAGATTGCAGAAATGCCACATGGAGCAGGGGGCAAGGAATAGATCCAAATTGCTTCCACCTAACTGTAGGCACTTAACTGAGCGTCTTAAGTTAGAGCTGCAGTCACCTGAGATCACTTATGGAGAAAGCCACCTCCAGAGGGCAATTCAGATCATAAATGTGTGAATTACTCTCTGAGACTGCCTCACTCTCAGGAAGTGAGGGTGACCTCAGACAAATGCATCTTAAGTTAGATGAGAAGAATTGAACATTATTCCTTATGAATATTTTGAATATTCCTCCTATTTTGAGCTGTTACAATTTCTACATTAGATCCAGAGAACTCCATCTTCAGTGACATTAAGATGCGATCATTACCTCATTTGCTATTTTGGAGTGATGAATTTTGGGTTTTTAAAGGCTAGGAAGGCTAAGTATAGGGAGGAAAGAAAAACTATCTCCCTACTACCTTTTCCACCGCCTTTTTAGTATTTTTTATGTTCAACACATTTAAACATCAAAGTCTTTTGAGCTGAAACAGACCTAAACTCTTTGCAGTTACATTGCTGTCTACCGTCCATCTTACAGACAGGGTCAAAGATTTTATGACACTAAAATTAGATGAGATTTTTTTTTTTAAATGTTCAAAGGCATTTGATCAGAGAATTTGCTTCCCCGTGGATTGAAGGACCGCCACAGTGACTACATACCTATGGCTTTAACAATGCTTTGCTATCCATAAAAGCCACTGAAGTTCACAAACTACGGTGAAATGTTAGGCAGCATAATGGGCCTGTGACAAGAACTGCCATGAGTCCCCAGCTCCCACTGAGCATTGGCACTAGAATTGCAGTGCTCAGCACACTTCTGACGTTAGAACCAGTGTGTTGCACAAGGAATACAGGTTATTTAGGTTATGGTGACAGAAGGGATGAAAAATGAAGCCCTGAGAAAAGAGCAGCTCCTTCAGAAAGCATGAGTGATAAAGCTGAAATGGGTAACTCCACGTTATTTCTTTAAAAGGAGATCAGCTCTCTCTCAGGAAATTGCATTGAAATAATAGGTTCCTAATGTCACAGCTTGCTCCAGTTCATCTGACCATGGAGTACACTGGAGTCGGTATAACTATGTAGTTCCCCTCTGTCTGTGATAGACTTGGATTGCTTTAACTATTCAGACATAGGGATAGTCAAGGAGTGGGTTATGGAAAATTGTTTTTTGGGCAGGTAAGTAAAACAACCACAGAAGTTTTTCTGAAGCTAAAGACTGTATTAGTAATGACACACATTTTCCCTCTGCTCTTAGGCGCCTGAATTCTAGTAATATTTCTTCCATATTTTACAGCTATGCAATGAGTAGAGAATTTTGCCATCAGTACACTGTGAAAAAGGCTACACAATATATTTTTATGAAGATACGATATCCTTGGAGTATAGCTTAAGTGAAGCTGCATGCAGAGGGGATCAGAGAGGTGAGAAATTCTTATTCTGGCCATATTAAAGTCGATATAAACACTGTGTGTGCTGGTGGTGTAAATATATATACGAAAACAATAAAAGGTTGGGGTAGATCTCTGAACAAACCCAAAATAACCTATCGCTTGTGCTTATGCATTATGGATGCATTCTTAAGGCCATTGCTCTGTGGCACCAGACAGTACTATAGGCATCAAATGAAGTTATAAATTCTATTTGTAATCTAAATTTCTTTTACAGTGTTGGAAAATGACGTTCACCGCTTCATCCTATGGCAACTTTAAGATGTAACCATGCAGTTAACTTATCCTTCAGGTAAGCACACAGCTCACAGAAGAGAGAGACTGAAGAGCTGAGTAACACTTGCAAAACAAAACCGAGAGCTTTCAAGATTTGTTTTGCATGTTTTGAGGTTCTCTTACAAACTTGTATCTTAAAGTATTTCACTATGTGTACTGAGATGAATTACTTATACCTGTAGGACAGTGTGTGGTTTGGGACAGAAATCAGCTAAGTTTAAGTGGCTGAAACTGGCTTTTTCTGTTTTGCTTCTGTTTGAAGCAAATTTTGCTTTGCTTTTTTTTCTATTTCACTTCTGTTGTGATACTGACTGTTTGGAATACTCAGAAGCCTTTAGGTAAAAGACGCTGCAGCACAGCAGGCTATGGTTGACTAATGCTTATTTAGTTATGTTCAACTAAACAGTGTCTTTGCCACAGACCTTTCAAGTGATCTTGCTCAATTGAATTAAGCCGTGTGTCAAATGAAAGTACTGGAGATTCCTTCAATTTTCTCTTTGCTGTCTATTTAGCCTGTCGGGTATTTGATTGTAATATAGTGGTTGTCACATATACAACAATGGCAAAATGAAGCCCTGATCTTGAATGGGGCCTGTAAACAACACTGCAACATAACAAAGTTAATAGTTTGACATGGTGATGCTAGAACTTGGTGTGTATATTTTAAGCGAGGGGACACGTAGTCCTCTATAGTCTGAGATATCCCCGGGCCAAGGAGTTTTAGTCAAATTGGTCAGGTGAGATCTGCTCCTTTGTATCAGGCCCAGTTCCTCCAGGCACTATATAAGCAGTATCTTGAGAATTTATGGGCATCAGAAACTGCCTTGAAGAAGATTTTTTGTATAGAGGAAACCTCTACTTTCTTAATGCTGCTGGTGAAGGCCTGCCTGCAGCAGTAGCTCTGCCATCCTCTACTCTGAAGTGCCTTTCCTTCCCTTCTGCTGCTTTCGCAGCCACCCATTGATGGGATCTGGTGGGATGGAGAGCAGGAAGGGTTGCTGCAGAAAGGGGAGGCATGGTAGAATCAAACTCTGACATTCTTTATATCAAATTAAAATCAAGTGCTGTTATTTAAAGATACCCTCCTGCCAGGTGTAGATTAGCCCAGGACTGAGCTGCTGAGAGTGTTGGGGACAATTTAAAAATTTAATTCAAACCTACCAGAATTTAAATTCAAACCATCTTTGCTTTGCCTGCAAATGACCATAGCATCATTGGCAGCAGCTGTGCAGCCTGTGGGCAAAGTTCTGCTGCTTCCATGTCCGTGCCAGGAAAGCGTTCCTTAGCCTGAGAGGAGGCACTGGGCCGTGGCTGTGCAGAGCTCTCCGTAGAGCTCTCCATAGAGCCCCCTTGGCCCTGTGTGTGTGGACCGAGAACAGCTGTGAACTGCTGACTTGGTGCATGAGAGGGCTATAGAGAGATAGTCATATGTGGAACTATTTCATACTCATCACTGTTTTGTGAAGTGTTTAATCATTCCACCACACATAATATATGGAATTAATAACTTCATGTGATGTCTTTTACACCTGAGCAGCTAAACAGGCATTTTTTTGAATAATGTATTAGATATACATCATATGACCTTATATCACCTAGACACTGTCACACTGAAGCTTTACAGTTAAAAATTACAAGAAATATCTTGGACAACTCAGGCAATATTTTAGAAACGTTAGGCACCCATTCTGTGTTCCTAGTACAATCTTAACTGGTTGTTTACAGTTAGGTGCTGTTAACCAATCCAAATATTTTACAGTATGGGAAACATTCACTGCTTGCAAGTCTCTGTTTTCATATAATGTGCAGGTTATAGTTTCAGGAACAAGTCAGTGCCTATGAATGCTTCATATTACATAAGTGAACCTCAACATCCAAGGCAATGTAGATCTTGTTTTAACAGTTCGGTTCTGATCTTACTTATTATTTTTTACTTTTCTCTTGCACACACATAGATCTTTCCCTATTAGGAAGATAAGAGATGCAGGCAATATTTTTTGCTGGTAGTGGTACATAATAATTATCAGAAACAGAACTCCAGCAACAGTGTTACAGAGTCCATTATGTTAGCTGAAGTATAAGTGTGCTTTGTTACTTCTTAAAATATATATGCTTGTATACGTATATAAAAATAGTCTCTCTTAATTATTGCAGAAATAGATAAATTGCTGTTACTGTCAATACTTCATGGATATTGTGGTAACAGCTGATTTTAGAGCACTGATGGTGGCAAAACAGTTCCACATTGAACCAAAATTACACGTATTCTCAGGATACCAGTGTGGAATTGCACTGAACTCGTAGAGTTCTTAGTCCTCTAGCTCCCAGAGAGGACCAGGGTGGGTAATGGAAGGAACTTGATAAAGCAAGGGATTTCTGAGAAGAAAGTCACTCTGTAACTGACTGCTAAAGTACTCAAGAGTCTGGCATCTCTTGCGCATTACAATTGGGTAGCTGGCATATTGCTCAAAGTAGCAGACACGCGATATTGTTTGTGCCCTCTTTCCCTCTTGATATGTGATGCCACAAAGACATCAACTTATGAGGAAGTTTGCTGCTTGGACATGAGTTGTGATAAGCATTTGCAACCTGAGGGGAATGGATGATAAAACCATACGCTTATGCGCCAAAGATACAATAGGAAAGAGACAGTCTATCAGTCACGTGAATTGTGATTGGCCTGTTGCAATGGAATAGCCTTTAACAAAAAAAATGAAAGCTATTTACCTTCTGAATGGATTTTACATAGTTGCACAAAAGGGAAAAGAAATAAGAAAAGAAAAGAGAAGAGAATAGAAAAGAAGAGAAAGGTTCCCACCAGCTCTTCCCCTCCAAAATTAGCATTGGCATTGGTGAAGTCACACACAAAGGAAAGTCTAACTTTCTTTGTGCCTCTCACAATGACATCAACATGCATGGCTATGAGATGACGAGAGAATACCTCACTCACAATGAGTAACAAATCAGAACTTTCTTCAAAGTAAAAAAATGATAACACAAGACCATCATAGGTATATGCTAGCTCTTTCAAACCATCTCTTTTTGACTAGATGTCAGTTAAAATCACTTGTTCTATCTAATACAACATGGGGATATTCTGAATAGGCTGAAGAATGTCTACTATGCAACTTGGCTGGAATATCTGCCAAAAATGAAGTTGGCTTTGTTTTCAACATGGTTATCTACTTTGAAATTACTCCATAGAATAAATAGTGATATTCCATGGGTAGAGGTAGATTATGGGGTTTAAATAATCAAATTGGAGCCCCGTAACTTTATGTGCTATAGGAGGATTCTCATAAAACTGAGATATTCCCATAATTAACCACTGGCCATGGGATATTATAATATATTCCATGGTGACTAGTATTTTTTCCATTTCCCTCCCCCTCCCAGCAGAATTAGTATGATTAGTTTTGCTCTGGTTTCACCTATTGCTAACACGAATCAGTATAATTAAAAATAAGAATACTGTATTGTGAGGCGATCACTGTTTCGGCCAAACCAGCCAGTAATGACCAGTCAGACCTTTTCCAGTTGGCCTTTGCTGCTAGAAGGTTGAAAGAGCTGTAACTCACCAACCCATACTTGCAAAAGGAGCATGTTTTAGAAAATGTGGTTCGAAACCCTTCATAGTTCTAAATGCTAAATTCTAGTGGAATATTATAGAATAGATTGATTTGCATGCCATGGAATAAACATCCTTACATCTAGTCTTGTCTCAGAGTGAGTCATTTTGCATTAGTGTCAAGAATTTGAGCTGTTGTTCTACTTTGCAGTTAATCATCAGAAAGAGACGGGATTGTCTCATGAATATGCATGATGGTATAGTTGTCCCTTCAACTTAATAGGCACCTAGTTTCTGTAATGAGATGTACAATATCTGCCATTTAAAACAGCTGAAAGGTCCCAAATGGGAACAAATGAGAAAGCATTTGGCTGTTTCAAATTCCAGCCCTGTTTTGTCAGAAAACTGTAATTGCTGAGTACTTGGCTCCTACTCTGCTCTATGAAGCATTCAGCTCTCAGGAGCCTCTGAGATGCATTACACAGTCCAGCAACATAGCTGTAGAACTCTCAAAATTCTTCCACTAGATGTAACAGCTCTTCAAAATATCTTGAGACTTGTATGCCCTTAACCAGGACCAAAGTTTGGGCTCCTAGAGCGTGCTCTCATCCTTAGTTTTGCTGATCAGCCTCCACTGTACCATTTGTCCCTGCAACCTAGACTTCACACATATTATTCACTGTGTGATGGTGGGACTAGAATGGATAAATGTGCTACCCATTGCTCTAAGAAAGCAGTCTGGCTGAATCTTAAATCACTATGCGGGATGAAGGTTAACGGTCAGATGGACATTCCTCTAAGAGGTTTCCTACCTGCTCTGTTAATTTCTAAAATTTCTTCTTGGGCCAGTGGGCAAGTGTCGCTCTGAGTACTGTGGTGTGGAGAGTTTACGACAGATTTACAATAATTGGGGGATCCCAGCTGGGGTGGCCTCGGGATATGCTTCTTTTTTTTCTTTGGTAGCTTCTGCTTAGCCATAGCTAAGGAGTAATACATTCCGAAATTGTTCACAATGACAGGGACAGGCATGGCAATGGTCAGCACACCAGCGAGAGCACAGAGGGCCCCCACCAGCATGCCTGACCAAGTCTGAGGATACATGTCTCCGTAGCCCAGGGTCGTCATGGTGACAACAGCCCACCAAAAGCCGATGGGGATATTTTTAAAGTGTGTGTGTTCACTGGCACTAGGGTCATTTGGTTTAGCACCTATTCTCTCGGCATAATAGATCATCGTGGCAAAGATTAAGACGCCCAATGCCAAAAATATGATGAGCAGCAAGAATTCATTTGTGCTGGCGCGGAGGGTGTGTCCCAAGACCCGCAACCCAACGAAGTGGCGGGTCAGCTTGAAAATTCGCAGGATTCGCACAAAACGGACTACGCGGAGGAAGCCCAGGACATCCTTAGCAGCTTTGGAAGACAGGCCACTGAGTCCAACCTCTAGATAGAAAGGCAGTATGGCCACAAAGTCAATGATGTTCAAAGAGTTTTTGATAAACTCCACCTTGTTTGGGCAGAAAGTGACTCTCATCAAGAACTCAAATGTAAACCAGACCACACAGACACCTTCGATGTAGGTGAGAAAGGCTTCAGTCTCTGCTTCCCTGTAGTGCCGCACCTGGGTGTCATTCCCAATGAATTCAGTTTCTGTCTTGTTCACAATGGGGTTAAATCTCTCATGGGTCTCGAGGCAGAAGGTGGTGATGGAGACCAGAATGAAGAAGAGGGAGGCAAATGCCACATACTGTGGAAAGAAAGATATGAGAGAAATGTTAAACAGTAGGTTAAGTACAGGGGCTTAGATTCTGAAACACCAGGGAGAGAAAAGAGCTGTATTAAAACTAAAGATAATGCCAAGCCTTCTTCCTGTGGGCTTAAGATGCCAAGTCTCACTTGCAAAGACCTAACATTCAAACTTGGAGGGAGAGCAGTATATAAGTACATGTTAACATCCATTCTTATACAGATAGCGTTTTAGTGTGAGCGCAAATTTAAGCGAGCATTTAAATCTCAGAGCTTTCTGTGGGATTTAAGGTTAAGGACATATTGAAATTCTACTTTCCTGAACTTGATCTTCTGTTACTTCCTGATCTTAAAGAGGGCACACCTTCTAGGACAATTGTCATGCAAGAGTCTTTTCACAGCATTGTGTCAGTGGTATGGTGGCTGCCTCCTGCTCCCAGCTTAGTGACAGTTGTGGTATCTCAGATCTCTGTAAAGTGCTAGTAAATACTAATGGCAGTCTCTGGTGGGCTCTACAGCAAGGAGCAGAGTCCTGCTTGGCATCGTCAGACTTTCTTGCCAAGTCCTGGGAACAGGTTGAGGAACAGTCACATATCAAACTGACCTCTTTAGAGTAAACATCTCTATTCTCAGTTCCCTTCTCCAGATCTTTTGGGGGTGGGGGACAGGGAGGAGAAGAAAGAGGTTTCAGGTAAGCCTGTCAGCTGATCTAAAAGGAGACAGATCTATTGGATTTTATCAGACAAGGTTTTCTTGAAGAGATTCTCATTACAGTGTAAGACTTGTACCAGAACTAGATGAATCTTTTTTAAGGCTGTTGGATTACAATTTGGTTAATCAAGTCACAGTGAAGGTGGTAGCAGCCCCCAAAGTCAGTG
Organism: Gymnogyps californianus; assembly: GCF_018139145.2. Classification (NCBI taxonomy): domain Eukaryota; kingdom Metazoa; phylum Chordata; class Aves; order Accipitriformes; family Cathartidae; genus Gymnogyps; species Gymnogyps californianus. The sequence goes on along the minus strand of NC_059475.1, from coordinate 16,288,052 downwards.
AGTGTTTATCTTAGGACTATTTGCCTCTTCTGCTTCAGTTCCTGCTTTTCATAGAATCATAGAATAGTTTGGGTTGGAAGGGCCTTTAAAGGTCATCTAGTCCAATCCCCCTGCAATAAGCAGGGACATCTTCAACTAGATCAGGTTCCTCAGAGCCCCGTCCAACGTGACCTTGAATGTTTCCAGGGGTGGGGCATCTACCACCTCTCTGGGCAACCTGTTCCAGTGTTTCACCACCCTCATCGTAAAACATTTCTTCCTTATATCTAGTCTGAATCTGCCCTCTTTCAGTTTAAAACTATTACCCCCTGTCCTATCACTACAGGCCCTACTAAAAAGTCTGTCCCCATCTTTCTTATAAGCCCCCTTTAAGTATTGAAAGGCGGCAAAAAGGTCTCCCCAGAGCCTTCTCTTCTCCAGGCTAAACAACTCCAACTCTCTCAGCTTTTCTCAGGCTTTCCTCAGCCTAAAGGAGATGTCTTGGTTGTATTCCAGGATAATTGAGGGGTACAGTCAGGCCAAAATTCACAACTCTTGTAACTACAGTTCCTCTGCTCAATCCTTCTTTAATCAATTAAGTAGTTTGCATATATCTAAGAAGTCTCTTTGTGTGTTGGAGTGGTACAGTAATGGTAATACCTCTTTCCATTTCACTCCCTACATCTGTTATCTTCCTGTTTGTCTTGTGTGTCACCTTGACAAGAGACATCGCATAAGATATTATTTCACTGTCTTCATGAGCATGAGCAACTGTGGTAATTAAAATATTATTCAAATATTCTTATAGTGTCCTGTTATTCATAATGTCCCTTTTTCAGCAGTGTAGCCAAAATAGGGGTTAAAAAGAACTAGTTTCTTCTAATTGTCTGTTACCAGTAAATGCAGTGCAATAATCTAAAAGAAATTGGTGCCAAAGGAATAGTCCAGTTAAAAATAACCTATGCTTCAAGCTACCAATGCTCTCCTGCAATCAAGAAGTTCCTCCTGTCTGCCTTCCTGGGTAGACCTGGTGCAGAATTATGCTTGACCTTCTGTATTAGCAAACAAAGTCAAAAGCAAGGATTTGCCACAGTTTGAGGTGAACCATTTAATAGAATACAGAGAAACTAGCAGAGAATAAAATCGCAGAACTGTTTAGGTTGGAAGGGCCCTCTGGAGGTTGTTTGGTACAACTTCAAAGCTGGACCAGGTTGCTCAGGGTCTTGTCTGGTCCAGATCTGAATATCTCCAAGGTTGGAGGTCCCACAGCCTCTCTGGGCAGCCTGTGCCAGTGTTTGGCCAGTAAGAGCAAATGAGCTTGGAAGGATACAGAAGCAAACAGGCTCTTCTGCTTTTCAATTCCAACTTTGTTGCCAAAGAGATCAGAACCTAGCCATTGTCACAGATTTAAAAAAACCCAGTACCTTCCCCTAAATGCTTCAGGCTATCATAGCATTGTTATGTGATCATCTACTATACGGGCTGATATGTGCTAAAAGCAGTGCCTAATATAAATAGTTGTCTGGAAGATAAACAATCTGGAAGTCAGGGAAATTGAGAAGCAGGACTGAGAGTATCTTCTTATCAGATTCTCCTGTTAAACAGGGAAATTTCTCCATGCACAGTTTCTCCATCTGTAAAATAGTTTAAAAAAATACCAGCTGGTGTTTGTCATGTGCTTTGTGATCCTAGATAAATGTGTACACATTCTATATGCTTTCATTTTAATGTTACTGACTTTAGTATATCAACAGTCTCCCTGAAAAGTAAATTGAAGAGTCTTTTAAGTGGTCAAAGTCAGTTTGTGTATGATATTGTTAACACTCAGAGCTTAATTAAGTAGAGGTTAATACCCTACTTGTCTGAGTATGAGTAAAATGAGAAACAAAAGGCATCTTGCACCAAGAACTCAGGAAAGTGTTCCTAGCAGCCTCAGCATGTCTGCTCTATTTCAGCCTGGAGCAGATTTTTACCATAGAGTCGTAGAGCCCTCAGAATTCAAGCTGCAGAAGGAAATGCTGACACTTCGTTAAGTCAGGTAGCACTCACAGATAAGAAGCAGAGAGGGGAATAAAACCATTTTGAATTTTAGGGGTCTGTGAAGAAGGCCCCTTTCTTTATGCTAACTCAAAATGCAAGTCTCCTCTTGGTGTATATGAATATCTCTCCTGAGTGAGTTTTTCCTGCTTAGGACAACCTTCAGGCTGACCTTGCACAGCAAGTATCTTGAAAAGTGATGTTTTGCTGTATTAAAGGGAAGAAATAACCAATTCTGACAGGACATTTAAGTTCTCTGCAGTGGTACATGCCAGCAGTGTTATCAGTAGAGAACATCACACCCATGATCTCTCCTGCTGTAAGCCCTTGTGTGTGCACACCTTGGCTTCAGAGGGGAATTGAGAACCTTTATGTCCCAGTTCAGCAGAGCAGGAAGCACCTGCTAAATGAATGTGAAGCATTTGCTTCCTTCTATCTGTATTTAACAACATCCAGAGCCCTTTCCCAGGGATGGGCACATTCTTGAATGCTCTGCAGCTTTGGAAGTGTGGGTCTGCTTTCAAGATTTCATAAAACCATGTCTGAGCAATGGTATTGACAGGAAGAATCCCAGTATTTCTTCTCCAATTTATTTTTTTTTTCCTCTGTTGAATTACTATCTAATCCTAAAACCTATTTTATATTTGGGAAGTAAAAATGCTCCTTAGTCATTCCATGCTTTAATATTGAAAGGCTCTTGTTTTTTGTTTTAGAAGAAAGTCTGCACAGACTGAAAGGAGAAGACAATGGAGAGCAGCCTTTTAATAAAGGTCCCATTACAGTTCCCCAGTCCCTTGGCTGATCCAAAGAAGTGCAGAAATGTCTGAGAATCAGGCCAAACAATTTGTTCACTGGCACCCATCTCTGATAGATTTATCACCTGCAGCTGCTTGGGACACAGAAATTTAGCAGCTTGCCGCAAATGAATGCGTAATATATCACTGGCATAGATTTATGTTTGTGATCCCCAATTTATATTACCCCTACCCCTTTTTTCTTCTGAATATTTTTCTTTGTTAACTATTTGATATAAGATCTAGCAAGCTATAAGCAAAATCCAATAGCACCAAATTCAGTGAGTATGTTTTTCTAAGGAGACCAGCATTCATTCATGCCAAAGGGGTTGAAAAAAAGAGCGCTCTCTGGCCCACCATCAGAGGCAAACAGAGATCAGCCATCATGCCTAACATGATAGCTTGTCAAGTCCAGAGATGAGCAATGCTGGTAAAATCTAGTGAAGACTATGGGACTCGTACATGTTCTAACATCTTTGAAAATAAGGCTGTCTCTTTTTATTTCACTAATAATGGCCTGAACACTAATCAAACCAATGGATTGCTCTTGTATTATTTAGTGGTTCTTAATCTTCTTTCTCCTTACATTTTACAACAGAATTTCTCTTCTTCCTAGGATCTGAATGGGCTGGGGGAAAGGAGTGAGGATTTTATGAAGTGATGTCACGTGCTGTTGAGTTACATAATGGCAGCTAAAATTTTCTATAATTAAAGAAAATACCTAGGTAAAGTGTTTGAAGTGATCAAAACTCTTTTATCTGCTTTGACACATGTGAATGATTCCTATTTCACTAGAGATGCTGCTGCCATTGCTTTTTTCTGGCTCTAATACCAACAAAGAAAAATCTCAGATTGTCCAAAACCACAGAAACTGTAAGAGAAGGCAGAGGGGAGATTTTAAAAGGGGATATTTTGATTAAAATATAAGTTACATGAAAATGTCTTCATTCTGGAGAGAGAAGAAATTACATTCCTGCATAATTTCTGTCAATAGCAAATGTATTTTAATAAGGTTATTTTGAAAGGGTCTAAAAGACGTCATGCCCGTAAGTGGAGAATTTCATGATCTAATTTATATTGCCTCTGATTAAATCTATCTTTCTATCTATCTTTCTTTCTATCTATCTATCTATCTATCTATCTATCTCAAAGGCCTGCTTCTCCCTGCTTCTCTACTGCCCGATGTCTAACCTAGCCATTTTTGCCAGTGCAGTGTGAATATGAAGTGCCAATTAATTCAGAATAGTAGTGTTTCACATCTGCTTTGCATAGCTGTAAAAGGAGCAGGGTAACAGAATCAGACCTAGCCTCTCATGAATAATAAGCCAGTATCTTTCCACTCAGCATGGAAAGAAAGCAAAAGTCCAACAGCCTTAAAAACACAAATAAACCTCCTAATACATGAGGATTAGGAGGCTAGGCTCACTCAGAAAAAAGGTCTGAGAATTGGACCAGACAGTATTAAATACACAGGTGTGGCTGTTTACTTCTGGGAATCAGTTTTTAAAACAGCACTTTACCTTGCATTTCTGAGATAGTTCTGGTCTTGGAGATAAGAAACCTTTTTTATGCTTTGTTTTAAACAAATAAGCCCAGTAACACACTAGAATTCATTGATACAGCACCTGGAATTGCCAGGCTTCAATGCAGATGGGCAGTGAAGGCTGGTGATGAAAGCACCGGGACAGAAATCAGATGACTGAGGCTCTTTTCTAGCCTGCACCATTGACACATTCTTAGTCTTCAGGCATGTCTGCCTGCATCTTTTGCACCATCCTTTGTCTACTTTTTTTTTTATTGAGATAGTAAAATCTTTGGGGCTTGGGACTGCCTGCCAGTTTATGTCTGCCCAGTGTCCAGCCCAATGTATGTCTGGAGTGGGGACCTGGAAAGGGAGACCTTGGCTAAGTCTTTGATAAGAGAGACACCACTCTTGGACCATAGACAACAAGAAAAGTGGGTGGTGGCAGTGGAAGCAGCACAGCTTTTGCAAGTCAAGCTTCAGTAACTTCAGAGTTTGTTTTCTAGGAAATAGTGGTCTACATGACACACCATTCATAACTCATTCCAGATCACACGTTCAGAGTGAGTTAGTAGAAGCAGCACACTGCAGACGGGTGCTCTTCTCCTTTGATACTGCTCAGAATCATTTAACAATCCTGACTCAAGCTAGATGGGAGAACAGAAACAGATCACACTCAGAGAAGATTTGCCAGCCTCTCCCTTTGCAACTGCTAACAGAAGTATTTAAAAAGTGATTCTTAATCCCTGTCCTTTTGCAGGGAAATTCAGGAAATTGTACCCTTCCCTGAACCTCTGGATGAAAGGCAGAGGAAGACGGCATTTTGTTTGAACTACATCTGTTGAAGCATCAGGGAATTTTCTACAGAAGTGGCACCCTCTCTTTCTACTGATCTATTCTGGTAAGTTTTGGTTTTAATTACAAAAATATTTAAATCACTACATCATAACCCTCCTGGTCCTGTTGAACCAATAAAGCACAGGAGCTAAGCAGTTGTTGTCTTAGTCTGTATGAGCAGGGCCTCTGAGCAGCGTGAGGTTTGCTGCTTCTCTCATAGGCGAACCCAGGGTTTGCCAAGACTGAAATGGGAGATGAGAACACTCTCACCACACATCTTTGTCTCCAAAGGAGAAATGATGGAGCTATTAGTGCTGTGGAGCTTCCAGAAAAGTATGTTATGACTCTAGTGAGATCTAGTATGTTGGGGTTGGGGTTTTTCTGGGGTTTTTTTGAAGGGGAGGAGGAGGAGGTAGAGGAGCAGGCGGGGAGAATAATAAAAAAAATCCCAGGTCTAGTAATTTTTCAGGAAGTCTATGACTGGTAAATGCTGTATATCTTGCAGGAACAAGCTAGGCTCAGAAGAGTTTCAGATCAGTGCTGGCAACCCCTGAGTTGGTTTTCTACAAAGCATCAGTAATTCAAATATACCGAGAGCCCTGTGCATTTTTGCTATACCTGCATAAAACCCCGTGATTTCCATTCACAAGGCATCTCTTCAAATACTTTACCAACTTTCTTTTACAGTAGTTCATCTGCTTGAGGTTCGTCTCTGAAAACTTACACCTGCATGAAGCTGCCAACATTTGCCTATCTGTGACTTGAATCACAAAGCTTTGCCTAGTTTTTATTTTAATCTGAAAACCGTAGTTTAACCACTCTTCGTTTAAAACTTAGTCCATGTGTCACCAAAACGTTTAACAATAGAGACAAATCTTTTTGCTGCAGCTCAGCCAAAGTGTGGGTTAAATGAAAGCTGCTTTAAAATACTTAGCTTTATAACCACTTTATTATCTGTCAAGACTGATTTTCCAGGCTTTCTTAGAGATATGGACCCTGATTCAAACAAATGACTGATTTTGAATGTGCAAGCAATTCTGCTGAATTTTTGAAAGAAATATTGAATCTGTATGACTGATCAAATGACTAAATGTAGGCACATGATACTAGAAACCAGATAATGCTGTGGAAGTGAGCAAAAGCTAGGACTCTGTAAAAAAGCAACCTCTGCAATATTTCATTAAGAAATAATGTAAGATGTTTTGAGATCCTTTGAGCGATGTTTATGAAACTGAAATTTTTTTGCAAGGGGAAAAATCCAGTTCTGCTTTTATAGGTGTGATATAAGTATATGAGTGCACAATCAGATGTTACCACCAAGCTCTTCTCTGTGAAGGGAGAGATTACCATCTTGGCAGTCTGTCTTCTTTCAGTGAGATGATAAGACAATTGATACAGAAGCTCACATCAGCAAACATACTGGTTCACTCACAAGATTATTCAAATTCATGTTTCTTAGCTGAGACAAATAGAAGAAGTAGGCTTGCAGATAGACAAAGCTTGCTCCAGAATCAGATAAAAAGTCCACTAGCAGCTCATGGATGAAATGGTTATGTAATGCCAAAAAAATATACGACAACTTGCAAAAAAATCTTGGAATGCTTAGTGGCACGCAGACATGAAACAGCGTGTTAAAAAAAATGTGCAGTCATCTGTGGAAAATATGCTTAAGTTATTCGGTGTTGACATTGCAATAAATAAATTAGAAGCAGATCTCTCAAATGTTAGTCCTAGCAGGCAGCCATGTGCTTTGACAAGGTAGTTACTGGGATAAGCAAGACTGCATCAGAACTGGAAGTGTGGTATGTACAGTATTTCTCTGTGACCACATGGCCAGCCAGCTGGTCACCAGGCAAAGGTTTGAATGGTTCTTTGTAGGTCACAGGCAAGTTTTCCAGTTTCATCTAGGATAGATTAAAACTTGTGATTTAATAGGAACATTGTCACAGAAGAGAGGTGAATTTATTTTGCAAGCTTCCTTGCTAGCTCCCTAGTCTGGCTGGTAGTGAGAACTATATGGAGACAGTATGGTGGGAGTAAGAAATGTTTCATATTGCTCAGCAACAGCTCAATGGGAAATTCTTATCTTAGCATATATAGATTCCTGATCTAAAAGGGCCCCAAGACTTCTGCAGCTAGGTATATGGGACACTGCAGAAAGAACTGTTAAGTGTTGAAAGTAAGTCTTCCGTCTCTTCGAGGGACTACGGAAACATACATTTGGTAGGGACCTCCAAATGTCATTCCCCTGTCCCAAACACAGTCTTTGATCGTTGCTGAAAGATAGCTATAGTGACTGTTATTAAGGACCTCCAATGGTGAATATTGTAGAAATTCTGCAGGAAATTTATCCCAGTGCTTCACCACATTTTATCTGTATTTTTTTCTTCCTAAAGCCTAACCTAAATCATCTTTGCTACATTTTAAGCTTGTTCACTTTTGTCCTATCCATCACAGATAGCTAAGCATTTAGAAATTTGCAGATGTTTTCCTTCTTTTGTAAGCTAACAAGCACTAAATATTCAAATGTGCCATGAGTCCTAGACTCCTGTTTTCATATGCTCATGCTTTTGCTGCATAAATTCAATATAATTATTAATCTCATTTTCAGATGATGCCACACATTTTTATGCTGTCAGTTCTGTCAAATGCTCTAGAATTAAAGAAACTGAGAAAGTCATGTAACATCTCATAGACTGGAACATAAACTAACACATGACAAATGAAACCAGGGAACTTTAATTGCCCATTATTGCTAAGTTTTTCAGTCTTTTTCTGTTAGGCAGTAGTTAACTTTTTTTGGACTCTGCACACTTTCTGTTCTAAACTGAAAAGGAGAGTTGTAGCAGTGAGTGGTGGTAGTGTCATGTGTTAGGATTTTCAGGATCTCACCTCACCACCTTTGTTCTGGATGCTATTTTATCTCCTGAGAAAATCACACTTCCTTCCTCTCTAACTTGCTGCCAGTCCTTCCTCGTGGGAAGAGAAAAGGCATTTCTTATGCAATTTCTTGACAAATGGGAATTCCTGACTAGAGCTAGGCAGAATCCAACTAGGAAAACCCAAAGACTTGCAAAATCAGCTTAGTCCTGAGGCTTCCTATGGTTTAGAAGTAATTTTTATTTTTCTCCTTCCAAACTGAATAAAAAAATCACACACGTGCTCATGGTTAGGATCAAGTGCAGCCAGATGAAGGTAGGTAGGTATCTCTGACCAAGCCTCACATTTTGATTTTGGAAATGTGAAACCACAAAGATAATTGGTTGACAGGTTTTACTCTCTTGCATGCATACACATGTGCACACACACGCATTATCTCTCTGTCTCTCTTAAAGTTGCTAACTTAGGTATTCCTTTGACTCAAATTTAGCTGTAGGCTACATGAGTCCTGGGACTCTTTGTGGGGGAGCAAGACTCTATTTTTTTCCCTTTTTGTTACAGCTTCTGCACTGTGACTTGCCCAAAGGTGGCTTAATTCACATGCTTATGCTTATAAGGAGCACAGCCTTACTCAAACCTACTTTTAGAGTGGTGCTAGAAGCCTTTCATAGAGCAGGAGACATATTTCTGTAGCCTTTCAGGACCCACCCTCAGTGGAGTTTGATTCACCAACCTCAGCTGCACACCAGCACCCAAGGAATGAAATTGTTACAAGTATGAAGCAGGCAGAGGGTGCTCGGTGGTCTCCAGCTCCATTAGAAAGAGCATGCCCTGCTTGCTTATTTTTTTGCAAGAGGAAACACTCCAATGTGTGGAAGTATTGAGTGCAAAACTCCACAAGGAAACACCTGAAATACACAGCAAGGCTTTGTCGTGAATACAGAACTCCCTAACCTAACATACAAGGCTGATTTTTCTCCCTGTAGTTTTTAAGCCAAGATATTTGGAGTGTGTTCCAGATCACGTTTGTGTTCAGACAATAATGCTTCTGCTTCAAGACAAATTAAAATAAGCAGCTGTCAAATCTTTAGCAGTTTAAAATGTGGGTAGGCTGGCTACATAACCACCCTTGGACAAGGTGTGAAATCTACATGCACATCTTCCATGTGCACTCACCAATAGCTGGTAGGGTGTGTCGGTCAATAGGATGTTGGCAGCTCCTATGTAGGACTAAGGGGAAGATCCAGAAGGCATCAGCCCCCGGAGGTGAGCAGTTTGGGTCTGCAGGGCCTGCGATGGTGGGGTCCTTAATCCAATTTCTCTCCCAAAGCAATACTGTAGCAAAAGTAATTGTGATAGAATTCCTCTTTGGAGCCACAGACCAACCATTTTCATATTTGACCATGGATTTTTGAAACCTCAGTTTCTGACCACTCCGTGAGAGATGTTCCAAAGAGCTTTAAACTCTGGGAGCAGCTGAGTGTTTACCCTCTGATAGTTAAGCTGAGCACCTCAGAACTGAGACACTCAAAATAACTCATCACTCTGAAAAACTGGAAGCCCTGGGATCCCTTTGGTGCCACTAAATATTGAGCTCAGGATTTCCTGTTTTCACTGCAGTTTATGTGGGTGGATGTCACAGATGATGTAGTCCCTGAAAAGCCAGGCTTCTGACCAAGGTGGCTGAAAATGAGGTGTTAAACCCCAGGCATTTCAATGACTGCTTCATTTTAGACAATTTCACATTATTCAGTGAAAACGTTTTTTAATTAACTTTTTTGTTTTCCAGATTATGACTAGCAGTGTGTTGTAGACACTTTTCCTCCCATAGTGTTCACTTAGCTTAAGCCATAGCTACCAGTTTGTGCTTTTAAAGCATTATGGCCACAGTTCTTTCCTTACCATTGTGCAGTGTGTAGCAGAAAAGCCCTGTTAAGCTCCTAGATAGCCTAAATATGTTACAAAATATTAAGACATTTTGTGCCTTTGCTCTACAAAACCTAAATATCAAATACCTAAATTGTTTGGTCCCATCACTTTAGTCTGTTGTTATAAAACATTAAGAAACTCCAACAACTATTAAAGCAAATGATAAAATATTTTGGAAAGCAAAGAAAGTTTTCATTCCCCAGTTAGGCAGAGTCTATTGCTCAGCTTGATTTGGGCAAGGATAATGCTCAGGATGGGAGCATCCTCGCTCATACAAAATCTCCACTGACAACAATCTTTGCCAATACTAGGTTTTGACTGGCTACGAGCCATTTTAGATATCCAAATTAGTGACAAAATAACCTATAAAACTGTGCTGGTAGCTTTTTGGAGGCAACTTCAAAAATAGCCTTTGTCATATAGTCTGTCTTGGCTCAGATCAACAAGATTGAGGGTATTGGACGCAGTGAGTGCTGACTGTTTTTTTCAAGAGCAAGTTCTTAGTAAGGTGTTATGTTTCTCACAACACAGGATCTCTTGCCCTAGGAAAGGTAATCCATATATTCATGGTAATGCCACAAAATACAGGATTCTTCCCCAGTGCTAGTCCCACAAGCAGTTGAATAGTTTCAAAACTCACTTGCTGTGGTAGAGTGGCTGCAAATTTCCACTCAATAATAAAATCCTAAGTATATATGAAGATGTGTGTCACCGATGGTGGAATAAAGAGAATCAATCTTTTGTGTATATATATGTGTAGAATAAGATCAATATATAAATATAAATAGACACACATATATATTTGCATGTGTATTAGTTATACTGTACTCTATTACAATACTATATGGTATATATTATATATTACATACAATGTCCTACATAATATTTATAATATAGATACAATAATACATCATGCATCATACTATTATATAATATATATAAAAACTATAATATGCTAAATTACACATAGAAATATGTTAAATATAAATACATGCTTATATATTAGTGTCGTGGTTTAACCCTAGCCAGCAACTAAGCACCACGCAGCTGCTTCCCCCTTCCCCCTCCCAGTGGGGTGAGGAGGAGGAAAGAGGGGGAAAAAAAAGTAAAACTTGTGGGTTGAGATAAGAACAGTTTAATAACTAAAGTAAAATATAATACTAACAATAGTAATAATGAAATATATAATAATAGTAATGAAAAGGAATATAACAAAAAGGAGGGGGAGGAAGGGAAAAAAAACCCAACCAACCAACCAAACAAAAAACCCACCAGTGATGCACAATGCAATTGCTCACCACCCGCTGACCGATGCCCAGTTAGTTCCCAAGCCACGATCCTCGCCGCCCGGCCAACTCGCCCCTGTTTATATACTGGGCATGACGTTCCATGGTATGGAATACCCCTTTGGCTAGTTCAAGTCAGCTGCCCCGGCTATGCTCCCTCCCAGCTTCTTGCACACCTGCTTACTGGCAGAGCACGGGAAACTGGAAAGTCCTTGGCTTAAGATAAGCGCTACTTAGCAACCACTAAAACATCGGAGTGTTATCAACATCATTCTCACACTAAATCCAAAACACAGCACTGTAGCAGCTACTAAGAAGAAAATTAACTCTGTCCCAGCCGAAACCAGGACAATTAGGTATCTAATACCTGTCTCAAGGACTGTGGGGATGCCTGGCTGTAGCATGCAGAACTGGCAAAGGGGCCCGTTCTCCTCTCTTATGCACAGCCCTGCCAGGGTAGCTACCATTACTAGAGGTAGCCTTGGATTAAGAAGAACCCCGTGAATGGGAGGGACCTGCCACCCAGAGGAAGACAGAGGCTGCTTGCGGGGACCAGAGGCCTTACAGAAATGGCCTCAGTGTCATGGCATCTCTGCAGCCTCAAATCCCTCTTGTGACTCTTTCCGCAGCACTGTGTTTCCAGGGCTTTTCCTCTCATAAGCAAGGAGAGGAAGGGCTCTTCCTAGTCCTTGGCTCCTGTCCTGTGTTGCCTTTCCTTCTGCTAGCCACAGCCCCTCTCCTCTCTTCCAGGTCTGCCAGGGCTGCTCCTCCCAGGCAGAGAGGCATCATGCTGGGGACACCATTCTCTGGAAGGAGGCTTTACCAGGAGGACAGACTCGGGGCCAGCCAAGAGGATCACCTGCCTCATCACCACTCACTTGGGATGCAGTGTGGGCTTCCAGGTATTTTGCCCTGTAGAGTAACCATGCCATGGACAGGAGGTTTGCTTCTACTCTCTGAATGCAGGCTGATCTCTTATGCAGTGTTGTTGCACAAGACCCACTCTGATTCATATTCAAAAAACTGAACACAAGCCCTCTGCAGTGCAAATTCTTGCCTCAGCTTTTACTACTACTAATTTCCCTTTGTGGAGTTCTGCTTCACTCGTTCCCAGGTACCAGATGTATATTTGCTATAGTCTCCTACCTACAGATGCCTTCTCTGCTGTGTTTCCAAATTTACCATGCCAGTGAATGAAGGGGCTATTGTGGTGATATCTGGCATTTCATCACCCTCTTCTGTCAACATCGGTTCTACTGACTCTCTGAAGAGGAGAGTGTTTATGCCTATGTTTCTGTGGCTCGACTCTTAAATGTGCCAGCAGTAAACAACTGGAGCTACAAGGTGGCCACTGTGCGAGTCTCCTGTTCAGGTGGTCATGCACTTTGCTTCCCCAATAAATTTTTTTCTTCTTCTTTTTTCCTTACATCTCATGGGAAATGGCTCATTTTGTTCGTGGTGAGATTCCACTGTTTTGTGGGCAAGTACATATATGACATTTAAGGAAAGGTGTTTTTTTCTCAATAGTGAGCACCTTAGTCTGTTGTAAATATCCTAGGGTGTCTTCTTAAACTCTTTGAATACTGTCTGTATCTTTGCCTTAAGAAAGTATTGCTCCCATACGTGAAAAACAAGGAAAATATCCTTTTGCTGTGGAGCTTGATAACATTAGTTAGGTTTCCTATTTTCTAGGATGTTCTAGTAACTCTTTTAAACTTAGGCAGCACTTTACATTTCAAAGATGCCTTCCAGAGTTTGAGCTTGCCTACATAAAAAAGAATCACTTTGGGCTTGGCACAGAAGCTCTAGTTAGTTCTTTTATCGTCCATGAAGGTAACTCTGAAATACTGTGGCAAATCATGTGCCTGTCCAGGACTTCCAGTCATTACAAGGCATACTGTGACCATAGAAAACCTCAGGAAGAGATAGCACAGCTACAACCGAAACTCATGAGGGCACCTGCCATCCCATGAGCACCTATCATGGCATGTAGTATAGGACAGTTAGTGCATGTTCCCACTCCCTTTGCTGACAGCACTATCCTGATTTAAAGGAGAGGGTTGTATCATCCTTTCTTTCCCTGGTAAAATATTTTCTCCTACTGTACTCAGTCTAGCTACACTAGTGCGTACCTACAGACATGCAAAAACTCTGTGCTTTTATGCAGGAGAGCGACTAAAAAAAAATTGTCCTCATTGTTATGTTTTTAAGGCTAAATTGATGAGTCACATGTAACACCTGTGATACTAACCTAGCTATCAGTTATGCGTAGCAACCACCCCTCCCATAAGCCAGTTCAATGTTAGCAGCTGTGAAGTTCTTGCAGAGAGAGGATTTCCAGGGGTAGTGCTGCAGGGCTGATTGCACAGCATTGTTGTCTTGCTCCAGCAGTTCAAACGGGCTCCCAACAGCCCTTTGCAGGTAGCTACTGTGAGACCTACCATCTCATCTGGTGCTGGGGAGCTGCACTAAGTACCTCTCTCTGTTAACCCCTTTTAGTTGGGGTTGTAAAAGGCTCAGCACTACTGAGAGAAGGAGAACTTTAAACACCTACTGTGAGGTATATTGCATAAGCAACAAGCAAACACTCCTAAAAACAACCTCTCGTGCAGTCAAGGTTAAAAGAAAGATGGAAAGATTAGAAAAGGACCACAAGGTAAGTCATAGCCTGAACCTAGAGGAAAATTGTTCTATGCATAAGATGAAAGGAATTTACAATATTTTAAGAGATTTGCTAACAATATTATGCAACCGTGTTTAGCTTGCGTCCTGCAGGACACTCAACATCTTGTGGGATAATAGGATCCTCTCATCTTTTATTGTTTGCTGCATTCTGGCTGTATCATCCGTGGTGTATTTGCATTTCTTTAGCTTATTCAAGTGCACATGCAGGTATGACGTGAACTGTGGTTGAAGAATCAACTTTGTTTCTGAATTCTATCCTCCAACAATAAAGAAAATATCCTTCATTTGAAATAGCTTTGTTTGAATATTATGCATCTACCTGCACTACAAAGAACCTGAAATATTGCATAGCATTTAACAGTGTGGAACTGTTTATGCCTTGAAAGTGCTGTTGAAATATTAATATAGGTATCAATCTCTGCAACTGTTTTGTAAGGCAAAACAAGTAGATACTACTTCTGTTCCATAGACAAGGTGATTGTGAGGCTCAAAAGTTAGAGCCTGTATTTCTCAAGTATGTTGTTTTAACTTTGACTACACAGCTACCAGTATTGAGGTCTTAGATTGGGGCAAAATTAGGGGATATCGTTCAAAACATGTCTTAATATCTAGACTTCCACAGGGATGGATACGACTGTCAGATTCTGAGTGCTGAGCTGTTGTTAGGATACTGTGTCTGTTGGCCAAGATACAGTCCCCCAGAACTTGTGTTTGCAGAGTTCAAAGCCATCCGGTCGTGAAATTCCAGCTCAGTCTCTCAGCCATGCTCTTCCTTTTAACCTTGCAGTGCAGTGAGTCCCAACACAGAGCAAATGTGGTGGTGGGAGGTGTGGGTGTGTAAAGGATGGGAGAGCAGTGCTGTAGATTTGTGTAGGCTCTCAGAGTTTTGTTCTTCTTTGTGCAACTCTGCTACATCAATTCTTCTAGAAATGGCCACTCTGGGTTAGAGAAGGGTAAGAACTTTTCCACTACCCTTTCTAGTGACTTCAATATTTTGTCATGAGACTCTGAAGTCCTCAACACTAAAATTTCTTATCAGATATTTTAACAGGATCAGACTGCCAGCTTATGAAAATCTGGTCCTTAAGGAGATTTTGGTTTGGAGACTCATTAACTGTGAATCACCAGAAATCACTAATCACTTTTGGAAATCTTCCCTAGCAAGTATTGCCGTATAATAGGCACAAAACTGCATAAAAAATTAAGGGAAAATGCGTGAAATGAACTGACATTGGACATGCATTGATTCCAAGAATGTAATTTCTCTCTGGGAACGTCTGGATGAGTTGTATTTTCTCTCCTGAATGTGAGACAGACTGCTGTTCCATGTCCTTTCTGTATCATGCCCTTTGCTTAAAGAAGAGCTTGGGCAAACAGTTACATACAAAAATCTATTTAGAAATAAGGTCTTTAAAAATAAAGAGTGGTCTATAATGCTAACTTGTTTGAAAAAAGCAATTCATAGACTTGTGGGTAGTAAGTAAGGTGAATACAGTCAGCTACAGAAAACAAAGAGATGGGGGAGAGGGGGCTGGGGGTGAAGTCAAAGAACAGAGGAGAAAGCCGGGACTTCTGTTCAAGCTAGATATTCTGTTAGCCGGCAAGGATGGAAAATAGCATTCACCCCAGAGGGGTTATTTTCACCCACTCTGTTTCTAATTCTTGAATGATTTGTGACAATTGTGTGCTGCCACAGGCCTGCTTAGGGTATGAACTATGTGCAAATGAATGTCATAGGAGAGCACAAGAAACTGCTTCCCGGGCAGGAAAAGTGAAAGATTATTTGAAAACAGAGCTAGTTGAGTAATTAGAAGGTGCCAAAATCAAAGTTCGTGATTATTTTTTTAAAAATTATTATTTATTTTTCAATCAGAGCTTGAAATATTTTTATATTTAACTTGCAATATAACCTCAATGAGGAGAAAGAGGCAGCTTCCCATTGTGACCTCTTCCTTGAATGCCCTGTGCTTCAGATTAAGGTGCACAATTTTCCAGAAAGGTGGAAAAGCCCTTTTCTCATCTTGATGCATTAGGTGCAAGCAACTTCCCTAAACACATTACTTGCAACTTAGCAACATAAATGCCCCTCTAACCTCAGGATAATTCAGTGGACACTGATTTAAGTGTAGTAAATCGTTTCCTGCGTAAAGCTGTCCTTTCTGGACTGTATAGAAAGCCTATCTTGGGTACTGACTGGAGTCAGGGGAGAATGCACTCCCCGTTGCCACCTCCTTTGCCTCAGAAACAAGAACCCAGGATTTCTGACTTGTTTTTTCCCATGTTTCGTTAATCAATCCAGGCAGCTGCCCTGTTGTGGGGAACCTTGATACACAGCGAAATTGCAAAGTGGTAGGAGTCCATTTCTGCACCGTTTCTTCCAGTGAGCTGCAGAGCTGGTTTTTGATGTGAAGTGTTGTGCTGAGTATGTGATGATCAAGCTCTTCATGACACAGTCTCTCAATGAGCTACAGATTTGCAACAGAAAAATTAGCTTATTCTTAACCTGGCCGTGTGGGCTGAGAAAATTCGCATTTTACAGACTTTTTGTCTCAATGCAAGTGTTGACATAGTACTAGGATTTTTTTTTTTTTTTTTCCTTTTCAAAATAGTCACAAAAGTTGGGGAGTGAGGAATTGCCAACCGTATTTTAAAGGAACCGTAGCCATGGTAACTGAGGTACCTTCAGTTACCAAGGTAACAAATGCAGCTCAACTGCCTTGCTGTAAAGCCAGACAAATCTACTCATGATCTGATGATTTTAAGATGCTTTATAAATTGTTGAGCTATTTTAGACACTTAAATCCATAAATCAAAATGTCTGTTAAAACGACCAATACACTGTACTATTTATGAATTATTCACCGCATTCTTATTTCACCAACTGGATTTTTTCCCCCATCAATGTATCTAAGCTTTTTCCACTCCTAGTTTTTCTTATTTATGCTTTAGAAAATAGTTCTTCTATGTGAAACATGATTCATATTATTGCTGGTTGTAAATGTTATTCATTGGAGAAACCCTAGCCCCCTCCCAATACCCCCCGCTCCAGTCCTGCAGTCTCTAAATGGAGCTTTATGTACTTCTCCCCTGAAACCACAAAATACGTTTCACTAAAAATTTGCTAATGAATTAAATCAATACAATTTGGAATTAGTTCCATCTCAAACAATCAATACAGGCCCAGTGATGTACAACAGGCAGGCAGGTAAATTGGTCTAAATAAATTTACAATTGATTTTACTTTTAAAACCAAATTAGGACATTTATAGTCTACCAAATAAGATCAACTACAGCTTATGCAAACAAGCGTATTCCTAGGTTTGTCTTTTCTAATACTAGTAGTGGACCTGTTACTATTTATAGCTCGGTAACTCTTATTCCTGGGATAATATGCATAATTTCTTGGCCCAAAAGCATGGTTTGCCTATTACTAAAACAGGTCATGTTTATTCAGGATTTTCCCTTATTAGATTGTTTTCACTAATAATTTGTGGTAGCTTCTGCTCATTAATGAACACTTAAGGATTGCATAATTCAGTGTAAGTTATGCGCTAGGTTTACACACCTGTGTCCTGGTATGGATGTGCAATGAAGGCCAGGACCTGCCTTCTGACCATGCCTCTGGCAGCATTACTAGCTTGTGTGGGTGCACCAGCGCTACGTGCTTTTGCTTTCCTCTCCCCCATCTGTACTCTCTACTTTGCAGACTTGCCACGGGCTTGTGTGTACAAGGAAAAGTAGAGCCTTGTAGGAGAACACTTACGGAAAGCTTACAGTCTGAAACCAAGTAAGATTCTGAGTTGTAGAAAGTTCCCTCAGATCTGTTTATTTTGAGTAGTGGTGCCAGCAATGCTGTAAGCCTGGCAAGGCTAAGAAGCTGCCTTTAGAAACCCATAGGTATTTAGGCATGTCGTGGTTTAACCCCAGCCAGCAACTAAGCACCACACAGCCGCCGTCCCCTCCCCCCTCCCAGTGGGGTGGGGGGGAGGGGAAAAAAAAAAGTAAAACTCATGGGTTGAGATAAGAACAGTTTAATAACTGAAGTAAAATAAGATACACTACTAACTAATAATAATAATATAATAATTGTAATGAAAAGGAATATAACAGAAAAAAAAAATAAAACCCAAGAAAAGATAAGTGGTGCACAATGCAATTGCTCACCACCCGCTGACCGATGCCTGAGCAGCCGTCTGTGCCTCCTGGCCAACTCGCCCCTGTTTATATACTGGGCATGACATTCCATGGTATGGAATACCCCTTTGGCTAGTTCAGGTCAGCTGTCCTGGCTATGCTCCCTCCCAGCTTCTTGCGCACCTGCTTGCTGGCAGAGCGTGGGAAACTGAAAAATCCTTAACTTAGGATAAGCACTACTTAGCAACAACTAAAACATCGGAGTGTTATCAACATCATTCTCACACTAAATCCAAAACACAGCACTATACCAGCTCCTAAGAAGAAAATTAACTCTATCCCAGCCGAAACCAGGACAGGCAGCTGTTATTGGATTTAACACAGCCATTGCATTTTGAAGGTGCTTGGCTTATTTTCCCTGAACAACATATGCTTGCTCATGAGCGTGACGTTACGGTCCTCTTGGTGTTCTTGTGTAATGACCATTAGCATGAGTCATTCTCCTTGCTGCTTGCTCAGAAAATCCTATCAATTCTTCACATGCATACACAACTTCCATTAGTATTAAAGATGAGCACATCAGTTAACAGGTGTTGCTTTAACCCTAGGTTTTTGACATATCAGATGAGACATCATTCTTACAAATCTTGGCAATGGGAAACACTAAAAGGTGTATTTTGTACATCCTGCCGCAACTGGGAGGCCTTTCCAGGGTTCTTCAGGGGATTGTAAGGGATGAACTTCTCCTTTAAAGAATTCCAGAGTGGAATATTTTTTTTTTTAGCCTCATCAGTCATGCTTTTCATCCTATTATTCCTATTTACATGCCGCTTTGTTTTGCTCAGCTTTTCCCTCTTTGGTCAAAATGCCCTTCAGATTGTTGCAAACTACTTTTTTACCTGTTTAGTCAGTTGGTTAGCAAAGATGCATATATTGAGTTTGTTCAATATGTCATCTTAGTTTCAGTTATTCCAGTCTGCAGAGGTATCTTTTGGTTTTAGTGATGATTGCCTAAAAAATAAGGATGGGGAATGCTGAGATCTCTTAAAAGCTCAATTTAGATTGGAATATTTTAAATTTGAATATTAACCCTTTCCCTGATATTTGAGTTGAAGCTTAAATGTTATTGTTGTCATTGATGGGAATAATTTGGTATTGTGCACAAACATGTTTAATTTGATAGCATGTTATAAGGATTTTACTTCTCAATACCACAGTTAAAAAAATCTAATTAGTCTGCTGGTTTGTCTGCCTTTCAAACCTACTCAACAAGCAGCTCCAGTACAAGATGTTCTTGTCTGCTGCAACTGACAGATATGCTGCACTTACCCAGCGCTCCCCATTGCCTGCCAGACAGGGAACTGTATCAAGATAGTTGAGCTGTGTGAACATAAAGAATATCTAGACTGATTCAGTGGCCCATGAATGCAAGAAGTATCGTGCAATGCGTTTATTACAGTGTCATGCTCTTATAAGTGGACTTGAATTTCTGACTTGCTCTCTGGGATTAAATATTTTCAGCACTGACTAGAGGGTTTGTCTTCCCAGCTCTCATTTAGGTTTAATGGTAGCCACATCGCTGAACTTTCCTCTCTAGGCTTTGAAAATGCCAACTGGCCTTGTTACTTGGGAGATGTTTGGGAAGTGGCCTGGTTTCATTAATCCCATGGGTCAGGGACCCTGGATGTGACATGGTCATTAAGGCTGGGGCTAAAATAGAAGGTAACTGGGTGAAAGATGGGGAAGCAGAGAACAGAGAGGTGTTACTTTGTAACACCTGCCTCTCTATTTTTCAAAAAAAGCTTATATAGTGGAAGGTGGTATGTCAGCAATTATGAAACAGAGCAGCTAACTGCTGATCTCCTACTGAAAGGCAACACTGGAGTTTCCTTTCACTCCTGACACCATGAATTTCATGACTGTTGATTTTTTTTAAGTTATAAATGGCTGTTGTGTTGACTCTTTAGGCCACAGTCTTGTAAGCAGAAATTCAGATAAAGCCTCTGGTTTATCATAACTTTCCAGCATTTGGCAAAAATGCTAGGAGTGGAAAACAACACGGAGAACTAGAGCCTCTTGGCTAATGGTGAAGAATGGTGGCTGTGGGAGCTGGAAAACCACCTTCCTTGATGTGCTGTAACTAGACTATCTCAGTCTCCAATGCAGTCAGTCTCTGCTTGGCATTGCCATGGCTGCCTTAGTTTGACCCTCTAACCCCCTTCTCTTTATTTGATTTGTATGTGCAGTCAGTTTCTGCATTCTGGGTTCCCTTTCTCATCTGTGCATGTGTGTGTGAAAGGGGAGGAGTATTTGTTCTTAGGTCCTTCTGCTATTTCAAATACAGAAACAGACTGGAGCCTTCTGAGAAGACAGTAAATTCTTCTTACAATACCAGGGACATGTATCGCTGGGTTAAAAAAGAGTACGGATGCAAAGCTAGTCTGTGTCTTGGACAGCAAAATCTTTTTGCTCTCCACCACTCTGAAAAAGATTACTAGTGTGAGGAAGCAAAGAAATACAAAATGGAGAGAAGGTGGTGTGTCTAGATGGTTTACAGTGGGTAGCTTTAAAATAAGGCATCTCTTTCATTCTAGCAAATGAATTAACAGAAGCTGTTGTTAGGTTTTTCTGACAGCCTTTTTTCCTATGTGCACTGCAGCACAAATACTAAATTCTCTAAATTGCCCTCAACAGGAGCTTCACCAGTACTGCAGTGACTGTATCTCCTGTGGGAATACCTGCTGGAGCTTTCAGCTGGCTGGTCTGGTGGGTAGGTTAGCAGCACAGCCCAAGCCTGCCAGCTGCTTGGCTAGAGATGTTAATGTGTGTTCTGTGGCCAAAGCTTAAGGGGTGATTTTTACTAATAAGAGCAAGTGTTTTGAGGGATGGGGTGTTTCTATAGGTTGAGTGCAAGACTATGCTTTCAATTCTCTTGTTTCTTGCAGCCATTTTCCCTTTCTCTTTATTCTGGGATATCATCCTGTACAGCTGAGTTGAGGCGCAGTGTGCATGTAAATGGGAAGGAGCAACTGATGAAAACAAGGAAACATGACATTGCACTAATTAGCTCTCTGCTGCTTGGCAACAAATATATACTACTTGGGAGCAACAGGAGTAAGACTGAAAGAAAAAGCAGGTAGCTCAACTAAGTTAGGTTTTGACACTTTTTTAATCTATCCTCTGCTCCTTACTCTTTTTTTTAAGCTCATAAATGGAAGAATAAGGAACTGAGTGAGATTATGCTCTATCCCAGCATGTTTCCTTTGACAACATGTAACTTCCAAATAGTATATGCTCAGTAGTATGCTAAGTCTTGTGCATTGAGCAACACAGGTAGAGGTGTGATGAGATGTGGTTTTCCTTTCCAGAATGATGGAGATGTCTAAATACAGATTACTTCACTAGTGTGATAGAGTTTTGCTTGTCTTTGGCTACCCAACGTTATTTGTTTGCCTGTTTTGTTTTCATTTTTCCAGTAAAGCTTATTAGGTAAATCTGTATTCTTATGCACCTTGCTCAGAGAGAGCTCTCTGCAGAGCTTTCAGCTAAGTCTAAAAGAGGAAAATTTGCCATATTTCTTCTCCCCGAAATCAGCAAGGTCAGGCTAGAAATGACGAGGTGCTCTGTGGCACTGGGAAAAGAACGGGAAATTAAATATAATTATTTTGGATATAACGTGCTTGAAAAGAGAGATTGTCAAAGTAGAAAGCATTTAAAAATAAAATCTTCACCACCATTTTACATAATCATCTAGAACATGCCACTGAGACTTACAGAGGATTACAGAGACTCCCTGCGGCCAGGTTTGCGCCCAATGGCATCTGCATCGCTCACTGGAATGCCCTGAGCTGATCCTCAGCTGACCTGCCCCGTGATGCCCTAGCGAAGGATGCGGCTGGCTCTCCCTTCACACCCCTCACCCTCAGTTGCTCCAGTTGTTCCTTGCACCATGGAATTAGATTAGTCAGTTTTACGCCTTTGCTATTTGCAAGTGACACTTTAATTTTCAGTCTGCTAAAAACCTACTGCACAAGGTATGCTGCTGGCAGCTTTTGATATTAATGCTTTGTAGAATCTCAAATGTGTGAGGCTGCCTACCAGATGTCAGAAAATAGTGGCTTTTTTCATCCATTATGATGGGTTTTGTTGCTTTAAATAAAAGAAAAAAGTGTGCAGGGCAGGGATATGTTTGTGTGAAAAGAACATCAAATGCAACCAAACTACACTGAAGTTAAAGAATAACTCTTCATGGTTGGAAAACAATGCATTAGTAAGGAAAACAAAGTATTCCTGAAAGCTTTTTAGACCAGTGTTAGGTTTTGGTATTCAGTGATCTTCTCTAAAAATCAATTTTTCTGTTGTAAGGCCACATGGACAGCATATGTAGTAGAAGCAGCTCTACTGGATTTGATACTTCTGGACCCTTTTCCTGCTGGCACTGAAGGTCACACTCTTGCTGTTGGTTTCTGTACCTGGAGCAAGGTTTAATGAGGCAGCAGGATTCCTAAGTAAAAGCCCAACTTGAGACACTGTGTCTGAAAGTTCGGTAGTAGTGCATATTGATTTATATTAATGAGGCCTATTACTTTGCCTCGTCTCGCACACTATTAGGTGGGTTCTGATCTGCTCACCCAAACCTCAGTCCAGTGGAACTTATTTCTACAGTGTTGAGTCAAATTGCAGAACTGGCCTCTCAGTTTCAACTAATAACTTTTTGTACTTGACTACTTGTAGGTTTTTGACCTAATTTAAGGGCCAGAATGGCAGGTAGTTGGAGAGGGGAGAAGAAAAAGACAGTGTTCTGCTCCTTCTTCCCTAGAAATCAGTGGCAAAGATTAATAGTTTTGTGTTAAACAGCTTTTCCCGTGAGCATATCTCAAAATGATTTACAGAAGAGATAGGCTAGCATTAATTTCCCTTTTGTGGATGGGGAGGACTGAGCTGCAGAGATGAAACTGGTTTTGTTCACTAGTGAAGTGTACATGCTTCTAGGAAATAAATAAATACAACCCAGAACTTAGTGTGGAACATAGATATGACAAAAATGTCCCTTGAGAGGAGGTATTGCTTTTAGGCTACAATGTTAGTGAGCATTCAGGCATGACTACACATGGTTCATTAGGTCCGTTTCTTTGAAAATTTTGTTAAGATAGAAGTTGTAAATGGGGCAGGAGCCAGCCAACTTCTCAATAACGGAGCACTGTGGCTTATGATGCTTCTATTCATTTGCTGCATTAGTGGTACAGCCTAATGGGACAGTAAAAGAAAATGCAAACATCAGTCTTTAGTAGCTTTAGCCTGTTAGTCATGTTTTGAATCTAGGGCCATTCAGAAAACAAAGTTCTGTAGTCCATTTGATGCTGTTTTTAAGTTAGAACAAGAACACTCTTGTGCACCTCCAAGGATGTTGTGTCTCCAAAAAAGGATAGGGCTTGCTGGCTTATTTTTCCCTGACTTATTATTTAAAGAACTGGTGAGACTGGTAAAAGATACAGGCTTCATGTCATAATTTCATTTGTAGGTTTGTAACTTATTTAAAAGAACATAGTTGTCCAATGAAGTTGGTCAAGACATAGCTTTGTTTTTTTATCCTCATTATGATCCTAAATCCAGCAGATTTCAGGAAAGCACTTTGTTGTGTTTAAGGCTGCATTCAGGGTGCAGCTCTCAACTATGGGCTTAAAATTATGTACAGTGTGTATGTTTTATCTCCCCAATGTCCACATCAGACCAAATTATGGTGACAAAGGAGGTTGGTGAGATAACAGGAATGTCACAAATGAAGGTAATTTAGCCCCACAGGAAATCAATTCCCAAGTAGCTATTAGTGAGTGGTGAGACTGGTGGGAGAGCAAGGACAAACTGTACACGCATACGCTGTGTTTGCGAGTCTGCTCACTGGCTTTATTCTGGGAAAATTCAAGTTTTGCTAGTGTGCAGAATAGATCTTATGGAAATAGTTAAAGACTTTGCAAACTGGATGATCACAATTTTCTTGGCAGGCTGTCTTTTTAACTTGGGCATCAAGACATTCATAATAGACTTCTTCGTCATAGAGGGTTATATTTACAAAACAATGCACACACTATTTTTTTAACCTGGGAAAAGAAGTAAGTTGTTCCTTCTAAAGTGGCCAAAGAAAAAACATTATGGAGTTTGTCTGCTCATTGCACAGGACTACATGGTTAGAAGCATACAAAGACAATTTAAGGAATGCTTTCTTTTGTGGTCAATTTATTCCTATTCACATGGGAGAATAAGAAACCCATGTATGTAATTACTTTTGCAATTTATCAGTATATAATTTTTTTTAATTGCACCCCAGGGGAGATGACTTTACTCTGAAGTGACTTGCCTGAGTGAAATAAGCTTCTTGCAGAGTCAGGAGCTACATGCAAGTCCTTGGAGTTCAGTGCTTTAGCTGCAAGACTTATTCTTGTCATATTTTCCTCCTTTCAGAGAAAGCATCCACCTAGGCCAGAATCATGCTGCTCTTGAAATTGGTAGATACTTTGGGGCTTGTTTCAGTGTGTAGAAAATTCAACTTCTGGTGTCCATGGAGCAGTGAATTGCGTGGTCTGTCCAAAGCTGTTTGCAGTCACTAGAACAGTTGTGAACCTTTCGTTATGAGCCAGACTCACTCATAAAAACTTGGTCTATAGCTTTTCCCTTTCTCAGTTTCTTGTTGGCATGTGTTTTACATTGAGTTTGCAGTGCATGGAAAGATTATCCTTTCTACCTGTAATCAATTAACTACATTTTGTAGCAGCTGTTGAAGGGATACCAAAAATGCGAGTTGCTGGGGAGATGGAGAGACATCTTTATAATGCATTGGGTGCATGTTGGTGATGAGTGAAAAGGTCGCACAATTCATTTGGGATAAACCTGTGCTCTGTAATAGGGCCAAAGCTCTTGCATCTGCAAATGTGGCAGGGAACTCTGGAGACCCCATGTCTATCTGTTGAAATGGAAATTTGGTATCCTCTGAGGACAGAACTAGTGGATGCCATTTGTCATTCTTTTGGGTAGGATAGCAAGAGATTACAGAGGTATCCTTCTAAACCACTACCCAAACTTAGCAGTTTGGTCAGTTCCTTCCCTTCTGAAGAGTAGCTGTCAAATATTTGGTTTTACCAGGCCTGAGGACTAGAATATCAAATGAGTCCTGGTTTCATCCCCTCTCCACTGCCTTATTTTGCCAGGGAATATGCACTCAAATACATATAGCCAGCCAGAAATACTGGCCCTTCATGGTAGGGGAATACCTACCCTTTTAAACTAGGTTCGTGACTCTCATGCAGTGGGTTTCCTGAGGGCAAAACATGATGTCCCATATTTATGAGGGACTGCCAAGGAACACCATCAGTGAGGCAGGCAGTGAAATTCCTGGGCACGCTCAGGACTGGGTAATGCCAGTGATGGAGGAAAGTGGCCAGTTCCTGGTGAGAGGGAGGTGGGGAGTTGGCAGTTGTTGATCTTTTTTGCAGGGGAAGAGAGAGGCAGAGTTAAAGCAAAGATATGTATACGTGCTAACCAGTTCCCACTTCACAATTCATATAGCAAGTTGGCATTGTTGACTTCAGCTTCAAAATATTGGATTTCATGTATTTGTAGGTCTGTGCAACAAAGATACCTGTGTCTTCCGCTGTTGTCCTCCATTTTATGCTGAACTATATACCCTTGAGAGAACAAATGCTGCAACAGCAGGTTTATAGTGTCATTCAGACAGGTTTTGGTTATGCATACAAAGTCCAAGGCCTTTTTCTTTATTAGGTTACAGCTGGCATTAGTTTTTCACTAGCCAAACTAGGGCATTTGACAGGGTAGCAGAAGGCAGAAACTTCATAGCTAATACTTTGCCTCTGTACTGATCATCTCGATAAACCAGGAGAAATATCTAAGCTTAATAGCTCTAACCAAGCTCATGTATCCTTTTTCACTAATGAAGCACCAGAAGAACAGTCTGTACTGATACTCCACCAAGTCTGGGGCAAGTCAACCTTCCTAGCTGTTATCTGGAGAAGTCCTGTGTTTTCCCAGCATGCTGTAGCCTTGTTAATCCTTGTTAAATTGGAATTGGTGATGGTGTGGGGAGGAGGGGTCACTGAAACAGGGCCACAACTGCTGCAATTGTATGCACAAAAATTAATATTTGACAGTGGAAGCAGCAACCCCTCAGCAGTCCTCAGACATCCCTGAACCCATCTCTCAACATAGAGGTTCAACCACCTACCCCTGATCCACAACTTCTCGTTTCAAATGCCTTCTGCCTGACACCATCCACCTTCTCCCAGCATCCTGCATATTTGCAGATATTGTCACAGCAAATTGATGTCACACAATGATGTGAGAAGTTCTGCATTGGATAAATTGTTGCGTTACTCCATTTGACAAAAATGTTCTCTCCTTAATTTTCCTTGAAGCCACAGCAGAATTTCTAGCAATGTGGAGTTCAGCACGGGAGTGACTAAGAGCTAGAGGGGCTCAGTGTGGAATTGAAGTGATGACTTCTGTGCAGTGTGTGGTAGGGGAGCAGCAGAGAAAGGTGGGCTATTTGTGAACATACTCTGGAGCAGTGGGTATACACAAGTGAATTGG
Organism: Gymnogyps californianus; assembly: GCF_018139145.2. Lineage (NCBI taxonomy): Eukaryota > Metazoa > Chordata > Aves > Accipitriformes > Cathartidae > Gymnogyps > Gymnogyps californianus. The sequence goes on along the minus strand of NC_059475.1, from coordinate 16,261,371 downwards.
AGCGTAAATAAGTGATGGGACATATCCCATTTGCTTGTTTGTTTTTATTATAGCTACAAAAGCTGCATTATCTTTTTATGCGAGTCTCATGTTTGTTCTCAGTTCAGCTTCCTGGCAAGAAAACAAACTGTGGCTGGATTGTGTTTTGCTCAGGGCTGTGTAATTCTGAACAATGACATACACATTCAAGCACTGTGGTATGTACACCTGGTAGTCCATGTAGCATGCTCGTGTTCTTTGAAAAGCTGTGCTCTGCTGCTAAGCTATAGCGTGTGTAGCAGTACAAAAAAAAAAAACCCTCTTCACGTGTAATAAAGCAGTGAGCAGGACAATTAAAATGGGAAGTAAGCTCACCAAATAGTGGAGTAATAAAAAATAATCCAGCTTGCTAGAGAAATCTACAGTAAAGAAATTGCCACCTGGTAACTCTGGAGAGAGGTCTTCCATGTATGTACTAATTTTCTCTTCCTCTTCACTTTCCTGTGTTTGATTATGATGGGGAGCACCCACAGCAGACCATTTATGTACTATGGAGTGGTTAGTTTTATTTGGGGATGTTTAGGGATAGAGACTTTATTTTTCCAAGAGCTTCTGTGTGTTATGTTAGGTGAAAACAATCCTTATGCAGCCCATTTAAAAAAACAACAACAAAACAACAGAGCTTTCATCCTTTCTGCATCTTTATAGATTGGCAAGACATTGTAAGGATCCAGTTGGGTATCACAGCAGTGAAGCTGCTCAGCATCTTAGTGCTTCCTATGCTCAAAGCAATTTACATGGGTTTAAGTGAGTGTTGACAAACTGATCCTTACATTTTACTTCTGAGATTGCTGGATAAGAACTGTTACCTTATGTGACAGATCAGGAAAAAGAAACAGGTGAGGGGCAACACTGAACCCTGGATTAAGGGAAAACCAAGAGAATCCAGCTCATCTCCTGTTGCTTCAGACAGCCTTGCATTTAATTTCAGTTCCTGGTTTTAACACCACAGAGCTACACTTAGAGTCTAAGCAGAGACAACCAGATAGCTTAATAATAGCAAAGCATCTTTGGACCAGCTAAAATCACAGAAAAATTGCGAAACAAGCTCTCAGAAAAAGTAAACATCCCAAAAATCAGTAATCACAGAAAGTGACGAATCTGTGTGCCTTACAGGGTCTGCAATAAAAACCACTCTGGGCTTTGTGTTAATGTCATGCCCTGTAAAACTAGAAGAAATTCTGAAAGACCCACAGTGGGTGTTTTGTGGCCTGGCCTGCACAAATGACACTGTCTCTGTAATTACAGTGTTTCTCCCTCCGGATTGGGCAGTTTGAACATGTATTAAGTGTGCTGCTGAAGTGCAAGCTACGACCTGTTTGTAAGTTATTTTCTGGCTTGCTAAAGGAGTCATCTTAGCAGGAGCTTGTAAGTGTTGCTTATCTTGTTGAGATTCCATTTCCTGGACCCTTACAGTTGGAATTGCTTTTACAAACCAGCCATTTTCCTCAGCTAGCACTGCTGCATTATTAATGTGCTTGCCTTGCTCCAGGAAGATATTTTTCCAGTGTAAGATGAAGTTTAGGTGACAGGCTTTCATGACTTCCCGCCCCCCCCCCCCCCCCCCCCCCCCCCCCCCCCCCCCCCCCCCCCCCCCCCCCGGCCCCGTAAGCTGCTGCTACTAGCTGGCATTTTAAGCTTTTATTTTTCGTCATTAAATTTGCATCATCTGCTAGAACTTAAGCCTTGATGGATGGGCTGCTGCAAGTAGTCTATTGGCCAGGCTGCTCAAGCATGTTATCATCTACATACGTACTGCTAGGTGCTGCACTCTATGTGCCTCCCTGGATTTAAATTAAACTTGCCTTCCAGTTGTTGTTATTCCAGAAAAGGAATGAAGACAAAGTATATTAAGACTATTGCTAAGATCAACAGCAAATTTGCTTTGTTATTGACAAAATAACTACTACTACTTAGTAAATGCACATGGTGACAAACCCTGACAGGAAGAACATCTCTAGAGAGATGAGTTAGAAGAGAAGCCCAGAAAAGCAAAAAGATGTGCTGTGCTCACGCAGCAGGAGGTTAATGGCAGAACCTGCTGGTCTCCTGACCTGGCAGGACAAGAAACTTAGATGTCTGAAATGGATTAAGTTAACAGAAGTAGCACTATTTTTAACTTTGCTGTCATTAAAATAGGATTTAATCTGAAGTAATGTGGCTCTTTGTGCAAAAAGGAGGGAGAGTTTATTTATAATAATTTCTTGCATTATACTGCACCTTCTCTCCATGGATATTGAAGCACTTGACAGATTAAGACACATGACTCTCACAGGAGATCCATAGAGCATCAAAAGCTGTTGAGTTACCAAAACCCTAATGACTTTTGCATGTCATCTGAGCAGCTCTAGGTGACTGGGAGCACCCTTAACCCATTGCAAATGCAAAGAAGGCTTCATTGGTATAAATCCACTTAAGTATATTTAAATCATAAAGGTTGTTAGTAATGACTCAGGTCGCAAGTGGTGACACACCAAGCTGCGGTAGTATGATGGTTTGGACGTGCGTTTAGATGATCACACTGCAGCAAGTGTCCTTTTCCAAAGGGAAACAATGGATGCCAAGCAACTAAAGGCTGTATTCTAAAATGAGCTTGTCTCTGGTTTCAGAGTCCGGCCAAATTTTAAGGTTGCACCCAGAACACTAGGGGGTACTCTTAGCTTTTCTCCTGCAATGGAAGCTGAGTTTTTGCTGCTCCCAGTTGTTAGGGATGAGTCATTCAGAAAATTCTGGCTTTGTCCAAATTTACAGGTGGTGACAGCCCCAGAAACAGAACAAAAGATTTGAGGGTGTTAGCTGCAGGAGCTGGAATTTTTGTAAGTGAACCAAAGTGGATTAGGAACCCAGAACTCTTCCCAGCTAAATGGGATGGGGCATGTGATTTCTGAAGATTCCTCGCAAAATCTGACTCTGTATAACTTTGCAAGATGCAAGTGGATGCGTTTGGGTGTTTTGAAATAACTGGAATCTAATCTGAGAAGCCAGTCATGCATTTTATTCCTCTATATCTGCACTTGCCTTCTGTGGCAGACTACGAACAACTACTTCTTGGATGTCATTTTCTACAGGTTCTGTGAGAAAACCAGGCTGGGAATAGCTCCAGCAGACAGAAACATCAGACATCCTCTCCAGCATGTAGTGAAAGACTGAGTGACTTACCAACATGGGATTCCAATTTCCCATGAAAGGATACCTGCTGTGGACCAAAAAAAAGGAAGAGGGTAGTGGGGAAGCTCGATTTGCCTGGGTAGCTGATGATCAGCATTACTGGGAGTTTGTGTGTGCCTTAGAGGGAGAGCGTGTCCTCAGGTCTCCAGAGCTGTCATGAAGGAAGTGTCAAGGTGCCCAGGCAAGCAGAATACACAGAAGGGGATCTGCAGGGTTGCCGCTCTGGCATAACGGTTGACTAGAGTTGTCAGTTTGGGGTAATGTGATGTATGCATTAAAAAAAAAAGCCACAACAAAAAACCTCCATAAAACCCCTGTCAGCAGCAAACACTTATCTTTAAGCCTTGTACAGAATATGCGACACAACTATTTATATTTTTAATGCCAGCATGTCCTCTCCTCTCCCTCCTGCTTATGCCCTCTTCTTTCTTGTCCCCTTGGCCGTGTCCATGGAGAACAGCACTCCCAACTGGCTTGCATCTGTCAGATTTTCCTGTCCTGGACTCCCCCTTCCTTTTCTGCCATTTGTTTGAGTTTTGATCCAGGGCAGTTGGAAGCCTTGCCCCTCATATGCCATTTCAAAGTGCCAGGGACATAAGATATGCTGCAGGCTTAGGGTATGATCCAAAGCCATTTGGGCTTTTGGATCAAATCTTTCTGTTTTAAAAACTGGCAGCGAGACTGGGGACTCTGTGCTGAGCAAGCGTGGCTTCAGGTCACTGATTTATTTGTTTTTATGAAGTACTAGTCCATGTAGCTGTGATGGCAGTAATCTCTCAGGCATGTTGGCTTTCTCAAGGAGAATGCAGGCAGAAGGCTTTTTAAACAAATTATTTTCTCCCTTTTCCTCCTTTTTCTTAACAAATTGTGTGTTGCAAGGGGAGAAAAAAAATTAGCATCCAAATTACAGCCAAACCAATGTGACTGCTTTAGAAGGATGAAGAAAATAAGGAGGGAGAGCTAGGAGCCTTGGGGCTCTGAGAGCTCCCTCTGAGCTTGTTGTTCCCTTGTCTTCCTCCAGGTCCTTCCTTATCACAGTCCTCTTTTCTTCTCAACTCCTTACACTTTTGCTTATTAGGAAATGGTTCTTGCTTCTATTATTTCAAAATATGGCCGGTGACCTTTCTCAGGCTTTTCTAGGTGCTTCCCAAAGAGGAGAGGTGTCATTGCTGTGGTACGGGAAGCCAAAACCCAGAGCTCAGATTAGCAGCCTCTGGGGCACCCTGTGCGTCCTCGTCACTGTGAAGTAGGACTGGGCATACTTAATTTCTGTCCCCCCTCTCCAGCCCTGCTGGGATGGCATGGCAGAGCTTGCTAATATCCTTAGCGGACAGGGTTACATTAACAGGACTCCTGGGGATTTCAAGCATCCCCTGTATGCTTTAGCAGAGCTGTAGCAGTGTGCTGTGAGGCAGCCTGGGGTTAGCCATGGTTTTGAAACAGCTCTGAGAGCATCCTGGCTACTGTAAAGCAGCAGGAGTCGTCTGTGGTGCCATTCCACCTTGTCCCCTCAAATCCAAGCAGCTGCTACTGTTTGTGTTGCATTTCAGGATAGACAGAAGAGCCTCTTGCTTCTTAATTACATTTAATCAATGTAAGAAAAAACAAAGTAGGCAGGATACCCTCTGGCTTGGCTCAGGAATTCTGCAGCCAGGCTCTCTGCTGCAGTTTTCCTGCCCCTTTCTACAAATCTATCTCAGTTACGATACATAGTATTTTCCCCTTCTCCTCTGACTTGTACAGATTGCCAACGGTAGCAGATTTTGCAACACTTCAGAAGAACATCTTTCCTCCCTTTTCCTTCCCATCTCTATCTTTTTTTATTCCAACAACTAGCTTAACAAAAACTCCCAAATCTGGAGTTCCTGAAAGAGTATTGAAAGAAGCCAGTTATATTTTTTCTTATGCTGTTTAGTTTTCTTCATTTTTCCATTAGCTGAAGCCCCAAAATAGACCAAATAATTTAAAATAAATATATCTTAAATCAAATCATAAAAGTATCACGGATAGATATTTGGCATAGGCTATCCACATTAAACAAAGACAATGAATCTGGATAAAGAGGAGAAAGTAATTCCTTTCATTTGTCTGTGCTATTCATATGGATGTCACAGATTAATACATTTTACAGGATTTGGAAAGCTTTCAAAAGCCAGTATTGCAGTGGGATCATCCCTATAGCAATATCTCAAAACAGCTGTTACTAGAGAGTGGATGAATAACGTAAATCATGTTTTCTAATTAGCTTCAAGTTTATCTCTGTTCTACCTAACCACCTCTGATATTCCATCGCAGCATTAAATGCTTCCTCAGATTGATAAGGGCAGAAGAACTGAGTGATTGCTTATCTACTGAACGTATTTTGGACTTACACTCTTCTTCTCTCCTATATTTATAGTAACTCTTTTCACATAATTAGCAGATCTGTTTCATTTTAGGAGTAGATTTTCATATTCAGTTGCCTAAAGCTCTTGCAGGGGAATATGAACATTCAGTTGCTTTCCCAAAACTGATGTCTGCTCAGGCAATGTAAGGACTTGAATGTTCAGCTATCCTTTTGCATTCTCAAATCCCAAGCAAGCACAGATACTATTTTTACATGTAAAAATGAGTCTGGTGTATTAAAACAATAAAGACACATTAAAGCTAAGCAGCAAAAACTAAATTCTTCTCTTTAAAAGGCATTGTTGCCAACCATAAGAATGTCATTGAAAATTGACCAGTAATGTTACATGACAGCCCCTTCTACTTCCAACAAAATGGTCATGAAGTAGAAACCCATTTATAAAACTGCTGCAGTACGCATGAAAGACCAAGACCTGTGAACTGGATTTTACATACAGCGAGATGAGGCACCCAACTGACGGAATATGTATGGCAGTTGCATAAATTTCAGGTTCACCTTGCTTTGGATTGTCATGCTGGGCATACACAATGAATAAGGACTTTTCCAGCTTTTGGCCAAAATATTTCTGCCATTAAGAAGGCAAAAACATTGCACCTCACTTCAGTATGCAAATTAGAGACCAGTGCAAGTCATTTTAGATATAATTACTTTTTAGTGTATGTTTAAATTCATGATTCATATTGTGAAGCTATCCTCCCTGGTAATGTGGTGTCTACCTCCATGATATTAATAAATGCACAGATATATTCTAGAGTATTAAACCAAGAATAGATTTTTTTTTTTAAAAGCAGACTCCATTTTGAAAATTCAATGCTCTTTTTTTTTAACTTCAGAAAACTTATTTGTTTTGAAGCTTTTTTTAAATTGAAACATATATTGAAGGTTTTACTGAAAAGTGTGTTACTTACATAGAAAATTAGGATGGTTCTTTTGCTATGAAACCAAATATGGAAAAGTCAGCATTTATTCTTGTAGGTTTTCTTTTTCTGACCAAAGCTATTCTTCTTATTATGTTTTCCTAATTTTTTAAGCTGTCTTGAATGGCCATTTTAACATTGATAGAGTGCATGGGGCATCTCTAAGTGACACAATGTACCTTCATAATGAAAGTGCTCGGAGAGCAAAGATTTTGAAATGGATTTGAGGAGTTCATAATCTAAGCTGGGGGCAGGAGGTACTGGGAGTGGGTTATTTGTAGTGGTTTGGGGGTTTTGTGTGTGTGAGTGGAGCTCCACTGTGTTGACTTATACTGGCTGACGATCAGATTTGGTAAATTTGAAGATTTACTTCTGATAAAATCTCATCCTCAGTCAAGCTCTCCTATTTTTGCAGTGTCCAGTGAGTAGGGTAGAAATGATTGTTTCCCCCCTGCTGCCTCTTTTTATTCTAGAATTTTGGCTTTTGCTAAATATATAGTGGTCAGCATATCTTACGCTGTATTTGTTATCCTCTTTCCTTCCTTACACTTTCTTGCGTTCCCTCTGGTCTTTTCTGCCAGTCCCCTGTGTCTGCTAATCATAGTGTTGCTTTCCCTCAGTGTTTCCAGTCAGACTTTCCTGCCTTCTGCCTGCTTTGAGAAAGTACTGCAGCAAAAGCTGTCCTTGCTGCTTAATACAAGGTTCAGCAGTGCTGTGATTTCACCTGGCTTTCAACACATGGTTAACAGTCTGCTAAACATTTCAGAATGTCTAATGTAAAACTGGTGCTGGCAATATCTAAATGCCTTTCTAATTAGGAGCCAGGTGCTACATTGGGCAGTCTAGGTGACAACAGAGAATGAGTTTGAATGTAAATATGTAACCTTCAAATTTTAGATGATGTCTTGTATTCTACAGGAATATTAAGAATTCAAGCTAGCATTGATAGCTTTCATCTTAACTGGCAGGTTTAATTCTTACAGTTCAGAATCTATTTTTAAGTCCTTACATAGATATCATTGCTAGTATACTTAGAGATAGGTTGTGTTTTGAAAAGTTATTGATGTCAAGCCATTTTGCCAGGCTGAGGACACATTACTTGTTTTGTCTCCAGAATGACTGCAATGACCTTGGTCATGAACCTCCCTAGAACAATGGAAATGAGTTCTTTAAACAAGGAAACAAACTTGAAGTTATCCATCCCCTCCCCTTCTTCCCATGAATTATTTGGGTACTCAAGAAAGAAACTGAGGCACAAGGGTACCATTTCCAGAAGTTGTTTTTTAAATATCTGAAGTCTAAAGACAGCAGTAAGTAAATGAACTGAAATGAATGTGGCCCATTTATTTAGAGTTGCTGAAGTGTAAGATTAAGTGGAAGTAAAAACAGATTTTCTGATTCTTGGCCTTGTGATATAATGACAAGATCTTGTTTCTTTGAAATACTTAGATTTATTTAAATTTATGTCTGCATGTCTGCTTCTATGTACCTTAGAAACAAAGATATTCCAAATGCAACCACATCTAGAATGCGAACCTGTGCTTCTGCATTGAGGTCATCCTGGCTCTAAAAAATGTTTATGAGATGCCAAATCACTGTGGCTTTTTTTAAAAAGCTTTCCATCCATTCCCATACATGAAATGGATGTATTTACAAAGAATACAACCCAGTCTGTTATTGTGCTGTCCTGTTCAAAGGAACTCTTAGGGCTGTGACTGGCTGCTATATACCTTTGAGTTTCCTTGAGTACTGTCTTTAGTATCTTCTTGTTACTTTTTGTGTGTGTGAACTTCTCAAAAAAAAAAAAAACCAAACCAAAACAAAAAACCCCCAAAACCAACAAAAAACCACCAAACCACACAAACGCTGGTTAGGTAATGCTGTTGTAAATTACCTTAGCTTAGGGCCCAAGAAGCAATGCATAATGTCCTCTTTGATGCTACCCTCCTCCTCACTTCAAGATCCTTCTCCCCCCCCCCCAAAAGCCTCTAATGAAGTAAGTACACAGAGTCAGTCAAGGTGCTGGGCCAAGACTCAAATGATGTAAAGGTTTTTTCATAGCTCTGCAACAAACTTCCTTCTGGCAGTGTCTTGGTCTTTTTCAGTACTTACTGGTAAAATGTGATTCATACTACTTCTGTTTTTCTTACCTTTTTACAGGCCTAACCAGAATTTAAACTCTAGATATAGTCCATATCTCACTATGTCTTGCTATGCTTGTAACTGCATCTGTCATCTGTCTGGAGAAGACGTTGATAATAAACGCAGAAGCTAATGGTATTGCTATTGCAATAAAATGTCTCAGTCGTGGTGGCGGAGGGATAGGTCCATGTCATAAGCAGGGCTGATGGCGAAGGAGGAAGAAGCAGGCAAAGCTAGGGAAAGGCTCTACTACCTGTAGATGGAAGTGAATTACATACTGAGAAGTTTTTTACATCTGAAGCTTTTTGTTACTTTCATGATAAGTTATCATCAGCCCTCAAAAATACAGTCCAGACCTTTCTAGCTTTCAATGCTTTGAGCTTTTAGGACAGATGCTCTTGCAAATTAAAACCAGTTGAAGAGAAAATCTTAGGTCTGCTCTTGGCAACAGGATTTCGGAAAGAACTCAAGCACTCCTTCTAGCAAAAAGGGAACTATAGCCAAGACTTGCAACTGTGCTGTCATCACTTTTTATATCCAGTTTCTATGATATTCATTGTTCCTTCCCATTCACCGTAGGGGAGAATCGATAATGATTGATATGTGTTAGTGTTTGCAAGCATTTTAAGGTTTTTTTGCATATTGAATGACTAGAGAAGAAGGCTATTATAACAAAGAATAACAAATGTCACCACAAAACTGCCCATGTTTCTTGGACTGCTTCTAGGAGTTCTGTGTTTTAAAAAAAAAAAAAAAAAAAAAGCACAATATGGGTCTGACAGTGACCTGTGATTTTTCCATCAATGTAACACTTTTATGAAATTGTATGTCCATGAGAAGTAGATCCAACAGATAAGTCACAAACATGGTGGTGTTCCCTTGAAGAACAACTACATTGGTCTTCAGCATAAGCTTTGTGTACTCTTGCCTCCTTCCTGTCCTTTCCCTTTTCTATTGTTCTTGTGATCTCAGTATGAAACTATGCCCTACCATGGCTCTCTATCATATGGTTTTGAAAAGAATTGTTTTCTTCAAAAGGTGAGGCAAACAGCTACATTTTTTGCTGAATATCTGTAGACCGCAGTGAAGACAGAAGACTAGCTTCTCACATGTTACAAATCAACCTAGTTCCACTTTCTTCAGCAATCACAATAATTTAAACAAGAGCAAGTCGCTTTTTCTCCTTACCTTTCTGTCATGAAAGCTGCTGAGTACCCAGATACACTGCTGTCCTGAAGACTAAGCTCCTTATTTTGTTCTTGAAGTAAATCTAACGGTTTCAAGGAGGGGGAAATGTATCTTGTATATTGTATGTCTTGGTCTTTGTTTTTCACCCATGACTGTAAACATAATTTTTGCTCCTAATTAAATCAAGATTTTACAAGCTATGCTAGGAAACTGTTGACAAGATCATCATAAATTATCAATTTCATTAATGAAAGGAGTGTAAATGTAGATTTTTGGGAACAGTAACAACCAGGAGGCTGTCCTGATGTAGAGGGGTTCTAGCACACTGCTAACCTAAGTTTAGAGTTCAGGTTTTTTGCTTAGAAAAACCATCTGTTCATGGAAACTTATCTGAGTCTGGGAAATGCCCTGTGAATGGGAGGTGGTGAGAAATTGTGCCTCCTTGGAATATTTTGCCTCTACGAAACACTCAAAATACAGGAGATCAAAGCTCCAATTGTGTTATTATTACTATTATACAATGGTATATTTTGCATTTTATGTTAAGATGACCTATTGCAGATGGACTTGAGGTCCATCCAATATTTATACCCAGAGGATTCTACCTGCTGGAATGTGAAGCATCTTTTGGAGATGTCTGTGCTCAGATTTCATTGGAAATTAGCTCCTTCCAAAGAGACCGTGGCATTGTTAAATTCAAGACACACAGGCTTTTTGTCAAAAAGCTAAGGAAGGGTTCCTGAGAAGATTTTAAAGAACTGGTTTGAAAAAGAAAAAGGGGAGTGCTTCTTGACCACGAAAATACAAGCTGTTCTAGTTAAAAAGGAGAGGTGGAAGACAGAAGTAGAAAAAAAGACTTATGGGATGTCAGGAGCAAAGATGAGGAGCTTAGGAGAAACTGAGGACAGCCAAAGGTCTGAGCCACAGTCAGGGAAGCCTCTGCAGAGTGTGAGCAGGCTCAAAAGCAGGGTCAAAATGAGGGACTTTAGAATGAAATGTAAGCTTGAATTTAGTGTTGCTAGTTGCCAGTGGAAAACAAAGGCAGCTTAATGTGCAGAGCAGAAGTAAGGGGACTGAAACAGTAGAATAAGACTTCTTAAGGAAGTAAGAGTCAAGAGTGGAAGAGTGCAATGAAAATGACAGCAAGACAGAAGAGCAGAATTCAATGAGAGACTGAGGAGATGAAGGGTAGGAGGTAGGAGATGATTTCCATGTTGTGGCAGATTCAGAGTAAGAGCACTGGAGGGGTGTTTGGAATAAAATGAAAATGGAGAAGTTGGCCAACACATCAGGATGTGTCTCAGGTGTGGTTGGAGATAAATGGGGAATGCTGGTGCACAGATTTGGGGAAAAAAATCCAAAATAATAGGTTTAGGAAGCAAACCTAATATGTTTGCCTCGCTTTTCATGAGGTTTATACTTCTTAAGATTCTTGGAAAATTTCCATGTATTATCTTAATCATTTGCATAAAGGTATAGATATGCATAAAACAGAGGAGAATGTAGAGAGTGGAGGAAAAGACCAAGAACAAAACTCTCAAAAAGTTAAAACAGAGTGGGAGAGGAAAGGGTGAGGATACAGAAGAACAAAAATGAAATTACATAACATAGCACATTTATTGAAATAGAGGTAGAAACCTTTACAGTTGCAGAACTTTTCCAGGTGTAATCATCTTCATATAGATGTGAGCTGGCAAGGTACAAAATTATTGTAAATGATTCTAAAATGTGATTAACTTGACAGACTGATTATATTTGATTGTGTTGATTATGGCTATTAAAATAATTTTTCTCTGATGAAAAAATATATCCTTATAGTTTAATTGCAAATATCCAAAACATAGATTTAACAAATTGTATATGCCTTCTGCTTAGAAGTTATCTTTTAAATGGGGGGCGGGGGGAAACAAACAGATGCAAAATGTGATTATTTGTTATAGGGTGCTTTGAAGGAACTCTTTTCTGGAGAACTTGTGTTCTTCCTTGCTCATCCCTGAAGTAGTGTAGGCTATATACCATTCAGAGGAAACATTCTGCTGTCATTTTGAATTAAATGCTTAGGTAGTTCAGGTAAGCCTTTTAAGTAGTTTTACCAGAAAAAAAAAAAGAAATGTTGTGTTGTGGAATGTCTCATCTGAAAAGTGATTAAGGGAATAGATCATCTCTCATGTGAGGAAAGGCTTAGAGTACTGGGACCATTTAGCCTGCAGAAGAGAAGGCTCAGGTGGGACCTTATTAATGTATATGAATACCCGAAGGGAGGATGCAAAGAAGATGGAGCCAGGCTCTTTTCAGTGGTGTGCAGTGACAGGACAAGAGGCAATGGGCACACACTGAAACACAGGAGAGGTTTCCTCTGTACATCAGGAAACACTTTTTTACTGCAAGGATGACTGAGCACTGGATCAGGTTGCTGATAGAGGTTGTAGAATCTCCTACCTTGGAGATATTCAAAAGCCGTCTAGATATGTTCCTGGGGAACTGGCTCTAGGTGGCCCTGCTTGAGCAGGGGGATTGAACCAGATGACCTCCAGAGGTCCCTTCCAACCTCAACCACTCTGTGATTCTGTGATTCGTGTACTTTGGTCTCTCCCTTGCCACATAAGTTCTAGTGACAAGCTGTGAGCTGCACGGTTTGTCCCTGGGTGAGTTTGGTGGTTCCCAGCCTGGGAAGCTTTGAATTTATTCTTTGACTGGCTTATTGTATGCCAAGGGAAAAATCTCCTTCTGTCTTCAAGTCTGGAGCCTTGTTTTGCTAGGAACCATCCAAACACTGTATCCAGATGTAACCCCAGCCCTCAAAAAGTTTCAGTTAAAATAAAGAATTGAGATGATGATTGGGAAGGAAAGAGATAATGACCTGGAGATGGTTAAAAATCAGGATAGCTGCTAAGATTAGAGCCAAGATTTCCTTTAAAAAGAAAAAAAGGTAATTTTGTATCACTTCTCTGCACTCAAATCTCGACAATTCTTCTTTGTGTCCTTTTTTTCAAGCATTACTACATATGCTGTTGCGCTGACAAATTTGGTGGCCTTCTACGACAGGGTTACAGCATTGGTGGATAAGGAACGAGTGACTGACATCATCTACCTGGACTCGTGCAAAGCATTTGATACTGTCCTGAACAACATCCTTGTCTCTAAGATGGAGAGATGTGGATTTGATGGGTGGACCACTTGGTGGATAAGGAATTGGATGGATGGTTGCACTCAGAGACCACCCTCAGGAAGTTTCTGGATGACTGAGTTGTGCAGTTGACATGCCTGAGGGAAGGGATGCCATCCAGAGGGACCTTGACAGGCTGGAGAGGTGGGCCCATGCAAACCTCATGAAGTTCAACAAGGCCAAGTTGAACATGGGTTGGAGCAATTCCAAACATGGATACAGGCTGGGCGATGAGTGGATTTGAGAGCAGCCCTGAGGAGAAGGACTTGGGGCTATTGGTAGATGAAAAACTGAATATGAGTCGGCAATGTGCGCTTGCAGCCCAGAAAGCCAACTGTATCATGGGCTGCATCAAAAGAAGTGTGGCCAGCAGGTCGAGGGAGGTGATTCTCCTCCTCTACTCTGGTGAGACCCCACCTGGAGTACTGTGTTCAGTTCTGGGGCCTCCAGCACAAGAAAGACATGGACCTGCTTGAGCAGGTCCAGAGGAGGACCACAAAAATGATCAGGGGGCTGGAGCACCACCCCTGTGAGGACAGGCTGAGAGAGTTGGGGTTGTTTAGCCTGGAGAAGAGAAGGCTCTGGGGAGACCTTATAGTGGCCTTCCAGTACTTAAAGAGGACCTACAGGAAAGATGGGGAGGGACTCTTTATCAGGGAGTGTAGTGATAGGACAAGGGGTTTTTAAACTGAAAGAGAGTAGATTTAGATTAGCTATTAGGAAGAAATTCTTTACTGTTAGGGTGGTGACACACTGGAACAGGTTGCCCAGAGAAGTTGTGGATGCCCCCTCCCTGGAAGTGCTCAAGGCCAGGTTGGATGGGGCTTTGAGCAACCTGATCTAGTGGAAGGTGTCCCTGCCCGTGGCAGGAGGGTTGGAACTAGATGATCTTTAAGGTCCCTTCCAACCCAAACCATTCTATGATTCTGACTCCTGAAGTGCAAGTTTGGTCAGAGAGACCAAATTAAATCCTTATTATGAAGCATTCAATATAATTAAGTGTACATTTTTTTAACCAAAATAAAATATTAATTGTAAAACTTAATGCACATAGGTAATTATCAGCTAAGGGGCCATTAATTAGCATCCTGTACCAGGTCTGGAGCTTTTCCATGCCTGGGACCATGTTTATAAAAGCACTGCACTTATTTTTTTTAATGTAAAAATATGTAGGCCTCTATTTGGAGATATCCAGAATCAAAATACTTAAATCAGTCCTTAACTATATGGTACAGCAGTTATTTCTCCCAGAAAAAATATATAGTAGAGTTCAGTTGTCATTCACAGAAGAAAATTTCACACAGATCACTACAGTTTTCCTGTATGAACCAAGAGCTTGAGTTTTATGAAGGTAGTCCTTGATGGAAGCTACGACCTTCTAACTTTTTCTCCCAGGCTTATTATTTTCTAACAGTGAATGTGCATTTTTTTATTTAACAGCTTGTCTTTTTACATGAGGCTGTGTGTGATTGTATCCAAGACTAAAAAAGCATCTGAGGTTTGTCATGGGACCAGGATTTGCGTTGCATATGTTTTGTTCTCTTTGACTGCAAGCAAAAGAATTTTTTTCAAAGAGTTTGAAAATCAGTTCTATTTTGCAGTGGTATCCAGTGCTTTAATTCAGACTGAGCTGTGGATCTGTCATTTTGAAAGGCTGGTTGCCTTCTAAACCACTTGTATAAAATGAAAGATTCTTTCATTATATGTAGGTGTGCCTTAGTGCTGGAAATCATGTTGGCAGTTCATTTGGTGGCACTTCTAAAATTTGTACCCTATATGTTGCCTCAGTGGCTCCCTTTGAAAGGGTAATTGGAGATAAAGATCTCGCTCAAATTTCACAGTGGATGAAATGTTGGGAAAGGAAGAGGGAAGAGAAAGAAGTCACAGCTGAGTGCCTAAAATCTAGTACCAAGCCTCAAGAAGCTATTAGCATTTCCAGCTGTGTTGACTCTGACCAGTTACTGGAGTCAGCATTTGTGCCTAGCACCTGTGCAAGTCATGCATGTTATGGTCTGACTTTGTCCATTGGCTTTGAAAGTCTTTTTCTTTTGATGGGAGGAGCTAAAAGGAGAAAAATGAGAAAAGAAAGGAAACTGAAAAAGAAAAGGCAGGGAAAATGATGACTTAAAAGAAATGAAAGTTGGGACAGGTATTTCTTTGGGAAGAAAAATAAATGGCCTATGGACTAAAGAATGAAAATGTAGAATATTTTTTAGATTAGATACTACATGACAATGTTGACAGGAGGTGGGAGAGAGCAGACAGAATTCCTGAGTGTTTCTGTAATTCTTCTTCATTCATGAATGTTTCCCCCTGTGATTTTGAAAGTCTAGAGTATTGTGTGTGTATCCAGTTTTAAAATGTTAAATGTGCCCAAGTGACTTAAGAGTCTAAGAGCAATTTCAAGAAGACGTAGGCTATAGTTCTCTGAACGTCTGTGGGATTAGAGGTCTGTCACTTTTTGATAATTGGACTTTGACTCTTCCATTATTTCAATGCTTCTAGAAAACTTTCTAAATCTTTACAGAACTATTTACTTTTCTGTTTACCAAATTGCCATAATTTCCCCACAAATTTCTTTAAGAAAATGAAATAATGGTTTTCTCCAAATATGGCTGGAATTTTCTAGGAGCTGGAAATGACTGGATTATGTAGAAGTTATGTTTTATTTGGATGAATCTGTTTTCATTCAGAAATGATCCTGGGCAGCAGGCACTGAGTGGATTTCTATCCCCTCAGTTACTGCCTTGGCAATTAGCTCTATTTAGACTTCTGGAGTGTGAGAGCATAATTAAGAAGTACTTCAGTCATTTCTTTAACTATTTCTTCCCCTTTCCTGCATAGACCTCTAATTCCTATTAAGTGATACATCTAGCTTGATGAACTCCTTTGAGCCATAACTTAATAACTTAGCACATGTACATATAGCGGATTATCTAACCCCATAAGTTATCTAGATCTGTCTTTTCCTGGAGGTTTGTGTTCCACACTTTCCTTTTATGTGAGTTTTGATGTGTTGTATTTGCTGCATGTAATGGCACTTTCAGGGCCATGGGCCAATGCATTTTTGTTAACTTTGTAACCAAAATATGCTTTTGAAAAACATCTGTTTGACTTCAAGACAAAATGTATGACAAGTTTCACTTTTTTCTTAAGCTGCTGAATGAGCAGAGGGCTGGAGGTTCTATAGTTACCATCAATGTTTTCCAGTTGTTGCTGTCTAGAGAGCTGCTTGCATAACCGTGTTTGTTAGGAAGTGCTGACGATCCATGACTCTACCTGGAATCAACAGGAGCAAAAAAAATGTGTGGCGGCCCTGCTGCTCAAACTCAGGCACCTTAAATATATGTCCATTTGAAGATGTTGTCAAAATGTTTCATTTACAGTATTTTTTGCTTAGCTGTTAAACTATGTGAGGTGAGAGGGTGAAGGGCACCACAAATACCTGTTTAGATCCATGTTAGTTTGCGTAGTGTCAGTTTACTGAGGACAATTGATATAATAGTCTCATTTTTTAATAATTAAGGTGCTCTCAGCAAGGGTTGCAGGCTACAAGGGAAATTGTCCAAGCTTCTAAACAATTAGGACTTCCATGGGCAGCTAACTCCCCACAAATTCAACAGACATAAAGATGAATACTAATTAGAAGAAAGTATGTGCCAGACACTCAGCTGGTGGAAAAGGAAATAATTCCCTTCCCCGCAGTGCTGCCAGGTTCACTTACATCAGATGAGAGTCTGACCAAATGTCCCGGAAGACAGTGCAATGCATATAGAAGATCAGCATAGGAGAGCCTAAACCTTGGGACCATAATCTGGCAGGAAAGCTGCCTTCAGAACTTCATCAGAAATGGCTTTATCACTGTAATTATACATCTGAACCATCCAGGACACATCACCGTGTGCAATAAATGACTGTAACCTGTGGTAGTAGGCAAGGGAGAAGTAATCAGTGGTGCTGAGTATATGGTTAACTAGCTCTTTCTTGTCTCCTCTACCTATTGGTTCAAGTTACTATTATACATGTATCTTCTAAGATCAAATTACCTGAACTAATAGGTAACATTTTCCCAATGAGCATTCATGAGCAGACTGTTGTTATAAGGCAGACCTGAGACCATCAAATGTTTGCTAATAGAAAAGCTAATTTTGGAATGAAGTGTAGGTGTTTGTAACATCTGTGCATTCCCCTGACTAATGGCTTGTTGTCAGCTGATTCTCCGTAGACTTTGCCAATCATATTTGTACCCTAAAGAACCGGCTGAGCAGACATACCCCAGCAGAAAACAGAACTTGGCTGCCTATTTCGCAATTTCTCTTTCATGGTATTGAAGTATATTTAGGAGGAAATCACTGTGTGTGTCATCTTGTTCTCCTTAAGCTGGAATTCTGTGCCATCAACAGAGTGAAGGAAGTCTGTTGCTTCAGTCAGGCAGTTCTTAATCCTATAGCAGTTTTGCCTGAGAGAAGTTCCCTTTGATTCGGGGATTCAGTCTGAAACACTGTAGCTTACTAAACCATTTTAAACACCACAAACGACCCCTTTGTATTGTAGAGAACGTTAAGTTCTATGGCTTGTTAGCAGCTGTGGGGAGCTTTGTATCTGTAGATCGTGCTGGTCCTCTTTCTGTACTGAGATTTGCGAGCTCGAGTTCAGAAGTCCATTTGGAAATAGTTGACATACAATATGAAGGACAATTACAGGCAACTGATGCTTAAAGTCTAGATCAGTATTATTTCACTGGGTTTCTGATTATAAAGTGGTTATTTCCATACCTTTCACTAGGTATTTTATGTGAGGAATGGCATGAAAGATGGTCAGCTCTGGGCATTGCTGTGTGGACTCTAATCCTTTGGGTTTATGTATTCTACCCTTTGTTTCTGCAATTAAGCAGCGTTGTCATTTAACTTTTGCGCCTTTGAATAGCGAAATCTACTTCCTTTCTACTAGGTTCCCTTCCAGTAGATCAGTCAGTAATTTAATGGAAAATTTTGCTGCATTTCAGTGGACAAATCAGTACTGCATAGGCTCTAAAAACAGCAGTCTATTTCTGGTGCACTTCCTCTGGGCTTTGTGTGTGTGACTTATTGACATCCACAAGACCACTTCTTCTGCAGAACATACTGTTAATCCTGGAGACAGAAGTGGTTTGAGCTGTACAGTACTTCAGTGGGATGGCATTAGGAAATGGCTTTAAATCAAGGAGTTAAAGCTTCCTTCTTATTCTCCTCCCTTTCCTTTTCAAGCCTCTCCTCCAGTGTTCTCAGACATTTGGAGATGTATCAGTCCCTGAGGGTCTATGTCATCTGCTAAGGAGTGCTCACTTCTGCACCCATTTTAGGGAGGGACAAGGTGTTCAGCCATCTGTGGGGCTGTGGGAAAGCTCTGCTGTGTGCGCTGTGACACCCTTGCCAGGAGGCAGCACTGGAGCTATTTACTTCTTGCCTACTTGCAGAAACTGCAGTCACTGCTGAATTACGAGTTGAATGGTTCCCAGGGAAGACATTTTCAGTCCCAGCTGGGACCTTACTGTCTAATGGTGAAACTTCGTCTCTGTCTTAAGACTGTAAGTTTGTTAAGAGCCAGCTTTCCTATTAAATCACTGTTTTACATTGCCTGAAAGCTATAGTACTGGAAGTATCACACTCTTGAGCAGCTTTACAATCGCAAGATAATTGTGCTGTCCAGCCAGTGCGTGTGTTTGGGTATATCACCTGCCCTAGAATGCATATGTCTTTGTTCTGGCTCTCCGTGGTCACTGAACAACTGGTCTTATAAATAAACTGATCTGTAGATAACATGATCATCTATTTCTTCTAGTGCTGTTTTAAGGGAAAACTGTGTTGGCTAAAGTAAAAAATTCTTAAGAAATTATTTTTTTGAAGTAATTTGGTTTTTTACACATTTTTATGAATAATAAATCTAGTATAGATTCAGGTTTAGTGAGTTTACTCAAAAGACTCTGTGCAATTAAGCATTGGTCAGGAATTAGAAGGAAAGCCTGGCCTGAGCTCTTTGAGGGGTTGCAGGCTTTGATTCATGTGCTTTCCACTGAAAATAACGCAAAGTGATTATATTCCTTGCAGTACTTTGAAAATCTTGCCTTGAAATTCTGCTCCAGAGTGATATAAAAGCTTACAGACAGCAGAGATCCTGAATTCGCTATCCATATGTCACTGAATTATTGAAGAGTGTGGAAAATTGTTTGCCTGGGTATAGTGGCTATCCACAGTCAATAGGGAATTTGGAAACAGGTGATAAGACTTCAAAAAAAGGCTTTGATGTAGAAAAATCAGTTGTGTTTCTTTGCTTTTGTTACAGTTGGCGTTGAAAGCACGTCAGACACACACGCACATTTTCAGACAATGCAGAAATGAGACAAGCCTATTTGGGGCTAAATTGGGCCTGTTAAAAGTTGCTGGTGTTGCAGGAGGGGTGACTTGAGGGGGTTCTGTTTAATTCCTCACTGGTCTGATCTGATGGGTCATGTCTGTTCTGCTCCATTTTTTGTCTTTTTTCTGTCAGTTTACAAATGTAACGACTGCTGGTAATGACCACCTCTAGCTGGTATTTGTGCAGAGTCTGTCATAAAGGGTTGCCAACCTTGCTTTTGGGGCCTGTAGACATTTCTATGCCAAAATTAATAGTCTTGACAT
Source organism: Gymnogyps californianus (assembly GCF_018139145.2). Taxonomy (NCBI): domain Eukaryota; kingdom Metazoa; phylum Chordata; class Aves; order Accipitriformes; family Cathartidae; genus Gymnogyps; species Gymnogyps californianus. The sequence continues at coordinate 16,241,688 of NC_059475.1, read as the reverse complement.
TTTTCTTGTTCTGGGTAGTTGCACTTCTGCATTGAGAAAAGTAAGACTTCAATTGTCTTTTTTTTTAATGAGCTTTGCTTCGTGACTGCTGATGATGGTACCCTGTGTGTATGAGTATTTTATATTATGAAGAGTACACTAAACTGTAAAACTATCTCTGAAGAAAGGTGCCTAATTTAGAGTGTCTGCTTTCTAAAAAGTGGCTTTAATGTACAAGTCATCAGGCAGGTCTATGAGATTTGTAGACCCCAATGCTTCTGTGAAGGGCATGCAGAGAGGACTATATTTAGACTTTCTTGGTGGGATTCCATCCAGATCCTAATCAAATTATGAATTACACTAAAACTTTGAAATATTCACTGTGAAATAAAAATAAGAATGCAGTGAGAATATATCTTTTTCTGAAAATTGGGAGAAGAACTTCTAAGGAAAGGCAGTAACACTTTAAAAATGTTTGCACTTGCAAATATTGTGTAGAATGACTCCGGGATTTTCACGCTATCATGCCATTAGAGGAAATAATACAGCAGTAATTCATGATGTACCCTTGTGTTTTGATATGGATTGATTAGGCCATAAGTTTATACAATCTCTTTTCCAAATAGGTTTATACAGTCTTGTGGTCTTGAGAGGATAAAAGAAAGTTTCTGAATGGAAGAGAGACTGATACCAGTGCCCTTTTCAGACATTGAACAGAGTGACCTCAAAAAAGTTGTGAATCTGCTGAGGAAAGGCCATTTTCGGGGAAATAGAGGCCTCCACTGTTTACTTAATCATTAGAACTCTTCTTTTTTCCTCAGCTGAGATACTAGAAATTTACCTTTAATCCACGTAATGTGAATGTTCCCAAATGTAGTTTAGTATTGGCTTTCATACAACTTTGCTTTTCCTGTAGGGATTATTTTATCCAGATTTCAAACTAACATGGCAGCAAAGTGGGGCTCTGTTTACTCTGTGTTAAAAATCCTTATTTAAATGGTAGAGAAAGAGTCTGAAAGCTTTTTAAAAATCCACACACTTAGTAGTTCTGGCAGTACAATATTTAAAGCAAAACCAGACATTACTGCAGAGTGATGAATTCTGAAAATGCAAGTCTTAGATTTGTAAGCCCAAAGTTAAGAAATAGAGTGAAACTTTGATTTCCTTCTCCCCATCCAAAGCTCTTGAATCCAGCAGTTCCCACAGAAGTCTCTTAAAAATGTTTCCACTCATTCACTGGGTGCTGAACACTTCACAAAATCAGGTCAGTTCCTTAGGCTTCCAAATACAGATTTAGGAACCTAAATATAAGCATGTTATTTAAAAAGAAATTGGCTTCTTTTTATATAGATTGTGAAGCTACAATCAGATCCACTTGACTTATTCTATTTCCAGCTCTTATGGAGGTCAACAACAATTGTATTTAGTTCCTGCTTTATGTATAAAATTGTCCTTCCTTGCAGGTGAGTAGGTGTGATTCTGTAAGTCCCTCTGGTTACTTGCCTTTCCTTATTAATATAGCAGGCTATTTTTCTTCACTCCCAGCAATCTGAGAAGAGTACTTGAATTTCCTCAGCTCTGCTTACATGCAGAAAGCTGTATCCAGGCTCATTCTTTCTGGGATGCCCTAAGAGGGGAGTATGGCGTTCTTACCCTTCCATTCAAGTTACCTTAACTAAACCCAAAGTTTAACAGCAGGGTTGGCAGCCCCTTTCCACCACTTCAAAAGCAGCTCTCTGCTTTGTCTCTACCCCAGCTCCAACCCCAGGCATCCACTTGGGCTGACGCTGAGCCCAGGAACCCCAGAGATGGTCTGGAGGAAAAACTTCTCCAGAAATGCTTTTGGCATCCTACCTGCTCTGTGATCAGCCCCTTTCCAGCCCCACTCCTACTGCAGCCCTTGGCTTTGCCTCTCCAATTCAAACTTGAGAGGAAAATTGCAATTCCCATAAAGCGTGATATACCTCCAGCAGTTTATTTTAATTCTTGAAGTAACTCTATTTACTCTTGGGTGAGGTCCCCAGGGAGAGCTTTGTCCTAAATAGACAAAGTGACTGTGAATAGCACAGTAGGCTCTGAAAGAACATGCGGAGAGTATGTAGTTAATAGTATACTTAATCTCTAGCCCTTACTATTAAAGCAGTGTTTTCTCCTGAATTGCTTCCACATCACTGAATTTTCTTTTACGTAGGAGGGCTAAAACAGAGACTAAGAAGAATGCCTGTCTTTTTTGTACCGCCTTTTATCCTAAAGCCTCTATCTGCAAGAATTCTTTTGCCATAAATCAGAGCATCTCTAAACCTACTCTGGTTTATCTCAACTGAGAATCCTACCCTGATAAATATAAAAACCATATACAACATGTGTATAAAATACATACACAAGTGAGTTTTCTCACCTCCAGAATCAAATGGAGTGAACATGGCATAGGTTTAGCCTCTGTAATTAAGGACTGAAAATTGTTAAGTATGCTCCACATCTTGAACAAACCTGCTGGAAGAGCTGAGTGAGCATGGTATGGTTACAGTTACCCTATAGGAACCTGGCGTGAGTGCAGACACTGCGCTCTGAGCCTTTGAAAGTATACAAGTCAAATAGCTGGGTGCTAATGGCCATCTGGGAATTCAGTTGGCAAAAAGTAGTGATGTGCTGGCACAGAGCTATTGGAGCTGTTTACTGCACTAGCTGTCCCACTGCTTTTCTGTGTAGAGGAGAGCGAGGGTGCATGCAATGATAATCCTCTGTCAGTATAGAGAGCGTGTTGTAGATCTCATTTTATGCTGCAGAAGCTTCTCCTGAGAACGATCAGCCCTCAAAATCAGAGGCACCCAAGTCCCTCTCCTGTGTGACTGCAGGAGGGCCAATACAGCTGCACTGAGAAAGCTACCATGAGGTCTTTATCAATGGCAAATGACCGTTTCCTCCCTCAGCAGTTCCAAAACAGAGCGCCTTGTAGAGAGGCAAGCTCCAAACTGAATGAACCGGAGCTCAAGGCTGGGTGTGAAGTTGAGTCTCTGGAAAACAGAGTGCACTGGCAAAGCAACACAGTGAAATCTATCACTGTGCCAAACTTCTGATAATTAAAATTTCATTGTAATGTACCACTGATTCCATCTCTTAATCTTCCAAATAGGAAGTGTCTCAAAAAAAAATTGGATTTCTCTCCTTGCTGTCTGTTGCATAAGTGGGTCTATAAGATTTAAAACAAAATTAATCATTTTCAAATTGTTGAACCCACTGAGTGCAAGTCAGCAGCTTCCCTTTAACTGTTTTATAGAGACATATGCCTCTTGGGATCACTTAGCAAGGAAATACTTTTTTTTTTTAAAGTTTGCTCAAGGCCAATTTATCCCAAGCATTGAATCTATCCAGCTGTAACTGCAAAAAGAACTGATTTCCTGACTGCCAACTTACAGTATGTCAACCAATGCATGTAGAGAAGAGGGGATCAGTATTTACCAAAAACTAGGGATCCATTTCTTCAATTATGCTTGCACACCTATCTTTGTTGTTTTCATAAGACAACTTCTGGCTTACCATTAGTGAGAGGAAAAGAAGAACTGGAATCAATGAGTCAGATCCTTAATCACTATAAATTGCCATAGCTTCCTAGTTTTTCTCTTTGAATTTTCAGCTGGCTGTGCTGTATCGACCTTAGCCCTAGATATCTGAACTGTCAGGTATGGAAGTGATTTGTGAAGCTTTAAGCTTGTATCTCAATCCCTATTTGCTCCACTCCAGCAATGGCAAGGGAGGCTTAGTTTCTAAGGGGAATGTTGATGTTTCATTTCAGTTAGCTTAAAAACAAAGCTGGTTTCTTGAAGTGGGGGAATCTGCAACATAAAGGTGAAATCACAACATTTGTCATGCTTTTCTTGAAAAGAGAATGCATTTGTCTGTTGACTCATGCTATTCCTACTAATGGAGGAATAAAAATAGTATTTTTGGTAGGGAGAATATGGATTAGCCGCCTCAGAAGTAGGGATTTGCTGTTGCTTAGGACTGTCAGTTGAGAGTTAGCTGACTATTTCTTTTCATTTCCTGCTCCACAGTCCTATCCTGAGGTGTACGGTATGGGAGAGGGGAAGAAAGGTTTGGCTGCCTACATCTGAGCGCTGGAGACAGCCCTGGGAAGTGGAAGGCAGAGCTCGACAGGGACCCTTGCTTCATGCACCCCTGTGCACAAAGCGTAGCTGGCAGGAGCTCGATAGTGGCAGCGGTGGAGGGTTTGTGTCTGTCCTTCCAGACTAGGCGGCAAGACTCAGGAATTTTCCATTGAAATAGATTTCAGTTAATTAAATTTGCATGTTCTGGAAAATCTGATTTTTATTCCCCTTCGTATTACTCCAGAAAATTTCAATTCCATTGAAATATTTTAATCTTCTCTCAGAAACGGCAAATGAAGTATAGCACTTCTGATCTGTTCAAAATGAATTAGACTTTATATGGTAGAAGGTCAGTGTTTGGTGGGAATTATACTGGTACTTCCTTTGACTCTTGCTTTTACAGTCTACTTAGCTCACAGTCTCCCACAATACACAACAGTCCCTCTTTAACCAAGCTGTTCCATGAGTTGATGTAATCCATATCAGTGCATGCGCTCTCTCTCAGTTTGGGGCAGAGAAAAATTGCTGTGTTCCAGCTTTACCAGGCACCTCCTCTTTGGATTCTGGGAGAGGAGGACATGCCTCAAATCCTCCCCACATTTCTTGGTGTGTACCTTCATTTAGACCTTAAGCATCAGACTAATGAATACATCTACTTGCCTTCCTCTCTCAGGGCAAGAGTAGAAATGACCCAAGAATGCCTTTTTCGTCGTGGTTTGCCTTATGTTGCATTTGCGTTCATTTTTACCAGCATTCACCATAGCACCCCTGGAGAGCAGATGGAGAGCTGAATGCTGATGAAAAGGAGGAAGCAAAGAGGAGCACTGAGAGCAGGAACGTTTTGCTGCCAGAGGTATTTCCTTCCTCTGGCTTTTTATTCAGCGCTGTATAATCATGCTCTCTGTACTGGCACGGCTGGTGGTGGCAGATGGACTGGTCATGGCAGCACACAAACTACAGCTGTTGGTATGTGGCAAGCAGGTTTGCTGTCATGCATTATGACACAGTCAACAACCAGCCTGCAAATAGTTGGAGGCTGAGATTCTGCACAGCTGTTCTGAAGAAAAGATAGCATTGAAAACTTTAGAGAAGTGGGTAATTAGTGAGCAGGTTTTATTAAAAAGATCTGTAGAATTATTTCTGTAGTTTTTTAATGTTACTTTCAATTTGCAGTTATCCATTATTTACACTGTTTTTTCCACTTTTCTCTTTGCTGTGTTTGGCTCTGTTTCTGTTCCCAGCTTGAGCCACAAAGTGGGTATTGCACAAGGCATTGAGAATGAATTTGACCCACTCAGCTGGCATCAAGAAAATTTAGTTAAAAGCCAGTGTTAAACTTAACAGCATGCAATATATCCCACAGCTTCCCAGTAAAGGGTGCCTCCTAAAATCCTCAGAAATAGCTGCATTTTATTGGGTTAGAAGCTCCATTAATGTCCCCAAATCTAGAAGTTTCATGGTGCTAACAATACAGGAGCTGAGCTGCAGAAGCATTGCTGTAAATTCAGGACTTAAACTATTTCACAGGAACAGAGAATGTATCTATTTCCCCTATAAATGTCTACCTTTTTTCCCTTGGATAAGTCTATAACCTCTTCTCACCTTACTGTTCTTTCTTTCACCTTGATGCTTTTGCCTCTGTCCTTGTTTTGCTACATGGTGAACTTTTGCAACTCGCATGCATCAAGATGGGCCCCCACTCTCTGACTGATAAAGCTTCTTTTTGATTGTAACCACAGGATTTTAGTCAAAGGCAAATCTTGACAGCAGATAGACTGTTTGGGGGTGGTGGTGTAAAGATCTTGTAAATATGGTAAAAGTTCCACTCCAGAATGAAAAGAGCTTTTTTTTTGAACTTTTAGGCCAAAGATTTGTAATTCCTATGAGGGATATCTCATTACTGGAGAAAATGAGAATTGGGGATATTCTTCCCCAGACGTTAAAGGTAAAAATTGCAGCATGACTTAGAAATTATCTGATCTGGAGAGCAGAATGAGAATAGCTCTCGGACATTTCTCCTATCCCAAAGGAAGATTAAAGCCAAAAGTTGTTGACAAACCAGTGATTTTTACCACCTCCCCTGTTCCAAAGAGAGGTTCTTCCTCTAATCTCAACTCTGCCATTGAGTTTCAACCAAGTTGTATACTCCCTTTAGTAAAATTGGTGTAATATCTCTTATTAGTCTCACAGGCTCTAGTCACTTATTTAAATGTTTGAAAACAATTTAAGAATTTCAGCTGAATAATTTTACATAAATTGAGTTTTATCAAAGATTGCATTCATACAACCAATACTTCTGTCTCTCTCTCTCTCCCCCCTTCCCCCTCTCTTTTTACAACTAGCATTTTTAAAGGACAGGAAAGTCACAATGAAAGTATCTGAATGAAAAGAATCACTTAAATAAGGCCCAGATAAAGAAATTAACAAAAATTGTGTTGCGTGCCCTAATCTTTCTTTCCCTTAGTTTGTTTCTAACCCAAGTTAGCCTCTCCCCTGTCAACTCCATTTAGATCTGTTTGAAAGCTACATTACGTTCTCCTCCTTTGTAGTGTTTGATCTATGGATTCCTTTTGCATGTTGAAACTGCTCCTAATTTCAGCTTCAAGTTTATGATGTTATTAATGACAAGTGCTCTGTGCAGGGTACATCTGTAAGGATTGTCTTTCAAAGGATCTTTTCGCTTGTATCGGAAACTGTCTTTGACATCTTAATTTTTATGATTTTTTTAAGAATTGTTTCCAGTTGGAGAATGGCTCTGAATGTTAGATGAAAGGAGGAGCTGCTTGAAGGACAAAGCAAACCACTTTTTCCTTCACATTAGTTAAGGATCAATCATCAAAAGCTCTTCTCCATTACAAGTCTGTGTCATATGAAAGCGAATTATGATAGCGATTGTAATAGATTCTTTGAAGTGATGATATTCCATAGCAAATTCACAACCAGTCTAGTCACAGTAGCATTGATCTGTCAGAAATGAGTAGCTTTAATTCAACAGGGATCTCCACTCAGAGAGGAGCAATGATGTTAAGAACAGCACAAAACATACCCAACTTTCTTATGTTGATCTATCTTTTCTCAGTGCAGGGCACTGAGGAAGCAATTGTCTTTTAAGATCAATGGTATTTGTGGAGGAAAAGTAGCTATTGATCGTTTGATCATGTTAATTTGAAGCTCATTTATTACCATACAAATGGGGGAAAAATTATCTCTATGCTAGAATGCTATTCTTTGCAAACAGCCCAGAGTCTGGGCAGCTGCACCTCCCTGAGCAGAGCTGAGAAAGAAACTGATCCTTAGAGGCTCATGTTTTCCACAAAGCCATACTCTGCCCATGTTCCCCCACTGCATCCTAGTTGTCTAAATGAAAAAAAAAAAAAACCAAAACCCAAACACCAACCCCAAAACTTTCAGATTTCCAAAAGGCTGAAGCTGTGTACATTGATAAGACAGAGTGCATCTCCAGAATAGCAAACTATTGAGCCAAAGCTACCTTTTAACTACATATACCTGCAGAAGAGCAACCTGCTGCTTTCTTTGACCATCAATTACAAATCTTTATGTCAGTTTATTTGTACTGTCCTTCTCGCTATGTTTATATGTGGGGTGATACCGACACTCGTCCTTGTCCTCATATATGAATGTCAAGATGAGGAAAGCAGAGAGGAACTTCTCTATTGCTCATGTGTCTGTGCCAACATATTGGATTGGTCCATGATTTTCTGATTTTAATGAGACTGGAACTTAGCCCAGACTCAGTCACTGCAGTGAATTCAGATGACTTTCCTTTCCTGCACATATTTTATTTTCTGTAACCCAGGAAAGTAGTTTAAATCACATCCAGTCGTGCAACAGAATAATTTTATTCATGTGAAAACTTTCTCAGTTAGAGATGGGTGTGCAGACACCAAGTCTAATTTGTCATTCTTTCCATTTAGATGTTTAAGAAAGGAGATTTAGATAGTGACCTGCACCTGCCTTTCATATGGGTCCTAAGCTAAACCTTCATATCTGAACACTGCTGAATTTCAGCAGTTGAAAACTGGAACTGAGCTCCAGCAATACCCTCCTGAAGAAGTATAACAGATCTTCAGCTATTCCTAAGAGCAGTGGACGGTATATTGTCTTAGCATAAAACAAAATGGTTCCTATCAGTTTTAGGATCCTTAAAGACCAACTAACAATAGCAGTGCAGAACGCTTTTTCCCTTTCAGTGCCAATGTGAACTTCCACTATTATATCTTGGGCTCCTGCTGTTTTCCATTCAGGTTGCATCCTGTGAGCAGCATTTGGAACACAGAGTAAAAACAAATAATGACCTGACAGCTGTGGCTTCATACCAAATAGAAATACCAGGGCATATACTAAGAGCCTCATATTAGCTCACGCAATGTTGAACTTCAATGAGTTAGTCCAATGTAGGAGAGTGAGGAGGGGAAGCTATTTTCTTCCTGATTAAAAAAAATGCATTGCAAACACTGAAAGCATAAGGCTGGATCAAGAAACTACGAAGTATTTCTTGAATAATGGTTTTGTTTTGATTACATTGGCAGAGTTTTCAAATAAAATTTTGAGTCCCTTTGTTTTGGGTTTTATCAAGGTATTCTTAGTTGTACTGGAGCTTGTAACAAGCAGTTATTAGATAATCCTGTGCTCCTACTGAGACCTTTCTCCCAGAGTGATAACCAACTATTTCTTACCATGAAAATTAAAAAATAAAAGCTGAGGATTCTAGGGGTGGGGGTGGGGGTGTGTTGGTGGATTGGTTTTGTTTTGGGGTTTTTTTTGAGGGTTGGGGATTTTTTGTTGGCTTTATGTTTGGGGTTTTTTTTTAGCATTCACTGCATCATGTTTTCCACCAGCAGATCTTTTTCAGGTATCGTCAGCAAACAAAAAAGGTGCAGAGTTCTTCCAGAAAAAAACTGTCATTAATGCACATGCACACGTCCAGCAGAACTTTCATGATGCTTTGTTTAAAGATTGCCCTTGATTTCAGCAAGCTACATATCAGTTCCTGAATGCAGTTAAATCAGACCAACTACTCTGTGAAATCACAAGCCTGGTAATCTTGCTTCTGCTTTCCTTTTTTTTTTTTCTTAAAACCACACAGGGTTTTCACTGTCTTTATCTGTGTGTGGGGCAGAGCACACCTTTCTTATGGTAGTGTTGCTCGTAGCACTGTGTAGCTGCTACCTTCCTGCACTCAGCTGTGGATGCCACAGAACTGCACTAGTGAAATCCTGAAGTCCAGGTTAGTTTCAGTCCTGTTTCAATGGACCTTGTCATTGCTAAAATTCGTAGAAAACTTCTAATATTTAAAGTGCTTAAAAGCCTTAGCTGCTTTAATAATGGGGAAGTTGCAGGAATTAGTTATCCCCGTTTTGTAGCAAGGAAATCAAATGAAAATGTCCTGTATTTCTGATTTGGATCACTTCTAAGTGATTTGCTTACAAGACCTGAAGGCAGTCACAGTCAGGATTACAGCTGCGACCTACCTACCAACAGCTCATGCAAAACTACATTTGCCAAAAGTTGTGGGGGTTTTGTGTTGTGGGTTTTTTTTTTGTTTTGTTTTGTTTTGTTTTTAAACTGTTACCAGTTATTCTTTTGTGAAAGCATATAAGAGAGTACTTACTTAATCTTTGGACTTGGAATACAATCTCTGAATTCTTGCCTGAGCAGGATATCATATGCTTGTCCTGCTCATTCTGTTCAAATTAGAAGGAAGACTGTATATACTCTTATGGCTGACAAGTAGCTGCCATTGAGATTAACCCAAGATTTGTGTGACTCTAGCTCCACTGATGTTTAATAAACTGAGATTTTTTACATTTTAACTTACCCAAGCCTTTTGCAAATCTTGTGTCCTTAGTAATATACTTGTTGGTGTTGATTGGTCAGTTGTTATCCTAATTTCCACCAGCTGATTTGTTTTACACTCAGTAGCAACACAAACTATGTTAATTTGCTGATTTTTGTGTTTTGTACTGAACGCAGAATAAATATATTTCTATTTTAAACTCTATTTAGAAACACCTTCTTTGGACCTGGTTTTCTTGTTCTTACATAGAATTCCTTTGGCAGTAACTGGGAATTTCATGAGGAGACTGTTTATCAGATCTGACTCTTAGGTAACCTGGTTTCAGGGCTGCAGATAGACTTGCATAGTTAGTTTTTTATTTTAGGGACAAGGCAATGATATTTCTTTGTCCTTTACATGGGGTATTTGATTAGCTGAAATTCTCAGTAGTGCCAGTGTCAATTTTCCTTTTGCAAAGGACAATGAGATGAGATCCACAGTGTCTAGATATGTCATTGTGGAAAAACAAGAAATATTTTAGTAAGGTTTTTTTGTATTCAGAGACTTTAGAAGAAATGGGTATAGTTAATTCTTATTCCTTCAATTTTTTTGATGACTTTCTCTCCTTTATAAATTTGGAATACAAAATGTTTGGAAAATTTTACTGGAAAGAATACATAGAATAGAGGATACAAGTGTTATAATGTATTAAGACATGAAAAAGAGGAATTATTGCCTGCTTTATTAAGTTTTTCAAGTTAGATCATTTTCTCTCTCTCTCTTAAAAGGTTCTTTTCTGCCAGGTTCTAAGCTCTCAGGTTCTGGTCATCTCCTCTGCCTAACTTCTTATGACTATCAATAGAGCCATTTACTATGAAAGGACTTTTTAGGCAATTAAGTTAAGCATGTGTTTAAAGGCATTGTTGGTTTAAGATGAAAATGGTCAGCAGCTGTTAGAAACAAGTCCTTAAGCCTTTATTAGAATGCATAATTAATCTTCAGACTTGATGAGAAGAGAAATATTAATTGGGTTATTTTCAGCCAGGTCTTAAGTGGCTTCATTTTGTCTAAATCAAAGTAATTAAAAGAGACTAAAAATGTAAAGTTTATGCAGTAGAGAACTGCATCTAGGCAATTCTGGTCTGCCAAGTGAATGGATTTCAAGCAGGAAGAGCATTCTCGTTGAAAGCCAAGAAAACATTACTGGTAGGATATTTCTCCTAATCTTTTAGGAATTGAGTGTTTTTCTTCTTACCTTTTGAATGGCAGGTTTTTCAAGTTTCCTACCAGATGCTGTTGTTAATTTGAGAGTCCTGTTTGGGTTCAAAGTAGGTCTTGGTACTGATGCTAGATCAGGTTGGAAGGACTTTTTGCAATTTGAGTTTGATAGAAATTAAAATCCTGCCAGCTATGTTTTGTGTGTTAGGGCTCTGCATAAATAAGCATGAATCTCTTAGATTCTTCAATAAAAGTAGGTATGCTTCCTTGCAGCTTTAAGTGTGGAACCTGGAAGCAAAATTATATTGGTTATGGATTTGAATTTGGAAATAAATGTCAAGTTTCTTTAAAAGTTAAATGATTTGGACTTGAGGTTCTACTCCCTTTCTTTCTTTTTTTGATTAAAGTGATGAAGTAAAAATACCTCATAAGGAAAAGATGATTGCTTGGGCCAATCCAGTTAATGCACAGTTAATATAACATTAGAATTAATGTAACACTGTGGATTTAAAGTGGTTTAATTGACTTGTAGATCCCACTCCTCACCTCATCCCTCCTCTGGGGATATCTAGAAAATCTCAGGCTATCCTTAAAGCAGATCATCTTCCTCCATAACAGCCTTGTCTCTAAGTCCTTAATGCTAAGCAAAAAGGATTACTTTGGTTGTGCTTGGGAAGTAATTGACTAAAGATACGAAGTAATGACGGTGTATTAAAACACGTATCATGTTTAAATAGCACTTGTATGACTCCAAAAGGAAAGAATGGAGATGTAGAGTCATTCAAAGCCTATCTAGGGTTTATGGTATCCTGTGCACTGTTTAAAAAGGTTTACATCTAATGGTTTGGCAAGGTAGGAGCATTTTGCAAATAACACTTTGTGGAGTGAGGGTTGGCTTTCTCCCAAAACCAATGGAGGGAAACAAAGCTTACATTTTAGTTTTTATAGTTGGTTAAAAGCAATAAATGTGCAACAATGTTATTGCATTTCAGTGATTTTTACAGTGTTATAATATATTGAAATAATCTCATAAGCACAGCCAAGAACACCGATATTCCTGTGCCTAAGAATAAGCAGATAAGTGGTGTTGGCCATACATCTGTGCTAGAGGTGAGAATGAAGTCTGCATTTTGTATGAAAAATATTGATCAGGGCACAACCAGAGTTTCAGGCCTATCGCTAGCCTTGAATTTTCACATTCTTATAAAGGAGCCACACCATCATGCAATCCTTATGCATGTTTAGAAATTAGCCTCAAGACAAGAGGTGAATTGAAATACTGACCCAGCTTCAAATCATTGAGTGCTGTCATTGATTTCAGTGAAACCTGTCTTTCACTGTAGGCTTTCTGAAAGGGGAAAAATAGTTGATAAAACGAACATAGTGTGAAAAATCCTCTCTTAATTGCCAAATGACAAAGCAATACAGTGAACTATAGGATCCTGAATACCTACCTTTGAAATCAAGAGTGCAGAATAGGATGCCACTTCAGGGAATGTTTCCTTTAATTTGACTTTTAGGGCTCTTAGGGAAGCAAGCTGGTATCTGGCTAAAAATGGACCAGTTTTTCAAAACTGTTGAGTATCTTCCCTTCTTACTGGGATCAGAAAATCATCTTAAATGCCTATCACTGGCTCTTTAATGAGGAGAAGGGCCCCATCCCAGGCTTTTGCCCTTTAACTAAAGTTGTGGTGCCTGAGGAGAACATCCACATCTTTCAGAAGCTACAGAAAAGGTTAGTTGTAAGAGAGAAGAATTACAGGAAACGGGTTGGGTTCCTGTGAGACTGGCAAGGCAGATGGGCACAGCTGGGCAGACCCAGCGGTGGGGTGCAGGTGGGTGGGGTAAGGCAGGGAGGACAGATGCCCCTCAGCTAGGTGAGGTGCATTCCTGCCAGAGGCAGGCTAAAAGACTTCTGAGTTTTGTTTGACTGTCAGTGAGGGTGAGGGACAGGCTGATGGCTTGAAGCAGTCTCAGCTCTTGGGAGGGTGGAGGCAGATGCCGAGAGTCTGCAGTGCTGTGCCATGCTGCGTGCGGCACCCGGCACCCGGGCCATCTATGCCGGCAAGTACCCGGCATAATGTTTTGTACTATGGGTCTAAAACTGGGCAGACTGAGAGCTGCAAAACTTGAAGGCTGTTTCCAAAGAGCTGAGGATTAATTCTTACTTGGATCACCAACATATAATTAAAGCAGTTTTCAAAATGAAAGGGAGAGATGCGTTACGTCTCCTATTTCTGGGCCCTGGTCCAGCTAAGCAAGAAGTACATGTTTAATTCTGAAGAGAATTAAGAACTTTGATGCCCAGCTCATATGGGTTTAAGTTATTTGGGCCCTTTGCTAGATTGGGGTCATATTTTTTTTTTCCCTCTCTCTAATTAGTGCAGCTGCTTAGCAAAGATATCTCCCATGACTTAGTGGTAAGTCGCCACTTTATATTTCCCTTTTAACATTTCCAAACTGACTTCTTTTCAAAGATCACTACCAATTAGCACTAATCTTCCTGTTGACATTGGCAGACTTTCAATACTTTCTGATGCTCATGGACTGCATTGAACTTAAGTTAGTTTTAGAACTGCAAGACAAGGGACACAGGGTTGGGCTTGGGTTTTTTTGTAACATCAGTTATGTATCTTTAATAATGATTCTTTGGTACTGAAGACATTTCATAGGGTCAGAGAGCTCCAGTTATTTCATTCTAATGAAATGGAGAGTACAGATAAGTCACTAAGTAGCCTGTAAATCCCCACTCTTGCATGCAGAATTTTTTCCACAGTGATTTATACTAAGCTTAGAATAATCTCTTTAGAACTTTAAGTACAGTAAACAGGACCAAATTTCACGTTACAGTAGAGCTTTCAGATTGAACTTAGTAGAATCATGGGAGGGCTAAATCTGACCAGCTCTGTTATGGATTCTCTGGCAGTGAGATATAAGAAGGGAACGAGCGGGGAGATCAGTGGTTTGGTTTTGATCTCTTGGGACTCCCTGTAAATCAGTAAGGCAATAATCTAAAATTAATGCAGTGACCATGGTAATAGTGGTGTGAGAACATACTTGGATCCATTAACTGCTAATTCCAGTCACTGTGGAAGGGCTGAGACTGTAGTGTTTGCTCGAAACACTGTGAAATGCATTGTTGCATTTTCAGTTGTAGTTCATACCCAGCTGGTCCAGCCAACACCATCAGTACTCACTCCTCCATACTGGTATGCCTACCTGGCTTTCCACCTGCTTTAAGTGTTCAGAGGATCCATGCAATACTGCAGAGTGGCAATTGTAAAATAAAGACGATATGCTGGTGGCAGTGGAATTGCTTTCTACTTTTTTATTCCCAAAACATCGCTTCCTGTTAGATTCAAATGAAGAAAAGTCTTGCTCCTAATCCATTTCTTCCCCTTTTTTGTCAAAAAAATCATCACTGATATATTTTCAGGATTGTGCCCCTTCACAAAGCAAGCTCTGAAAAAAAATTGTTCTATGATCTCTGTGGCAAAAAGGTTAACACTGAGCCCAGTAGCACAGCCCCCAATTTAGATGTTCTCTGCAACACATGCAGAAGGACTAAGAAATGTTTTGTTGCTGCTATTTTTTGTTAGATGATCCTAGTGAGAATTAATCTGAGTTTAGCATCCTGTTTATCCTTGTGGCTGGAAAATATAGTATCATTTTTTTCCATCCTGTCCCAGCAATATAGTTGTTCTGGGGAGACAGACATGTTAGAAGTGCCAAAGATGGTAGGAAAGCTGGATTTGAGGGGGCGGAAGGGAAGACTTTCTTCCATTACAGCTAATAATTTTATTCCTACTAGCTTAGAAGTCCTTTTAGTTTTCTGCCTTAGCACAGAAAACTATCGGGGTCTCTGATTTTTGTGTCAACTGGAGCCAATCAGGAGCTGTTGGGTGAGCAAGCCCTAACCACGTGGGTATGATAGCAATCATGAGCAAGTCTCACTCTTGGTTACCAGGGCACTCATCCAGCGTAGGGCATGATCTGTCAGCTCCATAGTTGGACAACTGTGCCCACTTGCAGTGGTCGCCTCATGCCTGCTTCTGGAGTGTGGTTGTCCACCACCGGGCCATGGCTCCGGCTTCTGAACCTCTCTGTCCTGTGGTCCCAGGTGTCTGCTATACTCATCCTTTGTGTTTATATTCATCTGCCCTTCTGTATGTCTGCCAGACCCAGGATCCACAGCCCCTCAGTGACTTGTAAGAGGAGACTCAGTGGCTTTCTATTACACTTTAGTTTCTGATATTTTACAGATATTTTAGGAGAGGAAAAGCTACCTTACTCTGTGTGCAGTAATTCCTTCCTTCCCCAGCCAGGAGGAATCAGGAATGTGATTTCCATTTTGCAGGAATGTGCTTTTCATTTTGCATCTTGGGGGAGGATCAACAGAGTTTGGAGTATCTCCAGATCTCTCTGATACAGCATTTGTGGAGCATTTGACTGTCCATCCCCTTTGTTTGGCACATGCTGGATGCTAAATGCTTGCCCTCCAAATCAGGCAGTCCCTGAGCTGCCAGTGTCTCTTTACATCTGCAACAGAAGCTGTGATATCCCAATATGCAAAAGGACTTTTCCTCTCTCCCCTTCTCTACCTGTCCACCAAGCTGAGTTGCAGGGGCTATCTGAAGCGAAGCTGATACAAATGCGATCTTTCTGGGGAGTCTTTGCCTCTGGAGGCATTAATGACTTCGAGGCCTGAGGGCCAGGCTCAAGGTGGGAGGACTTTGTGGCTATGTTCCAGGTTAGCATCCCTCCAAAAGCACTTGGCCTAGAAAGCAATATCCTAAGAGGGGAGAGACTACAAGACTCTTCATTCCCCTCGTTATTCAGGGGAGACTTGTGTAAATGAATTGGTTCTTGGAAGCAGCATGGTTGCACTGTTTCTCTCTGGTTTTGTTTTTTCCTAAGGAAGTTGAATAATTGTTAAACAAAACAGCCTCATTAAATCAGAATGAGATTAAACTAGCCTGGTTCATTCTGACTACGTTATATTTGTTAGCTGTTTTTTCATTTTGGTTGTGTGCAGTGTGTTTCGCTAGCATTATGTTTGTTTGGTGAAAGGGTAAGCAGGAGGGAAAATGAACTCTCACTGCCAATATTTGGAAAGAAGGAAAACAGGCTGTGTGAGAGAGGGAAACGTTTGAGCTATGGGCTTTTGAATTTTGCCATAATATCTGGCTGTGGTTTACCTTACCATACCACAACATGAGACACCTGTTAGGATTCTCCTCACTAGTAAATAAAAGGTTTCGTGCTTCTGTACAGGCTAGCTTGTTTTCTCCCAGCAGTTCATAAAGCTGTGGCATGTCAAAAAAAGCCCTTGATGTATTGACTTGATTTTCCATTAAAAATTCATTGCTTCCTGTTTGATGAATGGTGATAAATAATGACCTTTGAAGTGAGCTGCAGTCTCAAGTATACGTAAAGCTCTTAGCCTTTGGTTGAATGAACTGTAGGGGTATCTGCAAGTCATGGCTTCACAGAAGTGACACAGGGAAGAAAGCTTTCTGTTGTAAAGCACCACACAGAAGTTAAGTCTAGCTGCTAACTCTTAACTGTAAGTTTGAGTTTAGCTAACAGGTTGTGTATGTGAAAACACCATTGTTGTCCTACTCGAGTTAGTGTCACATCAAGATCTGGCATCTGTTTTATTTCCTTCCATCCTAGAAAATCTGAATTTAGTGTGTATTAAGAAAACAAAACAAAACCAAAAATCACGTGCCTAGGCCGGACGTTATTCTATGGGCAAATTAAAACAGTCTCCAACTGATTTCATTCAGTTAATTGGGGGAGCATGCATGTGACTTGAACACAATTAAAAAAATTGCATGTAACATTTGGGCATGCCCTTCTGTGCCCACCCTGCTTAAAAGAACAGGCTCGTGGTCTCCTATTGCTGTCAACTGCAGCAAAATTACAAACAAATTCCATTATGTCCTTTTCTTATATTTGGCATGTTGCAAATTGTCTCATGTCTTACTCCAGCCTGTCCAGCAAATTCTGTCTATGTCCACACCTGTTCTGGTTGTCCTAAAATGGACTTAAGTCTCAGCTGTTCCACATCATTCATTGCTATCAGCTCCTGCAGCTCCTGTCATTTGTATCCTCTTCTGTGTATTTACTGTACTGATTTTTGATTTCAGATTGAATTTGAACTAATATGTCTGTTGAATTTATCTCTCTTCGTATTCCTTCTCAATCTCCTTGTTTTTTTAATAATATTTTTCAGACACTACAAAGCACTTTAGAAAACATTAATTAAAGAGTCCATGCAAAATAAATTGATTTCTTTTCTTAATTGGGCAATGTGCTTAAAAGGCAAAAAACTCTGCTTTGTTAACCAGTTTTGCATTTCTCAGTTTTGTTCTCCCTGTCTGGGTCTTTTTCTAGTGTTGCTGAAAGCTCTGCATGTGGATGAAGCGGAGAATGTGAATGGGGAGGGTGGTGTATCCTTAAGGAGACAGTTGTCTTTAAGTGTCATAGTGGTAATGTCTTTTTTTCCCCCTTAATTTCTTGTGTCTCTGGATGGCATTCAAGAAAGTCAAACCTCTTCTGTCTGAAAGCAAAGCAGCATCTTTTATGTAAAGAAACTGCATGGTGGATCCCTATACAATTTGCAGTAAGACTGCTGGGTTGTATGTGTGTGAGGGCGGAGGGTAGACAGAGGAAAATCTGCATGTAGCACATCAAATTATTATTTAAACAGTTCTGGCAGAATCTGTCAAGGAAAGTAAGATAAATCAGGGTGAAGGCAAAAACAATTGTGTAAGGTAGTTTATACAAAGCAGTTGCCATTATAAATAACAAAGCAAAAAGACATCCTTTGGAAACTTTCCAATTCATTTTTACCAGTTCTGCCTTAAATAACTGACAATTTTGTAGTACTTTGTGTTCTCACTCATTGCTCTTCCTTTGCTATGGGAATCTCCCCAAGTACTCTTGACTTGGTTTGGATCATAAATCTAGAACTTTGTTTCTTGCTCTTGTTTGTTTGTTTTTGTTTTGCATCCCACATCCTAAGACCTAATCACCAAGGCTACGTTCTTTATATAGATCTCTTGGCATCCAAGGCTTGCTTCTAGCCAGAACCCTCCCAGCTAAACAGAAACATGAAACCTTGGTCATTAATGTACTGTTCTACTGAACATCTTTGTTCCCAGAAAGAAATAGTTACCCAAGCCAGAAGCACAGTGTAAGACTGTGCTCTGACCAGTGTCCATCCACATGGGCACAAAAGGTAGATTACGTGTCTTTAGTACACCTGAGGTGTTTGTTTATCATTGACCTGCTGTTGTGGTTTAACCCCAGCTGGCAACTAAGCACCACACAGCCGCTCGCTCACTCCCCCCCACCCAGTGGGATGGGGAAGAGAATCAGAAAAAAAAAACCTTGTGGGTTGAGATAAAGACAGTTTAATAGGACAGAAAGGAATGAAAAACAATGATAATGATAATAATAATATGACAATAGTAATACTAAAAGAATTAAAATATACAAAGCAAGTGGTGCACAATGCAATTGCTCACCACTCGTTGACCGATGCCCAGTTAGTTCCCGAGCCATGATCCGCCCCTCCCAGCCAACTCCCCCAGTTTATATACTGGGCATGATGTCATATGGTATGGAATAGCTCTTTGCCCAGTTTGGGTCAGCTGTCCTGGCTGTGTCCCCTCCCAACTTCTTGTGCCCCTCCAGCCTTCTTGCTGGCTGGGCATGAGAAGCTGAAAAATCCTTGACTTAGTTGTTGCTAAGTAGTGTTTATACTAAAAACATCAGTGTGTTATCAACATTCTTTTCCTACTAAATCCAAAACACAGCACTATACCAGCTACTAGGAAGAAAATTAACTGTGTCCTAGCTGAAACCAGGACACCTGCCCACAAGAGCACGGGTGTCCCTGTGTGCCCTGGCATTGCTCCATGATGGAATGTGGTCAGCAGCAGCCTGAAGCAGTCTCCTTTTCTGATGGTGACTTCTGAGCCCATGAGAAATGGGACTGCCAGCTCAACAGATCACGATACTTGTGGCAACAGTCTGTTTCTAGGTGGCACTGGTCTGAGGACCTTTCTTCCTTACAGCACTCTGATAATAT
Organism: Gymnogyps californianus; assembly: GCF_018139145.2. Taxonomy (NCBI): domain Eukaryota; kingdom Metazoa; phylum Chordata; class Aves; order Accipitriformes; family Cathartidae; genus Gymnogyps; species Gymnogyps californianus. The sequence continues at coordinate 16,222,487 of NC_059475.1, read as the reverse complement.
GAAGGAGGGGAGGGCAGGGACATTGTCTTGAAAGACTTTGGGGATGTTACGCTGATGACGTATTGTCGTCTTCATAAATCACAGGAAACTGTGAAGAACATCTACCTTTTACGGAAAAGTTAGACTGCTAAGGGGTTCTGAACAAGACCATAAGAAAACATTGGCACCAACTTGTCATTCAGTTTAGGAGCACACAAACTACTAATACAGGCTTTAAAATCTTGGGCAAAATACTCAAGAAAATAATTCTTCCTGTCAGGAGTAGTTACAGAAATGCTGTCTCCGATGACCTAAATTCACTTGGCCAGAGAGAATGCTGCCAATTGCTGTATTTAGCATCAGTGCAACATAAAAGTCCTGCTGTCCCAGACATCTGTCAATACCAGATGAATTGTTTGGTTAAGTATGGAGAACAGAATACAGGTGAGGTTCCGTTCCCATTGCAGTCAATAATGAAATGCTTGCTGATCTCCAAGGACAGTGTAATTAATATCTGGGGAAATGTTTAAACCCGTAGCATCTTGAAATATTAATTAGTATCTTGAAATGCCTGATTGTTTTGCACATACCTTGCTTCTCCTTTCTGGTTGCTTTGGGATAATGGTCTGATTATTTCAGTCTGAGGAATGGCATAGATATTATCACTGTTTTAATTCTAGGATAAATATTAGCCAATCAAACCTTAAAAACATTTATCTCCTAAACCAAAGGGTAGGTGATGGTTTATGTACTCAAGCAATGATATGTTTCCCCTGTAATTGGATAAAAACAGGGAGTGGTGTTTCTCTTGATATAGTGAAATGCTGGCCAAATAATTAGCAAATTTGTAGTTCACGTGCAAATTACATTCATTTCTATTTGAAAAAGTTGTGTTAACTTCAGTAGAATCAGAGTTAGCAATTCGTAAAAGAATGGATATTCATCTCTCTCCCTTCTTTAGAAAATATCAACTAGTGAAGTTGTTCTACAGTTAAAAAACTTAACCAGAGGATCATTTCTTAAAAGGACAAATCTGTAATGGGATTTGTTAATTTAGGTACCAATTCCTCTTGAAATCATTCTTTATTATTTAATTTTGGGAAACTTAAGCACCGAGTACTTTTAGGATGCTTTAAAACTCTCAGTATCCATCAGGTGCCTTAAGCATTGCCTTTCAGCATCCACCAGGTAATACATTTCATGGAAATGTGTGCCTGAACTGAGCACTGAATTCTTCATTCAAAATCAGGCTTCTGGATAGACAAGCTGCTGACCATTGTTTTCCAAGGACGTGGATTGGATCCTAGTTGCCTTCAAACACGGGGTTATCTAAAAATCCTGAGTAGGAACAGGCCCAAACTGAAAGTGGATTGGGCCCAGATTTGTCCCTCTGAACTGACTGAGGAGATTATGTGATAGCACTGAGAGACGAAGGAGAAGCTACAGCGAGGAGAAATGAAGGCTCTGTTGACACATGGCAGATGTGTAATTTTAATTGGTTAAAACAAAGCTAATCCATGGGGGACATCTTTAGTGTGGCTTTTGGGACTTGGCTTTTTTCTTCCTTCTTGCCTATGCCATAGTACTGAGCCGCCTCAGTGCCTCTGGTGTGAGAGTAGCTCTGGGTGAGTTGAGGCTGTCCCCAGCGGAGCAGCTGTTGAGCTGGAAGACGAGGGCTGCTGCCTGCCTTTCAAGGGCCATCTCCCTCACTGCGAAGCAGCGCTGACTCCAATATGCTTGTAGCTCTGTAGCAGTCCTGGTGGTGACAGGCTGATATGATGGAGAGCAATGACAAACAGCCAGGAGGTGATGGGAATAGCTCTTGCCTGTTGTGAAAGGAAATGCTAAAAGCCAAAGAGCAGCACTGCCTAGGAGGACTCCCCTGTGAAAAGCAGCTCGAGGTCCACCTCCACTCAGAAACTGAAGTAATGTAATATTAAAGAATGTGCTGTACCAGCTGGAAATGCAGTTGTAGCACTGCTGAGTCTGAGTGCTCCAAGACAAGCTGGAAACCTCCATTACCCTGGCTCATGGGTACCACAGCCAAGTGAAGTCATCTTTGCCATGGTCAGATCTAACAGCAGAACAACGGGGGTTTTCAAGCACAATATATTGTTCTGGGGCTGTTTGTTTTTGGCCATGTAACCAGTACATCAAGTGATGTCCATAAATAGCTCAATCTTGCTTCTGCTAGTGTAAATCTGTTATTGACTGCAGTAGGATTTGGGCAGCAAAGTGGTTGGTATACGTCAACATTTTTCTATGGGATGTTTGGTATCACTATTACCCTTCAGGTAAGAAAGTAATTTAGTTGAGAACACTGTGGTTACGGCAGCCTGAAATCTCTGTGTTAAAGAGCACTCTTCAGAGCTGAACTGAGAGAAATGAATGACTGTGCCCCATTTTTTAAGCAGCTAGTCCTGTCTCCTAGCCAACACAAACACATTTCATAAAACATATGTGGATTCATGAGAAGCTGGTAGAAAACTAGTTCAGGAGTTTCCATCCTTGCAACTTGTTTGTCTTCCATTCTTCTGTTATTTTCATGACTAAACAAATTGGTCTGGATGCCTTAGTTTCTACTCAATGAAACTGCAGTACTCTGCAGGAATTCAGTAAACCATAAACACGGCTTGTTGCTTGAGAAGTTGCTTCCATTTTGAGAATGTGTTTCTAGAGAAGTAGGGTGTGAGTAGATGTGGGTAGTGAAAGAAATGGCACCATCCATTGCAGTCTTGATTTCTGAAGGCATTTCCTGAGTTATTTTAAAGGCTTTGCGTATGGTTACTAAAACCTTAACTCTGAATACGAAGTGTCTTTTTTAAAATGAAAGCTATTAAGCCTGGTCCTCTTCATTGCTTCATTTCAGTCACTTGAAGTGGTTACACAGCTTTGGTGTTCTGACCTGAGTTTGCTCCCTGAGATTAACACACATTAACTTCTTCCATGAAAACGGAATAGAAAAAAGCTTTACCTGCTGTTATCTTTCACGTCATGTCATCTTCTATTTGCTTTGGTATATACACATACATATATGTGTATATTTTACACTCTATACTTTTATATTTTCTACTTTGTGATTTTCATTGAGAGAGTTTACATCTGATTTTCTAGGCTGGACTAAAGAATGAATTTTCCCTGTATGGACAAAAATCAAATGGGTTTTATCCTAAATTAGAAGTTGCATTTATGTATTGGCAATGTATGGCGTATCAAGTACATCATATAGGACACTCACTCAATGGCTTCCAAGATACAAGTAATAAATTTTGTAGACATTAACAATTACCTTCCAGAAATTGATCGTAAACAGAGTCAAAAAAGTGTGCATGTAAAACAGACCCCAAGGTAGCCGTTGTTTACATGCTAGCAATTTACACTCGCTTCTGTGCTGCCACTTCTTTCTCTATGCAGTCAGTCGTTACCACAGAAACTGCAACAACACGTGGCACTGGGAGAGATAAAGCTCCTTCATTAAGAAAGATAATCACTAGCATAAAAATTCTCTTCATCTTATCCCTGCCGTTCGAAGGGTGTAAAAAGCTGGTATGCCACAGTCTCGTTGCAAATAATGTAAATTCAGCTTTTTGTAGGGAAATGCTTTTAGTTATACCCATTTGAACACCTTGGACAATGCAGGTTTTACTGAAAGCTTGTCTTTGTGCTGCCGTTGGATTGGAAACAGCCCCACAATGTAGAGCTTGAATGGAGCATGGAAGAATTGGGACAGAATTAGCCACCACCTCCAGATATTCTTTCATGAATTAAGGGTACCGTGTTTTGATTTTTCCACAGGAGCTAAATAAATATGCATTCAGAAGCTCTTGTGCAGGTCACTCCTGAACAGAGGGTTTGAAATTATCTGGACTCAGTTTCCATGAGAGTGCTGGTAGAGGTGAAAAGGACCTAATTCACCTTTATCTTTTTCCTTAAGGCAGAACAAGAGGTTGGCTACAGACTAAAAACCCATCAGATTTGAGGGAATTTGTGGGTGCAGAAGTTGTAGTCAGGTTGTGTCTCCATGACAATACAAGGGTGGACAGGGACTCTTCTACCATTGCTTTCCCTAGAACCAGCTGGGCTTAAGGAATGGAGAAGAAAAGTGGGCACAAATTATTAACCTGACGTGCTCAAGGCCCTTAAGAAAGGAAAGGAACAGACCTTCCTGCTCCCTAAACTCAGTACAGCTCCCTTTTCCTTTACATGAAACCCTTTAGGCTTTGACTGGAGGCTCATCAAGAATGGACTTTTTATGGCATTCCCTGTGGGATCCAGTCTGTCCTTCTGGGATCTCCGAGCAGGAATGCCATGAAGAAATAGAGGGGCAAAGGCTTTCCCAAGCTTTAATTATGGGTATTAATATGCAGGAACCACTCTCTACAGGAGCATCTCTGTATTTCCATCTGTGCTTTTGGTGCTTGCTGGCTTCCCTCATCTATTTGTAGCAAATGATGAACACCAAATTTGCCTCAAAGGGTCTGTCTGATTCCCACTCGCATGGTATGCAGGACAGAGTTGCAACACCGAGCATGAACAGTGTTGCTGCGTGTATGTGCTTGTTGTCAGACAGCACCAGCTTTGCCACTGAGGCATTAGAGATCACAGTTAAAATACAGGTAGCTTCAAGAAGCCAGTATTATTTTTGGTTACCATAAGGTAGTGGAAAAGCAGATTCTCACTGTCAAAGAGGGAGAAATGATAATTCTCACCATAATCTCGCTGTTAAGTATCCTGTGAGATGCTGGCGCTCTTTGCTTTAAGAAATGGGTTTGAGGTAGCTCAACTTCTTTTTAGGAAAATGATTTAGTTGATTGTATAAGCCACACTTTGGCATGATAAACTTGCATGGATATCAACAAATTTAGGCAGAGCTCTACTCCTGAGCTGCTCTAGACCTCTGTCTGGTGTTGTTGTATAGCTTTAAATGAAGATATTGCCATCAATCAGCCTGTCACCTACCTCGCTACCCACTTGTATTAAATGATTTTACTATCAGCTAAGATGGAGCACACCAGTGAGTGGCATATTATAAGTGTCTAGAGAGATTAGATACTGAAATTGGATGGATAACATCCAGGCTGCTGCGCTGGATCTCTGAGCTCCCAGTATTGAGGTTGCCAATGTGTCCTGCTTTAGTCAGATAAAACCTAAAGCTGCGCTTCCTCATTCGTTTCCCTTAACAGAGGGTGCAAACTAGGGGTGTGTAAAGTCAGTCTCCTAAGAAAGTCACAATAACTGTGTGCATTATATAAGCAATGTGGCATCTAATTCTTCTGTAGAAATAGTGTAGCACATTACAGTATATGCCTGAATTCATCAGATGCTTTACCAAGCAATAACCCTTTCTGTTTTCAGTTTCTTAAACCAGTAGCTTCTCAGTCTGTCTTTCCTTGGGGTGGTCCTTGACGAAAGATGATTTAAAAAAATAATAATTGAAGTATCAGTAAAAACTGGTCAGCTAAGAGATCTGAAAGCTGACGAGACCCAAGAAGACAGCCATCCTTGGGGAAAGTATCCTTCTCCCTGGGAAAATTGGATACATGGGCATTAACATACTGCCTTAGTTTCTGTCTTCTTATGATAGGAAAACATTCTGCTGAGAAAAAGGTACAGTATATAGGCAATAAAAGAAAATAAAGCTACAGGTATTGAGAAATAGCATTTACATGCCTGTTTCCACTGGTGTTATCCTTTTCTTACAGAGGGGTACAAACTTAGGAATATACAAAGGGAAAACTGGGTTGATTGGTGGACTTTGATATAGGAGGCCAAAGGCCTTACCACAAATGGCTGTCTGTGGAGTATGTTAGACAACTATTTTATGAATGCTTTAGAAATATTCAGAAATGTGTAGGGATTAATTATTCATAAGTCACACCTATATAAACAAAGAAATAGGCTGCTGTTGGTTCATCTTTTCAGGGCTCAAGAAGAGTATGAAAAGTTATTAAAAATCCCAGTAACTTTTCTAAATTTAAAAATGTAATGACTTAAGGTCCCAGACATTAATGCTGGGAGAGAATCTCTGCTCTATTTTCTGTAGAAAGATGTCTTTTCTAGTCTCCAGCTAGGCTCCACATTTGTAGAAAAGAAGGAAATGTTTCTCAGAGTTTAAATATATATATGGATGGATGTATCTACATAAATTAAGGTTCTATTGCTCATATTAATTACCATTGAAAACAAACTCAGTCTCCCTAGTTAAATGAGCTAGCATAGCATGGCCTTGTTCTTTACTGGGGCCTCTGCGTGTTCCTCCAAGAAAATACCGAATAACATTCAGGGCGATAAAGTAATAAAGGCTGTAGTATGCTTTTTAAATAATTTGAGGTTTTTTTGTGGGAATCTTGTGTGAGTTTTTCATGGTAGAAAAGTTATTTTTGGAAATCTCTAGTCTGTCTATTCCTGAGCAGCAGCATTTGGCAGTCTTGAAACAGAATTTAGATTTATGCTAATGGTGCCCTTAATTCATATGTTATCTTAAAATCATTCCCTGTAATTTGTGTTACAAAAGATTGGGAAAATAAAATTCTCCCTTCTTTGTATTCTCTTTTATTTGGGTGGAAAGTGGAAATAGTTGCAAAATAAAACTTTCAGCCCCGACAAGACCACAGATAAGAATTTCAGCTCAGCTATACCAGCAAGTACAGGGTGGCAGGGGTCAACTATCAAACAAAATACAACTACTACTCAAGAACTCCAGAAGAAGAGCTGAGCAGTGCTTTATTTAACAGAGACCTACCTCAGGAGTTTAAGGTAGTCAGAAAGTCATTGCCCAGACTTCTGTTTAGCAAGGAGCCTGAACTTTAATGCTCCATGTACGATGGCTGATCTCAACTGATTAACTGAAGTATTGCTATAAGCAGAAACGGGAATGTGAAGGGATAAATTCCACACATGTAGGATTTAAAATAGGACCCTTAGGCAATCCCATGCACAGGCTGCTGAAGGAAGGTGAAGGAGTTCTGGTACTATTTACTATCCTTTGTTATGGGGTAGGAGATGTCTGACTATGATGGAAATTCTGCCGAGTGCCCTTGAGGTTCAGAGTAGAAATAAGAATTTCGGTTTACTGGCGATAGTTTTAAACTGAGCACCTTGCAAGCCAGTATGGCCAAGTCACTAAGGGTAGCATCTGCAGAGGATGGCAAGGAGAAAGGTGGGAAGGGCAGCTGCTATGTTGCTGCCAAGAGGAGTGAAATGTTTCTGCGCTCCCCTCCCTTCTTGAGGGATTCTTCTCTCATTCGTGTCCTCAAGCACGACCAGCTATGTTGACTAACATGGTGCAGCTTTTCTTTTCATCACAATAGCAAAATATCCCCTCTTTCCTCTCTCAAAAGGTAGGTCTGGCTCACCTTGCCTGGTCTCTTTCTCTTGGAGGCTGCACTGGCCAGCAGCTCTTGGCCTCCTCCCTGAGTGTGGTCAGGAGGGGATTGGGACAAGCCTATGTCCCTGCCTGCATCTTGGTGGCACTCAGTGAGTCTAGTAAGACGTGTGTTTTCTAGAGAACAAAGATCTATATTCAGGGAAGAAGACCAAGATGTTGTGACAGATGCCAATCTGCCTGGAAAATACTGAGCCTTTGCTACCATTCTCAGGGAGAAGAAATACTAGGTTTTAGAGCAGCATCCATTGGAACTAAGCACAGCACAGGTACTCCTGGATTTAGTATTATTGCTTTTGACCTGTTTAGACCTATTTACAATGGTGAGTCTGGTGAAATCTAGGGGCTTTTTTAAGCAGTGGGAGGCAGGATTCCTTTCTCATTTCTGTTAAAGATTTCTTTTGAATAGCTCGAGAAAAAAGTAGGATCTTTCTGTGCCTCAGTTTGCACATTTTGTGAGAAAATTGGAAGAATACTTGCATGTCTCACTAGAGGTACTGAAAGGATTAAGTCATTTTTGGGAAGTATTTTAAATTTCTGGAAAAAGAGATGTTATGGACAAGCAAAATATTATTCTCTTTGCATAAATACTAAATCTAGAAGTTGAACAGTGATACCTAAGATACTCTAAAACTCATCTTAAACATTTATAAATCCTCCTCTTTTTTGGCTATTCTTATAGGCCCTATTTTTGAAGATGCTCCCTGTTGGCAACTTGTAGGCAAACCACTGGAATTTAGGGATGCTCAGCCCTGATGCTGATTATTTTTCTTTATCACAATTCAGAATATTTTCTTTGAGCTCCATGTAGAAGGCCAAGTTCTCAACTGGAGTAAGTGCAGGTAGCTCTGTTCAGCTGAACATCTCTATGCCTATTTGTATTAGCTAAAGGTCATGCCCATATCCTGACATACAAGTGTCTCAATTTGCAGTGTGAAAGCCGTTGCTTTCTATTTTCCCAGTAATAAAGATACTGCAGAAGAAATAGGCTTCAAAATCCTGCTGGTCATCTGTAAGATGGTTTAGAGTTCATCCTGTTCTGCTAATATATGGCATTTGTAGTGCAGGATCTGGTGAGGGAAATATTAAGAGGAGTAAACTGGAACAACCTCATAGTTGCCAACATCAGCAGAGGCAACTGGATACTACTGCAGGTCTTACCTGCTATTATTTCAGAATAAAATCCTTGCTTTAGGGCTTTAACTCCTGCTGACTGTCTGAAATGCAGCTGCTGTGCTGCTGAACCACCTGAAAAATCCTATCATATGGATAATTTCAGGCTGTCAGCAGTAAAAACAATAGCAGGCAAGGAGACTACAAAGAATGGGTTAAATCACAGACTTCCTACCTCTTTGGTATTCCTGGATAATAATCCACCTACAGTGACTCTACACTGTGGGCAGAAAATGCCTACCTCTTTTTAAACATAATTTATGCACTCCTTTGCCTTTTGAAAAGGATAGACACCAGCCAGAGAGAAGACTGCTCTGCTGCATTAGGGCTCAAAATTAACCATCAAAATGTGTGCCTGATGTGCAAGTCAATCTGCCAAGTCGTAAATGTTACAAACAGACATTTGATTACAGTGTGTATTTTTAAAGTATGCTTTTTGGCTATGTAGCTTTAGCAAATACTGTTTCTTCCAGTCTGTGCTAAAAGGACAAGCATACATATGCTGTTAACCTGGCACAATACAAAATCTGCCATAAACTGATTTCCCCGGAGGACTTCGTTCTGCAAGGTCTGTGTGCTGTGAGGCAGCATCTCCCAGATGATTCAAAGTGCCCTTGACTTGATCTGCAGTAAGCACGAAGGAAGGTGCCTGATAGTTTCTTCTGTGATGCAGTGGTGGCATCTGAGGAGGCTGAAAGTGTGAAGGAGACTTAAAAGAAGCTCCTTTTTTTTTTTTTTTTTTTTTTCCTTCCCCTCCCTTTCCCCCCCTTATGAGAAAAAAGTTCTCAGGCTTGGACCTGAAGGGGTTGGTTGGTGAGAAGTTTCTGCTTTTGAAGTAAAATTCAGACCTACAAAATTCTATGATGGTTGCATAAGTATTGAAATTACAACATTGCTAAAGCCTGAAAAGCAAGCAATTGACTGGGGAACATATTTCTAATATAATTGCTTTCTGACCTTTTTTTGGTTTGCTTTGAGTTTTGATTAACTTCACATTAATTATAATTAGTGAACACTGGGGAAGAAAGGTTTTTTTTGATAAAATTCCAGCAGCTTTCCCTTGTTCTTCTATTTGGAAGAGGAGTAATTCCTGGTACCTTCAGGAATTACTCCAGAAAAAAAAAACCCAAGGAGGTCAAATTTGACACTTTTGATCCCTTGAATTAGACAACCAGGATATAAGCAATTTCAGGCCACCCCTGTATACCATAAAGAAACAAAACCATGGTAAATATGAGTTAGAACTCATTCTTCAAAAGCAGTGCATTTTTTTGAGGAACACAATGGCCCCTGAGCAATATCAAAGACACCTAGCCATTTTCTGCTTGCCTATAGCAAGAATTACCAGACTATTACAGTGGAAGAAGGCACCAGCGAGTGGGTCTTGTGCTGTTCACATATCTCCAACACACTCTGTGGTCTGCATTCTAGTCAAAGGGTATTGTCAAAGAGATTCGTATCTACAAAGCAGATGTGCAACTCTTCTATCATCTGCCTTGCTCCTTGAGTCTTCAGGGAAATAACTAGGCTACTCCCTGTCCCAATTACTGCCAGTGACAGAAGAGGTCCAAGTGTCATTCTGCTATGTCTGTCCTGACTTCTTTGCCTCTCATCCTGATCTCTAATAGTACCTCTGCCACTTCTGGCTGACTCAGGAAGTGAATAGCTTATCTTCAACATCTGTCTGATGCCTTTGTGTCAGAGGTCTCATAATATAAAGATGATCCTAGAGATAAAGCCAACCCAACTGAGAAAAAGGTGACTGCTCCCAGTATGTTCTGTGCCTTTCTGTGATTGCTCAGGGAGCTTCAGCATATACAGCATCTGCTCTGGCATCTTATTCTGCAGGGTGTTGGTCTTCTTGGAAGAGACCCACTTTGCTAGACACAGCTCTCAGCTCATACTTAGTCTACCTGTTCTGGGAAGGCAACATGTTTTCTGACAACAGCCAAGATAAAAATCAAGGGTTCATTCTATTGCCACTTCAGGGCTGATGTATAACTTGCTCCTTCAATTTGAAATCTCTATTTAGAATACACAGATTATGGAGACGATGGGTTAATTCACTTATTTTCTGGCTTTATGAGGTTGCTGCAAACTGGGGCCAGTTAAAATGTAGGGTGTGATTAAGTCTGCTAGTGCTTTAATTTTGTATGTTTTGTTTTAAAATGTCTATTTGGGGATATATGTGTTCCATTTTTAAACTTTGTCATTATTTAATTAAAAGTTATTTAGTAGATCTGTCAATAATCTGTTATGCACATTCTACTGGGTGTGTCTTGCATTAATTTTTCATCTGAAAGAGCAAAAAGATTCTTCTGAATTTTTAACTGTTGTTTAGAAAGATTTTGTAGATACAGTGTTAAATGTTCCTAAATTTTACCTCCCTGATCCACAGAAGCTTTGCTTTCTCATTTCCTGTTGTCGTGGTTTAACCCCAGCCAGCAACTAAGCACCACGCAGCCGCTTCCCCCTCCCCCTCCCAGTGGGGTGAGGAGGAGGAAAGCAAAGGAAAAAAAAAGTAAAACTCGTGGGTTGAGATAAGAACAGTTTAATAACTAAAGTAAAATATAATACTAACAATAGTAATAATGAAAAATAATAATAATAGTAATGAAAAGGAATACAACAAAAAAAGGAAGGGGGAAGGAAAAAAAACAGTGATGCACAATGCAATTGCTCACCACCCGCTGACCGATGCCCAGTTAGTTCCCGAACCGCGATCCGCGCCTCCCGGCCAGCTCCCCCCTGTTTATATACTGGGCATGACGTTCCATGGTATGGAATACCTCTTTGGCTAGTTCAGGTCAGCTGCCCCGGCTCTGCTCCCTCCCAGCTCCTTGCCCACCTGCTTGCTGGCGGAGCATGGGAAACTGAAAAGTCCTTGGCTTAAGATAAGCGCTACTTAGCAACAGCTAAAACATCAGCGTGTTATCAACATCATTCTCACACTAAATCCAAAACACAGCACTGTACCAGCTACTAAAAAGAAAGTTAACTCTGTCCCAGCCGAAACCAGGACACCTGTCAATCTTATTGAGGAATGCTGAATAATCAGAATGAAGCCAAGATAAGATTGCCTTCTGAGCCCTCTGATTTATTTTGAGAACAACTTTAGTTCTTTCTGTGTCGAAAAGATGTCCTCACTTCACCTGCTTAAAGCAAACATGATACTGGAAATTCATCCAGTATCTCCAATTTATCTCCAAATTACTGTGCAAACGTTAATTAGTCTCCACAATACCCAGAAGAGGTAGAAAAAGAACGTTCTATTACCCTGATTATAGATGTAAGTCACTATCAAGAAGTTGTGACTTGCCAGAGGTCACATTTGAAGTTAGATCAAGAGTTGGTGCATTCCTGTGCTTCCTACACAAGATCGTACTGCTTGTCTGCTACCTTATCTCTCCTTATTGCTTCAGCTCCATCACTATATCTGCCACTGAATCTTAAACATATATTCATATTGGAGTCCTCAGTGAACAGAATACATTAACAAGCCACATCTTTTCATTAGACAGCATATATTCTCAATTAAAGATTGTCCATTTATTCTAGACTTTTTTTTTTTAATTAACGTGATCAGACAAGGGCGAAGGGGTGCTAATCGTCCCATGGATTTAACGCACAATGAGTGTCACCCCCAGAATAATACGTATGGGGACTGCTGCTGAAACTTGCACGGCATCTTTTAGTCTGACAGAGCAAGAGCCTGTGGCTCCCTCTCACTTCCACAGGTGTCCTATATATTTATTAGGCCAGTTGTTGTTTTCTCCTGAAATCCCATTTAGTCTTGGATCACAGCTGAAAGGAGTCTCTGTGTGTGGTGAAGGCCATAATTCTTGCGCAGGACTCCTAAGAGGAAAAGCTGGTTTGGCTAGGTTGGAACGCTGAAGTCTCTGCCCTACAGTTCTTAAAGAGATGAGTTTGGCCTCCTTTTTTTTTTTTTTTTTTTTCTGCCAAGCTCTTGTGCCAGCCGTCAAGATGTTCGACCTTCACAGGCCACAGAAAAAACTGAGTGCATCAGAACATGCCGTCCAAAATCCTCAAATGTCCTTACAGCAAAGGCTTCTCCAGTGCTAGCACTGGTGAGAATACATGAGGCTTTTCACTGTAGAGCCTAACCCTTTTTTTATTCTTTGGCAAGCTCACAACAGCAAAATGTGCTCTTTTGACCACAAAATCTATTACTGCAAATTCCCTTCTTCCTGGACTCTTGTGAGGGCTGCTTTCTTGCTTGCGGCACATGCCGAATGTACTGGCATATTGCTAACTCATTTGAATTATTCTGATTAGGTTGTTCTCACCTTGCTGGAAAAGGATTTTCTGTAAGTTGCCACAGTCTGAGATTTCAAGCTCTTGACAGTCTTGTTGCTCTACTAGTAGGCGGGTGATTTGTCATCCTACATTCCCTTTCCAGGGTCCCAACACTATTTGTTCTTTAATGTCTGGTGAACATTGAAGGGTGAGACTTCCCTCTCCCCACAGTGATTTGTTCCTCTATTTCTGAAGCCTCCTCCCATCTCCTATTTACTGTTGCTACATCCTACTCCAGGCATTTTTATTCTCATTGCTTACATTGGAACCACTATTTTCTGTAGTTCTGCATCAAGAGAGTGTCCTTCTAATGTCTGATGATGACTGCAGTTCCTCCACTGCATAGCATCCCATGCTTTGTGAGCAGGAGATCAGTTATCCAACAACAATTAAAATGTTGTTTAAAAAACAGAATTGGTGCCACAGCCTCTGGGTGAAAGAGGAACAATCAGAAGGATAAGATGACGTTGATCCTTCTAAAAGGAAGAGTGGTTTATGTCCAGAAAGGGCTAGAGAAACACAGAGCCAGGCTGAGAATCATTTGAAGAAAAGTTCATGAGCAAGCCTGTATTTTCCTGATCTACATGGAAACCTGTTTTTATTCTCAACTAATTTGAAAATAAACAAAAAAAAACCCACCTCAAGCTAAAGGACTGCAAGTAGAAGATGTGTATTTGTAAATAACTCAATGGAAATTATAAAAGCAATTTGGAAAAAAGAGATCCTTTTTTCCTTGAAAACATTCAGCAAAATTTGTCATATTTGTCCTGCAGACTTCAAACTGGCAAAGCTTTTTCCTTATCCAAAGATTTTAGCAAAATTTTGTGCAGAAAATTCTTTGCTTTTTATCTTTCGGTCATTCCCTCTTAAACTTTGCTGGTTTGTTCGTTCTTTCTGATTACCATTTTACTTTTTCACTTTTTTATTAAGTAAATGTGAGGGGAGAAAAAGAAACTAATACTGGGGGAAAAAAACTTTGGGATTTTTCTCATGGAGAAAAGGGAGAAACTTTGAATAAACCTTCTTTGAGAGGAGGGGGAGAAATGGGAGAAAAAAAATCATTTCTTGCCAAAAAGAAAATGTATCTACAGTTATTTGACCAGCTCTAGATCTGAAACTGCAGAATACGTATAATACTGTTCATACTCCAAAACCTGTTTCTTAGCCAAAAAGTCTGTGTATTGTGAGAAGGCGCCCTAAACATCATCTGCAAAGTTTCCAAAAACACAAACCCCCAAAAATTCATCAACCTTTTCCCTCCTTCACAACCCTCACGAGCAGCTGGATTTGAAAGACAAATAAGGCTGTGGAATAAATGTTATAGAGTGGCTGGTGACATGCATGGTGACTTTACTTTCAGCTCGTCTCTTTCTATGTGTGTGTTTAAAAAACAAAATCACTGCCTCACCATAATGGGAGATTCAAAACCACGAGTGACTACTTAGCATTTTGATGAAGGTAGGTATATTTTAAGAAAAAATGTATTCTACCCTAAGCTGCAAGCCTGTGGTGAGTTTTGTTAACTAGAATAATTCATAATTTGGGCTAGTGAGTTGGCTTAAGAGCGTTTTTGTGGCCTGTGGGCATTTTAATAGCAGGACTGCAGTGAGCACTTACAGTGAGCACTAGCAGGAATTATGCAGCTTGATAACTTCATGTCATCTTGAAATTTTTCTTGATTACAGCTAGTATCATATGCAGTGCAGGTAGTGAATGAGAAGGTATTTTTTCCATTTCTATCCAAATCTTTATTGATATGCCTCTCAAAATACAGCTTCTGGTCTCTCAATAAACATGGTACAGGGCTTGTGAATGTAGTTTCCACACATAAATTGTCTACTGCGTTTTTCTGAATGTATTTCTGAGCCCTTTGCCATCTGTGTACATTACAGCTCTTGTTGGAAGATCTTTAGACCAAACTACTGCTGCATCTGGACAGTCATGTACAAGCTCATAGTAGAAATCTTTCTCTTTTTTTTTTTTTGTTTTGTTTTGTTCTTTTGCTAAAGTTGTCAAAGTGAGGAGCAAGGGATGCCACAGAAAGGGATTTCTACTATAAGTTTTGCAGTTACTAGAATTAATGATGTGCCCACAGCTACCATAAGTGGGAATTACATCTGTTAGACTGGCATTGCTAAATAAAACCTGGTTGGCTATTGGGATGAACAATGTGATCAGATATCCTTGTGGCAAAAAAAAGAGCTGTTGTTCCTAACATTCACACCTAGGATCTCTGCTTAAATTTACCGCAATTCTCACACCTGTAAACATGTACAACTTACTTCTAAAATAGATTTTAGGACAATCAGGATAAAAAGAGATTAAATGAAATTTCTTGCTGGTCTGAATTAGACCTTGCTGCTGAAGTCAAGAGCAGGAAGAGCTTATATTTGCAAGAAATGTCATAAAATCAAAGAGCAGTTGTGTGTGGTGTTCTCAGCAGACATATAGCTACTTCGAAATCCTACCTGGATGAAGAAAATACAAAAAGTACTTCACATTGGTGCTTATAAAAATGGTACTCGAATGATCAAAACAAAAGCCTATGGATACATAGTCCCCTTGTGCGGTATTCCATAACCATGAAGATCCAGGGAAGAGAGCAGATGCCTGCTTTACCCAGTTTTAATTCCTGTCTGATGGAGGTTGTGTAATGTGAGTCTTTCCATAAGGGAACAAACGGCTTTAATTGCTTCATAGCAGAGTTCTCCACCTCTTAGCAGAATGAAAATAAGGATGACCTCCCCAGACTCCTACATGTGAAAGATAACTTTCCTTTATTTGCAGGAACCCAGCAGAAGCTTTGTGGATGCGCCCCCTTCCTTTGAATTTTCTTACAAGGCGACTTTCATCCTAATGGTCTTGAGTATTTTGCACTTCAATATTGAATACTCATTTAAAATTCTAATAATAATTTGTTTATAACTTGTCCTTTTTGTAGAAGTTTTTTGAAGTATTTTCATAAATGATTAAGACTCACAGAACCTTCATGATGCAGGGAGATATTAGTACTGGCAGTCTCCTTATCTGATGATGATAAATAGATGCACAAAGCTATCACAACTGGCATTTTTAAAAGTTTTCAATACCTAGCTGAAGAACATTTGGGGATCAACTTGAAGAGACCATCTGCAGCTGTCCTTGACTTCAAAGGGACCTATGAAAATCAGGATCTGATGCTGAAATTCCTGTTGTGACCTTCTTTGTGAGATCAACATTTATATCTAAAGGGGATTTTTGCTACTGCAGGATGTCCGAGGCTTAGTGAGACCACTGACACAAGAGTTAGCCCAATGTCTGAAACCTGCTTGTGATTAGCTTGTTTTCAGCATGTTTTCAGATGTGGTAGTGGGCCTTTTGGTCGCAAACACAGAGTCTTGAAAACACCATTCCTCTTGTTTCAAGAGAGTAGTTAAAAAAATGTACATACTTAATTACAAAATAGGCTGGAATGGTTTTCATGTAGAACATACAGAGAACAAGAGGCCTAGGAACACGGCTCCAAACTTCCTGGCTTTTGCTCATATTCCTGCTGCAGTTCCCAGGAAGATTTCTCTTTCATCTACATTTGCCGTAGTTCCTCCTTTCTTCCTTTCTAATAATTTAAGAGACAAGATGACAGAACAGATTAGAAAAATACCTATAAATAATACCGTACGTAAAGAGGCATTTACCCACTGAGTCTTAAAACTCATTCCCTGATTTGGATCTATTTTTATAAGTTTCATCTTACTTGACACTGACAATGATTCATATAAATATTAAGTATTCATTTTTAGTCCATTGCACATAAGTGAAGCTAAACTGTAGTGTTCTTTGGAGTTTTTACCCTCCAGGTCCTTACTTAGGATGGAAAGAGGGATAAGAGGATTCAGTTCCTAAGTACTCTACAATTTGGTCCTATGGTCCTATATTAGCATAGATGTAGCATTTTAAAAATTTTCAATGACATTCATATTTCAAAGGGGTTTTTTGTTGATTTTTTTTCTTCTGCAGAATATAAAAATAGGACGTGTTACCCTGAATTAAAATCTAAATCTGAAGGCTGTGGAATGTAACATGATTTCTTATTTATACCTCTCTGCTTTGTTGTGGTTATGTAGAACAACTCTATCGCTATTCTTTTGCTATATCTTGGTTTTTAATTAAATCAGTTTTTAAAATGTTTTATTTATTGTCCAAATGTTTTGTTTTTTAGACTGCACAGCAAAGCTATTTAAACAATGAAAAAAATATTTTTTTCAATGTTTGTCACTTCTAAATTCTAATACAATTGTGTTTCTGTTCTAGCAGGAGTAGAGTTGATAACAGATGGTAAAACTGCAAAACTGCCTCTGCTTCATTAGAGCCCCTGGCAAGACTCCTATATAAGGTAAATTACAGTAGAGAGGGATATTTAACAATATACCCTTCACAGTTTCCAGTGAGATTTTGAACTAGTATTATGTGTATCATGAAGGCAGTGAATGTAATAGCTAGAACGTTTATTGATCGCTTCTGTGTTGGTTGTTAATACCAGAGGTAAAGCATACATGCTGTAAAAGGCCCTAATCTTGCAAAGACTCGTTCTAGTGCTTTTCCAAGTTAAATTTATCCTGGCAATAGTTTAATTGAGATCACTTTCCTTTAATGGTGATAATGTACTTTTACTAAAAAGTAATAAAATGTAAGTGATCAATTTCCATTTAAATTAAAAGAATGTTTATGTTAAAATATTGATGAAAAGGCAGCCCTCAAAGACTTTAAGAATGCTTGTATTTATATGGCATGACTGAAAGGTGACAGATTGATAGCCCTGGGAAACGTAGGTCTTTTCAAAACAAATTATGTGATGTGTTCTTACACTGACTTGGGAGCTCGCTTTTCAGCGTGGCAGAACTGCTCAGACTCTGGAGTGAAAAAGTTCTCTCTACTTCTGTGTATTGACTACTTCTGCATACCGTCTCATACTTTTTTGTGTGTGTTTTGTACGTTCCTTCTCCATAGAGGCTGCACAGAGACCACTAAATCATTGCACGTGGCTCATCATGGAGTCAACTGCATGATGACGACATACGGTTATTTCCTGACAGGAACCGTCTTCGAACTAGTGAGTGATTGAAAATAAAAAACTAGCATTGTCACACACTAAAGTTATGCTGTCTCTGACAATGTCACTACATATATCTGTTTTCTGCTATTAATCTTGCTGAATTCAGTAGCCCAGAATTACCACACAGGAACAGCTTCTTAGTTCCACATCATTGGGAAATGCTGCTTTGCCACATACGCAGTATATTGGTTTATGAATTCCTCATGCTGTGCAAACTGGATCAACTTCACTAACTGCCTGGATTATGCAGCTGTCTGAAGTTGGGAAGTCTCTTGAGCAGAGACAGATGAATATTTGAAATCCTGCAGTTGGAGGAAGATATTAAACATGAAATTTCACATTCTAAGCAAAAAAATGTAGCCACTGGATTATTGCATCCGGGGAACTGTTTCACACTACTAATATCTCCTGTCTTCGTTTGAGTGTGTTTTTGAAAACAGCTTATATTCAGTGTGTATTTGGCAAGTACATTTAAATGACTGTGCCTGTTAGTGAAGAAAAATTATGGGCATTAATAAGGCTTTGATATAAGGCAGTTGCCAATAATACTAAAGCAGTTCTGGGCACAGGCAGAAACAATACTGTAGGCACTGGGAAATTTTAATATGCATTTTAAAAAATTACATCTGCAGGGTTAGTGTTTTGGGAATTGCAAGTTTGAACTCACAAGGCTACATCCTTTCATGAGTCTGGCCTCAGAAGTGAAGATGTAGGAACTGACTGCTAGATTTCCATGACGCAGGAGTGATGGAGAGATGGTGGGTGCCCAGCCCTGCTGTCTTTGCACTGGCTGGTGCAGCTCATACACATACTGCACCTTTTGAAGAATCATAGCTTTGGATGATCTTCTGCTCCAGTCCAGGTTGGTTGGGAAACACTACATCTGACTAGTGTAAATTCTTCCCAGAGATGCTTACTGTTAACTTGCTGGTTTTATGCTAATAGCATTTAGAGGTGTCAACAGAGATTATAACCTTATTGTGCTAGTTACTGCAATAAACACATAGTAAGGGAGAGACGAAAAAATGCAAAGGAAGTAACCTGAGAAAAGTTGTTTTCCTATGTTGAAAATTACATACTAAGATTAAATGTCTTGTATGATTCCACACACAGTAAAATTCATAGAAAATGAGCAGGGCTGAAGCATACCCAAATGACGTAGCTTAATGAGTTAATATAACATGTTGTTTGTGTGCTTGTGCCATTGCAAATGTTCATTTGCTGAGCTATATGAATATGGCCTGCCTTCGTACTACTGGCATGCTGTAGATGCTAGCTGAAATCCCCGAGAGGATTCTTCAGAGCTAATATATGCAAGCAAGTAGGGCGCACAAATAATGACTTTAGTCAGATTTGCTAACAAATGCTTGCTTGATAAGCTGCATTAATTCAGTTGCTTGCAATCATCTGTCCAAATCTCAGGGTTTGGGGATTTTTTTAGGGGTTTTTTTTGCTTTCTAGAAAATTCACACTATGGAGGTCTGTGTATATTTCTGTGGACATGTGTGGACTGTTCTGAAAGAATGTTAAAGATCACCTAATAAGAACAAAGGCTTACCCTGCTGTCCTAGCCGAGATATCCTTTAAGGACAGTAAATGTGCAGTTTCAGGAGTTGCTGTAGCTGATGGTAGTACATATGTGAAGATAAATTTGTGGTTCGGAGTTGAAGACACTATAGAATTGCTATTGAATTTCAAGCTTTTCATTTGCCTTTAGTCCATGTCACTGACACTGACAAGGTAAACTGAGCTTCTTTTCTTGGTGGAGCAAGTTCTCCAAAAGATGTTTTCTTTAGAACAGTGAATGCACTTTTGCACTATTGATTCCCTCCTGCTTAGACATAACTAACATTTCAAGTAATCTATACAGTTTTGAAATTTACATTAGGTCTTTTAATAAAATCACTAGCACCTTTGGGACTTCTTGGTAGGATAAATACTGAACTCCTATCAGCTGAACACTAAATTTCAATATTGCTTATGCAAAATTCAGATCTAAGCTGATCTGCTGCCGCCCCAAAAAAAGAAAACCAAACACGACCACCACCCCCCAGCAATTGACTCAGTCTAGTATTGGTTGAGCTATCATAACACAGTTAGGTTGTTCCTGGGTTTGTCCTTACAAGTGCTTTACTGAAAAAGCCTGAGTTAAAATCAGTTCTGCATTATGCAGGACACATTCCCAAGAAGTGCTAAGACGTACTGTCACTAGATTTCTTGCAAAACTCCACACTAGAAGCAATGGGGAGATCCATGCTAAAAAAAGAAACAGGAATAGCACGATGTGGCTGATACCATGTTGTCAAGTTTTTAGAGTAGAGATTAGAGGCTGCTGTGAAGGCAAGCCCTTTTGCATTGAGTGTTGTGGCAATTGTCCTTGGCCTGAAAAATTTTGCCTGAAATAGGTCTGCATGGGTCTCTGGCTGGATCCCACTAAAATCAATGGTAGCTGTGGCAGTGACCCTACAAGGTGGGGTGGGAGTTTACTGACAGTCTCTTAAATCCTTGCCCATGTCCTTTTCTGCTAAGACATGACCTCCCTTCTGCTGGAGGTTGTAGGTGCTCAGCATTTTTAGGGGTTTCTCCCTATTCATTTTTTTTGAAGTCTGTCATCAAATTAGAAGCATTCTGATTAAAGGTTTTCATTTAATTAATAACTGGATAAATCACAAAACTGGCCTCCACCATCTATACCTGTCAATTGATCCAGCGTAACGAAGACTGCAAGAATCCAAACTGAAAAATAGAACAGGGTTATTGGAATGAATTTTCAAAGTGAAATCTGCAGCTGAATTTCTGATGCATGTCAAATAATAAGCAACCTGAACTGACCAGATCTTTCTGTATTTGAACAGGGAAATGCAGGTAATGTTTTAAATATGTTTTTTGGAGGCAAAGGTGGGCAGGAATAAGGATTCTGCTGCAGTTGAAACAAGGAGCTATTATCCTGTTGGTGCATTTCTGTGCACATTTTTAATTTTTTTTTGTGAATGCTGAGTAGATGATCCAGGAAATTCAGGAAAGAAGACGGATTTGGTTTGGTTGTGCAGACCAAAATGCCTGTTTTAACTTGTATTTGTCTCTGGGAAATTGTAAGACTCAGTAGGAACAGGTTTTGCCTTTGTTATTTAAAACCAAATAGTCCATCTTACTGCTTCTTAAAAGGGACATTCTTTACCAGGTTTTCAAGTAAAAAGCCAGTAGGATATTTTAAACCATTTCATGTGGTCACAACATCACAACAGTCTTGACCGAACATTTTCTCAAAGTAAATCTAGCAGTGCTAAGATTTACTGCTGCTCCTGAAGTATCAACATAATTATGTAAGCATGTGCCAGCAGCGTGTGCCTGTGTTGGTGGCTCATGTGCAGCACACACATCGCTGGCTGTCTGCAGTGCACTGAAATCGGAGATTTATTGCATTTACAAAGGGCCATTACAATGCAATTTTAACTTACTGTCATTAAAGGGTCTTACATCACAAGCAATCACTGCAAAAAGCCTTGGACTGAGATTTATTCATAATTTTTATAGCATGATTTATTAGAGCCCCCATTATATCTTATAAATCATATCTGAAAAAATGAAAATCAATTAGGGCCTGGTCCTTTCACCTTTACCCGTGTTAGGTAGTACCTTGTTCTCAGCCCAAAGGAAATGGGGATATTCCTGGAGTAAGCTATCACTACAAGAGTAGGAGTGAAGATAGGAAAATCTGGGCCCTTACTGAGCACAGGAGAGAGACGTAAAAATTATTCTAGAAATGACAGCATTCGGTTTATATTCCAGAGGGAGGGGGTGGTTCTTCATAGATTCATAGATTTCTCTGATTTCATCTGATCCTCACACTCCTGTGTACCATTTGGAGTGAATCACATATTTATGTAATGCAATATTCAGTAGAGAAAGCCAAGTCAGCCTTCTAATACTGTTCTTTCCTCAGATCAAATTCAGCATATAGTAACTGAGAAGCTAATTGTAATACAATTGCAAAGATCTCAAAATGGCTGTTCTATTAGTCTTATCCCCCAAGAATGCACTGAAATGTCATAAAGTCAAGCCCATAAAAAATGGAAACTCAGTTTTGCCATCTGTATTTGCATGAGAAAGAATTACGCACTTGATCATTAATTAGGGCCCAATTTTTCAATCTGAATACCCCTGCTTGCCCTTTTTATTATGAAATACAGCGCTTGGATATGATTTGGTTGAACATTAATTGAAGTCATGTGGTTTGAATGGGGATGTATTCTATAGTCCTTTGCAGTAAAAAATGCCAGTAAAGATCATGAAGAGCTTTGTCAGTATTAGAGCTCTATGTTTTGATGCAATGTGCTAAAGATGCTCATGTCTTTAAATGATTATGAAAATATATATTTGAATATGTATGTTCCTAATAAATTGCTAAGATCTGTTGTGCTTCACTGCTTTGGAATGGAAATATGCAATGTATCTATTAAAAAAGCAGTACACTGCAATTAATTTGTTATGCTGAACCATACTGCAGGAAAATTCATTTCTATCCTTGAAGTCGGTGGTAATTTTGGCACTGAATTTCAGTAACAGTAAGGCTGGGCCCTCTGTTGCTGATTTGCTAACATCTCTCCTTATGTTAAAATAAAGGCAATATGTATAGACTTTACTAAAGTACTACCATAAATATACGCAGATCAGTCACGTATTTTTACAAATAAGAAGGATGAATACCATTGAATACTAGACTGCACAGCAGAAGTAAAAACAAGATGGAAAAATAGTTTTCCTAGGTATAGTCTAATATATCACATTTTTGTGAGCAGTTCTAAAATAGAAATATTATAATTGATCCACAGATCTTTTTATCCTTTGTCTCATGATATACCAACAAAGAATACCAGTATTTTGTTGCCTTTTTTTCCTAACAAAAACCAAAATAGCAAATGTCCGGAGAAGGGCAAAGAAAATAATTGAAGGCACATAGGGATGGATTAAAGAGAGAAGGGACCAAATATCATACTGAAACCAGTCACTAAATTCTTATTGATTTCAGTGGCACCACGGTTACATTTTCAGAAGTATTTTGGGATGATTTAATTTTGAAGTCCTTCCTCATATGGAAATCCCACTCAGCATCGTAGGAGGTGGCAGCAATAGGAAGGCATATATATGTGTATGCATATGATGGTATGATCCATACAATCACAGCCTTGGCTAAATCAAGTAAATTTTGTAACCTAGAAACATTAAAATTAAGTAAGATTAAAAAAAAAATTAAAATGGCAACAGATGCTGTTCTTTTTTAAGGTTTTAGAATAATAGAAATAAAATTGGAAATAGGCAAATGGATTAAAAAAAACCTTCCTTGAATTAAAACTGCTAAGTCTGTACTAGCCAGCCATAGATTTGTAAGGTGGATAACATCATCCCTCTCATCTCCCTGTGAGGTTGTGACTTCAAAGAGATTGTAAGATGTTCTGGGCAGGCATCGTGTCTTCCTATGTGTTTCTGAACAACTCAAACCAATGAAGTCATGATTCTGCATGGCTGCTATGATCTTTTTTTTTTTTTTTGGTGGTGGTTTTAAAATTTATTGCTTCTGAAGTCAGAGGGACGATTCCCAGGAGTTATTTGTGAGTGTGCCTGCTCCCACCTTGGCTAATTCGATAGGGGCCGAACGTGGGACTTGGTGTGAGTGGTGAACACTTTCTAGCTGGCATTGCAAAGGCTTCTTTGGACAGGACACAGAGAAGACTATACCATGCTTACTAATGGGTTATATAAGGATTTGCAGTAACGTGTCCCTTGATGGGAGAAAATAGGAATAAAATGGGATTTTAGGAACTATATGAATAATGAATGAGAGAATGGTAGTTAATAGATGTCTATCTGTAATTCCATTATACTACAAGTACAGGGGAAACTTCATTTAATGTGGAAAGATTCTCATTTTTCCAGAGCTGTAATGCAGCGTGCAGTTAAAATTAGGCTGTCTCGTTAATTGTCAAAGTATATGGTGAGAATTACTGCAGCCAGCTTCAGTGCAGGATTAGATATGCCTCTGCAGGGGAGACCTTGCAGAAAGGCGCAAGCTGGGAGAGCAGCTCCATCAGGGCCCCTTTGATGAAATCTCTCCCTGGGGAGAAGGGTCCCTGTGGGTAGGGGAGTGTGTGGGGCGCCTCTCCTCCTTTCTCTCCCTATCTGCTCATTGCTTGGCGGGAGCCCTCAGAGCACCGTCCGTGGAGCCCTCCTATGCAAAGTGTGTCCTGCGTCAGACGGCTGCAGAATAAGCTCTCCTTGTGAAGGGTGATGAATATCTATTCCCAGTCCCTGATACTTTCCCCAATTCCTGAGCTTAGCTGTGCTGGGCCAGGGTAAAGGATGAGCAGAAATCACCCTAGCCTCTAAGCCTTGAGACAGTATGGTTATTCAGGAACTAGGATCCCATAAGCCTTCTCGTATTTATGGGATGTAGTTTATATTGAGAAAAATCAGTTTAAATGAACACAGCAAGGTTGAAATGCACTGAAAAGTACAGAAGAAAGCTGGAAGAAATCCCTGGGGAATACCTTTTTCCTCACCTCTTCCCCACTATCCTTTTTCCTGTCTCCTTCTCAGTGTTGGAAACTTGTCCTTCAAAAATCACCACTGAGGAAAGCAGATCCTTCTGCAGGATGTGAAGGGAGAACATGAGGGAAGGGTAAGAGTTTTGCCATAAGTCTTTCCTCTTCCAGATCAGAGCTGTAGAGCATATGCCAGGATGACAAGTCAAGCTGTTGAGGACTTTCCATAGGACCCTAACCAGCTTTTATTTAAAAACAGTAAAAATGTTTATTTGGAAGGACTACAAAAGCTTTCCTGAGGGTTCATTAATGAAGCTTAATTGTCCAATTTGAATGTGAGCACTAGCGCAGAATCTCAGCTGAAAGCTCCTGGTTCCCAAGCACTGACTAACCTAACGACTGTGAATTAACACAAATACAACCTTATCCTGCTGGGGAGGAGGAGAAGGAAGGGGGCAAAGATGTTAGATACCTGCACGCCAAACTCCCCAGGAAGTCAGTGGGAGCTTTGCTAGCGTAAGAACAGCATGACCAGACATAAATATAAAGGAGAGAGGATGCTAAGAAAATATTTTTTACACATTTGTGTACTGAGGGGCCTGTGAAGTCTAATGAGTGCAGAAGGCAGGAACTCTATTACAACGTAACTCTCAGATATGCTGCTTTAGTGTATCTGTGTAGCTTTCTGTGGACTCTGTTTCCCCCTTTGCCTCTATTTATGAAAAATAAATCTACAAAGTTGCCTGACCATGCAAAAAAGATAGTTCTAATAAGCTTTAAAGAAATGGCTCACCAATTTAGGTGCACAATATCCATTGACATGCAGTGATATTTAGCCCGATCAGATGCTTTTGAAAATCCACCTGGATGCCTGTCTGTCTGCATATGCACCCAGTATCTCTGTAAATCTGATCTTTTCCATCACCTTATCTGTAACTCTGTTCAGACCTCCAGGTACCAGACTTTGCCTCTGTTATCCAAATGCGGATTCTTTAAATTATGGATAAGTACAACACCCATTTATCTTATTAAGGTAGGCGTCTAAGGCAATCTGTGATTTGAAACAAGCTACCTTTTCTTGTACAGATTTAGAAGACGATGCAATTTTTTAAAGTATTTCATCTTTTTAGAAAGAACTACCTTATTTAAGAAATCGGTGTTTAGAAAACTGGAATTTAATTAAACTCAGCCACTATTGTTTTAACAAGAAACTGTTGACTATGTTGCACCTAAAGACAAATGATTAGTGACTGCGAGATTATGCTTTATCAAAGTAAGTTTAGAAATAGACAAAATTTGCAGAGTTAGCTGATTTTGCCTGACATCATACACAAATGGTCTTCCAATCTCCCCTGGCTGTCTACAATGAGAACAGATGTAATTTAGTATGAGTTAGGTGCTGGTGAAGCAAAACAGTCAAAGGTACTTGTATTTGTAAGCAGTGTCCATCAAAATGCTCCAAGAATGGCTAGATGTGAGTAAATGCTGAGCTTTCCATAGACAGTTCCTAAACATTCACTGAATTAGTGTACCAGATATAGTCCAGAGAAATCTTGCTCTATTCAGATATGCAGGTTTTCATTTAATCTTAATATTTATATACTGTATTCCTTTTACTTGCCCAAGCGTAACAGTATAATGGTTGTGTAAACCGATGCTTATATTAAGATGTTATTTTGACATACATTTTGGTGCCATATGTAAACACCAAACATGTGTATAATAACCACCATTAGTACAAGTCTCAGATCCAATTACGATGACAAATTTTTGTGATGTATTTTTTTTGACAAAATGGCAATGTGAATTTAAATTTTTGCATGACTGAAATACAGTTTGTAATTGAAAGTAGCGTACACAATTAAAAGTGAGGTAACAGTGGATTTGTTGCCTGACTCTACTAATGATTGCTTTAATATACCATTCACTTGTTAATGATGCTATCAATTATTTTACTGTAAATTAGCTACTGTGAGTTTAAGGTCTTTTTGCAATGTCTGCGTTGGGTTACAGGAGCATAAATCAAACTCCTATCAATTATTTTACTGTAAATTAGCTACTGTGAGTTTAAGGTCTTTTTGCAATGTCTGCGTTGGGTTACAGGAGCATAAATCAAACTCCCATCTCTTTTTACATCCATAACCATAACATATGGCTTTTATTAGAAAATGTTAAGTGTCTTATAATGTCTTCTTAATGGACAGTGTGTGCATGTGTTGATGATGAAAGCCATCTTCCTTCATGCAAAATATTAATGCATATGGCCTACGTCTCCATAGATACAAGTTAAAGAATTGTATTTAACCCATGAAATATTCAGTATACACTTCAGCTTTGCCCAGATTTCATATTTCTCTAGTTTAGCAACCCTTTAAGGAAAGAACAAGTTAGAAGTAAATCAGGGGTTGAATTCCACTAGGTATGCACGTGTAATTGTGAATAAATGGTGTAACATCCACTGCAAAAAACAACAACAAACCCAAATCACTTTATGAAATGCTTATTCCTAAATTAAAATACCCGTGGAGAATTAGAAAATGGAATTTATATCCTCCTAGAATTCCAGCTTGTACATCACAAAGACTCTTAATAATGGTTATAGATTTTGTGCTCTGGCCTAAAATACCATAATGCTTCCAAGCAAAAGGGTGTTTTAGCCTCTGTTTGTATCCTTTTCATTGGGACAGCATTATCCATTTGGCTTTTGGGCCATTCCACAAAATCTTGGACAAGCACACTGCTTTGACTTGAAATGTGTTTTACCAACAGATTCTTGGGCACCAGAGAGATCTGCTATTCAAATCAACGCCTGCTAACGTTGGGCTTGATTAAGGGAAGCTAACTAAGCCTTTTGAAGGATATCCTCCAGCCTTCCCTCTCCGTTTCCATGTTCCCTTGGCAGAAATCAGGGATTTGAAAGCTGCAATTCAACAGCATCATCCTTTCATCTTGTGGTAAATATTTTATTATTCCTTTATCCTCCGTGCTCTTTAAAGGAATTCATTTAAAATATTAACTTCTTTGTTCAGGGAGGAAATCTCCAAAGGGTATGCAAACAAGAATCTTTAGAAATGCACCAAGATATAACTCCAGGCTCTGCTCCAGCTTTCCCCATTCATTCAGTTTGCAGACCTGGTGGCTCCCTGCTGGAGATCTCTGCTCAGACCAAAAGTCTCCAGCAGCTGCTGTTCCACCACCCATTCACACACGACCAGCTCCCCTGTCCCTGCTCCCTGCATTTCCACTTCTCTTTCCTCCGTCCATCCAATTTGCTCCCTAATCTGATCTCACTTCTTTGATCCTC
Organism: Gymnogyps californianus; assembly: GCF_018139145.2. NCBI lineage: Eukaryota > Metazoa > Chordata > Aves > Accipitriformes > Cathartidae > Gymnogyps > Gymnogyps californianus. Next base: position 16,194,699 of record NC_059475.1, on the reverse strand, counting down.
CTCAGGAACACTGATCATCCTCCCACACCAAAGCACCACTCATCCTTACCGAGGGCTGGCAGCAATTACGCTGTAACAAAGGTACATTTAAGAGAGGAGTAAAACCTATGCAAACCAATTTCTTTGTGAAGGCATTATCCTTCATCTATTTTCCTGCTTACCAATATGGGTATCTTGGGAGTTAATCCTGCTGCTGCTCCTGAGGTAAATGTTTTCTTTATTTTTGACTTCAGGAGCAGAATCAGGCCCTAATTAATGTAATTATCGTCATATATAATAGCATGAAAGGTACCTACTTAGGGGAGTCGGGTGACTGTTTAAGACCATCTTTATCCACAGCTATGCTGTGAATTGCACCAGTGTGCATTCCCTTTCCAAAACAACTGCAGGCACCAGGAAGGGAGGAGTTGTCCTTCAGTAGCCAGGGAAGAAACCTGTCAAACAGCGTGTCCCTTCTACATGACTGAACCCTCTCCTCTGATTAATACTTTGCATTTCCCACAAGGGAAGAGACAGAGCGAGGAGGTAAGTGAGGATCTGAATTATCCATTCTTAGAGAAGCATGATCATAAATACTTAACATGGTACGTATGAGAAAAGAGAAAGGAACAGACTCCCTTTCCAGCCCAGGCTGAGCAGCTCTCCAAATGCCCTGGTCTCCCAGGGACTGCCTGCTCCCATGATCCTTTCTCCATCTCGTAAAGGGGAGAGAGCTGTTAGCTCGTAAGAGGGCTGGACAAGGTGTCTCTCTTTACTGGGGGATGACTGACTGTAAAAATCTCTGCATGTAGGGAAGTTACGTGGTATAATGGAGATCTCCCTGGCCTGTGAATGGGACCCTGCCCCAGGCTATGGGTTTTTAGGAGCCTGTTAGAAAATAAGGGTCTCTGGAAGCCCACATATGAGTACACGAGCTCATGCCTTGGTGTCCACTCATGCCCCATGCATGGGGCCTGCTTGAGAGTGTAGGTTATGTCCCCATAGCCCGTGCATGATTTTTGTATGGCAACACACATGGATGGCTGCTCTGCGCTGACAGTGGAGATAACCCTGATGATGCTGGGAGGAAGTGGGACTGAAGGGAGGTTCGAGTGTTTTGATGAGGGTGCTGATTGCATAGCTTACCCTTGCATATCTGGAGGAGTAGGGATCCTCAAAGAGCGCCCAGATGCGGGGCTGCCACCGTCTCCAGAAGCCCCCAGACCTGCCATCTGGGGAGTCACTAAGTGCTAGGCGTTTTGTCATCTCCAGCTCCTCTTCACCATCACCAGAGTCACCGGTGCCATCTATGTCTCCGTCCTCAGCACTGCTATCCAGGGGCGCCCCACCAAAGCTGTCCAGAGCCTCTTCGGCGTCGCGGTGCTGCCGGTAGGTCATCCAACAGCAGGGCTCCACATCGGTCTCATCAATGCCCCAGAAGGCCAGCTCCTCCTCATACAGGGGCCCGCACACGTCCGCGGGGCAGTGCAGCTTGCCAGTGCGGTAGTAATTCAGGATGTGGGCAAAGACGCCCGGGTGCCGGTCAAAGAAAAACTCATCCGTGCGGGGGTCATAGTCGAAGTGGCTGTGGGCATCGGGTTCGGCGATCCAGGCCAGCCGAGTGCCAGGCAGGGTGCGTAGGGTGCTGCGGTAAGTCTGGTGCCTAGTCCCTCCCACGTTGATCACAATGCGGTCGCTCTCGTCGCCCTGGCCCATCTCGTCTCTTATTAGGCATGTCGCAGACTCATCCAAGCAAGCACGGCAGGCAGCAAGCCCGTAAGGGGACGGCTGCTCGGCGGCAGTCGGTGCCTAACCCAAGCCCCGATCCAGGCCCGCGGGGGCGAAGGGCCCCGGCCAGCTCTGCTCCCCGGGGGCCACTCCGAGGGGAAGCCGGTGCCGGTGGCTCCCGGCGCTGCACCGCCTTCGTCTGAAGTCAGACACTCGGGGGCCGTGGTAGCTGCAGCCGCGGCGGAGGGGCAGGGGCAGGGGGGACCATGCTCCGGGAGCGCGGGCGCTGCGGTGCCGGGGCGCAGGGACGTGCCGGAGGGGGAGGGCCGTTCCCTGGTTGGACGTGGCCAAAAGCACAAAAAAAAAAAAAAAAAAAAACAAAAAAAAAAAAAGAGAGAGAGAGAGAGAAATCGTGGCACCGGCGCTGCCCGTAGGTGCTCCGGGCGCGGGGCTGCGGGGCGCCGGGCAGGAGGCGAGGGTGGGCGCCGGTACCGGCTGCAGCCCCCGCGGGGGTAACGGCGGGGCCGTGCCCGCGCCCTTCCCGGCGGTGCGGGGCGGGGGGCGCCCGCAGGTGCTGAACGGACAGCGCCGCGCACCGCCCTCCCGCCGCGCCGCCTCCGCCCCTGCGGCCGGGCCGGGTCGAGTGCGCTGCCGGTGCGGGCGGCGGGGACCCGCGGCGCCGCCGCTGCCGCTGCTCCTCCCGCTGCCGCCGCCGCCGCTGCCGGGCGGCTCGGTGCAGCCCGCCCGCTCGCCGGACAGCGCCGCGCAGGCGCGCTACTCCCTCCCCGCCGCCGCTCTCCGGGTCCTAGCGCCGGCCGCGCCCCGAGGGCACCGTCCCTGGCTCCCGCCGCCGCCCCGACCCCCGCGGTCCCTCGGCCACCGCGTCGCGTACTTCCTTACTGGTGCCGGGACAGGTCTCCCTGCTCCGGTACCGCCGCCTGGAGGAAGAGCGCCCTTCCCCTCCGCTCACGTCCCGAGTAACCGGCCTCTTTCTCTCAGCGGCGCGATAGTCGCACTGAGGATCCCCTTCGGAAAGCGTTGGGTTTTCCGGTGCTGCCCCGCGCTTGGCTCTGAGTGACCCTCTTTAGCGCTATTGAAGTAAGTCATGGCTGTTCTCGTCCTTCGTGGACTGGACTCACTGAAGGGCAAAATTCAAGATCTCCCCAGGCATAAATTTCTCGTATCATTAGCAAGGATGCCCGGGGTTTGCACTTCCTACCTCATCACACCTTTACGTGGTCCCACACACCTGCTCCATTTCTCTATTTTTCTTCTATTTTTCCTGCTGTTCACTTGTTTATTCCCTAACACCTGGGTTGGTAGGAGGCTGTGATTTGGGTTGGTGTTATTTGTTCTTTTTTTATTCTCGTTAATTCACAAAGAATGCCAAGGGAAGTTTCATATCTACAAAAAGACCAGTTCCTGCCCTGCGAGGAGCTTGAAGAACAGCAGGGAGATGGTTGTGTGGAAGGGAAGTAACAGAGGTATGTAGACACGTTCTGTATTTTGTTTTATTTGCTGCCAGCATCTCAGGAGGAGTGGCCTTATGAGAGAGCCTGGAAAGCTGAGCTGTTATGGATGAATCATGGGAGGTCATGTCATGATGAGTGGATGAGGTGGAGAAACATGATTGAAGGGTATATGGTTGAGGAATGCTGCTGGAGTGCAGAAGTGGTAGGGACAATATGGTGCTCAACAGAAGAGGGTAGACTGGGGGAATGCAGTTAGGTTGAGCCTTGAAGGAGGACAGAGATTCGGTTGTGCTGGAACAGCAGGTTGAAGAACAAGTGGAGGGCTGCCAAGGAGCAAGTGGTGTGGTCAGGTTTGTGGGAGGAGGTGTTTGGCCATCCACAGCTTCCTTGGGTTGCAAAGGAGCATTGCATGTTTGGGGTGTAGAGAAGAGAGCTTTGCAATAGTTGTGGTAGGATATACCAAGGAGGCCTAAACAGCAGATTTGTCTGTGAAAATGGTAACAGATTGGTCTTGAAGCTGATGGGGTAGAGGAAAGGCCCAGGAGCTGGGTGTTATTTGTATGATGTGACTTGTGGGAAACGGGAGGGAAGATAGTGGAAATGGGGAGTACGTTACTGCTGTCAGCAGTGAAAGAGAAAAGGGAAAGTGAGGCTAAACCAAGGCAACCTTGCACTTCTGCTAGCATAAACTGATGACAAAATCTCTGGGAAGAGATGCCAGACAGCCACTTCAGCATTGGGATTGAACAGAGGCAGAAAGGTTGATGACAGAGGGAGAAATCTGAGAATCACAAGTACAGAAATGCTATCCAAAATCATTGAGAATTGCTAGACAGAGGGCACAAAGGGAGAAGAGGGCACATCTGTGAACCCAAGCCTGGCATTAAGAAAGCAAAAGAGGATGATGAATCATTGACAGAAGTAATACAAGTGACAATTATTTGTAATCATAGTAAGTCACTACTTTTGACAATAATAGATCTGGGGATCAATGGGAAAGCACTGTAGGATAGGTTCTGAGAGTTATGAAGGCTGAGGAAGGCAAGTGATGCAGGAAAGAGGTTTAAGGACCTGTGAATCCTAGGCCAGTGGGTCCTTCTGGTCACATCCACAACTGTGGAGGCTCTTTCCCCGTTCATTAGCTCCTGCCTTCCATGTTACCTTACCCCATATCAGTAATTCCTCTTTAGGAATTTCAGTGTTGAGATCTAAGGTGACTGTGGGGATGAAAGGGATATCTTGCAGCTTCTGTCACTTCAGTTCCCCTTCTTGTCTGGGCATCTGCAGGAGGGTGGTACAGGACCTTAGAAGTCGTCTGAAAGTATATGTTAGAAAACAGAAAGCTTGTTTAAAGATAGTTTTCATGGACTCAGGTGGGGAGGCCACGCTTCAGTGACCCGTGAGGTTTCTTTGAAGATACTAAGGCTGTAATTGATAAAGGAGCATTGGTAGACGTGGAAAAGTTGGATATTTCAAAAGATGCGTGAGAGGGCCCCAAATCAGAGACTGCTGGGCAAGCAGGAGCTGTGAGATCTGGAGCAAGATAGCTTACTGAAATGCAAGAAGTTTATACGTTATTTTGATGTGGAAAATGAAAGATAACATCACATTTGAAGCTTATATTGAAGTTTGAGAGGGAAAGTATTTGAAAATAATATCTTTATTAAACAAGGATCATGGCACAAAATAACTGCATATTAAGACACAAAGACTTTGCTTTGCACTGTAGATCATAGCATGATTTGCATTTGTTTAATTAGTGATAGTTGATACTACCAGATAGGTAGTTGCTGATTTACACAAAATGAACATTTTAAGTCAGTCCAGCAGGTGCTGTGTATCAGCAAAGTTCTGCTTTAAGCCTGCCATATAGTGATATAAAATTCTGGTTTAATTTTAAAAAATAATTTTCTATAATTGGAAGCATTTGGACTATGATAGACAAAACAAACCAAATAATTTTCAAAGATCTAATTTGTGGACAAAAAATTTCCATGGAAGTTTGGTTAATCCCAAACTGTATAGTGGCACTTCTGCCCCCCTAGTCCCACTGAAAAATAACAATACTATAACTATTTTTTATTCTGGTTTATATTTGACATCTTTAAAGATTCTTTTTGGCTGTAGAATAACTGCTTATGCAAACTTGATATCTCATACTAGAAGCCTCCATCTTCAGGTGCTGGATGCTGAAGGATCTCCCCTCACTCTGCAAAGACTTCCAAGGCTATAATGAGATTCTATAATCCCCTGTGTACGTGAAATGAACATACAAATGAATTTGCCACAGTCAGTCTTTCTGGTTTCAGAATTGCTGTGTCTCTCCTCTATGCCTTTAGACTTGCCTTAGAGACAATACAGTAATTTGCAGAAGCAGGATCATGCATTTGGTCACTCATATAACACCTTTGACTTCAGTGGAGTTAAAGAATGAATGAAATGAATGAATGAGTGAAAGTTTAGGTCCCCTGTCAACGAACTGAGAGCCATTTTCTCTATACTTCCCTGATAGGTGTCTTCTCTACACTGGAAAGAGAAGTTAGGCAGGGAGGACTTAATGTGAAGGTGGATGCGTAAATCCAGGAATTATCTAGTTTTTCTGTGATATCTCTTGTCATTTTAAGTTAAATTAGTAATTAACCTTACCAAGTTTTACTTGCTAGAAAGAACTAAACCAACTTGAATAGTGCTGGGAGACCTCTTTGGGAGGCATGGAGTTGGTAGGTTGTTCAAATAGTTCATAGTCTGTTTGACAAAGGCTTCTGGTACTACAGCAGCAGCAGGTAATGTTATCAGAAATTCTTAAAATGCATTAAAAGACATTAGCCTTGGAATTACATTTTGTTTCCTGAGCTGATTCTCACAACTGGTGAGAGATTTTGATGATCATCTACCTTGAGCTGGGGCTGACCAAAACCTGGCACAAGTGGGGAAAATAAGGTGTAGAGTTTAGAAAGGCCTTTCTAAAGGCCTCCCTTGTGGGAGCCTTCTGAGGGGCCAAAGTAGCACAGCTACTACCCAGAAGAGTATACATGCACTTTGAGCAGTCCTGTTAAAGTCATTGGGTCTACTTATAACATTAGCTGTTCTTCTAAATCAACATTTTTAATGGTGACAGTGGAAGAATAGCTTTAAGCCATAGATCTATTTTAGTTTTTAAACTACTGTAACAGAAAAAGAGAGTGAGTCCCCTTACTAATTTTATCACTTGTGTTAGGTCACCCCACTGTCTCCTGTGTTCTGATGACACAGGAAGAGTAAGTCCTTCTTTCAGCCCTGTATCTGGTGTCCTGGGATCACCTTTGCTGCCCTATGCTTCAGCATCCCCAGGGTAATAATATACGATGAAGAGTAGGTTGTCTTTCAGACAGAAGTCTAAATTCTGTCTACAAAGAAAAAAAATAGCTTGTGGGTTCACATGCTATTCATTTGTTAATCCCCCTGCTCTCTACTTACTGCTTTAGCTGAGAACTGCAGCGATTTCTAATCTAACTCCAAAGGAGCTTTCTTCTCAATGTGGGAGATGACTGAGCATATATTCCCTAATATTCCTAAATTTAGTAACTCGTAACTTTGGAGTGAAATTTTAACTTTTTTTCTTTTTATTTTTGTATGAAGATATTTTACCACTTATGGAACATGCTGGATTGACAGATCAAAATCACAGGGTGTTGTATAGGCACAGAAAGCACATAGGGAAGCTTTGCTGTATGCTTTGGTGCTTTACTAGTATAACAAGAGTAGCTTGTTCTGCACACCTCTTTAGCCTCTTCATTCACTGAGATTCTCTGTGAGGATACCAACAATGGTGACAGCTAATGAAGCACTCACTCCTGAAATTTAAGCCCAAGTCTGAGTTCATCAGCCAGTTTATGTTCAAAGAAAAGGGTTATTATAAAAAACTTGTTGACAAATGCAACAATACAAAGAGGGAAAAGAGATGTTCAGAGAACCTGTGACTTTGTATGCAACTATGAATACAACTGGAGAGCACATTCAAAATGTTTTAAAGCTGGAGGAAGCTGAGAGGGAGAGATTTATTTGTAAGAGTTATAATCTCAAAAAAAAAGGCAGCCAGGGCTGGAACACCAGTTTTGCAATGCTTGAATGCTATAATTCAGTCTGTGCTCTCTTGTATTAAATTCATGACAACTCAACAGTATTTCAATGCAGTTCTTTATCAGTTTTAGATTACATCATGCTGTGAATTGCTCTATCTGTTAATATTGATCCTTGTAAATCATTTGGTTTGAGGTCTTCAAATGGAAAGCTGTGATGCGCTTCAGCATGCGATGTACTCACTTTGTCCTTGAAAATCATTTAAAAACAAAGCAAGCTGCAATTGCATAGATGATATTACTTTTCTGAAAGGTTAGATTTACCCCTTTGAACTGTCAATAGTTGGAGAAAGCCTTCCATGTAAAGAATGAGAATGGAGGAGAAAATAGTTGGTTGGTGCTTGATGTTGGCTGAGGGAGTCATAGAGGTGCTGCACGTCTGAAGAGCTGTGTAGCCCAAAGCCTGATTCAAAGAAGTCATGCTGCTTTTAATGAGAGTAGCCAGAGCAGCAGAAGTTATGACTGACTGCTAGTTCCTGTACTTTTATCTAGCCAGATTTTTTTTCTTAATTACCTAAGTTTTGCTTGAAGATGTACTTCATTTTCATCCATGTTCTTCAACTGTTGCATGGCTTTGCTGTGAGCTGAGAAACATTTGCTACACTCTGCCTGCTGGGTTGCATTTTGTTCTCCATCCATTTGTACTGGGCTAACATTTGATTGCGAGTGAAGGTTCTTTCTGTTTTGCAAATCCCTTTAGGATCCTTCAGAAAGAGTGCTGGTGTAGAAACGTCAGTATTGCACAGATGCATATCGAACTGTGAGATAAATGGAAGTTGCTCTGGAAAAAAATGGAAATAATATTGTGATATGTTAGAGATCATAATTGATCTTTACTTACTCCATTAACTAAGAGAAACTCCCACCTGAATCTGTTTGGTTTTGCTGAAAATTTATGGGAGATGGAACTGAGTAAATATGATGACTAGGATGGTGCACACGAGCAAGGCGAGGTGGTGGAAGGAGTGTTCTGCTGCTTGATAAAGGACTAGGGAGGTTTCCAAACTGTCTTTCCTGTAGGGAAAGAGAAGATTGCTCCTTCCTGGCAAGGGGGCAGTAAGCGCTGCAAACAACTGTTGAGTTGTCTGTCTTACACCCAGCACCTGCTTGAGTCCAGCATGTAGCTGGACTGGGTCAGGCACCGTGCTTCTCTTGGAGCACATATATTGATCTGAAACAGTGTAAGTTTCTAGACTTACTTTAGCCAAGTATGTAGTAAAAGTGTCAAGATTTGCCTTTGATGAGGCATTCCCCCAAACAGGAATAATTGTTCCTCAAGAAATCCTGGGGCTAAATCACAGCAAAATCTACTTTAAGTAACTGAAATTAGGTATACAGCTTGGCTAATGCACCACTCTGTTACAATGTGTAGTTATAGGAAGGGTATAGATTTGTCTCTTGTTTTCTTTGTGCTGATCTAGGCGTGATCCAGCAAAACAAGCAACTGGTGATAAGGAAAATTCAACTTATACAATGGGAAGATTCATGTCAACGCATAAAAAAAACATGCTTATGGAAACTGCTAAATATGTGTTGTTATGAGCTGAGTGCTGTCATCCTGAAGGTTCTAAATCTACATTTCTAAAAGAGTAAACAAGTGGACATAGATCTGAACTATTTAACTCCTACCATGTACTATAACTAGAGTTTCAGAAATGGCTAGTGATTTGGCTTTATTTTATTAGATTATTTGTTTTGGGGAGTCCTAAAAGGTCCTTGACTTTCTGAGACTTACCTAGTCAGCTTTTTCTGAAAACAAAACTCTACTAATGCTGTCACTACATTTTAAAAATCTCAGCCAATTTGCAATGCATGAACATAGCAACAGACACAAACACATACAGACAGATATATTTCACATATACTATATACAGAATACAGAACAGGAGGTGCTAGTCTTTTCTTGAACAAGGCATGCAGTTCTCAGTGCCTCTTTTTCATGGTTAAACCATGAACCATGGACAACAACCATGTGTTGGACAACCAACCATTGTCGTTAAACCACGACAACCACAAAAAAAAATTAGGGTCTGTTTCTGACTGAGGAGTATAGAACGTGCTCCATTTTATACAATACATATGCTCGCCTATCAGCTGACTATTTCTCTACTACATCAAAATAATTAGAACATTTCTTTCTTCTCTTTTTTTTAAACTGAAAACAAAACTGTTTTTGTTGAATGATTCACTTTCCATAACTGTTATTACTTCTCCAGCCTAGTCTGAGTTTGCAAGAGTGACTGAAATGTTCTCAGACAAGCAGATGGGAAAATGGCCAGTAAATCTTTATTGTTATAAACGGTTTGTAAAACTTTGGATGTTGAAAGGTAAGAGTAGTTCAAATAAATCTCAACAATGCTGACTCAAAGGTTTAAAGCATTGCTTAAATCCCTTGATTAACCCAGCTTCTCAATATTTGACATGAATCAATAACTCTGAGATGTCTTTGCTGTTCTCCAGCTTTGTAAATATTTACGTAGCCAGTCCCATGAAATATGATATTTAATTCTGTTGAAGTAATTCTTTGTATGCTGCATACGAAGAGATACAAAGTATAATAGTTCCAGTGATGCTAGTTAAATAATTGGCACTAAGGATGAAATCTACTGCATTTCTTCTGTCAATAACCAGGATTTATACAATGTAAGTGTGAGTGAATGGAAAGCAAAATTCACCTTCTGTCACAAATCTTGGGCCAGCTGCTGGGAATGCAGATTTCCTGATCCTGGCTTGTGCCTGGGCCTGTGGCTCAGCATTAACAGCAGCCTTTTGTTGCAGTTAAATTAGGTGTTGAGAGCTAGATCAAGACAAATAGTGAAAGGAAGGCACCTCTGTTAGCTTGTCCTCAGCCTTCCCTTTCTGGGATATACTATAATGAATGGTCTGTGCACTCCAGGGAACAGGAAGATGCTCTACCCAGAGTTTCCAGGACCTGGGAAAGCCTTCTGTAGGAATCTCAGTGCAAAATGGTTGTACCAGCCCTCCAGATTGTGGCTGGGATTCCTGCTAACACACAAGATTTGCAGCAGGTTTGTATTAAAATGGTTTAGCTTAAGAAGCACAGTGATATGCTTGTTCCTAAGACACCGCACTTTTAGTCATTGTTTAGTGATTCAGTCTGATTCATCTGTGGATTCTGCCAGGTTTTGCAGTTGTACTCCTTGCCTCTAGATATTCCAAAAGTAGAAGGGGTTGGGGAATAACGAGGAAGCATAGAAAGATCACAGTGGCACAAGATATTCAGAGTTGGCCAACAAGAAATCAGAAGTGGATCTTCCTTCAGATATGCTCCCTTCTCATGCAAAATTGGACCTTTCTGTGCTTGTAGGATGGATTCCTATCCTATAAGAGAGCCTACAATAGCATGTTTATTGGCTTTCCTATGAAGGGATGAGAGAAAAGGGGTGCCCAGTTCTCAAATCCATAATAAAGGCCTTCTTTCTATGGAATTTTTGCAGACTGTAATCAAAAATAAAATACATTTCTGCAGGTTCTTTTAAAATGGTTCTGTAGCTTATAGGCATCCTGCCTGTTACAAAGTGGAGAAAAAGATTGCATTCTGTGTTATATATTTAGAAGTATTTTAGCTTCTTATTTGCTTTATCATGCCAAGCCCCTTAAGAACCCTTCAGTATATGAAAAGGTCTTCATGCAGAAGTACAATAGTGGTGCTGTACTTCTGTAGCCCAGTTTGACCACTGCATAAGCCAAGTAGAGAGATGTATGCTCAAAAGGACAGTGCACCACAGAAAAGGCGATGTGGGAAGTCAATGAAATTACTGTCAGTTTTCCTGAGCATACGCTTATACAGCCCTTAGGAGGTATTTTTGCCTGTGCTTTTGCCTATCTGTCCACAAATATATATAATTCTGGTTGGGACAAAATCCACATGATTGCATTTCGATTGCTAATGGATTCTTCTTCAGCTTTGTTTCCATGTTATGTTATATTGCTTGTCTTATTGACTATTTCTCCCCTCCCAAGCTAAGACTGAGTAGAATGTGCAGAATGTTGCTTATATTTAGGGATGTATTTTGAGGTATTTTGGAAGAAAAAAATTGTGTTTATGCACAAAGGTTTGCATTTGCAGCCACACCTGTTTGAAGGCCCAAGAGATTTGAAGAGGATTTGGTCCAGTTGGAAATCAGGCTAGAGATGGTATATCAAAATATGAATTAAAACTTTCAGAGCTGAAAATATAAAACTAATTATCTTGGTTAAGAAAAAGTAAAATCTTTTCATTTACTCTGGCCGATTAATGTTAGTCTTTAGATAGCAAGTTAACAAGTACATAAATAGCAATGGGTCAAATTAATAGAGGAGCATTATGTGCATAGACATTTTCTCACTCAACCAAAGTTCCTAAACGTTCAGCTGCAAGTCTGGAAATGTAACCACTGCTGTCTAAAATAGAAGACATGGAAATAGATGTTGTTTGGTTTTTTTCCTCTTTCTACATTGTGTGGTTTACCACAAAAACAAACAAAAAAGGCCACAGGTAACGGTCGTGGTCATGGAGTGCTTGAAGGGCATATGCCTTCACTCACCACAAAGCGAAGACATGTCAAAGATACGTTGCTTCAGCTACAAAACATACATACAGGAATCACTACATACCTAGCAGCTGTGAGGATTAAGTGATCTGATCGATCTTTTCTGTATCTCTTTTTAATAATAATTATTTGTACTTAAAAGAAGAAATAACATTTCATCATCCACATCTGAGTAATAGCTTTTTTTTTGCCGTTGATGCACAGCAGAACTCAGAATTCTTATTATAAAAAAAGGCCAGAGAGCAGACAAGGCGAAATGACAGATTCAGGTAAAACATGAGCAGCCAGCTCACAACAAGCAAGTTCAGTGCGTGACAATCTTCCTGCTCTTCCCTAGGGACTGAGCAGAACCGCTCAAGAAGGAGCAGATGGAAACAGCTGCCAACCGATGAGTACTGGAAAGGATTCAAGCCACGGTACTTGCTGGAACTTTGGAGTTTGTGATGGCCTGAGCTTAGCCAATGACAGGTATCTAGGATTTAGAACCAGATAGCTATCAGCCAGTTCTTAGCTATGAGGACCAGAAAAAAACTATTGTGGAACAAAAGACATGTACAGGGCATTCTCTGAACAAGCCACCAGAGTTTATTTCTCAGAGAAGTCCTATGGTGAGAGGAATCTTTAAGCTGTGGTTGCTCATAGTACTAAAGATAAAAGAACACCACTAATGTATTTTTCGTGAATGTGTCTATCCCATAATTCATTCACTCAAAATGGTGGTTTCTCTTGACCTTGAGCTAAGATTCAACAGGTGGGGAAAAGATAAATTTAGGAAATCCAGTGACGCAATACTGATACTTTTATGTCTTCTTGCATATTTTCTAGCATACCATGAAGAATAATAAATGGCAAAAGCTAAAGTGTCCTTGGCAAACAAACAAACAAAATAACACCCTGTGATATTTTTACCTGTGCTTCCCCTCACCACACACACTGTTTACTCCCACAGAGCTTGAAATATTAACTCAGCATGTTAATTTATTTCTTCCAGAGTTGCCCTGGCCATTGGATTTAACATCTCTCTTGGAAGTACTTCAAACCAAATGGCTGGCTCCATCTCTAGCTTTGTTAATTAGGCACATTACTTTGTTGCTTTTTTCATATCGTTTAACGTAATTGGCATTTGTGAAGCTTTCAAAAGGCATGTTTGGGACTACATTTTGTGCAGCTGGCTTTAAACTGCAAGCTGCTTCAAGTGTCTAGTTCTGTAGAGGACAGCCTTTGAGAGTGTAGAGCATGTGTGCTCAGCACATACTGTGCTTCCTTTCCAAAAGGAACAGAGTGACCAGTATGACACGTGTTCCTCCCTGCATACATTTGTATTTCTACAGTATTATATCTGTAATGGGAGCATTATGTGCCCCGTTTGAAGAACAGGACTCCCTCTACAAGCTGTTGTATAAATGCTTTGCTCTCAGATGGTCTTCATCCTAATGACCTTTAGCAACTCATAGGGATACCTTGCCATAAAGGCACAAAAGCCTGTGGTTTTCACATAGAAGTGCATCTTTGCAAGCCATGAATTTGGACACGCTGTGATAATTCCAACAGATAAGAGTGCCAATACTGTGTCAACTGCCAATAAGATTGATGTATTTACACTAGGTAGGAATTCAGCTCATTAATTTCAGTTGTCTTGGTGTGAAATGATACTCAGTACCTGAATTGAGGAAGAGTTAGATATAGAAGTTTAGGGGAAAAAAAAAAATGCACTAAAGAAATTATGTCCAAGTCCTCTTTTTCATAGAAATGCTGCCCTCCAGTGGTCTGGGGAAAAAAGCATACATATTGCTTATTGATTGCAATAATGTAGTTTCCACTTACACTGCAGCAAGTAGCAATTAAACGTACCTCTTAGTATCACAAGCACATGGATTGTCTAGGCTCCAGCCTCAGAAAAGCCACAGGTGGCATAAGACCAAGTAAAGATATTCATAACAAAAAGGTATTGCTTTACCAGTACAGGCCCACTGAATCTCTTCTGTAAACAACTGACTAAAAATAAAAACTCTTTCTCGCAAATGGCAGGATCGTAATAGTCTGTCCCACAGTGACAGCTGAAACCCCTGACTTCAAACAGAACCACATGTAACAAAATGGTCATGAGTTGGACGAATGGGTTTCATAGGATGTTTTTTCCCAAATGCGATGGATCATCACTGAAAAAGACCAGCCTGGCCCGACAGTCAGTCAGACACAGAGTTCTGCACACAGCTGTTGTCAGTGAACCATGAGGATCCTTCTGTCCTCACAGAGCATGAATCCCAAGCAACACATAAAATACAAGTTTTCCAGGTTTTGTCTTTCAGTCATGGCAGCCAAGTGCATTTGTTTTAGGATTCAGAAGTAAAGCATCAAAGTGAAAGAAAGGAATGTTGTATGGCTAAAGTATAAGGTAGGTGATCTTTAGGTATGTCACCTCTATGCTTGCTTCCCCTTCCCTTGCGTGGCTTCAAATTGTCTTTCCAAATGTGCAAGACTGTTTCTCAGCTTGTCCTGTTCTACACCTGCATGTTAGGTGGGGGTTACCATGCACGCTGAGATGATTGGTGTCCTACTGAGGGACTTGGCCACCAGAGAATCACATCATGGTCCCGCTGTCATCTCTCGTTCCTCTGCATCTGCCCCACCTGCCTTCTGGTAAGCAACCTATCTCCCCCAGGACGATTGCTTGCAGCACAGGCCATACGGTGCCTTCAAAGACCTTCCATTTTCTCTCTCCTTTTGTCTTTCTTTTTTTATGTAAAACAAAGAAAAATGGAGTGGTACCCCAAAATTTGTGCAGTAATAAAAAACCCCCCTACTATTCCTACAATTTTTCTCTCTGTTTCTGTAGAAGGCTTCCCTCTGGTGGGGAAGAGCTTGGCTTTTCCAACATATTTTTCCTGCTGTTCCTAGTGTATGGGGCTCCAGGTGCTGACTGAAGACCGTGAATATTTTTGCTGTTTCCCCACCAACAAATTTTCCATTATAGTAAGATGAGAAAACAGAACATTGAATTCACCAAGAGATCATTTCAGAAAGAAATGCAATTTACGTCTTATCCAGCAGATGTTGCTGTTGGACAAAAAACGGCTCAAGGTCAGTTCAGGTGGTTAGGGAGGACCGTATTTCACAGGGTTTCAGCAGTTCCAGGATTTTATCCAGCATCTCCAGATCTGGTCCCTTGAGATTGGGAGACCCCCTTTTACAGCCATGGACATGCAACACTAGGTGACTGTGCTGAGACACAGACCTCTGAGTGAATCTGAATCCAAGCAAAAAACCAACAACACCCCAACCACAATTAAAACCGCCCTCAATCTTCTGATTAAGTGTGTTATTGTCTGTCAGAGTTTTTAATAATTTTTTTTGTAAATAGTGGAAAGCTTCACTTCATATACAGTATTTGCCTCCCTATTGATGAATGTGGGGTTATTCATCGAGTCTTACATAAAATAGCACGCTTGATGTTGCTAAGATGCGTGTAGAAGATAAAAGTTATTGACATTTTAGAAAGAAAATACATGTTCAATGCCATGCTGACTGTATCATTGGGAAAACCCTGAGGTTTTCTATCACCCTGTGGTTACAGGATAGGTCAGTTTTCACTATTAAACTTAGAATGTTAAGGTCTTTATTCAGAAGTGTCTGTATATGTGAAAGGTAGATTTCTGGGTCCACAGGGAAATTTCTGGGTTCCTTCTACTGGCCCAGGTGGCTTAATGCCAGACATGTTTGTAATTCCTGGTGGGACCTGGGTGGGAAAGGACTATCTGGAGGCTCTTCTGTATTACACTAGGGAACATTCTCTCCCTTATTAGCCCTGAAATCTCAAATATGGAAAGGAGAGCCATTGGTCTCCACGTAATGACATTTGCAGTTGTGCAACAAACCTTTTGAGAAGGGAGCATGCTGCATAGATCAAGGAGAGAAAGTAATGACTGTTCAACAGTTTTACTGGAAAACAAGTGATTTGAAAGGCTGAGGGAGGGCGAGCTGAGAAGTATTACTAAATAGTGCTTAATGAGATACTCGGGTATGCCTCACGAGATGATCTCTGGGACATTTGGCATGTGGGCCTATTATCTCCATCCCCCACTCTCTCACACACACTGAATGCAGATCGTGTTGTCAAAGATTTGCGCTCTGACTGTATGAAGACCATTTTACCTACTGTTAGTGAAACCAAGATTGCTATATGCAAATTATGCAAAATGACCTTCATACCATCTCCTGCTATCACAGGCTCCGTGTCAGCCACACATTTTGGCAATGTAGACTTTCAGCATTATTATGGGGATAGTTTCTGGTTTGTCTTTTCAAAATCAGGTGAGCAGTAAAGCCTGCCAGCTTGCTTAGTAAGGCTGGGCTCAGGGGATTGGCATATCCGAAGGTGTTGTGATACAAATGGGTCAGTGAGTAGAGCACAAGCAAAGGGGCACAGCAGGGAGTTTATCATCGCTTTGCACTGCTATGTGAACACTATCCCAGACAGTATTACGTGCAGTAGCTTGAAAATATTCCCACAGAAGTTGGAAGTTTTGCCACTAATTTCAAGAAACAAGTTAATAATTTTTAAACAAAAGGGAAATATTAATTTCTTCTCATTAACTTTTGGGTGGTATGAGGTAGAAATGTTTGCTTGTCTGTTCACTTTTGGATGTAGTTCTTCTGAAGATGATAATACCATTTTTATTAGTAAAATGAGCAGGTTTTGCCCTTTGCATAATTTGACCCTTTCAAATATCTCTGCAAAATACAAGCTGTAAAATGAAAACTGTTTTTCCTTCCACGTTCAGTGGAGTTTTGTAAGGTCTTTATCTTGTGTTTAAAATGACAAGTCATTTTAAAACAGCAGCATCTGGTGCAAAGCAACTGCCAACTTAATATTTCTTTAATATTTCTGGATACAGATGATAAAATATTTTAAAAGGAAAAAATATACCAGGAATAGTTCATATATTTCTTTTACCTAAAACTGAATTTTCAGTATGTGAAAAATTTCTGTAGCAGCTTCAATGATAATGTGGGAAACAGTGTATAACATTGTTATTTTTAAAAACCAGCAACTCTATTGCACTTTTTGTTGTGAAATATTGAAAGTAGAAAAAAGATCCTCTTCATTCTCATATTTGCAAATGACCTGATGAAATTTAAAATCAAAGCACTTAGCATATATAAGTGAGGTATAAATTTATTCCTCTTCACTTTTTCTATAGCAATAGTTTGAATAAGATAAACCAGTAATACTGGTTTTGTCATGCAGCCCCAGTACGGCTTTCTTAAGTGACCAAATCAAATCAAACATTCCTAAGATACACACTTATCTTTATGTTCAAAGACAGCTACTTTCCTTTAATTGTTTGTAGCTGTATGACTTTCCCTTTGGAGGTAGCGTTCCATAGGAAACATCAGACAATTCTAATATCTTTAGTGAAAAGCTCCAAACCCACGTTCGGGCAGGCTCTCCACTGTCCTGCCGAGGCAGCTCAGGGAAAGGAATGGTCTGGTTTGCAGTCACCCCCAGTTTCTCCCAGACTCTGCATGTCAGTGCAATCTGTGGGATTCAGATTTTTTTAAATCAGACGATGTTTCTTTAGGTGCCCTGCCCTGCAGAATATTGAACTGGAATCTCTGTGGTATAAAATGATGATTTCAGGCTATTGGTGTGTGTTTGTAGCCCGTGCTGGAGTGTTTTCGTAGACCAAGCTAGACTGCAGTTTGTATTGTAGCATCAGCCCTAAATGCCTAAATGCACCTTCAGGAGCCCAATTTAAGAACCAAAGTTTGTAGATTTTGAATCAGTCTTGTATCTGTTCCTCAGGTCTGCTTATGTCCCCTGCCATTGTCGGAACTAAACTAAAGCTCTGAATCCAAGTATTTCCAGCTTTGAAATACTTGCACATAGATTGGGATATACTTCTGTCAGTAACATGCCGTCCTATTGATGCACAGGGAAGTAGAGTAACTTCAGGCATTTGTTTTAAATATATTACCTTAGAAACAAACAGGAAGAAATTGCCCAGGGAACACATTTTCCTTATTTAAGTTCAAAAATAAATATAGCTGTAACCTAAATGTGTATTTATCAGCATTGACGCCCTTTGGCCTTACTCCAGTGGACTTTTCTCACTGACATCAATGGGAAAAACATGGGCTCTGCATAGGAAATCTGTGAATATTTTTTTCTTCTTCAACCATCCATCTATTTTGGGATGTGCTAAATGCTTGTTCTCTGTTGTAACATTAACATCAGTATGTGGAAACTTGGGTTGCTAAAATAAATCAGTGAAATGCAATATACATGACTTCACATGGAACTGCATGTACATTGTTGAGCACAGGCGTCCCGTGTCCACTCTGCCGTGCCAGCTTTACAGCCAGGTACACCCTATTGTGTCCTGCAGAAGTGGGGTGCTGTAGTGAGGCAGACATGGACTTTGTGCTGCCAGTATGTATAAAGTCTCTGTAGTTCCTGAACTGGCAAAATATTTCTTGGTTGCCATTTACATGACAGTAAAACTGATACTTTCACCAGCCTCAGACTACGGGGATGGCAAGGTCTATAGTATTTCACAAAAGCATCTTTTGATCTTTTGCATTGTGGGCTTGATTGAGTGTTTGCTGGAGACAATGAAAAGTTTATTGTTGATGTGCGAGGCTCTCTCTCTCTCTTTAGTTTTTCTAAGTTAGTGATATTGGCTTCAAACTAACCTGGGGCATTTTTCTGACCTTAGTAGAGACCCTCCTAATTCGTGCTAGTATGAATTAGCACATTCTCAAGTTCATTTAATTTTTATTTTTAATGGGAAAATGAAAGGGATAAGCTCAACCTTTATGGGTTGGACTGTTGTGTGCCCACAGTGAAATTCAATGGGAGACCTTAGAAAGCTGGACTTCGATGAAGGTATTGAAGGGCCAGTCCTGCCTCGGAGTCCCCTCTGATCCATGGGATCCTGGCCTGCTCCGCAGAGTGGTCCTGTGCCTTGACACCAATTTATATCCACCATGGTCACAAGTGCATGGATGAGGAAGGAATCCCTATGGCTGCTACCTTCCCTGCCCCTCTGGCTTTGGATAAGACAGCAAGCTCGGAGCACGCCTCTGCCCCAGGGAGGAAGGAGGAGCAAATGCGTTGCTTTGCAAGGCCGCTCACTCCTCTCCTCTCCTCTCCATGGAGCATTGATCTTCAAGGCCCCCACAACTAAAGGAGTGGGAGACGTTCCCATGGAATTAGCTGTTCCCTCTTTCTTTTTCCTGCTTAAGAGGTAAGAGCTGCACAAATTCCCTCTTTAATAGTCACCTAAGAGAGAATACGACGACTGATCTGTCATCCAAGTATTTACAGCTGATGACGACATCTGGGTTGGTTTTTGGGGTGTGTTTGTTTTTTTTACTGTGATGTTTAAACAAAATCCATAAGTCACAAGGATATGACAAGAAATGGGTTGTTTCACATTGGCTGTAGCTGCTGGTTATTCTTGTCCAAATGTACAGAAATGCCCTGATGGTTGCTTACCAATGACAACCTGCTCAGGGCTTAACATTTTTCAGTTTCATGGCAAGCTTGCAAGGTTACACATATATACTGAATGAAACATAGCCCACTGGTTATTTTTAGAGAGGCTCTAAAGAAGAAGTAAATCCCTGGAGTAGTGCTGCCAGAGATGCGTAAAGTTCAAATCCAAATTAAAACTGCCTATCTTTGGCCTAAATTCCAACATGAACTTGAGGAAAACTGTGATCTATACCTTGAACTTTATTACAAAAAATCCTTTGCAATTATTTTCTAACACCTGAGAATACATGAACATGGTACAAACACTTGAAAATTAGAACTTGAATGAAAAATCTGAACATTTGTCCAAGAACGTAGTACCTGGTCTTGTAAGATACTGTTGTATGACTTTAAGTTATGGTAGCTGCACTGAAATTTGGAGTCTAATTTATTGTGATTCCTAGTTCTAACACATCTTTATAAGATCAAGTCCTATAATGTAATTGTAAACTTTGGGGGGAGGAAGAGAAACATGCTTATTTACCTTACAGATCTCTTTAATAATGACCTCTGATGTGCAAGACTTGGTTTAGAAATCACTGAGATACAATATGAAGAAAGTAGACAAGTAGACCCCTTTTCAGCAATATATTTATGCAAAGTAGTTTAAAGTAGTGCAACTGAAGCATGTTCTTGAGTTCTTTGCTGAATCAGAGCCTGTATCTTCTTCCTGCCAAGGCAGTGATCTTAATACCACTCCTAAATGCACTAGTAATTCTAGAAGCCCTAATAAAAGTCAAGATAACTCCACAGATTGTATAAATAAGGGTCTTTATTTAGAATACTGTTGAAAACATTCTTGGCAACCACATCGTATAAATATATAAAGTTAAAGTTTGACACAACAAACCAAGCAATATTAAATATTTTTAAATTTTTTTCCCCTTTTTGTTTTGTGTTTAATTTTTGCTTTTGTTTCTTTTTTTCCTTTCTTTTCCTCTTTTTTTTCCTTTTTTTGCAAAGCAACTCTTATTTACAATTATACAAAAAGTTTTATAAAAAATGGTCCACAACCTTATTTTGGCCAGAACAAGAGTAATAGGAAGGATCTGTCATGCCACTACTGTTGTAGATTTCTATTCTCCTCCGCATTCAAGAGCCAGGTTCCTATTCCCCAAAGCCCAGATTAAACATTGGCCATTTCATGGTATACAATTTTATCTCTACACATATTAAATAACTTTAGTTTAACAACCAATAAATAACTAGGTGTATTTTGAAGTAATACAGGTTTGAAAGTTATATGAAGGAATTTTGAGTGATATTTTAAAACTGGAACAAGTCTTGAGAAGTCTTTTCTTTTCAGTCTTAGAAGGCAGGTCTTGGAGCATGGCTGAACGGAGCAATTTGTTTTCAGTGCAGTCCAGCTGGGCCTGCCTTTATAGCACTTGGTAGATAGGGTTGCTGCTGCTGCTGCTGCTGCTATCCTGGGGAAGTGGGGTGCAGTTGGTGGGGGAAGGAATTTGGGCTCCGCTATCATTCAGACTCGCTCCTTCTGGGGGGGAACAGGGACTCCCTTCAGCAACAGTTTCCACTGGAGGCAATATAGGACATGTGGAGTTATCTGTGGAAATCCTCTCTACAATGCTTGAAAGGCAATCAAGGCTGGAAACAACAGAACTCTTCCCATGCTTTGGATCTAAAAAACAGACAAAAAGGTTCTCAGTTTATCCAATGGGTACTTAACGTCATTAGGATGTGGTTCTTTCATAAAACCCCAGTGAGTGGCTGACGGTGAGCATGTAAAGATTCAGAGGAAAGAAATATTGGTGAAGGACGCCAATTATCAGAAACAGAGATTGTAATTTGCAAAATGGAAGAGAGACCCAAGCAAAGTGTGCTACTTTTGGGGCAGGGTGGATCCAGGGCTTCACTTCAGTCCATAGAAAGGGAAGGGAAGATTTGAAATCAATTGACAATTTCTCCAGTTTGGATCAATGATAGATAGAGTTAGAAGAGTCTTCATGCAAAACATGGTTAAACACTGAAAGTTAGTTGAAGAGAGGAATATATTTTTATCTGGATGTTATGTTTGCAAAATAGGAAATGCAGCTACAACATATCCCCATATTTGCAAATACATCTAGAGGAAATCCAGTGCTTCTACTACCATCAACAGCTCGCTGGCTGAAAAGGCAGGTTCCCCTTTCAGCCCAGCTGGTGTCAGCTAAACAACTGGGGACAGAGAAGGCACAGGGAAGTTTGCTGCATTGATTGCCTCGGTCTCCATGTTTCACACAACCGTTATGGCACATACTCACCATTTGGTGATTCTGTGTAGTAGCTGCTGTCGTAGCTGTTTCTTCTGTGAGAGCTGCAAGGAGGCCCACTGTACTCCATCTGGAAAGGAGAGCAATCTGAGTGAGGTCACTGGTTGGGGACAGCATTCACTGAAATCCCAGTAACCATCCAATTTCATATTTCAGTCCCTAGGCTGTGCCATTGTTCCAATCCTGGCTGAAATGCCAGGCTAGAAGGGGATTCACCCCAGAATATTTTATGTGGCACAGCTGTTCCAAAGGAAAATTACCATTGTTGTTGTATCAAATGCTGTAGCTTTACAAATGAGATGAGGTCTTCCAGCATTCTGATCATACTGCCCTACACGTACCTTTAATTTACAACAGGGAGACCAAGAGGGTAATGAGTCTTTTTTTGGTTTAATTTTTGAAGGTTTTTCGAAACATGAGTTCCTCTTAAAAAGCCTCTAGTCTACCTTTGTCCCTTGTTATTTCCTTTAGTTTCTCTTCCCATTTCCATTTTGTACAGAAAAAGCCCCAAAACATTGACTAATGTGTTTGTTTCCAATACTTTAATCCACAGTGAAATTACTCTTTCTGACAAAAGAAAAAGACTATATTTTGAGGAGGGATTATTTGTGTAAATCTTCTCTCCAATCTGCCAACTATCTCATAATCGCAGATAATTCAGCTCAGTAATGATTATCCCCACCACAGCACAGCAAAAAATCTCAGGTCTTAAAGTGCTGTTGATATCCCGTCCCAGACAGCTGTCCTGCACTCCAGTCATCCCGTCCTACCACCCCAGAGTCAGAGCCTATAGTCCCAGTGAAAAGATGCAGCGATGAGACACCCTCTCTGGCACCCACCCTTCTTCTTCCCTCCCCATAACATACAAACAGGA
Source organism: Gymnogyps californianus (assembly GCF_018139145.2). Classification (NCBI taxonomy): domain Eukaryota; kingdom Metazoa; phylum Chordata; class Aves; order Accipitriformes; family Cathartidae; genus Gymnogyps; species Gymnogyps californianus. Next base: position 16,172,165 of record NC_059475.1, on the reverse strand, counting down.
CTGAAAGCCTGGGGTCTCCTTCCTATTGCTGGTAAGTGCCTACAAGAGGCGATGAAGCGTGAGGAGAAATGGAGAACCTTTTTCTTAAGGGTCAAGAAAAACAACTCCTGTTGCTTAGACCCTCCTCCTGTTACCATGATGAATGGCAGAAAACAAAACCCAGACTCAGTTCCCCTGTAACTACCATGACCAAGGGGGACATTCCTCTCTGCTGTTCTTAGAGGATTCAAAGGTGAATGATACAGCAGAAGATGGAAACAGAGCTGCCCCAGGAGCTACAGGAGCACAGGCAGGGCTCAGACCTCACCATACCCCCAAACACCCATCCCAGGCAGCTTCCCAAAGTGCTCCCCCCGCAGCTCTCCTCTGGTTCCCCCAGGACACAGGGGGACCTGCCTAACTTCTCATCCCAGGGGAAAAAAGTGTGTAAGAGATTTTTCTTCTTTCCCAGAGAACCTGGCATGCGGGGACCCCACCTCCCTTTGCTGCTGGCGCTCAAGGCACGAGAAAGGACTTGTCTTCTGCCTGGGGAGGTATGGAAGGCAGCTGCTATAGGAAAGGCATGAGGAGGCGACTTGCCCTGCGCAGGTTTGGACCAACAGCGTCTGGGGCACCTTGGTGGCAGGGTGTCCTCCCTGGGGCACTCACCATGCCGTCAGAGCAGTTGGAGCGAGGGCTGGAGGCGTCCGATTCCCCGCTGTAGTGCTCCAGCACTGGGTAGTAAGCGTCCTCCTGCTCCCGCAGCAGTGCCTGCAGGCTCTCAATGTAGCGGATGGCGTTGCGCAGGATCTCCACCTTGGGCAGGCGCTGGTTGGGGTTGGTGGAGGTGCAGCGCTTGAGGGTCTCAAAGGCCTCATTGACCTTGCTGAGCCGCCGCCGCTCCCTCATAGTGGCAGCCTTACGGCGGTCGGCGTTGGTGGTCTTCCTCTTGCAAGCCTTGCAGGCCCACAGCAGGCAGCGGCCAGCCTGGTGGTGCCCGCTGGGCGCTCGGACGTGCTCCTCCTCGTGTGGGTGCCCGTGGTGGTGCCCATGGTGGTGCGGGTGCTCCTCGGGCTTCAGCAGGCCTCCCACGTGCACCAGCCGGGGGTCCAGGTCCTCGAAGAAGTGCATGTCTGATGTGTTGAAGCACGGGTCGTCATAGAAGTCATCAGCGGCCGTGAAGGAGCAGAGGGAGCCCTCCGTCATCTCCATGGGGCCCAGTAAGTCCATGGGGGCAGCGGAGGAGACAGTGGCTGGGCCAGAGGGGGTGAGTGAAGGGATCAGAAGAGAGGGGGCTTTGATCGGGCTGTTCAGCAGCAGCCACTGGCCAGGCGGGTGTGCGGAGCGGAGGCCCTCACACCCTCTCCCAGGCAAGGCCACCAGCGCTGGCTGCTGCTGCCGTCGCCGCCGACCCCCTCCCCAGCCGCGCCGGTCCGGGTGCGCCACTCGAGGCCGTATTTATGCCGGAGCCCCCCCGGCGCGGCGGGTCGGGTCGGGACGGGGCGGGGCGGGGCGGGGGCCGCGGCTGCCAGAGCCCCCGGAGCAGCGGGGGGGCGGCGGAGCGCCGTGTCCCGCGGGCGCGGGGCGCCGTCGGGGCGCTGTTGCGGGCGCTCGGGCTGTTGCAGAGCTAACGGCAGCCGGTGCCGGCGGTCGGCTGCACGGTTGTCTTTTTTTTTTTTTCCTTTTTTTTTTGCTTTAAGCAGCCCGCCCTGCCCAGCCAGTCAGGGAAGCCAAGGCTCCCCGATGCCCGAAGGTGCCGGCAGCCGCCGACCGCTTGCCCCGGGGAACAGCGGTGCTCGCCGCTTCTCCCGCACGTCCCGGCGGGGCCGCGCTCTCGTGCCCGGCGGCGCGAGACGTTTTGCAGCGCGTTTCCCTGCGCGTCCCGGCCGGTGGTCGGCGGCGGTGTACGCTTCGCGGCAGGGCAGCGGCTCCGGTGGTTTCTCACGGGGAAGAAACCCCCCAGCCCCGGGACAGGTTTCTCCGCGCCGGCCGCGGCTGTGCGGCTCTGCGGCCACAGGGTAACTACTGCGGGGGCGTTCGTGAGGGCGGACGGTGCGGGCGGCACCTCAGGGCGGCGGCGAGGCGCCGGGGCCGGGGCCCGGCCGCGCAGGGCCCGGGGACACCGCGGAGAGCCGGGGCCGTGCCCGCCTCGCGGAGGCAGCGGGTGCGAGAGGAAAGGCAGGACGGAAAGCTGGCGACGGGGGGGGAACCGGCGGGGCGGTCGCGCTCAAAATGGCGGCCGCCTGGTGGCGCTGCGCGCGGCGGGAGGCGGCGACGTGACATGGCCGCCTCTAGGGGGGGATAGCGGCCCGCCGCGCTCCACCGCCTGGGCCGGCCTGGGCCGCGGGTTCCCTCCATCACCTCCGCGCTGTGAGCGGGAGCTGCGGGCTGGGGCAGGTATTAGGGACACGACTCCCGCAGGAGGGCGAGGGGCCGCCGGGTCTCCGGACAGGGAGGTGAGGGAGGGAGTGGGCCCGTCCAGGAGAGTCGTTACTGTGGAGCCAAGGCTCTCTGCTGTCACCTGGGGAAAAAAATTTCCCAGCAGAAAAATCGGATGTGTCTGGGGCCCGTTGAAGTGTGTTAGCCTTTTTCTCAGGAATCAGGGTGTCCCTGCCCACGTCTGACCCAGGTACAGTTCAGAGATACATACCGAGGATGGAAAATGTTCCGCAAGACTCAAGCGCAGTTATTGAAACTATTTGACCTCTGAGCAAAAAGAAGTTGCGTGGAAGGGTGAGGTCTGGAGCAGCTGAGACACCCAGCTAGTGCCTGAGCAAGTTGCAACCATATTTATCACAGGAAGTATTTGATTCCTTTAATAAAGCAATGCAGTAATGGTTTAGTAATGATGTACCGCAGGAGAGCTGAGGCCTGAGTTAACGTTCAGCTATCACTTCAGCAAATGATTCTTTTCACATGAGCTATGATGTATAAATTTGCATTTCAGGTTCCTCTTTCAATTCAAGCCCCTGTTTACCTGTATTCTGAAATCTTTGAAAAGATTGACTTCACCTCATGAAGTAGCATTTTGCTGCACATGTATTTGCACTGCAACTGGATTGCTTGTGCAATAAGAATTTGTTATTTCAGGTAACTAGCAGTGGCAGAGTTTGGACCTTGGAGAAATGGGATGGTTTTTGGTAACATCTCTCAAGGGTGCTAGAGTTTTTACTCTGTTTTTGGAATATCAATGGAGTTGAGAAATTCGGTTCTTTTTCCGATACAGAAGCACTTCAGCAATTCAACTGTGTGATTTCACTGACTTCATGATTAAAATAGTTATGGGTATTTTTAATGTACCATGAGCTAAAATTAATCTCCTTTCTGCAGTTATAAATGTTGGTGAAATTTCGAACTTACTTACTCAAAATCAAAGGCAAAGCTCTGTCTTCAGTGGGGCAAAGGGCTGACTGAGAGACTCTGAAAAGGTAAAAAACATCCATCAATGATCTAGTCCCCAGTCCCTGTGCCTCTGACTTCTCAGAGGGACTATCGTGATGGTGGCTTCTTTTGTTGTTATATGATTTGGTTTTTGCAAAAATTCCTAATCTGCAGTCCCCATTTTCTACTTACTTAAATGTCTTCGAGTACAGACAAAGATAAGAACTGTTTGTCACATTCTGTCATTATCCCCAAAAGATAAAATTTTTAATTAAAGAAAAAAGTATATGTTTTGGACTCTGTACAAGTTCATTCTTTCACTGTATCCAATGCTGAAAAGCGATATGTCCCAAGGAGATCAACTATTGACCACCCTTACACATTTAGAAGTGTATCTGCCAGCTGTTTCTGAGAGGCAGAGTAGCAAACTTGTGGAAACACTTCACTGTTATCACAGAGGTTCTTTGATCCAGAAGGAATGAACAGATTTTTTTTTTTTTTTAATCTTTATTGAGCAGTTAAAAAAGTAAAAATTATTTTTATTCAAAATAGTGCTAGGTATACAATAATGCATAATAAGTATAAATGAGAAATAGTTGTATGCTGTAACAACTGAACACGTAAATTGGGATATCAAGGCTTGGTGCTGGCTGTATGACCTACTCAAGACACTTAAACTCTCTCCAGATCATTGGTTTCATTTATGGAAAAGGTAATTTTACCTAATATTTAACTAGTGTTGTAGTGTATTCTGCTACTGTGTGTTTCTAGGTTCTATTTGACCCCAGGAAAAGGCACTCTGGGACTTGAGCGCATAGTGGTTACCTTGGGCAAAGTGGTAACAAACGGTGGGACTTGGACAAGCAATAGGAGACTGCCAGTAATTGCCCATGAATTTGCTTAAGTGCATGAATTCACCTAAGTGAAAAAGTCAGGAGAAGGTTGTGACCAGATGATGAATTCTGCTCGGAGTGATCTTCCTGTGAAGGTGCCCTTGAGGACTCCTTCCCTGCTGCTGCCACCAGAACTAACATTCACTTTCCAGTATTATTCCCAAAGATGCGTCTGTCCAGAAAGATGCTGCCTTGTACGGTGGGGCCTGAAAAAAAGTCCTTGCAAAGAACAAATCCTGAGATGCTCTTCTCAGTTTTGTGTGGCCGAAGTGGAGAGGATGAAGGACAGCATGATCTCCACCTAGAGACTTTGAATTCCTCACTCTGAGAGTAGGCAGCAGCAGCAAGGGCCCTTTCTGTGCAACCATAGGTAGTGCTTACGGCAAGCATTTACAAGTATGCCATTGTTAATACCTGTTTGGAAGCCTCTGTGGCTGTAACTCATGATTTCAGTAAAGATTAGGTCCTCCAGAGCTTCCAGTTTGGATGCTGTATTTAGGGTACTGGTGCTGCTATAGCTATTCTGAGCTGCCCCAGATTGTGTGTTTGGATGGTTTGGGCATTGCTTTGGAAGTACAGATACAGTGTGTGTATGAACAAGCATTCAGCAGAGAAAGAGAATTTGTAAAGTTTCTATAAGTGTTGTTGCCCTTATACCTGTTCCACATTCATCCTTCACCTCCTTTTTTTAGAGTATGATTGAAAAGGAAGCTGGAAAGGCAGAGGCAGATTGTACTTCTTATGCTGAGAAGCATGGACAGACTCATCCTATACACAACAGACAGGTATTGTTAACAAAGTTTGAGATCATATTCACAAGCATACGTGCCCTCTCAGCAGAAGCAGCATGTGGACAAGAACAGCTTGTTATCTACAGTAACTGATTGATTTCTCTCTTCTTTTTCAGAGGATAGAGACTGGGAAAATAGCTGATAGTGAGTTTATCTAAAATTAACAGAATTGGCTCTTCAGGCAGAGGGCCCAGAAAGTGTTTTGGAAAAGAGAGAGAGAAAGACCTAAAATCTAAGAATGTGTGGATACATTTGGCTAGAAAGATGAATATAAGAAGAGTCTCTGAGAAGCAGACATGGCAGTATTTCAGGGAAAAAGAAGAGGCAAGTAAGTCTTGCTTTGAAAAATTTAAATGTTGGGCTCTTTGTTATGTTGGAATTCATTTAAGGTAAAAGACAGTCTTAAATGTTGGAAACCGTGGAGGGGGCTGTACCTACATTTCAGAAGGTCACCAACTCTTAAAGGAGAAGATTGTTGTAGAAGTAGGTCAAACATTACCAGTAGTACTTGAAGTGGTTTTATATGGCACTAGTTTATAATTCAGTTAGTAGCTTTGCTCTGTTCATACTTAGTGAGCTGTATTTTAATACTGAGAGGGATGGATTCCATTGTTCTTATTCATGTTGAGTTGCAGTCAGTGGAACTAATTGTTGAATAAGGTATGCTCAGCATGAGGATGGGTAATGGAATCTAGCCCAGATGGAAATATCTTTTAAACTACTGCTGTATTAGAGAGTAGCCATCTCAACATAGGCAAATCTAGCATGTTGCTAAAAGTGCTTCAAGCCATTCTTGTGGCACACTGCAGTATTTTTACAGATGAATACAGGGGTTGTTTTAAAGTCACCCCCTCCCCCAAGGCTGAATCATATTAACAGAAAGATTGGGAAAGCATCTGCATTGCAATTGTCTGTCCTGTGTTACAACACCAACAGAAAGTAGGTGGGCTAATGCACTTTTGCAGAAATGACTGAACTGCAGCTGTGCATAAAAGAGTTTACTGAAAATGTTTCATTGTGCAGTGTTCTCATCTTAATGCAGTTTTCTGACATTTATTTTCATTCTGTGGTCTACTGTTCCATCTTGTGCAACTTTTTTAGTAGTAGAAAAGTACTGGCGCAGTTTTGTATACCTACACAAAATCTCTTGGAGAATACTAGCATGCCTATGTGGTAAATTGAGGAATACAATGTAGATTCAAAGTGCCATTTTTAACATTGAACTGAATTTATTTTCAAGCATAATAGGAGTATCGCTTACAGTATTACATAAAAGTGTGAGACAATCTTTCAATGAAGCAAACCCCAATTGCATAAAAGGTGTTGCATATAATGACAAAAAAACCTAGCTGCAGGCAGCTGATCTAGGCAGTTGCTCTTCTTACGTGACCTTGGTAGCCAGTGTACAGAAAGAGAGGCACTCCTGTAGGAGATGAATGGAAGGAATTTGGACACCTCTAAACTTTAACCAAGCTGGCTAAAGTAAAGGCCTTAGGTATGGTGGTGCTAATATCCCCCCTAATTGAACACTGCCCTAATTGAAATGCAAAACTAACGAGTGGCCTCTCTCTGTGATGCAATTCTAGTTAGGTGTGCTGCATTTTCACTAGGATCTTATTCCTCTACTGAGGACCAAGATAGGGAATACAAGAAATAACAGTAGTACCATAGTAATACCATAATTTAGCTAGCTGAAACAGGGGTCTGTATGGTAGTTAAAGCAACCATCCTAGGTTAAGTCTGGACAGAGCTCTAGAGCTAGTGTCTTCAGTGACACTTGCAAAATACGCACTAGAACCTGTAAAGATTGCATCTAATGAGAACCCCTAATTTATCTCTCATCTGCTTTCTGAGGATGAGAAAAGCCAACTAGGCAAATAACTGTAGTGAAAACCAGCACACTGTCTTATTCCCACTGTTGAGGAAATGTCTGCATCCTTCATCTTGGAGAAGTATACCACTAGAAATAGCTGGGTGATAAGTAAATGGATTAGACTACTTATTTAAATTGCTACTATGATAGATATAAGACAACAAAATTTTGTTTTAAAACAAGTCTTTTAAAAAAGTTCATTATGTTAGTATACTTGTTACTAATGTAAAACATCTGTTAGTAATATAAAATATTTAATAATATAAAACTAAATCTTTGGATATTCTGCCACATAGAAGTTTCCTTGTACTAAAGTTGCATTTTGGTTTTTTTTAATAAAAGTTATATATACTGTTAAAAATAATTTGCACTAACTAATCCTAATAATCATTTAAGACAGAAAAGAGGCTTAAAAGCTTTTGGCTTCTAGAAAGAACTGCATAGATAAAAATCTGACTAATACTGACAATCTAGGTAACTAGCAACCTTGCTATCATTTAAACAAAATAATGGTATACGCTAGATTTTGAGCTGTAACTCAACAGAGGATGAGGGGACAGGGCGTAAAGCAGGAGGAGCGATACAGCATCGTGTCTCCAGAGTTCTGGTCTCAAGTCCAGCCTCCATACAGGTCTGCCTTAGGAGCTGCCCCGTAGCTGCAACGGCCACAGCATTAAAGGCCCTCCCTGCCCTGCTTCACTTTTGCTCCTGTCCCATCATTACACTGTGGCAGCATGGTAGTGCAGTGTATGGTTGCATATATTGGCCCTATGCCATTTCTATGCTGGGAAGATTCTCTCTGGGGTCGCTTCAGACCCTCTGCAGCTCCTGTACACTGCTGGAGAGGTGGGCAGGGGCTGCAGTGCTGACTAGACTCTGGCTCTATGCCTGTTCTGAACTCTTTCTGCAACCGGTCCATAAAGTAATCCCCAAGACTATTTCTGCCATCTTGGGAACAGTCAAGCCTGCGAGCATTGGTCAGCAGATCTCCCATCAGCTTGATCTTCCGGATTTTGGGCCCAATAAATTGTTTCTTGATAGTGCTTGCGCTATGAGGGTCTGCATTTTCAATACTCAGGGCATAAAGCTCTTCAAAATATCGTATCATAGTTTTCCACTGTACCATTGCTACTTCCAGGGCTTTCATCAGACCGACTGCATAGTCACAGTGTGGTTTCTAAAAACAAAGACAGAATTACATTTATTCAGAAGAACAGCTCATCTTACTGCATTCATTGATGATTTCCTACAACTTACCTGGTGCTCTAAAAGAGGATGTGCTAGGATTTTGCAACAACTCCTAATTTGGAGCATCTGTTGGTTTTTTGCAGAATTGGATGGCTGTAAACATACAGATGTGGCAGAACCCAAGCACTTTTTCAAGTAACAGAGATTTAGATACCAGCAGCTATGCCTGAGGAGCATTTTTACACCAGGAAACCCTATCATAGAATCATAGAATGGTTTGGGCTGGAAGGGACCTTAAAGATCATCTAGTTCCAACCCCCCTGCCATGGGCAGGGACACCTTCCACTAGATCAGGTTGCTCAAAGCCCCATCCAACCTGGCCTTGAACACTTCCAGGGAGGGGGCACCCACAACTTCTCTGGGCAACCCTCACAGTAAAGAATTTCTTCCTTACATCTAATCTAAATCTACCCTCTTTCAGTTTAAAACCATTACTCCTCATCCTATCACTAGACTCCCTGATAAGGAGTCCCTCCCCATCTTTCCTGTAAGCCCCATTTAAGTACTGGAAGGCTGCTATAAGGTCTTCCCTGATTCAGACTTAATATTTTAAAAGTTTTTCAAGATAGCCTTTTTATTTTTAGTTTCTACAGCTTAACAACTGCTATGATAGGCCAAAGAAGAGCATTCTGTATTAAGTATTTACAGAATACTAATTTGGTAGAGGAGAATCAGCCCCTTGGTCTTTAACAAATGAGGTGGGGCTTTTTCCTGATAACTTTGAGTTATTCCTTTGTACCTGTGCAAGCCTGAGTCAGATCTCTAGTTCAAATTCTATCTTGAGCTGTGCTCCAACAGATCAACTACTGCCCCAAGCTGGATGTTTCTCCTACCTCCTTCTTTACCACCTTTCTTAGGTGCTAATGGCTTCTAGGCTTCTATTTAGTTTCAGTGTGAAGGAGACAAGTGGGCTGTTTCAGCACAGTTTAAGGAGTCTCATAATCCATTACAGCACACTGGAAGCAGCAGTCTCCAGCTGAGTGAAAGTAAAAGGGGACCATTGTGCATATTCTTTTGGGCTGGAAAGCAACCACGTAGAGTTAGCACTCTGTATCTGACAGTTTCTAGGCATCACAATCAAGAACAAAACCACGTACAGTAATACGACAGGGAAATTATATCTGGAAGTCTAATAGTGGATGAATGCAGGGATCTGAAGTACCAGCAATATAATGCAAGAAGAATAATTACTACGGATTGCAACTGCTTGAAAGCTTGTTGTCTAGTACCCACCTGGATGGTTTTAGAACAGTAATGGCCTCCTCTTTCTTGCTGATACTTCATCAAAGCCTCTGCGGCTTTTCTCTCTTCCAGAGCTTGATGCAAGAAGAACTTTGAAACATTTGGTAGAGCCACATGTGACTGATCAAAATATTCACCCTAAGCACACAAAACACGAGTGTTAAGATTTGCTGGAGATGGGACTCACTTGCAGCAGAAAATTGCTTTATCAGAACTTGGGAGACCCTTCCAATGGAAGCTGTTCTACCACCACAATCACTTTGAATACCTTAATCCAAATTTCTGCAATAAATGAAGTAAGTAGTTATGGTGTTAAATGAAAAATCTCCATACTTCTACTAGAACTCCTGTCCTTTAATACTGGACAGGTAACTGTAGTACTGATGTTCTCTCTCAGTAGCAATCAGAGATCCTCAGAATATTTTATTCATGAGTGGTTGGGGGCTGTGTGTGGTTTTTTGTTGTTGTTTTGTATGGGTTTTTTGCTTTGTTTTTTAAACATACTCCCAGCATAGGGAACATAAGATCTATCCCTTCAGGTCAGCATTCCAGTGAAAAGTTAGCTTTCAAAGGTATGAGAAAGATGAGGCAAATACCAAAAAGAGAACAAGCACAACTTTGCATCTATTTATCAGCTTCATTATGGATAATTTTATTCCAAAATAAAGAATACTGCTGCAGAACTATACTGTATACACCTTTAATATTGTATGTAGCTCATGCCTAGGAATACTTCAGAAGTATTACAGTCCTAAACCCACTGCTGGCCTTGTTCTGTTCTGTATGGGAAAGTAACAACTTTAACCACTACAATATTTAACTATGCTAATAGATCTATCAGCTCTTACATTAGAAGAATTTTATCCATGGTATTGCTGTCCCATAAAGAGAATGTATTAGAGACAGGTAGCAAAGGAGAGCCACCAGGTTATACTAGTTCCCACATTGGCTCTGCACAGCTCCGATGTTGAGGAGAATGAGAGGCAGCAGCTGGGAATACGCCAAGAACCGAATTGAGGGAGCTACAGTGTCTTGATCTGCTGGTTCCCTAAACATGCATATGCAATACAGCACGGCTTTTGTCTCTTGGACATACTCTGGATTGGAGTACTGCATATCAAGCTGTTGGCTTGTAGCCTGCCTAGGAGGGGTAAGGAACAAGTATGTGCATTTCTAAGTTTTTCTGCTTACTGGCTTCCCCGCTTTCATCTATTACCCTGCTTAAATATGAAATACTTGTGTTTCATCTATGTTGCTCTGTTTAGAAACAAATGCAGAAAAGTTATATACACAATATAAGTTTATGGTTTTTTTTCTCTTATATTTTTATGGCCATCTGGGATACCCCAAACCTGTGACACATACACGTGTGACCATAAACCATTCAAGAGAAAGTACATACTGGAATGTTTTATTAAGAACATTCATTGCAATATTTGCATAATGCTTTTCCTGAAGTCATTCATTCATGTTTCTGTTGACAGAACAGTCAAGAATCAGTGTTCTATAACCAGTTCCTCAGTGCAAGTGTGCTGCATGACTTCAAGTAGAGCACAAGTTACCACACCTGCTTAACTGTTAAGGTAAATCTTTTATGTCAATCAGTAACTATTTAAGATGTTCATATTTCTAGGTTTGATTTATCCACAGTCAATTTCTAACTGAGCTGTCTCCATCCTGCCCAGCTGCCAATCACTAGTATTATTTTAATCTACATGCTTAACAAGTGGAGGTTTCACTGCATTCTTAAATTTTTATTGGATTAATACTTGACACCAAACTTGATCAAAGGATCTTGGGGATATATTGAATATAGTTTGTGTTGCTTCTCAGTGGACGCTTGGCATCAGAAGGGATGGCATTGATCATTTTGGGTTTTTATTTTAATGGCTTTGTTAAAATGTATGTTGCTTTAATATTTCTATGTAGCCAGACACAATTTTGGCATGCATGTTACACAGTATCAGAGAACTTTTTAAATTCATGCCCAGCATTCCTGCCTGTGGAGCAAAAAACCCTAAGCCGACAGCGACGTTCACAAACTGTTATTTCACCAGTTAACCACACATGACTATTTTACATACAAAGTTTGGGAAAAAGTCACCCAAGATTTTTGGGTCCAATACTCCAAATACTCCAGTACTCCAAAGCTGTTAGTGTTCCCTGTTCCTGTCCCTCTTTCCGCAGGCATAACTTTCTATGTGAATTACCCTAAATACACGAGCGCCTGATTCATCACCCGCTTGTTCCAGACCTTCGCCGTTGTTCGTCTAGCCATGTCAGCGGCCACCTCGGGGTAAGTGCACAGGCAGCAGCGCGGACCCGGCGCCGGCTGGTAGCTCTGACGGGAGCGCTGCTGCGCTGCAGGGTCTGGGTGCAAAAAGAGCCCCCAGATCCCGCTGGGTCAGGTGACGGGGCCGGCACCGCTCTTCCATCCCTGCCCGACTTTGAAACCCTCCTGAATCCCCGACAGTGCCTGCGGGACCTGTCCCAGCCCTCTCCTTACCCCGCCGCCTGGTGCCCGGCGGCTGCCCGGGCAGGACGCGGGGGGACCCACGCTGCGCCCTCGGCCGCCTCCCGGGACCTCCCCGCCCGGTCCCGGCCCGCCGCCTTACCAGCGCCTGCAGGCAGTAGGAGAGCTCCAGCAAGGCGCCGGTGACACCGCAGAGGCCTTCCTCCACGGCGGGCGGGAAGCTCTGCCTCACGCGGCTGCCGGCCAGCGGGCGGTGCGCAGGGCAGGCGGGCAGCGTGACGCGGGGCCGCTTAGAGCGCGGCTCGGCCATGGCAGGCGCCGCCATGGGGCAGCCGCGCCGCCCCGCCGCGCCGCCAGATATAGCCCGGGCACCTGGGACACACCTTGCCGCGCACGGCCGCGCCGGGCCGTCCCCTCCCCGCCTCCCTCCCGGCCCGCGCCGACGGGAGGTGCGTGGGGCCGCCCGCCCTCGCCGGGGGAGGGGGGGGCCGCGGCGGCCGGGCGAGCGCCGCCATTTCGTGCGTGCCCGTGGGCAGGCGCGGCGGGGGCGCGGGCGCTCCCTGCGCCCCAGGAGCCTCGTCCCCCGCGGCGATGGCCGCCGCAGCCCGGCCTGCGCGGCGAATGGCCGGCGGTGCGCGAGTCGGCAGGTGCCGGGCCGGCCCACGGCAGCCCACGAAGCGGTGCGGCACCTCGCCCCTCAGCCCCGGCGCCCGTCCCCTCTGCAAGGCGTCGGTTGCCAGGGCGGGAAGGGCCGACGGTGACTCGGCATTTCTACAGCTTATTTGAGGGACGGTCGCCAGGGACACCCACACTTAAATACCTCCTTTTAATAGCGAGGGACGTGTGAAAGCACAGCGTGGCAGAGTCGAGGCTGGAGCAGCTGATGGTAGCTTGCAGTCAGATGCAGTCGAGGGGAGGGAGCAATCTGTGCAAAAATCGTGGGAACTTAACAGTGTATCTATATATGTCTTGGCTACAGGGTAAATTCTTAATCTTTTTTGATTTAGCGCTGAAAATGTTTGTGTTGAACTAGTCCTATCTAGGCAGATTAAACCATCTTTAGTATTTTAGTAACTAATAATCCTCGGTTTGTACGGTAACTTCAAAATACAGGTTTCTGACTTGTTCAACTGCTTTACCATATGGATGGAGCTCTGCGTGTTATTGGTTGAGCATTTATTTACCTTTAATAGATTCAAGCCAGTGGAGTGGAAATATGAGTAATCTCAACACCCTTCAAATTTGATAATTTTCTGTTCAGTGACTTCTGTTTAGTAAGCTTAACGTTACGTGCCGTTCTGTGGAATATTTTTCTAGCAGATCACCCCACTCCCCCACAAACCCAGGATGCTAAGGGCAGAATCGTTATTCCGTTGCGCGTTTTAATTGTTATTGGATCTGACTACCTAGAGCAGAGCACACATCATCTGAGAGTAGTCACGTAAAGATGTGAGAAAATTGCTCATGAGAAACTTACGTACTCTAGTTCGGTGTCTCCATCTCGTATGCTATTCAGCCCTCTTTGTTTACTGTTATTGTCCATTTTTTCATTCTTCTGATTCTTCATGCTGTAGTTAAGTTAAATTAGAAGTTTCAGCAAATAAAATGTAAAACTGTGCTAAGTTCACTTTAAAAAAAAACATTTAAGCATATACTTATTTTAAGCATTTCAGTAAAACGTGAGTAAAGTATATCTGTAATGTTTGCAAGGCTAAAGTAAGTACCTAAATTCATAAGTTACAACATATTCACTGACAAGACAGTTCAACAATATATGACCTCGTTCTGAAGTTCTCAGTGAGGGTCCTCTTTTTCGCTGGGGTACTAGGGACTTTTGCTGGGAAGATGTACTTCTAACAGTTGCCTTTTAGCTCTCCCCATTCCAACTGTCTTTGTTTTAGCCAGTAAAATAGTTACTAGTGTTTTATTATTCCAGAATAATCCTTTCACTGCCTCAGAAGAGGAAAAGCAAGTGTGATGTGTGTGTGTGTATGCATTGACATCCTAATCTAAATACAATACTTGATGGCATCCTTTCTGTGTACAGTCCAAATAATTTGAAGTGTGAAATCGCAATAGAAAGCAAGTTAGCTAGTGTCTCTGTGGAAAAGTTTATAGTTGTATTTTGTTAGGTGGGCGTTCATGACAATAATTTCTGAGCATATCAGCTCGTAGATGCTTGTATCTGTATTAGTGGGCTTCTGGTCCCTTGGAAATCAATATTAAGTTATCCCATTTCAGTGATGGAGAACTAAGACACAAAGACATTTCTTAAGGCCACCTATGATGTATGGGGCTGATTTGGAAACTGACTCCAAATTTCCTTAATCTCCATATGTTCTTTAACCCCTCTCTTTATGAGAACATCATTCAATTTATTTTGCTTTGTGCTTCATAGAACTAAAGGAAAGACACGTCATTTGTACTGTAATCAAATGTATTGTGGAAAAATTCCATTACAAAGTAATGTAGGGATTCTTGCTACATAGGATGACGTGGTGTCACATGCTGGTCGTATCTGGACTGAGGAAAGTGTCATCTCTTCCAAAAACTTGTGGTCTCAAGTCTTGATTTTCAAGAAATGCTGTATCCTGGGGAACAAGTGCTTTGTTCAGTTTCTTAGGTAGTTGCAACATTTCAACATGGCATGAAGTAAGTGCAGCTGCCTGCTATCAGGTAGGGTTGCTTTTAAGATAGGTTGCTTCTTTTCCCACCTGCCCTAAACTGAAGGGAAAGTCTTGTATCTCTCTCGCAAACTGTATGCTTCAGAAAAGTTATTATCTGCTTAGGGTAACAATATCTGTATGTGACTTTGATATAACAAGTGAATCTGCGTTAGATCCTTATTCCCACTAAATCCTGAAATATGAAGGTACTTTACAGATTTCCTCGATAAACTGATGTTGCGGTGAGGAGGGTTGGACACTGAGTGATCTTGACCAAGGGAAAGCAAGAGCAGATAGTTACGTGCAAGTCATTGCAAAAAGGGTTGGTGACATCTGTAAATAGGGTTGGTGATAGGATTGACCCTGTTTATTCCCATAATCTAAGATTATTTAAATGCGTAATGTGAGGCACATGCCTTGATGAAAGATGTCTTTATTTGTTTTTATGATTTGGCATGATTTTGGTACAACACATTTTAAAGAATGTTGAAAGTGTATGGCAGAGTGGGAAGCCAAACAACCACAGCGTGGTATACAGAACTGCAGTTAAAATTCCAGCAAAATAAGGTCTCTTACACACACAGCTGTACCCCACCTCCCACTCCCCTCCCCTCCCCCCCCCCCCCCCCCTTCTTTTTATTCTTTGGCAGAGTGCAGCAGAGAGGACTGTTACAGTCAGTGGGCTTTAGCAATCATCTGAAAATATCCTTTCTGCTGAGTCTACTTTGCAAACATTTAGTTCTATCTGGCCATTTTCTACCTTGATTCTCTCTCATTTAAAGCTAGGCTCTTTAAGCTGCACTTTGTAATCTGGAGTTGATATTGTTTGTTCTTTAACCACAGGTAGCAAGAGTTGTGGCTGTTGCTTCTATCCAGCTGCCATCTGTTAGCTTCTTTCTAGCTGTAACAGATTTTTCATGTGCTTTGCAAATAGTGTATCTAATGCTGCCAAACTTTTTTCTTATGTGATCATTCAGTGTCCATCAATAGCTATGATGAAAACAGAGGGCTATGTGAGGAAAAAGTAATAAATAAATAAATGTATGATATGTATGCCTGTGAATTAGCATTCTTCATTCATGATTTTGTTTCGTAATTAAGTGAAACCTAAGCTCTCTGGCAGGAAATGGAGAATGATTCATATGAACACCCGTGAATTCACAATTGCTTGTATTGGACTTGAAGTCAGTTAACCCATTTTTCTGTATGCTTTTCCATTCTCAACAGGTGCTTCATTTCACTATTTTATCTGATCCCACTCTTTTTTATTTCCTTTTTCCATGGAGGAAAAGCTAGCGAGAGTTCTGAGTTGTTTTGTTGCCTTTTTGCACTGTATGACTCATAAAGTTAGAAAAGCAGCCTGAAATTTGGGAGGTTAGTACTTAAGTAAGCATAGAAAAATAACTTTTTTTAACTGTCTCACAGTAAAAGTAGTCATCAGCAAAACAAGAGGTGGCCCTGGGGTGACAATAGCACTGTGACGAGCCTGTGAGGTGGACATTCTGGAAAATGCTTTATGTCTGTATGTCACTGAGCAAATGGAAAGGTCCAGTTTGTTGTAGTGCTGTGAAATCAGAATGTTTTAGCGATACAAGAGAAGGATTTCCCAAAAATAAAAGTTAAAGCCTAGTCCCTTTGAAGTCAGAGTCTTGATCTTGTTGGTATCAAACAGAGCAGACGAGAGCCTATTTTTTGGGCTTATAGGTACTGAAAATTACTATGCAGTGCCGTATCTACACGTATTTTATATATATTCCATTTACTAAAATGAGGTACAACAATGAAATCCTGTTTGTAAAATACTTGGATTAATTTTGATTTCGGAAGTAGTTTTTGAAGTGCCTTTTTTTGGCACTTGCCACAAATACTCCAAAGCTTAGTTTTCCATTGCTTTCCTTTTCTAGAGAGTCAAAGATTTTCTTCCTCTCATTGATATTTTCATATTTGCAAAACATCCATTACTGCAGCGTTTAAAGCCAGTTGAGATGTTTGAGGATGTTCTTCAGTCGTACTGGAAACAGCCATGTCTTTTTTGCCTTCATTCAGTTTTCCCACTTTGCATCAGTAGCCTGATAAAGTTGCGACACTTTGCGCCTCTGATGTAACTTTTATCTCGGGCAGTTCAGTTCCGTAGGCTTCCTTGACACAAGTCTGCGTGGCACAGATATTGAGAAGTTGGCTCATTTGTCTGTCTTCTTTTGCAATGAAGTTCTTCCTTAAGGAACTTTCCAAATGCTGGATAATATAAACCATTGTGATATATAGAGAGTTCTTTGAAACTTTACTGATTGAAATCTGTCCTTCAAACAGAATGTGCCTACAGCCCGTGGGCATGTCTGTGCCGTGTCTGAAACAAACATAGAAGACAAGCTCATAAGAGTTTCTGAAATACAAGCAAAGCCTATCTTTAACATTGTGTCACAGAACAGGTATAGAAGAGTTTCCTAATTCATGCTATTTTCTTCTGTGCAGTGTTTAAATTAGATTATCTGTAATTCTTGCTTTTACCGTGGGACCCTTTCAGTAGCAGACAGTTTGCTTCAGGTAATGCTGTGAGGAGACAGGCAGCCTCAGCTCCTTCTCCACAGGGTGCTGCAGGGGCCCGGAGAGGCCCAGTGCCCTGCAATGCAGTAGGGAGCCTCTTTGGCCACTGTGGCTGAAGCTCAGAGCTGCCCTGCAGCTTTGGTGTTCAGGGCACATCCTGCCTGCATAGCACCTGCCCTCACCCTCCTGCCGGTCCCCAGGCACCCCTCCCTTCTCCTCTCTCTCCCTGTAGGCTCTTTCCAGCTGCTGCCACAACCACAGCATGCAGGCAGACTCATCCTCTCCCTTTGCTCCCACCCTCCCTTTTGTGGGCCACCGAGAAAGCTCCATGCCAACAGCAGGTTTGGGGTCTGTCTGTGTCTGGGAGCACTGCAGTCAAGCCTAGAAGATGTAACTGCATCTCAGCTAACTCCATAGGTAGACTCTTGGCTGTGACTGTTGTCATGCCTCAACCTGGTTTATGTTTTGAACACCTTCAGCTATCTTGTTGCATCTCAAGTCAAGCTGCGTATGGCCATGTTTGAGTGTGTGTGACTGTGTGCATGTGCGTAGACTTCTTTAGGCTGGTGCTGCAGGTAAAACTGCACTGCGGCCACTACTAACTTGTGTCTAGGAGCCATATATCACTATTTTCTCTTAAGCACGTATCACTCTTTCCAATGCAATTTTAAATGTTGACAATTCACCTAGACTGAGTTGTTCTCCCCTAGTCTTTTCTCCTTGTATTTACAAAATTGTTAGGTGTGCTGACTAGGCTTCTCAGCTCATCTGTGTCTTTAAGAGCCCTGCCTCTGCCAGTGCTCAGGAAGCCCGCGGTTTTGCTTGGGCAGAGAGGCAGCAAGGAGAGCTGGAGCCCTGCGGGCTGTCTGTGCTCCCTGCCTCTCTGCCTGGTGGCTGCAGAGGGCTGGCAGCCAGGCCGAGCAAAGCTTCAGCCTAGTCAGCAATATTGGCCCTTCAATCTCCATTTCTTCTCTTATAAATACACTTAAGCTGTAAGTGGACTATTAATTTCAAGTCGTACTGGCTGATACTACGCGTTTGATTTTTTTAAAGAGGCTGTGTTTGGGAATAAGTTAGAATAAATTGGCAGGCTTCATTTGCCTCTCAGTATTTGCAATTGTTATTTCAAGCCACATCTAAAAAAGCGTAGGCCAGCAAACTTAAAGCTCATCCTTGCAATTTGTCCTGCATATCGTAAGTCCATTCACTTATTGCAGGTGGAAGCCACTGGGTCTCAGCACTGGAGCAAATTTAAGGGGATTCTGTGGAATTTCTGAAAACATGTGGTGCACCCCAGGCAACATGTTGCATAAGGGGGTTGCGCAATCCCAAACTGCCTAATGTCTGTCATGATTTGTATACCTTGCCTTTCTGTTCTACCTGCCTTTCCACAGCTGTGGGTAAGAATCTGTACTTACTTTTCGACAAATGAGAAAATAAGACTTGACGTGTTGAAAAAGGCAGTGCCTTTTTTGTACGGTCTGTGCTGTCTGAAATCAGTGACTGCAGGTAATGCCTTCCAGGCAGCGTAAACTTTAGTAGGTGCACTCTGTGCTCCACATGGCCCTTGAAGGAGCATCAGACCTACCTCTTCAAGATGAGCATGAGCAGATGCATTCTGTACATACTCAGAATATTTGGGCTAGCAGAAGTAAACTGCGGGCAAGGGATGAAGACCTAGAAACCATTTATTGTCTTGCTGCTGTATGCTACTGATAATCAAATGTTCATAGAGTCCCTGCTAGTACCAAGAGCACCTGCTTCTGAAGTACAGGTACTCCTGGGAGTTAAATGGTTTGACTGATGCCATTTGCTGCTTGGCCTGAGAGAGAAGAAATTAAAGCCACAGATGTGGTAGGAGGTGTGTGAAATGTTTGCAGGTGAAGAGGAAATGATTCTGAATGTTTTAGCTTTCGTAGTCACCAAAAAATAATGAATGAACCCTTTTCACAGTTTTTGTTTGAAAAACAATCCTTTCAAAGTTTAAATGAAACTACTTGAGAAAAAAAATGAAAAGGTTCTTTATTTGAAACTTTCGTGTGAACATTCATCAGCTAAATGTTTGTTTTAAACTTCGTATTAATATGGATTCAGTGGTGGTGAATCAGACAAAACAGAAGTGGACAATTTCACTCAAACATCATAGACCTTAAAGGCTATGCTAAATTCCAGTGAAGTAATTCCTCTTCTAGTTCCAGTCACAAATGACCCTTTATTGCTGCTTTCTGCTCAAAACACCTCTTTTAGGCCATCTGCATATTACCCTTCATAGTGTAAGTGTCGTGATTCCCTGGGGTATCTCTTCCCCTATCATTTTCTGCCTAATTCCATTTTAATGGCTTTAAATACATTATAAAAATCTTATAATGGTAGGTGTTAGATTGTAGTCTGTTTGTAGCAGTACATCCCAGGCAAAGTCTTTTGTGCCAGTTTGCAAGGATCAAAAAAATTGTTTTCAATTTCAGTGTCTTTATGCAGAGCACTTGTTGAATTGGGCATTCTCCTGATTTCATTGGAATTATGAGGTGTAACTGAGAGTGTGTTTGGCTCCTATCACTTAAGGCAGTCAGCACCATTAATTGATAATCTTGGGAAGTTATTTATTCTGGTCTTTAGGACACAGTGGCATTACTCACAGTGATGCAGTGAAATGCTTTACTTGTTGATTTTTAAACCACTAGCTGCAGTTGCTATCTTTTTTAGAATTTAGAAAGCACTGTGCTGAGTATTTACAAATTTCACAGAACATTTTGTTCTCTGATTTAAATCCTGCATACCAAGCGTCTGCCTGGGGCAAAGACAAAAGAAGTTAGCTTTGATACTCCAAAACTGGTTGAATAAATCCTGTGCAGCTGGCCTGCGTGAAATGTGCCCAGTGACAGCAAGCTGCAGAGAGGATTCAGAGGGTTAGGAAGAGCTCTGTGCCTGTCAGATGCTAGGAGTGTTTTATTGCTTTTGCTGTGAAGGGCAATAACCTGTAGGTATCCATACTGCTCAGTATTAAGTGTGCGAAGTGGTGATTGCCATGTGGTTCCCTCAGGCATATATGGGGACAAAACTGATGCAAAAGTGTGCAATATTGCCGCCTTCGTATGTTTATACATGCTTTGATGTTTTCCAACTTTGGAACTGTGGTTAAAGCCTCAAAGGGAATCTGTGAGTCTGCAGCAGCTGAGAATATGTTTCTAGCACTGGACGTTCCTGTGTGGTTGTGTGAATGTCTCTTCATTGGTGAGGAAATGGCATTGTCTAGCCTGTACTGCAGTGTTTGTCAAGGGAAATTCTCGGAGACTTATTTAAATGGGCAAGCCAACACAGTACAATTTACACTTGTGTGTACTTGTGGATGAGATGCCAGTAACTGTTATGGATTGGAGACTATTTTCCTGCCTGTGCTATTCTCTCCTTCAACTATCTCTGCTTTGCTTCTTTTTGTAATATAACTCAGCTGAGACATGGTCCCAAGGGGAAAGTGACTTAAACAAATCTAAATCTCAGAAAGTCATGAATTAAAAGATGTACAGTTCAGGAAAATAAATTTTGGAATACAAAGTTCTGAAGGCTGTGACCGGTTCACGTGAGCATCTTGTAGCAAGGTCATGTTTTCCTCTGATAGTGCATCGACAGGAATTTGGAAAGCTTGCTTTTACTCGTGTTGTGTGAGCAGAGTGCTTTTGGCATTGCTCTGCAGTGCCGCCTTTGTGAATCCAGCTCCATTCTCAGGCTCCAGAGAGCTTCCACGTTCTCCAGAAACAGGCAGAAGAGCAACTGCAAGGAGTGAGACCAGATTACAGAACTGACCTTTAGAGCTCAGAACAGCAGAACTCAGAAAAGAAAAAACATAGAGGCTTTCATCAATACAAGCATTTATCAGTAATACACTAACAGGGACTTAAAAAAGAGATCTGTATGCATTGGGTCATAAACCAACTTCTAGCAAAATGAGATAAGAAGAAGATTTTCCTTGGAGCCAGTTTGGCCAATAGCTGTTTCTGGCAGGGGTTTTTTGCGCTCTTCCCATGTCATTTTGTAGTGGCCATACATTGACATAATGCACTGGGCTATGTGGACCACTGGCCCGAGCAAGTGCATGGCAATTCTTACGATGCCTGTGCTGAAAGACTTCTCTTAAGGGACCTTGACAGGGTTTGATTTGATTTGTTCCAGAATGGGATCGCCCTTGTTCCTGTTGATGCATGTTCATGATCTGGACTCCAGGACTCAAGCAGGACTGAGGGACACATCTTGTCAGGCAACGGTAAGATTGTGTTACCTGTGTAGAGAAGGATGTTGAAGTCTGGTATATGTAGCTTGTGACTTTCAGCGATTTGGTCTGAAGCAAGGGACAGGAAGGTTTCTTTTCTGTTTTTTGAAGGAAGATCAGTGCAGAGCAAAGAGAGGAGGTGAAAAATCCTTAGGAAAACCAAAAAGAGAAGAGAAGCAGCACTGAGAGTAGGCCAAATCTTTTACTGGTGTATATGAGCATTACTCATATAACTTCAAGAGAGCACATGCTTTAACTGAGCATGTACCAGCTGAGGACTTGGCCCATAATGTCCTTTATAAAGCTCTGATTCCTCCCCCAATAGTTTTTCCCTCCCTCTTCAAAGAGGCACCTGTTGTTGGTGGAGTTGGTGATGATACTGGATTAGTGCACATGCGGTCAGCCTGCTTGGCCTCGGCCCTTTGGACCCAAAATGAACTCCAGCTGCTGTTGCCCAGAGCAGGTGCTTCATTCAGCCCTAGCAGCTGTTTGAATGTACACTGTCATGGCCAAGAGGAGGGGGTAGGTCTTCTGAAGTACCCAGAGGAAGAGTTGATCAGCAGGAAGGAAGGAAAAGGGAGTGTGCCACAGAGATCTGATTTTTATACCCAGCATTTAGCAGACAAAACTTGTTCTAGTGTTTCCTTGTAGAAATAGGAAATAGTGGCTGTCACTCTGCATGCACTGAGCCTGCACAGCACCATGATGGATGATGGTTCCCAAAATGAGGTTGAGTGACCACTAAAAACCAGCAGGGCTGTGACAAATGATTGATCTCTAAACTGCCAAACCTGTATTGTCAGTTGAAGATACGATACAGGTACATGGCGGTGTGTGAGAAGTTTTGAGGGCTGGTAGTGTTTTACAGTTGTTCAGTGTTTGGAGTCATTGGTTTGAAGCTCCAGTGAGTGGCCTGGCAAAAGTGAGATTAGGCGCAGAACAGTGTACAGGCTAATAGTCTGCTACATATGATAGCTTGGGCTTCACACTCGCACTGCCAAAGCCAGCAGCAAGGGAAGAAAACAAAAGCAGAGATAATCTGGGGTTATGAAGCAGCCACAAGGGACAGTGTCAGGGAAATGGAGGGTGAGGAGACAATGTGGGGGCATAGAGAGATGTGGATGGTTGGGAGGTAGCAGCCAGAGTTTGAGGAGGGGGCACAGACAGCCCATGTCGGAGGCAAAGCAGCAGCAACCCAGGGTTAGAGTGAAGGGAACAGGACAAGGATGCAGGTTTCTTGGGGTAAGGGAATCATGACCTTCAAAGGGAAGAAGACAGCTTAGAGTAAGGGCAACCCAGATCTGCAGCAGGAGGTACTGGGGGAATGTCTTGCAGAGAAGGGGGTCTTACAGTGTAAGTTGTTCAAAGTTGTTCCCATTGGTGGCCTCACAACCAGTCCCTTCCAAGCCCCTTCCCGCTTGCCTTCAACTTATTCCCCTTGGACTGTTCTCACTGACCCAGGAGAGGTCTCTGTGCAGTCCTGTGCTCTCTGATTTTTCACATGCTGCCAGCAACAGCTCTCCTGGCCTCCCTTTCCATGAGCTCCTCCTCTTTTGGCTGTGCCTGCGTATGTCACTGTCAGCATTAATACCGAATTTAATGTGACTCCTTAGGGTCCTGTCTTCTTACCTATATTCACTAAAGTTACCAGTATCCTTCCAGTTTCTCTGATAACCTGCATGTGCACTTTGTATCCCTACCCTGTGCATGGTTTCAGTCATGTCCCATCAGCCAGGCTTTTCATTCTGTGTATCTTTGCTGATTGCTCAACCAAGTTCCCACTGAACCTCCATAATGAGGGGTAAATGCTAAGCAAGGACATTTCCCTGTGTAGCTATAAAAGGATTATTCAGGCATATTTCATTACAGCATGGCCTAAGAACAGGAGAAAAACATGAATATTGGAGGCCTCTCTTTGTCAGGAAATGGGATTTCCGCAGGTGCTCAGTTGCAGATGCTCTGCATGCTTCTAAGGCTTGGCACATGGCATTGCTAAATCCTGATTCAGGATGCAAGAATGTCTCATGACCCCTGCCATGTAAACTGGTGTCTGGCCATGTTTGGAAATCAGCCGTCAATGATGACAGTAGACAAGTATGGATGAAATGAGCAGCTTGGCTTCAGCACTAAGCAAGACTTGTTAAACATTGTAAATACAGATGTCCAATTCATATTTTGAATAATGAATATTATGACCTTTTCTGTAGCATGTGGTAAGAAGCTGGCTCATCTTTCTTCGCCTCCTTGCTGCCTTCCCAGGATTTGAAAGTGTGACAAAGTATTTCATCCCTTTACAGGATTAGGTAAGATTGGTAACCATAATTCTTGTATAGAATTACATAGAAATACTCTAGACAGCCAAATATATTGATTTAAGATCATCTATGTGGTGGCAGGGAAGTTGTTTCCATTTTGGTTTATCCACTTCTTGGATTGGTCAGGTTATCCAGCTGACTTCAGTTGTTCGTTCTTTCGGACGAAAACCTACTCCTGCTGGTACAGGCATGTACAATTTCTGTCACATTGTAGCTCTTCTGTCAGGTATTCCTCCTATTTGTATTGCTTCTACATGAAAATTAAGGAATTAGAGAAATAGCACCAGGAACTGTGCTATGAATTAAATTCTCAAGGCTGTTAAGGAAATAGATGCATTAGAAATAGGGGGTTTCTGTGCTCATTCTGTGCTCACATGCCTTGGACATGTCACTGTTATACATGGAAAGAGACATCACACATGACTATTACAAACGCCTGATGTACATTTGTGCGAGGGGAGGACATCCTCTGATGTGCTCCTGGTTACTGTCCCTAGTTTTTTGCCACTTTCAGTAAATTACAGTTCACTCGTGCTGCTGTGGGTTTATCAGCAATAGTTCCGCACTGTCTCCTTATCTGCCTGGTAGCATGGCTGGATGATACACACACCCATTGCTGCTTCACTGATGATGAAGTGGCAGGTGTTGCCCTGGCTTCTTCCTCTGTTCTTCTCTTCCTCAGCTTCCTTGCACTGTGGTATGGCTCGACAAAAATGGAAGTGCAACTTTCTACTCCTTTTGGAGTAGTAAACTTTTTTTAAAACAACAAACCAAATGCCATTCTCAGAGTGGCCCGAGATCTGTATTTAAGTGTGGCAGCACATTTAATTTTGTTTTCCAGAGATTTTTTACCACCTACATGTGGATAAGAATTTTTTGAAGTGCCTGTTTCGTGCTGATTTAAATGTAATTACGTACTGAGGAGCTTTGCGGATTTGAGCCATTTCCAAAAGATGTGTGGCAACGTCCAATGTCCTGTCTGGTGAGGAATAACAGAGTGAAGCACTTGGGGTGTAGTAAGTCATAACTTACTAATTGCTGGATTAAGACTAAGGAAATAAAGAGCTTTTTAGCAGGCCTCCATGTTTTGGGGATCTGGAGAACAGAGGGTTTTACTTTGTATGAGGCCCATGTTATGCTGTGCAGGAATTCCCAATTCAGGGTCAAAAATACTGAAAGTGCCCTCTTACCATACAGCTGACAATTAGCTTGCTGCCAGTAGGAAAAACAATCATTAAGTGGTGAGTGAAAGTAGCGTCAGAAACAGACCTTGACAGAGTGGTAACGTACAGTTAGACCGAGTGACATTCTTCACACCTGCTGTGGTGCATAACAGTAGCTGGCTGACTTAACCCGTGGCACTACAAGCAGAGCATTGTGCTGTGACACAGCCTGGACAGCGATTGAATTACACACCGATTAGGTCTTCGGCTTCTCTCTGTCAGTGTGGACAATGAAGAATCAGAGAAGTGGACATGAGAGCTTTAGCAGGCCTTGTGCTCTCGAACAGAGGAGGATTAGTTTGTAAATGGTAAATTGTGTTGGGGCCAAGAGTCGTAAAACGGAGCTCTTGCCCTTCTGCTGCCTCAAAGGCACAAGCTTTGCAGAAAACTCCTTCTCCCCCCTACTTCTACTGACTGCTGTGATCAGGGGAGGGGTGGACATGTGGAATCTGCTCCTCCTTTTCTCTATCAAAGAAGGAAAAAGACACTGGTACATTTGTACAAATTTTGCCCCTCACTATCTCTTACTGTCTTTTCTTGGAAAGGGCATGAGGTTAATCCGTCTTCTACCATTTCCACAGGCATGCAGATTTGCCTCTCACTGAGGTGCTGCTGGCTGCTTCGCTGCCTGGTAGAGGGTGTCTCTAAGACCTGATTTAACCTGAAGCGTACGCTTTCTCAGGAGGTCTGCAACAGGGCTGAAGAATTGCAAATATTGCATCCTTTCCCTCCTGTTATCTGCCTCCACATGACTGCAGTGCCTGTGCTGTGCTCTCAGCTCACTCACCCTGAAACGCTTCTTGTGATGAAGGTTTGTACTGAGCTGGTACAGAGTGGACTTTTCTTTTGGTGGCAGTATCCTTTGTTGCCATGTCATTCACAGAGAAGATGGGTTTATCCTTGCCTTTATTCCACTGGGACCAGCTGCTCTACACACAGGAGCCAAAAGTGGCAAATCTTCTATATCCTCTTTCAATTTTCAGTTGAAGGTCTACATCACATGAACTTCTTGGGTTTTTTGGAGAGGTAAAGCTTTTTTTTAAAAAAAAAACACATTGAACCTAAGTTGGAGAAACAACTGCATCGTGTGGCTGATACAGTACATGGGAGTACAAAGCATTCCCATTCCATCTGGTCTTGCACATTCACTGCCTGAACCTATTAACTGTGATGGCTGTTAGGCATGAGTGTAGACCCAGAGATGGCCAGGACTAGTTTGCCATGCAAACATTTATCTGGTGGCTCCATCCTATTTTCTAGAACCAAAGATTTCACTGTGATAAAGTGGACATCTTAAAGCATTGTAGGAGATAGGGGGATGTAACTGGAGTTTGCCAGTAAATAACAAAGTATATGATCAGTGGAAATATGACCTTCTTAATCTGTAACTACAAAAAAGAAAAGGACAGTCTTGAAAATCCAGCGATCTTTCAAATCATCTTAAGGCATATTGACCCTGAATCATCACAGTGAAATTCAACAGGGGTGTTCCTATTAGAGATTTAAGAATATAGATGTGGTTGAATACATGGAAAACTGTATCTTATTCCAGTTATCTTTATTACTGTAATAAATTATACTAACTCTCTCTCCCTACAGACCTTATCTCATCTGTTTATAGTGTTGGCATTTATTTTGTTTTGAGCTGGGAAGCAATGCATACCTAGATACTGTACGATTGTAAGAGGCTTTATGAGTATACCATTTAAAAAGAATTGCTTGTCGTCTGGTTACTAGTTTGAACTGAGAAAAGATACTTACATTTCATACTCCTGAAAGCAGCAGCAGATTTGCTATAATACACCAGTGCAGAGTAATTTGCTCATAAACTATCAGTTCCAGAAAACTCCCAAATCTCTTGCACCTATTTTCTCTAATAGGTGACAAATCCTTAGTACCTCCCAAAAGCTGTTCACAAGTCTGTAGAGTATGAAGGCTTTGCTTTGGTTCGTTTTTTTTAAAGCTCAGTAAAAAATTATGAATGAGATAAATTCAGCTGTTGCTCAACATAGTCACTACTGATACCTGATAGTTCGTTTTCAGAATTGGAAAATAAGAGCTATTCTAAGTAGCCACTGTTGGTTTTAACACTATGGAATATTTCAAAGGTAAGTTTTAAAGAAAAAAAATGAAAAACAGTCATTCACTAGTGCTGATACAGGAATGACAGAGGTTAATACCACTGACATCATGTTGGAACTGTATAGCATTTTGTTAATGGTTATTAATGCCCTGCTGCTGGGAGACAGACAGTGCCAGCTGCCAGTTAGTGTGGTGCCTCTCTGTGGGTGTGCTTAGGCCTCTGCTTGGAAAGGAGAGGGGCATGAGGCAGGTTCAAGTCTGCTCCCTGCCTAGTCATCCCTCCACTGAAACAGGAGGAGAGGAGATACTGAGAGAAGGTAGTTACAGTGCCTTGCTCCTGTCTCTGCTGACTTCAGAACAGGTCTCGGAGAGTGAAGCAGGAGCAGGAAACATCTACAGAGCCACATCCAGAAGGCACTGAGGACTTGTGTTCAATTCAGATCTTCAGGACTAAACTCAAGATACACATCTTCTGGAAGAAAACAGCCAGAAATTCAGACAAACATGCATGGAAATGATGCCAGTAGGCGTGGGGAAGAAGCCTAGGTTCATGTAAGGGAGCCTTAGAGCTTTGGACATCAGGGGAATGAAGTCAGAAATAGTATAGAATGAAGGAAAAAAGCCCTTGAGAGGAAGGGGAAGGAACTTTGTAATGGCAGAATGATGATGGATGTAGAGCAATTAATTAGCTTTGACTACATCATGTTCCTTGTACATCCAGATTTGTAGGTTTAGCTGCCTCACTTGGGGCTAGCTGTTACTTTGTGTAATACCTTTGAATTTCATCCACCATAAGGGAATGAAACAGATACAGAAAGGCGCAATACGTCAGTGTAGCATATCAAATTGAGAAAGGCATTTTTAGCAGTCTGTACTGAACACAGGTTTAAGCCAGCATTAGATTATTCCTTAAGTGTATTGTTGTTATGACAAATCTGAAAGGAGCTAAAAGCATTTCAGTAGATGAAAAAAAGAAACTTTTATTTCCTTTCCCACAGCCTGGACCTGAAATGGGATTGCCAGCCAGGTTTACACAGCCTGGCCTTGTACCACACAAGCACCCTCTGGTGAATGCAAGTGGAACATGTGGAGATCAGTTGTGAGTCCTGTGGGAGGAACTGACTCACCAGGCCCCTCCAAATCATTCAGCTTCTAGATCTCTTTAAATGCTGGTGCAATGTAACCTGAATAATACACTAAGATTGTTTAGCAAAGAAATGCCTGATGGCCCAAGAACATTTTGATGATAACTGCTGCCTGATGTGCCACACAGGCTATTGTATTCTCTTTCATGCTAAGAAAAAAATAGTATATCACTACTTATGAATGTTTTCTAAAAGGGAAGATGAGTGTTCGATTGCATGAACCTCAGGTCTGGGGACACAATTTCATTTTAAAACCCATTAATTTTGCACAATGATTAATTATTAGAAATAAATGGAAACATGCATGTTGTACATGTACTCTCCAATTATGTAGCCTAATACTTGAACACAATGATTTGTATGGACATTTTATTTTCTCTGGCCACTTTTACAGATAGAGTTGCCCATACAAAGAGTTTTCAGTCAGTTGCCTTATCTTCAGTGCAACATCCTGAGCTCAACTAGCAGGAGCAGCAGACCAAGGGGAGCAGTTATTCCCCTCTGCACAGCATCGTGAGAGACGGCATCTGAAGTGTTGTGTACAGTTTTGGTCTCCCCTATACAAGAAAGACATTGTCAGAGTGGAACGGGCCACCAAGGTGAGGGGCTGCAGCCTGTGATACACCAGGAGAGAACTGAGCTTGTTCAGCGTGGAGAGGTGCTCTCTCTCACTGTCCACAACTACTTGCTGGGAGGGTGCATGGAAGATAGTCTTGTCTTGGACAGGATGAGAGCCAAGAGGCCCAAGTTGGAGCAAGGGAAATTCCAAGTAAGTGCTAGACAAAATATTCCCAAAGAGCATGCTAGGCTTTGGAGCAGGGGCCCAGAGAGGAGGTGGCATCTCTGTCTTTGGAGATACTCAGAATTTGACTGTACAAGCCCTGAGCAACTTGGTCTAGCATGGCTCTACTCTAATCACCAGACTAGAGACCACTGGAGGTCCATGCCAACCAGTATGTGTCTGTGGCTCTGTGATAGTATTTTGAAATTAAAAAGATAAATGGAACTATTTGCAGAGGGTATTTTTTTTCCTGTGTTAATTCATAGTGCCTTGAATTCCATGTAAATGGAGAACTTTCTAATGGAGCTTGCTTTGTGAGCAGTTGATCTGGCATAGAGTAGATTTGGGCATGCGCTGGCATGAAACAATTGCAAAGCCAATAATGCAACTACATGTAGTTAACAGTGCTTTCGGGTTTTTTTAAAGCCTATTTCAGCTACAAGCATCTTCCATAGTAACTTTTCAGTGCCATGATAACTGCAGTTAAATTGTTTGTCCAGTTTTAAGGATTTTCTTTAATGGTAGCTAATTAAAATAGTTCATGTTGTTCTTTCCAGTAGGTCAGACTTCTCCTATAATTATTACAAAAATTTGCAAGGAAAAAGTTGGGTAACTCCAAACATGACTCTTTTGAAGAACTTCAGAGTGAAAGTAACATTGGAATTCTGTATTTCTTCAAGAAAATAGGCTTTTACTCATTAACCTCTAATCTTTGATTACTCTCTTACTCTGTTGGTAAATAATATTTAGAAGATTTCAGTTGGAGGGACTCAAACCTGACTTTTCATTTGCATTTCAAATCTCTGCAAATCAAACAAAAGCAGAATGAATCTAGGGAAGCCTCCACTCATCCCAGCATAATCAGCGTAGTGCACTTTGGTGCAGGGTGGCCCCCACGACCCAACATATTTCTAGGTTTTGCCTCACTTGACATTTTTCTTTTGGTGGGGGCGGGGGGAAGAGGAGAATTTGGCTTTAACAGTTAGTCTCTTGTTCTCAGTAGACTATTTTGGGGTAATCATCAAACTTGTATTTTGCACGTTATATTTTCTTAGTCATTCAGATAATTGTTGTATCACAGATAGTACTGGCACAAAAAGGCAAGGTCAAAGGACACTAGTAGCAAAACTGGAGGATCATTACCCCTGACCTTATTGCTTCAAAAAAAGAGGAGCAACTTTATGTAGATTCATATTTTCTGTGCTAATGTGCAAAGTCCTAAGCTGACTAAAAAAAACCCCCTCAAACACAACAAACCATTTTGTTGGCTTTTCCATTGTCTATGGTCATTGTGTGTTGAGCAAAGACAGCAGAAATAGTTAACTAGTCCTGTCCCATAGTAGGGGATGTTACTTACAATTAACCCAGCTACAGGTGACTCCTTTTATTCTCCTCTCCCAAACGTCTCACAGATGAGGTTCACCTGAACCTTCTCCACCTGGAAACCAGTCTGAGGCAGTCCCCTGACTTGGTGTTTCATATCTCAATCTGTTCTAATTCTGGGACTATAACTGTAAAGGAGAATGGACAGATCAGGGAACAGAAATTTGGTTGAGTGCTCTTTGCAAAGAGGTGAGACAGAGCTGCTTCATGAGCTGTGTTTTGTGCAGTATGAGAGCGCCGCTCCTGAGCGCAGCCCCAGCCTCCCTGGCTGAGCTGGCTGCAGGTGTGGGCAGAATTGCTGCAGCCAAGGTAAAAGGCAGTAGGGGGGAAGGGAGAGATATAGTAGCTTTCTGGGAAGAGCAGTAGGAGAGGTTGAGACTTGTGGAAGGTGCACTAGCTGAAGTGAACTCCACTGATGTAGAGTTTTTCACAGAGCAGCAATGAGACTTTAAAAGGTACTTTCATCTTAAAGTGATAATCAATGAGTACAAGGTCATTTCTGATGGATAAAATGGCAGTATAGCTGGGGTGGGGGTTATTTTTGGGGGTTGTGGGTTTGGGTTTTTTTTGAGTGTGAGGAAATATGGTAACAGATTCTGATGCCTTTTATTATGCTTATAATGCACATAACTGAACCTTGAAACTTAATTTGTTGTTCTGGAGTTGTAGCTGGTGAAAGGGAAGTTAAAAGTAATTTCCAGTCTGCTCTATCACAGATGAAGGTCTTAGAGAAGAGCAGTCAGGTATGCTCCAATGCACTGAGACTTTGGTGCTTCTCCTGGGTCTTGTGTTATGAGTCTGTTTAAAGTAGTTCGCTTCTTTCAGGTTTTGACTATGTTGGCATTTCCCTCTGCTGCCAGAGTGGTATCTGTCTGGAAGTTAATTATCCTTTATTTGTGTAAACATGAACTGCTTGTCTGGAAACCTGGGTGGAATGGTTGAAGTCGTATGCCACAGGCTGGTTATCAGCATGTGTAACTGCTATGTACAGAACTGTACATCAAGCTATTTCTGGCTGAGTCTTCTGGGTTTTTTTTGAGCTGAATTCTGTTTATTGACCCTAATGTGTGTGTGTGTGGGGGGGTCCGCCTTCTTTGAAGGAGAATAGGACTTTTGAGTTGGTCAAGACAGCAAAAACTAGTGAAGGCTTCCTTGTGATATATCACTTGTATGTTCACTGTAGAGATGAGTAACTCCCTAACCTGAAATCATGTATGCCAAGGTAACCTCTTCACTAGCTCTGCAAGAGCAGCAGCATAAAGCTCACTAATTATTAAACAGACTTTTAGGAGTAAAGTCATTATACCTTTCTCCTAGAAGCAGGTAGTATCCTAAATGTCTTCACTTAAGCAACTCTAGGAGTTTTAGTATGAGAAATGCTGAGGAGAACTTGTTTTCCTGCTTTTCTTCCCCCCTTCTTACAAAACTCTGAAGGACTTGCACTCCTGTTACTTCATGGGAGGTGTTCTAATTCAGCATAGGCTTTTATATGAGGACAGGTTTACAGAGTTGTGTTGCCAAATTGATAATATCAGAGGAAGGTATAACAGCATAAGGAAAAAATAAAGCTGAACACCTCTTAATTAAAGGTGCAAACTGCAGATATGAACAAGCTGCAAAGCTATTCACACTGTGAAGGAAACGAATGGAACTTATTTCATTGAGAGCTGAAGATGTTAAATAAACACCTTGTGTGGAAGGGATCCAGCCAAACACTGGGCATGGGTCTTGGCTGCTGGGGAAGCAGGTGGTGCTCCAAAGCTTGTTTTCTATAGGGGGGCACAGTATAGAGTGAATGGGCTTATAAACATGAAAACTTCAGTCACATGCCTCTAAAGAACATCTCTTCAGCTTGTACCCATTATAAACAAAGCGGATTAAAAGGGGAAGAATTGAAGGACTTTCTTAAAGTAGTTAGATATCTGGAAACAGTCAAATGAACCAGACTTGTCCTACGAAAAGAATGGTGTAATAAGTCAAACTTGTAGGCTAGCATAAGCATCTGTCTCTGAATCTGCACATATGCCATCATCAAATTGCAGAACAGGGTTCGTAAGAACAGTGCAAGATTTTGGTTAGTAAGGCTTAAGGAGGAGGGCAGCTCCTTGTCTTCAGAGACTGCTTTCTTTTTAAAAATAGAGAGCTTATTTTCCACTGCCACAACCCTGTGGCAATTGGCAGTGCTTCAGCCTGATCTATGAACTTAAAACACATTTGATCTGTATGATGGTGCTTACTGCCAGGTCCTGCCACTCCACCTGAATAACTATAACATGCTCATAAATCAGGGGAGAGCATTCCTCTGTGACACCATCCCAAATGTCCTACTGAGCCGAAGCCTGTGTTAGCCATCAATGCCTCTTACATAAACATGTCATACTTTAAAGTAGGGTCTTACAAAAAGCACAAACAATATACTGGCATAGAGCGGCCACACAAAGTCAAGAGCTGTTAAGTGGGGGGAAGAGGAGGAGGAAAATCTCTTGATGATAAATATATCTTTACCAGATACATGTGGAAAGAAAATAGCTAAGCCTAGGTTACATTCCTTTCCAAGTGAAATAGTCCAATGTGGAAATGGTTGTCTTATTCCTTGTAAAACTTTGAAGTTAGAAGTCACCAGCAAAATAATGGCGCAGGAAACTTTGACTTTCGTTGCATTCACTTCAGCCTGGTCAGTGACTCTGCCCCATGCCTTGTGCATCACTGTTTCTTGCTTAACAAGACCTGCGTGCTGGATCTTTGTGCAAGATTAGTTGTTGTTCTGATCTTAAAATGGTGTAGTTAAGAAGCATGAAGGATTTCTTTAGAGGACCACTTGAAACCCTCTGTCACATGCCATGAGGTTATGTATCTAGATCTTCAAGTAGTCTGTGTATCTGATTAGGCAGTAAAAAAGCTGGTTTGCATTTGGTCCGCTATAGAAGGCTGAGTAAGAACTATGGCTTGGTCCTGTATGTGCATTCAAAACTACTTACTAAGTCTCGCTTAAAGTCACCTTGTCCTCTGGTGCCAACATTGTGGCTGGTAGTTCCCGCCTACTTGATCTTAATCCTTGCACAAGCTGATGCCAATTTTAGGCATGGTGGGAGAAATGTTAAGGAGCATCTCGGGCACACCTTCGTTATAGTGCACAGCTGACTGACTTGTAAAACTCATGTGTTTGTGTTGGTGCAGCCTTTGATCTGAATCGGTAAGGAAAGTGCTCCCAACCACAGCAGCTGGAACACACACAGCCAAAAGTGACACTGGGCTGTAAACAGTGGCTCCAACCGTCCTTGTCAGATGGGTCACAAATCACAGGGGCTGACAGGTGCCTGTGCTGGTGTCCTGCACTCAGGCTGTGCTGTGGTGTGGAGCAGCAGGTAGGAAACCTGCGTGGTGGGTGGCCAGCTTGTGAATTCAGTACAAATAACTCAAATTCTCTGCTCAGGAGCAGCCTGTTGCACAACTCGGTGCAGAAATAGAAACATTGCTTTTCTTTAATGTGGGCTGATGACTGCTTATGCTCTGACTTCAGGGTGGGTTGGCAGCACCATGTAGCTGCACTGCAAAGGAGGGGTTTATTCTGCATCTCAAAGCAGAGCTGCTCAGACAGGTCCAGCAGCCTTGGTCAGACTAGTGTTTCTGTATAAACCATAAACTGCGATCTTGCTGTTTCCGCTAGCACTTCCCTCAAATATAGGTGTCTTTAAACTTCTGCCACTAACAAACTGGCATTAGTAGCTTGTAGTTGGAAACAAACTGTTACTTTAAAACCAGTTCTACACTCTGTAACAGTCATGATAACCTTAAGGTTAAGTGGTAGTGTTAAGGCGAGTGCTTTCTGTGGAACACAAAACTGAGCCTGCAGTTCCCCAGTTGCTCATACTGGGATCCTGCCTTCAGCACACAGGTTTCTTTCCCAAGGAGGGAGATCCAGCATGCAAGAGGGAGGCATGAGTAGGCTTCATCCTGGAAGGGCTTCAGAATGTTTGGGCATGGACTTTTCTTAGGGCTATCTAATCTATCACTGGGAGTAATTTCTCTTTTCTAAATGTAGCTGGAGGAATTGATGACTATTACTCTGCTGTGGGAGCCTGAACCATAGTTCATATTTGTGATGACCTTCCAAAAATGCATGTGGGAGACATGGCACAATCTTTCCACTGCCTGCTTAGAACTGGTTTTTGCTGCCTTACCCTCTACATGTATACATTAATTTCTGTGCTACTCTTATCCCCTCACCACCTCCTTCTGTGTATAATTTCAGGTCTTTAGGGCCTGATCCAAAGCAACCAACCTGGAGTAGATTGCTGTTTTCATCCTAACACCTTGTTCACGTTAACTGGAAGCGACTCTCACCTTGTGTAGGCAGCGTAGTGCCTTGTGGCAGGTCTGTGCTTTTACATCCCAGCCTTCAGTGAAGCAGGCAAGCTTTTGGTCAGAGTGAATAGCTTCTACATAACTTTTTTAGAACCACAAGGCAAAGGCTGAAACAGCAGCTCTAAACACACACTGCCCTCAGGAGAGGCTCCTCACTGGTGTGCAGCTGTTGTGAGAGCTGGGGAGGACATGGGCCTCCATAAGGGAGTGCCACATGTGCTTAGGCAGCTCTTGGCAATCAGCAATCCTGCCTGAAGTCAACTTCTGTTTAGGTGGTATTTTTTTTTTTTCCAGAGTGTCACTTGATAGGGTGCAATCCTGTAAGATGCTCAGCAAAGAAGCTTGATACAGTAAAGTATTTCTGCAGATGCTTAATTTTCAGTGAATAAGTGGTCCTTTTATGTGGGTGGGAGCGCTCGTGCTTAAAGTTAAGCACGCGCTTAAGTGCTTTCTTGGATCAGGGCCAAAATGCTAATGTGCTGGAGGTTCCCTTGCTTTCTCAAGTAACAGGCAGTGTTCGGCACTTTCATGTGGACCCCTGGGCCTGCAGGATTATTGAAATACACCCATGACTGACAAGTATTAGACACTTATGTTCTTAAACTTTTCATTTTCAGCAAAAACTTCATGAGGTTTTGCTATATTATGACTTTTACACTTTGCGTACAAGAATAGTTCTTGACTAGGCCTGTGGCAGACTTGAAGAAAAACCTATTTGCTGACTTCAAATTAGTTTTATTTAATAGGGTATTTTGTTTTTCTCTTTGAGAACAAAAAAGCTTCCTGCAGCATCTGCTGCTCTGACCCCACTACCTTATCTTTAAAGTCTTCCTGCTACACTTCTAGAAGAAAATAAGCCTTTGACAGGCACCACTAAGATGTTAAATTCAAACTACTGGGAGCCTCTTGTGTGATGTTGCACTTACTGATAATAGTCTGCTTTGACAATACTGGTAACGAGCCCAAAGGACCCATGTTTGGATGCAACAGTGGTGTGCACCTGTCTCAGGCAGGGGCCACTAGGTCTTCTCCTGCGGCAGCCTTCTCAGTGGCTCTGCTAATCACAAAGAGTGACACTCGCCATGCCTGGCAGACTGAGGAACGTAACAGGGTGTTGTGAGTCTAAATACACAGCTGCTTCTCAAATTATAATGCAAAGGTTCAGAGGTCAGGGCAGTAAAAGCAGATAAAATCATGCTTTCTACCACCACCATGCTACATCAAAATGGTAAATTGTTTCTTTTATAGTGGGTCTGTCAAGCTATTTGCTTCTACTATAGCAAACACATGAATCTTTCAGATCAGTTTTAGTGCTTTAAAAATAAAGGGGTTTGTTTTCTAAATATCATGTTAAGAGATTTCTTTCTATCCACTGTTGTTCTTTGACTGCTGATGGAAAATAGAACTTTTTAGACTTTAAAGTGTTTGCTCGGTGGCCAAGCTTCAAGGCTTGGCAGCAGGGTGAGGGTGTGGGGCCAGCAGTGCTGCAGGATTTGTCTGCTCTAGCCATGCTCTGGGTGGGCACAGCAGCCTGTGGGCTCTCCCTCAGATACCTGGGACTGAAAGCTAAGCTGTGGGCAGATGGCTGTACACATGACGAGCCATCTAGGTTAATAACCTGGGCAATGATGTTGTCAGCTATTCTGTGCATAGCTACTGCTTCTGTTTCTATTTAGCAAATAGGGCAGATCTTTATCCTGTGTGCAGCATCTGTTCACTTTTCTCAAAGTTGAACATTTCTGTTTCCAGTCACACCTTCTGTTAATCTTTTGCCATCAGCAATAGTTTTCAAAGGAGCTGTGTAAGTGTTGCTGTCCTCTCTTCCAAACTGTGGACTGCAAGTCTCAGATGCTTTCCTCCAGAGTGGTTCGTCCCAAGCAAATTGGGTGATGCTCCTTGTTGATTTGAGGTAGTGCCCTGTGTTAGGGCTCAGAATGCTTCTGAACCTCTTGATCTTAAGGGTTTGTCCAAGGTGGACCTGTTGAAGCATGTCAATTTTGAGACAGTCTTCTGCCAAGCTGGTGCCTGGACCCTGTGTTGTTACTCATGTAAGGAGCCAGCACTCAGTATAAGCTCAGACTGTCTGCAGATCCCACCTGGCCCTCAGAGGAGTTTGTGGGGGCGATACTTCTCAGGCTGTCATCCCTCATCACCACATGGCAGATGGGAATAGCTGGAGGCCGTGCAAAGTGCCCAGGGGTGCTTTGAGCACCAAGACTTCCCACAGGCAGTGGTGCCCACCATAAAGCTGGTCATGAGCATGTTTCAGTAGGTGAGATGGTGAGGATGGCTATTTCTTCCTGGCTGGTCTATGGGGCTGTGGCAGGTTGACCCTGGCTGGATGCCAGGTACCCACCAAAGCTGCTCTATCACTCTCCTCCTCAACTGGACAGGGGAGAGAAAATATAACAAAAGGCTCATGGGTGGAGATAAGGACAGGGAGATCACTCAGCAATTACCATCACGGGCAAAACAGACTCAACTTGGGAAAAAATTAATTTAATTCATTACTAGTCAAATCAGAGTAGGATAATGAGAAATAAAACCAAATCTTAAAAAAACACCTTCCCCCCCCCTTCTTCCCGGGCTTAACTTTACTCCCAAATTTTCTACCTCCCCCTGCCCCCAGCGGTGCATGGGGATGGGGAATGGGGGTTTCAGTCAGTTCATCACACGTTATTTCTGCCCCTCCTTCCTCCTCAGGGAGAGGACTCCTCACCCTCTTCCCCTGCTCCAGTGTGGGATCCCTCCCACAGGAGACAGTCCTCCATGAACTTCTCCAATGTGAGTCCTTCCCATGGGCTACAGTTCTTCACGAACTGCTCCAGCGTGGGTCCCATCCACGGGGTGCAGTCCTTCAGGAACAGACTGCTCCAGTGTGGGTCCCCCGCGGGGTCACAAGTCCTGCCAGCAAACCTGCTCCAGTGTGGGCTCCTCTCTCCATGGGTCCACAGGTCCTGCCAGGAGCCTGCTCCATCACAGGCTTCCCACAGGGTCACAGCCTCCTTCAGGCATCCACCTGCTCTGGCGTGGGGTCCTCCACGGGCTGCAGGTGGATATCTGCTCCACCGTTAACCTCCATGGGCTGTGGGGGACAGCCTGCCTCACCATGGTCTTCACCACGGGCCGCAGGGGAATCTCTGCTGGGGTGCCTGGAGCACCTCCTCTCCCTCCTTCTTCACTGACCTTGGTGTCTGCAGAGTTGTTTTTCTCACACATTCCCACTCCTCTCACTGCAACTGCTACTCCCCTGTAACTTCTTTTCCCTTTCTTAAGTATGCTATCCCAGAGGCGCTACCACTGTTGCTGATGGGCTCGGCCTTGGCCAGCGGTGGGTCCGTCTTGGAGCCGGCTGGCATTGGCTCTGTCGCACATAGGGGAAGCTTCTAGCAGCTTCTCACAGAAGCCACCCTGTAGCCCCCCCTGCTACCAAAACCTTGCCATGCAAACCCAGTACAGGGGCAGTGTAGATACAGCCAGAAAGACAGTTTGAAATGAACTTGGTAAACACTCTAGAACTACTTGTTTAGTCACGCCGTGTCACCAGAGGCTGAAGGGAAGAGCCTCTCTGGTGTCCTTTCCACTCTGGAATTTGAACAAGGGATGTGGCTTATAAGAAACTTGCTGAACTAAGAGTGAGAACCAGGCTGGAAAAGAACATAAGAATTCAAATGTGTAGGGTATGTGATGCTTTCTCCAGCTTTGACTTTTTTTGAGTTCCTTTTTATTGTGAATTGCTTGTTAATTTTTTGTTAAATTCTTTGACCATAACTGTGACCAAAGAGAGGAATGCATTTGACAAGTGCAATAAAGCAACTGTTCCATGTTTATGGCAAGTGCTATGCTTTTATGCTATTAATTCAAATTGCCTGGATTCTTATAAAATTGGGACAGTGTAGGATTACCTACCTTGCTGGAACACAGTTGAAATGGATCATACTACAAAGTAGTACACATGTCCCTATCAAATTTTAGAGGAAATAATCTTGGAGTCATAGGGTAGGCATATGTCTCTGGAGCACAACTGGTTTAGATGCATTTTTGTATCCAGCAAGTTAGAAGCCTCTACAGAGAAATAATAGAAAAGTGCCATTAAGTAAAATAGAATAGTTCAGTGTAGAAAGAATAACAGTTGCACTGCATGTGAGGTAATGACGCTTGCTGGGATACAGATAACTTCAAAAATGCGTTTTGCTGCAGTACTGTAAATAAGCAGAGAAGGCACTGCTAGGTGACTTCAGTAGTCAGTCGAGGAAAAGTGTTGAGAAGTGCATGTGGGGAAGCTATTGTAGTATTGAGAAAATACTAGCACTGAGGGCTACATGGTGAAGCTTCCTTTGAACAGACTTCTGCTGAAAACCAGAGGTGTGTGAATAATTGGTTATTTTTCTTCAGTTTGGTGGCTGGACAGGTAAGGAAAAATTACTGGGGGCCAAACTTTTTAGAGAATTAAGAAAGCATTACTGTGTTCCAAGAACAAGACACTGCTTCAATTTCAGGGACTTTTAAACTTTTTTCTAAATAAAAGCAAGAAATCTGTTTTTTACAGGGTAGAATTCAGAAGTCATGTACAGCTCCAAGATACCTGTGGGAGGGAGTGTGAGGGGTCTCTGCCTCTTTACAGGTGGCTGGTAGGGTGAGCGTGTATGTTACAAAGCTGCTGACACCGTCCTGTGAGCCTGACAGAGCAGAAAAAGGGTCTGAATTCAAGCTTCTGTATCCAAAAATGGTTCTGACCACTGAATGAAGGATATGAAGTGGAACAGCTAACAAGAATGACCATAGTGAACAGTACCTGAGTTCCCATGCAGATGTAACTTCAAAATATATTGTTTTCTGTAACACTGTGGGGGGAGGAATGGGGATGGGGCAGGACGGACACCGCCAAATAAGCTGGGAAGGCTCTCCTACTTAAACCTTGCAAACCCTACTTGAGTTTAGAGTAAGTTCAGATAAGTAAGTAAATGCTACACTGTTGAATTGAAATGCACTTAAGTATGCTTATATTTTCTTTGAAGCCTGGTCCTAAAGATTTTTGGTACTGAAACAAAGATAAGCTGCTCTGCTGTTAGTGTCTCCTTCCAGGGAAGGACTGTGTGCTCTACTTGATCTTGGTGTCCGTGGTGCTCTCCGTCACTTCTGGTCAATGACTGCAACCTGATAGCCAGGGCTAAATCTTCAGCGTCTTGTTGAAGTGACTCTGCTGAAAAGCACAGGGCTAGTCACCATGACAAGAATAGCTTATACTTGTATTAGGATCTGAGTGGAACCAAGGCACTTGGATTGCAGAGGTGGCTGCTTGTGTGGTGAAAAGGCTAATCCCTCTTTTTGTCAGCTCCTCATCTTTAAGGGAAACTTCTCTTCTTTGCTGCCTTAGTTTCCATGTGGTAGCTGTGGGGGGCGATCTAGGTACCTGCAGTGTCTCTTGTGTTATTCTCAGCTCTACCTACTAAGGAGTTACTATGCAAATGTACGGGTGGCTTCTTGAACTGCAGTATTTGAGACTTAAGTGTCACTTGACCTTGAGATCGGTGGACCTCACTGCTCATCTTGGACAGATTCTTTTTTTTATTGTCAGACTTATGTTCTGGAAATGCAGATATGCTCCTTGCTGTCACACTCACCAGTGACAAATATAAGGCAACCAAAAGGGACTTATCACTAATCCTGCAAAATTCATTTCATAACGGTTGATCTGTAAACAAGCAAATATAGCTGGGAAGACAATGTTAAGATATCCTCATGTGGTTTGAGGCAACTTGTTAACAAATGCCAAGTAGTTTCACTTATGATACTGGTTTTGAACTCCTGCATTTTATACCACTATCTTAATCACTTCAGTGCTGTGGTGTTCGCTCAGGTCTTTAACATGACTTTTAACACTAGTGGCAGAAAGAACAATCCATTGATGCTTTGTAAGTATAAACTTGAGGTCTGTGGTACGTGTCAGCATCAACGAGTGTGCCATTCCCTGCCTGTCATGTTGATTTTTTCCTTGTGCATTAGAAGCAGGCTTGTATTTGAGGTTTTTACCTTACACCTGTGTCCTCTCTTCTGAAAACAATGTCCCTACTATATTTAGCAATTCTGTTCATCTAAGCAGTTCTTAAAGAAACTTTTCTTCAAAGATTTGGGAGGGTAGAACTAGAATAGTAAAACTGTCTGCTGCTTGGGCAGACTTCCTTCCATATGTGCCTTTCTTGGAGTCCACTGTTAGATGCACTGTGGAGCCTGGGACGAGTAGGTCGTCACATGCTATATGTTATTCTATAGCTAATGCCAACTGTAATTTCAAGTGCTCCACACTAATCTCTTCCCCTCCTGCATTATTTCCTTGTGCAGCATTAGCAAACCACATGCTGATCCACTGTTGCTTCATGGATTTAGAAAATAATCTACAGACCCACAATGATGTAAAACATTAAATACTTAAAACAGTATTGGAGGCGCCATCCTGCCTACACGGTACTTAGGGTGGGCAGCGTGCCAGCATGTTTGCTGGCATGTGGCTGAGAACTGGAGCATGCCCGCTCACAGCGAACAAAGCAAAGCCCAGGACAATAAGGCAAGAATGATGACAGACAGAAAAGGCCTGGTTTATGGGTTGTGCTATTTGACCATAATATCAGCTTTGGAGACTATACTGTCTGGAGGGCTAAGAGTTTCTTTCTACACTCCTGCCTTACTGTCTGCACCTGCCCATCTGAGGGCAGGCAAGAATGAAAGGACACTTTATAGATCTTCAAGGAGCTTGTCAGTTAGTTATTGCATAGTGGGTTTGCACTACCTGCTTAATGCTTGTTCTCTTACTCTGTGTTGCCAAATAAGACTGGGCTGAATACATTTCTGCTTGATTTGCTTCCCTCTTTGCAACAGCAAAAAGCCTGTATGTACATGCATGGGGAGAGCTGGGGAAGCCTGTGCACTGCATGTGTGACTGACACACGTGGGAGTCAGTGGCTGGTAGGAGCCGTGAGCGTAAGCATGGGAGCTGGGAATAATACTTTCAGCCCCATCGTGGGGAATGCTGCTTCAAAGCTGCTCTGTTTGTGTGTGCAGGAAGCATAGATGGGGTAGTGTCTGCTGCACCATTTTGGGAACAGTGTGGAGAACCTGTGTGCAGACACCGCTCAACTATGCCTTTTCTCCTCCTCCAGAGGAGTTAATTGCCTCTACAGCCCTTCCTGTGGAGTGGCTCATCTTCACTCTGGTTATTCTAGTTGGTGTGCAGGGAGTCCTGATGGGCTGCTCTTCAGCCCCTGGCTTTCAGCAATGAATCCGTGCTTAGGCTCGCCTTTTGGACAGGACCAGCTAGGAGAGGATGTTTTTTCTTTTGCTTGTGTTGGCTTGGAGTATGGAGGTATGAGTAACCATAGGGAGTCATCCTGTTTCCATATTGAAAAGCTGCAGTTACATGATGTCAACCTAAAAGCTGCAGAACCTCTGATGGTGGCAAGTGTGGTGTGTGTAACTGCTCACCCCTCTGAGCACAGCCTGCCCATCTATGTGCATCTGTCAGGCATAAACTGTGCTAGGGTGTTATGCTGTGTCCACTGCTTAAGGACTGGTGACCTTGTCCTTGCCTGGTATGTTTCAGATGTTGAGAAACCATCAGTCACCTTTGATTTCCTCCTCACTACATCAGCTCCTGTCTTTGCTCCCAAATTCCTTGGGAGGCTGAGCACTCATCTTTTGCAAGGTGGTCCTGCACTGAACTCACAACATGGTGAGTGAGGTTTTGGAAGGCAAAGCTTCAACTGCTGTTGGAAGCATCTACCCATGACCTGCTTAATATAGTTCAGTATATTACAGTGTCTGTATGGAAGAGACAGGAGAAAAGGGTTGCCCATGAATATTATCGGTACTAATAAGCATGGTATTAATGCAGCCAAAGGTATGGTCTATTTATATACCCACCCTTTAATGCATGTGAATGTGCTAATTCTGTGAGAACTTGCAAAGCCACGAGCTATATGAACTTGGATGCCACACACTTCTTAATGCCTTATTTCTCCTTTTGTCTGTAGATCCTCCTAACACCAAATGGCCCAAGAGCTTCAAAGACATACGACAACTTAAATCTGTC
The DNA here is from genome assembly GCF_018139145.2 of Gymnogyps californianus. Taxonomy (NCBI): domain Eukaryota; kingdom Metazoa; phylum Chordata; class Aves; order Accipitriformes; family Cathartidae; genus Gymnogyps; species Gymnogyps californianus. Next base: position 16,129,431 of record NC_059475.1, on the reverse strand, counting down.
CTTCGTGCTTTCACTTCCTTCAACATCTTGCTGTGGCAAAGTCGGCTTGTCACTGGCTCTAGATTCAGGCTTTTAAATATAAGTGGATTATAACAGTTCATGTTACCTGGCCCAGCTGGGCTAGAAATAGGCAGCTTGTTTCATCAGACAAGCAGGCATCTCTCTTCCACTGGACTCAAACTCCTCATAAGCCTTGAAATATTTCTCACTGCTCCCACCCTGCAAGTTACAGCTTATTTGGCCAAATCCATTAGTTCTTATTTCCAGAAACTGCTATATCTCGGAGGGCTTCTGAACTGATCGCAAGTGTGACTGTAATATAGCTAAGGTATCTGACCTAATTTTCATGTAACAGGCACAGATTACTTGCTGAAGTTGCTTTCTCTTCTAAGAGATGAAAGCAAGCCTTGCAGAGTATTGATGTGCAGTCTTGGGGCATTTATAGGACACAGATGAGACTTCTGAGTTTTTCTTAGCTGTGTAAGTCTGTGTTTGCTTAGACTCTTTCTTTTGGAGAGTTGCTGGAACTAGTTAAGTTGGAAGACAAAATGAATAAAAAACAGAAATGCAACTTAGAGTACTGCATTTAGGGGTTTGTAGCTAATTTTTTAACCTAGCTGACTGGATAACAGGTGTGCAAGCAATACTTTCTACTTTTGGCTGTCCCAGTGTGCTGTTCCTTCCCTTGCTGGCCAGCAGCAGGCAATAGTCTCCTGTCATGTTCAGGTGCACAGTGGGTCTCTAACCTGTACTGCAGAGTTCAGTGAGATTAGCTCTGAGTGTATGCAATAAGCTTGACAAAATGGAAAGCAAAAGGAAGATATTACTATAAGGCTATATATGTTGTCTGTAAATGTAGAGTCGCTCACCTTCTCTTCTTTCACTGAGCTGTGAGTAATCAAAAGATCCATGTTTGTTTATTTCTGAAGAAGATACTCCCCCATTTAACTGCCCAGCATACATTGTTGTTTCAGCCTGAGCGTATGTACTTTGCTTCTGGTGTATTGGAAAATTGTGATAATGTGTCAAACTGAAAATTATGTGGGAAAGACATGAAGATGCACAAAGTGATGAAATTCCATGGGTAGAAGGATCTTGTTAAATGGACTTAGGAAATTCTCATCAGTATCATTTTAATGTGGTTTAGGCTTTTGTTTTTTCTTCTAATGTCTTATTCACATGATAACAAAAAGTTTTGTTCCACCAACAAAATGGAGCATTAACTTTAGCACAAACAGGGCTGTTATGTGCAAACCTTCTATGTTCTGCCAAGGTCAATTTGTGGGGGTTGAGATGAAACTGTTTCCTAAACTGTGAAAGTGATCCCAAGAAAGGGTACCCAGCCTGCTGGAATGCCTGGAGGTTTTATGGATTCCTTCTTCAAGCCCACTAGCAGGCTATCTGCTAATGCAGGCTCTCTTTTGCTGCCTGCATCACTCTAGTGAGGCTGACTTAAAGGAAAGCACTGCTTTGTTTTGACTCTTAATTTTGTTTTCTGACTACTTGTTTGCCTCCAGAAGGAGCATTTACAACAGCCTTTTCTGTAGATAACTAAGGCAAAAGGGAATTCAGATAGTAGGAAAAGATGAAAGTAGCACTCATGTTTGAATATGACACCAGACCCACAATAGGAGTTGGAAGGTGTCAGGTTATACTCAAATCTACTCTCATAGCACCTAGGAAAGGTGCTATCTGCTGCCAGCAGTTCAGTGGCACTCCTGCTGCTGACCTGGCTGGGCACCGCGTGTGGGGGTGTGCAGGTACAGCCCATGGTGTTTTGCAGCCCAAGGGGAGGTGCAGTGGCCAGGCACAGTATGACCCAGGGACCCTTGCTGCCTGTGACCAGATTTTGGGACTGACAGGCTCACGTGAGTAACTACCTGAAGCCAAGCCAAGAGGCAGAGTTAAACCCAGGTAGCTTTATGTGTCTCTAATCTGGCTCACTCCTTAGCTGAGAACCCTAATTTGGAAAGGGCTGGTGAAAGGGCTCATGTCATTCAGGTGATAGGAACAAAAAGTAGCAAAATAGGTTTTGGCCTGGGGCTGAGGATCTGCAGTGGGCTTGCTGCCCTCACCAACTTAGAGGGCATGTGCACTTGCTGGTCCTGTGACCAGGCAGGTCTTAGTGGTGCCTGAAGGTTACTGGAAAGACCACTTGTGAGGGTGCCTTCCAAAATACCAAATATGTTGCACCTGTGTCAGGCTGACTTTGCACTCCCTCCCTGCGGTTCATAAACTGTTGTTGGTCTGACTCTGCTTGCCCAGTGTTCCTGCAGGTGACCACAGCCTCAGCCACAGCTTCCAATTTCTGATGGCTCAGAACAGAGCATGTTCTGGGAAAGCTTCATGTTAGAAGCATGCACCAAAATGAAGGTGTCAGAGTGGTTTCTTTAACTGCTTGAAGTGTGATGCAGTTACAAACCATATCTGTTTATGAAAATGCTTTATGGAAGAGTGTGGAAGACTAATAGGACTAAGCTAATAAGCAGCACCTAGAAAGATGCTAATGTACTGTTTTTCTCTATGTAATGTAACCCCTAAGGTCATTTAATGCATCTCCTTGATGTTGACTGGGAACTAGTCTGACTGAAATTCAGGGCTTGCATGCAGCTATGGAGAGTTTGATGCCTGTTTTAGGACAACGCAAAACCAATCTTTGCCTTTGCAGAAGCAGAGAGCTGTGCTGGGTGCACAAAGGTGGCCACACCGGTGTGTCGTGGGAGTTGACTAGAGTGAGCCTAGATGATGGAGATAATGGTCCTTCAAGGACAGGACTCGCCAGACCTGTCTTAAATTGATGGTAGTCTTTGAGATGAACCCATTCTCTGCCTATGAGGCAGATGAAGTTGGAAATATGTGCTCAGGGTGAAGTGGGGGAATCCTGCTTGATGAGTCAGACCAAGATTATATTCCTAAGCCTTCACTTATCCGCCTTCTGATTTTTGAAATTGTTCACTCTTTGACTGTGCTATACAGGATGTTCATTCAGGGCTTAAAATCTAAGTGACATCTGGCTCTGCTGGGATTTCCAGGCTTTCACAATGTGGCTGGCAGACTTGGGTCCTGGGAGGCTCTGTCTTGGGGCAAGACCTGAAGATGAAGGTTCTGTATAAGTATAGAAAGTAGTACTAAATTTCAGTCGGACCCAGAAGGACACAGTGGTGAGCAGAAAGATGTCTTCCCTCAGCTGAAGTAGTTCCTCTTCTCAGACCTGTAAAAAGGACCTTGCCTGAACTCCCTGAACTTGCTTTAAAGTACAGCTGAGATCTCAAGTGGATCTCAGCTGTAGTGTATTTACTGTCTGAACAGAAACACAATGCACTGCAGCCTCACCCTAATTTTATCTGAATCAGCTGCCACTACTCTGGAGCAGAAGCAAGAAGAAACAAAATTAATATCTGAATAAACAGCCCTTTAATTTGATGACAACTGTTGTTCTCCATTTCAGGATCCAGAAAGCAGCCCGGGCAGTGAGCTAATGAGAACACCAGAGCTGTGCAGACTTGGGGGAGGTGGGGAGTAGAGAAGAAAACAGAACAAACACTCTTTTTGTAGCTTGGAGCTAAGGGGATTCAGCCAAAGGTTAATTGCTTTCTACCCTAAAATGCTGTGAAGTGTTGCTGCATGGTGTCATACAGCTGCTTCGTTCCAGCCTAGGGGTGTCTGTTTCAGTGGTAGGTGGCATGAGCTAATATTCTTTTCTTGACCGCACGGGGGTGTTGTGAGGTCTCTTGAGTTAAGACTTCCAAATATCTGGTAGAGCTTGGTTGGTATTGTTTAGGATATCACTGCACCATGGAAGCAGTGAGCAAAAATACCAGACGAGCAGCCCCTCTGTCTCCTTGCTTCTCCGTCCCTGGCAAAAATGTGGAGAGGGAGCGAGCGGTAAATTCTTGATGAATGAGCCCTGCGTAGCTGGGAGGAGCTGGAGACTCGAGGAAAGGGGCAGACTCTATCACTCTGTGGTCACCCGCTTGTGCAACAAGCATGTTTGCTGCCTTCACTGCCAGTGGCCAACCAATTGCCCAGTTCCGGGTGCTTGCTCAGAAATGGGGGTACTGAGCTCGTGTGCAAACCATATTCTTCCCCCTACCGACCTCCTTCTGTTGCAGGCTTGAGGCTCTACAGTGGATAGGTAGTCATAGTCAGCCCCAAGGAAATGGTGAAAACATCAAAGCATTTTTAGCAAAATTATTTGGGACAATAACAGGCTGTGGGTGAGACCTGAGAGTAACCTCAACAATCCAGGCAGGATCCTCAGGCCTGCAGCCACCTGGTACACAGGAAAGGGGAATGGAACTTTTGTGCTCATCACATCTGCCTTGCAACTGTGTCTCTTGGCCATCATCTCCTAACAACATGGAGAGGAGGTCTGTATGCAAGACCTGACTGTGTGGCCACCTTCGTAGTGAACGGCAGAGTCCTTTTGTTTTCCCACTTGTGCTCAACTTGGTTCTAGTAACTTGCTGCTTGCTCTTCAGTAGGAATTTTTTTTAGGGGATGTAAGTTTGTTTTCTCTGGCTTATCTTTAGACTATCAAGTAAAAGATGCTACAGGAATCAAAAGGTAAGTACAGAAAGGAAGTCTGGAAGAGACTTCCAGAATTAGAGGAATATAAAGTCATTCACGGAAGTCCTGGCCATCTAGGAATGGTGAGAACAAGGGTTAGATTCAGACACTGAACTGCAGGTCTCTGTAATGAGAGCCTTTAGGGTCCCATCATGGTCAGCTTGCTGTACAGCAACCTAGGAGTGTTTTACTGTATTTGTATATTCTCATCTTTACTGGAGCTCTACTTTTGGTGCATATATCTGGAATAATAAATCCCATAAGTTTCCAAGTACTTTCAGTTTGAGACTCTTCGTTAAAACACTTGGGGTAGACCTCCACTGCTGCAGAGAACACTGAACCTCTCATCTGTTGTGGTCTTCCTAGACCCTCATGGCTGCTCTTGCTTGTCACTGATTATGGTCAAGAGACCCAGATCTAGGAGAATCTAATAGTAAACTCTAATAGTAAACTACTAAAATAATGTCACGTTTGTCTCTTAGCCAATGTTTCTTGTGTGAACTTTAATGCTCAAATCTATTATTCCTAAGACTTTTTTCCATGCACAGTTCTGTCATGCAGCTTTCACACTGTGCAGGACTTAAAGCAATAAAATAACTTTCTACTAGATTGGGGCTGTTGTGACAGCTTGGAAGTTTCCTGCTGGTTGGTGGGAAACCAAAAGTCTCAAAAAAAACCAGGAAGCTGGAAAAATTGCCCTGTACTGTTGTGCACTCTTGTGGCACTGACCAGGTTTCCTTGTCTGGAGATCATCATGGTGGAAGAGAATTAGAATAGAATATTTCAGTTGGAAGGGACCTATAATGATCATCTAGTCCAACTCCAGTTGATACTTGTGTGATTAGATGGAAGTAAATGGAAATGCATCTGCTCTCTGACCTCTCTGTAGAGTAGGTAAATTTCTGATTTTAGTGTTTGTAGGTGAAGTCTCAATATTGCAAATAATTCTGCTAATATCACTTCTGTGACCTGCTTGTCACTGTTTCTCCTGCCTGGTCATTCTGCCCATTTCCTTGTGAACATTATTTCCTTTTACTTGTGCTTTCAACACCTATTTTAGTCCATGACCCCACATCTTAAGTTTATCATATATAGGGTTTAAATTCATTACCTGTTTTTCCTAGCTAGTTTTAAGACCTTCTCTAATTGGATTCTGGTGATTAAGCAGTGGGTGGTCTGGACACAGGATGGGAAAAGCTTACAAGTTTGGTCCATGCTGAAATCTGCCTGTGGATGAAGGCAAATATATCAGGAATAATGATTTGATTAGTAAAACAAATGTTTATAGCCCAGAACTATATGCCTGAACTTCAATTAAGCTGCAAAGCTGCATGGGTGGAGAGGATGCATTGTAGCAACCTTTGTGCGAAAGGATTTTAACTTCCACTGCCCTTGCTGAGTAGGTGTGAGCACAATGCTTTCCACCGTGGGGTTTGCTGTGGCAGTTGCAAAGAGTAGCAGTAGAAATGCTCTTCCTTGGAATGGCTGAGACATCCTTGATCTGCTGCAGCAGCACCTGGTTCCTGGCACTGTGTGCAGTGGTGGGTTTTTCCTTGAATGTGTGCGTGTGTAAAGTATTTTCTTTAAAAGTCTATGAAATCTTAATGTTCTCTCCTGGCTTGTGCGTAGTCAGGATAGCATCACTGAAAACTGTTTTGCATGAATTTCAGTGCAGGCATCCTATTCACTCGTGTTTCTGACAATGTCATGGACTACCATATCCAATTGTCTAGATATTATAACCTTTAACTCTGTATTATGAGTATGTTGTAGTAAGAGCTCAGAGTATTCATATGGCTATTGTAAGTGGCAACAGATGTTGCTTTGAAGAATAAGTTTTCTGCCATGAAAAACCTGTCTCTGGTGCCTCTCGGTTGAAACTCTGCCTTGAGCAAAGGAGTACCGTAGTGAAATTCTCCTTAAACTCTACCTTGGTCACTGTAAAACGTGACTGTCTCTTCTTGATCTTGCTAATGTTTTCTGCTTGAAACTGGGTGCTAATATAAAAACCATCTAGCCTATTTCTGTACTATTAACTTGTGCTTGAGCAAGTGTGTGCTCATTTAATGTTGGAGCTTGGCTATTTTCAATGCCCAGCTCAGGTAAGGTGGAGTTGTTTCCTCTGTGATTCTTATACTGAATGACAGGATGGTCTGAGAAAGCCCTGGAGGTTTTATTAGTGTCTCTTCCTATCTCAGTCATGTGTGCATGGCTCAGCCTGCACTGCTGTGCACCCAGTCTGGTTCCATCCAACTGCGAAAAGGCAAAGTGTAGGATCATAGCACTGTTCCAGATAATGAAGCTTTTTTCCAGACTTAATCCCCCTCAGTAAGGACAAGATGCAGGCAATAGGGGAACTAGGCATAGGTATGCTTTGGGCTCTCATTTGCCCTCCACGTAGATCCCTCCCCCTCTTTTTCTGACAATGAAAGAATAGGTCCCAGTTGGTCTGCTTCTAGAGAATAGTCTTAAGTTGCATGGTGCTCAGGCAGCTAAAGACTGAATTTGGAGCACAAACAACCCTTAGTGTTTGGTAGGCTGAATAAACTGCCACTGAGAAACTTGCTGCTTACCTGACAGCACTATGCCTTGAAGCCAAAGGTATGCCTGTCTCATTACAATGCAGAGCTGCTGTTCTTACTATGTTGTGTATGTAATCCTGTTAGGCACTCCCAAGAGCTGCCTTAGTGAGGGTTGGCCCTTTCTGGTTGATGGGGGGAGGAAAGGCTGGGGTGAGCAGGCACTGGGCTCAAGCGGGAGTGCTCTTCAGCCTCAGGGTGCCTGTGGAGGAGCTGTCCTGGGGTTACGGCAAGGGCCAGGCTCTTCCAAGCTTTCTGTCCCCAGGTTAGTGCTTTCACCCCTCCCTACCTCTGTTTTGAGGTGGAGATAAAGTGAATAGGCCTTTGCAGTTTTGCCATATGTAAAGTGGTTAAAGCATGTTTTCAACAGGGTTTTGATGTGTTCTGCTTTTGAAGTCTCCTATTGTAAATAGGATGATGTACTCTCTCCTTTTGTTGGAGCTGGGTATTGCAAATAGGATGAGGCCTTCTTTCTGCATGTCAGTATGATAGAAAACTGTAAGTTTTTCTAGAAGAAACTCGTCTGAGTCAGCAGGATTGCCTAAACTTTCAGAGAAAACTACAGCCCACACTAACACTTGCTCAAGCACAAGTTAGTAGTACAGAAATAGGCTAGATGGTTTTTATATTAGCACCCAGTTTCAACCAGAAAACATTAGCAAGATCAAGAAGAGGCAGTCATGTTTCACCGTGACCAAGATAGAGTAATGGTATTCCTTTGTTCAAGGTAGAGTTTCAGCCAAGGGGCACCAAAGACAGGTTTTTCATGGCAGAAAGCTTATGCTTCAAAGTAGTATCTTTCTACTAGATTGGGGCTGTTGTGACAGCTTGGAAGTTTCCTGCTGGTTGGTGGGAAACCAAAAGTCTCAAAAAAAACAGGAAGCTGGAAAAATTGCCCTGTACTGTTGTGCACTCTTGTGGCACTGACCAGGTTTCCTTGTCTGGAGATCATCATGGTGGAAGAGAATTAGAATAGAATATTTCAAGTTGCATGGTGTCACTCCTGTTTTCTTTTCCCTACTTGCCTTCTGGCCTAACTGAAGGTGCTGAAGCTGACTTGTTAGTTTGCAACATGAATGGTCACTGAACCCAGTAGGACTGGGGAGAGGGTTTGTAATATTACTTGGATGGCTCTATTAGCAACACTTTGTATGAGTAAGCTGGTAGAATAGTGTTGTTATGAGCCATCTGCCTGCATCTGCAGTTGCTCAGCAGCCTGAAAGTGCGCTCTGAAGTCAGCTCTACTAGAGCTGACTTGGTTTTTATTCCTAGAACTGTTGCACAAGTTTAACATTAAGTGCTATCTTGGAGTCCTGGATCTTGTCAATGAAGCATATAGGAAGCCTGAAAGATTTTGCAGGGTCTGAAAGATCTCCAAAGTAGCTCCAGACTTTTGTGACTATTTAATGGGAAACGAGTCTTTCCTTGTTTTCTTTTTTCCACTTGATAATAGTGTTAAACTCGTTTTCTGCAAACCTGCTTTCAACTGTCTGGCTAATTTATACTGGAAGTAATTGGACACACCTAATGAAAAGCATAGTGGAATTTCGCTATGAACTGCAATGTTCTCTTCATGTCACTGGCCTCTTCCATTTGATAATTGTCATAACAGCAGTTAAGTAACCTGACTTCTCCCCTTCCCTGCCAGTGACAAAAGCTTAAAGAGTCTTCAAAACTGTAACTCTTCTTTAAAGTTTCCTTAACAAAATGGCATTTATTACTCTCTTAGTGTCTTGCTATCTAACATTAGGTTGCTGCTCAGCCTTCAGAGAGCTCTCACTGGAATAGTTAACCATGGCAAGGGCTTTAGGCACTTCAGGGCTACTGCTTATCTTGAGGAGTCCAAGGGGATCATGGTGATCCTGTTTGTTTGATTGTAGCCTTCTTGTATAGGGACCATGTTCATCTACTCTCAAATCCATAATATATTCCTATTATGTGCTTATCTACTCATTCCATAATGGGATCCTGGTCCATACCCAGAACTGTAGCGTTTCTGGGCAATAGCAGTACTTTGCTATTCTGGTTGCAGCTCTTCCTAACGTGCCCCTAGCATGGCAGGTGCAACGTGTATGGTGTGTTGAGTTTTCCCCACTTCTTCCGTAGGGTTCACCGAATACCACCTTTCTTGTGCTTTGTGAAGGGATCTCAATCATGTAGACTTCTTCAGCCTTTTGCAAGGTTGTGGTGATGTGTAAAAGCCCATGGGTGGCTTTTGAGCACAGAAGGCATGACAGAGCTGTTAGTGAGCATGTTGCTGACATCTACCAGCTAGTGTAGGGAGTTCCAGCCCTGCGTGATGGGTGCTTTGAGCTTTGCCCTAGCTCTGGGGAGGTGTCTCTCTGCCTGGGCTTGTTCTCTGCACTTGGGTCCTTCTTGTGATCTGCTGACAGAAGAAAGTGTGTGTCCTGGTTACTTCATGAAGGCTCATGAGCCTAAAGCATCCGAGTGGTCAGCCTGGAGCTGTCTGCTAGGGCTGTGTCCAAAACAACCTTTGCACTACTTCCTTCTCCAAGACCTTAGTGTCTCTCAAATGTCCATCAGGTCTTTCAAGCAGATGGAAGAATATGAAGCACCAAGGGATTGCAGCTGGGTCTAACGGGCTTGCAGGCAGCGAGGCCAAGTCACTCCTCCATCTGCAAACATAACTGCAATGAGTCTGTCTGGGGAAGAGCAAGAGCTGAGCAGCAGGCATGCAAATGCTTAGCAGCCTGTGTTAGGCTGCAAACACCTGCTCTTTCCAAAACAAAAGCTCTAGGGCAGACCTACCTCTGAGGGATTGCTTACAGCACCAACCCTTCAAAGACTTAGTAAGTGGCATTGCTTGTTGTTAGCTCAGCAGTCTGTGCAGGGCCTGCATCCTTGACCTCCTATGGCTGTCTTCTCTCTGCCAGAAACAGTGTCGAGATAGTTCTTCCAAAGAAATTAAATTTCTCCCTTCAGAGGTGTGAAGTTGGACCTTGATGTTCCTTCTCCATGTGGTTGGTGTATCCATGAATGGTGCAGGCATTGCTGGCCTCCCAGTTCTTGAGGCAGCTGAAGTAGGGCTGAGAGCTTGGCCAAAGGGGCTTCTTGTCTCCAGAATCAAAAAATCTTGAAGGAAACAGATGCCTTGTCTCATCTCTTAATAGACAAACCAACTTTGCCTGTAGGTGCATGCAAAAAAAAAAAAAAAAGCCGATGTGGTTGTAAGGTTTTTAAACAGTCACTGTCTAGCATAACTTCTATGGGGCAGACTTCTTTTTGTTAAAGGTTCCTGTCCCAGAAGGCTTTTTAAGCTGAGCTGGAAGGTATTTGGGCTGCTACAGTATAGCCTGCTCTCAGCAAGAGCTTCTGCTCCATGTTCGGTCCAGCAAGGCTCTTAGCCCATCTGTGTGAGAATAGCTGTAATGCTATGAATTATTTCTTGTGGAAACTTTAGCTATTGTGCTTAGTGGGTTTACAGGAGCTTTCTGAGTCTGCTTTTAATGTATTTGTGTTGGTGGGGATTCTGAGTGGAATTACATGCCCAGGCTTTCAGATAACTGCTGTAAATACACAGATCCACTCTAGTCTCTTACTTCACAGTAGCAGCTGCTGCGGTGTTACAGAAGCTTCATAGTTTTGACTGCATCTTATTAGTTCAGCACACTATTAATATCCCAGCAGCTTTTTGTATTAGTTTCCACATTTAATATTGGTTCTCCTTCCTTCTTCCCCCCCCCTCCTTTCACACTCAGTGATTAAACTAAATTCATCTTGAGGCTGTTTCATTTAAGATGCCCTTGCTGCCCACACCAAAGAGGGGAACTAGACTGGAAGCAAAACAATTGTGCTAACAGTCACCAGGTATATTTAGTGGCAGTGTCATCTGACATGCATTTATTGCTCAGAACTAGCATCTTTCTGCTTCCATATGGAGCATTTGTAGTGCTGGCAAAATCTTTCCAGAGAAACAGCTGCTGATTGGCTGCTCTTGTCTATTTGGGGAAGGATCTGTCCTTAAATACTTCGTTATTCCACTTGCTAAAAATGGCATCAAGCACTTGGCACTATCAGGATGGACTCGAAACTTTACTGAGGTGTATTGGCTGCATTGCACCAAGACCTGGTGAATCCTTATCTCCCTCAGAGAAATGACTGCATAAGTACCAGCAAGAAAGCTAGTGGGTGTAGGTACATCTTGGGCAAGTCACTGCACGAGACTCTAAAGTGCAAATTACAGCCTTCCTCTGGAAGGTTTTATAACCAAATATCACATTATTATGGTTAAGTGACTCTGGTGAAAAGGCTACAAGACTGAGGTGCATCTCAGCTACTATTTGTTCTTAATGTAAAGAAATTCTATCCCAAATGACAGCAATGTCTCTTTCAGGTGCTGTGTCTCAATAAGGTGGAGAATACAGGTTGTCTTCTGAGTAGAGACTGGGAGCCAACTTGCCTTTGCCAGTCTGCTAATAACCAGAAACAGGGCAGGAAGGAAGTCCCCATCAAGCATTTGGCATGACTTCCCCAGCCCCCAAGTGAGTAAACCATCTGGCTGATGGCTAACCCTGTGAGGCACAGGTTCTAGGTTGGGCAACTCACCAAGAAGAATAAAAGTATTTTACCCCTTTGGTTGAGGGTAGGTGCTTGCCACTTGTCCCCAGAGCTCACAAGGTCAGAAAAACATGACATCCAGACCGCTGGCAGCGTACTGAGGGATAGGTTTTATCCCAGAGCCCAGGAGGTTTGCTAACCTCTGAGCTCTTGCTGTGACACCTCACACAACTGTGAGCAGTGAGTGAATTCATGTGATATCACCTTGAAACAGAGGCTGGCTTAGGGCAGTCTGAGGGTCTAGGACACTGAAATACCTTCCTGCCCAAAATAGTTTGAATTAGTTGATCTGCATGGCATGCTGCCAGCCTTCAAGGAGAGCTGGGGAGGCCTGGCTACTGGTCAGCAGGCTGGACTGGGTGATAGGAAGTTATTAATAGCTGCTCTTCCATGGAAAGAATGAGTTTGGCTTAGATGTGATGCAAAGCTGCTGGCTGGTACAGCAAGCAAATGCTGGAAGTCTTGTTTATTAACACTTGAATGAGCAAGTTATGCTCTAGGGAGAGCTTTGAGCCTCTTGGCCCGAGGTCTCCTGGTATCGGCCTTTGAATCTGAGCTGTGTGGTCAGGCTGTACAGGTGCAGGTCTGAAGAAAAGAGGCTGTCAGCTCTTGGTCAGCCTCAGGGTGTGGTGGGTGTTTCTTCTGTTCCTCGGCAACTTCAGATTCTCTCAAGTTTCCTTATGGTCCAGTTCTCAGCTCTAAGAGTCAGTTCTCTGTCTCTGAAGCAACTTGATTTAAGGACAGAGAAGTGAGGAAGATGCTTTTCCACACACTAAAATTTTAGTGAAGGAAGATTATCTAAAAAAGTAAACCCAAACATGACCAGTGTGGAACAAAGGGTGGAGGAGATCTGGAGACGTAAACAAATAAAAATTCCCTTCTTGAGTGGAATGGCAATGAGGAACTCCATAAGGAGGATTTAGCTGGATCAAAGGTTACAGTAAAGCACACAAGTTTAATAGATTAGCTTTTCTGAGAGTCATGCATATCAGTGCAGTGTGAATGTGTTTATCTTCTATGAATTTGCTTAACTCACTGAAAGAATATTAAAACTTAACACCCTTCAAGGTCTGGAAAAGCCACTCTTTCTCAACTGAAATGGTAGTCCAGTTTTCAGGTTGCTTTGGACATGGTTTGCGTACAGCTTCACTTGGAGTATGATGAGGAAAATGCCATAAGGTCTCTGTCCAGATAAAAATCCACTTTGAAAGTATGTGGTCATGAGAGCCTCTTGCCCAGCTTTGGGGACAGCTGAAGTCAGGTGAAGGTTTCTGGTGTGCAGTAGCTATAGCACACCCTGGTCCTCTGGGATGGGACCAGCTCCCATTGGAAGAAGAGGTGGCATAGCATTTCACAGAAGGTGCTTCGTGAATGTCTTGGTCATAAACTATACCAACGTGTCCTCTCCTTTAAATGGCTTTTGGGCAAACTATGATCAGAGTTGCTTTAATGACGTAATTGCAGGTATCTGTTGGGTTTGTTCTTGTGCCTTTGATTGGAGTTTACTTTTTTTTCTTTTGGTAGTGTGAAGGCTAGGAAAATAAAGTGGTATTGTCTTCAGTCTGAGGCTTGTATTTCCCTTTGTATCCTTCAGTTCCCTTCAGGAACAGCTACCACTTGCAGGAAACTAATGCAAGGCTCTGGCTTAATACACAGAGGTCTCCAAGCCAAGGCCTGTTTCAGTGGGACTTGCGTTATACATCCCTTTTAACAACTGATGCTTCTTAAGGGAGCTGCTATCTCCCAGAATAACTCTGTGGATCAAGTTTTGGTCTCTCCCTCATCTTAAAGTTCACGCTTCTGATTGTCCTGCTTAAAGAGGGTTGCCAACAGAGAAGGAGGGACAATGAACAAGAGCTGATGGAATATCCATTTCTTATCATGAGAAATAGTTTTTATGAAAGTAGTTCTTCTCTTGACTCTTGTAGAGGAACGGTTTCCTTGGTGCTTGTTGCTGATCTATGTTCTTGTCTGTTTGATTTCCGCCCTGGAGAACAGGTGTAGAGATGCTATAAGTAGCAAGAAGTCTAATGCATGCAGTGAGTTCCTCGCAGACTCTAAATTACAGTTTTCCTTCCTGTGCCACAAGCTCAGGTCCCTGACCTGCAACTGCAGCATATTTTCTGTGACTAACAGCTGTAATTCCCTAATTGTCATGCTCTGTTCGCCTGCTGTGCTGTAGATTTTGTAACCAAGGAAGCAAACCAAGTTTCCTCATTCCTACCCTTGCTCTGTGTACTTCCAACTGTTTTAAATCCACCATTTGATGCAGCCCATAAAGACAAATTACTATCTCTTGTTTCAAATATTCAAAGTCTCCAGAACATATTATGTATCAACATGCTGGGGAGGAAGAGGGCAAAATAAGTCTTTCTGGCCTTTCTTTTAGTGAAGGCAGCTGGTCCAAAGCTATTCCTAGGTTAAAAAAAGTACCTTTATTAGCTGTAACCATCCTCTGCGGAGTGCTGGACTAAAAGTGGTCTCAGACAGTGGGCCCAAGTAAATGGTACTTCTGTAAAGTGATTGACAAAACTTCTGGAAAACCCTGGAAAATGATGGTGTGCGTTTAAACTCCGACGGCAGGCTGTATGTGTGTGGTGTAATTGGCATACAAGCCTCATTGTTTGAGGATGACTGGCATGGTAATGGGGCCAATAGGTCATTTTCTTTTCACCCTTTCCATTTTTGAGGTTGGGGACAAATGACTGCGTGCCAGATAGAAATGAGAATAAACCTGTGCAATATGATTAGAGCACTACAGCCAGACTGTGTTGTGACAGATAAGCAACTGATTAAAGTATCACAGAAACATGTTAAGCAGCAGGAAAACCTAGTCTCTACGAAAAGCACAACTAAATATTAACTAAGTACCCAAAAGTATACTTGTCTACTGCATGCACCTTAGGCTTTATTGGATGATGCCCATCATCTTCTTGAAGGATGCTCATAGGTAAGGCTAATGCTCTAGACAATCATCAGTTTGGACTTGATCAGTCTAACGTGGCTGTGTCCAAGACACTTGCATAAAGCCCTTGGTGGGAGTCGGTGATAAACAGGAATGCTTTCCACAGGCCCTGCCTCCAGTAATTAATATTTCACGTCTCACTCCAGAAATACCATCCAAGTTTTGCAATATGAATGATGTCTCGTAGGTCACAGGATAAAAATTACTGACTCCAGGGGGATTTGCTGCGTGACTCTTCTGGCCATTAAGCTAAGATGGAGGAGGCTGCTCCTTCCTCTGGATCGCTGGAGTTAAATCCACAACTGGGTCTAGACAACATGACACCCAAGGGGGGCAATAAAGGAAATTATCTGTTTGGCCTCAGTCAGAGGAGAAAGAAAGATGAAATACAACTGCCAAAGAAAAGGAGTAAGTTTAGACAATACAACAGATCTCCCTAGAAGTAAGATTGCCCAGCGCTACTTTATCTACAGACTTCACAAGGGGCTTTAGAGAGTGCATTTATAGCTGGCGAGCATGGGTCAGGTATGAATGCCCATAAATCTATGGGGCCTGTTGTAGATGTATCTGTGCTATAGAATAATGGTGGGAAGAACTAGATGACCTCTGAAGATGCTTTTGTTCAGTTTCTGCAACTCTGGTCTTGTGCATAAGTGTTTAAATGTTAAGTATTGTACACCTTAGCATATACTTGTCAGAATATATTGGTGTAACATGGAAACTTGCTTTTAAGATGCATTAAACTCAAGGTTAGAGGCAATAGAGTCAAACTTGTACTTCATGGATACTCAAGTTGTGGTGGTAGCTTAGCAGAGGTTTTGACTTCATGGCACCATGACGTGGCGTTATGCTGTGCTAGATTGCAACTGTAACAAGGCCTAATTTGTGTTAGCATGCAAAGTCTGAATAAAATTTAAAGTTTTTTTGGTGAGAACTGTAGAAAACCACTGGGTTTGCAAACTCTTTTGGATTAACTCAGTTTTACTTTTATTCAAACATTACAGTGATCGGAGTGACACTTGTATGAGCTCTGTGCAACAGAGGAATGTAATGAACTTGGAAGAAAAATTCTTGGTCTCAGTGCCTATGGTATAATCTGTCCACACCTCTGCCTTGGAAGAAGAGATGTTGAATACGGGTGCCAAGAGCTCATGGCTTTGACAGATGCAATGGTTGTACTAATGTCTTACCTGTACATCTTCATGTAGGGCAGAACTTACTGTTTGATGTGATTGTATCTGGTTTAGGTTTCTGGCTGCTTGCTGAGCGTACCCATCCACACCTGTGAGGCTGCATGGGATGGCCAGCAGGTTGCAGTGGGTTTGCCTGAGTCTTAGCGTGGGAAAAGTCACCAGCGCATGTTGTGTTACCTGTCACACATTGTGTGACTCTTCACCAGCAAGGTGTGCAGGTCCCCCTCACCCCTACCAGCAACAGCATTCTTTCTCAGTGGTATCAAAATCCCTTCTAAAACAGGAGTTGGATGTGTAATTGAAAACCTTTTTTCAGGTATAACAAAGGATTGAAGGTCTTTTCCCTTCAACATGGCCTGGGAGAAACTACCTTGTACCACTCTACTGCTAGTACTCATTAAAATTGTAACAGTGCCTCATAGGGGTATAGCTGGAGGTAGTCCATGCACTGAAGATCTGTACTCCTTATGTGGCAATTCTGAGTTCTTCAATGTGTCCAGGTTTCATAAACTCTGCAGGTAAAGTTGTCTTCCCCCACACTGAGCTCTCATGGACATGTACTGCTGGTGGCCTCAAGGTGCAAGCGAGCAACTTCTGGTGGATGGCTGTTGGTGAACAGAGTGGCTCTCAGATGCTGAAGGATTCCAGAGGGGAGGAGAGTGCACTCACCTGTCTCTGACTCAATGAATAAATAAATAATTTTTTAAACCCCAAACCAAGGGGGCATTCACCTGTATAGGACAATGAGTGAGTAACCTAATGAGTAATCCTAATAACATAACTAATGTTATGTTAAGACTGCTTGTCTTACCCATCCTGGTCCATAAAGCTTACGTTATGATGGACTTGACTGATATCTTCTGGTAGTGCTCCCTTATGTTGCATAAGCATTAACTGTTAAGTGCTAGGGCTGGCACGTGGGTACCTTCTCTTCAAACTTTAAGTATTGTAACAGAAATTCATTCTAGATAAGCAAAATGTAATGGTTTCATTAATATTTTTACAAAAATGGGTCTCAAACAGGGATGCTGGAGGCAGAAACTGGCTGAGCACAGAGGCAAGCATTCAGATCTACTGCTCTTAACCTCAGAGGTTGTCAGTGAGTGGAGCCCTGACTGGGAGGCAGCTCATGAGGTGCCTGGCAATGTACAGTGCTTGATTGCAAAGACAGGGTGGGTCCTGATCTCCTCAGGCCTGCACCCTAATGCAGAACATGCAGCAGCTTATAGTGCTTAATGGCTTTCATTTTTTTAAAGTGCAGGCTTCAACCACAGCAATCCTGGTGCTTTATTCAGGCTCAATAAAAATATGGCTTTCGCTCCAGGCTTGGTTTGTTAACACCACCAGGAGAGGTTAAGATGTGAGAAAGCTGGGCATACAGAGCATCTGCCTGCTATGCACACGTGTGCCCACAGGGAGCAGGAAGATGTTGTGTGACCAGACTCTGAATCAAAGCAATGCTTAGCAGCCAGGAGCACTGTCCTGCAGCATTCCTGCTAAGGCACACTCACAGCTGAAACACTCAAGCTGTGGCACTGGGGAGTTGGGTTACAGAGAAGCAAGCTGACTCTCTCAGGCTGAGCATCTGCTGTGCCACAGCACAAGCAAGGGCGGAGTTGCTTGGGGGCTACCTCTGACTTGCTTCTGTGGCGGTAGCGTTAGCTGAGGGTGTTGCAGTGTGTAGCTGGTTCTCCTGAAAGGGGGGAGAGGATGTGTTGATAACCAGCTTGCTTAGATGAAATGCTTTACTTGGGAAAGAATACTCATACTTGGCAAATAAAATGAAGCTTTGACCAGAGAGTTTTGACTTCAGTCAGCCAAACTGAAGCCCAAACTGCAGAGGGATGGTTGCTGTACCATAATACTAAGGTATAAAAGCTTATGGTTTTTGTTGGTTTTGGTTATTTCTTCAAACCAGTGAAGCAGAGCAGCTATCTTATGGTCATTGAAATTTAACCACTGTTATTAAGTAGTTGGGGGGAGGGGGGAAAATGAGTGTCAATCTCCAGCTTCTAGAGCCTTCTATTGCTGTGCTATCCAACTGTATCTTTAGCACTGTGCATGGCCTACATACTGGTATACCAGCTACAGCATTGCCTCAAGTGATGCTTGAAAGCATGCTGATATTGCTGAGGGTCACAGGGATAAATGCTTTGGGAAAAGTAAAAGACTGTGCTGGGCAAAGACAAATGTTATGGCTACGATTTGGTTGTGTAGTTAAAGGTGATGGGCAGAGGAAAGGACTGTATCTGAGTGGAGCTGGATGGATGCTGCCTTCTCAGCTCTGCTACCGGGGGTGATGTGCTTTGCTTCTGCTTCTTGTCAATCCCAGTGTAAGAAAGCAAGTAGCTGGGAAACCTGAACTGTAAAAGCATCCCCTAATGTACAGGGTTTAATGGGTAAGTGGCAGGGTGGGCTGCTGTCAGGGGACAGACTGAGAGGGGCTGTACACTGTGTGGGCATGTTGTTAAGTCTCTGATGCGAGTAAAGGGTCCAATAACAATAAACAAGTCTAAAAAAAGAAAACCTACTGTGGTTATGTTGCAAGACTTTATGAAGCTTGAGTTATGGAACAGCATCTTCCTTGCATAGTAAGTACCCATGGAAGGGGACATGACAACAATGGGGGGGAACAATGACAACAGGGGACCATGTGTGGCAGCAGGTGCCTGTGTGAGTTATGGTGTGTGGGGCACAGGAGTGCTGTCTGTGGGGATGTGTTTTGTCATATGTGGCTGTGTGGCATGTGTTCAGGAGACTGGTACTGTGTGGTTTGTCATGAATAGTGTGTATGTTGGCACATGCATGTGGAGTGTCCTGTGTGGCATGTCATGTGCTATACAACATGTATTTGTGGTGTCATGTCTGCAAGCATATGTGCATGTCATGGGTGTGCACAATATGTGGTATGTCATGCATGTGGGGTGTGATGCATGTGCAGCATCACATGTGGTGTCGTGTGCAGCATGTGTTGTTGTGTGGTGCATCACATGGCACAACAGGTGGGGTGTTTCATGGGTGTGGTCATGTGGTGTCATGCATGTGGGGTCTGATGTGCAGCACCATACATGTGTGGTGCCAGGTGTGTGGCAAATGTGGTGTTGCACATGTGTGTGTGTCCTGATGTGCAGCCCACGTGGTACACCACACGTACGGCATCATGGGTGTTGTGTAGCACACATGGTGGTTCACATGTGCAGTTGATGTTGTGCAGCTGATGTTGTGGTGCAAGTGTGCAATGCAAATGTTTTGTTATGTGGCACACATGAGTGTCATGTGTACTCACAAGCATGTTGTGGAACAAGTGTGTGTTGTGCAGCACACAAGTGTGCAGTGAGTAGAGGTGGTATGGGGTGCGCACAGTGTGCTACCCCACTGTTTTCTGACTTACCTGTGCATTGCACGAGTAGCACACAGGTCCTGTCTCCACTGTGTGTCACCAGTGTGGTTTGTATCCCAAGTCTACAGTATATACCTATTCTGTTTTTCATGTGTGCTGTGTGGAAGTGCTGTGCACTTGTGCATTTTGTCTCCAGTGGGTGTTGTGTGTTTTAGATTGGGGTGGGGGGGTGTTTTGTGTCTCAAGTGTGGTGTGCACATGGGGCATGCACGAGTGGTTGGTGTCTCACAGCTGCAGTGTGAGTGGTTTGTGCAGTGCATGAAGAAGCACCCCTGCTCTGATCGATTGCGTCCCCCTCCCCTCCTGCCCAGAATGGGTGTTGTCATGGCCAGCTGCAGCTGTCTGGGGATGAAGTGCCCTGTTGGGGTGCCAGCCAGTCTGGCTGCTGTGCAACAGGAGCCTGCCTGCAGCCCCAGTGGTGTTTTTCAAGGCTGGAAGGGTTTTGTGTGTCCCACTCCCCCTCACTGCACAGCTCGGCTCTGTGAGCTGAAGCCCTGTCAAGGGAGGTGGTGGGGTAACGCTCCCTCTGCGCCCATCAGCAGGTTTCTGCTACAGCAAGACCCCCCCCATCAGTCACAGTCCCAAAGGTGAAAGCACAGGCAAGGCAGACTGCTCCCATGCAGCACTCCCATCGCAGGAGGAGAGATGCTGAGGGTGCAGCAACATGTCCAAGTGTGGTAGGACAGAACCATAGCACCTGGGGCCAATCCTTCTGCTCTTCGTCCTCGTGGTAGCACATCTGCAAAAACCTAAATCCAAAGCAATGTTAATGATTGGAGACATTCCTCACTGCAACAATCTGGCTTTGTAACTATTTGCCTAAGCATAGTGTCAGTCTGCTAGCCTACTGGGGGAGAAGTCCTGAAAGCATCTACACTAGTCAGGAGTCAAACGCTCAATGGGGCTTTGGCTCCAGAGCTGCATGGATATTTTTGACTATTTACCCTGTGTTCTTATGTAATAACAGTTGATCCAAAGACAGAGGAACATTGCTGGGAGACATTAAGTGCTTGTTTTCGGCTGGTTCATCTTAGCATCCCAACTCTGATTTATACCACTTCGTCAACTGGACAACACCTCTTCTCTGTTTTTGCTATTTTAACTTAGCTGAAAGAAAACCATATGTACATCATATCAAGCTGAATATTAGAAATATTTATTTTGATTTACAAAGCAGCTTTTTCAATTTGTTACGAGTAATGTGTATTTAAAATACACAATAATAATAAATGAAGGAGGGACAAGGAGTGCTATTCATACCTCACTTAAACATGGTAACAATTTCCTTCAGAGGTCTTCCAGTGTTTCACCATCCACCAGAAAAGGCCGATTTGAGCTGCTGGGCACGTGCAGAGGGCACTTCTTCAGTGACACTCCTTACACAGAGGAGTTGCACAGAATCGCACAGAATTGTTACGATGGTTTGTCCCATCCCAACATCTTCCTTCCCCTGACCCAATCTCAGGTACTCAGCTCCTGGTTGAGACACAAGCATTAGGTCAGCTGCTGTGCATTTGTAGTTGAAGTGTATTCAGCACCTACTGAAACTGCTACAGCCCTTTTTTTTTTTATATATATATATAAAAATATATATAATATTTTTATATATTAAAATAATAATATATATTGATATGTGTAGATATACCAAAAATATATAAAAGTTCTTTTATATACACACACATATTTTTTCCTGACCTGTACGAAGAAAGATATCTGGCATCCAGTACTGCCCAAACAATCCTGTCACCCACGAATGAGTGCAGCAACATGTCACCAAAACCAAGGCAACTGAAAAACCAGACACAAATGGTGTGGAGTATGGTCCTGTGCACACAGTGAGTGCGTGCACACCACAGCTATGCATGTTAGCCTGTTTCTTGGAAGTGAAAGCATAGGGTAAGTTACTCTGCAACATATGTTTTTTCATGAGAGGAAAGCATTCAAAATTTACAAGACAATTCTATAGCTGTAACGAGCTTGTATTGTATGCGCTTCTTACAGCGCCTTGTTACTAGGCTCATGCTATAGAGACCTCACTGTTATCTGCAGAAGATTTTGTCTCGCTGGGCATTTTCTGCACCAAGCTTTGCATTCCTCCCCTTTTCCCCAACCGTCCTTCCCCAACAAAGGCTCTTTTTTCAGGAGAATTAAGGCACAAATCATCGTATCTGTTCCAAGGGCAGAGTGTGTCGGTCTTATTTACTCTGCGAGGAGCACTGGCATTCATGGGACGCCAACAGCTGGATCTGAGCATTTCCTTTAATTGAACAGGTTTGCAGTCTTTCTGCGCTGAAGCAATTCTCCACATCACACAAGCCTGCATACCAGAATAAAATGAAAATTTAAGAGCGCTGGCTAACAAGACCAAGAAGCTCATTGTTTAAACAAGAGGCCAATTGTCTGGGTACTCGAGTGCCCCATTCCTCCAACATTAAACCCACACGAGGGACAGCAGCCTAATCCACAGCTTGCCGCCAGGTGGTATAGAAATTAATCTTCCACTTACCCAGGCTATTAGTTGCGGTATTCATAAAGGTTTGCAACGCAATGAGGCGAGTGACTGAAATTTTCTCCATGTCATGGAGGGTCGTGGCAACGTGGCAATATGAACTATCAGCCTCTGGGAGTGTCCCCCATGGTGAGGAAAGTGTGGACAACATGCACCGCAGGGAGGCTGGCCCCCCAGGACCTTCCGGTTCAACACATGCAGCCCCGGGCTGTCTAACCACACAGCAAATATGTTGGAGGACAGGGGATGGACTGGGAAAGCCCAAGCTCACCAAAGACCTGAGCATAGTCCACCATAACGTGCAAAGCTGAGCAAGTTTGGTGTTTATGAGGAAAGGAACTAAATACTGATTTTTCTCACCTTTTAGCAACACCAAAACTCCCATTTCTAGTCTGGCAGGACCCCTAGGAGTGCTGGACACAGAAGACAGGGACCCTCACTAGGTCTCCCAGAAGCTCAGGGACATGCTTCAGATCTGTTTGCCAGGACATTTAACTCATCTTCCTAACATGGTATTAGCAGAACAGAGGAGGAAAAGAAATCTAGCCCTTTATTAGATTGCTGCTCCATTGAAGTCCAAAGAGGGAAGGGAAAATGGCAGCAAGCAGGTGATCAAAACAGGGACAACACAAGCTAGCCTACATAAACGTTTTGAAGGGTAAAACCTCACGAGTGTTTAGCATGATCGCTTCCAGTTTTCATCTGTTCCCATTTCACTGCTGACCTAATTCTTCGCAAAGCACTGCCAAAGCTTTTCACAACACCAAGATACATATAGTTTGATGCGGATAATATTTACAACTACTGCAACTGTTTTCCCCATTCTTCCCTAGTGTTTTCCCAGGAGCTTACAAATCCCATCTGGCTACAGCTTTTCTTACTGCCCTCTCAATGACTTTCCTAGCCCCAGGAGCTTGCTTTCCTGCCACAGGAAGATGGCAGCCTCTTAATTTGCCTGCGTGGTGACCGACCTACTTGCTGTGCAAATGGAAAAGCCAAGTCAGGCCAAGTGCAAGTCAGTCCCTCGCCACGTGTTTGCACATGACTGACTTGGTGGCCAGGTATGCCTCCAGGACATCCCAGGTCATTCCCCATACCGGAGAAGCGCTCTGCAAAACGCAACAGCTTTTCCCAAATGATAACGCCACAGTCCCGCTTTGCTCCATATATTCATCCTGTCTATGTCCTCACGTGGCAGCAATTTAACAGTTTATGCACCATCTTCTTCCATGTCTGCTATCAAATTTCCAGCTACACCAAGTTCTTATTTTTCAGGGTTTAATTAGGCTAAATGTCCAAATTCTGCAAGATAATAGAAGAACTGAACAAATCTGAAAGGGTTTAATGCAGATTTTTGTGGATCCCATGAATAGCAGCAAAGCTAATGCAGAGCTTGGGCTTAGAGGAATTTGAATCTGAATTATTTTTGTTCCTCGTTTGGCTTGCTTTATAAAACATACAGCCAATAACTCCACAGCCTCTGTCAAACTCCTTGCTATAAATAACAATTTACCATTGAAAAGAAATGTAAAGGGTCAGAGCTGTGCTCGGAGATTCACGTATCACCCACAAAAGGAGCTTCTGAGCAAGCTGGACACAGGCTGAAAAGTAAATTTCCCAAAATGGGAAACAATGGGAAGAACTGAACAAATAAGGTGTTTAATTCCCTCTGGTCCCATATCTTGACTTAATCTGGTGTTAATCCCACCTGCAAGCACTGCCCTTGGATGAGTCACTAGACAACCCCAGACCCAGCCTCCAGCCTAAACCTGAAAGGCACAGCAAAGAGCAAAAGCAAGTCTGCAGTCCCACTGCTAACCTCCATCCTTAACTGTCACTAGATCTAGCCTTTGGTAACTCATTCTTGAATCAAAACTAACAAACCAGTTACAGGGAGCAGCTGGGGTCCTGGTAGTGGGAGCTGCAAGGCTGGCTCTATTTAGCAAGATAGTATGTATATCCCTGATCAACACTGGACATGATAAAGCATTCTCCTTTTCCTCATCCAGCTTTGACTAAAGTACAAGGATCCAAGAAATGAACCAACAGCCTCGGCTTTCCTGAGCTGGAGTCTCCATCTCAGCACTAACCACTGCCTTAATACTACACAAGTGTTTAGTTCAGTTTAGGAAAACTAAAACTTAACGCTGCTCCAAAAAGGAGCAGGTTCCTACAAGTGCCAGCTCTCATCCTACCTATGCAGGACTATGTACCCACAATAAACGTGTGTTTGAATCCCCTGTGTTGACAGCTGTAAAGCTAGCTCCAATTCTACTCAAACAAAGCCACAATCAGCAGACCTAGTCACAATCATCATGGGTATTTCTGGCAATGCTGAACTGAAATGTATGTGTCTGCTAAAGCTGCCCTTTATCTTTGTCGTGGTTTAACCCCAGCTGGCAACTAAGCAGCACACAGCCACTCGCTCACTCCCCCCGGTGGGACAGGGGAGAGAATTGGAAGAGTAAAAGTGAGAAAACTTGTGGGTTGAGATAAAAACAGTTTAATAGGCAAAGCAAAAGCCACGTGCACAAGCAAAGCAAAACAAGGAATTCATTCACCACTTCCCATCGGCAGGCAGGTGTTCAGCCATCTCCAGGAAAGCTGGGCGCCATCTCGTGTACAGTTACTTGGGAAGACAAACGCCATCACTCCGAACGTCCTCCCAGCTTTATATGCTGAGCATGACGTCCTGTGGTATGGAATATCCCTTTGGTCAGTTGGGGTCAGCTGTCCCAGCTGTGTCCCCTCCCAACTTCCTGTGCACCCCCAGCCTGCTCACTGGTGGGGTGGTGAGAAGCAGAAAAGGCCTTGAGTCTGTGTAAGCACTGCTCAGCAGTAACTAAAACAGCCCTGTATTATCAACACTGTTTCCAGCACAAATCCAAAACATAGCCCCATACTAGCTACTATGAATTAACTCTACCCCAGCCAAAACCAGCACAATCTTGTAGCTGCAAACATTAAGAGATCCATTAGTTATGTAGGCTCAGCCACCTCTATTTTTCTGAAACAACCCTATTTGCCAACTTTGTTATGAATCTTAAAATCAATGGCAGCCTACCAGACAAGAGGAGCAGCCTGTGCATGGGACGGCTAATGTCTGTCCTTAAAATGCGTGGCCAAAACTGGCATAAGGCAGTAGACTTACGACCAGCTCTCATCTGAACCAGCCAGAAAAAACACTACCCTAAGCCCTGACCCAGTGAATAGAGATAGCCAATTGTCCATGACCTGCTTTGAAAGAGTAAGGCGGCATTTAGCAATTCCAACACCAGCTCTCGTTTTGGGAGGATTAACTTTATTGTGTGTGTCTGTTATCTACATCAAACAAGCTCTCCAATTCCAAACTTAATTTCATCCCCACACAGCAACCACCAAAGTGCTGCTCTTTCAACTCCTCCTGGCTGAAGATGTGGGAAATGGTACTCGGCTCTGCTGTCCCATCTCCCTATGATTAATGTAAACTGTTAATAATGAGGTTTCTCTGTTTCTCAAATCAGACCTAACCAAAGCTTGAACTCTAGACTTAACCTTAGCAAAAGCAATACTGAGCATCAATGATTATTGCTTCATAAGGTGAAGAAGGTATTACATTAAAACAATACCAGTGTTCACTCTAGAAGAATTAATATTACCAAATACACAAGTACACCTACTTTTTGGCCCAAGGAGAGCTCTTATCCTAAACCCCAATCTAAAGCAAATTCAAGACTTACCTTGGAAAAACTTTTCTCACTCCTGCCAGATGAAAATGCAGAAAAAGTAACTTTTGAAGTTACTTTGAAGTAACAGTCCCTAATACTGTTACCATTTGAGAGGGTACCAATATTTCTCTTATATAGCCTACTGATGGCTGGGGCTGTAACATCACTACAAGCTGTTTCTTCCTGGAAAAGTTTGCTACCTATTATGAAAAAAGCATTTTGTTTAATACTAAACTTTACTTGAAAGTATCTTTGTGTTTTACAAGCACTGAGAAGTTAAATAAGTTGTCTCTTTATATATCAGAAATATATGATTACTAACTGAAATTTTACAGTCAGGTCCACTGTCTGGTAAAAAAAAGTCACCTCTGCTACTTTATTTCTCTTGAAACACATAACTGAGTTGCATTTCCCACCAGGGATTTGCTAATCTTTATACATAAAACCTACTTTCTAGGAGCACTTTAAAGTATTTGTACACCTCCACCACAGTCCTAGATTAGCCATGTGCTACTCTGTGCAGATGGAAATTAGGGTGGAAGTGTGTGCAATGGTTTACAAAAAAAAAATTAGCCACTCATGGGCTTTGTGCAGTCATTGCTATCGAATACAACTGGGCAGAGGACTATTTGCTTTATACATACAGCATTTTTCACACTGTGGTTAAAACACAGCCCCATGACTGCTGCAGGCACCACAACCTCCAAGAAATACTTAGAGCCAAATTCTGCTGTTTTAGAAATCCCCTTCCACAAGTGTGAAACTTTTGTGGCCATCTGTTCTGCACAAAACCAGCATCATTTGCTGGGTACACCGCCTCAGCGCCCTGGAAGTCCCAGCTTGGCCAGCATCTCCCCTCTTGCACCCTGCTATCATCCATTGAGGGTCATTATGGTCTTTTTTGTTTGTTTGTTTTGATCTTACACAGCTCTCACTTTCACACTGACAGTTCTGGCTCTATCATCTAAAACATGGTTCCAGACTTGCAAATGTGAACTCCTGTCCACACACACTTGGTCCACAGGTGATGAGTTCAGCAAGAGCTCTTGACACAGGACTACCCTGCTGCCACTCCAGCCAGAGCCTCTCCTTCTCTCTAAACTAATTTTGAAAATGCAACAGCACCTCCCAAGCAAGCTCTCCTCTAGCAAGGACAAATCAGAAAAACGTCTCAAATTGGCACTGTTACCTTTTTGTTCAAAGGGAACAAGGAACACGAGACGGCCCACAACCCAACAGCTGTCCAAAGACACAAGCTCATCTGCCACCGATCCATTTAGGGACTCTGCAACACATTGTACAGGGACCCAGGGCATTAGGGTACCACGAGGTAAAGGCTGGGAGCACCGAGAAGCAGGTCCATCTACTTACCCACAGCTCAGCTCCTGATCCATAATGTGGGGCTCTTCCCTTGGGACAGGTATTCATGTGTTACGCTTACAGGCTGCAAGATGCTCAGCAACTTTGAGGATCAGGGACGTACAATGTAAACATCTGCAGCTCTCCCTTTACAATCAGGGAAAAGAAGTGGCCAGTTGAGGGCAGGATTCACCCAGCCTACTGGAGATACCTATGTCAGGAAGAGATGCATTGTTATTTCTGTTCACTGACTATCAAAGAGGAGCAGCTCCAACGTGGGTATCTTTTCAGTGGTTTAGGAAAGTCCATCTCCCCCCTCCCCAAATGGGAAGCGGTACTTCAGTGGGACGTTTTAGTGCTACGCTAAGCTAAATATCTATTAACAATTACCAGAAGTTGACTATCCCCAAGTATTAAGGCATTTGTGGAAGCAGACACACATGAAATATTTACCATTGCTCATTCTTTGTGTGAGAAAGAGGAAGCTCTTTATGGCCAGTATCTAGCACTTCATTTCTAGATTTGCCATGTTCAGTGGGGATTGCTGGGGTAAAGCAGAACTAGGAGTCTTGGTTTTCTCATAACATATACAAGTTTGGGTATACTAGAAAAGAAATCAAATTTGGCAAAGCCTGTTTAGTCCTGTAGAAAGGAGGGGGACAGGAAGCACATCATAACTGACCCATCTTTCACATTTTGCCCAACAACATGTGCAATGCATTTTCATGGGAAAGTTACAAAGTCAGCTACTAAATGGAAATGTTTTGTCTTAAAGTGCAGAAGAGCTACAAAAGTCTCTCTGGAGTATCTGTCTGCTCATAGCTGCTTTGGGCTGTTTAAGGTACACTTTTCTAGAAAAGAATAACATTCATTTTCAGGATACTACAAATTATAGTGAGAGACAAAAATGAATTGCAATTTTTTTTTTAAAGACTAGAGATTTCTTCTTCCAGTCATTCTCCATTGCAGAATATTCTTTATGTCCTTCATCAGTCTTGTACTTGGTTACAGATGGAAAATATTAGCTCTGGTTTACAAAACATGGCCCCGTTTCCTGTAACACGGCACAGGTTGGACAAATCTGTCATTTGAGTAGTGTGTCTATTCTGTGGCCAATTCTGTAATCTACAAGCAATGTAATCCTAAACAAGGAATCTCATGTTAGCAGCCAAGATTGGAAAATCCCTGTTTAGTGTGATTGCTGCCAAAACCATCTCGCTTGCTAAGGGCAAACTAATCTTCAGTCTGCAGTTTGGGAGCTGTTGCTTTTCCTTTTTACCTTTTTTTTTAATAAATAAAACATACCTCACTTTCTAAGATGACAAAAATACACACTTAATTTTAAAAAGTGCAAAACAGATTTGGAAAAAAGTTTAAGGTATATGAAAAATATCACACTGTCTATAAAAAAGATTATTCTATTTTTTAATACAATTTGAACAACTGCTGTTTTGCAAATTTGAAGAGTTGTATTTCAGAACAAATAGCAACAAGATTGTTGTGTACAAATAAGAGGAGAACAGCAAGGGAGAAAAAAAAAAAAAAAGGGTGTTATACAATACAGATAAGACATAGATCCAGGATGATCTAGATACAGCTTTAAATGAGAACCTGACCTCAGTTTTCAAGATGGATCAGGGCGATATAAATAATGGTGATGAGGATATGAGATGATCACAATTAAGATGGAAGCAAAACTCAAGAAATTTAATATATCCAGGTTGGCAGACACAGAAGTGAAAGAAAGGCAGAAGAAGCTACATTAGGTATTTATGATAAGTTTTCCAGGTCACAGATGCTTCCAGCTGATCAAAAAGAATACAGTGCAAGAATATAGTGCCGATATTTAAAAATAGAACTCAGAGAAATTACTCCAAAGAATTAGATTTAAGTTTTTAATGCTTTTGAAGAAATCTTGAAGGAAAGGAGAAAGAAGCTTGACGAGAGAAAGGAGAAAGCGAGTGTATAACATAGACCAACTTACCAAGTATTGTATGTACCCAATTAAATGACTTTTTTCTTCTAGAAAACTTTTATCAAAGAAAGAGATGATGTAAGAGATGTCTCATGTTTGGACATTAATAAACCATTTGACATGGTGACACAGGAGAAACATTACTCAAAAGAAGGTTAAAGATTAGCAGAGAAACTATAAATTGCATGAGAAGTTGAGCCAAGACAAAATGGAAATGAGTGGTTTTGAGAAGTGAAGTATCAGGTTGGAGAAAAATTACTAGCAGAAATTGTCAAGAACAGCTATGGGACAGATCTTTAAGTATTTTCAGTCACTATCGTGAGACAAAAATAAAAAAATCTTTCAATGAATTAAGTTGAAAAGCATTGCCAGCAGAAAGAAATTTGGAGGCTACTGTATACAAGGAACTGCCTAAACTTAAGAAAAAAATGCAAGTGAGGGTGACCTTTCCATAGTCTAAAACGCAATGTTAAATGCACGAGACTAATTGCAAGGGTTTAGTTTTAGAATTTGATAGCTCATTAAAAGCTGCAAAGGATTGAGAAGTAGTTGTGTGCCTGAGCTGGTCCTGCAATAACTATCAGCATCAACGTGATGCACTTATGAAAACAGTGAATGTGATCTTACACTGTATCACAAGAAGAGTCCTCAGCAGACATGGGGAAGCATTCATGCCACTATGCAAGTGTCAACAGTATCTCCTTCAGTGTATTGGGTATGGTTCAACTCAGTATTTAAGAGGAATTTCATCTGGAATATGTGCAGGGAAAGGTCACAAAAAACATCCTGAGCCAGACCTGGCCTCATTTGGTATCACATGTACCTTTTCCAGGGTTTAAATTCTTCTCTCTTTGCCCTTCTAAATGCTCCTTCTGTAGTTTCCTACGTGAAAAGCTTCTTTCTGTTTTAAGAAAGTTGGGGTGGGAGGTTATGGGGTTTTTGTTTGGTTTGTTTTTTTTAACATTAACTATTACTACTGTTAATTTTTCTTGCCTTTTCGCTCCTTGCAGAAGTTTGAATCTGTACACATTACAGCATTTCATACTTTGCCAGCCTACTGAGCTTGGGGGGTTGATGGCTCAGCTTAGGAGGTGGGTGGTCAAATAGGAGAAGGAGGTTGCACTGTCAGAGCAGTCAATGTCTGGAGTGGTTTCTCACTGAGAGATGTATGAGCAAGACTCAAGGCTCTAAAGGTGAGCTTGGCAAGGTTAGGAGAGGGACTGCCCCATGTTTCTCATGACAGAGGGCTGTACAGGACAGGAATCCCAATTTTCCATGTGTTACTGACATGGCATCCTCTGAGCATTGGCAATCGAGGTGCAATCATCAATGTCTGCCCAGCAGGTCTGTACTTTGCCACCTGCCTTCAAACGAAGGGTCACCCTGGTCCTGCCCAATTTGATAATGCAACACGCAGAAAAAAGTTCAGTTTTAATTCCCCAAGCTGCCTCAACTCATGACGTTTTTATCTCTTATTCAGCACACAATTACACTGAAGAAATCCCTTTTAGCAAAAACACACTGCAAACGTTGGACTCGGCTGTGCGATCGCCCAGAACCTCTCTGCATCTATCGCCTTTCATCTCTGTCGTAGCACAGCCTGGTCCAGACCAGCTCCTGCTGGGAAACACCAGTCCTGGTGTGTGGGAGATGGGTATGGGAACCTCGGGGAAATTTCCGTGGCCTCCTAAAGAACTTCTCTCATCCCATGGATCTTCTCTAGCAGAGTGCAGGAGCTAATAATATCCCTCTGCTTCTGTTATATAGCATTTCCTCCTCTTTATTTTAACTTTTACTGGTTGCATTACCAGCTGCTCCTTTGCCTCTGCAGCATGACTGAGTGTCAAAAGAAGCCATAAATCAGCTTATGGTATTCATTGAACAGTGAAATTGGCGCTTTGTCCCCTTCTGAAGGACTAGAATTTTAAATGCAGCTTCTAAATAGACTTCAAGATTTGATTATTTTAGTTAACATTAAAAAGATTTTTAAGAGACAACACAAATCCAGCTTTCCTTGGAGAAGGCACGTACTGAGATTTCCTCAAGAGAGTCACAGCCACCGGTCAGCACAAGAGGGACAAAGCCACAGATCTCGACCAGGGATGCGCTGGGGATCACAGCCCTGGCCACGACAGGCAAAACCCTTCCCCAGTGCTGTTACACTCATGAAGACACGCTTGTTGGGGAGCTGGAGCCAAAGAGTAGGATGAGAACAGGCATACTGGGACCAAAACGTGAGTCAAACTCTCCATATGTCTCCCCCTGACACTCCCCCATGTCCCAGTTCCCCACCCTTTTTTTTGTTAGAGACAAAAGCCAGCACAGCTCACAAATATGGGAAGCAACCTCCTGTGTCCAGTGTATCCCTGTCTGACCATGGAGACCGGAGCCAAGAAGCCTCAACACGAGACAACCATCAGGGAAACAAGGAATTTCCAAACAACAATTTTGCGATCCGCTATATGTTTTTCTTTCAATGGCTATTTCTAATAAAACACATAAAGTATCAATAGAGGTATTTATTGCTTCCTAATACAAGTGTAGCAATTGCACGTTAAAACTGAACAAAGTATATGATTATGAATGTATGATATGTGATTTATTCTTATAAAATTGACAAATAGCTGTTCTCTTAATATTTATATTAAAATGCTTTGTCTAGAGAGTTTCCAGAAATATTTCTCAGCAACAGTGATTAGATTTAAAACATTAGATCGAAATAATGAATGATTGACCAAAGGGGGGGAAAAATAGAGCTAAATATTTTTTTTAATTCAGCAACTAATTTTGAGCAACTGAAATTTAAGCTGCTTGCGTTCATCTAGGAAACACTAACAGGAGTAACTATTTGCTCTCTACTAGCACTTCGTCTTTAGTTTCACATGAATGATAATCCAGGCTGCTTTTGCCTTAGGAGCTTGGGGTTATGTTTCCCACTGACCTTCTACAGAGGCTTCCAAAAATAGGGAACCGGGAGAGGGATGGCACCAAGCGCCCGTGGAGCGCAGGCGGCTCTTCCTCCTTCACACCAGGGATGCAAAGGATTTTAGCTTTTGTTTACTTAAATGCTTTTTCACTGTTTCTCTACAAAAATGACCACAAAAACACAAATTAATGAAAGTCAAATGCCTTTTTTTTTTTTTTTTCTTTCTGTCAAACAACTCATCTCCTTTTCTCTTCTAAGGAAATAATTTTAATATACTTCCACAAACACTCAGGAATCACATTTGGAGCTGTCAAAGAAAAGATCCTTCTTTTTAGGTATTCACTTTCTCAAAGTACATATAACATTTTTTAAATGTAACAACTAAAATCTAGTGACATCCATGGAATATGCAAGCGTAAAAGTGAAGTGACTGATACGCCGCAGTCATTTTTTCCCCTCTTTGAAAAAATAGAGAGTGAACACGTACACAGCAAGGACAGGACAAAATGAACTAATATTTGATATAAAAACTTGAGTGGTATCCCCTCTTCTACAGTACCTTTCAGCTAGAAGGTAAGTAGGAATACAGACAAGTTGTTCACTTTTAAGATGACTTTTAACCCCATACTACTTGTTTTCGGTTCTCAACCAAAAGACCAAATGGCACTGTACCTTTTTTTGTTTTGTTTTTAAAAAACAAGCAAAACCACACAACTCCCTGTTACCATCCTTGAAAAGCAAAAGCCTTTCACAAGGAATACTACAATAAATTCAGCTTTGCGAGTGACACTTGCTCACAAAGTTATTCCATATTTAATTTTGGGAATGAAAAGATGTGTCAGAAAGTATTTGACAGTATATTTTCCATTTATCACACATTCTGCTTTACCACATTTGTTTTCTATCCTGCAATATGCTTTTTACTAAGGCACAACAGACTTCTTTTCAGGAGGAAATATTAATTGTTTTAATTGTTTGGAGTTTCATACCCTGTGCAGGTGTGAAAGGCTCTGGTGACAATTCCTCCAAGTGGTGTACATTTCAGTGGTAAAACACCACTAATTATCTAGGCATAAATTACACATTTCCCTTATTCTTTTTAAAAAAACAACAGTCCCGCACAGGTTTTATGTAGCACTGCCATTTCTGACATTTTATATGGCAAGTTTCATATTTTTAGTTCCACAAAGAAAACTTCACGAGCAATTTTATTCAGAATCTGCTTTTTTAAGACATTTTCAGATTATAGACCCATTCCACCCAACAAATAATGGATTTAAATAACATAACCATTAAGAGCATGAAAATAAGATTCAAAGCACTAAGAACTACTCAGAAGTTGTAGTTCAGCTACAGCACAGTGGTCTGTCGAAAACTCAGTGAATATGTAAGTTACTCAAAACTCTTTTTCTTAGAGCCTCCTTAAACTGCACTTATGTCTTACCCTACAGACTCGCATAATAAAGCTATAAACAATGCTGAAATCATCCCCATTGCAGATTGGCTTGGCACAACAGATGAGCTACCTAAAAGAAACCGTGTCTGGAGAGAGGGAGGCACGTTCCCATCCCAAATGGGGGGATGTTTTTACCCTGCTGCCCATCAAAAGAACTCCTAGAGTTGAATTTAATTACAGTGTTGGATTTCCCCACAGAGGTGCACACCAATCTACAGCTGATGAACTAATCATTTATTCCTCTGGGTAAGGAAAAACAACGTCCTGAATACCGAAGGTCTAAATGCCACCCAAGGATACAGGATTTTAGACAGTAACATGTGGGAGCTTTACCGAGAGCCCCACAGGAGCTGCAAATCCAACAAGAATAGAAGATTTCTTTGCACTGACAAGCCACAAAGAGAGCTGACAAAAAAACTCCTCGGGGGCTCACTTAAGCAGTGTCTCCATTCCCCCCTTGCAAATGCAGATATCGGGGTTTCCTTTGCTAACTCCATGATGGTACTAGATGGCATCAGGTACTTACTTTACTGTTGCTATACCAGTCTTTTGGGGGTTCATGAGTGAAAAGAATCAGATGAGCACGATCTATAACACTTTTTATTCCACCAATATTGGAAAGATCTATGAGATCAAGCTGATTTTATATATAATAAGATATATAACATAGCCATTCTCCATCCTTCTCATCTACTCCAAAAAATGTTGGAACCTCTTTATTTTATAGAATAATTGAAATGAAACAATTTTCAGTTTTCTCTCTCAAATACCCAAACATTTTGGGTAACTAAAGTCACATTGTTGATAAGTTTTATACCATTTTCATTTAAAATTCCCCTAAAACTATTGCTACTTTTGAGGGTACAGGGAATGAAAGTTTTCCTATCATTTCTGGAAATTATTTCTCAGCTACATCTATCAAACTTGTGTGTCCAACCAACGTACAAGTTTTCCCAATAAAAATGTATATACTAAATATCAGCTGCCTCTGAATTGTACCATGAGATGTTGATGAGACACAAGACAAACTGTACCAGCCTGGGTATGCAATAGAGGCTGCCACTAGGAAAAAATACGGCATTGCAAAGATGACAAGAAAGGCCCGAATCTTTGCTAATTCATTTACAAGCACATGCATAGATTCATATTACAGATAAATGTATTGGGTTTGGCTGGGATAGAGTTAGTTTTCTTCTTAGTAGCTGGTACAGTGCTGTGTTTTGGATTTAGTGTGAGAATAATGTTGATAACACACTGATGTTTTAGTTGTTGCTAAGTAGCGCTTATCTTAAGGATTTTCAGTTTCCCATGCTCTGCCAGCAAGCAAGGTGTACAAGAAGCTGGGAGGGAGCAGAGCCAGGCAGCTGACCTGAACTAGCCAAAGGGGTATTCCATACCATAGAACGTCATGCCCAGTATATAAACAGGGGGGAGTTGGCCGGGATGGGTGGATCACTGCTGGGGCATCGGTCAGCGTGTGGTGAACAATTGCATTGTGCATCACTTGTCTCTTCTTGGGTTTTAGGGGTTTTTTGTTGTTGTTATATTCCTTTTCATTACTATTATTATTATCATATTATTCTTAGCATTATATTTTATTTTACTTCAGTTATTAAACTGTTCTTATCTCAACCCACGAGTTTTACGGTTTTCTTTCCCCAATCCCTCTCCCCATCCCACTAGGAGTGGGGAGGGGGAAGCGGCTGCGTGGTGCTTAGTTGCTGGCTGGGGTTAAACCACAACAATAAATTTGCATTTAAATCACTACATCCATTTCAAGATAAGGTGAATATACTTTCTTACCTAGTGTTTACCACAATTTTACAGAAAACTTTGCTGCTGTTCTGAGAAAAAAAAAAAAAAATCAAAGGCTATTTTGGTTCAAATTATTTTCAAAATATTTTGGCAAAGCAATTTTCTGCATTTGCCTGAGATTTGTTGGACATTGGGGTTGTACCAATTCCAATCTGTTATCCAGATGCGGAAAGTATTGGTACCAAGAAGTTGCATACAAACACCAGTGTGTGCAAAGGTATTTTAAGGTGATGAAAAAAGCATCACTTCAAAATTAAAACTAACAGCAAATCTAATTAAATTAATTTTCTGTCTAAAATAAGTCTGAACATACAGTATCAGCGCATGCAAGAATGCAGCTTCAGAAGAACCTTAATCCAAGCAGAGGATGGGACCCCCAGGGGATTTCTGCATGAAAACTCACTGACAGGGTGAAAGAGATAACTTCATGTGTACATTATCTCCACAAGTCAGTGAAGTACTTGGCCTTAATATCATGAAGACAACAGAGCTTGATTCAAAAATAGTCGAACTGGTAGCATCTCACAAAGAATATAGTCTATATGTGTGGACAAGGTCAAGAAATTATGAATTTTGTCATATTTTTATATAAGCAATCATCTGTAACTTTCTACAAAAAAAGCACTCAGACCACCCCATTTCCTAACAGGCTGCAGGAGGACCTCCTGTCACACTCTGCATGGCTCCTGTGACAGTGTTTGATGAGAGGATGCTCTTAAACTTAAAAAGAGCAAACAACAAGTTGCTGTCAATTTGTTAGTGTTACTGGTACTACCTAACAGGACTCAGTGAAGGCCTTCTCTAAAAAAAGTTGCATAGTTTTAATTATGTATGTAGAGTTAACAGAAGCGCAGCTCCTATCTACCCACTAGGAACGATTCCACCAACATAAGTCATCTTTTCAATCACCCAAGATCAGCGCAATAAGCTGAGTTTCCACCACCATCTTATGCTTTCACAGAATTTCACCAGCTTATGTCTTCCTATTACGGTGTTACAAAAACAGTTGCCAGTAGTGACATTATTTTTTAAAAAAAGTCACTCTTTTTGCATAAACAGGTGCAGCACATAAGAAAACCCTGCAACAACAGTCTGGGTCCAGAACAGGTCTAAAGCTCTCATCAGTTTTTCTCCCAGGTCTCCTCAAACCTTTCACCCAACAACCACCCTGGGCCAAACCCTGCCCCGCGCCACCAGCCATGTATCCAGTGCATTGGTCCTGGGGCAGAGGGATCTTGCAAGCTGCAAACCATCACAAGCTGTCAACAGCCCCAGCAAATCTCAGAGACATCTGTGGCTTATCAAGCCAGCAGCATTTTTCCTACATTAATCTCCACTAGGCCTGCCCCAGCTTTCATTTCAAAAGACTTGGCATGGTATCTTCAAAAAAAAAAAAAAAAAAAAAAAAAATTTTTGCTCGATTTCTTCAGATGCAGCTGGTTGGGAGGACTGCCTTTGAAATCTGAGCACGTCGCAGAGATGTCGACATGCTCATTGCAGGCAGCGTACAGCACAGGGGACAGCACTAATGACTGCAAAAGGCTTTTAGATGTTGCCCTTGGGCGAGCCCTCCCTTTCCTTTGGGGGAGTTTGGGGAGTGCTTTAAGTAGCTGTTGTGTTGGGGGGCTCATCTGGATACAGTGCACTTGTGTTGAACACCCTCCTCCAGCCATTGGTTCTCCTGGCAGCTCTCAAAAACCAGCTGGGAGGGTTGCAGCACCCTCCTGCTGGTCACCAGCGATGTCCGTGCACACATTCTCCAGCGCTGGTGTTGGGGATGGTGGCCAAAGTAAGCCAACAGTCTTCACTGCTGATATGATGAAAGCCCAGGAAAGTCCTCCACCACACTGCATGTGTCCACCTTGGACCCCCCACCCCACTGGTCATCCCCCTTCCCATGGCCCTGCCCACAACGTGGTCCCCATCCCCCTGGCTGAGCCCTGATGCTCGGGGACATCCCAGCCTCTGTAAAAAGGCTCCTGAGGGCATGTCTCCTCCTCGCTGCCCTGGAGATGCTCCTGTTACCATTACATGTCAGCTCCTGTTACACCACATTTTAAAAGGCAAAAAAACCTCCACCATATTACTCTTACTAGACACTGAAATTCATCTTCGGTCAACAGAGATTAATTACTAGAGGTTAAACTCCTATTAGGACCAGACAGTACCAACCTGACCACCCGCCTAGTAAAGCCCACAGACTTTTCTCAGAGCTTCATGAAACAATTTGTGTTAGATCCAAAGCATCTCTTTATGGACAGCAATTAGGTCTTACTTTTTTCTTGCCTTTTTTAAAATAATAACCTGAAGGATCTCTTATGACCTTTTCATAAAAATCTTACAGCATAAGCAGTAATTAACATTCATTTTTAGTTAATATTTGCACAGTGAAGAAATATTAACACAGCCTTATACACACAAAAGTCTAGCTGCCGGTGTCTCAGTTTACCTGGCACCTTTCAACACCCCTATGGTGTGCAGGTAAGGCAGGTAGACTACCATCCTTATCGGTCTAAAAGCATGGGAAGAGGGATGGCTGTACTCCACACAGACAAAAAAAAAGGACTAATGGTGTTTATAGTTACAGCCCGTCTTCAGCTCCAGCTGTCTAAAAGCAGAGTGACATAAAACACGTAAGCTGGTTGTATTTCACAAGAGGATATCCATATGCTTTCATATCACATTAAAAATGTCAAAATATCTTTCTGTCCGGAGTGTGCATGCCAGGAAAGGGTCAGAGCAGCATTTTCAACATTGAGCGCGTGGTGCCCATCACCAGGCCAACTCCTCTCTGCCATGAGCATCTCAAATTGAGTTATCAACTCAGATATCCTTCCCTCTACAGCAAAGCCATTAATTTAAAAGCAGAAAGCTTAACATAGAGTGTGTGTGTGTACTTTTATATATATATACAAACACACACACACACACAAAAGAGAGTACCACTTCATCTGAATCAAAATACATTTAAGAAACGTAACCCAACCTTTAGATCAATCTTAACACACTCTCTGGTCAAGAGAATGTTAAAAATTTAATTTCTAATTGCTCCAGAAATTCAATTAATTAAGTACATCATTAGTATGTTCAAGAAAAGAACTGATAGCTCACTTATCTCTTTATAGTGGTCTACATACGTTCAAGGAAAGATTTATTGCATTGTGGGTTTAAAGTTACTCACATTGAAGCAGCTTGGAAACAGCTTTCAGTATCACCAAATGTCCAATGGCTCCATTAAATGAATTGGACACCAAAATGCTTGGGTCTTCACACAAGCAGGAAGAATTGTGACTAAAAATGGACTAACTTAAGATGTCTTTTTATATGAAACTTTTCAGCTGATTCATCCTAGTCCTGAAGTAGCTGAATATTTACAGATTACTTACTGCCTCAAGGCAGGGTTGTAGTGAGGAGAGGTTGGAGTCCCATCAACTTTGACATAGGAATTTGTTACATTCAGAGACCAGGAATTTAATAAAACTGGGGTTTTATTAAGAGGACTGCCAGAAACAACCAACAAATATCTCAGGGGAACTCCGGTCTAGGCTTAACTGAGCAGCAGTCAGAAAAATGTAACTCTGCACTAATTATCTAACAATTAACCAGAAAACAAAACAAATATTCCCCCCGGTCACATTTCTTTAAAAATTAGATTTCAATGTAACTAATGTGATGAGGACTCAGAAAGACAAGAACTTCAACCCTCTACACTGAGTTTACAGAGTGTCCCATCTCCTCTGGGTGACATTTCCACAGCAGAAGAAAGGCTTGGGACACTGGGATGAGCACCCCAGGGATCACGCCTCTTCTCCAAAATCAATAATGCAAAACCAAGTGTTCAAATCTGATGATAGCTCTTACGTTTCATTTTCAGTCATAGGAAAAAAAATATTTCTAAATTAAAGACTTCCTTCCCTCAGCTAAATAGGTAGCTCCCCACTGATAAACCCCAACAGACAGTCTATTCTTAAGAGACAAATTTGAAAGAATGACACCAAAATCAGTACAGTTACATTAATGCAAACACTAAGCTCAACTATAATTAACTCTTCACTCTCCTCTTAATATTTGCCTTTCTCTGAGCTACTGTAAATCTTTATGGAGATATGGAGACCCATATCTCCATATCCAGACTGCCAGTTGGTATAAATTGGCATACCACTGAGGTCACCTTTACAATTCCAGGACCAAACCCATGAACCATCAATAGTTTCTTGCTGGCTTTATCTTTAAAGGAAGTTGTGAACATCAAAGAACATATAGTTTCACATTTAATGTGAAGTGAAATGCAACTCCATAGGAAGACACTTGACTGCTCTTAACTGACAGATATTTTTCTTTCTTTTATACATTTCACCCATGCTATCTCATCTTGACCTATTTCTTTATCTCCAGCGCTGTTATTCCTAGTCTTTTGGTCTACTAGAGACTAAAATGCCATTTTTTTCCGATGTCCATGCATGTCCAACCATAGTGATCCATCAGCTGTTTGCCATGGACTGGAGCCATTTCTATTTCTTATTTTAAATAGTCTTATCCATGCAAAAAGGGGATGCTGCCTGGCTTGCTCTTGTTGCAATAAGATTTTGTGTATATATATATATTATCTTATATATATAAAATACATATTTGGAGGATGACATGTTATTTAGATTTTATTTCATCAAGTCCTCATGTAACTTGAAGATTTCAAACTGAAATTGACTGTTCAGGGTTTAAAAGCCTTCCCACTGACTAGCAGCTTCTGTCTCTCAACGCTCAGGCCACTGAGCACTGGCACAGCTATGACCTTGTCAGCTTTCCTTGGCGCTGGGTTTGCCTGCCGCCAACTAAACCATAGAAAAAATAAACATATTTCATTAACATCTCGTCTGTTCTCAAGCTTGGTTTTAGGACATGTTTTAGTGGCTCTGCTTGTTCATAATAGCTTTTCCATATAAATCTGTAGGATTGTTAAGCTGTTAGGCTCATGCTTCCTCCAGGCTTTGAGTCGAATGATAACAGTTTCGGGCTTAATACAAGTGTTTGCTTTTGTAGCAGTAACTTA
Organism: Gymnogyps californianus; assembly: GCF_018139145.2. NCBI lineage: Eukaryota > Metazoa > Chordata > Aves > Accipitriformes > Cathartidae > Gymnogyps > Gymnogyps californianus. The sequence continues at coordinate 16,089,353 of NC_059475.1, read as the reverse complement.
CAGCACTCCTCACTATATCCAATAATGCTCTTCAACCCTAATGAGGTCTCGGTACTCAGGAGCGCTTTATTGACATAATTGCCTGATGTCACCAAACAACCATTCCCATACAAACCCAATAGTTTCACATTTTCTTTAATTGTCCCAGGCCCCTAAAGCCCCTTTGCTATTCTTATCAGTCTTAAGTCTATAATTCTTCTGTCCACTTTTACTTTTTGTGTCTCTTATGTGTCCCATCTGTTTTTATGAAAGCTTTTAATTAATTAAAAACAGTAAAGAAGAACAGTTTTATTTTTAGTTGTTCTCCCCCAAAAAAGCTCTCTTTCCCCACATTATATCGCAAGAGACCGGGTACACCCAACACCACCAAGAACAGTATGGGTCAACTTCAAAGCAGGCTCCTATTGACATACTAATTCCCTATCACCTCAGAGATTTCACATGCCAATTTCTTCAATAATTAGGCTCTGCTAGCAAAGAGGTGAAATTATTATTTTAATATTAGCCTTCCTTTTATCTTTGAAAAAGAGCATTTGTTTTGGCACCATCAAGACAAACCTTAATAAACTGACTGGCAAACAGTATGTTTAGCAATGAAAATGATACTCAGGCAGGGATTATAATGTAAGCAATAAGAGGGAATAGAGAGATTTAGGAAAGGATGTGATTTATAATGACTTTAAGGAGGATAAGCTTCTACATCTGTGATTGCTTGATTCTATAATATTTTAATTGATTATCAGAGCTAACAGGTTTATTTTTTCATGTGAATAAAAGCTGTTTTACTTTAGCTTTCGTTTGCATTTATTTTGCAGCCTATATTAGCATGGGTATTTTTTCATAAATTTTGGCTCCATCATGTTGTACTCATTCCATAGGCTTAGAAACCTAAATTAGCTTGGGCTGGGGGAGGGAGCAGGGAAAGCCTGTGGTTACACCTGTTACTCCGCACAGTAGTGGAGGGGGGTTTGGGGGGTTTTAGACCAAAAACAGTATCACTCTGCACTGACTCACCCTCCTTTTCTTTACTCTCTGCTGACAGGTCCCCCAGCAATTACCGCTCTCCCTTCAGGCGGGTTGGCAGCCATGTTGACAAATTCACTGAAAAAAACAACACAAAACCAAACCAAAAAACACATTCTCCCTGCAATTCAGGGAGACACCTGAAGCCATCCAATGCACATTTTTTGCACCCTGCTGAAGGCAATAGGTCCTAAGCTGGTAACTCACCCTCCACGCCTTTTGCTGAAACGAGGTAGAGTTGGTTGTTATTTATTTCTCTATATACTAATCATTCTCTCACCAACTCAAAATTCAGGGAAGACTTTAGGTGCTGGTAAAAATGGACAGAAATGCACAGTGCTGCTCAGACTGGGCTGCTCTTGTACACCTGGTTTTAACTCACATTTATGAAAAAGGTGGGATTTGGAAATATTTTCATGAAAATTCTATTATTTATAGAATATATTGTTTATAATTATTTACAAACAAGGTGCAGGAGTGAGGAGGGGAGCACTCCCTGAGCTGTACCTACTCCCCTTAGCGACTTGCATGAGGTGGCCAGAAGTGCCTATGTTAGAGCTGTACATTTACAATATAAACATATGCACCAGAGGGAGACATCTGTGCCTGCTTTTTATTCAGTGCAGATCAGGCCCCCAGCAACATCTAAGGCAAGCGACTAACACATGCCATCTGAATTGCACCCAAAAAGTGCCTTTTTCTCTCCACTGACTACAAGCTAGCTTAGATATAGTTTGTAGATATCTAGTGTTAGGCAAGATAAGTGCCATGCTATATCCTGTAAGTCAATTAAAAAGCTTAGGAATTCACAATTTTTAAAATAAATCATCCAAATTAAGTTCAGAATTAAGGACTTTTTTCTCAGCTGCACATTTCCCTGAGCTCTGTCGTTACCCCACGAGATGAAGCAATGATGAGCAGCAGCTACTTGATATGGCCAGAGGGCTGCTCAGCTCCAGCCTCTGCCTGGCAGATCAGCAACATGAATACTAGGCACCTGTTTCTGAGGCTTACAAGAAAATTTTTAGCTTTTGTACACTCCCCCAACCTCGTTCAGCATTTGGGGTCGGAGGTAATACTTCAGTACAGTTACAGTTGGACTCGATGATCTTAAACATCTTTTCCAACCTAAATGATTCTATGATTCTACGAAGTTTTGGGGTTCCTGAAGGTACCAGTCAGGACATGATAAAACAAGTCCTGGGGCAGCCCCTGGGAAGGGGGCAGAAGCAGGCAAGAGCTCAACGGCTTTAAGCAAAAATACTAGAAGAAACCATTTACATATTTTCTGCCACCCAGCTAAAAAAAAATCTGTCAGCAATGGTTTTTAAATCGAAACAGTGATGACATTTTGAAGACTTGACATTTAAGAGCTCTTATCTCCTTTTTTCAAAAATGGAATTATTCATAGCACTGCATTTGCATGAAAATCAGGTCATATTAAGTTATTCCTGTGCATTTCCTAGTTGGCTTTTCCAACCAAGATTTTTATAAACTTTTTATTCTCTTAAGAGTTTTCAGAAACTTTCCAGCGTAGTTTCTCAACAGAAAGCCCTAGAAGCCAAGAACTTTATGAAAAATCTACTTCACTTGATTCAAGTAGCTATGTGAGAGTGGACTCATTTTGGTGGGAAAAAAAAAATAGATCAAGGTCTACATGTAGATGCTAAACAACTTCTAAGCAGTGAGCAACGCAGATATCCTAAATGAATAAGTAAATAAGTAAAATATAGGTTCAGATCAGGAGGGTTCCGATTTCCACAGTGAAAGCAAGAAAGCCTGCCATATCTAAGCCTACAAATTATTTCAGTGACATTTGTACGTGTAGACCAGCCTTTATATCTGTCAACATTTAACAGAATAATTAAATACACACTTAAAATTCAAGATTAAATGACTGCTTACTTTTCTCTCCCTACAAATCTTACAACTCTTACTGTGCAATTTCAAAGGAAAGCAAGTAAAGCTTTAAAGTCTGCAGTTGAATGTGATTTGCATACATGAAAAACATTTGCTTTTATTAGAACTGTTGGGGAAGAAAAAAAGATCCGCCTTTAACTGGCTACTACCATGGATTTTTTTAAGGAAGTAAACATCAACTTAAAATGAAGGCCATCCCTTAAAATGTTATGCAGCTTAGACTGAAATCTGTCCCTACAAAGATTAGGAGGGATTTTGCATGTTTCACCTGTATGAGACACTTGTAGAGCGCCTTGCTTCTGGCCCAAGGAAGACCTGTATTTTTAGCATACCGCGGTGCCAGTTTTACCTTTCAACACTTGATGGAGCAGTTTCCCTGGATTTCTGTTTTGCCTGGGTCCCACTCCAGTCTACCTTCATGCTACCTCAATCCATCAGGAGTGTCTCCTACCAGCTTGCTCCCTTGGTGCTATTAACAAAACGAGCCCAGATTGAGAGCCTTGTGGAAAAGCGTCCTACCGAGTGTAACCTTACACAGAAAGGAAGGTCAGGATCTTAACATTCAATTCCTTACATTCATATTGCTAATTTTTAAAAATGCTGAATTCCTCTGTTGTTTAAGTAGAGGCATTACAATATATCCTGACTTGGGTGAAAAAAATACATTAAGCAGGGATTTGGAGAACAAGCCTTAGGGCTCTGTTCTGGAACATCTTCCAGAAGACAAACTGGATAGCAGGCAGGCAGTGTCAGGTATGGCCAATATCCTCCAAAGGAGACTGAAGTTTGCTCTTGCCCCAGTATAAGAACAGACTTCAGCATGGGTTTCCCTACTTGTATTAACACTGTCAAAAATCTGGTACTCTCTCACAGCAAACTTTATAGGAAGAAAGAAAAAGAACCAAACTCACATAGACAGCTACAGAAATGGACCAAACTAATTGATTACATCTCAGCAATAGGAGAACCTCACATTTCTTATGAAATAAGGTCTCCGTTTTATTAAAGATATACAGTTACAAGCTAACATAGAAATAAGGATACAGGATGTTGTTCCGAAGGCTTAACAAAAATCCTCTGTAATCAATATACTGGCAAATTACGACTTTAGCAGCAGCAGCAGTTTGGTATCTGGCTTACTTCCTAATCCTTTAATCTTGTCTGCTACAACCAAGCCGATACTGCCAACAAATGCCATGCCATAAAAGGTGGGTATTCTCACATACTTTCCTATGCTTTGCATGATTAGAGCTTAAATCTACTCATCGCGAACTTCCTAAATGATAATGGGATTTGGGCAAACAGTCAAGATTTCATGGTGACACTTGTGAACTGAAGACTTTGGCTGAGAAGTATCCCTTTAAGCATATCAAGAATTAAAGTTCCTTCTTTCCTTTTCCGTTTGCAAATTTTAGCAGTCTCACTTTGCGAAAAGTGATTCTTATTCCATATTTTTAATGTAAGGCTTTGTACAGCACCAATGGTAACCACTAATAGAGCTGATGCATGGGTGACCCACAGCTTGCAACGAAGCAGTCCAAGAACTGGGGAGACCCACATACAAGATTGCTGACTGCTTGCCTGGATCTATTTTAAAGAAAACCGCTGTAAGTTTCTTGTAGTCTTGTGCTGCAAGGTATCTATTACATATTTTGGTTAAGAGAAAGATATCCTAGGAACAGGCTACTGTCAGTTCACACCTCAGGAGCTGAGCCAAAACTTCTATTTCCACTGGAGTTGACATTCAAAAGGAAAACAAAGTCAGGGACAAAAAAAAAAAAAAAAAAAAACCAACCAAAACCCAACATCTCTGCTTTGATTTAATTTGATGCAATTCCAAAGGACAAACAAAAATGTACAAGAGCAGCAGGAGATGAGGGAGGGGGAAAAGAGAGAGAGGCCGCCCTAACATGGATGCAGAGCTGCTGAACTTAAGAGTCTTTGAAAATAAAAGTCAGAGAGACTTCCTCCTATCAATGTTTTAGCCTGACACCTTGGGCCAAGTCCCTGACCGGCATAAATCACAGTAGCTTTGCCGAAGCTGCCTCTATTTATAACAGTTGGGGACCTGGCACTGCAGTCATGCAGAAGTTAAGAGCTAGTTTGTACGTGTGCAGTTCCTACCAAGTTCGCAGCCGAGAAGGGTACAGAGGCAAACCTCACATACTATCACGGTGTCAAAAATCATTCCGTACTTCTTCCTAAATCACTGTAGTAAACTGTCCAAGCTAGTCTGGAGAAAACGTATCCCTTCTTCCTTTGCCTATTTCTCCTACAGCCCTGGCACTGCAGGCTTGCAAGGACACCTTCTAAACAATCTCTCTATCTGAATGAAGGTTAGAAATTACTCTTGCCTAGGAAGATAGATAGGTCTCCTTTTCATCTGACGCATGGTGTGACTAAGACAACAGGAGCATTTGTCCCCCATCACTCCAGGGCTTGGCTGGGCACAATATGATCTACCCCACTTTTATTAAGCTGGAAAGCACCCTATAAACTTGCTTAGCTCATTTGCTTTGTTATTCAGCTTAAAAAAGAAAAACAAAAACCCAAATCAAAACCTACCATGTGTGGGAACAACAGAGCAGTGAAGATTAAAGCAAACAAAAGCATGTTTCTTCCCCCACCACTCTCCAAACCCCATCAGGACAGCAGCAAACTCAGACCCTTGAAACTACTTGGCTTAAAGGGTTGTAGTGAAACTAAAACCCAAGACCGCAATCTGGGAGCACACCCTGTCCCACCCTGCGGCAGGAGGGCAGCAATGCACAGGCTCCCCACAGACTGTACATCCGACCGTCCTAAAATTCCTGCTGTCATAAGCCAAACTGAATTGTTCCCAGCTTTACATCCTAACTTTTTATGGTACTTCTCCTGTGTTGTTAATGGATTTCCCTTTTCCAACCAGAAACAGCTTTCAAGCTCATTACTGAGCGGACTTTATCTGAAAGGAGCTGCTGTCCCTCAGGAACGTAGTGGAAAATATGAAATCACAACGAAAGTTATATCTGGAAACTTCACATGTGATGAGCTGAAACTTTGTTACGGGAAATATGCTGCTTCTGTTCAGCAACAACCTTGGCAGAGTTCATTTTTTTTCCCAGAAATCAAGTCCCACATTGCTATGTGACAAAAGTAAATAATGACTCATTAAATGATCCTAAGAAGAAAAACTGAAGGCTTGCTCCTCTCAAAGGTATTTGCGCTGGGAAATTTGATAATGTCACCAACCACAGCAGCAAACATTACTTGAAGATTTTCTCTCTTCGTTGAGCCAGCCAGCAGCATGCTGAAACCACTGCTCTATGTGGTTGTGCAGTCACCTTCACAACAAAGCTTTGTTTTTCCATCCTCAGACAAAGATTGATACAGAAAAAGTTATATGTCAAAAAGGCTGTGTGAAGACTTAGACAGAAGCACTGCCACAGCTGGTCTTCTCAGTGCCAGGCACACTGCGCTTAAGAGACCAACTCTTTCACTGGAAGGTTTATTTTAATTCTACTTGGGTTTGACTAAATACTCCAAAAACAATTCCTTTAACACCCATTACCATAGTACTCACAGCCCTTGTACCAAACTAAAAACTCTTGCAAGACTTTCAAAGACAAGAGGCAGATTCCTTTAACAAAAACAGGAAAGCACGATACAGAAAGTGTGATATGGAACAATCTGTGTGAAATGTCTGATATTACACGGCAAATTCACCACGGAGCAGGCACTTGAAGCCAACTCCAAAGGCATATTTAAAATTAAATAAATTATTCTTCCTCTCCATTTCACAGCAGTTAAGGCATCAGCACTGGCACAGGTTAAGCAGGCAATTCATTTACTCCTCCTAAGTTACCTCATCCATAGTAAGTTGTCTTGGTTACGGTTTTGGTGGGGAAGAGGGGAGGGTGGGTTGTCTTTCATTTGCAACCACCACTTTGACACTGTAAGGTCTCTGCAATAATATTCTTCTTAGCAACCTCTTTAGCACCTACAGGAATGGTACCCTGACCTTTGATGGAGACTACAGTAACAAAAAGTCATATCTATTAGATTGAAAACTAGATAAGTTCTATTTAAGAAGAAATTAAACCCTTTTATGCATTTCTGCAGCTAAAATTTGTGGCATATTCAGACCTGGAACTTTAGTTGAGTCATTAAAATGCAAAAAAATTAGATGTAGCCATCTACAGTAATGAAGGTATTCATATTTGCAGCTTGACTCTCAACTCTATTGACATTTATATATTTTTTAATAAATTTTCATCCAACTAAGACAGTGTATATAATTAAATCAGATACAATCTTTCTACAATGATTTCTTCACTCTATAGGTTTATAGCTACATTCCTTTTTCTTTTAATGGTCTTATCTTTCTGTGTGCACTCCTTGGGTATGCATTGGCATCGCAAGGTGCTCCCCATCACTGTCTGCCACTGCCAGGAGCTCCCCCCACAGTCCTGGCCATGCCCAGCCACAAGCCCAGGTGCTATTCCAGCCCCAGCCTGTTCTCCTGAAAGAAGCCTTGAAAGCATTAACTTTGGGGCAGTACTCATCATCCTTTTCAGTCTTCATTTGACAATAGGATGAGGCTGTGTCTGTCTGAGGGGAAAAAAGTTTGATACACACTGAAGAGGAGGATATATCCACCAAGAGAGGGATGGTGCTTCATGTGCAACACTGGGCTAGTGGTCATCTTGAAATCAGTAGAGGCAGGTTGATGCTCTCTAACTGCTTGCCACGCATTGCTCTAGGCCTGGGTAACATTTGCCAAATGCAAAACCTCTGCCTTTATCCAACTTTCACAAGAAGTGAGCTTTTTATATTTAGGACTGATAATCCTTCTTAGGAAGGGTTTTTTACATCCATATGCTTTAAGATTCCAAAACTTTCTGAAAGACTTCAGTTCCCATGCCCAAAAGTGATCTTGGACTGGGACTCTATTTTCTTTTCAATACCAAACTGCTTGACTTATCTTCTCCCACATGATCGCCTTGCAGACATTTAACGTGTGTTTGTATACTATGTTTATTGCAAGAGGCAGAGTGGTGGAGTTCTCCTCAGTTTATAAATATGGACATGCTCCTTAGGCTTTCCCTGATAATTCTAGAGATACAGAGAGAGCAGGTTTTGTATCTACCTGTAAAGCCTTAGGTCTGCCATTTCTAAGTAATTCCAGTAAGGAAAAAGCTATTGAATTTTAACAGTTTTTGTTCAGCAAACACCACGGCATCACACACAAATATGTTTTCACCTTCTGGACTGTAGCTCAACCAAGCAACTGCTTGTCATTCCTACAAGCAGCTGCAGTTTATTGCAATTTTTTCCTTAAGTCTACTCTCCTTTACAATCTCTAGATCACAAAAATCCTTCTGATAATTAAAGTGACTAAATTCTGAATGTTGCCAATGCTATGATCTTATGTATAAACCAAGTTGCTGCGCTTTTATAGCTCCATGGCACTTTTACAAGCTGTCTTTACCACCACTGCAACTTCTTACACATCTTTAGGCTCAAACCAACTACTGTCAGTACTGCAGACAATAGCAACTGCTTCTTTACATGTAAGACGCTCTTAAAAGCTTTGTTGCTATCCTCTGTTTAGTGTGTATGCAGTCATTTACATAGTGGAAATGCTTTACCGTTATTAGTGGGTTTGAAGCAGTCAATTTTGTGGCAGTTCCACAGTCTCAGCAAATATTTTTTTAAAAAATCTGCACAACAAATATTTAGATATTTTAGTCCCCTTTAAGTTGGATAAAACCACCACCTTTTTCCTCGGCAGTTACATGCACAGGGTTTAAATACAATATTGTGGGTACTGCTCAGCTCTGAATGTCTCTAAATTCTCTTTCATTTTTTCTTTTCTACTCCCCTCCTTCTTCTTCCCCATGATCTGCCTCCTGCTTTCTCACATCTGTCTGACAATACTCAGAATATTTCAGTAGGTAAAAAAAAAGCGGTAAAATTTTAAGACGTATGGAAAGCCAGAGCAGCATTCTCTTGATGTACAAGAGTCTTGTCTCCAAAGTCAGTATTTCTTGTGAATAGCATATGCATGTCAAAATTAACAGGCTGCGCCCACATCCACATTCATGTCTCATTTCTAACTCAGCCCTTCCAGCCAGGTTAGCATGAGCTGGAGGATGCTGTGCTTTCACCTCTGCACATGGAAAGTGATGCCAAGTATCTCCAGCTCGCTCTCTTCACTGCAGTCATTTCAGATTCAATGCCCAAAACAATCCATACTTGTTAGAGGACAACCTTTCTAGGAGAAAGGAACAGCTCTCGCTTGCAAGAACAGGCACAGCCACCCACACTTAGCATACCCTCCTAAAGCAACACCCAGCAACACTAAAGCAGAGCCTCTGACCGCAAAAATTACTCGAGTTCTGCTGAGGTGCATGAACTGGTTACAATTATCTCCACCTGACAACCTGCTCCAGAGGACATCCTGCTGTACCAAGTTACATCAACACATACATTTGAACCACTGTGGACTATTTAAGGAAAAAGCTAAAAGGAACAACTCAAATTCTTATCAGAGGCTGCTTTGGCTAGAAATACCTAGTCAGGAAAGGTTAGCAGAAAGCATGGGGCTGTCTCTGACAAAGACCCTACCAGAGGTGCTATTAAAGGTTAAACAACTGATCTTTCCGATGAGTAATCCCTAACTTTCATCTGCAGATGGCTGTTTGAGTGGATTTTTCCTGAGCAGCTCAGGCATGCCCCTGCACTGCCCTTCTCCCGGCGAGCTGCCGTCCGCTGCGGTGTAAGGGAAACCGGCTCGGCCCACAGCAGGGTGGAACTATTTTAAGTAATAGTGTCTGATACTAGAGGAGCATGAAATTCAGTCCTGTCATAGCTGAAATACCTAAACCCCCCTAAAAAAAAAAGCTATTGCAAAAACCCTCCCAGAGGCTTATAAACTGAACTCTGGAAATTGCTCTCAAGTTGTAAGCCAGTAAAAGTTAAGTTCTGTATCTTAAAACTTACTATTAAAAAAAAGAAACAAAATACATCTATCCACAGCAACAGTCACACAGAGTTTTATCTATTGCTCGAGGATTGAGTTGGAGAGATGAGTTTTATTGCCTCTAAGACCCGTTATTGTGTATACAAAAGCAGCCCATGTAACAACATGTAATCGGCAGTACTGCTGGCTGATTTATACAAGGCAGCAGAAGACGCAGGGGAAAAAATGCACTGTCACAATAAATACCTGTAGGCATACAGCCCCTCACTGTCTAACACAAAAACTAGAACCAGAGTCCCATTAATTTGGCTTCAGTCAAACCCTAAACCATGCAGGATTCTGTCTAGAGAAATTAAACTCAACTAAAACCATACAGAAAGGAAGAATAAGATCCACACTTATTCTTGATATTATCTTCATCATCCCACATAAGCAGTGAAAAAAACCTCTACCAAGAAATGCTTAAAGCTGATGTCTGCCAAGTTTCCCACTAATAATTTTCCCCTCCTCAAGAAAGCCACAGACAGTGCAATCATGGGCAGCCCAGGTTATCCACACTCTGGTGTACTACTCTTTTTTTTTTTTTTTTTCTTTTTAAACCATTGCAGAACCGGAAAAGCAAAATAAAATGTTGGTTGAAAAGATGACCAGGAAGAAAAAAAGTGGTTTGCTTAATCATGACAAACCCAGCACCCAAGTGCCCCAAAACAATAGACTTTTAACCCCCTCATCAATAGCATTTCCACAGAGCCAGGAAAGTGGGGTGTCTCCTGTCTGTCTGAAGGCAGAGACAGCCAGCTGAAAAGGAGGTGACCAGGGCCCCAGCATCCCAAAGGACCCCTTTTCCCTGGTGCGGGGCCAGACCGGCAGCTCCTGCCCCCAGCATTTGGGCATCTCTGCCCTAAGCTTCTGCGTGCTTTGCCCATGTCGTAAGCCCTGGGCTACGAGCTTTAGGAATAGACTACGTCAAGCCCAAGGCAGGCACAAAATCAGGTTGGGTTTGGGGTTTTTTTGTTTGTTTGGTTGGTTTTTTTTACACCTGGTCCTTTTCTCCAGCTTCTTGCATCATTCTTCCTGATTTAATACACAATTTTAGCTCCCTGTATCATGGATTATTGGCACACTCAGCCCTTGCTCAATAGTGTAAGCAATCTTTACACTCTGTCCTAGCCTACTAATTTCCTTAACAGATATACTAAAATATCTGATTAAATGCATTTCTCATTCACCGTGAATAAGTCATGTAAAAATATAACTGAAGTTTTTTCAGAGCTGGTATTCATCTGATGTTACTAATCATAATTTGCTGCACTTTTCTGTTGCAAGCAGAATGCTTGGTCAATGTAATTCGATAGTTGTGGAGGAAAGGGCAGGCCCTTCACTGGGGTAAGTTGTCAGAAATCCATTGAAAAAAGCAGAACCGTAGCGAGACACCAGCTGAGCATTTGCCCTTAAACACAGCCCTAGACATAAGATGCAAAAATCATTTCACTGAATTGTGTCTTTGCATGATACCATTCCCAGTCTTAAAAATAGTAATACTACAAAAAAAGTGGACCAGGCAAATTTTGGCACATTGTGGAGAAGCAGTGACATTGCCACGGCTCCACAGATATTTGGCAAACATGTTAAAAGTGCAATTCAGAATAGAAGGGAAAGCTAGTCCCATCTATCAGTATGGAGTAGACTTTTACTCCCATTTACAACCTGAGTTGTCAATTAGTGGAAGAACAGACCTGAAAATTATACAACCACTTTAGAAGTGAGGAACATCACTGCCTGGGATGCTTATTCCTCTTTTGAAAAGCTTAGATAATGTCTAACACTCTGAACAGAGTCTGGAGACCTGTTCACAAAGGCAGTGGCAGAGGACAAAAGCACTGTTACAACTCCAGGTTGCTGAAACACTCGTATACTAATATGAAGATGTGAAAATGTTGTTACACACACATAACACTGCCTGTCTTACTCAAATCTAAAATATCTCAGTTTAAAACTTATATTCCTCTTGGGGGTAATACAGAAAGGCAGAAGTACAAGCAATAACCAATGGGAGAGGGTTTTTCTAAATATTACTGTCATGAGTTGAGGTATTTTGCTATTCCACTCATGAAAATAGCAGCATGTGTCACTATTACTGACTACAACCAAGGCAAAAATTAAAGCTGGGTTAAGGCAGTGACACACCATGCCGAGCTTTTAAAAACTTTTTGGCTTATTTGCCATTTACTCCTGTTTCTCTCTTGTAAGTGCTGAAAGCCTGAACCTGCGAGCAGCTTGTTCCTCTAATGCCCAGCATTTACCCTCCCCACCACATTCAGGTGTCAAAGGCAAATGCAAAAACGCTGCCAGCAGAACAGCTGAGTGCACAGCTCCAAAGGCAAATGTTTAGCACAGTAGTAAATGGACTTTTTGCTGTCCATGTGCTGTGTGTAATATTTTGGGACTTTAAAACTTTCACTTTTAATGGAGGAACAATGAATAAGGGCACTTCAAAAGATCATGAAGGAGAAAGCCCTTCTTCAAAGCATAAAACAAGCTTCAAAGTATACCTAAATACTGGTGGCACCTACCTATCTAGTAAGGGATCAGGAGACTACTTTGCCAGATGCTATACAGACACACTTTCCTTATATTTCTTGTGAATGAAGAAGCCCTGTTTAAAAAAAGCAAGAACAGCTGCTAAGCTGAACACTGGGCTCTTTGAAAGTTATGTGACATCTTTAGAAGGAAAAAACTATAACTCTATCCACAGAAATGCGTTGCTTATATAAGTGATGAAATAGAGAAAAGAGTTGAAGGATTATTTTTTTTTAAACTGCTTACACCATGACTAATGCGAGTCCTCTTTGGTTACTTTCCACTGAAACATCAGAGTGTAAAAATATTACCCACCTATTTGGTGTCTGTTGGAGTAAGTCACTTTGCCTGTGCTACACTATAAATAATGATATTAGTGGCAGGGAGTCAACTGCTCGAATACTAGCAGATCCCCAGCACTGCACTTGTCTGGGCAAGCAAATGCTTCAACTCCACACGAGCAACTGTTGGCCACTAAATCTTACCCTCGTACTTTTGGGTTGTGTTTGGTTTGGGGTTTTTTTTATTTGGTTTTCTGCTTTGGTTTTTTGTTGGTTTTTTTTTTTTAAACAGTTTCTGCTTTTCAAGAATGCAGAGGGAAGCACAATCTCCCATAAGAGGTAGGGGTTTTTTAACCATTTCCTTTTCCTTCTGAAGGCTACCCCCCAGCTTTCTACTTGTGTTGTTTCATAACACACATGCAACTGGATCATAGGTAGAAATAATTTATTATGCCAACTCTGTAATAAGAAACCCTCTAGAGGCTTATCACTATGAGCACAAACAGGTCAAGTCCTACGAAACCAGGAAATGTTCAAAACCCCATTTTAGAAACTGTCTCTATTGCTCACCAGTTCTCTAATAATGGGAAGAAGAAAAAGTTTTTAAAGGTGTCCTGCATAGCCTAGCATTCAGCTTGGCTGCATGTTTAACTAAGAAAGTACCTGAATTAAAATTAATAACGTTTTACTCATTTGCAAAGTTAATTTGACAGTGTTTTTGCCAAGAACCGCAATACAATCCTTCTCTCTCTCTGGGAAGATCTGTTCAGTGAGGACTTTTAGGCCCCTTAGGGCATCGCTGTACTTCTGCTCTGAAGCACGTAAGACATCTAGAAACTGCAGAGCACTTGGTAGCATTAATAGCATGCACAGTTGTATGTGACCCATTTTAATGGCACACTACAGCAACCCTTGGGTAAAGCTGGATTGTCATGAGCCAGAAGAGCACTCTGCGGCCAAATGCATTTAATAGAGTTTCTCCTCTGGTCCTGCAAGTGTTTTTTCTAACCAAGCATGTAGTACAGGCCCCATAAAACCAGGACCTTTGCTGCTTTTTCAGTCTATTTTATCTTACCTGCACCCACACCAAGCAGCTGTACGAGGTAAGCTGCACAGAGCCACTGCTTTAGTTAGGGCTGGCATCTGTTGTTAACTCCACCCACTTGTCCTGGGGAGAGGTAACTCAGTACCATTTTTCCCCACAGCATTCACAAACCAGAATTTTGTAACAGGCATGTAGTTCTTTATAAATGGATGATTTGCCAGGTCAAACAGAGGGACATAGTTTAAATGTTGTTATACATCCCTGACCAGGGGCTTCTCCACCAGCCAGCACTGTTCATCTTCCCTACTTGTGCTTGCAAACGTTGCCAATTTCAGAAGGAAAAAAAACCTTAAACCGGCACACCACAAACCCCAAAACACATTCTCACCATGTTGTGTGTTAACTGCTCCTCAGGTGGCTAAATCTGGCACGATAGCCTTTCTTTGAGATCTGTTTAGAAGGGCTACTACATGTAATGAAAGTTTCTCCATCTGAAGTTTAAGTAATTCTCTTCTGTCCCAGTTGTCAAGAAAAACTAATAACTTCTTGCTCTTGTTTCACATCTTTCCTTCAAGGAGGGAAGTTGCCATGAAGTGTTTTCAGCCCCATCCTTATATATCAGGTTTCACTGTAAAGCCTTGCTCCAGGGCAAGGACTTAACCCTCTCACATTCAACAGCTCCTCATGCAGCATCACTGCCTCTTTCCTCTTGCTCAGACCTTCAGAAATGCTTTGGTCTATACCATTGGCTGGAAGTAGCACTTCATGGAGCATGTAAGACAAAAGTACAGGAGTGATTTAAGGATCTAACAAATATGGCATTTGCTAGGAACCATTTCCAGGCTCATACCCCTGGGCTGTTTTCTGATTTGATCAAGCCAAGAGTACGCAATGTGTTACTTCAAGTGTCAGTTCATGCAAAAAGCACCACCACAGCAACAAATACCATTATTTCACATAAACCACACGGAAATGCCAGATACTGTATTATTAGGGGCAGGTAGTCTTAAAAGCAGTGTTAAATACAGTCCATAGGCTATGATCAGGATCAGTGCTAGAAACACACAAGGTTGCCCATGCTTCTGCCATTGGACACAAGGCAGAAAAATCAGCATGAGGAAATAGGGGAAGTCACCAAATATTAGGTACTCTTACCGCAGGAAATAACGCAAGCCCCTGCTGGCAATTAGAATACAAATCACAGGCTACTTGTATTTAACTAGCAATACTTAATAGGGATCTATAGACATTTTATGTTGTAATTAAAATGATAATTCCAAATTAAGCCCTTTGTCCTATTGAATGGCAGTGTTTCTAATACAATTTTTATTTTGTAAAATAATTTTTTTTTTTTTTTTATTTTGAGTTAAGCTTTGATTTACCTAAACCATTTTGGATTAAAAGTTGCTAATTTTTGCACAGAACAGGAGGTGCCAGATTTGACTAGTCTAATCTATACTTTTCCCTCTGTTGGGGAAGAGTATATTAGTCCTTCAGAAAAGAAGAGAAACATTCACTTTCTCTCTCAAGTTGAAGAAAGTGAATTATGGGAGCAGATTAAAAAGTGATCTGAGTGAGACTGCTCAGTTTCAGTTTTCATATTGAACTCAAACTGCTGCTTTTGTTGTTTAAGCATAATTTATGAAAATTTGAGAAGTCCTTTCAAAGACAGACAGACTTAAGGTGAAGTTACCACTATCACACACATTCCCAGTAAGTATCACAAGTGTACATTCATTTTTCCACTACCGAAGGTATTTTAGATATGTCACTATCTGATGTCCTTAACAATGTATCAATATTTATAAACAAGTCTAATGGATTTTTTAATCAGAGATTGCTTTAAATATCTAAAGGATCATGAAAAAAGTTTTGAAAGACAGGATAAGAAAATAAATTAGGTTCCTTTTGCCTACTACTGGATAACATGGTAGTCTGAAGTGTCTCCATGCCTACAGGATAAATTGAAAATAAATCCATTGGTTTCAGCCTACAACCATACATCTCCTGCATTTCAGAAGTGATCACCCCTAGTCAAGAGGCATTAAACATTTTGGGGGGGGGGGGGGGGGGGGAAGTCAGGCTCAGCCCCATCTATCTAGCAAAGTGCAACACCAGTCCATGTCATCTTCTGGTAAAGCAACCAGATATATTTGCTAGGGCAAAGAGAGATCATATTTCGTGGTCCATGACTTGTGAAAGTGCTGATCTTTCCTTACAGCTGAAGGAGGCTGGCTAACATTGAATGCCTGGTTAAACACAGATGCTTCCTCCTGACCCATGTGGACCCACAGCAGTCGCCCAGCTCTACATCTGCTCCAAGGCTGCAGCAATCTTGCAAGGCTGGTGCTGAGATGGGGTAAGGACAAGGTTTTCCCCATGACTAGTGCTGCCCTATGCACCTTCCCAAGAAAAGCAATCCGAGAACATTATTTCAGTTCCCCTTTTTTCCCCCCAGATATACCTCTCCCCACCACGCACACACACTAAGGCAGTTCAGACTGTGGTCAGGTCCATAGCACCTTCCATGGTTTGATGTCACTGCAAGAAAATTTACTCTTCTCTGTTGCTATAGGACCAGGGAGATGTAACACTACAGATAAACAATAACAAATGAGAACATATGACACATTACCCACTATCAGTTTCCTCCACACATTGCCATCGCATGCTTTGGGCAGAGTCGCTGGAAGAGTCGCAGCCCCATTTACGCAACAGAAAGTTATAAGACATCTCGTTAGGGAGACCAGTGACAGCCGTGAACTCTCTAGTCACTCACAAATCATTTCCACCCTGCTGCACTACCCATAAGCCCCTGGCTGTGAGACACTGCCACCCACGAAGCAGCATGGGCATTAATTAGTTCTGCCCCATACCTGGTGAGCACCGATAGCACAGCCCGGCTTCCTGCAATGGGGACCACCAGCTGCTTTTTATTCAACGCTCATCGGCGGTCCGCCGGCCTATGCTGTATCTTCATATCCACCCTGCTCTGCTCTCAAGGGCAGGGCGCAACACGCTGCCCCAACAACTGGAACAACTCTGCCATGACGTGACCTGCACTCTCCCACTGCGCAGGTGGCCTCCTGTAATCCCCAAAGATATCGGGGCACCGTCTGCTGAAGAAGGCCACTCCTGTGCCCTGCGAAGCCGGTCGTGCCACAGCTGAGGCAGTCGCCCCCGTCCCCGGGAACGTGCGACAAATGCGACCGAGTCCTTCCAGCAGCAAACATCTTCCCAACACCCAAATCGAGCAGGTTGATCTGACAACCTACACTGAAACCAATTCTTTTCTCTCAGAGCTGTCATTTGTACTGGAGCAAAATGAAGGCCAAGAAATATCTATACAATATCCCAATTTGCCATGATGTGGGTATATATACGTTTTGGGTATAAGCTCTTTGCACAACGTAGAAGATAACACAGAAGTAAAACCAGTGCTCTTGTTCATAGGGAAGATTAAATTAAACGGGAGGAAAATCCACGGCATTTAGCAAACGTTTACAAAATGAACAGACAGAATTACAAGCTTCAGGCAAAATTCATTGATTTTTTCATCCCTAAGTTTCTTAAAAATTTAGTTTGGCACAAAGTTTATAACATAGCCCTGGAAACCACGTGTTAGGTGACATATGGAAGGGTAGCCAACTCAGACCCAAGAGCATCTAACATAGCTCTAAGAGGTAAAAGTTTTCATTAAAAAAGTGTTATCTCCACAGGCTAGCTGAAAGGGTAGCAAATCCTTTACCCAAGTGTATGCAGAAGTAACTTAACTGGACATGCAGACACAAATAACAATGGATTTAAAATTATTCAACATCATTTTTTCCATTTCACTTTTTATACTTGAGTCAACTAAGCAAAGGTTGTCTCTTTCCACAAAGTATTTTTTAAAATTTCTGTCATTTACCAGTGAAAGTTCCAGTAAAGAGCTAAAGGTGTGGACAGCTTTTATTTTATATACCCATCAGGCAGACCATGAACCGTCACATATTCAAGTTTTTTCTTGCATTCATGAGTTTGATATTTCCACTGAACAACAAAGATCTGGAATGCCAGCCCTTGCATAGCTGGAGGCATATAAAGGGAGCAATGATCAAATAGGTGAATATAAAAAATGCTTGAAGAGTTTGAATTTTAGTCTTGAATACGATAGGAGCCTGACACATGCATGTGTGTACATAGTATAACTTTCTGTGCGTAACTTTTCACATTTTTAATCATGTGGAAAAAATTCTGACAGGGACATATATATATATTCCAGCATCTAAAGGGATACGGTGCTAAGATGCCTCCGTGTGCTTTTTGGTAAGTGAAGAGCACGCTAGTATTTCGGCATAAACAGTCAAGGAAAGAAGGTACGGATTTTTAAAATTAATGAACTGATTTTAACAGGTGGAAAACATTAACATTACGTTATGATTTCTGTTGACAGATTAACCTTAAGTCCAAAGGGAACAGAGAGTTCAACAACATAGTCTTTCACTTATGCACAAAGGTGTAAACAGTTACTCTCAACCTACCTGAACATTTCTAAATGAGTGTTCAGCTACTTTACACCCCATTTGGGCATAAGAATAGTAATAACGTAATTCTACAACATAAAAATAAACACTTATTATTTCAGCAATTACTTGGAGTAGTATAGAATTAAGAAGAGCAGCTGCTGTGAAGGCCTAGAAGATTATTACATACTTCAGTTGAAAACATTGCAGGCAGACAAGCCCAGCACCAATCCCAAGTCATCACCGCATGGTAGAGGTGAGAGAGCAAAGAGGTCTCGTGCCAGGTCCCGGCACAAGCTGTCAAGGACTCTGCTCAAATTATCCTGTCCATAGACCACCCCCAGTAGCCCTTTGGGCCGTCATATAACCTGGACGATGATCATCTGCCACAGAGGTTAAACTGACATTTGTAAGGGAGAAAAGCACCAGGGCTCTGCAGGCACCACAGCAGGTAAGAGGACCTGAGCTCCTGAGATATCTTCTGGTGCCTGAAGTAAGAGAGGGCTTGTACCCTGACATATGTACCATAACATATGTGAGAAGTTTTAGGAGTATCCAGAAGAGCCAGCAGTGATTGTGTATGCATAAAGTATTATTAGATGTGGCTCAATTTCAAGCTATGAACAAACCAAGAGCTGCCATGTAACTTCTGTGGTCACGCTGCCAGACCCAAGCCCAGATAATGGCTAAATGTGACAGCATAAGCAGCATCCAGGAGAACAACCAAGAATAATTTCCAAGAAGCCAGTGAGCATTATCACTTCTTCGATTTCCGACATTTTTAACAAAAACAGAGATAAGGAACTCAATAACAAAGAAAAAACTATTACTTCTCAGTATTTGCTAATGCACAGTATTACAATAGTCATCTATCCTTATTTAAATACAGAATAAGAGGATAGTTACATCTCAAATTAACACCATTGACTTGCAACATCAGCTTAATTTTACTTCTCATACATGTGTATCTTATTCCCAATAATAAGTGAATCTAGGCACATACAGAGGAAAAAACCTGAAAAAACTTAAACCCCATACCCCAAATCTAGAGCACAGATCAAGTCAAGAGCATCAGTACAGCATTGCCTGATTCAAAAAGCATCAACTGACCTGAAATAATGAAAGAGCCAAAAGGCATTACAACATGATTTCCCCCCCCCCCATTTGTTACTTGAGTCTATCAGGAATGGAGAGAGGGAAAGGAGTAGCTTTACCAAGTACAGTGCACCTCTAGTTACTCCTCCAACTTGTGTGTTATAAGAATTAGATTTGTTCCTCTATTGATGTTAATCCTTAGAATATTGACTATCATGTATTAACTAAAAATTAAGAAAGGATATAAAATATTAGTTAAGTATTAATTTTCCAACATTAAAATCTGTATTATCGTTAATTTAATTTACCCAAAATAATAAAATCCAGAGAGCCTTATTTTGGCAGCATATCATACTTTGGAGTAATTTAATTAATCTGATCTTAGTAAAACTTGGAATCAAAGTACAGCTGTTGAGCCATAATGATTCTTGAATCCCTGGTATCCCGCTGAAAACTTTTCCTTTCTCACATTACTGCAAGATGGTCTGATATTTGGGAAAGTTTAGAAAAATAGCATTGCAGTAAGTTAATATTTGTCAAAAGTCTCATTGCTCTTCAAAGTATTGATAATCAGGACTGAAATATGCTGCCTTCCCTGGTCACACCCTTCGGTGACTGAAGCAGTCCCCAATTTGCACGCCTTTTCTTTTAGCGAGAGCCCAGATGGCAATTACTAGTGCAAAAATAAGCATTGAAGGGGCATTTCAGTCAACAGTCTGAGGTTGTTTTTCCCTCCTATTCAACATACCCAATATCCATCTTTTTGTTGCTGTTTGCTGTGGCTGATGAAGTTCGACCCCATCAATAACAATCCACACTGGAAGCTAAAAATCACCCAAAACACACCCCACCACCAACCACCTTCGCTTGACACTTTAATTCTCTCTGCACAACCCCTGCATTACAACTGTGGGCAGAAATGCATTTCCTTTACAGCAGCTTTGAAACAGCCTTCACAGTTTATCTTTACGCTTAATTCCCCACAGCTGTCGGGGATGGCGGCGGGCACTGTCCGCACGCGGGACCCCACTGCAGCGCCCCAGCGCCGCAGAAGCGTTTTGTCATTTCTGCCTTTCTCCCCTTAATCCCCTTTGCTGGCCGCAATCCGACCAACGCCTCGTGAAAAAACAGATGGCAGTAACCGATACGGTCCATAATTGTGGCCAGTTAATAGCAGAGGATAAGAGTGAGATAAGGACCAAGCGCTGGTGGCCAGCTGCTGCCGAGTTAACCCTTCCCAGCATCACCTCAGCAGGGCTCAGCTGCTTGCAAAATCCCAGGGATGAATTACGGTTATTTCCAGTTCCCCCTCTCTGCTTTTTGCCATTTCATTCATTTCAGGGCTTTTGTGCCTATCAGGATAATGAATTTAAAGCCTGATTCTTCCCTTCCACCTTCCTGTCAAGGATCTCAACAGCCCCTGCCGTTACTGAATTTCTTAGTGGAGCAGGTAACCCTCGCTCCATTTTAAAGAAGGGTCAAAGAGGAGGGGAGAAGCTAAGTGACTTCTCCAAAAGCTCAGGACCAGATTTATGCTGGTACACAGCCAGCATAACCTGGTTTAAACAAAGGAGTTTCTCTGTGTTTCAATCAAATGCAGCCCTCTAAGTAAATATAAACAGAAATTCCTTATCCCAAGCTGTGAATGCCAGACTGAAAAAAAAAACCTGAAAAATAAACTTCAAAACAAAGCTAGGATACATGAAGCACAACCATTTAATGCAAAAGCAAGCTCTATCCTAAAATCAAGTGACTGAGATAGATACTGCAGCTTTATTTTCTAGTCATGTATTCCCACCCGATAAAAAAACCATACATCACTTCATGAGGTACTCATCATGCACTGATGATGTTGTCAGCTTCCCATTCCAGGGAAAAAACCCAACTATTGCTAAAATTTATTCAAAAAACTTCATCTTGTCTATCTCCCATTCGAATTCATAGATATTTTAAAGTCAAGGCTTTGGGGGGGTGGGGGGGGAATCTTACTCAACACAGAGTGGGGGCAAGATGCTAAAACTCCATTCACATCAAAATATCTTGTTTCAGCTTTCTAAGAAGGAGGAATATCTAATTTTACTTCAAAAGTATTTGGGAACTTCCAGTGTTACTGATCCAGACAGTATGAACAGAAAAAGGTGAACTCAAATATAAACATTTTGGGGTTTTTTTGCTTAAAAAAAAAAAAAAGTTTTAATAACTTACTCAAAGTTTTCCTTAACAGAAAGTTTAGTTATTTTTTTTCACTCTAAACTGAGAGTGTGATTTTCCAAACTCTTAAAATCGTATGCAAAAAACCCCAGTATTTCCGTTCTTCACAAGATCTGTGACAGCCTTAACTCACTCATGCAAAAAGGCAGTACTGGCCACATTCAACAGGAAACCCTCCTACGTACAGCTCAGGGTAACCACAAACACACTCCAGAGGCTTATGGATTTGGTATTCTATTTAAAAATATTCCTGTTTAAAGAAAAAAGGAAGTAGTAGATATGAAGTAATTTCACCATATGACATAATATGTCACTATTTTAGGCTAAAGCCTGAGGTTTATCAAACTTCTCCACCTCTTTCAGCAAATGAGACTGAATCACCATTGTCTCACTTGTAGGTCACCCCTGAGCACTTGCAGACTGTACTCCAGTAGCACCTTCCCAATCCCATGCCAGCTAGTATACTAGTGTAGGTGCACCCCTTAGGTAGTCAATGCCATTTTCACAGTTATCTCAGCTCTGAATATACTTTAAAACAGAAAGGAATGAGAAAGTTCCCTTCCCCTCTACTATAAACACTAATAGATGAACCCCTTCATATCCTCTCATATGGTCTGTGTCTCCCTACAAACAAGTAGCACCTGCTGTTCTTGAGCATCAGAGTAAGTAAGACCCAAACATCAGCCCATATGGACTTTCCATTTGCTGTTCTCTGGCATGTATAAGGCAGGTACAGTCTCCCATCTCAGCAACAGTACATGCAGGGGCATATCCTATCCTCTTATTAATATTATCAGCATTCAGAAAGAAAACAGGCCACAGTTTAATCACAAAAGACACCATGTTACAATATAAACCCATCACCAAAACAACTTCAGTAGATACAGCAGCAAGAAGTCACGGTGGGATTGCACTGTGCGGGTCAAATGCAGAACGACAACATAGAGATCGCGCACGCGTGTGCGTGCTACTGTAAAAAGCATCAACTACAATTTCATTCACCATTAACTACTCTAATATTCCACCAAACATTTTCATTCACCTCATGGAAAAACCTCTGAAACTATTTTAGAGACTTCAGCCTCTCCTGCCTAATAGGAAATTCCTTGAGTGTTTCTCTCCATTGCGTCTGCTTGGGAGGCAGAAACGTGATTTGTGCTAACGTATGACATTTGGGCATCCTGGGCAAAGAGAGTCAAACAGACTCCAAGTCTATCCTGCAACACAAGTGGAACTGCAGAAACATTACATATAGGGCAACACGTAATACAACTACAGAAGCAGTTTTGCATCTCTTAAGAGGTGTTCAAAAAACGCAGCAGACTTGGGTAACTCAATTGTTTTGTTCATCAATTAGTAACGAATTGAAGGTGTGGTTGCCTATACTATTTCCCCCTCAACCTTCTTCAGGCCACCCAGACTTCTGTAACATGCAGCTTTTTCCTTCAGCTCTGTTAGACCAGAAGTGAGTTTGGCCTCTAGCTGTTAATGACATTCTTTTCTACTTCTACTTCTTTGTGGATAAAAGATATCTGTTCCAGAGAATTGGATTTTTCTTCTATTGATTAGTTAGATTTTTGTTAATAATTTTATTGAGAATCAGTTCCCAGATAGTAGTTTTTAAACTTGCCACTTGTGTTGTGGTGGGTCTCTGCAGCAACACAACAGAAAAAGTATCTCCTTAAAACTACTAAGCTAAACTCTGCAGTGCCATAGAGGTATTTCTTGGGTAAAACATCCCAGTGACTATGGCTTCAACCACATGGAACATGCGAAGATTCTGCCCAAGTACAGACTTTGGTGGGATTAAGCCAAGTATGAGCCACACCAGCAATGGGAGAGCAACCGTCACTTGATGCTGTATAGTGCCGGGATTGTAATGTTTATACATTTTCTAATCCTGTTTCCTTCTGTTGAAACAATAGATTTACTATGACTTTATAGCCACCGTATGTCAATCAGTCAGGTTTCCATCACCAGCATTCCTCCCTCACCGCTGACACGTTGCTTCCACTTGGCCATAAGCCGCACACTAAACCCTTTCGTGCCGTGGAGTTTGATTCAGGCAGGAGGAACAGCCCAGCTCACGTGCCCCTCTTGCAAGTGCAGAAGGCTGCGGTTGAACATCTTGTTTTTTCATTTGCTATAGACATTTGTTCTTGCAGCTGACCATGTGCAGGAGAATTTGCTCATGTTCCAGAAAAGGACAGCTGCACCACAAATTACCTTAAACCTCCTTGCTCCAGGGATTATCTGGGTACAGTGAAGTGTGTGTATCCTAGGGCAGGGGTCTTTTCTTACTATAAACAGAGTTATTAACCTCTTATTTACTAGAAGTGTTTATAAACTCAGTAATGGAGACAGTTTTGATATCACTAGTCACTTCTTTCTGGTAATAATTTTTTTGGATGGTCCATCAGTCTACACTCACAGGCTGGTTTCCTTGACTACTGCTTTTATAGTTTTCCCTCATGAATTACATCTGCTACTAGCTACCTGTACTTAGGGGACAACATACACCTCTTGGGGCTGTGGGCATGCAAGACTGGGGACTCTAGCCCCTCTTTGCCACATTCTGCTTTTTGGATCCTGCTACAGTAACCTCTCAGAGGTCTTCCACCACCCTTATTGAGCAATCTCTATAGTAATTATGCCAAGCATCAGTCTTGGCTCTCAGCATACTTAATATTGGCATTTACAAGAGGAACTACAGGAGCAGAAGGAGCATCACTAAAGCCAAAGACAATCCAAAGAAACATTTCCAACTCTAGATTTGTAAGCATCACTTCAGCAACACAACTACAGAAATAAATCTAAATGCAGGCAGCGAGCACTGTCATCAGCTGACTACTGTTCAGCATCAGATGAGGAACCAGTCAAGGGACAGGCAAAGGCAAAGCCATTGATACAGGTCCAATGAGACTAACAACTTTTCACAAATCTAAGTAATAATGAAGACATAACCATATGGACCTTCAAGACATAACAGCATTCCGGCTATTTAAAATTCATTCTTTTAGTCTTCTATTTTTATCCTTTTATGTTTTCCATTAATGCAAACATTTTCAATATAAAGAGCTTTTTACATGTGCTTCACCTGAAAACGTTTAGCCTCCCTCTGGCTGAGATCTGCGTACTACCTCTTGAAGTACTACCACGTACTTCTGCTCTAAAGCCAATACCTGCACTTTGACACTACAGCAAATTCTCTGCTACTGCAAATAGCCTCAGAGAAGCCCTATCCATTTCCAGCAGCAGAGGTCTTGGCTCACTCCCCTCACAGTTCTTCTCTCTATTTAAAGCATCACAATAGATGAGAGGTTGACATATTTAACGCACACAAACACACTTGTTTTATGAAACACCTATCTGCAAGTAATGAAGCTAAAACAATGAAAAAAATAGAAAGGGAGCTTAATGGGACCCCTCATAGAGAGTCCTCTGTTTTAACATCAACGATGCAAACATTTGTGCAACTAAAAATGTGTCTTCAGTCTAACTTCAAATAGGACTCAAGTGGAATTTCATGCATTCTCCAACTCTTCATTTGTAACTGGATACCAATTAAGAGATTTGGAAGCACATGTCAATCAAAAACCTGGACCATAAGAGATAACATGCAAATAAAAAAATACTAAAAAACACTGTGACCAATAACTGTTTCCTCAAAATAATTTTTAAGAGTTACTGCTTTGTTAAGCACAGCTGTCACGGTGCTCCAGTAGACATGCCATCCAGCATTTTTAATAGGCCTGATTGCAGTATACTCTCGTCACTAGCAGTCAAACAGCTACCTCGTGGCTTCAGCACATAGCATAGCTTAGGACTAGACAAGGTGCAGTGTTACCTTTCACTACAGTTCCCAGGTACTAAACCAATTTGCATCAGGCAGGGGACCTGCCAAAATGGCAGAAGGCACCATGAACCCAGAGGCCCTGACCTCATGTGGCAGTGCTAGCTTGATGCCAATTCTCAAAATTTTTTTAGAGTTTTCCCCTGAGTTGATCCAAAATTAAGTCTTTCAAAATTTCTACAAGTTGTAAAATTGAACATAAGTTCATATTTGAGGCATCCCTCTTGGTGTGAATATTAATAAGTCAGATCTTTTTAAGACAGCTAGGATCTCGTGCAGATCCAACAGAGGGCCAAATACAGGATATATTTAGGGAGACATTTTTTACGTGCAGAAAAAACACCAGCAATATCCTCTGCAAACTTAGAAATTAGATTCCAGCTGTCAAGGAAAAAATGAATAACAGTTTTGGGTTTTGGTTTTTTTTTTTTTAAAAAAGGTACTCAGCTTCTTACCAACGGAAAAAGCCCTCTAAAGTGGTTTTCAACATTCTTAATCATAAGCTGCCCTGATAAAAGTACTATGACCCTCCCTGTTCAATGGCATGGTGTGATTTGTTGGCTGTTATGTCTAGAGTCAAACACTTCCTAGATCCAGATAATCCTGTATTTAATTTTTAGGCCACCCTTCCGTTCACAATGCTTGGTACCAACAACTTTGAGCAATTTACATATGTCTCATAGTTTCAAGATCTTATCTAATAAAAGTAAGGATATCACTACATATTAATTCATCAAAGCTTTTGCAAGTACAAGCTGTAGCATCTTTCTAAGAAGTGTTTCCATTTGTTCCAAAACTTTCACTCTGATTCCAAGTAGCATTATCACTGTGATGCTTTTATCTAGGATGTATATTGTATTACACTTCTAGAAGTCAAGGGTTAGATATTGCTGGGAAAACTATGCAGCACAAATTCCTGAAGTGTACTGGCAGCCCACAGCCACATCAAGACCAGTCTAAAAATAAGTCAATTTGCTCTGGTCCAGAAAGCAAAGTACCAACACCAGTTCCTTGAAACAATCTTCCTTCCACTGTTACCAAACAAGCCAGAACCACTATCTGTCAAAGAAAGAAATCCTGGAAGGAAGCACAAACCACTGCTCTTTGTTATAGTAGTAAGTTATGAGCTTCAAGGCATATTTGAAAATAAAATGTCAATGGTGCCTCTGAAATTAGGTTCTCAGTCTGTTTTCATTTCATCACACAGTCCTCCCTCTCAGCATCTGAGGCTGGCTGTAGTGTCTGTAGGCTACATATAAATCTCAGTCTTAAGAGATCACAAAAAACAATCTGGCAACCAAGAAGAAAATAGACCAGATTTTTTATTTTTATTTTTTTTTAGAGAGACCAAGAAATGAACACATTTGTACTAGTTTTCTTCATGTATTCATATGAGCTAGAGAAAAATCTCCAACTTTTCTCATCACTGCTTTCCACTACAGCATTTAGAGAAGTCCAAGACACTGGGAGCTGCCAGCCCTGCTAACATTTCTCTGTAACGGTTTTACTGGAAAATATGGAACCCCAGTATGTTCTGACCTGGTGCACACGTACCCACCACTCTTGCCAAAACCGCCAACTCCTTTCTTCTACCAGCAGAGCAGAACACATCTGCAAGGAGATCAAGCTGTATCCTATTCTGGCTTTTACCTTTTTAAGCCTTTTTCTCCTCAGTGAAGTTTCATTGGTCTAACAAAGATCAGCCATTGTTTGTCCACCAAAGAAGTCTAATCCTTACTGATTTAGTACAAACCAGCATCTGGGGATGAGGAAGAGAGTATCTGCAACCTAGCAATCCTTTCCTGGTGGGTCAGATGATTAGGAAAAAAGAAAAGTAGTATCGTATATTATAATGGATACATTTAAACTGGAATCAATAGGGACACCCAAACAAAGTGTACTTTGTACCATACATTTTCAGACTAAGTTTATCTGAATACTACACTTATAAAAAGACATGGTTCCACTAGTGCTAGAAATATTCATTGATCAGTCCACAGTTTTCCACAAGCCTGTGTGCTAGAAAAACTATGCATTTCAGGAAACAAGAGCATGTAATTCTGTCAGCTGGAACACATGAAAGCATACTCTCAGTTTTCCCTGTCCTTCTGCACAAGAAAGGGTTCCCCCAACAGCTGGCACAGACTCTCCTGTCCAGATATCTGTGTTTTCTTACGGGGTCCCAAAAGCAGGGAGAGGGCTGGAATGCCCTCCTGCTCCTGCAGGATGGGAAAAGGCTGTAATTCAGCAGGGAACACAGCATGTCCTCCACCTGAGCCAGAAAGGGAGACAAGAGCTCAGTGGCTGCGGGGAAATCACTGTGCCTGAATGAGAAATGAAACCTAATGGGAAGGGTTTGGCTTCCTCAGAAAGTCTTGTGGGGTGAGGAAGAGGGAGGAGATGGAGATTAATTTTTTTTTTCTTTCCTAGAGACTTTGGAGGTAAGAAGAAAACAGAGTTGTTCAAATGGGATGCCAAAGAGCCCGAAGTTAACGCTTCAGGTGCATTTATTTCATTAATAGGCAGTTTCATATTTAGGGAGCAGAAGCTATAGGGTGTATATCGACTTTTATTCCCACAAAGGAGCCACATGGCGTCAGGATGTTTATGACCTGCACAGACAGCTCTGGTGGAAAGCAGTGGTAGAGACTATTCATATGTGCACCTACAGGGAGCAAAGCCCCCGCAGTGTCCCACCCTTCTGACTTCCCCGTGGTTATAGCATCCATGTGATGCAGCAAAGCAGAAAAGGTGGCACTTATCACTTCCAGGAGAGCCATTTGAAGGCAGCCTGAAGCATATCCTAAAGCCCATTTTGAAACATTCACCTTTTGAGATGCAGTCACACCACTGCTACGAACATCAGTCAGGATCGTCTTAACTACAGGACCTTTGTGCGGAGCACACGAGATGCTGCCAGGCTGTTCAGTGACAATAGGGCATCCCAAAACTTTCACAGCACATCCAGTACATTTCAACAAGACAGATTGACTGGGGCTTCTTTTCCACAGCTCTCAAAGAGTTAAACAAATCAAAGCCCACACTTCCATAGTGTTAATTATATTGTTTTGTATTAAAACAACAAAATATGCCCCACTTGCTTTTTACGTCCTTTCAGTCTTACTTAACATGCATTAGTTAAGGAAAGAAGATGGCATTACTGAACTGAGCGACTGCAGTTTTTACACAAATAAGGAACAAAACCATCCCAACTTGGATGCCTTTTCACCTACAGATATCAAAGAAAGTGTTGGGGTTTTCTAAAGCATCCTTATTTTTTGTGTGGCAAATATAAAATGACAGTCAAGCATCAGGAAAGGTGCTCAGAGTAGACTATGGTTTTCCTGGCTCTTCGTGTCAAGCTCCACATTGTCCAGTGACTGACCTACTACAAAGCATTTGAAGCCACAAAAAATATTCCTATCTAAATAGCATCTCTCAGTTTATATCTCCTTGCTATCATTAGGTCTAAAACAAAGATCCATTTTTAAGTGTTTAGACTCTCTGAAGAGAAAAAAAGAATAGGGCTGAAAGAGTTAAAGTTTACTGTGCTTTTACACATTTTAAGAGATCATCTTTCAACAATGGCAGTGAAATCAGCATGTAGCCTTAATTTTCTATGGTTGAACCTTGAACGTGAATCATTATATTACAATGTACTTATTGATTTCAACAGGAAGAGGATTAAGCCCAGAAAATCAGGTTAGGAACCTGAAACTGGACTGAGGAAAATGGAATTTTTCTGGTACTAAAACCCTCTTATGTTATGTAAAATACATTAGAATTTTAAATATGAGATTTGGCCATTTGGAAAATACTCTTAACATCTCAAAAGTCAGCAGAGATGTGACAAGGTCAGTGAACTGAAAATCTGATTAGTAACCAGTGCTTTGAATAAAAAAACCCTATTACTACACATATTATACAGTAATATCTGATTTTACCTACTTGCACAAACAGACGTATATAAAATGAAAGGTATTTTAATGGAACATTCAACAGGTATAACGAGAAAACATCTGTGACCACTGAGCGCTGTTTGTTGGCCACCAGTACCACATTACCACATTTCCACTGTGTGCATATATATATAAAATATACACACACAGAGTATACACAGTGTATATACACTTCAAATACAACCAGAACATCAAATAAGTGAAACCATTTTCAGTTACCTGTTTATCGGAAGTACCAGGCTAACTTAGCCACAGGAGCTGGCACTTACTCCTGCTCCTCCCCTCCACCACCACTTAACTTGCTGGAGAGCAAGTAACACATTTCAGCTGCACATCCATTAACCCTCCATGCATTATTATTATTATTTGCTAGAGCTGGTGGCAGCACCCCCCCACCCCCACCCCCAATAATTTGCCCAGAACTCTCCCTTGTAAAATCCTAATTCTGGAAGTTTACAGTTTTGACAAGCAAATAATTTGGACAGAAGTTTTCTGTAATGGACATATTCCTCTCTAAGTTTGCTATGTGTGCTATTGAAAATCTCAGCTGAAACAATTATTTGCTTGTCCCTATAATTAAAAGATATACGTCTGTGGAGTCATTTGCCTGGGAGTTTCTAGTACTTACAGGCTTTGGAACAGAAACATGGCAAGGACCAGCCTGAGCACAAAGATGGTCCCTTCAGCCTGTAAAAATTCAGCTAGTTTGCCCAGATATAGGTGTTTCCCCACACCCCATTTCAGGCAATTCCAGCTCAGCCACACTCCACCATCCTCTACCTCATACATGCCAGCTGGACCATGAAGAAAACAAACCACCTGAGAGGAAGAAGAGGGAAAGAGGCAGGTTTGGAGCAGGCAGAAGTGGAGAAAGCTGGCAGTGACGTGGCAGGCTGCTCTGATTATTGGGAGCTTTTTCATTACCATCTGTATTGCCACAGCTTTCAGAAAACCCAAAAAGGAAATTAAATAAAAAATTAAAATAGAAAATATACCCTTTATTTGTATGTGTATGTGATGCCCCAGCGTGCCACTCTGCCTTGTCTGTGCTTTTCTAACCTCTGCTGACAACGGCAGTCCAGCCACCTAGGGACGTCGCACGTGGTTTAAGCAGACCCACTGCTTGCAGCAAGAGAACTGGGAAGTGGCTTGAATGCTGGCACAGGCTGGCACTCTGGCAGTCCCCAGGCACCTTTTATTCAAATGGTTTAGAAGAAATTTTGCCCAAACTCCACATCCAACAAACATTTCTTAAAATGCTCTGGATAAGAATTTTCTTACACAGAGAATAGCAGTATCTTATTTTAAAGAGTATGCTGCAAACATCTTCAACTACTTTGAACTTCAAATGACCTGGTAACAAAAACAGACTCTGTAAGCAATGAGCAAGTCACATACTTCAGTGAGTAAGCACACAACTCATTGAAATTTCCAACTTATTACAAATACTTAAATCAGAATTAGCTGTGTCAGAGAAGAGGGAAATGAATTCCCTAAACTTTAGCAGAAGGCCAGAGATGCTGGTGACACATGGGTGCAAATCACTCCTGTGGTACTATCTCATTTTTATTTGAAGCAGTTTGGGGCAAACATAAAAAGCTGATAAAAATATTTTTGTCTGTGCAAGGTGCTTGAACTAGAATATGGAAGTACTGGAAGTGACAAACCTTTCATCAAGCAAAAGAAAAAAATGCAGCAAGGATGGGAAAATTAATCCAAATTCACAATCACAAGGTGTCTGTCTCTCTCTCCACTCCCTCCCCCAACCTCCCCAGCAGCCCCCAGCTACCTGCACACTGGTGCTGTTTGCTACCATCAGTGCTTCAATCTGCCCTCAATGGGTCACAGGCTCTTCTTTGTCACCACCATGACTTGTGTCCAGCTAACTGGCTCTCTACCAGCCCTCACACAAGGGTAGAAAAAATTCTATTCAATTCCACTCCAGTAGTGCTTCACTGAAGCTACAGATCAAGAGAAATAGATCTATAGGATACATATTGCCTTAAAAAACACACAATGGGGGATGATGCAAGCCCAGAGAAGCGATACTACCAGAGCACTCCAACTCACAAGACAAAAGGAAGATTTCTTGTTAAGCTGCAAATCTTACCTCATAAAAGACCAGATGGCACTAAGTTGGCACAGATGGCATGAAGTTGTTTAGGGTAAATTGCAGTCTAAGTTAAATCTGGACAAATACTTTAATTCTGTTTTTAATCATTCCATTGTTAATGGAGTTGATTGCATGGTCACTTGGGAATAAGCCCTTTTCACTGAATTAAAAGGTAAAAAATTGCCTTACGGAAATAAGCAAGCACTTCCACTAGCCACTTCCACCAAGTAACTTTCTAAGTCTTTCCAAAGGTAAATTAACAATGTAACTAACAAAACCACAATTTTCTTTGGATTTTGGCTCTCCAAGTGTAACATGACATGTTTCCAAAGCCTTAAGGCACCACGTCTCTCTTGGGAGCTGACACAGGGTAGTGCTAGAGGAACATTAGAGGCAGCAAGAGCCATGAGCACCCCAGCGCTTCTGTCCTAGCTCCAACGTGGCCAGAACAGAGCAGGGAAATGGGTGTGGATCAGGAGTGTTGATAGCCAACCTAGGACACCCATTGTCAAAATGAAGCTTGGTGTAGAGAGTAGAATATTCAAGCTCCACAAAGGTATGGACAGGTTACACCCAGGGCATCTCATCTTTGAGCACAACTAGCATGCACTACCTACCAGTGGCATGGCTTCCACTCAGGGTAAAAGAAGGCAATAACGGAGTTTGCCACCAATTATTCAGTCATGCATGAACTGGAGCATCTGAAAAATGTTGCTGCATTCTAGAAACATACTGCTCTTATTTGATATTGCTGTATAAGTATCAAACTATTTTATTTTAAAAGCCATGGTAAATTTATGAATGAAACTGTGCAAGACGGATTTAATAAGAGATCCATAGCAAGTGTTCAGTGGTCTGGACGTTGCCTGCCACCAGGGTAGCATGAAATCATTTGATAATTAGACCATGGTCACGCAGGATTAGCATACCATAAAAATATAGGGCTGCATTATTTTTATTTATATAACAGATGGATGTTTAAAAAGGTCGTGCATTTTTAATGAATGCAACACCACGCCAGTGTTGACAGAAGATTTAGAAGTGCTACAATATGGCCAAATCTAAAGTCTAAAAATGCTGTCTTCCCTATCCCCCTCTCCTCCAGTCATGGAGCCGAGAAACAACTGTGCAATAGTGCTGTGAATTTCATTCCAGAGATCAGCTTAAGTACAGTATTTATAGGGCACTAGGTTATATTTTCTTTCATTTCATGTCCATCGTACGTAATTACAAGACTCCCATTACTAGAGCTACCTGAAGGCCCCATACTCCTTCTTTAGCCCCACAACACATGGATAAGATAGAAGAGCAACTACTACTAAAAAATATGGTGAAGTACTAAAACTATATTTTTTAAGCAGAGCAATATTTGCAAAATTTTCCATTAAATACAGCTTTGCAGAATATTTCTTCTTAAAAAAAATACAGGGGAGACAGACCTGGCAATGAAGTACCAGTTCCTGATACCGTAACATCATAGAAATCGCATCCTTGCATTAACTGTGATCTACAACTCATTATTCTTGTGGGCAGCCCAAAGCTTCACAGCCAAGCTATAACAGAGAATGAACTTTGTGGCCCCATGCAGCCACTACATCTCCATCACTGCCTACGGACAAGTCTCAAACCACAGCCCTGAGAAAGCATGGACACATCCAGATCTGAAATAATTCCCAGACCCAGAGCCCTTCATCAAAAATCCCACAGGCCTTTGCTAGGGAAAACAGCAGCAGTCTTCAGCCCCTGCCTTTTTGGCTTGCTCCGACGCTATTCTGGCATTACCAGCAAAACACACAGGCAGTGGGGACTGGACACACATGGCAAACCTATATTAATACTACACCAAGGGCTGCACTCAAGCCCATTGCTATCAGCATAACCACAGAATACCTCATTTTTCCTCCATTATCAAGGGAGAGGGTTTTTCCCCTCCCTCTCTAATGCCGAAACTCACAACAGGCCCCTTAGGTACTGATTCCCACTTTCCTCTGTATAACAACTTCATGAGAATTGGGCTTGCCAGTCCAATTTGAAGAGATAAACTTCTAAATGTTTTCCTCAAAAATCTCATCCCTCATCTCCTCTCTCCTGCTCTGAAAGATGGGGAGAAAAAAAGGATGAGGGTCAGGATCTAAAATACTGATTTTCCAACAAAATACTAGAAAATAAGGAGGTTGCCAGAAAACCGTTTTTAACATTTTAGGGATTTTAACCAAAAGTGGGGGTTTTTTTCCACTTAAAGTTATCCCAAGCAGATACAATAGGCATTTATTTATTTTTTAAGCCAGCCCTCTTTTTTGGCCCCAATTTTCTTCTAAAAAGTTTTCATATGGAGCACTTGGAGTTCCAGGAAAACATATAAACAGGAGTGCGATATGAACTTGTCCTCCTTTCTCCACAGGGCTGGTCCTGCCCGGGTGGTACTACTACAATCCTGTCAGACTGGCAGTGGAAAAATGCTTTCAAACAACCACTGTTTTAAACAATAGCACTGGGAGAGGCCAAGGGGATTTCCAGGTGTAGAGCCTGAAACAAGTAGAGGTGAGCAGAAGCTATTTACCAAACTGAGCATAAACACTGCATCAGCAAAATCTGCTTCCAGTGCACTCTAGCTGCCTGCACACAACATGCCTTAAAGAGGGTTATGGTGAACCTGTGCGTAACAATAAATGGTACCAATAGCCAGGGCCTATTCCTCTCCCATAAACTGAGAACCACCTAACTGTGAGCTATGTGTTTCCTCATAGCATCCATTTGGCCTGTGAAATTAATTGCAAGCAAATATCATTGAAAGTTTTTTTATGATTCATAAGAGATGGGAGACTTTGCTATTACAGTGTTGGACAGTCCGTCAATATATTTGCCTAAAAATGCAAGTTTCGCATGCAAAATTCTAAATCAACCTTTTTTACTCCAAAAACACTAATCTAAAACTTCCCCCTTCTTGCAGTTTCCTCAGGATCAAGAGGTTGGAAAGAGAATGCTGGGCTATACAAGCTACCATTCCAATACAAAAAGCTGATATTCATGTGCTACTGACTGGGTTATCCGGTAACCTCTAATCGCTCCAGCAATATTTAACAAGAACGCTTTGCTTTAGTGATTAATTGTCATACAGTTAACTTTTGTCACTCAATGAAATACCTTTGCTTGGGCAGGTGGGTTTTTTGAGAGGGGGGAGGGGGGGGGAAGGGAAATAGAGCAGCTGTCTTCTCCTGACAGGAAATGTAGGAGCACGTTATTAGTGACGCTCCTGTTTTACAATCAAAGGACACCACCCTGCATACAGCCAGGTTAGAGATCAGGTCTATTAGGCACCTTGATGCCCTCGTCTCAGAAGGTCGTTCTCTGCTTTTTCCCCTATTTAGTAAAATAAAACATCAACATGGAACTCAATAGGGAATATGGTCCAGATAAGACAGTTGGGGGATTAAGAACAGAGATCAAGAACAGGCATGCTCTCGACATTACGCATTACTCCAGCTATTCTGCCTTTGATATTTCATGCTCAAGATTGGACTTCTGCATTATTAATCAAAAAGAAATTTTATTAAACTGCTCTGCTATAATTTATTTTCTTTCCAATCTTCTACTACACAAGGCACATGTTGGACAAATCTCACATAAGCAATTCATGAACTAACATCAGTCTTGAGAAAAACCAAACACCAAATCTGATGTTCCTTTCAAGTACCTTAACTGAGGTCAGAATCTGCTCCTGGGCAACCGTATCAAAAAATCAGTCAGGAAAGGCCTGTGTATTGAAAAGCCTCTCTGCTGCCTCGAACTCAACTCCAGACACTCTAAAGAGCTAAAGCACAAAGATACTTCATAGGTGGGTTTCATAACTTTCTGAAGAATTGCATTACCTTAAAGATCTTGGAAGCCAAAAGCTTAGAAAGCAAGATCACGAATCACCTGCAAGACTCAAGTCAACACCTACACAATAAAAGGTCTATAAAACAGAAGTAATTTAAAATTCACTCACCTTATAGATCTTTTCCAGCCAATAAAAAACCTTGTCATGGCAATAAACACATCGTATCTTCCCAAATTCAGTTGCACTTTTCCATCTTGAAGATTTGGCTGATGACGATGTCTTTCTTCAGCTCTAGATATACAGGGATAGTTTAGGTATAGCTGTCATATGAAATGAGTATACTTTAAGACATACAGGAAAAACTGTACAAGACAAATTACATTACATTCAGCTTCATGCAAATCAAATATTACCATTAATCACCTCATATGAGGAGGTCGGATAAGATATGCCATCTACACTATCAGAGTAGCTGACTTTTGAGCCTGTTGAGATATCTTTAACCATTAAGGGTGAATTTCATTCCAACTAATTTTAACAACCTAGAAATGAGGTGCCTAACCACATCTTGCCATCCAGGTTCTCTCTACAGTGAAAAGGAAAGATGATACATCTGGAGGACGATTCATCACATCAATCTTAGACACTTATTCTAGGATGGGATGAGTCACTCTCTGGATGCACCTCTTTTTCTTTGGTGATGGATGGAGCTTGGACACCTGAGTTAATTCAGATATCTATGTTTTAAACAGCTAAGTGAGCTGACATGATCAAAGCCTTGGTCAAAAGTCCATACAGAAAGCAGATCTGAGGGGATGGCAGTCTGTCAGGTACTATTTCTAAAGAGGTTAGATGCCTTCATCACACTGAGAGGGGATTTTTCCAAAAAATCACCATCTGCATAGCAGCTGTTATTTCATTTTAATTATTCATGGCTAGCCACTTGCACTGGGGAGAAAGATGATGGTGTGGTCAGAGATAAGAGTGAGGAAGCAATTTTTTGAATTATTTTGGTCTGACTTCATGGACTGCATACTTGAGAGGCCATCTGAGGAGATGTAAGTTATTTATTTAACTTGTGACTAACAGTTCGCATTAAACTGCAAACCAACAGATGCCAATATTTCAGATTAACTTACCAAACCACCAGGCAGCACTATCACTAATTAGAGGAAGCATTACTCAAGAGGCTGTTATCCTGAGACCAGATCATGTACTAATAACCCAGACAGTGAGAATTTAGATAGCACAATTGATATCATTATATTTCTTTTTAAAGGCCTTTCTTAATAGCCAATATCCATCATATTCAAGGCTCCAGCTGCCAAATCATTTATATTTTCCTGTGAATCATGGCTGGGTAAGCTTGCTCGAGGTAATGCAAGTAAAGTGTTTTTTAAAGGAGATAACAATGAGCAATCAGCACCATAACAAATAAGCAACGTTTCCATACTCAAATCACTAAATATTTTATTCAAAGATGGAAAACAATCCAGCATTGGAAAGATTTTAGATCCTAATTTTAACAAGATACAAGGCTATGATATTTCTGTACCTACATTAGGAATCACTTTTTTGGAGAAACTCCACATATACAAACACATGTAAGGAAAACAGAGCCCTCAGGAATGGAGTGAAGTTTTGAGACTCATGGAAAAATGTAACAGGCCTCAGTTTCAAGAAGGTCAAGGTTTCACTCCCACAGCATTTTCATTCATGTTAAACAAAAAAAGGTATCTACTGTGACGTTAGAGATCAAGAAGAAGAGAAAACTATTCCTGCCCACTTTAATCATATACCTATTCCCCCTCCCTGAATTACTCAGTCTCTCACCTAGCTTCTGAAGAGAATTTTTCAGATTTGGTTTCTTTTATTCAGGATAAACAACTTTACAACGCACTCAGTCCTGCAGAGCAGCAGTCACAAGATGTCTGCCAGAAGAGCACCAACAGCATTCATTTGTTTGGAGGAATGAGCTGACCACCATTTTTGAGTTTGA
This sequence comes from Gymnogyps californianus, assembly GCF_018139145.2. Classification (NCBI taxonomy): domain Eukaryota; kingdom Metazoa; phylum Chordata; class Aves; order Accipitriformes; family Cathartidae; genus Gymnogyps; species Gymnogyps californianus. The sequence continues at coordinate 16,051,985 of NC_059475.1, read as the reverse complement.
TCTCAATTAATCACCTCTAGAAGTCCATTTCTGCAGATAGCCTTGCAGCCAGCAAAAGACAAGAAAACTAGAGGACATTAGTAGCTGTGTTTTCCCCTAGCAATCACCACAGTTTCAGATTTACAGAAGTGATGCAGGTCTGCTTTCCAGCCAAGAGCCACCTATCCCAGTGGAGCCTGAAAAGCTAATTCAACATGGTTGTACAAGCACAAAGGTTTCCAACACCACCAGCATTTTTATTTATTTCTTTGCTGCTTTCACCACCCAGAATTCAGCTCTTACAGAATAAAAGATAACCTTTTCAAATCTTTCTCACAGCCACACTGAGATAGGCACAAGGGAAAGATTAAAGAACTCTGCCAGAGCCTCTAAAGCCCCACACGTCCTGTCCCTCATTTTACAGCCCACATATCCCATACCAACTAGCCACTCCTCTCTTCTAAAACAAGGGCCTAGTTCAGGAAAACAGGACTCACACACTACCTCCTCCATGCTACTTTTATCCCTCAGACACCGACGCCAGCGCCACCTTTCTTGCCCCACAGGAACAGGCTTCAGCTGGTACAAATTGGCTTTTTAGCTGGAGGGAGGGGAGGAGGCCTCTCCTTAACCCCTTCAGGTTTCCTCTCGGAGAGGCAGCAGGTGCATGGCAGCAGCACAGGTGTTTTCTCCTGCCCTATCCTTGTGTTTCTGAGGGAGCAAAGTCTCTCTGCGCCAGCCTTCATGCCCGTTGCTGTTCCAGCAGTCACCCAGATGAGGTGGCTCTCCAAAAGGCTACCCAGTATCTGCTAGATAGGCAGCTTATTTGTTCTCTTAGGGTCTCCTGGGCTTCTAAAACCAGGTTTTCTTTTTTTTTTCTTTTAGATTCCTAGGAAACACTGTTCTACAAAATACTGCAAGAAATCTTGGTTGAACTCAGTGAAGGATCCAGTTACGGTTCTGTCTCTGAACTGTGCGCAGTGCGCTGCTGCTGCAAAAGGAACAACCATAACAATGGAGCATGTCGTGGCAGCAATGCTTTCAGAAAGCAAGTTTCCCTCCAGCGACTTGTTTTATGTCCTGAATGCAGGATTTAACTTTTGCCACTATGAGAACTTACATAAAGGCTCCAGTATTTCATTAGCTCCAAGTGCACATATGCCTTTAAGGTAATAAAGACAAAAACAAGGCTGTGAGAGTAAAATGCACGTACTCTAAAGAGCATAGCTTCAGTGCTGTAGACCCTTTGTATTATGCCGATATAATCAAGCAAAAGGCAACTTCTTAGTAAAGAGAAAGTGAAGTTGTTTTAGGACTCTCATACTGTTACAGTCCAAGAGCCTCCTGCATGGGAGGGTTAGATGAAACCCACAGCTTGTTGAGGTCCTTTTGGTTTCTGAAGTCGTGGAAGTACATGCTGAGCTGCTTTGTGCAAAGAGTGTAAGGTAAATACACAGTAAGGGCCCAGATTGCTTTGAACTAACCACAGACAGGCAGACTAAGCATCCGTGAAGGAATTTAACACAGAGACAGGGATAAAAGTAGCTTCCCCTGTCAAGCCATAGGCAGTTTGGATCTTTCCCCTTGTTCCTCTCAGCATAAGCCTAATGTTTACAAAATCAGAAGTAGGGACTTAACACGACATTTATTATTTTACTCCTGAAGTAATGAAGCAATGAGCACTTTGCCATTAGCTCAAGTGGCAAGAGGAGGGACCACGTCGCAGCCGAAGGAAGCATGGCAGCTGGCCTAATTCCCGCTCAAATTCTGTCCCTCATGTTGGTAGTTGCCACTTCACAGCAAATATCATTTTGCTTGAGAGCAAAAGAAACAGTTCTTTTTATTAATTTCTACCCTCTATGATGGTATCTGCCATCTGGAGGCTGAACTTCACCTTTGCAAATGCCAAAGCTTGAATTTTAGGCACTTGGGTTCAAGGACTTAGCTCTGCTCAATGTCTTGTAAACAGCATTTTTTTCTGCTCCTCAATCCATGGTTTTCCAAAGGTGCACTCCTCCCAAACTCTGTCCTTTCTCACTATTTAGAAGATGTCTTTGAACAAGGAACATGTCTTACTAAATGGGTAGCGACTGCACATATTACAGTTAGATCTTAACAACTTACCTGGCCCTACGTACTGAAGGGTAATCATCACTACACAACAACTGTATTATAACTAAATGCCTACACTTACTCAAAACAAAGTCGACTCATTGCAGTCAATCCTGAGGGACAGTTTAGGAAAAAGCTGTGCAAAGGAAATGTGCAGAAATTTGCCCTCCTTTTTTCCCCTGTTTTTCCAGAACAGCATATCTGACACTTGGTGTCAGAAATGTGTTGTTATACTTCACTGAGCAACGATTTTCCAATTTTTGTTTTGAATAAAATGACATAGTTGAATTTGCATTTCTGAGGATGAAAGTGAACTGTGATGGAATCAGAAAAAGATGTAGATTTTAAAAAACCCATATGCAGGTCTTCCTTGATGTCATATTAGATCATTAGTACTAGTGATAGCAGCAAACCCCAAATTAACCAGGTGCACTGCTGAAAAAGAAATTAGTAAACACCGTGTGTTGAATCACGTGATAGTAAGCTGCTTCAACAATGATAGCAAAATTAATTGTAAAAAAGTAAGACTTCCTGTTGTTTATTAGATAGTGTAAGAATGAAATGTACAGTATACAAAATTAATATCAAAAACATTCAGGATTGATTTTAACAACATGTTTTTCTTTGGATTAACTGCAGACAAGCAGCTTTTTAAGAAGTTATGCCGACATCTATTTTCCATTATAGGATCTCAAGCATATTACTATGTGCTATCTACAATTTTAATCTACACAATGAAAGCTACTGAATTTTTGCTGAATCTTGGTGGCATTTGTTGGAAAAGAATAGAACAGCAACATTAGCTTAGAGGAGGAAAAAAAAAAGTTCATTACCACAAAATGTTAATTGTTCAAGTTCATAAGCAAAATTGCTTTTGAAATGTCAAACCTTACAATTGTACATTTTCAATATCAAACACTTGCCATAAGAAGTTACATTCTACTATACCAGTGACAAAGATTTTCAACTTTGTTTTTCTTTTAGACAGATACATAATCCCGTTTTTCTTCTTCCTAATGAATTTTCACATCTTTAAAATCAGTGTTAAACAAAGTTCATTCTCCTAAAGAAACAGTTTAAGTATAGTGCATTTCATAAGCTGAATGTTTTAATTTAAGGTATATCTATATAAAGGAATGTAAAATGGTTTTCATTGGTTTCAAATCTGTGTATTTTCAGTTTATGTCACATTGTTCAGCAGAAAGATAAAGTAACTACTAATGACTAGTCTAGATAGCCTAAAAACAGTCTATCTGTTCCATACATTACACGTTTGCCCTAATGCTTTTCACTACAGTATAAAATACACTGGAAAAACTGAAATTATTACCAGGGAATATTACATAGAGTTATCAGTACTGACAATGTTTCCCTGATTAAAAAAAAAAAAAAAAAAATAATCTTTAACTGAATTTCTTATACATGCTCTACTTTGCAATAGGAATATGATTTAAACCGAAAATTCTTCTCATGTTGTCCAAACAATTTTTCTTAATAGCAACTGAATGTATTTGCACAATTGCAATGCATTCAAACTAGTGAACCGCTGCCAGATAAGCCAGTCAATGACTTAAAAGAGGAATGGGTGCCTGACAACGAGTTGGCCAGCCTTCCAGAACAAAATAGATGGTGTTCTTTCTCTTGAGGTGTCTCTAATGTAAATCACTTCACCTTTTAAGTTGGCACATATCACAAGAACTCTTAAAACAATCCCTGTGAATGAACGTGAAGACAAATCACAATACAAACAATGCAAAGCCATTCTTCAGAAATCTAGAAAAGTCCAAAAATATTGTTATTCTTTTATCTTTTAGCATTAAACTGGCAAAATTCAGTGGATTTGGTATTGTATTTTTAATAGATAAACTATTCAAATTATCTTATGCTTGGAACAGCTGGGCTTGCTGTTTTCTTTCCTGTTTTTTTAAGACCATTGGCAAGAACAATCTGTAGGCTCTTGGATTGTATAGCTGATCCAGGTTGAATTACTGGTGCAATATAATTGCACAGTTCGTCTCTGTAGTCCGAGCTCCCTGCAACATTTGCAGAATCTTGCATATGTGTTGATGTTGTAGTTGTAAATGCTTGCAGACGGGCACTTTCCATCACATGAAACAATGTTCACCTGATAAAGAAACATAAAGAATAATCAGCAAATTGAAGCAGCCAGGAAATAAAGTTAGGAGTTCTCAAGAAAGTCCAAAGACATTAGGCACCCAAATCCAATGGCAAAGCAATGGAAAATTTGGAGGTATTTCCTCTAGCCCCTTATGAAATCCCACCATGTGTGAGTAATAAACTCTGGAGTATGTTGCCCAGATAGGTCTCAATTTTTATCTTACTGAGATTAATGTCGACTTTCCTGTCAATTCTAGTAACAGTAGATTTTGGCTATTAACAGACACAAAGAAACAATTTCAGTTTTGAATTTTAAAGTATTCCTAACAACCTTGGCTTGAACATAGCACCAAATGTTCTGTCCACAACTGCCTACAGTATTAATTTCAGTGATACACTGATGCAGTGTTGCTATACTGGTATCAGCAAGGAAGAATATAAAGAATCAATCCTTTGGAAAGCCAAGGGGAATTATTATGAATGATACCAAAACTGTAATACAGACTGTAACAGCAACAGTCATATAAATGGATAATTTTTTCAAGTTTAATAGTCAGGATTTGCGTTTCTGTTCAATGAGACACTGAGACTAAATTTCCTGGCTGCTCAACAGTTTACTCTCAGAGTACGTTTTGTAGAGTCATTTTAGAGGTTACAGCTCTTTCCCTATACTCTTTTATTACAGCTCTTCCAGGCGCTTTTACACATCTCACACGAGCCGTCTGTCTGCACCCTTGCTGCTGCTCACACTGCCTTACTGCCCAGCAGGACATTGTTGGTGTCCTCCTACAGTAAACCCTTCGGTAGACACACAGATAGTGCCTCATTCTTCCTATTCATTTCACAGTATGCTCATGCTGCTGTCTAAAAAAAACCTTCAGGACCCAAGGTTCCTTTCTTCATGAAGCTGGCATTTAAATACTTTCCCTAGACAGATGGAAAATTAAACCCATCTGCAGCCGTTTTAACTGTAGTATATAACTGGCAAGATTCAGTTATATCAAAGTTAATTTGCATAATAGTTGCATTACAGGGTGAACTGAGACCTTGGATTTGCACTAAATCAACACGCACCTAAATGCATACACAAAAGCAGAAGTCACATCCCCCTTTTTCTTATTATTTGAGAAGATGATTGCTGAGAATGCAGGGAAACATTAAAACAGCTCTATGAAACACAGAAACCTGTCTCTCTGAAAGAGAGATGGAGACAACAGCCTTGTGGAATTTGTGTTCCCTTTCTTCCTTCTTTTTATTTCTCACATTCTTTTCCTCCTATGAAAAGGAATTGTGATAGCTATTTACTTACTGGTATGTTACTCCTGCAGTCATTCTTGCGGATAGTCATCCTAACAGTCACCTTTTTACAGAATTTTCCATCTTCCTTACCTGCAAAATGGGCATTGATTTAAAAATATCAGCTCAAAATTCTAAATGTTTCAGACACAAGAACATTCCTGAACCTTTTATGGGGTCAAGAGACACAAAGAAGAAAATACCCAATACATCACTGCACATACAAAACTTTGGCAAAGTGACATTAGCTATACGTTGTATCGCTTTGAAAACTATTCTATTGCACGCATTAAAGTATCTGTCTCCTTATATCTTCAATAACCATTATAAAAGGTTCATTCTTCACTCAAAAGCCTTTTAAGAGTAAGTCCACTCTCTTTCAAAAAATTTTGTAAAATTGATCATCCACTCCTGTGAGAAGGCTTGTTAATAATGCATAAAATGCATTTTCTATGAAACAACTGTAACAAACTTTAATAGCAGCGATTGCATTCCAGTGGTATAAACAAAGTTTAAAATGAACACTTAACAGCAGAATCTGATGAAGAATAGGGCTTCAGAGGGCTTTACATTTCTGTATGTTTTCATTAAATAAGAAAAAGAACACCAGTGAACAAATGAAATTTTTTATTTACATTTTCATTAGCATTATTTCCACAATTTTTCTCATAGAAGTATGTACAAAGTATATGGATGAAATAAAAAAGATAAAAAGAAATCATGAAATGAAATGAGGAGTTAAATTTAATTTAAGAAAGGAATCCTGAATATTTGAAGAAAAGCAAAGAAGTTCAGTATAAAGTTCAGTTGTTAGAGATCAGAAAGCACAGTATCTTCTTATGATGATCCTCTCTATGCTGAAGAAACCACATCACATTGCAGATCTGTAAGAGAAATGAATAGTCCATTCCATTATAACAGCTTCCACAGTTTCACAGCAGATTTTACACACCATGATGCAGTCCCACATCATTCTCCACTTACAGAGCTGCATCTTCTTTCAGCCAAGAAATCCAAAGATGTTGACAAAAGGTGAATACTGTTAGCTCCAGAAAAGCAAGGGCAATGAAAGACACATTGGTTTGACCAATACCTAATACTGAACTGTGACAGAGGTTTATTACATCTTGATGTGCAATGGCCAGTTCCCTGCTCTAATCACTGTCAAACCAGGTAATACTGCTTCTCAAAGAGAAGCATTTTTTGTGGTTTTTTTTTTTGTTTTTTTTTTTTTTTAAACATAAAAGCCTGCTACTGTTTCTAGACATAGCGGAGGTTTCTGAATGTGCTGGTTTTGGCTGGGATAGAGTTAATTTTCTTCACAGTAGCTACTATGGGGCTATGTTTTGGATTTGTGCTGGAAACAGTGTTGATAATACAGGGATGTTTCAGTTATTGCTGAGCAGTGCTTACCCAGACTCAAGGCCTTTTCTGCTTCTCACACCACCCCACCAGTGAGCAGGCTGGGGGTACACAAGAAGCTGGGAGGGGACACAGCTGGGACAGCTGACCCCAACTGACCAAAGGGATATTCCAGACCATAGGATGACATGCTCAGCATATAAAGCTGGGGGAAGAAGAAGGAAGGGGGAGGACGTTTGGAGTGATGGCGTTTGTCTTCCCAAGTAATGGTTACACGTGATGGAGCCCTGCTTTCCTGCAGATGGCTGAACACCTGCCGGCCGATGGGAAGTAGTGAATGAATTCCTTATTTTGCTTTGCTTGCATGTGCGGCTTTTGCTTTGCCTGTTAAACTGTCTTTATTTCAACCCACAAGTTTTCTCATTTTTACTCTTCCGATTCTCACCCCCATCCCACCGGGGGGAGTGAGCAAGCAGCTGTGTGGTGCTTAGTTGCTGGCTGCTGTCAAACCACGACACTGGAATATGAAAGAAAGGACAGCAATGAATCTTCTTGGAAGCAAATAAAAATCTACAATCAGAAATGGCTGGCTACTGCTTGACTATCATTGAATTATATTTGCTTAGGGAAAAAGTAAATTGAGAAATGAAGAAAAAAATTAATTGCTTTTGAAAATAAAAAAACTCACCAGTATTTCATGTTTCTCATAGTCCTGTTCATGTCCTTTCTTCTTTTACATTATACATGGTGTGTAGAATGGAGAATTCAGTGCAGCCGTGGCTATGACTTCATCCAGGCTATAGTGAAAGTACATAATTTCTCATAAAGAAATAAATATATAATGTATTTCCATGCATTTACTTTAATGTCCAGTGGCTTTTAATGAGCTCTACAACATAATATACTTTTCCATGAACAACCTTAGAAAACTTGTGAGCATCTTATGTGTTGTGTTATAATGAGATTCTTTTTCACAGTCTGTATGGTCGAAAATCCTTGCTTGGTTTTTGGGTTGACTCATAACACCTTTGTCATTTGAAGTAATGTCAATATGAAAGAGTAATATAGATTTCAGTGTAGTACTCCTAGAGTCATGAGTATAATTTAATGAAGAAAGTATCACTCTGTGATGTACAAAATTAGTCAACATCATTTCTCTTACAGAAATAGAGAGAGATGTTTTCACAAAATAAATGCCAAAACAATTGCATTCATACCATGTTACAATTCAAAAAATTATCATGCTCTACTAAAGAGAACAAAGATAATTTCCAATTTTCATAGAGTAAACACAGGCTTGCTATTTTCAGTATACTGTCCTAACTATGGATGGGAAAGAAATGACCTGCTTCTACTGTGTATGCCACGGGAAGCAGAACTATATGATACATCATCTGCAAAAATATTTATATAATAAGCTTTAACAAGCAAAGCCACTAGTCTCTATGTTCTACAGCACTGTAAACATAATGGAATTAGCTTACATTTTTAAACACAGCAATTTTACACATGCAGCAAGCTAAAGACTATGCAAGTGATTACTACCAACAGTACCTTGTTGGCTAACAACAATGCACTGCCCACACAGTGCAAAATGAAAACCAAAACAAAACCAAAATGTGAGCCACTCTGAACCATAAGCAGTTATACTACACTGCAACTTTTGGAATAATTGGGTAACATGAGGCCTGACGCTCCTATCAGGGAGTACATTGTTGGAAATCAACAATGATGCTGTTTGGGTTGGTCCTACTTATTTCCAGAAAAATGTACCTGTGTTACAGCTAGCATAAGCTGTAGGAGTGACTGGGCTAACAGGGAATGGGAGCAACATTGACACTGAAGAACCTGGTAAGAATATTACATATTGAACAGAGTACATGTTACAGAGGATTTCCTATCAGTATGAAACATTCTGGAGTTATTAGACTTCGGCATACTTGAGAAAAGAATTCAACCTTAAAATGTCTGTATATTACAGGATCACAGAATGGCTGAGGTTGGAAGGGACCTCTGGAGGTCATCTGGTCCTACCTCCCCGCTCAAGCAGGGATCACTGTGCCAGCAGGTTAGGACCATGTCCAGGTATTACTTGCATTGCTAAGCCTAATGTCAAAACCAGGAAGAATCTGATCTACATTGGTATAAGACAATCTGGTACCCTAAATTTAAGTTGTCCTTTGGGGCTACAAGAAAGCAATAGTATAATTTCCTTGGAGCAGTGTTTGTAAAAACTCTCTAAGTTTTGATGGAACTCCTGGGACTTCATTTTCAAATACCACTTAAAACTGAAAGCAAAAATCACAATGGTTTCTAACGGTAAAGTACTTCAAAAGAAAGCAACCACCTCATAACCCTTCTCATAAAATGTCTCACGCAATTACAATTGACTAACAGCTCTCACACCAGATTTGTTCAGAGTCAGAATGAACTACATGATTCATAGAGGTACTATGTTGTCTATAAGCAGGTGTGAAATCAAAACTGTATGAATATACTTGTAAATGCATCTCAGAAGTCACTGGATTTTTCAAGGGTTTAATTTTACTTTGTGATGCATGCCCCAGAAGAATAACTTACTTCTGTCTTAATTATTTAAGAGTGTGGTTATGATCTTTCACTAAGTATAGTAGCAAGATCTTCTGTCTTGCTGAAAAGTAGCTTAATGGATTTTTAATGGTCTTAATATATTGTTCAGAAGCTGGCTTATATGGCTGCTAAGGCATTGAATGGTAATGTCAGATAATCAAAAACTAATCTCAAAGAGCTTATGGAGAATCAGCTACAGAACTAGGACAAACACAGGTCCATCAGAGTGAAAAAACATGAAGAGATATTACCATTCCCTTACAGTGATCAAGAGCAGCAAAAAAGCAGATAAATCTTCCAGTTTCAATAACCTTTCTACTACAAAATGTAATACATAATGAATAACACCAAAAGGTACCTCCCAGTTGGCAACATATATCCCACTGCAGTAACTGTGCACGTGGTACCATATCCGGTAGTCATGATTGTTCAAGTTCCATCCCATCCAGCAGGAAATACTGGCATTTTTCTCCAGCTCTCTCCCACACTTTATCTCCTACCCTCTTTAGCTTTTAGGTCACTATTCCAGCCACTTATGCAAATGAAGTGAGATTTTTGCACCTTTTAAAGATAATTTGATACTGCCCAGTATAAAATCTCCTTTTCAATTGCTTATGACATCGTCAACTTCAAGTATTTGAACTTAGATTCTTCAGGTTAGGTGTCTGCCTCAAGACTAAATTCTTCACAAAATCAGCCAAAATGTTTCAGCTATGTACCAGTGTGTTAAGAAAAAATGTACTTAGCTCTTGATTTATATTAAGAATTAGCATATTTGGAACCTATTCTGTAGAGAATTATTTTATTTTTTCCAGAGAGCCTTTATTAGCTCTCATAGATGTCAAAACATATCTTGGTAATCAAGTAAGGGGGGGCTTTTTTAATTATAAGTTCTTTTAAAAGATATTGCCTGAAAGCTTCTGAACTATGTCTATTAATGGAACCTAAGACTATATCACAATCAGTTAATTATTTACAGCATTAACTTAAAAACTGCATAGATCAATCTTCATTTTTACCAAATATGAAGATATGAATGTAGATGAAGCATGTTTTAAGGTGCCTTCCAAAACACAGTACCTTTTATTATACTAAATGCAGTAACTAATATTTTGAGGAGTTTTACATGAGAACTACAAAATAGTCAAGGTAGCAATTTTAGTGAAGTCACACTAGGCCAGCCACAGTCACTATCAGTGGAGTAAACCCTTCAGTATTAAACTACTTTCTTCTGATTTAACTCCACTAGTTTCACTGGTATTCACATGAGTAAAACTGGGAAAAGCACAGCCTTTGAGATCAGTGAATCAAGCTTTCATGCAGGAAAGAATCAACCTTATTTCTAAGGTAACAACAAATCAGACAGGCTTGTGAGGCAGGAAGTTTCATTAATCACTTACAAGTTTTGCAGCATCCTTCTAAGAACGGTACAACATAGCCTCCAACCTGACCAAGAGAGAAATAAAGAGGAAAAAACTTGATTTTTTCAAACATTCGTTCCCATATATCTGCACTATTAGAAATATCTTCCAGATAAAGCTCTGCAATGTTATTCAGGCAAATGCAGCACTCTGGTGAACGGATGAAGGTTTGGCTGTAAATGATCTAACTTGACTGTTCTAACACAAGTGTGTATTAAGTGGTTGTCACTGAATGCCACTATACATCACCAGCTATCAAAATGCCACATTTGGAGAGGGAATGACTGTGTTAAGTCTGACTCCATCATCTGTTACTTAGAGTAGACCCCTGACTTCTTGTAGAGGCCATACTGACAATTACAAAAAACTGATTCTGAAATCAAAGCAGGAAGAAATCTCATCTAAATGAGAAGCCACCCACTCCCCATAGTGGAGAGTCATGGCTGTCTTCAGTGCTGCAGCATGAAGCACACCCCAGAGTACTCTCGGAAGAATAGCTGCAGCTTCTTAAAAAGCTCTCTCAGGATTACCCTGAAGGGGAGTTCAATTTTTGATGTCCACCCCGGTATCCCAAGCCATGATGATCTATCTCTCTGCCTTCATTTTTTTAGTTTGCCTAGAACAGCAAAAGGCCTTTCACCAGCTGTGAAACCGAGACTCTGAAGAACCAATCCGTTGTTATCTGCAAGGAAGAACTATAGCCACCTAGTTCCTTTACGACTGTTCCCTGCTTGTGTACCATCATTCATTAAGGAAAGCGTCCTCCCATCCACATGTAAATGTAGAATTACAGAGAGCAATATGAGATTGCTCCCTGCATACATTTCCTGGCACTTAGTCTAATCTCATTTTGCAAATTTAAATAAAGCTTTTGCTTCTCCTGCAAAACTAGTCCACAAAACCTTACGTCTCACTGTAGAAAAGATTTTCCTGATATTCAGACAATCTTTCCACTTCTTCAATGTTTTTGACCACTGTGATGTATCAAATTGCTATAAGCAGAAAATCAGTTAGAAAAGAGAAGTCCAACCCAGAAAAGCATCCAAGTTCAGACAGCTGTATGAGGACTAGTTTGATATTACAAGCCTCTACGGAAAAAAAAAATATTTCTGAGAATAAGAAGAGGTGTCTCCAGCTGTGTGACTGGGCAGTCTGGTGGCACACTATATGTGTCTAGTTAGAGCTTTTCACCTTCAAATCTCTAGGCAAAAATGCAGGCATTGCAAGAATTTATAATTTCTCCCTTCTTGAGGTAAAAACATCTTTTGTCAGTGTTAATCTTTTCATGCAAACATAAATCATAGCTGGAATGCAAACAATGTATTGAACACTGACCTTCACACATTCAGTTTCATTAAAGGGTGGACAGCCAACTGAAGAGGAAACCAGAACTGCTCCTATTGCTGTGTTAGTACATTCATATCTGATGCAGTTTGAAATCCAAACAGTACCAGGCTGTTAAAAATTGTAAACCAGAATCTTTACTCAGCAACTCAGGAAAAACAGTATAAGTATTTATAATACAATTCCATTGAATGTGATCTTGTCTGAATCAAAAGTAATACTTACAGCAACATATAATTTAGATGCATGTTAAAGTTCTGCTTAAGTACAGAACTTAAAAGTCCACTAAATACATAATGTTAAGCAGGTTCTAAAATAGTCAAGTTGACGATAATTCTCTAACATATCAAAATCCCTTAATCTTTGTAGACAGCTATATGATTGACTTTCCAAGAAATTAGTGTTGTGTACATGCAAAACTATTCCTAGTATTTGGCCAAATAAAGCTCCTCTTCGCACATTTTATATGGCAATGTGTGTACAGTATCTCTTTTTTTTTTGTTTACTTCTAAATATTTTGAGGGTGTAAGACATGTATAAACTTACCTTAAAATTGGAAACTGTGCCATTGCTGAAAGTGTGGAGACAAGACAAGTTCTTACAGCTACCACAGCAAGTTGTTAAATCTTTTGGAGGCTGATAGACTTGGTTCTGCCAAAATCAAATAGATTATTCCTTGTATGAGACCATCTTGCAGCTCGACATTTTACTACTGTAATGGGCCGATTTTTTTTCAGGTATCTGATTTTAGGGATGGTTTTTAAATAACTTTCAAAACTGCATATCTTACATTTGTACACACTGTACATTCATGAAGCTTTTATAAAATATCTGTGATCTTAATTGAAGTAAATGGGGAGAAGTTCCAACTCAGAGAATGAACTGGTCTTTCTACCATTTTCAAATCTAAGTCTGACAGCTTACTTCAACAATCGCTGAAAGTTTGACTTTTTACACATTAGACATTAAGTACGTAATTAGAAAAAGTAATTATATAATATTCCCATTGTAATATATTATACTTTGTAAAAAGACAAGGTATCATTTGCGTATTTTATAAAGCCCTTTGCACCACATTTAGAATTATTCTTCTATTTATAATTATTCTCTTCCCAATTCTTATTGAGCTAATGTCTGCCAGGAATTTGTACCAGTTTGCGCATAGTGCAGCTAAAATTATACAGGGATGCAAGATGGCAGTATGCTATAACATTAGTTTGTATAAGATTTACATGGGGGAGAAAACAGTGAAGGGAGTAAGACTTTTATAAACTTCTATCAGAAGTGCGGTAGCACATCATTAGAGGGAGATCTCATAGTTACTCTTTCCATCTTGTTCCTATGACTGTAGTCTACTCAACAAAACCCAACGCAATGTAATTAAGACCACCAGTCACAATATACATGTCTAAAATTCTGAATTTCTTACAGCTTTGCACTTGACAGCACAGTCTATTGAAGACATGTTTATTTGGTAGTATTTAGTGGAGGGATCAATCACATTTGTACAATAAGAAATAAGGCAAATGCCATCTGCACTGTGTTCCATGATTGTCTGTCCAGGAAGCAGCACACCTCTCTCATTACTCAGGCAAACTTTGTCTCTCACTACAAGAAAACACAAAAATAAACAGCATGTTCAGGACAAACAGCTTGATATCAAAACTCTGTAAAAAAATGTTTCAAACAGTAAAACAGGAATGGAAAAAGCTACTCTACCTTTTTATGAATTATGGGTCAGATTTTCAAATATAAACTGTTAATAGTAGTCTAATGCTTCACTACAACTGCCAAATTATTTCAAATATAATCATGCATGAAATCTAAATAAATATATAATATTCTATTAGCTGCACCGCCAAAATGACAGTGCAGGCTTCTTCAACTAATTTGTTTTATAAGTCTACTTCAGGATAAGAAATGTACCTGAGAAATGTCTATTTCTCCCCACTGATTACTGAGGGCACAGAGGATAATTAGCTCAGAAGAATACATTTTTGTTGTAGAAATCTAGGCAAGGACAACCCCAACTCTATTGGCCAACTGGGTGCCCCACAGGAATTATTTTTTCCTGAGTTTTCCCAGATGCTATTGGGCATGCTCTAAGATGAATTTGCATGGTGCTGAATGCTATCCTTGATCTTGTAAAGCACATAAGCATGTCTACCAGCTCCTGAGTAGTCCCATAATGGGTTAGCGGGACTTTTCTTTATGTGGACATGGAGTGTGTGTTTTAGTTTCTTGCTGGAGTCCTTACTCCAGCTCAGCAATATGCAGGCTGCTTAGTCAACACCACCCAACTTTCCCAAAACTCTGCTATTGCCCTGCACAGACCTCCTGCTGCAGGAACTAATAGAATACAAGGACAGGCAATAATCAACCAAATATTTAGTGAGGGGTCCTGTTTTCTTGCCTTTTCTTACACTATTTGTGAATTATGTCAGTCAATTCTTTCCTCCTCAGTACCATGTTCAAAGTGAACATCCGATTTATAATTCATAATTTACCCTAGTGCTTGAAAGGGTATTTCTTTGAATTAAATTCTTTTCTGACTTACCACATTTGTACTTAACACAGTTACAGATATTTTCTGTACTGTTCTGAAACTGTTCATCTATCTGAAGTTTCTGCCCCTAAGTGTATAAAAGCAGAAAAAAAAAAAGAGAAGTGAAACAACAGTGTTTTCTTATCTGTATGATCTTTTTCTTTTAAACACCTTTCCTTCAGGATTTGAGTAGCAGTATCTCTTGCCCCTAGAAATGTATTTTGAATCCACTTTCATCACCCACAGGGACATTTAATTTAGTAATGATAACCAAATGGGAATTTTTTTTACACCTGAAAAACAGGCATGGTTGTTGGTGTCAGTGCAGCAGACATTTAGGATAGAAAAGACTAAGGCAGGCCAACAACGAAATGCAATGGCTTGCTGTTGTACAGAAATCTCCACGCAACGTGGAATGTATTCTTTTGTGGAATAATTTAATGGATATAAATAGTATTACAATAGCACAGATGTACTTTTTAATTTTGCCTTTTATTGTTTATACGTATGCATATTAAGAATTTTCTCCCAGTTTTCTGAAAGTCCTGATTCCTTATGCCCAAATTTCTTCATCTATGAAATGAAAGTACTAACAACAACTTCACATACAAATCATTTTGAATTTCCTCCATAAAAATCAGTACTATTTCCAATTCCTTCCTAGGACTCCAAATTATAATTTTTATAAATTATTCCCATCGCAATATTATTTTCTGGATAAAATAATGACAAGCAAAATCAAAGCATACCCAGTACTGACTGAGAACCTAATCCAGCAATGCTAATAAGCATTTTTGTAATGCAGAACAAGTCACAATGAAATACAGTTTAAAAGTTCTGCTTAGTCAGTGGTCTGAGTGCATGATATATGTTAACATATTCATTATAACAAATAATATTAACAAAACACTGATGCTTTAAATCATTTAGTTCTGACAATTTAAAAACAAAATTTTATCCTCAGATGCATGAGAGCAGTTCCACTCTACAAATACTTCAGGGCAGGATATGGTCATGAAAAACTCCAGAAATATCAATGCTATACAGCCATTTTATTCTGCAAGATATTTAAACTTAACTGGCTTCTTAAAAATTGATATATCTTCATGTAAAGCAATTTAAAAAAAAAATGACATTGCATTTCATGTTTCACTGACAAAACTATTAGTAAGATACTGATAAATAGATTTATTAAGAAATTAATAAAAGAATACTGACAAAGAAGATGAATTTCATACCAGTTTGCACTGAGGTTTGGGGATCGTTTCGCATGCACATTCTAAAACAAAATACGATAACAGAAACAATAGTTTAGAAAGTTATATGCCATTTGCTTAAAACAGAGCATCAGAGAGAACAGAAATTCCAGATTTACAAGTCATCACTGAGGAAGTTCTGCTGGTTTTTGAAATATACTCATCTGGGGAGTCCAGAATTATGTTTGATTTCTATTCCATCCTGAAAACTAATACCAGCTTCTATGACCACCTTTACTTATTACAACAATTTACAGCATTGTATTAAGTGCAGTCCACCTGAACACGTTAAAAAAAAAAAAAGATGATCATTCTAGCCGCTAGCCTCCTTGCAGTGATGACAATCCTTACAATCAATACAAAACAATGGAGAATTGTGTTTAAGGCATCACAAAGAGATGTATGATATACTACCACCTTTGTAAACTAGCAAATTCCTGACCTGTGAACCTAACCTTTTTTTTTTTTTTTTTTTTTTTAAAGCCATAAATAATTTATTAACTCTTACAAAATTTTCAAGATGATAAGTCACCCAGTTTGGACAGGCAAATTCTACAGTATGCTATCACCCTTGTGAAGCAAGAAAAAACAAAACAAGCAAATTAAGAAGTTCTGTACCATGAGAAGACTTTTCTATATAATTTTTTCATGAGCAGAGCACAATGGTATAGCTGGCTTAAACTAGATTTGAACCCAAGAGGCCAAAGCTCTTGTCAGTGTCTTATTGTCTAAAGCAACTAAAATGAAAATCAGTCATTTTACCACATGTCTGAAAGGGGCAGCACTTCTCGGGGCTCCATACCTCCACCAAAGACATGCCTAGCATACATTTGAATTCAGGACAACGACGTATTTCACAAACTAAAATTGAGGAAAAGAAAGTCCAATAAACACAAGGTGGTTGTATTTTGATGAATGGAAATATGAATCAAGAGATAGTAAATTACTTATTCATAATAAATACCTTTAGAAAACATCTTAATGAAAACACTAATAATTGAAATTTAATCCTTAGCCATCAGGTAGTAGTAGCATGGAGTACAACTACTCTAGGCAAATATTTAAAACAGTTTTAAATCTCCAGAATTTGGGGCCTGAAATTACTCATTTGTCTCCATGATACAGATATTCAGATAATGCTTTAGGCACATGAAGTTTTAAAAGTAAAGATTATTTCTTCAGGACTACAGATGATAGCTTGCTTATATGCACAAGTGGAGCTGTATCTCTAATCCACCATTTTTGGCACTGAACATCCACACTACAAAATTTGACATGTTCTCTATTACTTAAAATATCAAAATCAAGTCAAACTTACTACACTGATATGTAGGGCAACACCTCTCTGTAGTGTTGCCATCCACAACAAGAACTTCTCCTTCTTGGCATTTGGGTATTTGATCAGAGCAAGTCCTGCATGCTGGAGAAAACAATTATTTAAATCTAAAGCATAGGAAGAAATTTTACTACTGCCTAGGAAACATGCCCATAAGTTTGTCACAGGCACACATGAAAGAGAACAGAGATACTCTGCATTCATTCCTTGTAGTCCCTATATAAGAGGCTAATTTTCAGTGCAGCTTGCCTTTTCTTTGTCCCCTGCTATAACAAATGAATACACTGTTTGCGAGTCAGATCACAAACAGGATTTTCTCCCCCTTTCTGTTAAGAAAAATTTCGCGAGATTTTCTCTCCTACCAAGTCACCCTGTTGTTTTCAGGAATGCTCCTCTGCCTGAATTATAGGATCTTTGATCCCCAATAAAGGGCATCTCCTGTGATCTCAGTGTTATCCTCCCACTTGAACACATATGAAAACCACAATAGGTACTTCTCGATACGTACAGTGCAAAGACTCATTATATCAAAGAAGAGACAGAAGGATGCTGTGTGGACAGTGAGAAGAGCCAAACACAGCACATCGCTATCACATGATCAAAGTGACCCCCTGATTACTGTAAATAACAGAAGTGTAATTCAAGTTTTCTATTAACGCTCAAATTTTTGCACATGGAAGAGCTAATCAAGATGACTCAGCCTTTGATTCACAGATATCTATGTGCAAAAATAGAGTAAATTCAATAGGACCTCATTATCACATTATTATCATACAGAAAACAACCGTATGGTAACATTGGAACTCCTATACTGACGCCAAAAGTGCAATTTTATTATTGAACTAAGTCATTAAAGGCCAAACCCCAAAAGAACTGAACAAATTTGCATAATACTCTCATACAGGATATTTACCATTGAATAAGATGGGCCATAGCTGATACAACAGGATATAGGGAACAAGAGCATACATAAATTCAATCTTCTTTCAGATAAAATATTCATGCAGCTAGTCCACACACTGTACATGGACAGTCTCTCAAAAGCCCTCAACTCCCTCATCCATGGACTCCACCACCACTCCTCTACGTGACCCAAGAATACTACTCAGTCGCACAAAGCTGTTTTGTGACTCTTGATGGTTGTTGCCATTTCTTATGTTTTGTAAACTTAATGCCCATTTTTTTAACCACTTTCAAGCCTTACTATGTTGGGAGAGCTAAAGGAAGTACAAGGAGCCTTAATTAGCAAGATAATACCATCATTGCATATGCAAAACCACTTATAGTCTCAACCAGCCAGGATAGTGTACCACATATATAGGAAATGCAGCAGGTACTCTCCACCCGAGTAGCAATTAGTGTTTGATCATCTTGACAGCTTGGCATCTGCTCCACTGGTTCACATTTTGCTGGATCACATTCTGAAAAAAGTACAACAGATGTATTTCTTTATACGAAGTATAGCATTCCTCCTTTGTTATGCTATATCCCTAAGAAATGGTAGTGCAGAGCAGAGAAATACTACAAGACACTTTAGAAAAACTTTTACCTTGTATTGCAAGAGAGCAGACACATTCTTGCCTGATCGTTAAACACAAGACTTCATCGTTATATCTGCTCAAATTGAGGCACAAACCAACCCTGAGCTTTTAGATGAAAAAGGATGTTGTAAATGGCCATATTAACAATGATGTCTACACTAACTACCTTTTTGCTTCTAAGTTGATCTATTTAGTTTACTGAATGTCTTTTACAGGGTGAACCTTTTTACCTTTTCAAAAGAAACCTACCGCAAACGTAGTTGGGGCAACAGGATTCTTCACTGTAGTAAGTGACCAGCTTTTCCAAGCCATTACATTTGGGGATTAGGGGTTCACAGAGGCTCTGATTACAAACTGTTACATAAAGGGAAAGAAAAAAAAACCTTCTAAACTATCTTATGCATTTATAAGTCAAGTAGAGCAGTGGCAAGCACTATGTGCAGTCCAAATAACAACATACTTATGAAAAACACAGCAAACTAGCAAAAAACCCTGAGGCAATATTCAGAAGTGTCCAGCATTTGCAACACTCTCCATGGAGGCAAAGTTAAACTAGAGCTGAGTCCTTGTGAGAATTTAAAAAAAAAGAAAAAAAAAAAATCCTGTGGAAAACTCACTGCAACATCATCCCAGGTGGTCAAAACATGAAAACTGCTTGCAATGTCTTTTTGAACATGGACTTTCTAAGCTAAACAAGGATTAAAAAAAAAGCTTTTATATCTTTTTTTTACTGCTCACTTTGTAAATTAGATAAACAATCATCTGATCTTTTTTCCTAGTAATTAGTTATATCATTTATTTGTATCTGGATATTAAAAATAAATCAGTAGCCTGTACAGCTGAGAGAAACACAGTTCATATCCAAATAAACACAGAGCTATTTCAGTCCTTATAACCCTTGTCCCCTCCCTCTACCTCTCCCCCAAAATCTACTGGATATTGAGCCAAATAGTACAAAATTTTACCGTTTTCTACATAATCTGTAAATTCAAACTGAAGTAATTTCCATTCGCTTCAGAACTAGGATGTGTAACAGGAAAACAAACCACAGAGAAAGGAAATCTGCATATTCCAGTGGGCAGTATTCATAATCATTAAGGAATACTTACTACAGATCTTCTGAGGACAACATGTCTGATCACCAGGAACAAGCAAGGCCACTTCTGCAAATCGCTGACAGTCTAAATTGTGGATATCTGAACAGTTGTACTCCACCGGAATAATGGTCTCACTGTCAACACATTTTTGCATACAGCATCCGCTCAAAGAAGTTTTCCAGATCTCACCTACTGCATGAGGTGCTCCTGAGCTGTCTGTACAAGCTAGATCAGGACAACAGAAAATGGAAGTAATTCCTTTTTACTTCAAATTTTGACCACCATTTTCTTCCACAGCAGGTGTGGAACTATGAAGTATAAAAATCCCAGTGTTTTAAAGGTATCACCTATCCCCATCACCCCACAAAAAAGTGAAAGAGGAGACAGTCCGAGATTGAGTTTGTAAGTAAGCAAGACACTCAATACCCTGCAGAGGATCAGGGCCTCCACTTTGTTTTGTGTCTCCACTGCAATGCTAGTCACTTAAAATCCCAATACAATCCTTTGTTTTTGAAGCAGTGACCTGAAAAGAAGTTACTTTTGTATTTCACACATAGGAAAACTACTATTAATTTACAGTGCTTTATGTAATGTGATTTATAATAAACTGCATCTTTCAGGTTTGTGTTGTTAGTGTTAAGTATTGGTCCAAAATTTGATGTGCTCAGATAGAATTGTAATGAAAATAAATATCAATGCTGGCAGAAAGAACATAGGACATATACATGTATTATTCAAAATATGTAATTAACTCTTGCTGCGTGTCTTTGAATGCCATTTAGTATCAATAGGTTGGACCCCTTGGCAAAGTGCTAAGTGCAAATGAGGCCAAGAGTAACGTACTTAGAATACTAGAATGCATAAACACAGGCAAAAACTTCCATTTTGAAGAGCATCCTCCAGGTGGGAGAAGATGGGCAAAATTGTATGTCACAAGGACATTCCCTGCTTGCTCACCTGTACAGTTAATGTTTACTGAATACCTAGAGTGCTCAACTGAATGACATATGCAGAACCCACACAACATCAGGCCAGAACTCGACTTACTACTAATGAAGTACCTGACCACCAACTTGCAGATAATAAAGAAGAAAATCACATCCAAACATACCACATTTTTCTTCAGGAATACAGACAGCAGTGTGAGCTCGGTGAAGGATGGTCCCTCCAGCACAGACGCAGCCTTCTGTCAACACTGAGCAGGAGTCTGGGTCCAGAGAAGCAACCTCATTATTCTGACAACTATGTGCAACCTCACAGGCAGCTATACAAGCCTGATAGGAGAAGTTTTCAGAGCAGGGGAAGGCTAGGATGGAAATAAACAAATCACTCATTCTGAAGTTGTAATCACATGAGGCAGTACCTAAGAGAAGACAATATTGTCTTCTTGTCAACTTCCTGTGCTTGCCAATTCAGTAGGATCTACCAATCTAAAACACCGATACCAACCAGTTACCTTCCACACGACAAATTCAAACAAAAGGAAGTTGTGAGCATTTTTACTTCTCTTCTTGTAGTAACATTTTCATCAGGCTTCAGTTTGCATTTTGGCAGTAGAGATATCAAACCATGCAACAGTGTTGACACAAAGTAATTTGAACTTCAAAAACATTTGCAAATACTACACAGATTAATAATACAGTATTCTGGATCATTCTGAATACTTTGCAGTGGCTAAAAAAATGCAGTGATTACTAAAGGGCAAAGCTTTGTCAATTACAAAAATATATATGTAAAGGCAAATTCAGCATTGTTTTATGTGGAATAATAAAGAATGGGATGAACTCATTACTATATTAAATAGATATCCACATTAATTACTCTCTTGTATGTGTGTGTTATTTTTAAGTCAACGAACAGAGTTAAATCTAACATTCTTTATACTACTAATGTAAATTCATTGGCATGTTATGGGTGCATGCAGGAATAGGCCAAAAAAGCATCTCATTTTGATTTAACTTTTGCTGTTGAAAACTTAACATGATCTTTCATTGGTTCAAAACAGTGATTAAAGCTGCATAGATACGGCAAACAGAGAATGACTACAAAAGCCAACAGTGTGGTTCTGATCCTCGTCATGTAATGATACCTAAATCATACAGCAACACCATCTGGAGTCATGGTAATGAAACAAAGTCCACTTCACAAAGGAACTGTCTGCTCAAAAATGAAGAAGGTTCCAGTTTAGACTTTAAAGATTAACTGGGAGAGGAGGTTGATTTTATTCAGCTCCTCCCTACTAAAAATGGCCATACTGCCCCACAGAAAATATCTATTAGAGCCCTGTAAATAGGGGAACTCAGGCTTTTAAAAATCAGTCTACGGCATATCAACACTTAGTGACCACAAAATCCAGATGCAACTTTACGGTTCTTCCTTGCTAGGCACACACCACCAGAGGTCACTGTGGTATAACAATAAGAGTAATGTGTCCCTTCACAATAGATGGAATATATAACTATATTTACAGATACATTTTGTAAGATCTCTTTTTAAGCAGTTATTTGCTAGTAAAATCCATACAAACTGAAGAGTTGTTTGGTTTTTTTTTTTTAAATTGACTGTTTTTAAGCTTTAGACTCCATGACTATTATTTGCACGGCATTACGATATGCCCGCATGAAGCCTGTACACATGTATGCACCTTAAATCACTTTAAAGACGACATCACTTATGATTTCTATGTACAGTGAGTTCTCTTATTTTTGGGGATCATGCTTCATCAATAAGTCTTTCCCTTTTCAAGCACTGAAACCACAGACCTCCCTATGTTATCACTGCGTAGGGCTTTTCCTAGGCAATCATTGACAGCATAAAGAGATGCTGTAATCCAAATATTCTATTTACTCTACTGAAAACTACAGATCCCATTTGGCCTTACATTTTAGTATGTTTATATGGGAGATGTCTTCTGCCAGGATACTCTGGCTCTCAGGTTTTACTCCTTACTTTCCACCTAATCTCAAAGCTGTTTCATTTCTCTAATCCTTTCTCCAAAGACAGAGCTTTCTGGAGCAGCATCAAGCAGACATTGCCAATTCAAAGTACCACAGAACTTTCTGTGGCTTCCTCCTTTCCACAACACTATATTGCAAGTGAGATTTGACTTCTACAGTCAAGTACATTATAAGCCGGAGGTAGACTTCTGAGCAAGGTTCTTTAGCTTACCTTTTCCATCTGTGAAATGGCTATAATGATCCTGATTCCTTTTGCACACTGCTTTGAATTATATCATAAAAAATGCTGAATTTATTATCTCAATAATGACTTCCAAAGTACACGAGGACTCAAGGAGCATTGGTATTTTCAACTTATAGTAACATTTATTAGGCAAATTTTGTCTCTGTGAACACTAGAGGTACACATACATGCAGAATACTTACGGCAATAATCAGAGCTCCTCCATTCTATACAAATATTAAATTTGTTGCACATTGCCACATAGGCAGCTAGCGAAATGCATGGATTTCGAATGTACTCAGTGTCTTGAACCCATATATTACAGAATAGCTCAGGTGAACCTAATAAAGAAAAAATAAAAAATATTGCACCTTCATAGAGACCCTGCTAGGTAGGAAACAGATTGACCTTTTTAAATATCAGCTACAAACAATGAAGCCAAAAGTTCTTGGTTCACAGTAAGCAAGATGCCACCAGCCTTCATCGGTGTACAAAGAGACTCTGCTAGTATGTAAAAGTAAGGCTTCCTGAATGTTGACAAAAATATAAGACATCCTTATATTCCTCAGTTTCATCTCTTCTAAGTGCCAAGGCAAGAACTAATACGGTTTTTCCAACAGAAGGCATAATTACTGATTGTTCCTTGTTCTTCCTTACCTGTATGTTTTTGTCTATTTTTGGCCTCCTCTTCATCAAACTCAACAATATACAAAAGGTGAAACAGTAAATTTACTCATATGAGCACAAATACATACTTTATTTGCACACTGTGAGTTTGTTATTTGCTTTAGGTTTGCTTTAAATGGTCTGTTCTACCCTCCCATCTCTCTAAGATGGAACTCCTTGTCTCTAGAGCCTTTGAGAATGCAGACTCTCAGACTACCTATTGCGATTTGGAATTTGTTAAATTACTGAACACTTAAGGATTAATTAAATCTTAAAACTATTTTATTTTACTTTGCTCTACATCATATTGATAGTTGAATTAGCTGGGACCAATTTATATATTAGATGGTATTGTCAAAACTAACAGAGGTATATTATGAATTCTGAAAGTGTTATTTGCTTATTGCAACTCTCCTATGAAGCTGCCACACTCTTCAATTATTTTTACCTTGCAACTGTAGATACAAAAAAGCATGTATCTAATTCCACAGATGTGGTTACATACAGTTTCACATTAATGAAATTATCAAGTATATAAAATTTTATCAGAACTGCATCTCTCTCAAAATGTAAGCTTCTGAAATAGTTAACATACATAAGGATGACAGCTGCTGAAGGTCTGGTTCAACACCAGTCTTAAGCACTCTGAGCAGTCCATGACTGAGCAATTAGTTTCCTGATGCCTGTCTTCTCCAACATACTTTAACGTATCTGGCACTTGCCAGCTGTCTATAAAAGTCGACGGAGCATCACTTTTGCTTAAAACTGTCCTGTTGGGTAGCATCAGGTCATTTTCCAAGCTTCCATCACAAAAACCTGTGTATTACCAGAAGAAAAAAGCACGTTAACACCGCATGGTTCATTCTGAAGTATGTTTGAAGTGGCATATTCAAACAAGTAAATAGCTTTTAAAAAACTTATACAACATGACAGTATCACAACCCACAACAGATGTGGAAAGTCTCTGGTAGATCAAAATACACAGAATTCAGACAAATTAAGCAAAGCAAAACTAAAGATGCATCTATGAATTAAGATGGGTGAAAGGAAATATATTGCATATCAAAGATCTGTTTAGAGAGCCCAGCTATGGCACACAAGCTTCACCCCTCAGTTGCACAAGCACTAAAAATGTATTTTAAAAAAGGGTAGAAAGCACCTTCATGTATAGCAACAAATGAAAACCATAAATGTTATCAAAGAGGGAACTCCCATAAAATGCCAAGATGCTTATATGATATTGTACTTCAGAAATACTGTACTATTCTACTTATGCTTCTGAGCAGTCTTAAGCACCTATTGGCTTAAGCTACACCATAAGAGTGCAGCTTCTGGCACTTCCAGGTACACTTATATTACCCCTCAGCTGGAAAAAAGAAAAAAAAAAAAAAATCAAACTTTTCTGTATTCACTTCTCAGAAGGCAGCATCACATTTTGTTTCTGTATAAACTAAGGTAGTTGACAATTTTGAAACACTTTGGAGCAAAGGAAGCAATGTAACACATGGAGAGTGACTTTGGTCAACAGAGAACATCCAAGTATTACAGTAGTCTCCTCTGGAAGGTCCTTTAAGAGCCAGCAGGTACAAAAAAAGCAGAATGATGGATCAGTCCCCCATTCTTTCTTCCTAATCACAGTTTCTGAGGCTTTTGTATCAGACTTCTAGAATGTTTTCTTCTGATATCTCCACAAACTTGCATGGCAATTTTAAATCTTTATCTGTTCAAAAACTATTTGTAGATTTAACCCTTTTCTACAGAACTGGTCTGTTTTACCATTTTTCACCAATTCTTGATGACAAGAGCAAGCCATTGACAATCAGTGATGCAGCAATATGCATTCAGAGAGTAAAACAGCTTTTGAGACTGTAGCCATTATTTGACCAAAAATGTTGCTAGTTGAACTTTTTGAGGTTGTGAGTCTATGCAACACAAATCGGAAGTACTTGATGGTTCTGAGAGACTTCAAAGGATTGCTATCATGTCTGAGATATCTTTTTCCACTTCCTCTCTTACACGTTAACAAGGAGATGTAACGCAGCAAAACTAAGCCTTCACATTTAGTTTTGCGGGATCTAGCTGCAGCTAAAACTGACATGTTTGCACTCTCTTTCACCAGTTTTGCTATAGAGATGTCTATGTTCCCTTCCCACATTCCTCATCTCCCACACCAGCTCTTCACCAGTTGCCATGTTTGCGTGATCCTTCCACTGTAAAAGACACTGTTGTCTCTGGCACAGATCCTTCCAATGGATGCTTGTGCTACAAAACTGTAATGGCGCTTTCAGTTTTATCATTTCCATGAAGCTGAAAAATCAGGATCTACCAATACTGCAGTTCAGCCAAAAGACATCTGAGAAAGCTCAAATACAAGAAGCAGACTAACACAGAAAGCACAGGAGATCAGGGTAGACTAATTTACCCTGAAAAGATGCAGTACAACCAGCTCATTTAAAGCAGGCTCTGGTACGTCGCACCAGACAGCACTGTGCAGGCAGACTCACGCAGAGAATCCCAATCAGAAATGAATACCAGAAAAATACAGCACATTCGCTGAAGAAGTTGTACTTGAAACGCCATTCACAGAAACGTGTTGTCATCTAGTTAAAGCGCCTTGTAAACCAGGAACATAATGTTCCCAATTCTCCCTATCACAGTAATCAAACAGGTAAAGGCAAAAGATAGTTTCAGGATAACTTGCATCAGGCTTACTAAAAAATACAGTCTTTACTTTCTTGTTTCTGTTTAATCTAATTACAATAACAATTAGTTCAAACAGAGAAAGAATGACATTGAAAACAAAAGTTAGGGCAAATTACAGACAATAATCCAATTTCAAAATGGCAGTAAACGCAAACTCTCTTCCTTTGTGAGAAGCACATTACTGTCTGCAGGACTTGGAACTGGACTGAGCTATCACTGGTATTCGATACTGAGCTACAAGCATTTGCCCTTTCTGAAACTGGAAAGATATCCACTGTAACTATATGAACTCTGTAACCCTGGTTTCCAGCTCCAATTTACAGCAGATAAATTTAGATTCAGGTGTCACAGTAGGGATTTACATCAACAAATACATGCTTACAAAAGCTACAGCACCAACAGCTTATTCAAGGTTATTTTTTTATAAAGAAAGAAACAAACTACGTGAAACTATTGAGCAGACCTAACAGAGTGCAACATCGTGATTATTTAACCCATTACTATTAAGAAATTCCCTCTGAACTATTTCCTCCAACAGATAAATTAAGATTAGTTCCCTCAAGTTAACATTTCCTGTGAATTAGAAACTGAAAATAGCACATATCGCTTCCTATCAGATGGATATCAAGCACTAAATCTGTAAATGACCTTATTTGACATTATGGATTTATGCCTGACTTACTTATTTGCGTTTGGTTACAGCAATCATGCCTGTGATTCAAACAGGTTACAGTGAGAAGCAACACTATAGGTAAAAAGTGATTACATGGATAGGTATCAAACATAATTTCAACAATTAACAAGATTAATAATAATTTAATTTTAATAGTATCTTAAACTTTGCAAAGATCTGCAATAACTCTTTTGGGCCAGATCCTGCAAAAGATAATTTGTATCATTAGGAAAACGTGCCTCCCTAGCAAAGCATCTGAATGCCTTTATTTCTTGCACTATTCTATACTTACCACATAGTCCCAAAGCTCTTGTTTCTCTGGTACTATTAAACTCAATAATCATCACGCCTGTGTTGTGAAACCACTGAATTCTGATTTTTGTTGGGGTCTCAACTGCATACTTGAAGCCCGAATCCTCAACTTTGTATCCGTATTTTCTAACGGTAGGCCAAGCAAATCTTGAATTTACTGTGATCTAAAATACACACAGAAAAGAGGTTAAATGTCAGGTACCAAGTGCTGTAGGTAGAAGAACTAAGGCGAGATTCTCGACAGCTTAGGAATCTAACTCGTAACTAATTTCAAAAGAAGTCAGGCTCACCTCCACAAAGATAATATAGGTACTAAAGAAACTAACAGTTTATGTGCCTTGCTCTGCAACTTACCTCATTAACTGTCCTTGTATCACAGTTTGACTCTTTGAATTTACAAGCAGTTTACTAAATTACAAAGATAGAACAATGAATTGTATTACCTGTTGTGTCCTACTCTAATCTTCATGAGGAGGCAGTTGATTACAGAAGTAAGATGCTATCTAAAAGGCAAAGAAAAACTAACCCTCCAAATACTTACTTTTCTACTTAAACGATTGATAATAATTTGGTTTGATACATAGGTTAAATTCAACATTGCCAGGCACAAAGAAGTTGAATTTGAATTACTCTGTGGAGAAAGCAAAAATACATCAACCATAGTCATGATGTGCAAAATCTTTATACATTAGCTGCTTATTGTTTTTAGGTACTGGGACATTAAGGATTTGGTGGGGTATGTTTTTAAGAGAGGAAAACTGCTGCTGATCATAGTTTCAAGTCTGGACTAC
The DNA here is from genome assembly GCF_018139145.2 of Gymnogyps californianus. Classification (NCBI taxonomy): domain Eukaryota; kingdom Metazoa; phylum Chordata; class Aves; order Accipitriformes; family Cathartidae; genus Gymnogyps; species Gymnogyps californianus. Next base: position 16,023,664 of record NC_059475.1, on the reverse strand, counting down.
AAAGTTCATCTGGATAGCATTCTTGCAAAATAAGCAAACAAAATATTATGATCTCGTTGTGTTCAGCAACTGTGTTGTATCACCCGATCTTGACATTACAACAGAAATAAAGGTTTTCAGGAAAAAAAAACCACAACACAGTGGACTAGCTGTTTGGATACCGAAAAATATGAACTACATATCCGAAGGTGAGCAAGAATGAGACTTAGAATGATGAATCTGTATGATATACGAACAGTACAGAAGTAGTGGATCAGAAATACATCCATACTTCCCAAGCTACATGGTGCTGAACAAAACAGAAAGCACTGAATACAACAGAAAAACAAATCTGGAAGTCATAAACATATATCCTTTTTCCTATCAATCATATTGAGGTTCTGGAATTAACTTCCATAAGGTACTACTTGGGACCAAACTTTGTCATGGACATTCATATGGACATCAAAATTACCTAGCTTTCATAGAAGAGACTGGAGTTTAAAGAGTTTCGTAAAAGGCTCATGAAAAATTAACTCTTCATGACATAAAGCCAGTCTACACTAACCATTAGGCAGGATACCCATTAGGGTTTCTCTCTTCCCTCTCTGAAACAACAAGTATTTGCCCCTATCAGAGACTTGGAACACACAGGGTGGTCTAAATTAGTCTGACAATCCTACAGTCTTTTATGGCTCTAAAGATTGGTGTTTCCAGTGCAAATTTCTCAGAAGGAACTATGCATATACAGTCAGGTGATAAAGTGCCATACAATTTATAAGTGTTGTAAAGTAGAAGTACAATTCATAGATACTGCACAGAAGTGAATAATTAACCACAACTACATAGTATTACTATGCCCTTCCTTTTAAGATACATTTTATTAGCAGTACTGAACATCATTTGTTAGCTGATAAATGTTAGTTACCATTCTACAGTCAAGGACGTGGATGGTTATAGTTTCATCTCGAGTTTGACTAACAACGTAGGATGCTTCTTTGAATAAAGCCAAATGATTTCCATCATAGGTTACAATGCTCAGATCAGAGAAAATTGTGCAACGACCTAAGAAAGATAAAAATAAATTAAATGTTTTTTCTAACTTATTTTAGAATTTCTGTAAATATTACAAAATATGAATATAAAACAATAAATTTTATAAGATTAACTAGCTTACTAGAGTTTCATATATGTGCACATATTTTCAGCTATATTTGATACTGTTGCATCTCGGTAAACAGACAGCAGAGTCAAATCCTGCATATTTCAGTGGGACAATCTGCACGTCTCTGCAATTAGTTATTTTCTTACAGTTCTTGCCAGCAAAGGTTTGTAATTTTTACAAACTGCAAACTGGCAAAAACATGATTGACAGTGGATCATGCTGGATCCTTAGTTCCCTTCTAGTCTTGTTCCTAAGGCAGGAGCTCATATGGAAAGTTTCTTTCTTCCCAGTCTTATTGCTAAAGCTTTTGTGTTTCAAAGGGCTTGGAGTTCTACTCCTAGTTATTTCAAACTCTAGAGCATAAGCAGAAAATTACATTGTTTATCTCTGCATCCTTTCTTTGCTATTATGGACCAAATTGAATTTTCTTTAAGGTTTATATTCTTCCTGCCCAATTCTAGGTAATTGATGGGAGTGACTACAGTACAGCTATGCTTCCAGAGTCCCCAAGCTGTTAACAGAGCTAGTCAAAAAAGTCTAGGGAATCTTCTCATCCTGAAGTAGATATAATATGAACCAAAAAATCCACTGGCTGTATTGACTAGGTGTCCTCCGATTAGACAGAAGACAAGATGGGTCTAAGTCAGACCTAGACATGTCCACTACAGATACCTAAAACTGGGTAAGAGGAATATCCTATGTTAAAGGAGCATTTTGATTTCATTCTCCTGGATGTAGAACTAGAATTATAAACTGCGTTAGACAATGAGTAACCCGTACAATATGCATCTTCTATTTCTACACCATGGTATAGAAGTGTCAGTTCTTAGCCTTCTTACATAGGCATTAAATTGTTACCTAAATTAACTTCAAAAGTATTGCATAATTAAAACTTACATGCACATTCCCACTTTGGGCAGCATTTGTCACCATTCATTTGAGTAGCAAATCCTAAAACTCCACAGCTGGGTTGAGTTGCATTGTATGGGCAGTTCTGCGACTTATTAACTTGGATCAGTTGTCCATCCAAGCAAATGTGTTTTATGCACTCATTCTCTGTGATTGGCTAAGGCATATTTAATAAAAGACATCGGTTACCATTCTTATCAAGCTAGTATCACAATATTGCAGAGTATTTGCTCAAAAAAGGGGCTCACATTCTTCAGGTAGAGAATACTTATGAATCCCCATGACACTGATGGAAGCTACAAGTCAAGAGCAACTTTGAAAACCCGACCATTCTGAGAACAGTTCAAAACTGCTGTCCTGTTGTAAAGTGGAGAACAGCATTATTGAATTTTTAACTTTACATTAAAAGAAGTTGAGAAGGAAAAGTATGGAAAGGCAGAAGTAAGAATAATAACAGGGATCTCTAGAAAGATGTACTTTAAGGAGGGCAACATAACAAAAAACTGCCTCGAACAATATGAAGCACCATATTTTGCCAAAAAACCATTCTTGTAGCAGTCACGCTCAGAAAACTGAGGCCCAAAACAGTGTATTATAGCACTTACGAAAACCATTATGCGCAATGAAATCATCCAAAGTTACAGATATAATCGAGAAAATAATAGGGCTCCCTGTTTGATACAGATATTTTCAATCCTAAAGATCAAAGTATGGCTCAGAATTTTTTTTCAGTGTGTAAAAGTAACCAAGAGCTATTCAAAACTAAACAGATAAATATTTATAGTTACTCACTGTACAAGTTTGAAGAGTTGCTGTTTCTCTAGGCAGCATAAAAGCTGATGCTGTGACTCCTGACATGGCTTCAGCTGTTTCCAGTCCATCAGAAAATGTTGTAGTCAAGCCATAAAGCGGTTTGGTAGATAAATAGGCAAATGAAGAAACTGATGGAGCTGTTGTGTCATTTGGATGGTCAGATATCATTAGCAGTGAACTCACAGAAGGCGTTTGCACCTCAGATGATATTTCAAGTTTTGAAGTTTGAGTAGTACTGACCGATGACGCAGCTATAGAAGAAAAATGTTTTGGTCCAGAGGATGAATGTATAGTGGACAATACTGATACACTTACATTAGAAGGAACTGTAGTTGTGTTCGTGAAATACTGAGAGTAAAATGTCTGATGCGTTTCTGGGGTAACAGTAGCACCTTGAGTACGGACGGCTTGGACTTCTGTTGTTAATTCTGGCTCTTCAGATTTTACTGTATCAAGGGACATCGCTCCTTTTGCTTTTGAAGTAACAGAAAAATAGGTGGGCTTCACAGAGCTTGTGATGGATTCTGTTACTGCTTCTGCTTTGTCTGAAGTTGCTGATACAATACTAACATTTTGCCCAGTACTGCTCATCATTGAAGAGGCTGAAGCTGCAGCTGATGAACGAGCCGTAGCCAACAACATTGTACTTGCTAGAAACGTGGAACTGTAGGCAGTGGTTGAAAGCGTGACTTGCTTAGGCAACACCACAGTTTTCTCTGTACCACTTTTGCCTATTGATGTGGATGGCTCACTCCCCATCACGATGGGAATCTCTGTTGTTTCTGGTAACAAAACTGATGAAGAGGTTGACTTCGATTCTGGTGAAGCTGTAGTTGTTTCAAGGGTTTGACTTGAATCAAGTGGTTCAGTAAACAAGGCCTGCCATGTGAATTTTAGACCAGTACCTGCCTTTTGTGTGGAAAATGAAGGAAATGCTTCTTTTTTAACCGTTGCTAAAGAAGAGGAAGGTGCAAGCACTTCTGGTGAGGAGGGGAGAATTCTGGTGCCAAAAATCAAGTCAGCTGTTGTTCTAGTTGGGACCGTAGACTGCAAAACAGAGGAAGTTCTTGATACATATGGCTGCATGACTGAATCTGTTAAGTGCAACTCTTTTTCAGTTGGTAAAATAACTTGTGTAGGACCTACTGAGGTAGGTAATACACTTGAATGAATGCCTTCAGGTAGTGAGGTGATTAAGGGGTATGAGGAAGCCAATTCTACTGTAGCTTCAGTTGTGCTAAAGACATGTTGTGGCTGACCAGTGGATTTTGTTAGAGTTTCTGCAGGATACTGGTAAATTGGGGTACTGCTTTGGCTTGTCAACGAAGGCTCAGAAGTCTGATGACCAAGTTCCACAGCCTTCTGAGTAGAAAAATGTGGTATAGCCATGGTCTTTGTGGTCTGTACTGAAAGTTTATCTCCTGAAAATGTCTGCCAAGAGAAGGGGCCTACTGAAGATGGAGAAAAGGATGGCTGAGCTGTAACTGCTGTAAGTTTTACTGTATCTGTTATACTTTGGACTGTAGATTTCAATGCTGTAGAAACTATTTTAGTTTCTACTGGATATTTTGGTGTGGTTGTTACTTCCGGTATCATTTGTGTTAAAGAAGGTGAAGAAACCAATTTATCTGCTAGATACTGAGAGGTGGAGAAAGTGTAAGAAGACTTTGTTACTGGAAGTACCACAGAAGGGTACAGAGTTGATTTTTCTTTGGCTGTCATTACTTTTTTGGTTGTTATGAGCTGACTGCTGAATTCAGAGGATGGGGAGAACATGGCATAAGTGATATTTAAAAAGGGTTTGCCTGGCAATTTGTCATGTGATACTGTTGTTATTGGACTTGATTGTTCCATTATAGTGGATGAAGTAGAGAAAGTCAGGACTGGAGAGGTCTTTTCTGTTGGTAACATAGATTTTGCTATAGTTGTTCTTGGATATAAAGAGATCGTTTTGTGGGATGTATGCACAGGACTGAGAGCTGTCAGTGATGCTTCTTTTCCATATGAGGGTAGTGAAGGAAGAGAAATGTTTAAAGAGATTACAGAACTTGATGGTGAAGAAGGGAAAGCAGATGGCTTTCTAGTAGAGATGCTAGTAATTCTTTCCACTTGTGATTTATCAAGCTGTGTTGTCAACAATGTGGTTTCAGTTGCACTAAGGAGAGTAAGTGGAGATCCAGTGACGGATGTTGTTTGAGCTGACTCTCTTTCTGTAGCTACAAAAGGAACTGTGGTAGTTTCTTTTGATGAGATAGAGGTTTTCATTGCTGATGTGGTAACACTACCTGAATATCCTGAAGTGCTTGTCTTCACTGTACTTGAAACCGGAGTTGACTTGTATTCGGTAGATGTTTTTCCAGAAAACAAAGTTGACTTTGCTGCTAATTCAAAAGGGGATGTTATTTTGGATGTTACCTCAACAGACAAAGGTGTCACTCTGATAGCCTCAGCCACAACAGGATATTTAGTGTATAATGTAGTCAGGAACTCTGTTGTGTTTAGAACTATGTATGAGGGATATCCTGTAGTTGAAACAGTTTTAAGTGTTTTTTTTAATTCACCTGAAGCTGGAGAAGCAGGAGTAGGAACAGACACTGAAGGTCTTTTTGTAGAAAGAGTGACAGATTTTTCAGTTGTAGAACTAGGATGTAGCAAATATGGAGGGAAATAGGAACTTGACATATGCTCCACACGAGATGTTGTTTTGCGAGTTTCCTTTTTGTGAGTTGTAAATGATGACAAAGTTGTTTCTGATGATCTCTCTTGAGTTTGCAGAGTTGCTGTCTTTGGACCTAGAGTCGTAGTGAAAGGTACCTCTGCAGTACCAGTCAGGCGTTGAACCATTTCAATAGGAGGTTCTGTAATTGCCTTTCCTAATGAAATAGGTGGTGTGGATGTTGGTGAAAATGTAGTCTTCACAGTTTGTTTGGTTAAAACAATTGCTGCTTTTGTTGTTGCTGAAGACAATGGTTTTAACAAAGACAAACTAGTGATCACAGGAGAAAATGATGTTAATGTAACATTAGCTACTGTGGTAAAAGACTGTCCTTTGCTTATTTTTGTTCCTTCTGAAGTTCCTGTTAGGTTTACTGGTGGTGCATATGAAGGCATGCCCAGAGGTGGCGACGTGGAAAACTGGGGCAGATATGCAGTAGTTTTTTCTGTTACTAATTCAAATGAACTGGGTGTAAATGTTGTAAGTCCTTCTGGTTTTACTTGTGCTTCTTTTGTGGGAAGTGTTCTTGTGGCTATTTCTGGTATTTCCATTATTTTAGTTTTGACTGGAAATTCTGTTGTTCTAAGTATAAGTGGTGTCCCAGTAAAAATAAAAGTAGAAATTGGCTTGCTTTCTGATTCTGTGCTTGTAGTCACTGCATGTGTAGCAGTTAATGTCTGAGATTCTGTAGCCCTCAACAGTTTAGTGGAACCACTACTGATCAGTTGTGTCTTTGTGGAAGTTTCTGAACTGACAGTAGATGGAAACAATGGAGAAACATCAACGGGAGAAGACAAGCTTACATTAGATTTTGTTGTCCCAGACATTGCTGTAGTGCTTCTCCCAGATGTCATTTCTGTTGACTGTGAAGAAATATTTGATGATAAAGTTATGGTTGGAAGTGTTGTATTAGATGTAACAGCTGAAAATTCAGTTTTCCCTGTAGTTGCAGTGAGTTGCAATTTTGAAGCAAGTGTTGTTTCCATGTCCTTTGCTTCAGGTACAAGAAATGAAGTTACCGCTTCACTGATCACTGCCAAAGTTGTATTTGGTGTTATGTGTGAAACTGCTGGTGTTCGAATGCTGGGTGGCAAAGGTGGACTATCATCTGCAGGTTCAATGCCTGAAATTAGACACAAGTAAATAGTCTGAAATTTATGAATAATTATAGTCACGAAGGTAGCAGAGCTAGAAGGAAGTTACGTTAACTCACATAACTCTGATCTTTTCAATTGCCTTTAAACTTCTAAAATTCATAGACAAATTAAAAAATAAATTCATTAAATCATTTGCTGCACATCTAATGTTACTGAAATGTTTTATGAAGAAGGAACATCTTTCTTAGTTTAAAATTTGTCTCAGATTTTTGAGGAGTGAAATTATTTTAAATAAAATGTATGTTCAGTGAGCTCAACATTCATGTAACTAAGGTCATAGTTACACAATTTTAAGCACCAATATTTGAAAATTTGACTAAAGACCTAAGAAATAAGCTAAGTATCATACATAACATATATAATTTTTCAAACATACAGTCTTCAAAATACACGCATCTTTGAGTGATTTCATCCAGCAACATATTGAAAGGACAGGCAGGGATGCATCCTTCCACTCTAAAAGAAAAACAATAAGTATTAACTAGTTGAACAGTATCTTCTGGATCAAGCATTTAATTTTAGGAAAATACAATTTATTTATAAAGTATTTTTAAGTAGACAGTCTTGTTCTATCTAAATGTCATCACCTCAGTGTACTCCTTCCAAATGTCATTGCCACGGCTTCCATTCTCACTCAGATCTAAGCTAAGGCTTGAACTCCATGCTACTCAGCCTTTGAAATGAACGGTCGCAGGTTCAATAGCAAATGCTATTGTTCAAGAAACGCCAAACATTTTTGCACACCTAAATCCAAATGCCAGTTTTACCAGACTTCGCACAAATTCCAATTGGAAGGAAAAGGCAAGGAATATGACAGATATGGCTGTTGCAATGCCATAATGAAAAAGTAGGGGCACAACTATTTGCAAAAAAACCCCAAACTTGTAATCACCTCTCTTTATTAAGACTCTGTAATACCCCCAGCTTAAAAGTTAAAAATATACTAGTCATTCCAGATTCTGACAATAGTTACCTAACAACTGAAATGTCACTTTAATGTAGCTGCCACAGCAGGTTTTATTCCATTTCTTTTCTCCTTTACTTACCTCCTTATACAAGAACACAGTCCTGCTGTACTGAGCCTACATCTGGTCCCTCATATTCTTACTATGCTGCATAAGTATATTACGCAAATTACATACTTTTCCATAAAAATACAGATACTTACTTGGGTACTGCCTGACAGGTTTTTCCCAAAGGGTCCCTGCATGTCTTGAAACAAGGGCTTGTACAGGCATCATAATGCCATTCACATGCAGAACGGGATAGAAATTTAAATTTGACATCTGAAAAACAATCAAGATCTGTTATTCTCGTATATTTCTAGAAACACACACAGATACATATCACTAAGAGGCATGCTTTAAGTTCACTGCAGCTCTAAATCTCTTACTGTTTCTACCTGTATTCTCTACAAATGAAATTGGTAATATTTTTTGAACTACTAAGGTCTTTAAAGCATAGACGATTTATGTTTATGCAGAGTATATTAAAGAGTGCTGGCTCTGCAGCCTGTTTTACTCTTTGTAGTACAAAACATGACATTGAATTAGCCACATTTACTGCATATTACAATCACTTGAAAATAGAGCCAGGCAAGTTAGAGCGGTTGTTTAAGTTTTAACAACTCTATCAGCAATGAAACTATATGTTTGGTTATTCAAAGAAAATGCAAGATTAAAATTATGTTGATTCAGTACAATTATTGCTATTGGAATCAAAATAAAAAGCACCAGTTGGATACACTGATACTCTTTATAACATAATGTATCATAACAGTTGTTTACTTCATGTGTAAAATTTGCTGATATAGTGCAAAGGTGTACATAAATTGTATGATACAATTGTATTTTAAAACCCAAACCAAACACCATTCCAAATAAAGTAAGCAGAAATTATGCCAATTTAGGCTCTTTAAAGCAATATATCTTAACAGTTGACCTTCTCAAAAGCAGTGTAAGATAGCCACTCCAAGAGAAATTAATTCAAACCTCAAAACATTTTGAATCTGAAATTCTAACTGCTCCTACAAGGAACAAAGCAACTCAGACGAAATGAGACATGTAGTCTTGCAAAATTTAACTCAAAACACATTCTTCACCAGACAAAATAGTACCAATAATGAAACATTATGGCAAATTGAAAAAAAAAAAAAAAAAAAAAAATCCCCCCAAAACCAAAACCAAACAACAAGAAACACCCCCCCAAACCCAAACCGCCTTCAGCGTATCTATGCAGATAGTGTTTACTGAAAGACTTCAGATTCACATTAATTGAAACCCAAAGTACAAATTCAGATAGAGGAAGAGTTAAACTTCAAAGTGAGAATAAAAAGAAATAAGGATCAGCTATACTTCCAGTGCTTATCAAATTATGCAGGAACTTTACAAAATTAAAGATTGAGTGTAAAATCTGAGAGAAACAAATTTGTGGCAATCATCATGTGGGTGACATGCACTTACATGTTCAAATGCAGCATCATGCTTTCTTTTTCACTACAACCCTGCCCCATCTGCATGCAGAATGGTTTCCCACACTATGCTAGATTAGCCCAGTGGCTCTTTCAATGCCTGCATGACTTACGCAATATATCTGGATTTCAGTAGCTGAACTACGATAGCCCACCCCAGCTCCTTCCTGTAGCAGTCAGGGTAGAGCAGTGACACTTCCTTACATTTATGCCTACAAAAGACCACCATCATGACATATGGTCCCCTCTAGATTGGTAAACCTGATCTTAGAGCTATGTTGTTCAGAGCCTATGAAGAGTAGCTGCTCTTAAACAATGTTTACATTAATGACCAGAAAGAAAATGCTTACTACTTAGAAAAAGTTTCCATTTTTGGTCTTTTGAAGTCTTTTTGCTTTGAAGTTTTGCTGATCTTTGCTTGACTGAGATACAAAGAGAGTAGCTCTTTTACATCTTCTTGGAGACATTAAATTTTTCCATGAAGATCCTAAGAAATTGTTCTCCCTGCAATTTAGGGACATCAGCCCTTATGGGTAATTATTTCTCTGCCATTATTAACCATTAATGTCTTTTTTTTTTAATACCTTAATAACCTTTAATACCTTTTTAATACCTTTTTTTAATACCTTTAAGAGAATCATTTGTATAAATCAAACTCAGACAAAAGAGTGTGTATGTTGCCATCTAGTGTTATCCTTTTTACATGCCACTCTATCCAAGGACATAACTTGTTACTGCTTTTGAAAACATGATTCTTCCGACAGTAACAAATGCATTTATAAAGTTACATTCCCATAAAAGCTAAGTACACGTCACTGAATTCTTCTGTGACCCCTTCTAGTGAAAGCAACTCAAGTGGCTTAAATCTAATAGAGGAAGGAAATTATTTCAATATATTTTGCCAACAGATGTATGGGGTTTTGTATGTACTGACAGGTCAGAGTGGTAAAGTTTAAGGACAAAAGAAGAAGATATATGACAAAAAGACAGAACGTATCAGAGACCTGTTGGCACAGGCAATCACCAACAGCAGTAATAACCAGCAATAACAGTATATCCAAGTGGAATCTAGGAAATCTCATTCATCAGACTACCCTAGATTAAGTAAGGGGACAGATCCATAACTTAACTCTTGCCACAAACCTCAGCATTAATCACAGAAGAAGTTTCAAACACAATAAAGGCACAAGCTTTGCAGAACACATACTGTAACCTGACAAAGAATGTTAGTTTCTCAGTTTAGCAGAACAGCGATCGTGAATTAACACTTCCGAGCACTGGGATTAACGTACCATCTCCCATTCTCCAAAATTAGACTTTTATGAAATGATTGCCACATTTCCCTCAAGCTTTCCTACAGATTAAGTTCACAGAGTTTGCTGGTGTTGCATGTGTTGGTAGGAAAGAGAGCGAATTTCTACATAAAGGCATAGCATTTATTGAGTGGTTCATAAACACTGCTTCCAGTTAAGAACGAACAAATCATGCTTGTCTGCAAATTTTTGTCTCTGCTTCTGCAGAAAGAAGTATGGACAACAGATGAATTCATGAACCTGGTCGTAAAAAATGTTTTCAAAGAAGAGCTTTAGAACCAATGGACATTTAGTTTTCCAGTCAAGGGATTTTAGAGAATTGAGTATGCCGGGCCAAGCTGTATTAGGTTTTTTAGTGTGTAAATTACATAAAAGGACAGACCAAATCACCACAGCAAGAGTTGAATATATTGCATGAATTTGTTTCCAGTATCTCAAAAGTTTTCCATATGTCTCAGTAAACCCATCAGATATAGTGAAATCTGTGCTTAATTGTGAAATATGAGAAAATGCCTTTCCAGCATTAGGAGAATGCCCGTTCAGTCATTCATCATATTTAAAGTTTTCACTATTGGCAGTATCACTTCTGGAATGCCTAAGCAGCCCAAGGACCTAGCTGATTGACTGTGCAAGCCACTGGAAAAAAAAAAAAAAAAAACAACCCAACAAAAAACCCCACCACACAACAAGATGCAGTTCCTGCTTAAAAAGTTTAGACTAAATAGAGATTAGATAGAAAATGAAGAGGAGGAGAAACAGAGGCACAGAGTCGTGTTCTGAACTAACATGAATTCAAGACTAAGCCAAGAGAACAATAAAGTATCTCTATACCTAGCTAAAATAATAGATTATTTTGCCTCTTTTTAGTACATACATCATATTAACTATGACCCCAATACCCACAATCATTAGGGTATGAGGAAAAGCAGTAACAAAGTGCTTTAAAGCCATTCAAGCATCCCTCTCCCTAAACTGAAGGAAATATTCCTTTCACTCTCTGTATTGATTTTAAACATTATCTTCCACGTCAGACCAACCTCAGCTTTATTGTTACTACAATACTGCTATTCCCATGACAGAAACTACCACAGCTCAGAAACTGTGGATTTCACCAGTGTCATAGCACGAATGCTTTATGCTAGCCAGGATGCTAATCAGCCACCTCCAGCACATGCTTCCCATTTTTTTAATACTTAAATTCCCCCTCCAGCAACTAGTAATACGAGCTTACTGTACTCTGTGCAACAGCACAGTTCACCCACAACAAAAGAATGATACACAGTTTACAGACAATGAGTCAAGCTTCTTATATCAGGCATGTGTTCCTCAAAAGGATTTGTCATGGCATTTGAAAATAACCATGTGTCTCCTGGTGAAGTCTACCAGCATTTGTTTTCTGTTCGGTGACACAGCGAATCCTTCACAAAATGGTAAATTATGCCCTGGAGGACAGTCGCTCCAGTTGACATGCCAACTGAGCCCACAGTTCTTTTACCTAACAGGAGCTGAGCTATCGACATGTTACAGTACTGCAGAAAGCTTTTGTATGAATGCAGGCATACACGTTGCCAAAGAGAATATATTAAAAGATATTCCCCAACTCCATTGTTTTCTCACTTGCTTGGACATCAGAGAAGCATTTTGTTCCCTGTATCTTATGATTTTCATTCTTCATGGCTTTCAAAAAAAATTCTGTGGTAATGAGAACAGTTGCTACCATTTAATGAAGAATTTTAATTTTTTATCACTGACAGACTGTGGTGTTCTGTTGAGTCGCAACAACCTTTCTTAGTACCTTGGTCACTTTTTTGTGTGCTGAAAATTCCTAGTGTTCACAAGTCCATCCTGCCTTTTTTTTCTATGCTGACTTTTACCTCATAGGGACAAAATTTGCCATTGTCAGAATCTGCATATTATGAATAATTTCATGCTATGCTCAAAAAATGGCTATTTACTTTTAAAAAAAACAGCTAAAATTTGAAATGTTCTAATGTTAATAAAAGGTTGTATTTAAAAGAAAGGTTTTAAAAATAATGAAAAAAATTAGGTATTTGGATTTTCATTCTCACCTGACACTTTTTTCTGTTTTGCTACTTTTCCCAGATTTCAAAAAGATCTAGTAGGAACAAAATTTGCTTTAGAATTAGTTCTATTTATAACAGCAGCAAAACTCTGCTAGTAACGTAGATTGCCTATCTCCTCAGTTACAAGTTTAGAAACATGAAATCCTATCTACCCACTTAACACACACAAACTACTAACAAACTCTGCCCATGACTTCTAAGTTTCTGCAATGAGAAATGTAAGCAAATATCACTGGAAAAATTGAACTTTGTACCCAGCCAAAACATCACTGAAAGCAAAGTATAATTATCTACCTCTCAAATACTTTTGTTTTAGTTTACTATTACCATGTTAGAGGAATATAATCTTGTTAATGTAACTATTTAATCTTCTCCTATTTATTCAGTCAAAAATGGAGGTCAATGTTTGTGGTATAAATAGGAAAGACGTTATAATTCTACAGTAACCTCATTCTGATTCCAAGAGCTACTGAGCAGATGTGTTCAGTGACATACCCCAGATTTGCAGGTACAACAACAGTTGCTCAGCATTATCCAGTCCCAGGCCCCATGTCATGATCTTTTGGACTGAGAAAGCATATGAGCTCAAATTAAACTTAAGAGCAACTCATTATAAGTAAAACAGGACATTCTAGAAAATTAATTCTACTGATGGAAATGGATAACAGTAAGTTGAAGTTAAAATAGTCAACAATATCACTTAAGATGCAAGATGCTTTTGTAAAAAAGACGTTTTTCATTAAAATTAATTTAATTTTCAGTTTTGTACTGTTTCTGAATGTGTTTCAGTTCATTAAGATACAAACATTAAAAGCAACCAAAAATGCCCTGTATCAAACATTGATAGACACCGCTGTGCAGTGTGCATATACTTAGTGCATCTTGAGATTTTAATTTTAGCTGAAAATTCTCTCTGAGACAGGCCTTATATTTACAGCAAGTTAGCTGTTAAAGCACATAACTAACATTATTAAGAACTTTGCTGCAGAATTTATATAGGGCAAGTCACATTTTTATAATATATATCAAATTAAGTCACAGTGATCTTAAAAAGGTAAAGCATATATGATAATTCTATGAAAGGTAAAAGGTAACTAGCTTGAGCATATTATTTTAAAAAAGGGTAAGAAAACTGCAGCTATATCCATAAAAAGACCATCAATTCCCTACATCCACTAGTTTCCAAACAATTTCAAATGTGAATTGATCGCTCGTACATGACACCTCTGTGCTTCTCCATCTGGTAAGACTAAGTGTATTCTTTCTTTTGACTGAATGCATACCAATCCATTGCCAGTAGAAATTCCTGCATAGAATGCAAGATGTATTTTCTTGTGAGTAAGTATATTCTAGATATTCAAATTCAGTTATCAACTCAAATCCTGAAATGTTTGTGGGAACAGGACAGCAGACAAATCTAAGTATAATGAAGATAACCCAATTTAAAAGCTGAAATGACTTCTCATGGAAAATACTTTGCAGTATTAGCCCATCATATCTGCACAATTTATAGTCAAAGTATTTCAATGTGACAATATTTATTGCTATGAAACTGGAAAAAGTGACTCGTCAGCTGACTTTAAACAAACACGTATCTATTGCTGTGGTGATCAGGTCATTTAAAATTCTTCCTTTTGAATGTGCGTCACACAGCATGAAGAAGTCTCACGAGGAACTTTCTGGCCAAGAGGATTTACTGGGCCTATTATTCTGCTCCCGATATTTATCCTCTGATTCCGCAGGAGTAGCTGTTCCCGGTTCAAGAGTTCCTGATCTAATATGCAAAGCATTTACAATAGTCAGCAGGAAACTCAATACACTTTTGCCTGTGCACTCTGGAGCTGGTGTAACTTTTCCATTAACTTAAACAAATGCTGCTGTATTTTTAGACCATGTAATTACCCTACATCAGCAGGCTGGCCCTTGTGAAAGTACACTGGAGAAAGATTCAAGCCCTATGTTTCTCTGCTTATAAAACTCTGAAACCCAAGCCCTCGGATGTGGTGATTAATGAAATGCCTCTTGATCATTTGATCTGATCCCACTTGCTGAGGTAAATTGTTTTAGTTTTCCATTGGCATAGATAGGATTTTTTGGTATAATGACTGGAGGGTAAAGACTTCACACTTGAAAAGACATACCACTCTGTGTTAATGGACGACCACTGAGAATTGGAACATGTTTTAACCTTCTTCATTCCTCCCTCAAAGATAAAAGACTAAGGAGATATTTTTGTTATGTCCAAGTTCCTTGCTTGAAATGCTGTACGAACATCCTGGTAATAGCATTAGCTCTGTAATTCTGCTGTTCAAAACCTCAACAGCTCTGTGATTACAAGCATTTGTCATGAGGCAACGGGCATTTGGCAATGACAAAATCTGTCATTTTTTTCTGAAGTTGGAGTGTGCCAGTCAACAGCTGCATTAGGCTGTCAGCATAATGCACCGCAAAACATCGGCAGATTCACAATGACACCATTAACACTTTAATTCAATGTTTTGATAACAAGAAGCTCCACGAGGCATACAGTTGGCCTCTTCTGTCATAGAAGTCAGTGGCTGCTTGAGATTTGTCTGTGCTGAGATTCAAAATGGTCACCATAAAACATGGCCAGGCCATGCTTCATTTGTTACAATATTTCTTTTTCTTTCTTTGCTTGTAAAACAAATTTTGGTTTCAGAGAATGAAGAACATTTTTAAAAAATGGTATTGCCAAGAAGACCTATTAAAATACTTCTGCTACCCCAATAAATGAATTACTAATGCATTTAAAATTACAGCACAATAAAAAGCTTTGGAACATAAAAATAAACGCTTGTAGTGATTTTGGAATTTTATATACCACACAAAGGCCAGTGGTTTCAGGAAGTAGTAGTTGTCACTGAAGTTTATAAATAAAGTCACGTGAATGCGTTTGATGTATCTGATGTATGAAGACAAGCAGACACTAAAGCAAATGGTGGTTTTATGAATAATCTGCTTTGCTTTATTTTACAGGCCAATATAACTCTTGCATCTTGTTCTTGACCTGTAAGGCCATCTTCATTTCAGCACATGGTTCCCAAGTGTTTAAGAATATGTGAAAACAGCTATTCTTATTATTTCATTTCCTTATTAATGTAAAAAAGAGCTTGATTGATTAGTGATTTTTTTAATGTGTGTTTTTTGTCATCAGTTCTTGTAGAAGCAACTTCTAGATCCAGTTCCTATGAAGGGTCCTAAAAATCTCTCCTACATTTCTGATCCTTATGTCTCAGTGGAATGGGACTACTATTACAGGAATGGGAATCTCTCAAGTAGGTAGAAACACTCTCACAGCAGTCTACATTGTGTATGCAAAAGCTGTAGCTGTCCAAGAAACATTAGAGAAACAGACATCTAGATCCCCAAGAAGAGGCACGTATCTCCACTTAAGATGATGCCTGAAACACTAGGGGATAACATCCCAAAAGGCAGAGCCTCTGTGAGTGGGTACATGGATAAAGGTCAAGGTGTTTTTCAGGGGAAACATGAGGTTTGAGAGGTGTAATCTACAGGCAATGTCCTTAGTGCTGGATGGCATGACCTCTGAGGAGGCCACAAAGCTTGCAATGAGAATGCACTGTACAGAAAACTCTCTCTTGGCGGCAATCAGAGAGAAAGGAGGAGAAAATGTCATCCACAGACCTTAGCTTTTAGAGATGCATTCAGTTCTTTTCTATTCCCTTCATGAATCCATTATTCATCAGCATGAATCTTCTACTCCTTAAGAATTTCCTCACCACTTACAAAGCAAGTATTGCCTAGAAACTATACACTAGGCTATGTATTTCCAAAACCAGTTGGCAAATATAGCAAAGTTGTGTGTTAGGCTATTTAATGGCTTTTGACAAGAAAACAGAATCTCATCCTCACTACAAAGCTCAGGGAAGAACATTTTGAGCCTGCGTGCCGCAGATTACCCACAGCTCCCAGTGATGTACGGGACAAGTACGCAATCTCGTCACCTCTGAAAATATCAATAGCATTTAGCTTGTATTTTCACAGGGAGCAAACTGCTGTTCATAAAATACAACTTTAATTACCTACCTACAAGTTTAAAAAGGGTCGACAGTCTGAACTCCTCTGAATGATGGTACTTCAAAAGCTCAACTGAAGAGGCTGAAATGTGGATGAAGTATCCTGGTTTTGCAAATGACTCAAAGGAATTGTATCCTGAAAGCCATGTATTCTTGTGAATGACAAATGTAGATCTGTTGTGAAATGCTTCTTTTTCTTCCCATTTAGAAAGAACAAGAGTATTATTGGAGGCCAACTGAAGAAAATAGTTTGGTCTCTCAGCCGTTTCAAATGAAATCAAATTGGAATCTGAAAAAAACACACAGAACTCATTTACTTGCTGATATATGCATAATAAACTAAACTCATTCTGAGGTACCACTACTGATATTAGTAGCATGAGCAATGAAAACTGACTTTGGCCTTATCAGTGAAAATAGCCTGAATCTGGTAAGAAAACATACTATATATGGATTTCAGAGTGCTAGATTCTGATGGATATTTAGTTTTCTAAATACCCTACAGATTTTAACAGGAATACAAGCAGATTAAGACATTTGCCCACACCAGGATAAAGGAATATAGCCCCGCAGTCAAGCAGAACTTCAGTTTACAGCCTTCACTAAGCCATTTATTTAATAAAAATTTAAACTTCATCAAACTAGCTTTACAAGTAACGTCTGCCATCAGGAATTTATAGCTTAAGAGCTCAGTCTTTCATTAGAAATAAACAACAAAAATGTATTTTGCATTCAGCTGACAACTTTATGTCTTAATCTCTAAGCGGTCAGCTCTCTAGCCCTTCCCCTAAGAATGTCAACAAAGTCTGTTTTCTGGCAAATGTACCCACATGATACCTTACCCTGAAAACAGTACTGCTGATTTCAAGCAAGCCTCTGTACAACCAATTGCAGAGTGGCAGATTTTGAGCCTGTTACAGGCATCTGTTGCTCACAGAATTACTTCATTCTATTTTGCTGTAAACTCTGCTATTCTCTTGAAAACAGCCATTAAACTACTGTAAAATCAACTAACCCTCCAGGCCTGGGTAGCATTTCTTGAAAAAAAAGAATGCATATGAAAACAAATGATCTCTATTAAACAGATATACTATCACATTCTGGTATAACACTTCTGGAAGACCAACTTGTTTTCCGAGCATAAAAACTGCAATTAATCTGAAAAACATAGTGGCACTTGTGAATAACTTTTTATTAATTGTCTGCAGCAAGCACCTATTTGATAAGTATCAGACAGTCAGTGTGATTTATAATACGTGCCATATAGCCAATCAGTACCTCAATGCCCAAAACTTTCCATTGTCTACGATTTGTCTGAAACTGATGAAATACATCCATTTTTCTGAGGTACCAAAGAACCAAGAATGCAGACACATTAGATGAAAACATGGATATGAAAAATACCTTATTGATTGTATAAACTCCTCTGTGGCCAAATGATGAAATGCCATTCACTCAAATTGGACTGTAAGGCACAAATTCCATTTGCCAGGTTAAATTCTGAGTGAGATTTTTATATGGGAATATAACAGTAGGACTGACCTTCCCTTTCCAAACCTAAATTGAACGCAATGTACAAGTATCTCAAAACTATGACTAATAAAAGAAATCTGGCCCTGGATATTCTATTACATGAGTTCTTGTGTCAGTTCTACAGACAGCAGTATTACTAATCAAATGCTTGTCATTTTTTCAACTGACCCATATCTCTTCTTTGATTACACAAAGACAGCCACCTTCAGGCTGTCCAAAGAGCTAATCAGGGGACTCTGGGCAGTAAAACTGTATTGAGACTGAAGTCGGCATTAAATGGTCTGTGGGCATTAAAATTGTGTATGCAGACAACTCTAGCATTTAATCAATGTCACAAAGTGCTGAATATATTGTTCTAAACTTCCTCCACCTGTCTGAAGGTGTGCAAGACTTCTTTTGTCTGCTGAATAAGCAACACATTCCTTCAGTGGAAACTTAAGTTGGGACCTGAAGGACACAAGTTTGCAGTATACACCCTTATGCAGCTCAGGCTAGTGCCAATGGGCATCTCTGTACAAGCGGGCAGACAACAAGCGATGGCAAAGCAAGTGAATTAGGGAGTACTTTTCTTGTATCATTTCTCTCCCATTCTTTCCCATGTCCCAGTTCTGCCAGAGGAAAGGTGGAGGGAGCAACATGTATCTGGAGCACTGGGCTACAACACTGGTTTGGCGCTTCTGAAGGTCGTGGGGGCGGGGCGCCCACCTGTTGTTTTTCAACTAAAAGTATCTGTTTATAAAACTACAATCATCTAATTAAAACTGACCAAATGAAAACTTTGGCAGACAACATTAAGGTGCACAATCAGCTGACAGATAAAGAAAATATTTTTTGACCCAGGTCTATTCTTAAATGTAGGCTTGTATTCAAGGGCAGAATTTGCTCTGCCTTATTTAAGCCTCTAAGTTACAGTGACTTTACCATGTGCTTTGGGTTTATAAAGTCCTGAAGTCAGCATAAAGCTCACTGCATGTCCAGGAACAACATCATCTTCTCTCACTGGGAAAACACCACCATCCACCAGTTTCACTGCCATTACAAATTCTCCATCCAAATAGCTGACCAGTTTGTATGGGCCCTTTCCCAGAGCTGTTGAGAGAGAGAAAAAAAAAAAATAAATCAGAATTACCTTTCATGTCAAGGGTCACAAATGCTTGAGCTCTGAATATTATGATACAACACATAAAGAAAAACACATCTCTCCACTGAAAATAGCTCTATGTGCCATGCACTAAACCATAATGACAACTAAAACAAAGCCAAACTCTTTAAGAAAATACCTGTCCTGAAAACTGTCCAAAATACCTAGTTTCAATTTTCAAGATTAGCTTCTCCTTTTCCTCCCTCTCATTCACTTCGGTTTCATAGTCACTTTATTAAAGTTAGCTGAATCCTCGGTTCTTTGATTTAGAAGTAAATAGTGTTCTACGGACCACCCCGGGATCCCTCTAAATTGTTTATTTGTATGGTTGAACGGATTATACACTTCTTACTATTCTTTAAATCCTATTTTATTAGTGTCCAAAGTGTGAGGCATTTTTCAGGGAATAAAAGTTTGTTGTCAACAAGTATCAAAGAACTCCTTGAACAGTGTAGATACAAATGTAACCACTGGGAAGTGAGACAGGAAGAAATCAGCATCATAAGCAAAGGAATGGTCATATTTTACCTATAAGTAAAAAAAGCCAAAAGCATGTGAAGTTATCATTTCACAAATCTTACAATGTCACACCTCCTCACTTAATTCCAATTTCACTGCAGAAAAGTATTTTGAAGTTTATTTTTAAATGTTATTTGAAACTATTCCTGTAAACTTCTCTGTTAAAACCAGGCGTTTTAGACCACACACAAGCAATTCACCTCACTACCATTTTACGCACAAGCCAGGACATGGCAAGCATACATCTAAGGTAAAAGTGTCCCAGAACTTCTCAGCTGATAGTTGCAGCTAACACCATTGACTTTTAAAATCTGTTCCAACAAGTTAAAAGTTTGGACTGCAATTTGCAGCCTGCCCTCATATTCTGGTTCTCCCTAAATTTAAAGTTTATTAAGTTTTGAAATCCTAAGGAGGCTGCACTGCAACCAGAGTTTTACATTCTAATGGCATAAATAGGTGGCCAGTAAGGACACAAGCCCATGCCTAGCTAAACATGTACAGTGATACCTGGTTACCTTCAGTGCAGGGAGTTGAAAAACATTTTAAAAATTACTTGAAACCTCTAGTGTTCTGGAAATGTTATTGTATGTTTAAGTCTCATATCTCAGGTCGGTCCAAAACTTGAGAAACCACAGCTACCAGCTGAGAATTTCCCCTTACCAAAAGACAAAAGGCTTCTGCTCCTGCTTCTAGTAGGACTGCAACTATTTCACTCTGGATTCATGATGAAGTTACATAGAGAAAACCTCTCTCTTGTCTAAGACAGTTTCTTAAACTTCTTGTCTCCAAAACTAAATAATTCTGGGGAATGCTACTATATTTGAGGTGGAGAAGAAAATCTTCAGCTTAGAGATTATTTTTTCCCCCATTGGCAGCTCTGAAACATCCTATGTTGAATACTGATGAGCTGGATTAGGAAACAGTAGGAAGATATGAAGTGAGAAGTATATGATAGCCATGTTTATTACAAGCTGGTCACATGCACAACTCTCCACTATTTCAACTAATTTCTGTCAGTGAGAATTCAGTAACAAGTAAAACTAATAACACACTTTAACAGTATATGTTATCATCTAACTTCACTACTACCATAGATGTTAGAGGCACTGCACTTTCAATCTGTTACAACTGCAGTAAGATTATCTAGTATCAGACTGTATTTCATTTATAAAACAAAACAAACCAAAAAGGAAATGTAAAACTGCAATCACCTCTTATATTCAACTGGCCTTTATTTAAATTAATTGAAAGGCTTAAATAGTGATTTAGATAAAAATCCACAGCATTGGCAATTTGACCCCACTCAAAATCTTTTCAGCAGTCAGTATATGAGAAAATGTAAATTTCTTGGCTGTATCATTTGGGCCTGGCACGTTACACAAGTCTCTAATTTAAAATCAGTCCTTCTCAGAGATCTTTCTGGGGGTGAGCTGCTGCAAAATGGAGTCTAACAGAAGACCAAAATATCATGAACCATCTGGACAGACAGGCTTCTACATGAGCTTGATAAAAAGAGTTATAGAATAAATAGCAGGAGTCCTGACCATTCCTCACATCAGGCTGGCTTGCAGGGCTTGTTTGTATGCCATGTCTAGCTATGCAGACACTCGCAATATAACTTTAAAATAGTCTGAATATGGATTCCAGCGTTAACACAGCAGCATAGCACCCAGTGTAGATTCAAGGTTTACTCCAGCACCTTGTACGAGTTTTGCAGCTCTCTCTGAGAGCCATTCTAATGCAGCAGCAATGCTTGTTGCTCAGGAACTTAAAGCTAGGTCAGATGTACCAAAATGGAGAGTTATTCCCCATTTGGGCACAAAAAGTTGAAATATCTTAATAGCTAGCTCCCTCTGGAGGCTGCGAAGGAGGTTGTTATTGGTTTAGCAGACCCACTGGGTATCAGTTTTGAACTGCAGTATGCCTTAAGCAAGTAGTGCCAGTAGTATATTGGGTTGAATAGTCTATTAATTACTTAATGATTTAATTGTTTAATCAGATCCATAAATGCAAAGAAAATGAGTTAAACACGTATTCTTGGGAAAGGCCCAGGAATAAAAAAGATTATGAAATTAAAAGCCTTGAAAAAGCAAAATAAACCAGTAAAACAGAATCTTGGCTATTTAAATAATGTATCATTTGCAAGAGTTTTCATTAACACAGTTATTTTTACACAAAGTACTAAGACTTATAGAAATAAACCAAAGATTCTATTGACATTTTATCAGCTCCTTTAGGACTTACCTTTGTTGAAATATTCACAATCATAAGCTAAAAAATAAAAAGAAAAGAAGTGCAGTTGCAAGCATTCTGCAGATAAACAGGTTTTCTATTACATTTTACAATTAAGGAGTAAGCCAAATGCTTGGCCAAGTTAGATTATATGCAAACATTTATTTAAAAAATTATTGCCAAATATTTACTTTACTGCTTTAAATAAAATACTAATTTAAACTACATTGATTTAAATAAAATACTGTTTCTAGCAGGAAATACTAAGCTTACATACCTACAGCTGTCTTTTTGTGACCTCTAGTGGTTAAGACTAAGTTTTGCTGTCTTTCCATGCTCACATTAAAGCACATGTATCATTTCTATCAAAAATTAGGAGTAACCATCTCGCTCTATGGCAAATTTCCTGTGTGACTGAGCAAGCTGCATACTCTCTCTGCAACTGCAAAGTTAGAAAAATGCTTGTTTCCTTCCATTCTTTCTATCTTGCACTTTTTAAATCACATCTTTGAGGAAATGGCTGTCTCCTGTTAGGCATTTACACTAGGTGCCATTAAAAAAGGCCTCAGATTTTTTTACTTCTAAGCACTGTTGAATAGGGATACTAACATAATGACAAAGTCCTGCTTAAAAACCTACTTGTTTTTCTTCAGAAGACCTATTTCATGCTTGCTCTGGGGGCAGCAGTAAGGCAGCTATATTTCCTAGACCCTGTTAAGAACTGAAGTCCTCCTGAAGATGGAAATTACTTGAGCTGTTAACTTTGTAACTTTGGTTTGAGGGATGCATGCCGTATCCTAATATAGACTTCCCACGACTCTTCCTTTCACATCATAGGACAAGGAATTAAAAATAGAAGAGTACCACCCACAAATATGGAAAGAAGCACATAATCCAGCTAGGCCAAAATGAACATGGAGGGCAGTGAGAGGCACCCACTCATCTTCCTACCAGTGTGGCTTAGTGATTCAATTCACGGCCCCAGGCAACTTAATGTGATTGATTTTTCAGGTCTGGGTCTCATGAATGCAGACAGCGGCAGCCACTGGCAATGCAAGTTAAGTAAACTTACGACACACTCTAGGGGACCTCCAGTCTACAGCAACTCCATGCTGGCAGCACTGATGGGCATATGCTGATACGCTTGTACAGAAACACTCACAGTCACCTCCTTGGTTACAACCACATGTATCTGTCAAGCAGTTTGAGTAAAACCAGGTGACATCAATCTGGAAATATAAATATCACTTATCAAAAATATTCATATAGACACTGGCAACAATCACCTCAATACAAAGCTATGACTCTTTCAAAATTTAATATGTAAGACTTTGAAGTATTAAAAATTTTAAATGTTTCCTGAAACACAAGAAAAATAGTTTCTTAGAACACATCATAAAATCTTGTAACACAATTAAATCAATGACCCATTAAGAACGTGCACACTAAGATGTTAATGTGAGCTTGTGTTTTGTATGGTTTTGTAATATTTAAACAATAATAAACTACAGATAAGCTTAAGAGAAACACTCTCTAAACTGATCACAGATCAATAAATCTCAGAGGGGTTAAGAAAGTTATATATACATAAAATGTAAGAAATAATAAAGTAGATGGAAAACTCTTCATGCGAGACTGGTTCATTCTCTTTGTATTATCAGACATTTTCACAGGCAAATTTGTGATTTTTTTTCCCGTAAATTATTTTGAAGTCTTAAGTGACAAAATTTCAAAGAAAACTGTCAATGCTAATTTGCTTATTGAATTGTTACAAATTTATGAGGAACTTAGTTGTTACCTATGTTATACAGTGGACGTTACATTGCTACAACTTTAACATCAGCTTCCCCTTTCTTCCAAAATAATACACAAAGCACCCTTGCAAGATTCCTGGTTGTCTTTCATATGAAATCTCCTTTCTCCCTAGGAACCATTCTGACATGCTCTTTAAGCCATGCACACAGTATCAATACCTGAACATCTTGGGATATGTCATTTTCCATCTAAGACCTAGCTCTGGAAATCAGCCCCCCCTCATTCTCCATCTGAACCTGAGCCTGTTGACTGTCAGAATATGTTCTATGGCTCATTTATTTCCTTAGGTGGTTGCCTGAGTGAGGAGATATACGCATTTTTTTCTAGGAATGAGTTCTTCACATCTGATACTGCCTAGAAGAAACAGTCAATTTATTTAAATATGCCTGAAAAATGTGCGTGCTATGTAATACATTTGAGCAAAATAAAGCAAGTGGTTATGCTTATGCAAATAGTGCTTGAGATTAAAAAAAAAAGATTACACAAATTGGGTATAATTTTGTCTGCATTAATTACAAAGGGGACTAATAGGACTACCCATATTGTGGAATGCTAAATTGGTGCCGAAGTGGCTTACTGTCTAGGTCAGCTAAGTGCAGACAGTCCTTATAACAGGTCCAGTTAAACATTCACATTTTAGAATCAGAATAGGTATGGGTTAGACTTTCTTCGTGTTCTCTTTTGCTATAGTAGTCAAAATTATGTTATGGAGGACAAGATGAAGATTTAGAGGACAAGATGAAGATTTAACGTGATGCGAGTTGAAGAGTAAAGTTTCTCTCTAGTGATATGTTCACTTTCACATCTTTCTATATGTGACCACAACTCACCACTGGATGGCAAGCTTCAAATGCTTCACTTAACAGTATTCCACATTCCTTCTTGGCAAATGCTCTCTAAGGGGATTCAAACTGCATGGATTTCGAATGTCAGAGCTGTCAACACACTTAACGAGAAAGCAAAATCAAGGTGAGAAACTTGTTTCATAACCACTTTGTGTTTGAACTTGCAAAGCATAGCTTTGTTTTGTTTTTTTAAAAAAGAGATGCAAAACACAAAACAAAAGCATCATTTATGAAACTAAAGCCAGACTAAGATATGGAATTAAGAGAGGAAGATAATCTGCAGAAAAGGAAAGGTACACAATCTGAAGGAATATTTCACTTGTTTGAAAGCAGCAGAAAACCACATACGTACATATAGGTCTAAACAGAGCTGCTATGCAGTCCCAATCTGCAGTCCTTACACCTGAATAGTGTAGCTTACATAAATAACAAAGTTCACTCGGACGACATACATCAGAAGTGTCAGAAATCAGATCTTTTTACTCTAACTACTAGGAAGGAACATTTCTATGAACACCACATGACAATAAAAAAGTTCAGTTTTTAACTTTACAGCGTATAGAAAGAATATTTTTTCTTTCCATTGCTATGGTTTCACAGTTAAGTATTTCCCAGCTATGAAAGATCAGCTAAACCAACAACACAGTCTAAAGTGAACCCACAATTCTTCCATTATGTAAAAAAAAAATGACTACGTTACTGTTCAAACAATGTCTTCAAAAACACTTGTAGATTCAGAATATTGTAAAGCATTTTTCTCTACACTATAGCGCTGTGTAGAAAAAAGGTGATTATTTTCTTCTCCTTAACGGATTATGATATCTGTAAAAACCATTGATATTGCCATTTGCATTGCCGCCTGATTGATACTTCCAGGAACGAATTTCTGATTTCATTCTAGATAAATTATATGACGTAACAGCAAAAAAATCTACTAGCAAACACATTCTTTTTACTATGTACCTCTACAACTGTCCAGCTGTTTCCAAACTCTTGTGAGTTTGTTAATTCAAAATTATCTGGAGTCCTCAATTCATTTACTGTCTTCAAATCAAAATTTCCACATAATCCAGTCAATTTACCCTGGGGGGGGGCGGAGAGAGAGAGAGACAAAAAACATATTTCCACATAATACAAAACACTACCAGACACGACCGTTTTCAAAACTTGTTTAAGTTCCTGTCTTCAGTTGCTTAATTATAAATTTGTCAGGATTTGATCCTTTTCAGCTAAATTTCAGCCAAAACAGTTCAGCTCTTTGTGATAAAGCAGCTACGGAAAGTATTTTACTTTGACAACATCAATATTATTCCCTTTCAACTAAGTATCTCCAAGCCTTTGAGAAAGGAGATCATCTTTTGTTCAGAGAAGTGACCTGTTTGCTAGCTATGTGTGTTTGCTATCTTTTTTATGCTTCAGCAAAATAACACCTGCTCCAGTCATATAAGGAATGAGTACTGAAGGAGAATGTTGCCTCAAAGATATTTGTTTCTGTTGTTACAGAATTTAGACAGTAAATAGTGACTAGGAAAAAAAAAGTAAATGAGAATTAATATTTTAATTGACAAAGTAGTTGAATGCTTCACTCCTTGACTCTGCCACTGAGTTCCTACATGATTTCTGACACATTGTCTATTCTCTGAATAATGGTAACATGTCTTAATAAAACTTACATAAATACCTCAAAGAAATGGCAATAAGAGTGTTGACTTCCACTTACCTGCCACTGATGTCCCATCTGTACATGAACTGTTGTTCTCTGATCCCAAAGAATGGTGATATGCTCATCAGGATAATGAACAACAGTGAAAAATCCAGCTTTCCATAACTGTATTTTTTGTAGTTCATCTACGTAACTAGATAAGCTCTGTTCAAAATAAAACAAGGGAGCTTATAATGTAGTAATGTCTTCACAAAATGTTCACTTGACAGGAAATGAAACACCTAAATAAAACGAATGACACGGTTCTCAGACAGAAGTCCAAAAACTGACAAAAAGCCACACAGGGATAAATGCTTAAACAAAAGCAGTCTGGATTTTGATTGTGAACTGTGTTGTATTTTTATGATTTTCCTATTTTAAAAGTTGATTTTATATCAAATTTACAGGATGGGAAACAGCAACTGGAATGAAGATTAAAATGTTAATGGTTCATCTGGGAGGTAAAAAAATTAGTCTTAAGGTTCCTGGTCACGATTTTCACTTAGTTATACATCATTGCATTCAGAAGGTCTTAGCCACGTGCTTTTTTTTAATATGGATAGGTATAGAGATGCACAGAGCATCTTCTTGAAATAAGGAATTGTCTAAGTATGTCCAGAGATTGCCATCTTATTTACATAAAGCGTTCTTCTCTCCATCCAATAACAATCAGATTCCAAATTATTTGTAGCATGGACTAAGATGTCTGGTTTAATCATACAATACCTCACACAAAGAGACACAACTTCCTTTGTATGGTCAGTCTATAAACTGTGAATAAGACTATTTATACTAAAATCACTAAAAATACTAAGTATTTACAGCAATAGAGTTTGCAGTTTGGCCAAAACAAAAATGAAATTCAGGCTGTGGAGGTTATACCAGGGACTGCAATTTATTTTTTACAACTGTATAGGAATATTCCTCCTACACATTCCAGACCGGACTAAACTCTTAGTTCTAGTGGAATTAATAGCAAAACTCCCACTGACTTCAAAATATCTGGATTTTTCTTAAGACACTAAACAGGAATTAAGTCTAAACAAAAGAATTATGATCATCTCATCTAACATTTTTGTGAAACATAGACAAGATTTTGTTTAAGGTTTCCATTGAACAATCCAGATGTGATCAGCATTCATGGTGAAGATATTTATGCCTCTGCTACTTAAGTGGTACAGTAAGTTTTTGCTAACGAAAGAACACCCAGAGAAGTACATATGCCACCTTTTGACCAGTGTGAAAGACTGAAACTTACTGGATTTCCAGTTTCATCATCAAATACTAAAAAAGATTTTCCAACGTTAATGAAAATGTTTTTTCTGCAAATGATTCCAGTATTAAAGCAGTTAATATTCTCTATAATAACAGAAAAACTGGTTGAAGAAGTACCCTGAAGAAAAAAAAAAAAGAAATGGACACTTTAAAATATACTAATATAAATATGTGTATTGTTACATAGTTCAATTAGCAGAAAACTCAGTGTATAATTATACGTTATGTATGATTCAAAGTCTAAGCAACATCAAAGCTTAAAAAACAGTATGTAGGACTCAATAAAATGTACAGATTGGAAATAAGTAGAAGGGTAGATTTTAACAGGTAGCTTTTAAATCCAGTTTTACAGCGGCTTTACAAAAAAGTCTCACCTTAACTAGGTAAACCTTACAAGTTCCAACAAAGTCAAATGTTAGTCCATCAAATGTTCTGTAATGCCGATCCCCATACGCAGTACACATTGATGGGCAAGGATGGAAGGTGCATTGAAATGATCCATGCTGGCAAATGCTGAAAAATGTATGACCAATAATGGTAATATCAACTGTAACCACGGACAAATGATTACAGCTATTGCACTGAGAAGCAAAAAACCAAAAGCCACGCAAGTATGACAATTATGGACTGAAGCATTTTGAAATGTTAACTAGAAGCAGTGTATATAAATTGATTCTCTGGGGAGGGGAAAAAAAAAAAGTACATATTAAACTCATACAGCCTGTGTTTCTTCCTGTTAGAATTTATAGGTTCCAGAGTATATAGACACCGAAAGGGCGTTTCTTTTGTTGAAACAAGAAAATAAAAATGCCACCGGAAGTAATACATTTTATTATCTAGTAACTCACATCAATAATGTGCCACAAGGATAAAGCTTTCGTTTTCAGCTTCTCACAGAACATTTGTTTCTATACGAGCTGAATCTTAGAGTCAACAAGCAATGTGTCCTATTACTACAGTCTTTATTCACTCTGTGAAATTATCATTCAAGCAGAGAAGTGCAAAGGAAAAATTTCAGTAGCACTATTTTGGTGCTTAAGTTCCTTAAAAGAACTGTGGTTTGGGTCATTGGGCTTTTTTTTTTTTTCCCCCCAGATGCCTAGGTAATATCATCCCCAAACCCTAGCCTAACAGTTTAGGGGCTTCTCGAATAGTTCAAGTTCTCTCTATGGCCACCTTAAGCATCAAAATGCTTTCATCACACATACACTAAGTGACTGTTCAGACCTTTCCAAATTACCTTTGCTTTGTAACTGCCTAGCAGTGAGGCTTTGTAGCACTGGATACTATGTCGCTTTCTGCATCACCCTGTTGCAATCTAAACGTTTTCAGAAATTACATAAGATTTATAAATAATGGATAGAATTTCATTTCCTATATCCACAAGTCATTTTTAAAATGTTATTTTTTATGTTTCTAAATTACCTGGACACTTAAAAAACTTCCCTCAATAAAGACAGCAGAGCTAGTGCCCTGGTATAGCTTTACTACAGGTATATTTTATAAATATAGGTTAAACTAAATACAGCACGTGATACAATTTCAGTACATACTTAAGGTTATTTTAAAAAAATATTGAATTTTGAATTTCCTGATTAAATGAATGCTTCACATTTTACAACTAAAGTATTAATCTGACATGGAAATATTTGCTAAATCACTGTCCTGGTTTCAGCTGGGATAGAGTTAATTTTCTTCTTAGTAGCTGGTACAATGCTGTGTTTTGGATTTAGTGTGAGAATACTGTTGATAACACGCTGATGTTTTAGTTGTTGCTAAGTAGCGCTTATCCTAAGTTAAGGACTTTTCAGTTTCCCATGCTCTGCCAGCAAGCAGGTGTGCAAGAAGCTGGGAGGGAGCATAGCCAGGGCAGCTGACCCAAACTAGCCAAAGGGATATTCCATACCGTAGAACATCATGCTCAGTATATAAATGGGAGGGGAGTTGGCTGGGAGGGGCGGATCGCTACTCAGGCATCGGTCAGTGGGTGGTGAGCAATTGCGCTGTGCATCACTGGGTTTTGGGGGTTTTTTCTTCTCCCCCCCCCCCTTCTTTTTTGTTATATTCCTTTTCATCACAACTATTATTATTATATTTCATTATTATTATTGTTAGTATTATATTTTACTTTAGTTACTAAACTGTTCTTATCTCAGCCCATGAGTTTTACCTTCTTTCCCGATTCTCCTCCCCATCCCACTGGGAGGAGGGGGGGGAGTGAGGGAGCGGCTGCGTGGTGCTTAGTTGCTGGCTGAGGTTAAACCACAACAATCACTACCTGTCTGGCATCTCATATACTGAAGCACCAAGCAGTATGAAGTTTTTTGTCAGTATAACTTTTCCTTTTCTGTTCATATTGCTATCATATACAGCAGGGTCAGAACACCACTGTTTTCAAAAGAGCAGCAATTATCTAGAAAATCTAGGCAGCTCCAATTACTAGTAGCATCATGTTTCCTTCTGTTCCCTTACCACGTAACTTGCACCAACCTGGAGTAATTTTCCAGATTTTCCAAGACTCCACTTATCCCATCATTGATTTGGCCCACTGCTTGTGTTTTGTGTAACTACATATATAAATACACTAAGCACATGGCTAAAATAAGTTAAAAGTACGACATGTGAAAAGTGTTTGCTGTACCAAAGCACAAGTAGATGGCAGTAGGACTTGCCCAGTTAACTCTAGTCACCTCAAAGCGGTACATAAGGCAGGAACCTAATCAAGCTGATGGAGAGAGAGGCAAATAGAAGAAATTATATTTGGACTGAAAGAATAAGTGCTGCTTCTCATGCTGTCTGTGAGACATTAGGTTTTAGTTTTACTCTTGGCCTATTCAAATCCTCCTCCACATCCTGATCTGTTAAGGGCTTGTGCAGAAACATTTCTTAGCAAGTAAAGAGTAGGGAGCTCCTTTGCATACTTTCTTTTTCAGGAGTCTTAACACATTTACAGGCAGAAGGAAGGGCTTAAGTAGTACACAATGTCTTCAAAGTCCTCTGCACCAGTCTTGTTTCATACTAAGTAAACTAATATTTAGTTATCAGAATCTACAGAGTCCTAGTTGGAAAAGCAGACAACTAGCGTCTTCCAAACTTTGACTAGCTTTTTAAAAAAAGTATTTCCAAGAAGTGTTTGTTTAAGAACACAGAAGGCCCAGTTCAGCAGACCACAGAAACTAACCAGCATTTGCTCAACAGTCTCAACGTATGACAGCAAACCAGCATAGCTAACTGCACGACTCATCTTACCTTGCACAACTCAGCACCAAAATGGTGCTTTGATTCAGTTAGTGTAATAACCTTTTGTGTTTAATCTCACCAGCACATGATAACAGTTTCAGACCATTGCACTTAAAACCAAACTTGGGAGACCTACAACTGCAGTTCAGCCAGACCCCAGAGCTTGGGTTGAAAGTTCCTGGCACTCTACTGGTAGTTTTGTCAATTTAAGAAATAATTTTATTTGCCATTTTACTGTTCAATAGGCAAATCAGATTAATAATTATGTTGCTAATACTACATCAGATAGAGTAAGATGATATTTAAAATCAATGCACGCTATTTCTGTGCGCCAAGTAAGACTAAAGTTGTTATAACTGCTATGAGTGCCTAAGTGGGTTTCTTTGGACAGTATTCTCATGCTTTGCATAAGCAAAAATGCACATTTCCCTTGACATATCAAATACACCCCTGCATACACACACAGCAGTCTCAAAGACTTTATACACTTTGTATCAAGCAGAGCTTGTTGCAGACTTCCCATCTTTCAGCGGACAACTGATTGGCAAAAAGCCATTACCACTTCATCTGTCTTTGCTTCTGGATGTGGAAGACTAGAAAAGCCATGACAACCTTAAGGATTTGTACATGAATTAATGGGCCTGGCCTCAGAAAAAAAAAAGAGAGAAGGCTAAATATCCAGTATCTTTCTGCCTGCACTGCTGCTGCCTTTGGTGAAGTCTCATACAGATTAAATGGGATATAGTAGTTCTTTCTGATGCAAGCAATCCCACACCAGGTCCAATTGGAGAGGCCTTTGGAAATAAGGGGGTGAATAACCCGGGTCGCTTTACCTGCCTGCCCAGTGGAGATGGCTTGTAAGTCGCTTCACCAGTCGACCAAAGGGCTACAAATATCTTCTAGAGCAGATACTGAGGACCTGACGAGAGGCAGAGGTAGGCAGTCAGCACAAGGCTGGAGGGGGCAACGACATCCAGACAAGGCAGTGATTAGTGCTGACTGGACAAGCCTTCACCATACTAGGCTATACTGAGCTGTGCAGGCCAGGAGCAGTAGTTTACCAGGTGACACCAGTTAAATGTTCCTGGTAAACTAAAAGAAGGGGACAAAAGGAAGGAACTGCTCTGCTGAGAAGCTGGAGGCTACACCACTACCATAGTATCTTGATGCTTGACAGTACAGCTGATTTTTCTGAGGCTCTGGTAAGACAAATAGTACTGCTTAGTGCCAGCTCGCAACATTCAACAGTAGTCAGAGAAGAAAACAGGTGGGGACCATCATGAAACCAGTTTGTTTCAGGATCATGCAGATGTGGTACATTTTCACATCTTAGCTCTTGTGAAGTTTATTGAAATATTAGTGTACCATGTTCTACTGAGAGTGCTCAAGGAAACTTCGCAGAGTAACGTAGCTATAGGGTATGTGCTGCATTTACAACACTGGATACTAAAAGGAATAGGTTTCTGCATGTATTTGAGTGATTCTATCAACCCTTGTCTATTGGAACACTTGCTTTAAAAGTCGATTGATTCATCAGTTATCCACACACGCAACATTAGCAACCAATTTATCTGTTACTATGCTCAGTACATGATGTTGCTCTGTGCTCTCCTTAATTTATCATTGTAGTGGGTGTATACTTATGGTCACAGGGTTATGTTTTGGATCCCTAGACTGCTCAGATTCAATGCTAAATGTGAAAACGAATAAGTAAAAAGCTTTAACAAATGTCACTCAGGTGTAATATTTGAAGGATTTTACCTGCACTTTAGGAACACCGGCCAAGGAATATTAATTTAGATTACCTTGATAATAAAAAAAAAAAAAATTTTCTAAATCAAGCTTTTTAAAAAAAAAAACCAAAAACCAAAACAAAAATGATTTACCAGAATCTGGTATGAAATTTATGATTAGAAACATGAAGGAATAATCAAATCCATAAATAAACAACTAAAATGAAATAATCATCTAAATAGATCTCTGCTTACCATGTATGACAGGAAGAAATTACTTTGTCACCTGGAAAGTATTCCTTTCCTTTCCATGAACATGGACATTCATCTGCATCCAAGCACACATCCCCATGTTTAACAAGACTATCAAAAAAAGAACAAAAAAATATACATTCAGCAGAAGTACACCTGGCATCCAGATAAAAAAATATTTTCCTAAACTTTTAAATTATTATTATTATTATTGAAAGACAATATTTAAAATCTTCTGAAATTGAAAAGGCACAATTTTATTAATAATTATATATGAGTAATTTGGTAATTTCCTTTCACAGGTACCTCAATATTTTATCTTTGGTAAGTGCTAGCACTTTGGGCACTAGCCCTTCAACCAGTAGCCTTGTGAAGACTTATTCGTTAACACACAAATTTTAAGGTCAGGGAAACTAAGATTTTCCAGACCTCCTCTAAATTTCACCAGATTTCTTGTAACTCAGCCAATTAACTTATATTTAAGTAAAGCCAAGAGATCTTCCAAGAGACGTAGGAGCCATCATGCCCCTTTGCTCTAGTGGTAGGTGCTCTTACTGTCAAAAATCAGTGGCTTATTTATTCTAAGAATTTTTAAATGATGATTTCTTCTTGTTCTTTTCTTTACCTGATTTAAAAAGCTTTCATTTGCTGCATAGTTTTCCTATAGCTGTAGTTACACCTCTTGCTCTGTGAATAATTTAATCAATATCAAAAGAGCTATCCTGGTTGCATTGAAGTAACTGAGTACGTATTTCTGTATGACTGGCACATTCATGCAAGCAACCACAAATATACTTAACTTTATTGGCAGAAATATCCTCACAACCTTCAAAAGGAGATTTTCATGATAACACAATTAACCATATGCATAGCTATTTACAGTTCAAGACTAACACTATAATCATAACTCCTAGAGTAACAGATAAAATGAAAATTCAAAAAATTGTGAAAAATATTCCATTAACAGAGAAAGAATAGAGGAATTCTTGCCTGGCAAGACTAAATAAAGCAACTAGTCTAAATTTTAAAGTAAATATTTGTGGCTTTTAATAATATCCAGAAAAAGTAAAATATGAGAGTTAGATAAAGACAGATCTCAAACAGATTCTACAAATAAATCTCAGGAAATATACCAGAAATATTGAATGATTTTATTTAAAAAGCTATCCTTTCACTGAGCCCAAGAAAGTTGTATTTCTTACAAAGACTGATTCATTTTTAAAAAATATTGTAATGCTATTGGATAGGCAAACAGATATCAGTATAAGACCTAAAGGTCCAATAACAGAAGAACACCTTCAATGACAAATCAATCTGCCAAATGAAAACCATGAAACGTAAATCTTGATCAGCTACAGCAGTGTCTTTCACTCTAACTGCTGTAGCTGCAACTTGTTTTGTGTTCTGTATCTGTTCCTATACAGGATCCTGTTCGATACAACATAAGAAGCTGGAGCAACTAACATGCTAGTTACATAGTAAAAAGATTTCTTACAGGCACCATACAATCTACAATTATCCTTGCTTCTAAATGCTAAGTTTTGAAATGTATTGGTATTAGGAAATAAACAGTCTCTTAAAATGGTGCCGTTCAGCTGATAATCTTTCTTCTTTTTCAAGGTACGTTTGTTTAGAATTCCAGTACCTCTCTGTAGTAATACAAATTTTATACAGGTTTTCCTGTGTTCCTAACAGTTTTCTGAAGAAAACAGATTTGAAGATTTTGCGTTTCTGACATTTAGCACCGTAATTTGGGCAAGACACTGCACCATGGACAAGAGATTGTAGGTGTGAGGCACATCCGTGACAAACAGGGTGATGACACTGTTTTGTTTCCCTGGTATCCAAAAGGAGAGGTTTCATCATTGCATTTATCATGGAACGTTTTATTTACTCATATTAATGAACTGGTAATTTGTGTACCATGACTTAGACTCTTCTTCAGGGTGTTATTTATCAAATGGAAATTTACAACTCTGTAGTTCTTAATGGGAATGTGCAGACATCATAAAACCCCCTCCCCCATTAAACTGAAAAACTGTAATTTTCCCCCAGGGTATGTGAAGTGTTCCTTGTAATCCATACTTATTTCAAGTATTGTGTCACTTGAAGATAATCAACTGTGTGAGTGAAATTCCCACAGGTTTGCAGCTGCTCAGAACTGAACAGGGCACATTCAGACACAAAGAGCATCACACTGACAAGGTAACACTAAATGCAGTTTTTTCTTCATGTTATTATCCTGGCTAAAACAAGTGATAACAGCTTTCTCTTTTGTAAAGCCAAGCAAACGGATAGATTTCGATGATCTAAGAATTCACCACAAATACCCTACAGAGAGGCCTTGCACAACTCCCCTTTGAAGTATCAGACATTTTTCTTGATGCCTATGCTTACTCTCCAGCCTACAATGAACTGCAAAGATACAATGACAGCTATCACACTTAACCATGCTGAACATTCGGTTTCATTACTATCTCATTATCGTCTATAGCTTTGTTCATTCACATACGCACAAATACGTAAATAGTCTTGGTAAAGGCATCATTAGAAGCAATGTGTCTCCTGTGAGCCAACAAACACTGCTTTGCTTCTGCAAAGCCCACAAATCTGGACCAGAATGCTAAAAAATAACTCTCAGCCTCCATCAGAGTAGTTTTCAACAGGTTATGTATTCCCCTCCCCTGGACAACAGCCTACCATCAACTGATTTATGCAGCCATGACACTTTTGCCCCAACACACCTGCTCTCTGTGGGTTTCACAAATCTTCCTACAAAGGTCTGTAGTAGAGTTTAAGGGAGGTAAAAAGAATGAAATAACCAGCAGATAACATTTCTAACACCAGAATTCCACCACCACCCATGACTTCCCTAACCGGAAAACAGGATAAACAAATTTTTAAAAAGCAGCAAATGTTGATAACATTACTGTAGCACCTAATGGCTTCATTGTAGTTCACTCGCTGTCTAGACAGGGAGAGTTACTATATTCCTGCTGAGCGTTTCCTTACTTGTTCGGCGAGCTTTTTACAGTCCACCTCTTCTCCTCCCCCCATAGTTTATTATAAAGAAATATTAAGTAATTTTGCAGAACGCTTGAAGGGTTTTTAGTATCCTTGTTGTATCCTTCTGTGTAACAACTGATTTTGATGCTTCAACTGAGATACAGTCAACAGTTCTGGAATTTAACCAATGAAAATGTTTTTTAGTATTGGAAGGCTCAGTGCCAAGTTTTGGTGATCTCAAAGCTCTGATAATATGTTTATATAGTTACAAGAGGCAGAGTTTTATAATTTCCTAGAGACAAAAATACAAAATTAAGAAGTTCCGTATTTACTGTAACTTCGGCAAACTTAAGTTGGTTAAATTCCAGAACTACACCAGGAAGCAGGAGAAAAGTTCACAATCTCAGTGGTCATGCACAGCAAAATAGATCATACACACTTTTTATTCTCTGCTGAGTTGACTGCCATACAGTGCTGAAGGTAGACATTGGCTTTAAAGGGTATCAAGCCAGGTCCAACAGGATGAGTTTTTGCAATTCTGAAAATGTCTGCCTCCAGTTAATTTCAAAATTTATCTTAGCACTGCAGTGTTTCACCATGGTACCATACTGTGAGTTGGACTGATTACAGGTTCCATTTCATGTGAGCAGTTTGACATTTCATGCTTCTGAATGTTAAGGTAAAAAACAGAAGTCTGAGTAGCAAGCTTTTACCATGACACATAAAAATCTACACATAAATGAGTGAGTCCACTGACTTCAACTGAGCTATTTCAACCCAGTTTGACTGAGGATCTGGCTTTTACACTTTGTTTTGAGGAGGCCCTCAAGGCATAAACAGTAATTTTAGAGTGACAATACTCAAAAACCTCAACCTATGTGCTTAAGAGACTAAATCCCATCAAAACCAACATAAAACATATAATTCCTATTTTTATATTCAAAAATCTCTCAGCAATACAGTGCTTGAGTCCAAAACACGACAACAGCTCATCTGCACATTTTCAGCATAAACGCCTGAGACTTAAAATATCCTTTTGAGGGAGAGAATACTGAAAATAATGCCTAGGAATGAAGAAACAAGCCCCTCTCAGTGAAATGTTCAAATAAGAGGTTAGATATCTGAAAAAAATTATCTAGGTAAACACGATTGTGCTGTAGGTACAGGGATTGGATCAAATCATTTCAATGCCCTTTCTATATTCCTGTTATTTTGTTTTTATTATTGTGAGGTATTAGACCTTTGGCTCCACCTGTCTCTTGGTTTACCATTTCTTATGCCTTCAGTGGCCCATATTGTCATGTAGTAAGCCCTCACAAGTTGGATGCTCACCCCCTGACACCTTAAATTCTCCAAGAAGAAATGTGGTATGTCCTCAGCAGAATTAACTACTCAATCACTGCTGAAGGTAGTCATCTATGTTTGTGCACCGAAAGATGCAAATCTGTCTGTACTCACCCTGGTGGGCAGACACAACCTGAAACACAAGGAAGGTGTGATGAGAAAGTGAGGTTTAGCAGCTGATTCTCACAAGTTCTCTCTCTGCTGAGCTCAGGATCAACTTGTGGATTACTGCAGTTAATATAAATCTGTCCAACTGGGCAGCTGTGTGCTGGGGGAAAAAAATTGACAAACACATTAGTCTTCACACCTGAAATTTTGTATTCCATAAAGCTGTGCAACAGATTTAGATTGAGAATATGTAACACAAAAGTGTAACATCTAGTAACATTCAATTGCCTGTCTCTCCTGAGCATAGTTAGCTTCATAGAACCCCTATAAATCTCATACAAAATACTGAAATTATTATATTCATTTAGTAAGGGACATGACTTTCTGAACAGTTAGTCAGGAATCAGCCCTCCAAAACAGAAATGCAAAGTACTACCAACAGAGAAACAAAAATCAACATAAAGCAAAACATTTCAAGAAAAGGTCTGAAAGCTGGATGTGACTTTCCATGCTGGAGCTGCTGACTACGAACAGAACAGATTCTATCGCACAATTGCTTTTGGGTTGCACTGAGCATACTGTGTACATGCAACAGAAATGCCCGAAGTGGTGGCAGTGTTTTAAAGCATTTTTGGTTGGTTGCTGGGTTTTTGTTTATCTATTTATTAGGGAGAGAGGTTCTGGATAATTGTCGAATCAGTACAACCACCACCTTCAAGTGCATGGGGAACAGATTTCCGCTAAAGGCCAAGGAGTTGGCAATTCTAGAACTGAAACCTCAAATAAAAGTCTTTCTCACCAAAGTAAAAGGAGCATCACAACAGAGTATGGACTGTAATACTTAATGACATATAAAATATACTGTAATGGAAAAAGCACTTGTTGCACTCTTTTTCTTAAGCATAACAAAAGAATTATTACTTTTTCATATTTCAGTTACACAGGGTTTGTGGAGGGAAAGAAAAAATATCTGTGAAAAATTACTGCCAGTGTTCAGTTCCTACAACCATGTTTTATGGGGCAAAGCTAACCTTTGTTCTACTGAAATTCTGCTGTTTGTCAAGCTTGTTTACATTAGCAATCTAAAAAAAATTAGTATTTTAAAGCACTAGGAAAAAAAGTTGCTCAGATTTAACGGCATTTTGAACAGTTACGCTGCTGCTTTGCACCAGCCTTGCTTTCAATCACACAAATATATAATTCCTAAATTACGGATCCCCTCCTGCAAGTTATTCATTTGTACATATTGCACAATCTTCTACTACAGATAAGGGGTTCCACGGAGACTGGAGGATACATATTCAATGGAATTGAAGTATCTTTTCCCTCTCTCTCTTCACTCACCTATTATGTTGTTATCACAATTCATTACTCCATCCCTGCAATGGCTGCAATAAAAATACATCAAGATGTAATGAAAGCCAGGAAGATCTGAAATATTAATGTTTTCTGTTTAATAATGAAGCATACAGTATGAATCAACAGAAAATAACTGTATAAATATGTTCGCATTGAACATTAGAACTGTGGATAAAGTGTACATTGCCGTAACACCTAAAGAATATTAGTTACACTTCAAATTTTTGCTTTCTGCATAATGTTACTATGAGTTAAAATGCCTGGGCTGACAAAAATACATACAGAAATACACCACTATACTGCACTATCAGTGCAGCAAGAATAAACCAAGCCCTGTAAATAACAGAATCATCATTATCTAAAACAAAAATGCAATGAGCAATAGCAGCAAAATAAAACAAAACCCTAAACACACACACACATATATATATATATGTTACAGCAAGCTCTGGGTATGTACTCTTGTATGAACATTCTTAACACTATTTAAATGCTCCATTTTCCTCACCATCAGCTTAGAACTCTGCTGAAAAGCAAGCTATTAGTTTACGTGAAAATCTTGATGATATTAACAGTTCTTAAGTTATCCCACAGTTCAAGGTAAAACCCCAGTGTTGAATATAATATAATCACAAGCTATTGTGACTGCAATCATTTTTTGTACTGAACTGGAATGACTTTTCCCCAAGCAAAACACAGTAACAGTAGATTGATAACTTTGTCTTTTCTCAACCACTCCCAACATGGATCATGCATGAACGAACTATCCATCTAAAAAAATCTCACAATATCATGAATTTCTATCTCATTTATAACAAAATGAATGCTTCCATTATTTTGGTGTTCTTGGCTCACAGGAGGAAACAGTGATGCAGTTGCTAATTTTTATCCTCACGCTGTCTCAAACTAATTTTGCTTTAGCAATATGATAGGAATCTGGAATAGCAACCTACTGTGACTATTATCAGAACCAACTGGAACTACAGTTCATAATCAGAACCTAAAAAAAATTCAAACAACTATGCTAATCAAGATTCAAAATAAAAATTTAAAGTTAGTGTATCATAAAGCTTGTACTATGTATACCCATTCACATATGCAAAATATTACAGACAGAAACAGACACAACATGTTTCCCCTACACAACACAGTTCAGCAAAGAAACAAGCAAACTGTATAAAACTCAACGCTAACAAGATACTGTGTGCAGGGAAGCACTGAGCAACATAACACTGTCTGCCCCTAATTCCAGCCAAAATAGTCTAGTACTTTTATAAAAGATCTGATAGCAACTCATTGTCAGGGAAAAAATGTAGCAGTACTGGCTTCATGTCAGGTTCTGTGCTTCACTTAGAGAACCTGAGCCCATGAATTCCAGCACTATTCTCCCATTCTTTTGCAATGGCTAAGACATCCCCAGTACACCGTCGTGGTTTAACCCCAGTCAGCAACTAAGCACCACGCAGCCACTTCCCCCTCCCCCCTCCCAGTGGGGTGAGGAGGAGGAAAAAAGTAAAACTCATGGGTTGAGATAAGAACAGTTTAATAACTACAGTAAAATAAAACACAATACCAACTAATAATAACAAAAATATAATAATAATTGTAATGAAAAGGAATATAACAAAAAAAAGAAATAACACCCAAGAAAAAGACAAGTGATGCACAATGCAATTGCTCACCACACGCTGA
Organism: Gymnogyps californianus; assembly: GCF_018139145.2. NCBI lineage: Eukaryota > Metazoa > Chordata > Aves > Accipitriformes > Cathartidae > Gymnogyps > Gymnogyps californianus. Next base: position 15,983,204 of record NC_059475.1, on the reverse strand, counting down.
CCGATGCCAGAGCAGCGATCCACCCATCCCGGCCAACTCCCCCGTTTATATACCGGGCATGACATTCCATGGTATGGAATACCCCTTTGGCTAGTTCAGGTCAGCTGTCCTGGCTATGCTCCCTCCCAGCTTCTTGCACACCTGCTTGCTGGCAGAGCATGGGAAACTGAAAAGTCCTTAACTTAGGATAAGCACTACTTAGCAACAACTAAAACATCAGCGTGTTATCAACATCATTCTCACACTAAATCCAAAACACAGCACTGTACCAGCTACTAAGAAGAAAATTAACTCTATTCCAGCTGAAACCAGGACATCCTGCTAGTCAGCAGATTCAGAATCAAATTCTGTATGTGCTACAGCCATTCTGCTGTCATGTTTGGAGTTGTGTATGTATCCCAAGCACTGCAGGAAAAATGTCCTAGGACTTCACAGTATAACTCAGCCAACAGGCAAAGCAGTACCAAAGGGAACTGATAGGGAGGCAACTCAAATGCTGACATAACATCAGTAACACAATGAAAATATTTTAAAGAACTGGTTGAAAACAACAGAACAGAAAGGCTATTCCATAGACAAACGTGAGAAGAAATTCCAGTTTGAAAGAGGAAGTTCCAAAGAGGAAGCACTTGAGAAGAAAAAGGACAGAGAGCACAAAGATCATAATTGCTTCTAATCAAAAAAGCGACAGATAAAAACCAATACATTGTGTGCATTTTTTCCAGTTCATCCTCACATATAGTCCTATATGATTCCTAATGTGTTCTAATGTATTACTTAGCACAAGGTAATTCAGAGGAGCTGACAGTCTGTACCTCCATGTCTGAAAACCTTTCCTGTCAACAGATTGGTATACAGCCTTGTTAAAATGCAGCAAGCAAAACTCATGACTCAATAGGAGATACAGATCTCTTCTCTTAAAGACTAGTAGTTGTAAACCAGTAGATATATTTTAATTAACACATTCACATGAAAAATAATCTGCCAGATCCCAACTAGCTCCACTGAAATCAACAGAAAGATGATTTTCACCTGTAGTCATTTCTAAAAAAATAGTCATTTGTGGATCATCATATGATCAGTGTGCATTCAGCCAAATATCTACCATAGTGCTTCACATAATTAGCTAAACTAGACCCTTGAGGAGGAGGATGAAAGGAACAAATCAAAGAATCTACCAGGAGAAGCCCCTTCCCATGACTGCCAGCGCTGTCTGGCACATGTTCTGTGAACTAAAATATCTGGGAAGGCAGGCAACAGTGCACCCAAACTTTGCACAGCCCCATATGCAGAATGGGTTGCCTGGTACTCTCGAGGGAATCTGCCCTAAGGTACAGATAAGCTACCTTGACGATTAAGATATAGACTTATAATGATCAGTATTTATGGACACTAGGCTGCCGACAAGAGTGAGAATGAGTGTGTGCTTTTACTAAGTGTCCCCATTGCAATAGGTGTCTGACAATACTAATCTCTTATATGGCCTTTACAACAAACCAAAGTATTACACTGATCTATCACAGACATGATTTGGTCTGTTCTGCTTTTAAGTGCGTGCTGTGCTTCTAATTAACTGATACAGGCAGTGAGAGCTCAAACATTACTTCAAGAAAAAGAATTCTGAAAGTTTTTACAGAACTTGTTGTCCACGTTATTTAACCTTTTCCAGACAAAACTGTTGAAAAAAACTATTCTGGCTGCTGCCAGATGCTTCCAACAAGTTTTCTTCTTTAATATCATGACTAAGAGCAAGAGAACAAGAACAAATGCTAAATGTAAGGAACAATAGCAGAGATGCGTATTTACCTTTGGCTGCAGTTGACAACTAATTGTGTTGTTTCTTAGTTGATAAAGCCACATTGCTCTTTTACACTGATTCTATACTAGCGGAAGACAGATTCTTAATAATTCTTCATAAATGGATTTACAATCTGGTATAGGGAAGGAGAATAGCAATGAAGGTCTAGCTGAACAGACTTGAACGGAGAGTCAGGAAATGTCTGGGATTTTCTGGAGCTCCCCACATTAGTATGGATCTACAAAATGATAGTGGCTTTTCTCTCTACTTTGCACTTCAGTATATTGGATTATAAGCACAGCAGCCTGAACACCTAAGTTCTAAAGAAGTTCTGTCCAAACATGCATAGAAAACTGATGTAGGTTTGTTCTGTAGTTTCATTAAAAAAACACCAAAATAACAACAAAAACACCCAACAGGCTAGCCAGAATGATTTGACAGATCTCTTAAAAGAGACACCATTTAGTCAGGGGAAAAAACAGTTTTGTATCTTACCATTTGCCCAAAGATGTCATAACATTTTCTCCAGGGGGATACTCAATTCCATGAAAATAACAAGGGCATTCATTTCTGGAGTAGAGGAAAAAGACATATAACTATGATTAACTCAAACTGAAGGAAGGAAAGAATTCCCATTGACTTAATTGCTGTTCAAAGTTCAATTGGTTGCTTTGTTGGTTTTGGTGAGGTTTTTTAGTTGGGTGGATGGGGGGGTTGTGTTTTGTTTTTGTTTTGTGGTTCTTTTTTTAAATACAAGAAATTGATCTCAGTAACTACTGATACATACTGCCATGTAACTCGAGCGCATTCCAAACCAAAATCAGTAACAAAGCAGAACCTCTACACAAGAATGGACACCTTTTGTATCTCTTATATGCCAAAAACCAGACAATATGTAACAACTAGCTTTGGTGATGTTGGATGAGTGTCAGTACTATAAAAGAGCTATTTTTGATCAACATACAGGTTCTGTATAATTCTAAGATCCCGTCCAGTTTACAGATGAATAATATCTACAAGGTTACATGTTTATAGCTTTTCACTCTGACTTGCAAATGCAGTGGTCTAAAATAGTGCGTGTGACTATAAGAACTGCAACTTCACCTACCTCTGTACACATTGTTCAGTCTTGGAATTCAAATACATTCCAGAGGGACAAGCACAGCCTTCAACACAATCACTGCTGCATGTCTCTGGCACAGACAGTGCTTGGCAGGTTCTGCCACAGGTAGATACACAAGTACTGTACTCCTTTGTATCTTCACATGAAAGAGCTGTCCAATGAAACAAATCTCTCAAATTACAGTGCAAGAGACTCAAGTACCCCCCCAACAGTTTTCTGATAAACATCTTTCATTCCCAATCATATTAAATTCCACTAAAATTGCTATCTTGGCACTACGCTGTGTAAACCACACAGATGTAAATCCGCAGTAACAAGTACAATGAATTCTGCGCAGTTAATCCAGATTTACACTGGGGAAACTGAACTTGAAGCTTTTTTTCCTCTAACTCTGAAAACACTTGGCTCTTGTGCACGGGCTTTGGGAAACGGACAGCAACTTAAAGAAAACATTAAAAGCAATTAAAAAAAAGTATGTACTTTGCAGATGTTGCACAATACCATCTTAAGTTTCCTTTAAAATATATATATGTCCTATAAAGTTCTACTTAAAGAAAAAGATCTGAAGTTCTTGAAATACTAAAAAGATCCACATATTTTAAACCTGACTAGCACGACTTTTTAAATACATTCTAGTAAAACTATACTTGCTTCTAAAAAAGCAAAATAAAATTAAATTGTTTGAATGATTCATTCAGTCATAGTACACACAGCCATTCATGCTGTAATGACTGCAAGCAAGCCAGTCTTTTTAGATATACATACAGGTACTCTAGCTTGAGATACTCAAGCTGGACTAACTTTCCAAAATCCTCTTTATCATGCATTACAACATGGATAATTATATGATGTGATGAAAACTACCAGATGTTAAATTCTTGAATGTTCCTTAGAAAAGGTTTTCAGCCTTGTTTATGGAGCCAAACCTACTGAAACATCAGGCGTGTCAGTTTAGGGTTGTTTTATAGGGTTTCCAATTCTATAATTTTAAAAAAATGTACATGAGGGCACTACCTGTCCTATCAACGTCTTTTGCACCACTAAAAGTTCATATAAACTAAGGAGTTTAATATTATCCCAACTCCTCTACTCGTGAGGCATTATAGAGCAGATAACAGAGATGTCCCCTTTGGCTAACTCTACACTATATTCTTCCATTCATTTTAAAGTAAATATCAACAATACCAATTCTCTACACTTATTTCAGCACTCTATGTATTTCAGTGTCACTGACAGTAAGAGAATAAGCTAAAAGAGATTGTCAGACAGCAGAAGTTGACAATAATCCAGCTAAAACTGCTAAACACATCACCATCATTTTTCATCTCATTCATTTAAAGAATTAGATAAATCTAGCATCTACGAGGGAAAGAATAAATTTATACAGCTCACGAATAATATCAACATGGGTATGAGATATTCAAAGCCATATAAGAGATATAGACATATTTTTAATTCTGTAGAAATTTGAAGACCTCCGACTACTTAAAAAAAATAAGTCTTTGCACTGTTTCTTAAGTCAAAAGAACTAAAGAAAGCCAACTATAAGGAACAATCCTCTAAAAACACTGGTACTAATTTTGTCTTGACAAAAAAAGAACCTTGCCCTGTACACAAAAGATCGTGCTAGAATTAATCCTCTTCTCATTTAAATGATTATATTAATTTATTTTCTGATTGTCATTCTAAAGTCCTCAAACAGTAATTATTTAAGACTAGAAGTGAAAGGCAACTCACCACAGTCTGGGACATCTCCTCTGAAATCTATCGCAACTCCAAATCTTCGGCAATGATGAGCATAATGGGCCAGTGCAGAGCAAAAACAAATCTGTCCACATTTGCAAGTGTCTCTTCTGCACTGCTCAAAATAGGGAACGGGACTCAAATAGGGGTAGCATGGAGCAAAAAGTTCTTTCGTAAGGATGCTACAAGCTTCCACTGCATAAGAGGCTATACAAATAACAGATTAAACACTGTTTCAGTGAGGGAGTTTTAAAAAGATGTGGAATAAAAAGTGTCTTCTATACAATGCAACTGATCATGGTTATATACTATTGCCATATATATCTTTCTATCTTTGATATCTATACAACTGCATGGAAGGACAGAAAAGAACTTAGTTGCTCATATTTTTGAACTTGTTCTGGGAATGATTTTAAGGTATATGGAAAACTTGACAATACGCAGACAGTGCCTACATACAGTCTCCTATCTTTAAACTGATTCATGGATGTAGGTTAGGCAACAGATGCTACACGCTACTTGGTGCCTTTCATAAACACACAGGATTACATCTCTCTTCAGTTTAAGTCATTCCCAGTAACTACCTTCAATAGGTCAGTATTTTAAAGAATAATCTGTTGTTAGCCATTGTTTCAGTTGCATAAGGCCGCAACCACACCCAGAGCTGCTAGCTTGGGGTAGCACTATGGCACAGGAGAACAAGAGCAGTATCAAATAGTTACATAAGAAGCTCCAAACACAGCACTCACCTGAATATCTTAATTCTGAATGTATTAAATTGTGCAATAGTGGTCAAAAGAAATATGCCACATTAGCATACCCAGAAAGAGATAAATTTCTATTTCCCACAAAATAAGAGAGATGCATAAACTAGGACTTCAAAACTCCTTTTCCAGAATTTCTGACTTCCTGTACAGGCCGCTTTTTTCTACATTCATGTCCAAACCCATTACCAAGAATGCAGCTTCTTAGTACTGCATATTATATAAATACTCAGAAGACAGGATGATGTAGCAGGAGACATGATTTCCTAGTACTGCTGAAATTACAAGTAAAGTCTTAATCAATATTTTACCTCTGTATCTTGCCTAAAAGTGTGCAGAGTCCAAGACAAGAAGTGGTAGGAACTGTGAAATGGATATAACTGATGAACTACAAAGTTCATCATTATTAAAGGACGTCTTAGTGACCATCTGTGGTCCTCATGGCATCAGCCACTAGCATCATTCCCCAACTGTACCTTTTCAGCTGAACCTAAAGGCTAGCAGTGCATAAGTATCTTTCTCCTACTCATTCTCCTCCATAGCAGACAACTAAATCAAATGTTTCCTTTGTTCAGTATTTTCAAAAATGAATACTGCAATACTTTTGAGTCTCCACCTTAACTAGCAGCGTCACCAATACTAGACATACTACCAACCTTTAATGCATGTCTAGCTTTACACATTGTAATTGCATACCAGAAATAAAAAGGGGGTATTTCAACTGCCTCTGCAAGTATCAGAAAATACTTAAACAATAGACTACGTGATTTGTTAGGGGATTGAATTCAACAAATGCTACCTGTAAGTCTTCATTTTTTCAGTGGGTAGGACTGGTTATTACTTTACCTGATCCAACTAGGAAAATCGGCACAGATGTAGTAAGTAGAAATGCATTTGTCAATAACAATTGACCTTCACTGCCCACCTGCCTGCAGATGAATATCACACGGATCCATTTGCAAACTATCATGCACAAGAATGCATGCCGATGAAGTTTTCCATGTGTTTCCAAAGAGCTCTGGAGTGCTTTCAGTTACTCCAACTGGAGATCTTTTACAAAAGAGAAGTCAGTCACAAAAGACACAGTGAATTTACAGAATGGTCTCAGTTCTACCATCCCCTTCAGCAGAGCTGATTTAAGCTCCCCTTCCACTGCTCCATATTCTCAGGCACTCTCCCACAAAGCACTGTCAGCTTAAGTTTCGGGACTCTTCTCTTTCTTTCCAGGCAAAAGCCCAGAAAAGAAAGAGACGATCTGCTCTAAAGCCATTAGATACTCTGTAAGGAAGGACAGATCAAAACAGACCAAGTTCCATTTTCACAAGAGAGAAGGAGGGAGCACCACTGTCCTGAAAGTCTACACTCTTATTCATACTTCTGCCTCCTCAGTGATATCTGATCCATTTTTCTCTCTCCACTACCTATAATTTCCTGTCTGTTCCTGGGTAGCTGACTTCCCAGGCTCTCTAGTCCCTGCAAGACAGAGGAAGGAACAGAAGTCCAAGGGTCCAGAGATATAACTGCAAAAGCAATTGGATAGATATCCATGAGGCCCAGGTAAGCAGAGAGGCAGTAGAAGCTGAAAGATAGAAAGACTTTGATCAAAATAACCAAGGCACATTAATATTGTATAGGGAGAACGATCAAAACCGTGCATTTAAATATGGGATGTTACACTCCAGGGAAAAGATTGCATTAAGCATACAACCAGTAGTATTAGTTCTGGTAAAGTAGCTGGGGGTGGAGGAGTTGCAAAAGACGCCACTGTCTATGGCAAGTCTCCCAAATCTGGTGTAGATCAGGTGCTTCGTGTACATGTCAAGATGCTTGCACATTACGGTCGGTGTCATGTCTCAGCACAATTCATAAGTTCCTGTAGTTCAAGGGCTTTATTCACAAATATCAACTATTGAACAATTTCTTACTTATTTGAGAACAAGTCCAAAACTGTAATCAAAAATACACTACAAAACTTACTTGCTTCAAACAGAGAAATATTTTAAGTACTTTTACATAAATAATATCTCTTCATTGAGGTCCTGTCTATATATTTCCTCATCTCATTATAAACAATATTCTGATCATACTTTTTAATCTTTAAGATAAAAATTGTTCAAAAATCCACTAGAATATGTGTGTGTGTGTTTTTAAATGGGAACTATTACAGAAAGTTTTCCCATTTTTCTATTAATTTTCATTTTAAAAATTCGAACTGTTTTGTTCTCCTACTCTTTTTTTTTTTCTTGGTCAAAGAAATATTCTGTCATGCTCTAAATTCATGTTCTCCTTCTCCCACTTCCATTAGGCTGCTCAATCCTCTATTTTCTTTAGTATCTGTAGGAAATACGTTGCAAAGAAGCTGGACAAACAGCAATCTTGACTGTGGTGCTCAGGCAGCTCTGACCACCTTTCACTGCATTGCAACAAAGTAAAGCTCAGGCAACAGCCAGTTGCTGTTGCTGGCCTGCAGACACCGAACAATGGAGGCTCTGTCACAGAGAGCAGATCAGAACTTGCAGCAGAAGATAGGAGGTGGAGAGAGATAAAGAGGCTTGCAGGGAGGCAGAAAGTCCCTTATATAGGCCAATCCATATTTTGGACAAAACTTTTCAGATAAGCTAGCACTTCTGAGTTATATATATTTCACTGTATTTTTATATTAAAATATTTTAAGCAAAACCTGGCTTGATATCCTATAGTTGAAGTTACAGATTTTCTGTTAGCAAACTAAAACCTACTATCCATCTCACTAACACGAAACTTCAAAATAAGTTATTCTTGGTATCTATCCATTCAGCTTCAGTACACACTTGATCTACCACTCTAACTGTAGATATTCATATACTGGCAAATAGAAATCTTGCAGCTATTCATACAAAAAATCATCCTCCATATTTCCATTGAAGGTTCCACAAAGGCCCACAGTATCATCTTTCCACCGTCCATCAGCTTGAAGATAAAGCCTCAGTCCTTCTCTGTCATACAGTATCTGTAATCCAATGTGTGTCTTTACTTGAAGAAATACAGAGGAGAGTTTCCGTATTTGAAATAAGTCTGGTGAGTAAAAACAGAGATTGTTGAAAGGCAAAAGAAACCTGCTTGTAATTTGCATTTTGTTTCTTGTCATTTCACTGTTTTTGTTTTATATTATTTCTATGTAAGTTACATTTTTTCCTTTTAAGGCCCTATTTTCTCCTAATCATTGATTTCTCATGAAAGGTTACACTGATTCAGACTTTAAAGAAGAAAACAAGAAACTTATGACAGTCACCACACTTTTTTAAAAAATGCATCCAGAGTTCACTGGAATATTCATAAAGGTTAACTAAAAGCAAATCAATTTAAAGATACAAACATTGCAGATAAGATTGCAGATCATTTATTTTAGACAACCTAATCCTAACACCAGCAATATGCTTCCTGTGTTAAAGCCTTTTTTGGGAAAGTCCCAAAGAGCCAAGGCCCCACAGACATCAAATGTACTAATGATATGCATATAAAGCTCTCACTGAAGCTAACATCGAATCTCACAGAACACAGTCACATATTCATATGTAGAATACTTGCTAACATCTTCCAGAGGGAGAGATTTAAAAACTAATTGAAGCAAAAAGAAAAAGAAACAAAACAATTTTTTGTCTGAAAATCTGTAGCTTATCTGTAAGGGGCAAGGGGGCTCCTTCCGCTTCTATTTACTTGAGTTGCTTACAAAAAAAGGGAAAAGAAATTATTCAGTCAAGAATCAGAGAAAAGAATTTCCCCTCAGAAAAGGGCTAACCAACCTTGTAAATGTGAGGGATGGCATTTGGACTTTAGAGACAGAACATACTCAATCTTAACATAAAGAGACACTAGCCCAATACAGCTAGTGTATAATTCCTACCATCAGTGTAAAAAATACATCAGCAGTTAATTTGTGAAACATTTAATAAGAAATTAACAATGTTGATATTAACAATAGACCACTTAACTTCTGTATGTTACCAACATTGACAGTATCACAACATACACATATGCCATTAAAATACTGCTTTAGTGCTTGATAGGTGTTATATGCTTATATATTATTCCTTACCATCTGCATAAGGCAGGTTAATTTTGTATTGGTCATACACCAAAACATCTCCTGAATGAGTCAGAGTCACTTGCCTCTTGAGGTCCTGCTTAAGAATAAGGCTGATTGATTGGATACATGATCCATCCTGGTTCTACAAGTAAGAGCAAAACAAATTTTTTTTTTTTTTTTAAATATTTAAGTAGGATGAATGTTAAATAAGAGTGCAAGTAAAGCTATAATTAGTGGGGAATTAAAAATTTTCAGTTGTATCTTGCTTCTTAGCAGAGTGTACTTGTAAAACATACAGCTTTACAGCTAAGGAAAACTTAGTATTTTGAATGATTTCACATGTATGTTTAAATATAACTCTAACCTGTTATGCAAATACAGCTCAAAAGTGGGATTTTGAAAGAGAAACTTAAACAATTCTTATATAGCTTAGTACAAAGACACCTGCAACTCATGAGACCCCCTGATTAAAGACCCACTGAGGCTGAGTTAATGCTCACAAACAAGGCTGCATTATCCACACAGCAGTGCACAGAAATCCATATTTGTACTTTAAAGCGTTCTGATATACCCAGGTTCTTTTAAAGCATATTTAAGATAAATAAAATTCTTTTAAAGGCAAACAATAATGAAAGACAGAAGCATCTTGTGAATCATTATTTAAAACAGCATTTCAGTTAATTATTTCTGAGAGGAGTTGTGGAGTATGTTCGTAAGATCCCTGGATGAATATTGATGAAAGAAAGGCAGCATCATGTCAGCGTACAATATCACAACATCCAGCTGGCCCGACTTGCTCATTTTGTTACTACCATTGCTTATTCTTATTTCCATTTCAGTTCTCTAATTAAGTCAAATCATCGTATAGAAAAAACATGAAAAGGAATACTGCATTTCAGTCTGGATGAAACATACTCCAAAAAAATCCTAGATCAACCTCATCCACCTTACCTACACCTACCCTCTTCAGTGGCTCTTAATTGTCAACATTACCAAAAGCAGCTAATCAATTGAAATCATAAAAAATAAAATATTGAGACTCATGTGCTAAAGTTTCACAACATAAAGAAGCTACATGGCCTACACAAGAAAATTTCACAACAGCTTAAGTATCAAGAACTGAATTCGAGTTAACTGGTTTCATCAAAACGGAAGTCAACCATAGTACACTTGTTCTACATTAGTTAGGCTGGATTTTTTTCCATTCATGATTCTGGTACATCATTTTCAAGTTTCTAAGGAACTCATTAGGGCCTATGCTGACATATAGACAGAATTGCTTAAACCTTCAGCCATTTGTTTTAACTTTAATTATTTTTAAAGGTGGATGATTCCCACACAAGACATGAAATCCCACATGGCCCACTTTTTATAAACTGTAGCATGAAGAAACACCCAAACAGACAGAAAAGCCTTCGAGACAGCCTATGAAAAGTCCTAAAGCAAGTCCTGAAACTGGTTGGTACCTAAATGAAGTTCCAAACTACTTAATATTCCTGCATGTTTTATGTTACTGTAGTGACCTTCAACTAGACACCATGCCACACAGGTGGAAAGCAGCACAAGTCTGAAGCCTACTGAATGTTTTCAACATAGCACAGTAACAAACACACCTGTACTAAGTAACATGGCAACTAGCCAGACAGATGATTAACACTAGTCAGTTCCTATCAAAGTTTCCAGGCCAGGACTTCCACCTTTCAGAAAAACTACAGGTACTTTGGCTTTCGATGCCAATAGGGAAAAGAATGCTCATTAAAGCATGCTTATTAACCACAGAAGATTACCAGATTTTTCTTAATAGAATGAATTTGATCACTGATGAATTTTTTAAAAAGAAAAATGTTCTATCACAGAGAATCAGGCACAGAGGTGAACAGAGAGGTCACTTGAACTTTACCATGTCAGCATCCTGTAATTCACTTTGATACATGCTGAAAGACATCAGAATCACAGTCCACCTTCTACTTTCTCTTTGCTCAAGGAAAGAATTGTTTCTGCTACTCCTGCTATACTCAAATCTCTTTACTATAGCTTCTGAGGCATCCAGCTTAGTGTGGCTGGATAAAGTTAAGAGACTGCCTATTCCCTGCCATCTACAGAGGAAAGGAGGAAGTACTCAACTGCTGTTTCTTCTGTTCAGCCTCCTTCACTGCAAGACCTTGTAATGATTTAAAAGGTATTCAAGAACCATACAAAAATTGGGTCTGGTCACTTTTGGCACACTATTTATTCATTTTACTCTCATCTTGATTATGCATGTTCAATGTCTCGTAATGTCTTATATACCAAAACATACACAGACGTGTCTGAAATCACTTAGTCAAAGAGCAGTCTAGGTCTCACTGCAGGAAATTTCTCATTGATTGGATCTGGCCCTGAGCTACAGTCCAGAAATGTCCGGCAGAGGTGTGGAAGGCTGCACTTTTCAGTCCCACTGCCTACAGTGAAGGCATAACTGATGATGAAATAGTAAAAAGTTAAGCATCTTCAGTGCTGAAAGAGGCACTGAACAAGATTTAGTTAAAATATCCCTACCTTTGGACAGTCACACTAACAGCAAAATTATACTGTGAATAGCACCATTCACAGTGCAACAGATTAGGATGTTCAGTTCAAAGATTTACAGTTTTATCCAACTCTCACTTACTTTCACTGGGACTTGTCTAATACAGGGTAAATGTTGCCCTACTCATTGAAAATAATTACTAGAGCTGCAAGGATCTCTGAACACCACCACGTGGCTTTGACAGATGCTGAACTAGCACAGAGCAGATCATCTGTCAGTCCTTCAAGTACCATAGACACACAAATACACACAGTGGTGTGTAAAGATTAAAAACTTCATTCAGAATTTCCCCGTCTCTAAATAATAGTGCAACAGTGATCTTTCATCATCAGTTGAAATGATAAAATGAAACTTAAAAATAGCAAATTATAAAAACAACTGGAGATACTTCGTCAGCTCAACCAGCTCTCCTGGACTGATAGTGAAGACAGACATCTGCATTGTGAAGCCATGCTCTTGTAGCTTATCCTGTTGTCTTGCCTCTTTACTAAGAAATTAGGTTTCTGTGCATATCATTCAGCAACAGTGGCTATAAATCGACAATTTTATCAACCTTTTAAGAAGCTGAAAATAAAAGAATACCAGCTGGTACGCATAGCAGACCAGAGCCAAGAGAACAACCCTCCACAGTATATACGTTACTACACAAGATTGACAAAAGCTTTATTATTCCTTCATGCTGAAACTAAAGGAGAAATTCTGCCTGACAATTATTCTCTGTTCCAATGAACTGCTTCTTTCACAGCACTGCCCCTGCCAACTTTCAGCAGATGTTTCCACAGGAACGGCCATTTCTCTCACTAAACACTTAAAAAAAATTTCTATATTCAGAAGACCTTCTCATCATACAAACTACAAAGCCAGTGAGGTTGTCACCCGAAACTCAGATAAGGTTAAGCTGTGCTGATCACTTGACTGATTCTCCTTCCAAAATGTGCTTAAACAAAATTTCACATCATTTTGAAATAACTTGTTGCCTGATGACTGTTTATGTCACCAGCTCTAAGGCTCTAGATGACTGGATTCTTTGTGATTCAGAGAGCTAAAATCTCCCCAGGTATTTTCTTTCTACATTTTTAAATCTGCTTGAATGAGATGGGACTGATAAGTTGGGGTTTTTTTGTTTTGGTGGTTGTTTTGTTTTTTTTTTTTTTAAAGAAGCACATAAAATCTCAAACCATCAAGACATATGAGATTCTGCACTACAAATCTTTTAGCTTCCCATTTCAATTCATTAATTTTTATAAATGGGAACAAGATAACGGATGGTGCCTAGGGAACTGTAAAGCAGCTCTTCTGCCAAGGGGTACCAGCTAGGTGATAGTTAGACACTTGAATAGCTGCACTGAAGCCCCACATTCTCGTGTTATAGTACACAAACTGTTCTGACTACCCTCTCACCACTTGTAATTGGTAATTAAATTAGCAGCACATAGCCCCGGAACACACCACATAAGCCTCTGATCACCCACCTGGCTGTTAATGTCCAGAATGCCTCACTCAAACCTCTGTAAAAGTCTGTATCTATTAGGGACTGATCAGGCTAGCTTTGTTAAAGGCTAGGTGAAATATGAAGCCCAACATGTAGTAAAAGCCAAGAGAATCTGTTTTTTCACCTACAAACCACTTGGACACAGAGACACATTAAGCATAGTCCCTAAGTCAGGGTGAAGAAGATGCAAGAATTACTGCAAGGCTCTTTGCAGTCTCACAAGTGCTGCAAAAAGTCAACTAATTTGATTATCACTTTCCCCAACAAAAGTATCACCACAACAACTAAACCAAAAGGCACATTTCTGTCTGTTTTGCACAGAAATAAGCGTTCCGTAACACAAAAGGGAATGAGACCCACAACACATATCCTGCATGTTACCATAGCAGGTATCTGCTCCAGACCTCTGTTGTCCATTGATGGGCTTTTTCAACAGGTCAGGCTGAGAGATGTCTCACTGTGGGCTTCTGCAAGAAGTCAATCATGCCTCAGCTTTCATTTGATAAAAAAGTTGCCTAGAAGGTTTCTTTGGGGATCCCCTTTGCTTATCTTAAACCATATAGTACAGGACACAGCTTCAATATACAACCACCTTTCTCAAGCTTCTTGGACTCTGCGAAGTTCTGAGAATATTATGCTGACTGAACAGATTTATGCTTATATTGAATGCCTATGTTTATGTTTTGTTTCACAGCTATTCTTTTTTTTTTTTCTTCTAGATGATGACACTGACTTAGTCAACTCCTCTGGATCCCAAGGTTAGCACAGAATGAAGCCAGCTAAACTCATTAAAATCGGAATAAGCCAAGTCAAATATGCACTTGAAGTGGGGAATTGTAGCAACAATCAGATATATTGCATCTTGAAAGTCTCAATCTTCCTATCAACAGGAAATACTAGCAGGATCACCAGATTCTTCCCAACCCAAAAGACAATGCACAGAGGTTAACGTCTAGGAGTTTTTTTATTGTGCGTGTCCTCGCCAAGATCTCATTTCACAGCCCCCACTGTAACTCTTCTACCTCAAGGAGCTAGAGGCTATTAGAGCATAACAAAGCAGTCATATTCCCAACACAGGAATCCACTTTTTCAACACTAGTAACTTCTACGCCCTGTCACATACCTCACCTGATGTCCTGACACACTTCTCCTAGGAACCATAGAAGAGCTAGTGGGACATTTACTTGCAGATCATCCAGTTGGAAAATATATTTGGTCTCTATCTAGTTAAGCTCTTTTTCTTACCTCTCAACTTTTATCACTGAGATGAGAAGGGGACTCCATGCACTCAGTCTCCCATCTCTTATCTGGATTGCAAATAAATCATTTCTATTATAATAAACTTGTCAATGCCGCTTTGACATGACTTCCTTCTGCTTAAGGGTCTTCTCTTTCATACAGAGAAGTAGGTTTTAGTGCACAAGGACAAAAAGACTTTACTGAAATATGCCTTTAGAAAGTGTGGCATGACAACTTATATGACTATTTTTCTTCCCAAGGAAATCTCAAATGCACAAACAATATAAGCCGCAGAGAAGAATGAATGCAATCATTAGTGTAAAAGGACTTACAGAATCATACATTTATTTAGAACACAAAAGAAAACTACTATGATGAAGTGTAAATAGTTACTTCCGTCCACAGAAGTAAAAAGTAATGGTGCTAAATCCAATTTTATGCAAAGTACGTAACTGCAGCAATATGGAAGCTCATCATGCTAAGAACTAAAATTTGGGCCTAACATATAGTAGATGGTCTAGAAATACAGCAAAAAGAGTCATATTTAAGTCTATATACACTTCAAATATCTGTACAGTTGCTCCTAGGTAAAAATAGTTACGTAAGACCATTGGAGACAGAACATAAATCTGGTCAAGATACAAAGTTTAACATCTTGCTCCTACAGCAAGTCCAGCAGCTTAGTAAGCAGGCATCCACAGTAGCATTATGACCCTAATACAAATGTGGGCCAAATTCTGCCCTTACGTGCATATGTAGAACTCAAAGTCAGTGAGAAAAGCCGGACTCCAGAAAACAGCTCAACTCAGTCAACTACACTTCTCACACCACCTATGTATTTTTAAGATCTATTCTAACTTGCCTTAACTTCCTCAAAATTACAAGACCTGTCAAGACTGTAATAAGAATGAAATGCTGTAGTGAAAATCTTACCAGTGTTCCATGCCTCACACATATGTTACAATATAGGCTCAGAAATCCACATACACAACAACAAAGGGAAGAGAATGGGTCTTGGACATAAAGCAGATTAAATATTTAGTGACTTCTCTGTACAGTATCATAAACTTTCAAATACAAAGTAGGAGCGCTCTTAGTATCAGCTATATATACACACACGCATGTTTGGCTGAAGTCAATTGTACAGGATATGAACTTAACAACAGTAACACAGATGCATACATATACCCAAATCCGAGAGAGCTGTCCTAAAAGCTATCCAAAGTTTTTCATATCAATGTAAGTAAAAGTGAATTTCAAGCTGCAAGAACAAAGCTGAAAGAGAAATCTATATTCAAGGGACAAAAAAGTCATTCTTCCTCCAAGCAGTAATAAACAGTAGGCTTGTTTTGTGCTGGCTGCAAATCCAAAGATGTACTCGGAAAGCTCAAAAAACCAATCATCATCCAGGGTTTGCTGCATGAACCACCATATGCTATTGAATGACCTCAGTGAACACTGGATCAGAATGCTAGCATAATCTTTCCTGTTTATCGCAAGCAAACATGAGAATTTAGGTACAGACCTCTGCACTGTTGTTCAACTATTTCATCATTAAGAAAAATTGTTGATACTGATTAATTTTAATATATTCAGTTGCAGGTAGTTTTCATTTTTTTTTTAAATACTTTTCCCCCCGACTAATAAACCCTTCAGGATATAAACATTACAAGAAGGTTCTAAGCCTTACCTGTCCACAAGGAGCATTTTGCAAGGATATGGTAAATGCTCCAGATGTACGGCTTTTTGCTAGAATATATTGGCAGGTAGCTTGGAAAGTGTATTTGCGCCCATCAAAGGTCATGAAATGAATGTCTCCTGAAACTGAGCATTCAGCTGACAAACATAACAAATAATGTATTTAAGTATGTAGAAAAGACAGTGTACCCTCAACAGTTATTACTGCTGCAGAGTTCATACACTCTGATACATGCTATAATTTATAAAATTGTATTCATATTATAACCAGGTACTAGGAACACAGTGAAGGAACTGAACCTTATCCTTGCTTTTGTTACGGAGTTCCTACCCAATGCCAGGCCAGGATACCTAAACAATTCTTCCCCCAAAAGGGGGCCATAATATGTGTGATCCTTACATTCTAGGTATTTGATTTGTGGCTCTAAAAACTGATTTGCAGAAACATTAAGCACTCCCACAGTTAACTGGTAACTCTGAGACCAGTGCTTGAATCTACTGGCAGCTATAAGAACCATGAGGCCATGGGTACCTTTAACATGCAAAATCCTTTTCACCTTAATCTCTGTAGTTTAGCTGCCTATCTGTGAAGTGAGAATAACACCCCTCATTCCACAGGCATGTTGTGAAAATAATTAACTGATATTTGTACAATACCTAGATACTATATCGCTAGCCAGCAATATTGTGGGGGAAAAAAGTAATCTTGCCATAAGTCTGTCAAGAGAAGATTGCAGAGGAAACTTTAGTTGAATGACAAGAATGAGCAGGTAGTGCCATCTACCAGAGTCATCATGGTGATGTATAGGGAGACACATTACTGCGCTAAGCTGAAAGGCAGATCCCTGCTATTCAGACCATTTTAATATTTAATCTACTATGTGTGTAGATGCGCTTATATGTAGATAGAAATAAAAATACAAATTATATAGTAAAATATCACATTAAGACCTAGCAGTAATATTTTACCCCAAGTAAAAATTCAGTTATTAAAAAAGTATTCAAGACTTTCACATACCTGGACATGTAAGATTTGTACAAATCCACTTTCCTCCAATGCAAGTGCTGAAATAAAAACAAAAAGGTTTCATACTTTTTTTTTTTGGTGAAGTATATATGGCTGTCCCTCAGTTGTTCTTCCTGGATTTCTTCTCTATGACATGAGTACCAAGCGTCTTGAGTCTCACAAAAGGGTGCAACAGAGCTATCACAGTCACTACAATGTGTGGAAGCTGTGGCAAGAACTTGTCATGAGCATATGATCAGGTGAAATTTCATCCATGCATCCAGTAACACTTTTCTTTCTTTTTAGCTCCTTGATAACCATTATAAAAGTTAAGGATGATTAAAATGGAGAAGAATAAACACAAGCAATTTGCATCTTATTACTTTAAAAAATTAGAACTGTTGTGAAAAAAAGAAGTTGCACATCTGCAAGCTCATCTGTTTTCTTCAATTAAGTTGATCCAATGAAAGGCATTATCTCTTCTACAAACTTTTCTTTCCAATGTATAAAATTAACTTAGAAATTCCCAAAACAGCAGCTTAGTGTTATAATGACATTAGGCTCTTTGTGTCCAAGTGAGACAACACAAACAGGAGACAAAGTAAAGTCAAAGTAATTCTCCTGTTAAGATTTCAAATTCTAGATTCCTTTTAGTTTGAAGCAGAGTTCAAGGTGAAAAGCGTACTAAACATTACAGTATTTGTCATTTGCTCTTCTTCCACATTAATAGCTCTATAGTTTCTTTTATCTTTCCCTTCATTGCAAAACATATATGGAACAACCGTTTTTGTATGTAGAAACAGTGAGGACTTATCAACTTTATTCAATTTTTAACTGAAATAGGCCTTAAAGAAGTTGTCTCATGACCATGAAAGAATTAAGTCCACAGTGTAAAAAGAAAAATTACTAACCAGTTATTACATTCTTCATAAACCACTGAACCCCTTTCAAAGAAACTTTCACCATAGTCGCAAGGACAGTCCATAGGCTTGACACACAATTCATTTTCATAAATTAAGCCTAGAAGAAATAAAACAACAAGAAAAAAAGTGAAATATCTGTACAAATGGCTGATGGAGCACTAACAAGTATACCCAAGAACAACACAAATGGTCATGTATTATAATAAAACTCTAGACTATTCGGTAGTCATTTTTGCAGAACAAGTGTGCATTTGAATCATATTAAATAAATTATATTACATCGACCAAGTCCCTAAATTGCTTGAGATACACTAACAATAGTATGAATAACAAGTATTTAATACTGGGGAGAGGGGGAACGAAACCACCCACACAAAAAAAAACCAAAACCCAAACACAAACACCAAACCATGCTGCTTTGAGTACCTTTGGCTTCTTTTTTGACATCTTTACAAATCTTTGCCTCTATGTTTTAAGGCACTGTTTGGTCCTTATTTTACTATAATGTTTTTTTTGCTCTGTTTTTTTAATTATTCCATTATTAGAGAGCCAGAAGCTAAAAGACTCTACTAGCCCATAAAAGATAAAACATATGACAAAGATGATTATACTTATAAATCATCAGGGTACATATAAGAGGCAGGACTTGAAGATCCATGGCATAACTTTCTCTGTCCTCTTTTAGATAGAATTATGTACCCAAGAGAAGCCAGTAACAAGGGGAAAACTGAACATCAAAGTATATTTTGGTAATAAGTTTTGCTATTGGCCACATCAGTAGATACCTCACTTGCCAGAACCATACAACAGTGTAAGAATCTCAGTATCAAAACCTGTTGCTGGCCACACAAATGAGTTTTAGTCATGTCACATTTTTGAGCTCTCTTAAGCACCTGACCATGCAGACATTCTTCAGGAAAAAAAAAAAACCCACACCCCAACAAAACAACCCACCAAAATAACCCCCCAAAAAACCCAAGCAGCATCCACCAGAATCAGGAGGACGGCTGCCCTGTCAACAACAGAGCAAACCCTCTTTGCTCAAGAGGGTTTTCACTCAAATTGTGGAGCTCTACAGCTAGAATGTGCTGAAATCTATTCCTACTTCTTAGAGGGAGGAAAAGGCTCTTGTCAGTTATGAGGAAAACAGGGTCATTCATCCACACTCTGTTAGCACTGTGTTTATAAAGAGCTCCTGTGAATGCCTTAATCTAGCCAGGCCATATAGGTATGTAAACTTGGGGGAGATCAATCTGAAAGTTATATGGAATCAAATAATATGTATTTGAGAAGCAAAACTTACCATCTGGACAGTAGCATCCATCAATGCAGGGAAACTCACTGTCAATGCACTGTGATTGTTGATGACATGAAACAGGGCAACAGTTGATGCATTCATTGTAGGTCAAGGGTTCAGCACAGGTAATCACTAAAAAATAGAAACAGGTAGAGAAATGAAAAGGTATTGTGCTACTGCCTCAGGGCTTAAATAGATTGCACATGTTTCTTTCAGGTATTTACTTTTTGGTAAGTCAATTGAGTATCTGTTGTCTAGAACAATGAAACAATGGCTTTCATAACACACACACAGAATATACATATATTCATATTCTGTCCATTAAAGGTGCATTGAGAAGGAATAACCTTAAAATTACACCAAGGGACACTCACGGAAACTTTCTCACAGCAGAGCTACTTAGATACTCAGACCAGCAAAAGGAGTGGTAGAGCATCCATTAACAAACATCTTTGGAAACACAGGGGAAATCTTCTGTCATGAATGACAAAGCAGTTTTGGCCCTGTGTTCAAGACAGGTGGACAAGTTAGATGATCTCTTTCAAACTTACTTTCTGTGACTTCTAAGATGAAGACTTATGCAAGTGTAATTCAAATTTATTTTTAACACTCATAACACATTTTATATATCAGAAAGCCATGAAGACTTTGAAAATATTTGAAGAGCTCTATGAAAAAACAAACGGTTAATCATCTTACAGAATCTCTGATGTTTTAGTAAGAAGGTTCTTAAAACACATTCTAATAAGCTTAGTGCTTTAAATATATTCAGTACAAATTACACATATAAAAAAGAAATTCCATTGCATTTATGTAGCCTTGGAGTGAGTCCGTAGTTATGCTTTCACTGAGAACTACATGAGTTCAAAATAGGAGGATGGACAAAGAAGTAAAAGTATGAAGAGCACTCTTTTCAAAATACAACTACTAAGCAGTATTTCCAAGTACGAAAGCATCTGCATACCACACTGCTGAAAGTGCATTCGCCATCCATGAAGTGGCTTTCCTGCTTGGGCACATGCTCTGGCATATTCAGTTAATGCTCGACACCAAGTTGCATTATCAACTGCTGACCTTACACAAATAAAAATTGACATATTATTTTCTACCCACATTCAAACATGCAATCATAACCTCATGAATGCTCCTGCATTGCATACAACCATGTTGTTTAAATCTACTTAATAATGTTCTAAAGTACTGTGTTGTTTGGCTAGGTTAAAAGTCTTCAATGGATAAGACATTCTGCCACCCTTGAAGACAGGTCATTAATGTATTTGAGACCTGACGCTAATTTCCTGAATAAATCCACGAAAGCCAGAGATACAGCAGTATAAACAGACTTGAATAAAGGTCTTGATTTTTACAAAAGGAATAACATCCTTCAGAAAACTCACAAGAAGTGTAAGATTTCTACCAGTGAGTCACCATGGTACAAGAAACAGAAATTATCTTCTCGTGTCCTGCCTGTTAATTTAACTAGTCAAAACTGCTTGGACAAGGAGCATAGCAGGTTGTGAAATTATAGCATAAATTCAAATGATAATCAAATTCCTCTTTTCAGTGGGTTAACATATAGCTTGTGGATGCCAAACTGATCTATTCACTATTACTTTTCATTTAAGTTAGAAATACTAACGATGTTGTACACTCAGAATCAAAACAGATGCCATATTCAAGGGAAAGTACACTAGCAAGTTATGAAAATATCTGGGCCTGATTTTGGTCATCCTTATACCAAAAAAAACCAGGAACAACTCCACAGAAATTTCTGGCAATAAAACTAGAACAAGTGAGAAAAGCAAGATGATAAAAAGAATGTTAGATAAAAACTGATATGCAGAAAGACACATATTAGTTCTGTTAACATTTAAAATTCATTCTCATGATAGAAGGACAATGTTTTTTATAATAGCTTTGGAATTAGCCAAACACATTCACTTACATGCAAAGATCATTGGTGCAACTTGCCATAAAAGGAAGAGGACTCACATAGTCATGACATTGTTCAAACGGGGGATATAACAGGATATTACACAGAGTGTATGCCCTCTGAAATGAATGAGATAGCTGTTGTGAAGAGAAGGTTTTAAAAAATAAACCTAAGCAGAATAGAATACTATGGAAAATCAGAACAGACATCTCAGTCTGTGACTAGGACTCCCTTTCCTCTCATCAACTAGAAGCAGTGGCTAGCAACATATTGCTCTCCATGCCAGAGTATTCATAACATTGAATCGTTTATCCAAGGTCATACCAACGGTAGTAAAACATATCCCTTCCCCAAGAAAGGCATAGACCATGTTGCAGCTAAGCACAGACAACCTGAAATAGTCTTCATTTTTGTTAAATTACACAGTAAAAGGCAACAGAAATAAAACATGCCAGGCATCAGCTTTAGTTTCAAAGCACTTCATTTCAGGGTTTATATCTTGAAGATATTACTTAAAAGGAAAAACTATTTCAATGTGATGGACAAAAGTAAAAATAATTCATTTTTTGGAACACTGGCAAATTAACTGTGCTCTCATTCTCTTTTTGCCTGCCTGCTTCTTTCTGTGCTTCCTAAGGGAAGGAATGGGAACCAGCTCTAGAATGCACCCCTACTTTACAACTTTTCACTCATTTAGCCCCAGATTCAAACACTTACATTGGCTGCTATGCAGACAATATAACATTTGAAAAGATCAAGAGTTAAATTATAAACTCATACAAAAGAAAACTGCGGGGTAAAAGGAGGGGACAAGGGAAGCTCTGCTGCAACAACCATTTTAATCCACCTCTCCAAAAAACTGAGAATATTTCCAGTCTCCTTCAAAGCATTAAGTCAAATTCTCGCTTTAATTAGAATCACCAACTATTGTAACAATCCTTTTGTGTCGATCCAAACCTGTAGAGACTCATGACTTTGTGTCAGGCAGGGTGGTTCATTGAGAAGAGATTTATCCCAATTGGGTGTTCCTTGTGGAGGGTTTTCCTGCCAACTCTCTACGAATTCTGTTACATCATCTGTCAGTTTTCCTAAAAAAGACACACACACAGTCAGTCACACAGTGACTTCGAAAAAAACAACTTCATAGGATTTCCTAGGGAAACATCTCAATAATCAAAACATCACATTAAGCAGAGAGCACCAAACCCTTCCTACAACTAAATGAATCAGCTGTTAGTCTGAAGACAATCTGGTCCTTTTAAGAAAAAAAAAAAAACCAACAAAAACTTTTAAAAGTGACTATAGTAGGAAGGCTTTGGAATTGCAAAAAGCTTACTCATGTGATTTAGCAATGAAGGGCTTTAGGGAGCAGGACTGTGCCTGCTGCAGTCCTTGAATGGAAGAAAGGAAAGAAAAGCTGTAATAAACTGTATATACATAGGTCTATGCTATTACTTTATATGAAACTTCCAACAGAGAGTCTAAAACCCAAGAAAGATGAGGCATTCCTGCATCACTGTAAGGGTACAAAATTATTGTATACATTAACCAAGTAAAGGTGTGACTTTTTCACATGAGTAGAAATGTCCATGCTAGCTTTAAACTAGTCAAGAAAGGTATTATCCATCATAGACAAGTGGTGACATTGATTACTACTTAGATTACCCACGAATGCATATCTTGCCGTATCTTTATCACTACTGCTCTCTAAGCTAATTGGATAAAGCTAGTATGCAGTGTATCAACTTGTGCTACAATCACAGCTTTATGTGACTGAGGTATCCTGAGAAAGGTGAGAGAGTAGAGGAAAATCTCTGAAGGCAGTGAGGACAATGAGCTATTGGATCTTGGTATTATTTTAGGCATTTTGATTTAGTGAGCAAACTAAATCAGTGTTATATGCAGTGTTACCATAAATGAAGTGGCAGATCAAATGAGATTTGGCAATCTTCATCAATTTGATTTACTAATTAAAATTATCAATTTATTTCCAATAGCAGTATCTCAGGCTTCCACATGTTCCTACAGAAAACTGCTAAGAGGGTAGTGAACATTTAAAAGTAGATTTTACCTTTCAGGTCCTAGGAAACTGAAGTACAGATACCATTGTAGGTAATGGAGTAAGACAGCTTTTTGTCATGCTTTTTAAAAATCTTCCTCCCCAGAGCCCCATCTATATTGAAATTGGCGCTCTTCACTAACAATATCATCTACCAGAAGTATTTCCATATCGTATCTTCCATTTGAAAAGTTGCCCACCTTATATGCAATTAGCATTACAATTAAAAGCTAAGCAAAGTAACATTTAGTTCACCTGAAAAAAAACCTGTATTAACACAAGAGGAAGTATTTTAAATACTCACCATAACTAGTTTCAAGATCATCCTGCAGGATAGCATTATTGTTTCCACACAGTCCATGTGTTTTGCCCAGGTACTGTGGTGCCATTTTGATGTACACTGCAGACGTACCATCCCAAGCCAGAGTAAAGGCATACTGGTGCCTGACTAGGAAGTATCCAGCTAGCTTCTGGATGTGTAAGTTTCCAACAACATAAGGTAACTGTACTCTGAGAAATGAGACAGAATCAAAGACAACTTTACATGAGAAAGTATCACTATTAAAAATAAATTACTTGCTGATTTAATTACTTCCTTATACATCTGAAAACCCCTGATACAAATATTGAGTAATTCCACTAAAAAAAAGGATGAAATCGCAAAGAGCAAAAAAATCAAAGGATTATTGTCAACGGTTATACTTCTTAATATTATGTACCACTCATTTAGATATCACCTTCCTCAGACACTACTTTGTAGATGGGGAGTAATTATTACAGCTGTGGTCTGGATAGCTTTTTTTTTTTTAAGCTACCAACAAATAAGTGATCTAGTTTACATCTCTTATCAAATTGGTATCATGAGATTAGTTCCAGTGTAAATACAGCATCAGAAACATGAGTGCAATTACCCAAATCCTTTATAGGTGACTTCACTGCTCATCTTTATCTGTTCATCTCCAGGAAAGAATAAACTAACGGACCTTTTGCAGGAGTAAGGAGAAGAATGGCACTCAGGATCATTATTCACCTGCCAAATAAAGTTACTAGCGTCAAAGTCAAGATTTTAATCAATCTCTTCGTAATCCACGTTACACAACTAATACTCCCAATACCACCCTCAGCATGTGAACAAGTAGTTTGGTCCCACTCTTCCCCAAAAAGCTGAGTACAATTAGCACTATTTTTAGAGCAGTCTTTTCACAGCAGCAGCAGGTTTTGAAAGTACACACATCAGTTTCCTTCCAGCTATTTACATTTTGTGGTACAGTAACTGGTAGCCCACATTACATTAGAATTACATCTAGATTACATTCTGGAACCCCATACTATCATCACAAGTTATTTGTAATCTCTAAATATTAATGCATTATTAGCAAGCTCAACAACAACTAAAAGGAACGTAGAAGTGCAGTCCCCTACCTGTATGGAAAAACTCTGTTCATCTAATTCAGTATGTCTCACAAGCGCATATGTGGATTTCCCAGAAAAATAATAATAGAGTCCATCGAAAGTTTCAAAATTATATTGACCCCATGTTCTGCATATATGATCTCTTTCAGCACCTGTATTATACACTAACAAAAGGAGAGTCACTTGAGAAGTACCACTGGTTTTTGGATTCAATCTGTAGTTGAGATGTATGTATGTGGTATGCTATGAAATATCACCACAGAAAAGAGAGGGAAAAACACTAGGGCATGAAGGAACCTTTAGGTAGAGGGTAGTCATTCTTGTAGCTGTGGGAACCTGAGTACAATCCCAGAAACCCAGTTAGTTTTCTCTCTTTACACACCTGTCTGGCATCTTGGTCCAGTTGCATTAAATCGACTGCAGTTGCACACCTCTCTGTAGACACACTCACCTCCATTAAAACATGTAAACAAATCTGAGTGGAAAAAACAAGGCATGTTAAAAATAAATTATGATAATCTTCATTCTTAAGACCCCGTTCTGTCACCAAATGTAACTCCACAAATGACAGGATATGCTGGCTTAGCATTTAAATGTCCAGGAGAATCCCACAGGCCTCCACAAACATACTGCAAAAGCTTCACCTCAAGAAATACAACCAGATGAAGTAAATATATTGCATTTAGAGAAGCCAGATCAAAATATCTGTGATATCTTTTAGTCTGGCATGTTTTTAGTCCCCTAAGCAATGAATAGAGGAAGTGAACAAGTATTACACAACAAAGCAGCATAGTGCCTATATCCTTATATAAGACTGCTACAGATAACACTGTATGGGTAAGCTCTACCATGATGAGAGCATACTTCCCTAGAAATACAAATGTTGATATCCAAGATGTAAATCTTTCAGCTGCTCGCCCTCCTTCCATCTTACAACTGCTAAGTATACCAACCACAAACACTTTCCATAAAGACACAGAACACTGCTCTTGTTTCTAATTTTATTAGAGACAAACTTTTAAGAAAGGAAAAATTTAATGCTTAAGTATAGTGAGCCTACTATAGAGGAAGCAAGCTCTCTAACTTGCAATGACAGGTTTGGGGGAAGGAGATGCTGGGGTTTTTTACTCTTTATTTTGCCTGAGAAGATCCCCATCAAAATCTGACAAAACAAGTTTTCACAGTCTAAGGATAGATGTCCATAAGCAGAAACAAAGCTTCTTGCTAATAAATTTAGACTTTGTGATTAAATGCTTTTCTAACAATTGTGAAATATTCACTTATTTTGCTAATATTTGATCTTTCAAAGTTTAAGTCTCTTTAGGAAAGCATTTGAATTTTAATAATTGAGTATTATGCAATCATAGTAATTTTTGTGTTTGGAGAACAGAAACTAAGATTGTATTTGTTGCAGACAAGCAGACAAGTTGCTCAGAAGAAACTATTTCAGGAAGAGACAAACTGAAGACTCAGCCTTCTTGTTTTCTTTATCTTTATAAACACATCATTCTTGAAAAATAATCTTATATATGAAGTTTTTAAGTGCTGTCCTGAAAACCAGAATTCCAAGAGAAAGATCTTTTCTCCCATTTCAGTAAAACCCTTATTTATGAAATATCTAATCATGACTAGTATACACAGAAGTCCTAACATACCTAGATTACCTTTAGGCTTTTGAGAAAGCTTTGCTAAAGAGGGTTTGAAGCTTTGCTGATGCAGGCAAAATAAAGTAAGTTCCACTTCTGACAATCCAAATAAACTCTACAACTGATTTAGTCTTGATAGAATTAGACTTCAGAGGAAAGCCTTCTAGGATATGGACCACAGTTTTATGATTTCATGGGTCACACCATCTTTAGGTTTTGTTCTCACTATTGGCATTTGCTAAACATACATGAAAAGCGCCAACATCAAAAGTAGATTCTAAACTACTTTACAGAATGGTTGAAATGTTATTTTATAAACTGATTGCAAGGAAACAAATGCTTTCTAAGAAGTCAAGAATTGATCATTGACATCCTACTGCCATTAAATGGATGCTGAATTCTTGATTCCAGCAACAGCAACAGAAAAATAAATCAATTTCAAAGGGTGTTTTCTCCTACCTAGTTTTTCTCCCCTCTGCTAGAAGATCATTTTATTGATGTTTTACCAATACCAATTTCCTACCAACATCTTTTACACATATTTAGTTTGTTTTGCCAGCAGAGGACATCAATAGAAGCATCATTACAGAAGCCAGTGAACCATACCCTCTTACCAAGGGCTTTAAACACACTAAAATAATCCAAAAGCAAGCTGCACGTGGAGGGTATCCTGTGAGTGTGTCCCAGCCAAAAGCAACTAAACCTCTGTTAACAATCAGAAACAGCATTTTTAACAAGATGCTACAAACACTCTCCAGCTTCCTTTTAAGACCCTACTTTAGCTTGAGCAACACTTCACAAAGCCTCTTAAAAACCTCACCTGGTTTGCAAGTGTATCTACCACACACAAATTGCTTTCAGATGTACACACCAAGTAAGTGTGCAACCAACAGTTAATTCACACACAAATCCTTGTCAGAATTCATGGATTGAATGCTGTTAAGACTTTGCCTCTTGTGAGGCTACCTCAAACATCATCACCAGCTGTTTTACCAAAGTGTGGTTAATGTAGAAGTTTAATGAGGAAAAAGGTCATATTTAAAGTTCCTTCTGCTTTGTGAGATCCTAGAAACTTAGAAAAAGAGGCTCTGTGCTCACAACTGGCTATAATGCTAGAATGAGGAAGACTTCAAGAAACTTATGGTGTACCGTAATTAAAAAAAAAAAAGAGCTTACATGTTCATTTATTTTAGGCCATGTGATTCTACAAAATATTATCTTCAGTTACAAGTTTACAGAACCCTTGCTTACTGAGTTCTGCCAAAATTTGTCAGTACAGTTTACTGGTGTTTATATGGCCATTTCCATTTGCAAAAACATTACAAATACTAATTACTTATATGAAGACTTTTAAAATATCCAAAAGATTAATTTTGATTCCTTTGTTTTCAACACACACCACCCCCTAAAAAAAAAAAAAAGAAAAAAAAGAGGCCATGCTGAAAAGAACAAGGCAGGTAGACAAAGTAAGAGAGAACACTCCTTTGCCTAGCTAGCCCAAATATCTAGCTCCTTTCCCTGCCTGGCCAGCATGAGTTCAATTTAAAATCTAATGCAAGCACCATGTAGAAAGGTCCCTACTTATTCTGACTGAGCCATCTCATTTACATACTCACAGTGACCAATCTTGTCACTAATGCAAAAGCCTTATTCCCTCTTGTCAAGAGAGGCAGACATTGATCTCTTTCATCTTGAGTGGTGCAAGACCTGTGTAATCAGAGCTCAGGTCTCTGTTCTTTGCTTCTCTAAGATTATGCCCGATTGCCTGTCCAGTTACAAGAATCTGCAATTAGACTGCAAGTCATGTTCCTCTTAGCTGTAGAGGAAGTTAGTCCCATTTTGATGTTTCAGGATGAACGATTCCCCTTTAAGCACAGCTCAGGTAACCTGCTTCAAGCCACATTTACTCAGATTGTGCACGCAGTCAGCTCATCTGGGGACCCTTGCTCTCATTGGGAAGGATCTCCCTTGCTCCCTTTTAGAGAGAAAGGGAGTTAGTCAAATCTGAATTGGAAGTCAAATGACTCAATGAGGATTTTCCTCTTTATGAAGTTCTCTTCTGTCTGTGCATGTATGATTCTAAGAAAACATGTGTGGTGGGTTGACCCTGACTGGACACCAGGTGCCCACCAAAGCCACTCTATCACTCCCCTCCTCAGCTGGACAGGGGAGAGAAAGGGTAATGAAAGGCTCATGGGTCAAGATAAGGACAGGGAGAGATCATTTACCAATTACTGTCACAGGCAAAACAGACTCGACTTGGGAAATTAGTTTAATTTATTGCCAATCAAATCAGAGTAGGGTAATCAGAAATAAAAACTAAAATCTTAAGACACCTTCCCCTCACCCTTCCCTTCTTCCCAGGCTCAACTTCACTCCCAATTTTCTCTACCTCCTCTGTGCCAGCGGCACAGGGGGACAGGGAATGGGGGTTGCGGTCAGTTCATCACACATTGTCTCTGCCACTCCTTCCTCTTCAGGGGGAGGACTCCTCACCCTCTTCCCCTGCTGCAGCATGGGGTCCCTCCCACGGGAGGCAGTCCTCTACTAACTTCTCCAACATGAGCCCTTCCCACTGAAGACAGTTCTTCACGAACTGCTGCAGCGTGGGTCTCTTCCATGGGGTGCAGTCCTTCAGGAACAGACTGCTCCAGCATGGGTCCCCCGTGGGGTCATAAGTCCTGCCAGCAAACCTGCTCCAGCATGGGCTCCTGTCACCATGGGGTCACAGGTCCTGTCAGGAGCCCGCTCCAGCACAGGCTTCCCATGGGTCACAGCCTCCTTCGGGCATCCACCTGCTCCAGCATGAGGTCCTCCACAGACTGCAGGTGGATATCTCTTCCACCGTTAACCTCCATGGGCTGCAGGGGGACAGCCTGCCTCACCATGGTCTTCACCACAGGCTGCAGGGGAATCTCTGCTCTGCCAGCTGGAGCACCTCCTCCCCCTCCTTCTTCACTGACCTTGGTGCTTGCATAGTTATTTTCTCTCACATATTCTCACTCCTCTCTCCAGCTGCAGTTGCTGTTGCACAGCAACTTTTTCCCCTTCTTAAATATGTTACCACAGAGGTGCTACTGTTGTCACTGATGGGCTTGGCCTTGGCCAGCAGCAGGTCTATCTTGGAGCCAGCTGGCCTTGACTCTATCAGACATAGGGGAAGCTTCTAGCAGCTTCTCACAGAAGACACCCCTGTAGCCCCACCACCACCAAAACCTTGCCATGCAAACCCAATACAACATGATAAATATAGCTCTTTTATTTGCTTATATCCCCTTTTACCTCACTGCAGTATCTTCCCTTACAGTTAGAGCTCTGTGTGCAAAGATTAGTTATCCTTAACCAGGTAATGAGAGGAAGTGTTGATTCAGATCACATTTAGTGATCTTACTACTGCAAACAATGTGGCCTCCTTTAATCATCCAATTCTGCTCAATTAACACAGAAATAATTCCTCAGGTATCCAGAATAAACATCCTATAACAAAGGGTTCACTCTGATCTTTGTCATTAAAGGAATATAAGCTCCCTAAATAAGCTAACCCATATGATCATATCACAAGTTTAGGTCTCAGCCAGGGACATGAGAAACATTGTAACACCTGCAGAAAGGGAATAAACATCAAGACTAAGAAAAGGTTAAAATTAGGAAAGGTTATGGAAGAATATTGTATCCTTCGTTTACCTGAAAGTGACCTCTATTAAAAAGTCCTTAGCTCCTCTTTTTCCTTTGACATTATGCCAGTTGAGTGCATTGGGTTGGAATCTGAAATTGAAAACTGGTGAGACTTTTCTAGCACAAAGTGGTAGGCCTAAGTAACATGATCCGACTCGCATAAGTAAAAATGTGATTTCTAACCAGTGATCCCATTACAACCTGCAAGTCACACTGATAATATGACCATTGTTGCTATGAAACAACTTGTCTCAAATTCCTTCTTTATTGAACCAGGTGAAGACTTGGGATCATCTTATAACACAGGTCTGAATTCTTCTCTCCTCCTCTCACTGCTTAAATACTCTAACCATCTGGTAATTACTGAATAGGCTGCAACCCCACTCAATATGTGGATAGGGTTATTTTAGTCCCTTGGGCACCTGAACCTCCATTTAGTTCAGCCCCCATCTTAATTCTTCAGCATCAGGCAGCAACAGCCTTCAGGCCAGAGCTGGCACCCTATAAGCAGTAGCAGAACCTCAAGCCCATTTATCACAGCCTTTGAAAAAGTGAGACTGTAATCTAGCCTGTTTGCATTTCATTGCAAGTGTTTCTGAAGATAATCGTCCAAGCTTCACAGAGGCTATTACTGCTGTTGCTCTCTGAAAAGAGATGCTTTAATACCATCATGTAGACCTGAGAGGAAGTTCCAAAATCCACTTTGAAATACAGTAGTCACACCCAACTCTGATTGGCCTTTCAAATGTTCTTCACCTGGGCTCCAAGCACAAGTTCTGCCGATTTCATATGATAACTGTTCAAAGGCATCTTGCATCTTCATCAAAATAAGCATTTATTTTGAAATATTATAGATGCAATACATTTTGTGGGTTTGTATCTATGATATTGTGCCCACATAGTTTATTATGCTTTCTTACTTACTATTACTACGTCTCTAATGAGTACTTAAGATCTCTTGAACTTATTTCAGTTGCAAATCAACTATATGTCCAGGTTTGCTCACCCATGATTTGTTCTTCTGATCTTCTAACATGTTTATTACGAATAAAATTAGTATAGCTGAAAGTAATTATATAATGTGAAGCCCTTCAGCATGAAGTGAGATACATTCACTAAAGAACAGCTCTACTCTTGGAGAGGTAGAGCACAAAGGTAACTGCAGAGAAAGCAAGTATCTGTGTCCCATACAAAAGTTAAGATACTAAATCAAAGAGGCATCTATATTAAAGTTTTTTCACAAAGTAAAAGCAAGCCAACACATTCAAGAACATGTCTGACTACCCAAATTACCCTGCACATCAACTTCGAAATACTTGATTTTTGTTTTAACCATCACATCAATCCAGTTGTTCCTACTGAATTTTGACCTCATTGTAATACACCATTATAATGAATACACTATTAATTCTTGAAGATTCGCGACTGATGTGGACCTTCCTATGCGTATTTTTCTGTAAAACATTAAGCACTTCCTAGTGTTGGAATTTTGTATTTCATTACTGTTTTATAAGAGATGGCATGAAAAATTCGCTTAATGCAAATCACTGAAGATAAGTTTCCTTTCAGGATATTCATTATTAGATTCACTTGGACAGAAAAGTTGAAGCATGGAAGATTAATTTAGAGATCTGAAAGTGATCAAGTTTTACTTAAACTAGGTAGGTACAAGGTCCAGCCTGGTCCCTCAGTTCTTATGATTCTTCCTATTTACCAACTTTGGCCCAAACAGTTTCTGAGCTCCAGAGAGTCATCTGCAGAAATAGACAAAGACTTTATAGTTTTCAGAATTCTTTAAAAGCTTTATGTAAGTGTAGAAGAGAGGTCTGCCTGAAGGTTATCAAACTACTAAAAAGATCAATTACTTTAAAAAAAATCAGCAAATTTTATTCTGAAATGGAAAAAAGTGAAAAATCAAAACAGTTTGGAATAAGAATTTGCAAGAAACATCAACTAGGACCTATAGCCATGCATAAAAGAGTAGAAGGTATGCTTAAAATTGAGTACGTAAACTTTGGCTGTCAACATTCTTGACATTTTGTATTTTGTAACTCTGCATAATTTCCATTGCACACTTTCTCTGGAAAGCTTTCAGGTGTCCTTTTGACTATGGGAGAACTAATACAAGTATTTCTTGCATTATCTTTTATCCTTCAACTTCAAAGTCTTTGAAAGCATCTGCCTGTAATGGCACAAGTTTTTTGTGGCACACAAGCTTCAACAGGATGCAATGTAGTCCTGAAATGAGGAAAAAGATCTCATTACACTAGGATGTAAAATTTTCTTTTTTGAGATTCTGAGGTGAATGAGTAGGATGCAATTTTAATCCTTCAATACTAAGAGCCTTCCATTTAGCTGCAGATTTTCTGCTCTGGTGCATCTCTTGAAATCAGCAAACATATTGTAAGGGACAAGTATCTTCTATAGCAACAGTGACTTTAAACATTAAAGACTCATGCCTGCTACAGCATTTCAATACAAGAAAGTTTGAAGTGTTTAACCTGTTAGGAATTTTCAGCAGTAGTTTGAAACTTACTTCCAGAAAGAATTTGTTTTGCCTGTCCCAGGTTCTTAATATGCTTTAGCTCTGGATTTTTTTGTTTGGTTCTTTCGTTTGGTTTTTGTTTGGGTTGTTTTGGTTTTTTCAACTTCGCATGAAAAACAGATTTGTGTGGAAGGAAGTTACAAGTTTAACAGCTACGTAAACTACACATTAACTGCTGTCAGTTATTCTGATAAACATTTCAAAACTCAAATCCCATATTCCCTGGGTACAAGAAACTAACACAAGAATTTTATCTCTTGGCATTTACTTGTACTGTACCAACTTTTTTGTTCCATTGACATATAAGACATTACATTGCTTTCTAAACTGCTTTCAGTTGACTAATACAACTCAAAGGTAAAAAGATCTATTGCACAATAAATCACATACCCATCATACAAAAATTCCACATAAAACATGTTGGTTTATCTATATATACAGAGTTATAGGAAGCAAGAAAAAAGTGTTATTGCAACAAGAATTTACTGTAATAGGATGAAATAAGTCCATTATAATCACAGTTTTCTAAGTATGTCGTAGAATAATTTTCATAGACACATCACTAAACTGGAGAAAGAAGATAGCCTACCTTGCTGGTTTAAAAAAAAAAAAAAAAGCTTTACTATTTCATATATCCCCAGATTGGTGCAAATCCTAGTCCATGGGCAGAGCTATAGCAGCTTGCATCTCTCTTCAAATAGGAACGGCTAAAACAAAACTATTGTTCTAAGCATTTAGAGCGTGTTACCGAAACTCTTGCACAAAGCATATCAAGTTGTTCTTTTGGTTTGTTTTTAATGTCTTTCACACACAGACAACAATGGATTCCATTTCCCACATAGAGTTTATTGGGCTTTAAAAAGGAAACTTCCAAGTCTAGGTATTCAACTGTTTAAAGAGTTTAATAATCCTGATTTTATTTGCCTTCAAGTATGGGCAATCATCAATAATTTTCAAAGCATGTCTCCAACAACATTGTCTTGCCAAAGTAAGCACACCAGAAATGGAAAATCCTTTTGAATATTTTTGTCCCATAGAAATATGAGTTAGAAGGAAACCAGGAAGTTTATCCTATTACATCTGCAGAGGGCAATGAAACCTAATTATTGCCATCATAACTACATCCTCCTTTAAAAGCTTAGACATGTGATGAGTTAGCATGAGATACTTGCTACCTATTTCATTCTCCCTCCTTCTAGATTTGTTCTTCCCTTTCTTAAATATTAGGCCTATTTAAGAAGCAATAAACTTGCACATAAACCCTTGTCAAGAGTTCTGTTAAAGTAGCACAATGCATCTTAAAAGTGTTTTTTTCTAGCCGGTTGCTTTGAAGCAGAACATGAAATCCACTAGTCCCATTAAAGGAATTTTCAATTGGCAAAAAATAAACCCAGGGAACCAAACAATTATTATGGCAACAAATTTCTTAGCACGATTTGCACATCTTCTCTTTGGAAGCTGCTTTATTTGGTTTTAAAAAAAAAAAAAAAAAAAAAAGACTGGAGCTAAGAAGAGAACTACTTCTTGGTCAATAAGCTGGTGCAACCCTCAAAAGCAGAGGGAGTTTTACTGGTATAGACTGCTATATTTGTAGAGCAATTTTATCATACACAATATATATATGATGTTTTTCATATACTGGAGAGGTTCATAGATAATAGTTTTTATTTGAGTAGTATTAGGCTTCTCTAAATCCTTCTATTATTCCTCCACATTCAGATACTGTTTTCAGAAGCTTTTGAGAAGTGTGTATGTATTAAAGAAATTAAAAGCTTTTGGAGATGACACAACCCTAATCACAATTAATAAGAGTCCAGTCCACACATCAGTCTTGCATTTTGTGCTATAAAGCTGGGAGATGCAAACCCAGACTATTCACTACTAGGTAGGTCCCACATCCAATGCAATCAATCAGGCTGACTGAAGAGAAACTAGAGGTTTCGCATCACTAACTAAAATTACGCTGAATTACTTTGCCTCGCGTTTCTCCTTTGTACAAGACAAGCATGACACAGCCTCCACAGAAGAGCTAACACAGAGGATCTTTACCCTTGAGCAAAGAGATTTAAGCCTGTCCACTGCTGAAAATAAGATGAACCAAAAAAGCCAAGATGTAAATTCCTCAAGCAAATGCCCACCACTGCAAGCTGGTGGCTAAGAGTACCTCATCCTACTAACCCATAGATTACACACACAAAAAACATCCATAGATTACCTCAGCAAAAAAGTAACACACAAAAACCTCCAAACACAGAAGAGATACAGGACAGGTAATTTAATGGCATCTAGGCAGCAATCCACATCTTTAGGTATATCACTAGAAGAGCAGATTGCCTTGCTGAAAGCTCTTTGTTAGAAAAACTGCAGTTAGAGAGAGTCTTTCAAATGATCAAACCAGAACCAGGTGTAAACTTAAAGCTAGGTCAAACCCCATAGTAAGTTGTCATACACCTGTAGTCCTTTGAGACCAATCAAGGTAGAGCCTCCTTACCCTGGAGACCTGTATTAGCTATTTTAGTTTTTTCTTCATAAAAATAATTAAATTATGCAGAATATAATGGACAATTGAAGTTATTTCATGTAAAAACATAAATAACTTACTAGATGGTCCACATTTCAAACTGTGAAGTCTCCTGTTCCGAGATAAGGATATTGTAGTAGATGAAGCATTATAAACTGCCATCCCAGACTCCTTTCAGAAAGAACAAAGAAATCAGCAGCTACAACCAAGACACTTTAAAAATCTCTTCAAGGTCTACCAGTAAATTTACCATTTTAGTAAGCTCACTACTTCATATTGGCTTACTAAAAAGTTATCAAAACACACCATTGTAAAGTAAAAGGCATAGTCATTCTACTCAAGACTCCAGTAAACGAGCATCAAAGTACATCATGCCTGAAGACAGCAGGCAGATTTTAAGCCAGTTAAGCCAAAATGCCTAAAACTGCATATCCAAACACTGTCCTCTGCACCCTTCTCCATACTTCTTTTGCTCTGAATTACAGCCTCTATACCATCATGTGTATTTAACATAATTCTCAGTATAAATATTCTGTTTTGGAAATTCTTATCACTCAGTAACAGTTACTTACAATCATTTTAAAGTACATGCATGCATAAATCACTAAACAACATCATAATAAATAAAATGTCTTACAAGGTCCTAAATTCACACTATTTTCCAAGAACCTGATCCAAAACCCAGCAAAATCAACAGGTTTGTTTTGTGGTGATTTTTTAGTTTGTTTTTAAAAACATTCATAAACACCCAGGTTAGTTTTCAAAACATTTCCCACAATCTTCTCCTTAATCTTTTCCTGTTGTTCTGATATTTAAAAATACATGATGACAGACTAAAGCTTTTATTCTCGTTTCCTTTCTCATAAGCACTTCTGCTCTCAGCAGTCAGCAGCAAGGTATCTTGAGTTTTCTTGTATTAATTCTCAATATTGTGGTGAATGAAGCTTTCTTTTTCTCCAATAAATTGCCCTTTGGAATCCCAGTGTTTCTAGTCTATTAGACTTTGTAATCATTTTTATAAATTGCTATGCCATCATAATGTTGACTCCCCCCCATTCTTGCCATATTCATGTATTAATCCAACTTTCACTTCATTCTTCCATCTATCAGTGGTGCCAATCACAATCCTTGCACTCTCTTTCCAAACTCAAATTATTTACACAGTGGCACCTGTATCACTTCTGAACAGGAAACATATTGAGTCTCACCAGAGTACCACGACAAGAACTCAAATCAATACTTTGGGGGAACAAGAAAAAAAAAAAAGAAAAAAGAAAAAGAACCCACAGGTTAGTTGTTAACGGCTTAAAAGTCAGTCATGGTCACTAGTCATCCTACAGCTTCTAGGTAAACTGGAGGGACAACATCCTTTCACACCATTTTACCCAAGGATGGTGCATAGTTTAGGTATGATGTGTCAACATGAGAGTTCCTTCCCATCTGCTTGCAAGTGCAAAGTTTTAGCACTTCACTTAAAATTTATGACCTTGTCTACCCCATTTACAGGGAAGTAGGTACAAACCCAGTTATTTATACAAAGAGGTACTGTAGACTAGATTTTGGAAATTGATCTTTAAGATGCAGCTTTGAATGCTCAGGTTCAAGGAAACTTGCAAACAAAGACAACCCATATTAAAGGGAGCATTTTAATGACAGAAAGAAATAGGACAGTACCTGAGCATGTATAACTTGTTTAATATTCCCCACAATGTTTGAGAGGAAACAATATCCAAGACAATTTATGTATTGCTCAGAAAATAATTTCCACATCAGCTCTCATAGAAAATA
Organism: Gymnogyps californianus; assembly: GCF_018139145.2. NCBI lineage: Eukaryota > Metazoa > Chordata > Aves > Accipitriformes > Cathartidae > Gymnogyps > Gymnogyps californianus. Next base: position 15,945,906 of record NC_059475.1, on the reverse strand, counting down.
TGCTTTAAGGAAATAATATTAACTTGTGGTTATAGTGTGCACAAAATGACCAGTCCTGTAAAATGTACTATCATGCAGAAGGGAAAGCAGTATCAGCACTGATCTATAAAGGTGCCTTAAAGAGTTCTTCAAAACTTAAATACTTACTACATCTTTAAAAAAAAAAAAGCCAGCAATACATCAAATCACAAAAGCCAATTCAGCCTGTAAGATCTACTTGAGAAAACAGAAGAGCAGACCTGCTTAGCCAAGTTACAGAAATCCATTGACATTTGTCATGATGTGGTTATGTTACCATGCTCATGACAGGTAGAAGTATACCTCCTAATTAGTAAGCCTGCGTTAAAACCATGTTGCTCACCTTCTCTATAACCTCCTATCTTTGTTCTAGAACTGCCTACATCTAGGGTGAGTAATATTTTTCTCAATTTAACATTAACTTTTTGATCCTCAGAAGCCAATAACTTATGGTAGTAAGTTTTTCCTTATTAAAAAAGAAGTAAATTATTAAATTTACCTAGTTTACTTAATACAGTAACACAAATGTTACAGCTGTTTCATATTATTTCTTCACCTCATGAAGAACAGCAGCTATATCCTCTAAAATGTTCATATTTCAGTGACACATTAATAACAGAATAGTTTTCATTACGGAAAATTCAGTGACAAATACAGTATCTGTTAATAAACAGCATTAGCTACAATGTATGATGTCTACAGTGATACAAATAACTTAGCAAAATATTTGCAAAATAACATTATAAACAACACCAGCTATGTCTACATAATTTTACCTAAGGACTTGGTGAGATTTATTGCATTTAATTTCTATGCCCTAGAGCTTTATAATTCAAATTTCTCAGTCTTGTACACAATTCTGCGAAGTATTTTTAAAATAGCAGGTGTTTTCTGTGTTCTAAATGTCTATTTAGACATTTGACTGAAAACTCATCTCAGAAGCTGTGTCATTAACACGTCTTCATGGACATAAAATTCTGCAGAGGGCTTAACCACCATTGCTTAGTGTTGCTTTACCTCTTCCTCTTGAAGAAGCTTATTAAAAGCAAGAGCATGTAAAAACGCATTATTGTTAGTTTTAGACAGTTCAAATGGCTAGAACAGCTACTCTTTGGGTTCTTACCTTTTTAAAACTAATATCGAATTTTTTTTCTTTCTCCTAAACATATTTCTTACTGAAGATTTCTGCTCAGTAGGCTAGCACAGAAGGAAACAAAGTCTATTACTGTATCTTGAATTCTTGGGGCAGGGGAACCTCAATCCACAAGCATTTGCTCTTATTGGTGGTTGATTTTGTTACCTGTTTGCAGTTACATGGCACTTCTTTCTCTCCACTGAGATTTTCCCAGAAAGAGCAGGAAGAAAGTAGAAAGGCAACTCCTCTGCAGAGCCACAAAGCAAACTTTCCTTTTCCCACCCTCAAACAAGGGAGTGGGAACCACGCACCCTAATTACATTTCAGCAACACACCACAAATGATATAGTCAGGTTGCCAAGATAAACAACATCCAAAAACCAGTACTGAGTTGTAGCGATCTGATACTGCCAGCTCATTTACTTTTACTGAGAAGTGAAAAGGCTCCCACAAAGCAATTATTGCTGGATGAGCCAGACCAGACCTCAGCTTTCCTTGGAGCAAGGATGCTTCATACGACATAAAACTATTTCTGAACGAGCTGAAACTCTAGCTACTGTCTTCCCTCACTGCTTAAATCCTTTAAACCCCAAGTTTCCTTTTGTTCATGACTGACTCTCCTTACGGCCGGGATAAAATACACATTCAACGCTGTTTGAAGGACAAGTCCTGAAGAATCACAAAGGGTAGAACAGCCATCAGAAATACTGACGGTATCATAGTAGTGTACAGATATATTCAGGTAAGATAGGAGAAACACATTAGTCTGATGACAACCAGAACACCCGTCTCAGACCGGCGCCGCCAGCCACCCCTCAGAGGGGTCTCGCCAGGCGGCGGCGCAGCGCGGGAAAGCCAGGCGCCATCTTAGGCCACGAGCGACGACACCGCGTTGCTTCATCAGCCCTGGTCGCACTGCGGTTCGAGGCAACCGACCGCGGGAAGGGGCTGCTCTCCTCGCGGGGGGCTCCTCAGAGAAAAGCCGTACGTGCCGGCGGCCTCGTCTCCCGAGGAGGCGCCGGAGCGCCCGGCCCCGCCGTGCCCGCCCGCCCGCCGCCCCTCACAGCTCCCGGCCCGCGCCCCCCTACCTGCGTCGCCGCGGCGAGGCCACCCCCTCTCCGAGGTCCCGCGGCGCTGCTTCGGCTGAGGGCAGGAGAACAAGGCAGGGTTTGCTCCGCCCGGACAGCCCACCCCACCCGGCCCGCCTCAGGGCTGCCACCCGCCGGGCCGCACACCGCGGCAACGAGGAAGGACCCCCGCTGTGCCCGGGCTGGCTCTTACCTGGGGAGCGGCAGGTCCCCGCCGGCAGGGAGCTGCGCCTGGGCGCCCCACGGAGACAGGGCTGTAAGGCAAAGGCAGCAGGTTAGTGATGACCGGGACTGCCCTGCCCTCCCGTCCCCGCGCCCTGCCCGGCGGGAGGCTCACCCGGTGGCAGCCAGGCGCACAGCAGCGCCCCGAGGAGAAGTCGGGCCTCCATGCAGTCTGGCGGGTAGCAGCGACTGCCCGCGGATCCCCGAACCTAAGCGCTAGCTGCTACACCTGCCCCGAGCTCATCCCACCCATCCCGGGCGGGGCGGCCGAGGGGTTTATCAGCCGCCCGCCTGCCCTCCGCCCCCGGCCCTTCCCCGAGCACCCACCCCGGACGCCGCCCCTCGCTCTGCAACTGGGCTCCCGGCCCAGGTCGGCCACTGCCCCCACAGCCGAGCGGCTCCGGCCCCGCTAACACTTCTCCCTGACTGCCAGTGCCGGCCGCTGACCTCGCCGGCTCCTCACGTGTATTTCCACTTTTCCGCCTTTCTGGGATTTAGGAAGCGATTAGCATCACGGCTTCTCAGCAGGAGCTGAAACCTCCGCGGTGGGCTGCGGTGTAAGGCTGCGCCTTGCCTCTTACGCGAACAAACCCGGGGCTTTGCCTTTGCTCCTGGGAATGTCGCACGAATGAAAACTGCCAGCTTGCGGAGAGCTGCCTGCTTGTGCTGAGAAGCAGCAAACGTTGTTGGTGCTTAACATGGAGCGTTGGCCCCGACCCACTGAAAAAGGTGTCAGAACTTGAGTAATGAAAGGCACGAGTAAGACGTGAACTGAATGCAGCAGGCAGCTAATGTGTATGGATTATTTCCATAGCTTCTGATAACTTTTTTTTACTATAAATTCACACTCTCGAATTTGGAGCTCTCTGTGGACCCATTTCCAGGTTTATTCTTTTTTTTTTCTTGTGATTAAATTTTCTGTCTGTTTTACCTTCCTTCCATTATTTTTCTTCCCTTTTCTCTTCCCTCTTCCTATCACTGTTACCTTTTTTCTGTTCTTTTCCCTTTCCCATCTGCTGCTGCCTCTATCCCCATCATTCTTCAGGTTTGCATATCTCATAACAGAAGTTTTGGAAGCTGCCCATACCAGGTGAGAAACAGTCTCGGATGAAAAGGGGCCTTTTCTGACTGCTTTGGGAAGTCTGTTAACAGTAAGTCATTAAAAAGATCTCTTTTCTGCCTTTGTAATTTGTCCCTGTGGATTGTGTTTCTTGCTGCAACAAGTGTTTCATTTCAAATGAAATGATGGAAAACTAGTGATGTTTTCACTGAGAATTCTGTTCTCTCCTGTAAATGCTGGAAGCAGAATGTGTATGAGAGAAAAGAAAGTGAGACAGAAAAGATACTCTTTAACTTCAGCACAGCCTTTTCCCAATAACCCCAAACAGATTTTTAGAACTATGTGCTAGTCTCAGCCTGTAGCAGAGCCCATCTACTCTGAATGCACCATGTACTTGGCTTTGGTGCACTTTCTCTGATCCAGATTACATTCATGGAAGTAGAGAAAGTAGACCAAAAGCAACAGGAATCAGTTTACACAACACACGTTTTAATGTGTTTCTTTGCCTACTAAATGGGCAGCCCACTTTATTCATTTTCCCTTAATGCCACAAGTAGCAAACAATAACTGAAACTAGTTTAAAGCTAATTTAGATGCCATTTGATTTCTTGCTATGAAAGATTTCATTATCCAAAACTAATAAACAGCCATAATTGTACCATCTTTCAATATGACATATTTGAAGTAATGGAAACTTCAGAACCATCTCATAAATTTACCATTTATCAAACTTCCAGTTTTGGAGCATGGAATAGCTTTATGGGTTTTTTTGGTTTGTATTTGTGCACAGCAGAGCACAGGAATTCATGTAACAGAGCAGACTAACAGCCCACCAAGTTCGTTATCCTTTCTGTGGTGTGTCCTTTACCTGATGATTTAGAGCAGTTTTCACATCACCAAATGAAGTTAATTCCACAATATTTTACTACATGGAGGAGTTTCTGACTCCGGGAAAAATTATCTATATGATAAAAACAGTTACTTTCTTTCAAATGTACGTAACTTCCAGCTTGTAAAAGATCTATTCCTGTAGTCTTCTAGAAGCGATTGATAGATATCTATGACTGTTACAGTCTATATGTAAATTTAAAGGAAACACATGGTATTTTATGTGTCCCTTAAATTTCATGTATCTCCTTCCTTCTCTTTCCAAAAATAAGACAATTTTGTTTTGCATATGCAGGGAAGAAATTCTAGAGCTGTGTGTCTAATGCTTGCATAGAATAGCTTGTCAATATTGTGTGGTACTGGAACTTGGGTAGAAGACAAATGATTTGTGTACTAGTAGTTGCACTTCTAAGAGAAAATTGTTTTCTGGAAACAGTTTTTGTATTTGTTTGTACACAAGCTTAAAATGCATTCCTCTCTTATTCCTGACACCTGATATGAGAAATGGCTAGTGTACATGCTATTGAAATGTTCCAATACGGCAAAGCCATCTTCTGAAAGGGGTAAGAGCAATTTCTAAAGGCGCTGGTATAGCTCACAAAGGTTATCACACAGAAATAATAAAAAAGATTCCAGTTTGTATTTGGGAGTATGGCATTTTTTTTATCATGCCTTTATATGTATTCATACAAGTTTCCACTCTGTTGGAAGGAGGAGCAGGTAAGCTACCTGTGCTTACGTAAACTCCATTCTCTCTGGAGTTATATGGGTAAAGCTGATTCTGGAGGGAGACTAAGGGACATAGGTTAGCAGGTCTCCTCCACTTGCTTCCAACCTTGATTGCAGAAGTCTTTATTATTGTATACTACATCAGGGAAAGTGGGAGAAGAACCAGCCCAAGACAAAATTACCTAAAAGAGATTAGTCTGAAATAGGCTCCTTTTCAGGTGCTCTGAGCTTGATTCTTATGCAGTTACTCACAGTAGGCATGTCAGAGACTACATTTGTAAGCAACAATAGTCTGTTAGTGGGAAAGGCTGGTGGAAATCAGACTTAGACAGTGGTAGATCAGATCCGCCCTGCTCACCTAAAAATAAAAAATGAGATTATTTGCAGTAGAGCAATTTATTGAAGCAAATTATTCTTTTTTTTTCCCCTCCAGGTGTTAGCATGCTTAAATTTCACATCTTTGTGCTTTTCTTAACTAGTAGGGCTAGTGACATACATACCTACAAATACAAAAGAGAAGTTTGGGTGTGAGCTCTGTGCTGTATGAGAAGCACCAGTTGTAAAAATCAGCTCGGGGAAAAGGCCAGGTAACACACGGCGGGGGGGGGGGCGCTTTTCTTTTACTTTTTCTTTCTCTTTTGGTTTGGCCTTAAACAACCAAAGCCTGGGGTCGCAGGGAGGTTATGGCTGCCCGGCGGTTCGTACCGCTAATGCAGCGAGGTAGGGGAGCGGCGGCGGAGGACGGGGATGCTGTAGGCGGCGGCGGGCGCGAGCGACGGGCGCGCCTCCCACCGCCCCGGGGCGCGGCCTCGCCGGCGCAGCCGCTCCGCGCACCGCCCGCACCCGCGCAGCGCCCGCACCCCGCGCACCATGGAGCGCCGGGTCGCCCGTGAGTTCCGGCACAAGGTAAGAGAGCGCGGCCACGGGGCCCACGGACACCCGGGGTCGCTTCAGTGGGAGAGCACAGGCTGTGGGCAGAGCTGTTGCCCCGCGGCCTGGAGGGAGGCGAAGCGCCGGGCTGGGGCACCGCTCCTGGCACCGGGAGGGCCTGGGGCGTGCTGCCGCCGCTGCCCGCGGCTGAACGCTGCCTGTAAGCCAGCTTCCCCGTGAGCGACGGGGAAAGGGAGAAGCTCAGCGAACTTTGCGCTGCCGTGCCAACGGCGTGGAAAAGCGGGTGGCAGCCTCCTGTGAGAGGGTGATTGTAAAACTTAAAACCCTTAAAAAGGGAGGCAGAGAAGAAGAAGAACATTCCCCTATGCGTGGGCTTTTTCAGGGCTTGATACAATTTATTTTATTTTAATGTCACGTAAAAAATGTTGCACCCAGCCCAGTTCAGGGAAGGCAAAAATGCAGGTGCTGAAGTCCAGGCCCAGGCAGTTCACATTCGCAGTCCTGCGCGCTGCCAGCCGGTGCTCAGAGGACTTCAGTTCCACCTTAACATTCACGAGTGCAATTGTGCATGTGCACTCATGTGCAAATGCACTTGATACATGGAGCGACTCAGTCTGCCTGGCACGTCATTTTGTCATTTACCCAGTTAAGTAAGTGCTCAGCGCAGTTCAAAATTGTATGAGCAACGTAAGCTCAAAAAGCTCTATTTAAGGAAAGGAGGGGAAGAAATGATTTACACATCTAAGAGATGTTTTTCCATAGCCATTTAAGACTCTCAGACTAAAGTTTTCAGTACTGTTTTGTGGCGCTTTTTTTTGTGGGGGAGGCTGGTTGGGTTTTTTTGGTCAGCTAGGGAATGGATTTTCTTTGAAGTAGTGTAATGTTGTGTTTTATAGAAGTATCACCTGGTAATAAAGCCATTAAATAATTGTTATAATGAAGTAGAAGGGCTGCAAAAAAACACCTATATGACAAACTGAAGTTCAAAAACATTAAGGACCTGGATACTCTATAGTGATGACTATAGACATCTAGCAAGTTATTTCTGCCTTGCTACCTATTACTGTGTAACTCAACAGTGGGTTGTGCAACATATCTATACAGACTCTGGTTCCTAGGTGAATGGTTACCATCCTGAACTTTAAACCTTTTCCCTTTCATTGCTGCTATAATTCATAAATCATTCTAGTCCCACCCCTGATAACGTAAGACTTATTGTCAGTGTTCGTTGGTGCGAATAAGTAGGATGCATGTCTGAGTAAAAACTTCATCTGACTAAGAGGATACTGGAACAGGTCTTTAAACTGTTTTGTATCATCCTGCTTCTAGTGGCTTCTATGGCAATTTTAATGTCTTGGATACTTACTTTTTCTGTGTCAAAACAGTGAAAATGCTCAGCCACAGGATCTGAGTTTCCTCAATTATTTTGCCACTTTCATATTATTGTTTCTTAGTAATTTTAATCCATTCTCCCTATCAACCAAGCAGCAATGCAAAACATATAATATATGGAAATACATTGGCCAGTTCTTCCATTTCCCTCCGTAGTTTTTCAAAGACTGTGTAGCTTAAATAGAACTTTGTATTACTCTTTGAAAGCTGACAGATTGGGCTAGTGCTACAGTAGTGCATTACTGTAGTCTGAACATTTTCCACACCAAAAAGTGCTTTTTTCCCCCGCAACTTCTATTCTACTGAATAAACTTATATAGATTTGTTGCCAGATTTTTTCTTTTGTATGTATGTGCAGTTTTTGTGATGATTCCTTATTAATTTCTATGAAAAGCAGTGCAATTTATATAGTGAGAAACAGAGCATAAGCAACTCTTTATTTGTGTTCTAGGATTGTAAATTATACAACTACTATGAAGATACCCTTAAATAATCACAGGAAGGTAGAAGTTGGAAGTGACCTCTGGAGGTCATCTGCTCCAACTCCCCTGCTCAAGCAGGGCCAACCTCCAGTTGCCCAGGACTGTGTCCAGATGGTTTTTTAATGTTCTTGGTTTAAAAGCTGTGAAATCATCTATCCCATACCTCCACAGTTATTTTCTCGAGAAATAGAGAGATACTAAAATACTTCTCTGATCCAAGTTAAATCATGTCACCACTGATTTTTTTTTTTTTTCCTTAACATGCGGGGGCATGATCTTTTAGGCTTTATGAAATTAGAGTCAGGTCTTAGAAGCTGTTGATAACCCTAGGTAAAGTGTATGTCTAAAGTAAGACTCTGTCCCAAGGAGTTAATGAATTAGGAAAATCATAAGAGATGCAGGTGGCTAAAATGAAGTGATGATTGTTGGAATAGAAGGCAACAGGAGAAGAATGACCTAATTAGAGAGATGGCCCGGGAAGATTAACCCAGCTGTAGCATTCTGAATATATAAGAAGTCACTTGGGTGTTTGTTTTTGTCAGAGGGCAAGGAAGTTGCTGGTGCAGGGTGAGAAGTGCAGGAATCAAACAGTAAGACTGAATGTTTTGTGAGAAGAAATGGCAGAACTTAGATATGGCCCTCCAGTTCCTGAGAGGGAGTAGGAGATGTGTCCATCAGCTAGCATATCAGGAGAAAAATGCAATGTTGTTACTGGTTGCTTTCCCAATCAGGAGAAAAGATGATGATGGGTTTGCTCTTTGCTGTGTTGGACTGATGTACTTAAACATTTAACGTTCTTCATGAGACCCTGCTCATACAGTACCTTAGCTAGCACTAGGGATTGAGTTCTGTATACCAGAACCAAAGCTGATTTATATGTTGTATTTTTCCTGATGGGGAAGGGACAAATGGGTGTTGGACTTAGTTTTACCTGTGTTGCCTTGTCTTGAGTCTGTGTACAGTATTGGTGAACCAGTCAGTTTTAACTGCAACCATTTAATTTCCTTTTAAGGCAGACTTTTTCTTCTGTGTTTTGAAATTCACTGTGAATAAATTGGTTTACTCACTAGTATTACTGTCAAGCAATCTTGTTCTACGTGTAGCTTTTTGGCCTTTAGGTGTTTTAAAAGTGTCTTTTTCCGGAGGAGACAAGTAATAGAAAACCACCTATATGTGGAGTCTTGATGGCTTTAGAGAGCCAAAAGGGACAAAGGGAATATGAAGCATGTATTTAGTTTAGAATATAACACAGACCATTGCAAACCTAGAAAGAAAGGGCCTTTCTTTAAGCATGCAAATTGGTTCTCAGACTTCACATCACAGTAATATTAGCCTTTAGGTCAGATGTAAATTGTTTTCCTCAACATTAAGCTTGTCCAAATGTAAAACTAACGTGATGTGACCTCTCACTGCAAGTAAGATCAGTGGGGGTCTCACGGTCACTGAATATAAATTGAACTCCTCATATGAGAATTCTTGGGGTGTTGGGGTTTTTTTTGCTTTATTTTACCGTAATTATCCAAGAGCAGGCATAGTAATATGACACTGGTTTAAGTAAATGTACTATTAGTGGGGGAGGAAAGAATAACTAGCAAGTTCTATTAGTCAAGAGCTGGAGCAAAGAGGAACAGTAGCATAGCAGTTTGCGTAATGTTAAAAGCGAGATCCTGAAATTAGTGGTTTGGACAACAGAACGTAGATTATAATAATCTCAGTGGTTTTATCTGTGACAGCATGTGCTATATTAATGAATGGCCAAAAAGGTTTCTGAAAACATTTATTCAACAGTACAGTGATTATCAGGTAAGGCAAATATTATTGTAATAATATTACTGCCAAGAGGAAATCTAGCATACAGAATACATTGGTATTTACCACCTTGTCCAATTGTTGTAATACTAATTTTAGAAAGTGTTGTTATAAGTTTCATGTTGTGAGGTAATAGTCTATTGCAAAAATGTGTTTATCTTTAAAAAAAAAAAGTCTTTCCTTATTGAAATCTTTGCTCTATGGCTTAAGAATTTGTGAAAGTCTTGTATGTTCAACATTTGCAGCTATTTAGTCAGAGATTTACAGTGATGTCCTTGGGTTTTCAGGTTAACCTACTAATTGACAATGAAGCAGAGAAGGATTACCTTTACGATGTGCTGCGGATGTACCACCAGTAAGATCTAGCTTTATATATGTTTGTGTAGAATTTACTAATGTTTTTAAATTTAAAGAGTGAATAATCAATATTTTAAGTGGACTTTCTATATGCGACTAGAAAAGTAGTTGAAGTAATAGTTTTTATTTGTTTAATGAAGTCTTATACTTTTACAGCATAGACTGCAGACAAGGAAGGAGCATGTCTGTAATCACCCATAAAGTTACTTTGGTTTTATGACTTGGCAGTTTTGTGAAAGAATTTGGTGGATTCATATTGGGGGGAAAAAAAGCACTTGGATGATAAAACTGTTCTTAGGAAACAGGAAGACAGCATTAATCAAATTCATTAATATTTCCAAATAATGCTTATTTGCAACACAGGTTTTCAATGAGTTTGCTTGTCAAAGATTTTTGCTAAATATTCAGATAAAAATTTATTTGCAACTGTTTTATCTGAAAGCTGAAAAAATTCAGTCTGGGAATCTGTTTGGTATGTTTAACAACTCTGGCTTATTATGACATAACAGGAAAAAACTGGTAAGGTGATAGGCCTATTACCAATCCTTTTGCCTAACTGATTTAAACCACAGTTGCTTAGGACCTATATCATTGCAAATGAGATCAGTGTCTGATCCATTGTTTTTCAAAGAAGATGAGAATGTATTTTCCACTCATCATAGACAAGTGGCTCTGATAGACATTGTTTCCATTCATATCTTAATAGCGTCTCAGCTGAGTGAAATGTAGACATTTCCATGTGATGTTTGCACTGAGCTATAGTTATGGGTGTATTCAGCTGCATATCTGATTTGGTTTCACTCAGGTCTGTCTAATTGCTTCTCCGTTCATAAAGCCTGTTGTTTGGAAAGCTGGTTGATTCAGTAGCTCTTAATTATTTAAAATCTTCTTGCAGTTACAAAATTAACAATGGATATAGTAACTTTTCTTCAATTTCCAAAATTGCAATGACTTGAGCAAAATTTCCAAGATCTCTGTGAACATATGTTGATGATGTATCACTTTTTTGGAATACATTATGAAGCATTCCAGGGCAAAAATATGTGCAATTGCTGTTGGAGTTAACATTTAATGTCTGCTTCACTGTGAATAGCATTTCCAAAAGTATTTGACCTCTAATCCCATGTAATACGCGTTCCTGATCTGTATTTTCAGTGCATGTGGCTCAGAAATATTGTATGCCAGGAAATGTGAATTATAAGAGAGCGACCGGCGAATAATATAGACTAAGTTTAACTGGATGTTTTGTAGGAATAGCTCCACTGAACCTTAGGGAGCTGTTCCTCCCCTCTTGCAGCTGGGCAACAAAGTACGTTTTCTAGACCTATAACTATCTCGGTGCTGACAATATCAAGGAGGCTACTTTGCACAGCTCTCATAAAACATGTTCACAGCTGTTTAACTTCTGTAGATTTTGTTTATTGGTTGATGGCCCTTCAATTTTGAGTTGAAAAAGAATTTAGAACTTAAAACAAGTCTTTGCTACTGAGTATTGTGATTCCCCCCCCCCCCCCCCCCCCCCCCCCGCCCCGGATCAAAACAATTTGTCCCTCCCTAAGTTCAGGAGAGGAGCTTGTGGCCTAGATCCACTTAGAAGGATTGCTAACTAGTAAGGAAACAAAAATCTAGTAGGCAAGTATATTTGATCTGGGAAGTTATTTCCAAAAGGTTCCATAAATCTTTTCAGGACTCTGAAATTAAAGATGTTGTCTATAAAAGTGATGTGCATGACCTTAAATGACAAAGGCAATATGTAGGAGATTTCAGTTATTTTGAAGGAGGTAGTTGTTATTCCTCTTTGCTTACAGAAGGCTTCCTTTCTCAGAGGCTATTTTGCTTTGGTTAAACCAATATCTGCATAAATAACTTTTTTTTAGTAGGTTGAAGGGACATGCAAACATTGAAGCCACATGTACAGCAAGTTATTAAATGATGCTTTGTGTTGGTGTGTTGATTACCTGTGCCTGTCTTCTCACTGTGTTTTTGTAGATCTATGAATCTCCCAGTGCTTGTGGGAGACCTAAAACTCGTGATTAATGAACCAAGCAGATTGCCTCTATTTGATGCTATCCGCCCACTTATCCCGTTAAAACACCAGGTGGAATATGATCAGCTTACACCCAAAAGATCACGGTAAGAGAATGCAGAACAACGCAGCTAACTTAAATACAAGCAGGAAATACTGACTGAGTTTTCAGGCAAATTCCAAGTAAAATATCGGTCACCTGTGTAGAGCTGGGCATAACTTTTTTACTTTTGCTATATTTGCTAAAGTACAGTTTTGAGCTACCTGAAATTGGTTGCCAGGTACTTTAATCTAGTAAAAGCAGCATAAAGGAGTCAAAACCAAAGCTTTCCAGTTGAAACAATCTCTTCTCATTTTTCCTACATTTAATAATAAAAAAAATCTTATAGCTCTAACCCTCTAGAAGCGGACAGCTTCAATGGTTGCTGAAGTCTTATGAAAAATACTTGATGGCTTTAGCTAACACATATCTATCCAAACTTCAGTCAACTTTCTTTTTTTCATGCCTAAATGTTATAGAAGAAAAATAAGGTGTAATGGTCATGTGAAACATTATTGCCGCACAGTGTTATGCAGCTGAATAGTCAAGTGTCTTCCATTTTTGCAGAAAGCTGAAAGAGGTGAGATTGGATCGTTTGCAGCCTGAAGGACTTGGAATAAGTGTGAGAGGTGGAGTGGAATTTAGCTGTGGCCTCTTCATCTCCCAGTTAGTTAAAGGAGGACAGGCAGACAATGTCGGACTTCAGGTAATAAAATTATATTCATGGCTGCTGTGCTGCAAAAAGCCTTTTGCTACAATGTTAGGGAAGCGGGCAGTAAGAGTTGTTCTTTAGTATTTAGAAATAGCTATTGCTGAGGTGCTCTTTGTCGCTTGTAATAATTCATAAAATATGTAAGTCAATGCCATAGTAAATACCATTATACCAATGGTGAATCAAGTTATTAAAATTGTTCTTTCCTTTTCACCAATTTTAATGATATGTAAACCTTTTTTTTCGTATTTGGGATCTGATAATTTTTGAAGATAGAAGGGCTTTCTGGAGTGTTTATACTTCATGAGTAGCAACAGTTAAATGTAAGCAGATGGAAAGAAAGATCTCTAACTACACTGCGGAAGAGTGTTTTAAGTTGCCAAATTCTGATTAAACGTAAAACAGAGCATATAAATACTAAAAATGTTAATTCCACCTTGCGCAGACATAATTTGTGTAATGAAGTGTTTATTTGAATTTCATGTATAAATTCTGGGGGTTTTGGTTTATGCAGTGGAAGTACATAAAAGAAAGAACCTATTTTTAATCATTTCCAGTATCCTTCGTACTGGATTGAATTGCACTTTCAGTGATTAAATTTTAGATACATGAACTGTAACAAGGTTGGCAAAAATAATTATGTATAGAAACACTTTTTTTCTACGTCAGTACTTATGCAATTTGCATTAATGAAGTTTTGAGTGTTTGGTTTTTTTGAATGTGTCATTTCTTGCTTGTATATATCTTAGTGAAGAGAGAAGTGAGCAATTGCTATGGCAAATGTCTGCATCTTTCTATGCTTTTGAAGCTGATAAGGTGTATTAAAGGTCTGTGTTTCTAAGTAGAAAGGCTGATATGCCTGGCTAATTTCAATTTGTTGACTGTGAATAGTTGCTGGAAGTATTGATGTTTAAGGATTATATTTAGTACTAGTCCAAAATGTATTAGACTGGCATGATTCATTACAGTGTTTAAACTAATGTGTTTTGTAGATATGCTTCAGTGTAACCGCATGGCTCTTAGATTAAAAAAAAACTCTGTCGACAAGGCAATCAAAGTTAGGTTTCCATGTTTGTATAATTCATGCTGAGAGCTTTCTAAAATTTAAATAAATGTTCCTGTCTGTTTGCATACATGCATGTGCCCTTTTGTTTGTGCATTCATACCCATGTATCCCATTCACTAATTCAGAATCACCATTGAATTAGTCCCATCTTCTGGCAGCCTGCTCTGGACAGGCACATGATCGGCTCCCTGGATGCTTTTAGAAGCTCCTTTGTATAACAAAACCACAAATTCTATATTTAATTAGAATTGAGATGGTGGCATAGGACACCACAAACACTGTGCTGGATGTGTCGGTAGCCTACTTTTAAGCGTGGGATTTGCCAGTGGGTAACTCCAGAAAAGGGCATTGATGCACCTTCCCAGAGTTTGCACCAGAAAAGCTTGTGTACCTTGTGCACCACATTACACAGCGGGAATGGGAAGTGTAGACAAGAGAGTTGTTCCTAGATTGTGATCAGCTCAGTAGAAAGATTCCAGCTGCCTCCTTCCTCCACTGCTAGAAAACTGAGAAAAAGACAAAAGACCAGTCACTTACATGGCTTTCGAAAACATTTCCTGGAAAATACTGGAAGGCATTAATGATGCTGAGCAATAAAGGACTTAATAGCCACTGTCTTAAACTGTCATGCTAGTACATTAATCTTAATGCTATGTTGCAGCTCTGCTTCTCTACTTGTTTCAGACTAATGTTTTGATATGATAGATAAGGAGTTATGCTCATTTGTTGTGCTACTGTAAGGATGTCAATTTTAATTTTTTTCTCAGTATGCAAAAAGGCCCTACTGGCCTTCTGTAACTGAGGCCATCATACTACAAGTTGGTGACAGTGAAAGGGATTGTAAAGGATGGCTGGGCTGGCTTGTACAAATTGTACTGCAACTCAGAACGTGGTTAAAGTTTGGCAGACAAAGGCGGAAATATGCTTGAGACTGACTATAAATTTGTTAGAGTTAGATTATATGTATTAATATGAACAGATGGTGCTTTGCAGCTCACCTAACTGTCTGACTTCCGTTTTTTGATATGCGGTGTTAAAGCTCAGCTTAAAGCACCTTCGTAATAGGTGGCACTAGGCACTTTCTGAACCCCACTGAATAACAAGAGCTGATAGGCAGTCCATTGTTCTAAATTGCTGTCTCACAGTAAAGCCAACTGCTTCTGAAATTTCACCCACCTGCTTTATTTAACTAAATCTCTACACATTTTCTATCCCAAAAATGCTGTCTGAGAAAGGTATAATGATCTTCTATTTTACCATCAGTTTTATGTCCTGCTGCTTTTTAAAAAAATTCAAATTCATTTTGCGTGATTTCTCCTTGAAGTAGTTTCCAAGTTACACGAAAATGACTGAATAATCATGAATGCTCACTGAGGCATTTGTAGTTTTGACCCTTTTTTAAACTACAGTTTCTCTAAAAGGCAAGTGTTTTGTCCTTTCATGAAGAAATGTACTTTTTTTTTTTCCCTCTGCTTTCTGATACTTATGTCTGTGGGGATTCTGCTGAATACAAAGAGATGGAGGTTGGTATGAGTGATGAAAGTGGAAGAAGTATACAAAATGAGAAATTTGAAACAGTGATGTTATTATGTAAAAACCCTTCAATTTCCTGGAAGCACTAAATATTATATTTCTTATGTTAAAAGTTACAAATAACAGGCATTTTACTTGGGAAAAGTTAGATTTGCAGCTTTTCTTTTGAAAGTCCGTCATTGCCTGGTTCGATAAGGAAAGGGGAAACAGTGTTATATAATAACAAAATAATTGTTACTGTTCTACTCTGCTCAATCCTGCAGACTTTTCTCTACTGCTTCTGATTCAGAAGGTGAGGCAGTGATACCAGTAGAAAAGTAACAAAATATATGAAAATAACTATTAATTACTTCAGTGTATGGACACTTTTTTGCAGGAAAAGCTGATCAAGTGTCCTAAAGAGAAGTAGTTTGTTACATGCCATGTCTCTTGTAGTTCAGCCTAGACAGGGGTATTTCTAAAGTACCATCAGTCATACATTGTCAGTCAGTAACAGAAATGTCGTTAGGATGAGTGAAGAGTACTAGACTGTATTTTTTGTTTCATTTCTGAAGCTCAGCAAAAAGGAGTATTAAAAATATCTATATGGGAAAAGCTCTTGGCTGCATTTATAATTTTGTAAGTGTGTGCCTCTTAAGGAGATGATACAATACTAACAGATGTGAGTCGCTTGGTGAATGATGACATCCTCAGAGCAACACTAGTTCTGCTGATACAGAAGCTATATGGAGACTCACAAATGGCACTGCCATTTGCAGTCCTAAAACTGGGATGCTTCTGTGTGTTATGGCATTGTAGTTAGCAACAGCAGGTTAGGTTACCCTTTTAAAAAGCTGGGTTTGTGCAAACCCAGGCTCCAGGTTATAGCCTGCGTGATGTGGAAGATGTGAATAAAGGGGGGATCTTGAACTGAACTAAAAACAAAAAAGCCCCACCACCACCAAATATAAGATCAACAGAAAAGTCTAGGTGGATCAAATGAGGTCGACATTGCATACTTGAGGTTAAATAGTTATACACAAACTTCTGGTATTTTTCCAAGTGGGTAATCCAGAGAGAGGCTAGAGATGGGAATGGAGGAAGCTTTTTGAGCATTTTGCTATTGAGGAACTTAACCTTCCTTTGAAAAGCAGAGGTCACTCACTTTCCTGCCATTTCCTAGAATAACCAGCAGAATCCTAAATAGGCTGAGAGTCTTTATGGTTTGTAGAGGATGTTGAGTCTTTATGCACAGTGCCACAAGTCTGGCTTATCTCTGAGCCATTTTGCTTCTTGGCAGTACAGTCACATTGCCAGTGCTAATCCCAGTCCTAAAAATGCATTATTTACAACGGATTTCCTGAAGCGTCGAGGGCAATGGAACAGCTCTGGACCAAATTCTTGGTTTTGCGGTGGGGAACTAGCTTAAAATTTAGCAGAGGAAAGAGGAGTGTAATGGCACAGCCGCCAGGCCTGTGGGATGGATGGCTGGGTGGGTGGATGGATGTGGTTTTGAACATTTAGAACAAGTTGGTTAAGTGAGTGTTCTTTTCATAGCAAGAGCTATCAGGGGTGCAACACTAAACTGCAGACCCCGTGTGCTTTTCCTTGTCTGATTCTGCATTTTTACCGCAGGTTGTATGTTCGAAAGCCTTCAGTACCGACCTATTTCCGCTGTTATTAAAGATCATATTAAAAATCTGGTTGGTTTAAATGAAAACAGTCAAGCTCTTAGGAGTGCTGCAAATTGCACGCAGGCCATTGCCCTGGGTGAGATTTTTGGATGTCCAGCAGGTGGAGCAGCAGTCCCACTGGTTAGGGCCTGGGGACCACAATCCCGTTCTGCCTCTGCAGGTGTATTGTGTCCTGCAGGACAGTCACATACTGCATTTTCTTTGCTTTTGTAGTCTTCTGATGCTGTGTTGTCAGATACAAATCTTTAAGTTCAGTGGAGAGGAAACTGCGCTACATGAGCTATGCTGGTACAGTGGACGTGTTGTTTCGTGTACTGTTGCAGAGTATATGGCACTTCCCAGAAGAAGTAGAAAAGTTTGTGAAAGAAGTGAAGAAGATAAATGAGTGGTTTCTTGTTTTGTTGGTTTTGATTTTGGGTTTTTTTAGCTGAACAGATCACAGTAGGAAGATTCAATAATACTTATTACATATGAAAAAAGGCAGAAGGTGATGGCATGCCCAATGTCCTGTCACCCAAGGGCAGACCTGTCACAGCATGTGTTAAGGTGACAGCCTTTAAGACGCAGGCCATATTGAGGAATTCCTACTTGCAGTTCCACTCCCTCCTCCTCATAAATGAGGTGATGCAAATTTAGACTTTTGGTGCTGAGCTGTGCAGTGCGAGAGGAGTAGTCTGCAGCTGTGCCCATTTTTTCCATAAAACTGTCAGCAAGGTACAAGGAAGCTAGTCCTCAGTGAGCTAGACTGTGACTTCTTCACTTTTTTCCAGGCGTACATACTCCCATCAAACTTGTGTGATGGAGAAAACAGTAGATACACTGTATGATTTAGTCTGTATGGCCACAGTAGATCACTTGCTCAGTCTGATGAAGACTGGTGGTGTTATCTTCTGTCCTTCTGGTGACAGTAAAGTTAGAAAGTTTCTATGGGGGAGATTAGAAGTATCTGGCTCAAAAGAAAAAAAGATACTGTTATATTAAAAAAAAATATTGGGTCACAGAGTTTTCTAAGGTGGCAATTGCTTGCACAGTCTTAACAAACATGTTAAAGATTACAATATTTATTGTAATACTGTTGTGAATATTACAATGAAGTCTTTAATTCTGTAAGCAGGTAGTGATTTTTGCACAATGGCATTTTTTTTGCACCACCTTAGTGGTTAAGGCTGAATGAAGCTTCTTATCTCTTCCGGTTCCTGGTGAGTCTCCTGTGCCTTCTGCGTTCTGGAAGAGCTAACTCTTCTGATCTTCCACAGCAGCAGTTGCAAGTGTGTTCATAACTGATATAGGCACCAGGGGCCTGGTGCACTGGCAGTCCCAAAGCAAGTGGATGAAAAGGAAGTTCCCCCCAGATCACAGCTAGTATAGCCAAAATCTTTATATTAACTAACTTTCACCAAATGTTTTATGATGAACCTGCCTCTTCCTCTAAACTTTTTAGTCCATAAAGATGTTCATTAAGACTGTAAAAATCGTGCTCTTAATTTGTAGTATATGGACATTTTCCAAACCTAAAGTGAAAGCACAGAGCCTCTCGACAAAGTAATAGTAGATTTTTTTTTTTTAATGAGCATGACAATGCGTTCCACCCAAATTTTGTTGTTTAGAACTAGTTGCTTTAGCTTTGCTGAAATTTGAAATCAGCTTGATGCAGATACCAGCATGGAAAACTTAAGCCTAAACTGAAATTGGGCAGCTTGAAACTTGAGTCTTTAAGTGGAACATGTTAGGCAATTGTTAACTAGGGATAATGCTGCCATGAAAGCAGATGTATTTGCGAGAAGGCACACAAAGTTTCATTGATTAAGAACAAAATCCTATTCTGTTGACGAAAAGTCCTGTCAACTATCAGGGTGGCATTTTGATACATTTTACATAAAAAATTTTCACAATAGTTAGGCTATTGGAGAGCAGTAAAGCCAAAATGTTTGGCTTTATTCTTGTGGAGATCAAAGTACAGAGTTGTAAGAGGGTAGTGTTGATGGTTTGTTATTAAAGCCATTTCCTGGTAATCATTTCTGTATCTTACTGTGCAGAGGATTGATTTGCATTGCCTAATGGAAGAGAGTATGCACTAGTTTTCACACAGCCATGTCACGTGGTTCACGTTAGGTAAAAGTCTTTGCTTACGATGCTCTAGCCAGGGCCTGGCATTTTTCAGTGTTATCTTGAGCAGCTAATAAGATACAGCCTTAAATGAAGTGCACGATATCTCCATTACTGATTCCTTCTCAGTCTACCTGTGTAAGGGGATCATCAGGCAGAGTTCATAGAAACTTGGAAATATCTAGTCTAGTCATCATATCGTATCAATTTTGGATTTATATTAGAGGAAGGGAAGCCTTTTGAAATAAAAGCTTTCCAATGAAGTACTGTCACTTTATCATCAAATAAACGTTAGTTCTATTAGTTCTTTTGTGTATTCTGATAAATAAGATTTGAAATTTTATAGAAGTGGCTGAAAGCTTATGGTATCCTGTCTGTTCCACACTAGTAAATTGAACACTGCCAGGCAATATTCTTGGGGTGCTGCCATTTGATTGCTGATAAATGTTAGTGTGGTCCCCAGTGTGGCCTTTGGTCTATGCCAGCGAGCATTCTCGATCAATTCCTATGCAGTTCAGGTGTGCCAGGGGTGATTCGTAGAGAGCAGGTTACATGGTTACCACCCTGCTTTGGAGGAATTGTCTTCAGTGCTAGAGAATGGTCTTCATACTTAATTTACGTATAAGGCATATGTAGTTTCTGTGTAAAGCTGGCCTGTTTTTGGATCAGACAATGAGTCTTGGAGATAATTGAATGCACCGCGTAGGTTTGTTTCTACAGTCTTTTGCTTCCAGATATGTTACTTCTTTTTGGTGCAGTATGCTAATATAAAGATGCTGGAGGATAGTTCAGTTGTTCTTGTATTTCTCGTTCCTTCATGAGAGTTTTGTGATATGTTTTTCTGTGAGTTGTTCAGAACAATATTGAACTGTTTTGAGGCAGGTAGTACACACTGGCAATGAGGGTTATCTTTTACGCTAGTATACACTTAGTTATCTAGTATTATTTTTTTCTTTGGAATACCTGTTGGGTTTTTTTTCTATTAGTAAAACCTCTACATCTTTTCCTGCACAACAGGTGAAACCTCTGTGGAAAATTCCAGTTGCTTTTCAGTCCATTGTATACCAAATTTGTGAGACAAAAGGCACATAGGTTTGGAAGATAATCAAAGAGGGCCTGTATCTGTACAGAGACCCAGAGCCAATCCTTTAGGGTGGAGGACAGAGTGCAAATTACTGCTCCTTTCAGTCAAGTTATCTTCATCTAAATTTGCCTCGGGGATAACACTAGTTTTGTCTCTGCTATGCAGAGTGCATGTTCTTGGTCTGTTCTGTAGCTGACTATGCTCCTTGTCACCCGTGGAGCCCAAATACATATATCGCATTCACACGGAGGCCTGAGTAAGCTTGGGAATAAGTGATTGACTTGCTTTCTATCTGGTGGGAGCTTCCTTCTATGTTTCTGTCTCAAGTTTTCTCACTTTTTTCATGTCACACAACAGGGGGAATGTCACAGCCTAGGGGCCGCAGTAGGGTGGTGGTACCATCTTCTCAACCATAGTATATGATGGGTTGCTGCTGTGAAACACTTGAAGATCTGTCACCAGTAGCATGCAATTTTGTAGCTAATGTAGATGATCCAAGAAGACTTAAACTACTGCACCCCAGAATAAGCATTCATTATGCTAGTTCATGACCATTGTAGTTAATCAGAGGTTGCACCTGAAATGGAGGTAAATTCCATTAAAATAATGCATTGTTCTGAATCCAGAATCAGGCAAGGTAATAGGACCAAGTTTAGTTTCTTATTGATCAAAATAGTTAAGAAGATATCTCGGAGAACATATGGTAAAAGCAAACAGCTGAAGTGTAAAGGAAGAAAATCACTCCAAAATTATTTGAATTGAAATAGAGACACTTGTATTTAAGGTAATCTGTGGAGTACAAGTCTGATGTGTAGAGACTAGATATTATTTATAAAATTGTTATTTGGCCATTAATCTTCCCTTTTGGTGTTAAATATTAAGTTCAAACAAATACAGGTAAATCTGATCTGGACATTACCTGAAATTCAGAAAGCATTCAGGACTCAACATTATCAAACCTTTGCATCAAAATGATTGCCAGATTGCATCATTGCTTAAAAACCTTTAAACGTTAATTCACAATTTATTTTTTCTTCTCCCTTTCATTTTTGAGGTTGGAGATGAGATAGTTCGTATAAATGGATATTCCATTTCGTCGTGCACACATGAGGAAGTCATAAACCTCATTCGTACAAAGAAAATAGTGTCCATAAAAGTAAGACGTAAGTAACATAAAAAAATCACCTGTATCAGTAAAGATTGCTGTTAATAGATTGCTGGTGATCTGTAGAAATTTTTACTTAACAGAGTATTTTTCTTTTTCAGATATTGGCATGATACCCGTCAAAAGGTAATAGTATTTAATTTGAAAATAAATTAGATTATTCATTTTCACATAACCTCTTCAATATCCAAAGAACCTCTGTTTCTATCTGTATATTTGAAAATGTGTGAATGGGCATCTCTGTAGCCGATTAAAATGTCACATCCTTCGTGATAAACAGGCAGATGTCTTGTTTGATGAATTTGACTTTTTATGCCAGTTGCCTACTTAAATGAATCAATTTCTATTTCCTCATTATTCGTGGATATTACCTGGAAATTTCATTATCAATGCACCTAGCTTAACAGAGAGCTCCACTGCTTCTCTATATACGTAACATTTGAGGATTGCTTCAGAGCTTAGAAAAATTTCAAATTATTGTCCCCTTCCAATTTTTGTTGAAATGTTGAAACTTTAAGTGGAATGTTTGAGAAATGTTAATGATGGGAAGTGTCTCTCTGCATAGACATTTATATAAGCTGTTCAAGTTGTTACGATTATTTTCACAGTCTTTTTTAGAGTTTCCCAAAATTGTTTCACTTGAGGTTTTCTCAATTTTACGTTTCACCAGGTTTACTAGCCTAAGTAATTGTATAATTGTTTGATGTTCTATTTAAATTGCTGGAAAATAAACCAGTTGTTGTGAATGGTATCTAAAGGAACTTGTGGATGCAAAATAGGAGGCCACATTCCAAAGTAGGTTCTTGAATACATTCACATTTATTATATCCCCATTATTTTAAATTACTTTTTCCTTCCAGTTCAGCAGATGAACCCCTTAAATGGCAATATGTGGACCAGTTTGTGTCAGACTCTGGGGTAAGAGATCAATATCTTATTAAGATGTCTTCTGGGAAATCTGTAATGATTCTGAAACACTTTCTCTTCTGACCTTATCACAGAAGTTATTGTATGTATTTCTATGATGCAATATCTTGTTACAAGTGTTCTGGGAGAAACATCTTTTGTGATATGAAATGATTCTAGAATCATTAGGTAAGGAAAGGGCAGGATACAAATGAAATATCTTTTACTCATTAATAGGTACTTTATTTTGCTTGAGCTTATTAACTTACCAGGCTATAGTTCTACTGTATAAATCTTTAACAGATTATCTGGCCTATCTTAGCTATATTAGAGGAGGAATGACAGGTATGAATGCAAGTGCCTTCTATGGGTTGCAGCAGTGAAAAGAGAGACCACAATTACCGTTCTTTTGCTTTCAG
The DNA here is from genome assembly GCF_018139145.2 of Gymnogyps californianus. Classification (NCBI taxonomy): domain Eukaryota; kingdom Metazoa; phylum Chordata; class Aves; order Accipitriformes; family Cathartidae; genus Gymnogyps; species Gymnogyps californianus. The sequence continues at coordinate 15,923,105 of NC_059475.1, read as the reverse complement.
GAAGAAAGACTTAGTTAAATAGTGAGCACTATCATGTATTTTTCCAGCTCTTTTGTCAGGGAACATCTAAATGATTATTTTGCCATATCACTTTCCTCTAATTTTCCTTCACCTTTTTCTGAAGACAAAGTTTGACTATTTAAACAATCTTCTACAAACAGAAAGATAAGTTCAGTCTTTCACCTCAGCCATGCAGCTCCACTGAAATGACTGTACTTCACATTCATCTCTAGCAGGACCTCGGAGGAGTCTTATCTTGATGTTGGCAGGGTTTGATCCTGGCTTCATGAAGTTTTATAGTAGTCTTGATACAAATTCTACACAGAGTAACATCTGCAGCATTTTTTAATCCCCCTACAGGAAGGAAAGGGCAGTGTTGCTGGTCTTGCTTCTTCTGGAGGGAGAGACAATAAAGAGAAGAAAGTCTTCATTAGCTTGATTGGTACAAAAGGCATAGGATGCAGGTGGGTACATGTTTGTTATTTAAAGTCACTGGTTTGTTATGTGAGACATCCAAGGCAGTTATTTCCATCCTTCATTGATATGATATCAGGAAAATGGAGATCCATGCTGGATCAGGAAGGCAAACTGGAACAGGAGGATATCTGTGGCACATATTATGTATTATTAGACAAAGCATAAACACCTGTGTTACAAGTTCTGACTTAAAACCAAAAAAATCTTTTAAATTTAAAAATAAGAGCAGGCTGAAAGTGACAGAATACAAGTTGTTATGGAATTGGATCTTTTAAATGCTCTTACATTTTAAAATATTTTTAAATGCTGCTCTGTGACATAGCAAGTTCCAGCACTGTCCAGTGTCAGGTTCACTCCCTGAACTTAGACTGCTTTCTGTGACCCTTTTCAGAACTGAGAAGTGATCACACAGATATATCCAGTTCCTAAAAGTAATGTTGAATTTGCAAGACTTTTAGAAATATGAACAGAGGCTTTGCAGACTCCTGTCCTTGCAGGACAGGAGGTTTTGGGGTAAAAGGGATGTTGTAGGATTTCTTATATATTTAGGAATATATAGTTGAAGTTATCAAGATTGAACTGGACAGAATATTTTCTAAAGCATAGCTTTTCTTTCATATTATTTGGAAGATCTAAAGGTTTTAAAAAAATCACTTACAAACCTGGAGGGGTGGTTCAACATCACCTGCTGGATATATTATCTACAAAAATCATTGCTGTGTTTGGGCCCAGCTTAGGCTGCAGCTTAAAGTCTCCAGGCTAGATGTTGGCCCCTGGTTGAAACGTCCTTCTTGCTTCTAATACATAATCCTGAAAAATAACATTGTATTATACATATAGTATACCGCAGTTCAGTGAGTAAATGTGCAAGCAATTAGTAATTCTTCATTGTGTTACATGCTTACTTTTGAATGTCATTAGTGTCCCAGTCCCTTAGACAGTGTATGTCAGTATACTATGTTAGTTTCAGCATCTAAGGAAAAATCCAGAAGCTTGAATATTTTTCTTTTAGCTTTTTCTTAAATCACAGTTTTGTGGTGTAAAGGATAGAAAAGTAGGATGATAAACCATTGTGTGTGTACTGGCAAATTTTGGTGTTTGTTTCAGAGTAGGCTAATACCATAGAAATATTCTTTAATCAGAAACAAATTATGAGAAAACAACCAAGACTTCTCACTGTATTACACTGTATTATTCTTTAAATATTATCCTATAAATGTTTGGTTTTTATATTACACCAGTATTTCCAGTGGTCCAACACAAAAACCAGGCATTTTTATCAGCAATGTTAAGCCGAGTTCTCTTTCAGCAGAGGTGGGCTTAGAGGTAAGTATGCCACCTTCCAAGGTAGGTACCACAAGGAAATCTTTTTTTGGTATTTACTACTTCAAGGATTCTGGATCACTGTAAAGTCACTAGTTGTGGGGTTTTTTCCATGGGAAAGAAATACCTTGTGGTTACATTTCAAATGAAGTGTTTCCTAAATTTAAAGAACATGAGAGTGCCCTCCTGGGTCAGATCAATAGTCTACCGAACTCAGTATTTGGTCTCAAACAGTGGCAATAGCAAATCCTAATATAGGAGGATGTGCAAGCCTGGCCAGTTTCCGGTCTGTTCCCCTTATACTCTGCCAGTACCTATGATTATTGTATTAAGAATGTTAGAGAGTATGTCTCTTTCTGTTTTCATTTAATATATGTACCAATTTAGCATCTGTATTAAAATTTGAATTAACTCCTATAGGTCGGTGATCAGATTGTTGAGGTAAACGGAGTGGACTTTTCTAATGTGGATCATAAAGAGGTAAGATCAAGTCTTCCTAATTCCCTGAATTTGTAGTTGTCAGCTTATTAAGCGTCTGTCTGATTTTCCTGGCTGCGAAAAATAAGTTTTGATACCGGGCTACTTAACCAAAGAGGTTGTGTATTGAACATGGGCATTTGGAGATTTGAATACCTACCACCCTGTTTAGTTCAGGTAGGTCTTCTGGAAATTCCAGCCTTGACAACCAGCATCTTTCATCCTATATATACAGGCCTTTTATCACTTAATTCAGGCTGATTTTTGGTTTTTTTTTTTAATTTGCAGGCTGTCAGAGTGCTCAAAAGTAGTCGTACTTTGACTATCTCTGTGGTAGCAGGCGCTGTAAGTAGTATATTTATAAAAGCAGAACATTTGTGATAATTACTGTCTGGGCAGATAAATGGTAAAAATAAATAGATAAGAAGTAAAGCTGTGTTTCTTTATAATGTCTGTACCACTAAATTCTGTCAAACCAGGGCAATGTTGAGTGGCTTTTGATTATTTCATTGGTAACCTTCCACAGTATGCTCAAATAAAACAGTTTCATGACTGTGGGCCAGTGCAAAACCATTCACTTGACAAGGACTGGAAATTAACCTTATCGTAATCATTTCTCATGTTTGAGAGCTTCTGTTCTAATAGATAGCTACTTCTGCTGAAACATGAAAGGTGAATTGGGTTGGAGTCAATTAATCTTTCATCCTGAATAGCTGATGTCTTAGTATTATTCCAAATTAATTCCTTGTGTAACTGTTTATCTTATCTCTTTAGTGTATCAACACATTGAAAATGGTTCAATTTTCTGTTTCCACTGTTTTGTACAACAGAACTATACGCCTTTGGGGCCTAATCTAAAGCCAGCTGAAATTAATTAAATCTTTCCACTGGCTTCAATGTGACTTTCAATAAATGTTTTAATGTTTTTACTACTTTAATCCTTCTTACAGTGAAATGTATAGTTATATACAAGAGGATACTCAAGTTCCATAGACTGATCAAAGATGGTAGTTTCATTTAAGCTACTTCCTAAGGGCTCATGTGTACTGTGTAGCTATATTAAGGAATTAATGGTTTAATTAAACTACTCTTACAGTAACAAAAGATGCAGTTGTCCAAAGGCATTGTTGACATTGTTTAAACAAATGTTCCAGACTAGTTGATTAAGCTCCAGGAATTCAACATCCTAAGCACTTAGTTTCAACTCCCAGATATGTTACCAACTGTTAGAAAAGATGGGATCTATTCCAGCATATACCTGGGGTTGCATCCTTAAAATGGTGAATTGTTGCTACGATCTCTTCTGCTCCACCCTACTTCACCTTGCACATCTCTCCTTTCCTCAATACACATCTTTGTTCTGAAGAAGAGATTGCAAAAGGAAACAGCTTCTCTACTCCTGTTTTTCGGTCAGCAAAGACCATAGTGCAAAGGCATTCTTCACTGCCTGTTTTTGTTCGAGCTGTCTACTTTGAGCCTTACAGACATGAAAAATCCTGCCTTCCTAATTAACATGGGATTTTAATTTCAGTAATGAAAATTAGATAAATGTTATCAAAGTGTTCCACAAATGGCACCATGGAAATATCTTTCTTGAATAGAAAATAGTGCTGGTGTCTTAACTATAAAGCACATGAAACAGGAACAAAACCAACTGAAAACACATCAACTATATAACCTTTTGGCAATGTACGTCCCCTGTATTTGGGTTCCCTGAACAATGGTACATTTCCACAGCAGCCAGGCACAAGAGCATTAAAACACAGTAACTGTGTAGTTGTCTTCCACACTGGCATTCATTCAATGTGCTGTTCTCTAGAATTGCGTTGCTCAGTTAGATTTCAAGAAAGTACAACGTGGAGTTTTTTCTGGGTGACACACTGAGCATGTCTTTGGCATGACCCCTACGCTGTTGTTGCTGACTTTAGTAGTTGCATGCCTCTTCTGAGTTGTTTAGCACATCATAACTTTGAGACTGAAACTGGGATAGCTCTTTGGAATGAAGTGGTCAGATCTTTCGGGGTCTTTCAGAAAGCATTCCTCAGAAAAAGTGAAGTGAAGAAATGGCAGATGTGCTAGTATGTAATCAGTTTTGAATTATTTCCTAGAAGAATTACATTCATCAGACTTTCACAACTGATTTGAGTGGTGGTTCTGATTGCAGGGAAAGGAGCTGTTCATGACTGAGGAAGAAAGGCAGAGAGAAGCACGTCTCCGTGAGCAAGAACGCCAGGAGTTAATGCATCAGAAGCGACTTGCGCTGGAGACTAACAAAATCATCAAAGAGCAGCAAAAGAAAGAGAGATTGTAAGGACTCTGTATAGGACAGTCTGAGAAATTTAGCTTGGATTTGGAAAGGGCATGGAAGACAGGAGCAACTGTGAGAAGATTCCCAACTTAGATTAACTTAATTTTGCTGTTGCAGAGTCTTTGTTCATAAATCCTTATCCTGTGGTGCTCTTGATGTTCTGGGTTTTCAAAGCTGATATCATTCAAACACATCTTGACCAGAAGGGTCACTTTGTTCCCTGACTGTCATACCCCTATGATTCAGTGTGATATTAGGTATTTTCCTGATGCCATTCCCTCAACCTTTATTTTTAGCAGGACAGTTACAAATTTTATACTCTTACAATAACACACTATGGAACTGTCTCAGAAGGAGATAGTGACTTACAGAGTTAAATAGATGATATGCCCTTATTATCCAGATGGTCATGAATGGCCTCAGGGTTCCTACAAAAGTATATTGAACCCTTGGTATCTTAAAGATTACTTTTAAAAAGGAGCATTTTTCCCCAATGCATATGTATTTACTGTCTATATCTTTGACTAACTATATGTTGACACACTTCGTGTAAGTACTTACTCAGAAAATACTATTTTTATCATGATGTCCTAATTCCTCTTATTGTAGAAGAAAACTGGAGATTTCCCAGAAGACTGCAGAGGAAGAAGAGAGATATCGCAGAGAAATAGAGCAGTAAGTAAAAACCTTACATAGACAATATGCTGCCTGAAAAAGGGTCCTTATATATTAGATCTTTTCTAATAAAATTGTGTAATATTTCCATTTAGCTAAATGTAAGGTCCAATGCATATCAGTAAGTACACCACAATTACGGAAGAGGAAACTGATCTGAAAATCAGCACCTGGAAAATATGAGGGTTATGGTGATAATAAATTCAATGTGACATTGAAGTTGAGTGCTTATTTTTAAAATGTTATAAATGTATAGAGAAACTTAAGATTAAGGAAGTTCTGTGTCTCAGAACTTGTTTAGTCTGTTGTCACTGAACCACTACATTTAATTCTAATAGAAAACAAGAAATGAATACTCCAAGGAAATGGATCAGGAAGAAACAGACAAGAATGACTAAAGAGTTGGAAAACTTGCATATACTCAGGGCCTTGATGACATATCCACTTAGCTTATATTTAAAAAAAACAAAACACAGATAGTTTGTTCATGATCTGTAAGAGTGTACACAGTGTGGAATTTAATAGCCTTTTCAGGCTATGAGACAGTTCTGAAAACAAAAGCTATGTAGATTTAGACTAAAATAAGGACTATGTGATGCTAATTGTCTTGAGTAGAAATTTCAGTCATCGTAAATTTTAAGTAGGCTTTTGCTTTTCTAAGGAGAGAATTAATTAAATTAAAACTGTGGCACCAAAAGCAGGGAGTTCTATAACCTATTTAATCAGGAAAAATTATTTTTATTACGGTCTGTTCTGGTTTTAAAAATCTGTGATTCTAGGAACTAGACACATTCAAAGATTGTATCATAATAAAGTCAGTACTATAAACGTAACTTAAGCATTGTTTTACATTTGGAACTTTAAAATTAAATCGTATATCAGTTTACCAGTTCAAGACAGGCTACAGCCAAGAATAGATCTTGGATCACTTAAAGGCACCATATATGAAGCTACAAGCTATTAGGTTATATGGCAGTTCTCTTGTGACCTACTTGGGATTTGCTGAATTTTCCTTCAAGATGTCCTTTTTTTGATCATGCTGCCTTTCTAGGTGCCTTCTAGGTAATTTACTTGTTTTATGAGCTCCTTTGTCCTGAAGTGTGACAATTCTCCTCCCCCTCTTTTTTTTTCCCCTCTTTTTTTTCCCCTCTTTTTTTTCCCCTCTTTTTTTTCCCCTCTTTTTTCCCCTCTTTTTTTCCCCTCTTTTTTTTTCCCCTCTTTTTTTCCCCTCTTTTTTTCCCCTCTTTTTTTCCCCTCTTTTTTTTCCCCTCTTTTTTTCCCCTCCTTTTTTTTCCTCCTCTTTTTTCCCTCTTTTTTTCCCCCCTTTTTTTTCCCCCTCTTTTTTTTCCCCCTCTTTTTTTTTCCCCCCTCTTTTTTTTTCCCCCTCTTTTTTTTCCCCCTCTTTTTTTTTCCCCCCTCTTTTTTTTTCCCCCCTCTTTTTTTTTTCCCCCTCTTTTTTTTTTTTTTTTTTTCCCCCTCTTTTTTTTCCCCCCTCTTTTTTTTTTTTTTTTCCCCCCTCTTTTTTTTTTTTCCCCCCCTCTTTTTTTCCCCCCTCTTTTTTTTCCCCCCTCTTTTTTTTTTTTTTCCCTAAATGCTGAATTTGATGCAGTTTGTCTCAGCAGTATTTAGTTCTTTTTGGGAAGAGTCACTTTTTAGTTTAGTCTAGAACTATATGTTTAGGAAGCAATCATCAAAATGGAGATAAGATACAGAAGAAAGACATGCACTTTTTAGGTATAATTTACCATTGTGACATCTGATTTAGGCATGTGGTAGATGTTCTGTCACTTAGTATTTTAGTTAAAACTGACTATTTTTCTAATAGATACTTCCCAGTTCTAAAAATGAAAAATTATTAGGTGAGAGATGGGTTTTGGCTTCAGTTAAGGTGACAGTATTGTAGTGTATCACTCTGGGCTTAATATCTGTGCAGGTGTTTATATAACTGGCCTTAGAAGTCTCAATATTAAATAAGAATATTTTACTCAGTTACATTGTATTTTACAAATTATCTTAGTAGCTTCGTAAATGAAACTTAGATTGATGAAAGGAATTTGGTTTGGGGGAAGGGGCAGTTTATTATGCTTTATATTAAAGAGAAAAAACCCAAACATACTGAACACTAAATAATTGTAATGAATTTATATTGATGCTGCTGCTTTTATACTCAGAATTCCTAGCTGCATTTTTTTCCTATAGGATAACAGCAGAGGAAGAGAAATTTAAAAAGGAGTGGGAAGAAGACTGGGGTCCTAAAGAACCTCCCAAATCGCTAAAAACTGTAACTGCAGAAGTGCACTCTGCCCCTTGTTCCAAACACAAAAGTAAGTAATTGATTTCAATCTGCTTCCTAGGGAAAGTATTTGTTTCAGACACATCACTGAGCTGTATGGAATATATCACCAGTTCGTGTCCAAGCCAAGCTAGCTAGGACTTGGTTATTTTCAGAAGGCTGGGAGCATATGATAGATTAATAGCTCTTATTTAACAGGTACCTAGCTTGCAAAATCTACATCCACTCTAACAGTCATGGTTTTTAACAATCAGCAGCAGCAGGAAAGAGAAAAAAAATAAAGCTCACTAAGAAATTGTCTGAAGTATCAACCTCTTTAGCTTGGGGTTTTGGTGCATTGCTTTCCATGTTGTTTCTGTTCAGTGTTTTGCCTGTCAACCTTTTCGCAAAGCAGTTCTTGCATCAGTAGACTTGTGCTTATTTCCACTATATGGAAGTAGTGCTGCATTTTTTTATATGATATGCGATTATGTTTTTATGTCCATGTGGATACGCTGATATTCAAATACTAAGTTATATACATAAGAGTGCTTTCATCTCAGTGAAGAAAATATTACTTGTAGTAATAAGTAATATTTTAGGTTTTACGGGCATTTTGTTACTGGGGGTTTGTTACTTTTCAAAATGAAGGTATGAAGAAGGGGAGACAAGTGCTTGTTTTTGTTCTTTCATTTGGAATTAGCTTTGAGCTTTCTGCATTAATCATACCAGCAAATAATTTAACATCACTTTTATATTTGAGAAGAGATCTTGGGAGGTGGAGTGTTTGAAGGTAGAAAACTAGTACTAGATTTGCAGTCTCATTTGGAGTGAATGAATGCACTTTGTACTATTCCTATTGTTACCTTTTTTCTTCTCCCTTACTCTAAATCAGTGTATTACGGAGGGTGGAGATTATGGGTTTGAGTATTTTTGTCTGCTTGCTTCTAACTAAAAAAGATAGATATGGAATCTCTGCTTTTGGCTTGGAGGAAATTAATTCAATGTTTAGTTTTCAGAAAAATCTAAAGATCTTTTCCCTCATCTATTCAGCAGGCCCTCAGTCCTCTCTTACTGTGGCAGTCTTTTGGGGCTGTAGGAATGTCTTGAAGCTGCCTTGCTTCTCTTCCATGAGAAGGGGTGAACAACTTAATATACTGAATGTCATGAAAAAAATGAACAGAAGTCATTGTTGCGAAACAACAGAGACACACTAAACAAAAATAGAAAAACTAAAGATTCTTAAGAATCAGTGACTTTTAAGTGTTTTTCCTAGATCTTTTGACAAATCTGTTTCTTACCAGCATGCCTTTCACATCTAATTTATTCCTTCTCAGGCTAAAGTATTTACCGCATCATTTTTCTGCATATCACTTTCTTCAGTTTATGCTCTTTTGACAACTATCTTGACAATGAAATGATGACAGTATAATGATGTTTACAACCGGTGCAAAAATAATCTTGCATGCTAAGAGCTTGGGTAGCGAATCATGTAAGCATGTACTAATTAAAAGCATGCAATCAGAACTTCTGAATCAATTCCTAGTGACCTGAGAAAAGCAAGGTACCGTGAGAAAGCTAGGTACATCTCTAAGAATTTGCAAAATTCAGGCATCTGTCCATGAGTTGCTGTGTGTAGTAGCCGATCTGTTAATATCTTAAATAGACTATCTGTCAGAGTGGAAAAAAAATCCTGCTTTTTCAAATGTGGATTACCTGTAGATCTTGAAACACCTTTTCCTTACTTTTTGTTTTTTCTATTCCCTTCCTACTATCATTTTCTCTACTGAATCTGTCTCTCTTTCCTCCCCTGTCCTCCTTTTTCCTGTCTCTTTCCTCTCTTCATCCATCGCAGCAGATCTTTCACAAACAGGCTGTAGTCTGCGCAGACTGAAAATTGATTTGATATCACTGGGCAGGCTGCTTCAGAATTAGTCAAGGGACTGAGGAGGTACTGTTTGTACACTGCAACTTTTCCATGAAGAATTGCTCTGAAGTGTAAGTCCGACTTAGTTGTCCAAAGGAATTTAAGACGCTTGGAGCTTAATTGGCAGTTAAGAAGCTAAACTGGAAGCTACAGATAGTATGTGGAGAGTGTACTAAAATGGTATTAGACAAAGGAAAAAGTGGAAAGTGCTTGTTGCATAACTTAAGGGAGACCTGGGTCAGTTCCTAACGTGATTACGGTATTTTTTGTGTGACTTCGGGGAAGTCACTTAACTTTTCATGGATGAGAAACTGAGATGGGGAAATGTTTCTTCTGCAACCATCTTTTATCCATTTAGTTTTCTGATTCTTCAGGACAGTGTTTTCTCTGTATAGCATTTGCCCCAGTGACAGTGCAGTAGAAGATATTTCTTTTTGAAGCCAGATATCCCAGAACTGCTGATGGTTTAATTACAGGGAAAGCCACCTACCTCTGCAGGCTTCCTTTCATAGCAGAGCAGACTAATTGGCCATGTGCAGATCCTAACTACTCTTCAGGGTTGAACGAGGTTGGAAATTGATTTGATTTAAGCACAACCTCTTTTTTTTTTTTTCCCCTTTTTTCAATTATGTGGAAAAATATCCCATTGCTAACTTCCTTTTAGTTCATGGAAACTTCTAGTCAAGCATTGCTGATCTCTTTTTCCTTTCATGGGAACCTCCAGTTAGACTGTCATTTCTATCTCCTCACTCCTTTCCTCCTTTGTTTCTCTAGTAGATTTAAAGGGAGTTGCACATGACCAACTTGAAACAGATGACATGGATGAAGTGATCATGAAGCAGGACAAACAGGTTTGCCGCTCAGCCTTAACTTCCTATCCTGATTCAGATTCTTCCTGTGTTTCACTTCCTCCTTACAGTCAGTCTTGACACTGAACTGATCATTTGGTTTTGCTAGGGCAATATGTGTGGTCCTTTGGTAAATGATGAAAGGTTATGACACTGTTGCTGTCATTGCTTTCTAAAGATACCTTGATACAAATACAAAATCTATCAGTCCTACAGAAAGGTGGATTATATTGACAGCTGTGTGTGTTATCAGTGTTTCTTACATAAAATTATGGTAACGGATTCTTTTGTATGTTTTTACTTAGCAATGTGTTTTTTAATATTTATGCAGTTGGCTTGAAATATTTTATCCTAGGAAATGGAGCTTTTCTTGTCTCCTCAAACACCACTGTGTTCTGCCACAAGCTTGAATAAGTTTGAATACCTGTTTCATTTTTAAGAAGGCTTGTTAAAACTAGCGTAAAGTAGGACTGTGACCATTGAAATCTTAGCAATGCATATGGCTGTATGGTTCTGTATGAAGCTTACTTGTTGCATTTGCTTTGTTTAACATAAAATGTGTATCAATAAAATAAGGGTAACTTATGACTAAATGTACTAGCACAATTGATCAAGAAGTTGTCTAAGAACTTGTCATGTAATATCGAACCTTTGGTGTTGCGCCTTCAAATAAATTTTAATCAGTTACATGTATCAGCATGGATTTATCTGAATCTGAACCAGTCCTTGACTTTTCTTCAAAAAACAGCTTCTCCTTTACCTTTTTTAGCTTTTGGATGGTTTTATCGGTATGAAGGAAAATTTCCCACAATCCGCAAGGTACAAAGTTTGATATGTAAATTTGTTTGCTGTGCATTTGAATTTTAATTCCTCTTTTTTTCTTCTTCTCTGTTATTACTAGACATTCTTTATAGGCAAATGCTTCTTCTTTTAACGTGTGCACAAATTAAGATGCGTTTGGGATGCATCTGCCTAGGAGTTTGTCCTTTTGAATACTTTGGACTTTTTGAGTTCTGCCAGCTGCAGTGGAAATTGTATGTCAATACTTTGCAGAAGGTGTTCAATACAGTGGGCAGTGCATGTCTCTATGGTCTCCAAAAGTCCTCAGAATAATGTATTAAAAAAAGTACAGAGACAAAAATTCAATGGGAACTAAGTATGCAGTTCCCAGTTATACCTTTGCAAATCTCCCAGTAAGAGGAGTGCTGAAGGCAAAAGGCTTTTAGGTATGTACATCACACAGAATGAGCAAAAAAAATTGAAAATCTTTAAGCTTGATAGAGTACTTTTATATCTGTAGAGCTGCTGCTAAAGTATTGCAATTTCACATTATTAGAGTTTCAAATAATACTTTATTCCTACTGTTGCTTTATTCTCTTTATTGCTTTCAATGTATATTAGCCATATTATAGGGGTTTTGTGGTTGTGTTGTGTGTTTTGGTGGTGGGTTTTTTTTTTGTGATGGCTGATGGTAATTAACTGGGGTAGAAGTGTCAAGAAGAGTTCATATGTCTATCTTCTGAGAACTCAAGGTTTCTGAGGAGGTCGGGATCATGTCTGACAGATGAAGTATTTGTGTCACCGTTTAGGACTATTACTTTAACCTTCTGTGTGGACAGGAAATGCCTGTTCTGCTTAATAGAGAAAGGAAATGATGGTACACTCGATACCATTTTGTACTACTAGCGACTGTAAATCATCATGGATCTGTAACGTGTGAAAGCCAGTACAGTTAGGATTTCTATCTGAAAACTATAAAGACATGTTATGAAAACTCAGTCTCTTGACACAAATAGGTGATCTTCTGTATTGCTGCTGACAAAGAGAGTTTACAGAGCATCCAAATACCTTTTCATATAGTAATGAAGATCTTGCCCAGTTCCTGTTGAACTCTACTACACAGTGTGGACTAGAAGCTTGAAAAGATGTATTTTTAATGTTTTGCTTTTAGAAATATTTTTAAATCTGGAAGTGATGAATTTTCATCCTACTCCAAATAGCTAATAGATTTTTTGTTTTGTTTTAAAAAAGAAAATTTCACTCTGTACTAAAAATGTCTATAATAGGAAGTAAACTGAATCCATGGGGAAAATGGATGGAAAGGATGACTCATCCTGTTGTATTTGAATGCAGTGAATGCAGCTAAGATTGTCTGATATATATTCATGTTCTGGAACACTTTGGCATGTGTACTGCTTAGTGTGCCTTTGAATTCAGTAATTTTTCAAATGTTGATACCTAGCAGGTTGACCTGCCAGATGTTACATTTAGTAGACAGTACTAAATGTATCCTCTAATTTATTAGAGGATAAGATAATATCAGCAATTGTTATTAAGGTACAAACTAATTAGCCCTGAATAAAACATGCCAACAGAATTATGTTTATGTTAAAACATTAGTGTGAAAAGCTAGATTTTTTTACTTAAACTTTTTTAAATTTTTGTCTCCAATGATCATTGATTTATTTTTTTTTTTCCCGACACCACCACTAGTTAACCATGAAGCAATAGACAACATCCCACTGAACTCAGCAGTACAAAGTTGCAATTAACTACTTGACTGGGAGAATTTAGTTTTGCAACTGCCAGGGAAAATGTCTGTTTTCCAAGGCTTTATTATCAATATTACATGTAAAAGGTGGAAGGAAGACAAACCATGCTATTTAAGGTAAAGCATGTTCATGCTTTGAATTCCCAAAACCGCCATGAAAAGTCAGTAGCTGATGATAATGAGCAAAGCAAAATCAAACCCAAAATGTAGCCTCTCTGGGCACTGGCAGTAATTGACAATAAGTGGCCAGCTGCTCCTCCTTTTTACTTTTTCATAAATAAAAGGAGAACATGGGCTTTCCAATAGGAAGTAGGCCCTACCAGTACAAATGGGAGAGGGTCGCAGAAATGTGACATCATTAAAGTAGAAATAAGGAGTAGAATGTATTTTGAAGACAACAGGAACAGAGGCTCCAAAAAGACTATGTAGTTTTCCCCTTGGGTTGCACTCTACATCTAAAATTCTAGAGTTGTTTTGTGCTCTATCAGTTCACTCACATGAGTAGATTTTATCTGGTGCTCGTAGGAGCTACTTGGTCTTTGTGATGCAGTGTTCTTTCCTGGGAGCAATTCAGTTTCTGCACTGATCTAAGCCTTTTCTTTGTAATTGCTTATTTCAGCTGTATTAAGGCATGCAATGCTGGTTTTAGGACATGTGCATCAAGATGTTTTACGCATAGAATATTCACATCTACCTATACATGAGCATCTGTCACCTGAAAGCAGTCAGTTTTGGTTTTATATAAAAATGCCAGAACAGAGAGATGACAAATCAAGACCTAACCAAAACAGTTTGAATATTCAACATTTTGTAGTGGGCCTGTGTGCCCTAATGTTGTAACTTTGCAGAGGAGCAAAAAAGTTGAACTGTCTGATCTTGTCCAACTTATGTTAATGTGCACAGGCCTTCCAAATAAGGTTGAATTTCCTGTGAATTGCTGGGGAAATGGACTTTAGATTTTCTTTTAAAAGACCATCCCCATACTTGCACAGACTGTAATTAAATTTTCAGGCAGGCACTCATGTACTGAGCTTGAAGTTTGCGATGTTTTTAGCTGATGTAAAAATCTGTTTAACTAAAAAAAAAAAAGAAAAACAAAACCACCAAAACTTCCCAGAAAGGGAAAGAGCGAAAGAAGTCAAAAAGTGACAGTCTGTGTGAACAGAAGAAGAATAAAAAGGAAATGGAATTTGAGCAAAAACTTGCCAAAGAGAAAGAAGGAATGTTGGAGAAAGAAAAACAACTGAAAATAAATCGTCTTGTGCAAGAGGTATGTTGTGTTCTCCTATCAAGTGCGAAATTTTATTGAAAAAAAAATTAGCTGAATCTTTAGTGGAATTATCTTAGCAGGACATTTGTTTAATTATGTCAAAGATAATGAAGTTTAAAAAAATTGCTGTTTCACTGCAAAACTCTGTTCCCACGTTTGCTTGTTTCTACAGTCAGTTTTTGCCCAAATGAGGATGCCTCTGCAGATAATGAGTATCCGTGTGTAATGATGAATTTAATGAAAGACAGCAAAATAGACAATCATTCTCAAAAGCATTATTAGTTTTAAAACTAATTTAAATGGCATTTCATACTTCTGAAACATATTTGTATTGTAACTATACCTATAACCTTTTTTCATGCACCGATGTTATGGTTAAGGTATCTGAGACAGAACGAGAAGACCTAGAAGAATCAGAAAAGGTGCAGCACTGGGTGGAAAGACTTTGTCAAACACGGTTAGAACAGATTTCCTCTGTGGAGAATGAGTCTCCTGAGGTAAAGTTCTGGCTTCTCCATATATTGCATGGTCTCTAAATAACTCACTAGTTGTCTCCTAAAAGCAACAGGTTTTTACCAGAGAAAAATCTGTCTTGGTCTTTCCCTCTCAGCCTTCATTCTAAGAGGGGAAAAAAATGTCAGTAATTGATAAATTACAATCTGTAGCATTTGCTGTGCCTATATTATGGAGATTTTTAAATTATTTTAATGAACTGGTTTTATTTTGTCCTTTTTAAGTACATTATCACCACAAAATTAAGAGTTTTATTGGCTTGTGAGCTGTTTGGGCTAGGTGGGACAAGCTACCAATAATAAAACTGAGACTAGAATACCCAGCCATATTTTTTTAGTATCCTGTGAAAATAAGAACATCATTGATGATGAGCTCTTGGATGCTTCCTTGTATTGCATGGAATAAAGGTACAGGTTAAGAAAATGATAAAGATAAACTCCCAAAGAACAGGGTTTGGTTTTGTGTTTTAAATAGTCCCCTTAAACGAAGTGAGTTGTAGGTAGTGATTGTGGCTTAGAGCCTGATGGTTCTAGATGTGGAGTGAGGCTTTCCCACCATCCTGCTGCTCTGGCTCTCTTCCAAGCACAGCTGCTTTCAAGAGGAACATTGCAATCTGCTGAACTCTCCCGGGATCCCCGAGAAATTGCAACCACAAAGGGGACCCTTGAGGAACACTCTCGCATGAATTTCCTTCAGGTCAATGTGGAGCAGCTCTGAAAAAAGCAGCTGGTCTTCTGTTCTTCCTGTCCTCAGGCTCAGATCCATGTGGCTCTTCAGTGCAGGTCTCTAGGACAGTGGAATGATTATGCTGAGTTTTCTCTTGCTACCTAAATTTGGCTGCCTGTGTTCTGCTAGATCTTTGTCCCCCTTATTTGTAAAGTAAGAGGGAACATCACAGATTAAAATCACTGTTGTATTTCCAGAGCTCTACCCTGATTTAAGACGAGCACTCTGTGTTGTATTTGCTCCATCAATTCTTCTGTTACATTATATACAAATATTCTATTACAATTGTTCTGCAAAACTATCCAAGCAGGTAAACTCATGTAAAACACAAAACCAGTATGCTTCTGAGGGATAAATGCAGCTGAACAATATTCAGGTACTACAGACTTGAACTGCTACTTGAGTACAACAGCAGTTAAGATCTCTGGACCTCTGTCAAAGAAACACCTGGTTTTTAGTACCAAGGGGTGAATATGGCAGATAAGGAGATCCCAAAGAACATCAACAGATACACCCACTTGAGGGAAGTATTGTCATATTAGACTAAGATGCATGTGTCTGTAGGACAGCTCATCTCTAATATTTTCTCAGCTGAGTCTACAAAATAGCAAAATGAAAGCGTATCAACTGGATTTTCTTAAATAATTCAGTTTCATCACTGATAAAAGAAATGTTAGCAACTCTAACAGCATATGGAGAATCCTTCTTCACACACACAACCTTATTTTTTTGGGTGAGCTGCTCATTATGTACAAACTCTGGAGTTTGTTAGCCCCACAATGCATCTGGTGTTGATTAACAGAAATTAGAAGGTCCAGAACCTCCTGAAGATCTGAATTTCATAGCATCCTAAACTTTTTGTTTTGATAGCTGCTTAAGCTTACTTCCCCCTCTTGTATTAATGTCTAGTTATGTTTACCCCAGACTTTAGCCCCTTTCCGTTTTTAAATGGCATGGAATTTCAGGGCCCATCTTCGATTGCTTTCCTTTTATATAATCACCTTTGCAAGGAGCAATGCTTGCTTTCTCTTCATAAGAGCTAGAGAGGCAAGAGTTGTGTTATCTGTGATTTGTCCTATGATTTTACCTTCTGAAGACTCCATGCAGCTGGGTTTTTGGGGGTTTTTTTTGTGTCATCCCCCCTGCCCCAACAGCCTAGGCTACTGTCACAGCACTCCAATTTTCTATTTTTTTTAACTCAAATCCCAAGGAGTGCTTTTAAAAAGGCTTTCAGAGAAAAAGTTTATGTATATTCTCTGTGGGAGAAGCCAGGAGCTTCCTATGCAAGAGCGGTTAGGCTGAGTGATGTTCTAGGATTTACCATGAATTTCTTCAGAGCTGTTGCAGGCAGATGAACTGTTAAGGCAGATTTCTGTTCTGTTGCACATAGTTGGCAAGTGGACGTCCTTCTGCTTCTCCTTCTGCCACATCAATGCGGCGTTTTGCCGGTGGCCTGCAGCTTCATACCACAGATCTTGATGATATAAACTTAGATGAAGTTGACAAGCCTAAACAACATGTGGCACTACCTCCACCACCACCACCCACTGTTACTCCAGCATCATCAGCTCATCTACTTCCTACATCAAATGTTCCACTTTCAAGAGGTCCAGCCCTGGCAGTAACACCAGCTTCCCAGGTGACCTCATGATCTGTTTGGATGCATGCGCCTTTACCATTCCCCTGCCTGGCCTCTCACCTGCTTTATCCACTGGATCTACCCATCTGCCATATACAATGTTACAAGAAGGAATGAGATGGTTTCATTGTTTCATAGTAGTGAATGCAGTCCAGAGGTAGTTTTTTTTGTTTGGTTTTTTTAAATTTAAGTCAAGAGGGTTTTGCTCTCTCCTCCCTATGTATGTTGTAACCCTACCACATGCAGGTATCTTGGGCAGAATGTATTTGTTAAAAAGGCAATTTGGACTTGAGTGTTTAAAGATAAAAAAAAAAAGCAATGGCAGGGAGCAGATTTAACTCATAGTTAAATTTGAGAAAAATATCTGTTGTGAAAATGACTTGTGAAAGTGTTTTAAATGTCATCAAATTACTTTGTTAGGTGAGAGGAGTGGACGAAGAAAATGAGCTTAAAATCAGAAGCTCAAACTTTTAGAACGTCAACGCTGTATAAATTACCAGTAAAATACTTTTAAATGAACAAGAGCTGGTAATCAGGTTTTGGGGGTTTTTTTTGCACACATAGGAGTTAGGGATTTCTTTGAGAAAACATTCTGATTTTCTCCTTCTTACAATCTCAGTCCAAAAGAGGATCAAATATAAGAAATCTTGTGCCAGACCTCACTTTAGGAGAGAAATGGCAGCTATTTCATCATAATTCCCTTTGCTAAGCACTGTAGTGGGATTCATGTACTTGTTTTTGTGGCAAAAGATTATGTTTCAAACAGCAGAAGAGGATCCCATATGGTCACTTCTTTCCTACACAGTTTTCTGCATGGATTGACTGACTGCATTGTTGGTTTTTGGTTGGTTTTTTTTTTTGCATGTTTACTTGGAAATACTAGGCTTTGCATTTGCATGATTCTGGTTGGGGTGGGGAAGGATATGCAAATTAAACACTTCTCAGGGGAAACTGGCAGATTATTTCCATGTGAATAATTGCCCTAATGTGAACTATGAATCTCATTTTATAAACTTAAGTAGACCTCTGATAGTGCTCGATCTATGTGGTTTATGTGTTCGAAGTGCCAAGAATATGCTAGATCCACTGAAATGGAGATGTCAGATGTTCTTATGGATAACAGTTTTCCCAAGTTATTTGCAAAATAAAAATTATTGTGAAATGACACAAGTGTACAAAATACTAGCGTTCAGAGGAGAAATACATTCTCCTAATGCTAATATTCAGATAAAAGAAGTAATATAGGAACTGCCATGCTGGATCTGTCCCCAAACTCATATGTTCCAATATATGTTTCTGGCAGTTTTTCACTCCTAGATATGTTAGAGAAAAGAGGTTAATAATTAAAGAAAAATACATCAGGTAACAACAACAAAAAAATAACGTAGTCTTCAAAAATGGTAAGTCAGTTTTCACTGAATATAGTTAGTGTATGTGAGGAAAGAACTAAGCTCTTAGTAAAGTACTAATACTGAGCCAAAGCTGCTTTGTTTATAAGTAGATAACCCAGTATTCCTCATGTGGTTTCAGAAATGGAAGAAAAATCAGAAGCTGGACAATTTATCTGTGCTGCTTTTTAAAAAGTCAGTCTAACACCACAGATAAGCAGAAGCAGTCCATTTATTTGACTTCAGTGATTAAAGATCTTGTGTTTATGCCTGCTAAAGCTGAAAATAAGACAACTGTTGTTGTCACATAAGTTTACTTTTCTAATATTACTCAAACTGGTAAATCTTCTCTATGTTGCTAAGTTTTTTTTTTTCTCCCAGATCATTTAATTTCAAATTCAGCTCGAACAAATACCTGACAAAAGGAATGAAATCCTGTCAGATACATTCTTGACAACTAACTATTAAAATATCTGGTATAAATGTTTCTCAAAATTATTATTAGCTATATACTTTATATGAACCTGGTACTAAGTCTGTTACTGTTTAGGTTGTAAGAAACACCTCCGACGTTGGCAGAGTATCTTCTGTGTCAAGCAATCCACTGGTATGTCATGTACTGTTAATAAGGACTGTAGTTTTATGAACTTCCCATGGAATGCTAATGTCAAGGAAATGTGAAGGGTTTGACTCTGAATGGCTAATTTATTTAAAATTCAGCACTTGCATTCGTGTGCGTGGATCTATTGCTGTGTTACAAGACATCTAATACCAGGTAGTGGAAGTGATTCCTAATGGTCTGAGGACTTCATATTTCAACACTTCAGTAACATACAGTCCATGTTTGTGTGATCTGGATGTCTGTATGTCATGAAGCATATACTTTGTTCTTCTGTCAAGACAGACAAAAGGAGCTAGGACCAAACTATATTTTAAACTTAATGGGTGCTAAGAAGCAAGCTTTCTTCTCAGAAGAACCAACATTTGTTTGATAACTCTTTGCACTGATTTTGATTCAGGATGGCTGGATGTCAGGTTTCCCCATTCTGAGGCACTCTAGAAAAGTCTGTCTCCAAATTGTGCAACTCCAGGAGAAATCATCCGGTTCCAGTGCAACTTTAACAAGTTGATATCTGTGAACCTGCCGATCTTCTAAGATCAGAATAGCTTAATGATACGATGTATTTTGCGGTGTGGAACAACATTAGTTGAGGGATATCCACAGGGACTTTCAAAGATCTGGTTCCAAAACTTTTTTCTTAGATTATTTTAAAAAGGGAAAAAAAACCCCAAACAAACAAAAACCCACCCCCAAAATTCCCCTATTTAAAAAAAAAAAAAAAAGAAAAAAGAAAAAAGTGGCTTAACCAATTTGCTGGAAGCAATTCAAATAACTTCAGAGGATACAGCTTGTACTATATGAATGATATCTGGAATACATCACATTTCCTATGAGAAACATTGACAAGAGTGTGCTGAGAGTTACTGGGGTTAAGTCAGAAACTAAACCCACAGGGCTTAGTTTTGAACTCTTGAATAAAACTATGCTTGACGTCAGTGGGAGTTTTGACTAAGAAGTGTACAATTGGGTTAGTACGTGCTGGATGATTAGGTCTCAGTTGCCTCTGGGTATCTGTACTTTGTGGAGTCAAGGGTAGGTAATTAGCATAACTAACCCTTGCTCTTAAGTCAAGATAAGTTAACTTGAAATTCTTTATGGAAAGCTGATTGCTGCAGTCCTGGTGAATTTCACCTTAAAAGATCTATTTAGCCATAGATTAGTTAAAATCTCATTTCAGATTCGCTATGTTCTTACACTCAACTTTAGCATTTTTTTTTCCTGTAGTTTCTCATTCAATTCACTGCTTTTATGGGATAAATGCCAAAAGCAGGGATGAGATTTTTCTATAATCTTGCTGGTGAAGTCAGAGTTTAGGGGAAAAACCTACTATTCGGATGCAAGAGAAATTATGTTTTGGTTTGTTGACTTTAAGTCTTAGATAAAATAATTCTGTAAGCCTTTTGTTGTATTAGTGTCATTAAATTCAGTACCATAAACTATTTGAATTGAGGCATCTTGGTGAAATGATGGATTTGCACAAATTACGTTGTGAATTGTAATTTTCTTAAATTAACCCCATAGCAACTTGCTCCAAGTCCACCTACCCAACGACATCCAGGGGTACGAATAGTCTCTAAACCAGTCATGCTGCATCCTGACCCAAACTTTATGGTCAGGCCAACAATCAAATCAGAGGCCCTGGTAAGCCTTTTAATGTTCTTTTTCCGGGTGCTACAGTACTGTGGGATTTGTTGTTGACTTGTCCTCAAAGAATCAGTGCTTGTCTCCTTTTCTGCTAACTAAAATTAATGTAGATTGTCAAGTGATTGCTAGTGGTAAGTACAAAAGGGTATTTTTCAATTTTTTTCCCATGGTCTAAAAGTCACTTTTAGTGACAATTTTTGTACTGGGGTGCATAATTCCAGAGCAGTGTAGAGCCTTAGATTCTGTAGATCTTATTTTTCAGTTATTCACATGCAGGTTTTTATTTTTATAAATTCTGGATTCATTTGTCAGAAATGAAATAGTAAAAATTAATGACATTGTATTTTTCCTTTGTAAATAGTCATGAACATACTTGAAATGTAGATATATACCTCATCATTTCATTTCCAGGGAAAAAAAGGTGTGCTGTTATATCTTAGACTACAATATACTGGTCATGCAGTGTTAGTGCGAAGTTGACTCACAGTCAGATTCTTTTTCTTATTTCTTTTCCGTTTCTGTTTCAAATGTAAATGAAGAAAAAACTCTTCAGCTAAATATTTTAGGACCAACCATGTAGCATCTTTGGGAATTGTGGTATATGAGGGAAAGTGAGCCAAGACTTACTGAAAAAAAAAGAGAAATACTGCTCTGACAGGTGATAACTCCGAAGTGACAGCCCTTAAAGTTCATCTAAAATAGCTGGTGGACCAATTAGTAGTATTTATTCTGAAGGGTCATCATGACTTATGCTGTTAGAATTAGAGTTGTGTGTCTGTTATATGCATGTGTATGGACATGCATGTATGTATACATTTATATGAGCAAGGCAGTGTATTGCAACATGTGAGCTAAGTGATGGAAAAAAATCACATTTGCATTTCATTTATTTAATTACAAGCTTATGCAATATCTGACAATAAATGATGTGCACAATATTCCTAGCTGTCTTTCATTAGTGATGAATTTTTTTGTCATTTTCTGCTTTAATAATTTAGATACGCTTATTCCTTTATTTTCCCGGTTACAGTTTGAACAAATATAAGTGATACTTAGTAACTACTTTTCCCACAGACATAGTTGTCTTGAAACTTCTATATTATAAATGGATTGAAATGATAAATGAAAGCAGTTTTTATAAGTTGCTCAAGAGAAGGTAGGTACATGAGCTAAAAATAAATTCAAATCCTTCCAGTGTAGATATTTCCTTCAGTTGTATGCATTGGAGCTTTCATTTTGATTGTGTTCAGTAATTCAGCATCTCTAAGCAATATGAAATTCCTTAGGGGAGGAATGAGCAGAGTAAAATTATAATCTACAGTTAATATAATCTAGCTCTTGAAAATAAATACCTGGTGTGCAAATATAAACTAGTTTGCAAAATTCATAATACCCTTATGTGTGATCAGACAGTCTTGGTACAAATTGAAAATGCTGCTTGCTTGTTTTTTTGTTACTGACTGCTTACAATTAGTTTGAGAACTTGGCAATAAAATCCACCACCATAGGGAAATTTCTTATGATTTGTTATGCATGCATGCACATTTTCCAAATCACAAGTCTGCTAAATGTTTCCCAAACTGCCTTATATTAGTTGAAAGATCACAATTTCAGTGGGAGCAATATTCTGCTGGGACTTTGGGAGAAACATCAGTCCATAAATTGGTTTTGTAGACCTGTTACCTCTTATTTCTATTTATGACAATGCAGTAAAGAGTATTCGTCCTCGCTGCAATGAAGTCACAGTAGTATGTGGAGTAAGACTTGCATGGATACCGAAGTAAAGAGGGAGGCTATTTCTAGCAGTTAAAAAATGAAAAGACCATTGTATGACAAAACAGACAAGGAGGTACCTGCCTGTCTCCAGAAATGTGTAAGAATTATAATTTGATTTCATGCGGAAGGAATGCTTTTTTGTTTGTTTGTTTGCGGGAGGGTCCTTTATTTAAGTCAATTGTTCAGATACAGGACCAGTTCAGCTTCTCTTAGTGAAGGGAAGTATCACCAAAGGCAAAGTGTCTTTTGCTACTCTATTTCTTGTCTTGCTAGATTTCACACACCTTATAGAACTCCAGTCTTTGTCTTAATATGATGTAATGCACATAATTTCTTCTACCTTGTTTTTGTCTGAATTTAGCTGTCCTGAGTACCAAACTCTAGAAAGTGATCTTGATAGATTTACTTGATTCAAACAGTTAATCAAGCGAGCCTATACTCCAGCAATTCACTACTAAAGATGATGAAAAGCATGAACGTTAAGAATAAAATAAACATGCAAGAATGGGTAAAACATTCCTGTTATCTGGAAAGTAGTTGGGCCAGATAGGAACAGTGAAGTCTCTGTTGTGACTTAAGTCTTCATATTAACTGAATTCAGGTCAGAATTCCTAGGTCTTTTAACCGTTCCTGAAAATGAAATTGTTCTCACTTATAAATAGGGAAACGATGGGTGAGTATTAAACCTTGACTGTGGCCTTGAATGCTGAGGGCTGCTCTGGGTCAAAATCAGTGTGAACTGTTTGTCTGTGCTGTACTAGGGTGCATTGGAATACACTCATGGCAAAGCTAATTATATTTTGGCTCAGAGAACAGGAGAGGATTGTTATGATTTAGTGGTGGGGTTTTCAGAGAAGCAAAACCAACAGAACATTAGTCTCTGCTCTCCCAGCTATCACGAACATCCTGTTGTGTGAGTTAGAAGGCTTTGATGCACTTGCTGCTACTAAAGATTTTTCCTCCCTCCCTCCTTTGTGGTTGGATGCAGCATTTCTGAAAGGAAGAAAGAATATTTAAGCTTTTCTCTAATTTGCAAGATTTGAAGCCTGATTCTGCAGAACTCCAGTCAAAGGACCTGAGACAGGTGCTTAGATAGTGTGTGGTAAGACATGCGATGATTGGAATTCAGTTATTATTGGCCATAGCTATACCAAAACCATCTGTGTTGAAAAGGAATTTTTTTTTTTCTAAGTGGCTAGAGAGAGCCTCAAGAGTTTTGTGGAAAATCTTGCCAGACTTGCCCAAAAGTCCTTCAAGACAAAAACTCAGTCCTTGTATTAATTAAATGCAGAGCACAAATCTTTCATTAACTCAGGAATAGATATATTTTTCCAAGTAATGGTGTGACTATAGGACACTGATAGAATCAGTAGTGAAACTGATATATAATAATTTGTTTTAAAGTAAATTGAGTTCAGAAATGTAAATACCATAGTTTAGTCTGTAGAAAGTTGTTCTTGTTTCAGAAGACTCAAATACTTTACCTGATTTGATGCAGGGTTTTGAGTGGAGGCTGGAGAGTTGTGAGGACTGTTTTGTATATTTTTTTTTTAGCCCATTTTATTTTTGAAAATTTTTGTAACATAATAAGAGGTTCTATATTTTAAGTGATTCCAAACTACAGTGTACGATTTTGTTCATGCACTGGAAGTGAAAGAAAAACAGAATCAATGTGGGATTAAAATAATTGAAACCCAACACAATAAAATAAAACCCAGCAGTTATTAATCAATATTATGAAATTACTTGTAGATATCCAAATTGAAATAAGTCAATTAAAGAAAAATTCCTCCTGAATTTAAGTAGAATGAACCTGTACTAGTAATTGGTATTTAAGTAATTGCTTCTTTCAGGATGAGCCCAAATACACATATCTTTTCTTTCAGCTTATCAACTTCGTGAGGAATTTAATAATGGAATTCACCTTTCAGTATAGGAAATCCCTGGTAGGAGAGCAAATCTTAAATGTATAACATATATTTGTCATGACTTTTCGATATTTTGGAAATTACTTATCTAGCATTTTGTCCATGGTTTTTTTCAATTATTTTTTCAAAACTCATGGAGAAGAGACCCCGGCACTGTTCTGTAGAAATTAGGGATAAAAGGAGTCATGGAAAATATTTTTAAGAAATCTTGTGGTATGGAAATGTGCATTATTTATGTAGTTTCTCTAGAATTCTTTCTTCTGTGCTCTGTACTATTTCACTGTGTGTGTTCTCTCATTTTGAAATGCTATAGGGAACAAGCACTAACAAGTGCAAGTGCAGTTCAGTCCCTACAAGAACAAAAAAAGCAATGAGATTATTTGTGAGTAGGTGATACTTATTTACAGCAAAAAGTTAATATCTGGTTTGGCAATTTTCTTTCTTTTGCAGCCACAAGAGATGTTTAAAAGGATGGTGGTTTACAATTCATCATTTAGATCTAACAAAAAACAAGTAAAATAACATTTTCCATGTTTTGTGTGGTACTTCTTGTTTTGACTGATCATAGATTTAAAACTTTCCTTTCTAATCCTGTTGCTCAGTTTCTAAAACAGAGGATGCAAGACAGCCCTAGTGCATGAAAACTGCTAGTCTTTGTAAACTTTCAATGTGTGCCTGCGGCTCCTGCTAGTCTATAGACAGATGAAGAATGAGAGGATAGTAAATCCTTCAGGTTGAACCATCTGTAACTACTTATATGGTTAGTGCAATCTTTAAGATAGTTGAACACTGATAACTGATCTGATACTGGCAAATTATTTTTTTTATATTCCTAAGGTTTTCTTGTTTCTTTTAGTCTCCAGTTGCAATGCTTTCAGTAATAAAATATTTTCTTAGTTTAATAAATAGAGGTATTATCATAACATAGCTATTGGTAGGAAATCAGAGAAACTGGTAGTGGAAAGCACTTATTCATATAGCCTTTCTGTATTGTGTAGGATTTTTCTGCTGTATTACTACTTTTATTGCTTTCCTCTGTCATAGTGATGAAGTTTTCATCTCTTCCTCTTTGGTTGACTGGTGGTTCAATAGATAGTCCCTTGAAGAAGTGAACTTCATGCTTAACTTCTCTGCTGCTGTTAAATGTGCCAGTTTCTGCGTGAAACACCTTTATTAGTGCAAGCTAAGTTAGATGCATTGCCGTGTTATATGAAAATGTTGGCGCACAGTTGTGAACTTACAGTATGAACTTTTGAGTGGTAAACCGTTAAGATTAATAATGATTTTTTCTTCTTTTGATCAGTTTCAATCTAGATCTAGAAGGGAAAACTGGATTTGACTGAGATAAATCAAACTTTGAGATTGTTCAGTTGCTATTGAATGTTAGTGTATTCTCTCTCTCTATATATATAAACAGTTGTGTTCTCAGCAAATGCATTTTTTGGAAAATTTTGTTATATCTGGTCACAGGTTTCTCTTTCAATTCTTTTTTGTTTATTTCAGTCAGGTCTCAATTGCTGTTGACTATTGATGCTAGAAACTTCAGTGAGCAGTACCATTGGCTTAGGTGCTTGTGTTTTGGTTTTGGCTTTTTTTTTCTTTAAGTAGTAACTTTACCTTTCATCTAGAAGCCCAGACAGATAGTTGTTTCAGTGCAATCACACATTTTAATGTTCCAGATTCTACTTATGTTCAGTCCTATGAATGTTATTGTAAGTCAAGAGAGGATTAGAATGGTCTTAACTCTTTCGTCTGAGATGTCCCGAGTAGTGGGAGGGTAGGCTTAGCACCGTGGTTTCCACTCAGTGTTGCTTGGTTCATTAGTCCCTGCTTGGATATGGAGTGCACTCTCTGCTCTCCGAATTTGTGATGCCCATTTCTGGGAAGATTTGTTACAGTTCAGTGGATGTCTTCATTCTATCATAGCTGTATCTCTACATTATTGGATCCAGATCATATCACTTCTTTGCTTGCAGGTTTTTTGTTGTGGGGTTTAGGGTTTCTTTTCCTGTTTAAAAATTATTTTCCCAGGAAAACTTTCTTCAAGGGCAACATCTGTTTTTCATGAGGGCGACCTGGGACAAAGAGAGTTCAATGACTTCCTTCAGATTACATAATGAATTAGTGACTTGGCTGAGATTGGAGTTCCTTCCTCTAAGTTGCTTGCTCCAAGACCATAGATGTCTACTTCAGCCATGATTCCGAAGGTCAATACAAATTCAGCTATTCAAACTATTAGTTGTTTAGGTAGCTATCATTGCAAAATGTTTCTCTTACAGTTTTAGTAAAACTATTCATAATATTAATACACTTTGTAAATGAATGAATGATTGTTTTTTTCCCCCAGGATGAAATTCTACCCTCGCTGAAGTCTGTGATCAAATTCCCATTTATTTAGTTCCTCAAAGTTAGCAGTTAACAAATGTAATGCAACCCATACTAATTTAAATGCTAAATAAGGTGTCTCATGTTCCTATTCCCAAAAGATGCTTTTAATACGTATTGCCTATGAAAAAAAACCCACTTGTGGCAGTAAGCAGAAGTCCTGCAGTTGTGCCCTGAAGATTTAGCTCTCTGGAGCCTGGGGAGACAAAGTTATGTTTCAACCCCTGCAAATGTCTCTGTCTCAGAAGGAACACAGAACGAGGACATGATTTGCTTAAGTTGGTCTTCTGATCTCAGGGAAAAGGTGAAGAGAGAGGCAGCCTGCAGGAAAGCCAGGGTTCACGCTATACAATTCAGTGCGCCTGTGTGTAATGACTGCCAGTCCACACAAGAGTCATCAGCACCACTGTTGCATGGTCTGTGTAAGTGTGGTTAGACGAATGGGCAGCACTGTTGTACATTTGAGGGTCTGCTAATGCAGAGCTGTGTAGTAGTGCTCACTGACTTTGTCGGAGGCAGTGGTGGTAAGGATGAGATCTGACCCCAGAGGATCATTCATAGTCATATCAAAATTAGGCAACTGAGAGAGATGATAAAGATGATCACAGGAGGAGGCATTAGTGTTTTCTGCTGCAACTTTGTCATTTAACAGCCAGCCCTGAAAGAGCAGAGGAACCTTAAGCTGTGCATTTGATTTACAAGTGGAAAAAGGCTTAGCTGAATCTGAGAGTGGAATAGACTTTGTCGTCAGATGGATCCAGTAGAAAAGAGGGCAATAGTGAATATATCAAGCTTGATCACGCACTGAACCGCTGGTCTGCATCAGATATTGGCTTGCCTGCTGTGTCAGCAAAGAGTTGAGGGGTTCTGCGTTGTTCCCATATCCCCAGGTTATTGCAGCTTGAAGTCACAAGAGTGATACAGCATTTAGGTGCCTTGATAAAGATTTCTGTTAAGTCCCGAAGTCCTTACTTTAACATGCAGGATAAGTGCAGAGTTTTTATAAATCTCCAGCATCACCCATACAGTCTCACCTGGTAACTACTAGTCCTCCTCAAGAAGCCACCACCCAAACACCATTGATTCCTGATTGCTGACTCAGGAACTCTCATCTTTGCAGAAAAGGCAACTCCCGCTTTTTCCCTGCAGTGTTGGTCTGACAAGGGTAACGCACTAGATTTTGAAAGTTTAAGAAGGTATGGGTCCTCTCAAAGCTTAAATCTTGCCTTACTTAACTGCAATATTATCTTCCCCGTTTCAGGCACTCCCTGCCAAAACTTTTAAGTCCTTCACAGAACCATATGAAAACAAAATTGGTTATTGTCCTGCGTTTGCTTGTGGTAGGGAGCCAACTCCCTGAAACTCCATGGAAAGGAGGAGAGAAGGGGGCTGGAAGAGGGTCCTACAACCCAGACACCATGGACTAGTGTTGCTGACAGGCAAATTGGAACCTGTCACTTCTGCCTGTGTTAGTGCCCAACATGGTGATAGTCCCACGAAACGTTGCTCAGAAGAGTGTGGCAGAACATACCTGCCTATGATGCTTTCAAGATTTGTTTCTGTTCTGTCAGGTGTAGAGAGGAACTGCAGAGCTGACAGAGTGGTAAACTATTCCTCAGAACTGCTCCATAGTATGACCAGCTCAAACTGCTGATCTGTCATAAGGTTTTGAAATGTCTTCTGACTGTCAGGACGGACTATTTGCTGCCTTTCTGTGCTTTTCTCCATTTACTGTCTTCTTTCATAGCTTATGGAATTATATGTTCTCTCACTAATAAATAAAATGGAGTTTGTGTGTTAAGTGCGTGCATGAGCCTGATGTTTTTACAATTAAGTATTGTTCTATTCTCAGGGCTTCCAGAAATATTTGGAAGATTTTGATCCATATTCAATGGTAAGGAAAGAATTCAAATATGTCTCACCGTTTAATATGAAATACACTGGAAAAAACACGTCCTTGATTTTGAGGGCTGGAAGGGGGTAAGATTCTTGCTTGTTGGTTTGCTGGGGCTTGTGTATTTGTCTTTTCTAGTCATGTTGAAAAGGAGCTTTCTTACAGGAAAAGATGATCTGGTGGTCTGATCTTCCTCTAACAGTATTCTGGAGGAGGGAAAGGTCCCTTTTCTCCCATAAACTACATAGGTCAGCCTAATTGTTTTGTGTTTCCAAGGTGGAAATGACTAATCATTATATGTTTTCATAGTTTACCCCAGAGCAGATTATGGGAAAAGATGTACGGCTATTACGAATTAAAAAGGTAAATACTATATTTAGTAAGCATTTCATGTACAGTCCCATTTACTGGGAAGAAGAAAGATTAAGCTCCTGTTGATGGCAAAAATTAACAGCCTTTTCTGGACTAAAACTCTTTTTCAATAGGAAGGCTCATTAGACCTTGCAGTCGAGGGAGGAATTGATTCTCCAATTGGAAAGATAGTCGTGTCTGCCATCTATGAGGGTGGTGCTGCAGACAAACATGGTGAGTAACAATGAGGAATTTGAATGCTGCTGCAAAGTGGCTCCTTAACGCTGGCTGAGAGTTGTTGGCTGACTTCATAGCTGTGCCTAGTACTGAGAGGCACACTTAGATTGTCCAAGTCAGCCAAGTTCTGTCTCAGCTCTAAGGGCAGCTCAGAGAGAGGCTCATGGTTTGAAGGGTGCCGCTTAAATTAATAATTATGTAAAATTTATAAATAGTGTTTAAGAAGAAATGGTCACTGCTGCTGTATTTTTATCATTACAGAATTTTCAGTAACGTGGCCTGAAAATGTAGAGCTGTTCTCTTAATAAGAACTCCCCTTTTTCCAGTCTGATAAAAAAAAAAAAAACCAGACCCCAACACCTGATTCTCTGGTGTATTCTGTTAATTAAGGAAAGCAGAATATGGTCTCCATTATTTCACAATTTCCAAGCAATGACATTTTTAGTACTTCCATGTGCAAAGCAATTACCTGACCACGGCTACACTACAGTGCTTATTTTTGTTCTTAATGCTACTTTCAATAGTAATTTGTTTTGTAAAACACCTGGCTTTACTCCCGAAATCCCACTAAAGGCCAGAGCCTTCTGGCTAACAGCTTATCTCTCTGGAAGGCACAAGAACGTGCATACCAACACATCCAGGCTTTGCTCCTGGGGGCCAGCATCTCTCATCCTTTCCCTGAGAACTCTGGCAGTGACCAGGTAGACTGACCGGACAATACCTCCTTGCGTTGTCTTTGCTGACCTTGTCCCAGCCTGCACCTGAGTTCAAGTCACTCTTGCTGTGAAAACATCTCAGCCACTTGATCTCTCAAGTACTCTGTTTCTCTTTGACTCCTCACTGTTGTGAGGGTCTCTTATAGCTGAGGCTGTCCCCTTACCATCTGTGTTTTCCCCTCTTCAAATCCAGTCCCAGTTAGCTGATTGTGCTTCATTCCAGATTAGCAAGTCAAAATCAGTTCTAAGGACTAAACATTACACATGCTCTTGCAAAGGAATGACAGTCCTGCAAACCCTTGACAAATGCCACTTATACCTTCAGGTCTTTAAGTAATGCTGCCATTTTCATAGTAGTAACAGCCTACAATCAACCTCAGTGGGTAATCCATCTATACAGCTTACAAAGACAAGCAAACTGCTACTATGGAAAGTCTTATTGAACTAGTTTCTTACTGGTCATGATCAATAAGAGATTAGGGTGGCTTTTGCATGCCTAAAAATTCCTTTTGCTTTTGCTTGTAGCAAACTTTCTTGTCTATGTCAATTTTTAGTGTAAGCCTTCACATCTAGTGAAGATACTTTTCATTATACTCGGTACTGCGTAAATATGGGACAGAAAAGACTCACAGAATTTTTTTTGCTCACACGTATGTACACCATATTGGTCTTGTCACCAGGAGGCATAGTGAAAGGGGATGAAATACTAGCTGTAAATGGCAAGATATTAATTGACAGCAGGCTGGCAGAAGCACAGGCAACTCTAGCAAAAGCTTGGAACATGGGTGGGGTAAGTAACCTCGAATACTTCTTCATTCTTCCTATAACACTCATATGAGGTATACTTTTCTTTCATGACATTGTCACATCAACACAAATAAGGATGCAAACATCAAAAGTAACAGGTATGCCATGTACTACTAGAGTCAGCTGAAATCTGCAGAAGATATTGGTATATAGCATCTCTGAAAATCATGCATGTAACTTACTGTGAAAGTTCATGGCACTTAGCCACATGTAAGGTTGGTGTTTAAACACATCACATTCTGAGTGTTTATAGTACATTCATCTGTAGAATCTCTCTTTAATATTGAAAATTACTTGCAAGCTGATTGGACTTTTATGGTAATAGCTTATCTTATCTTTGATTTCTTAATGTACAAGTAACACTGCACTTCAGCTACAATGAGTGTTTTCTCAGCAAGAACTGTATTAATTGCTAAGAAGACCAAATACAGTATGATTCTTAGAATAATTATTTTTAAAAGCTTGCTGCAGGACCAGTAGATTTTTCTTTAATTTTGGGATACAAATCAAACAGCTCAATCTTGAAATGGTCTTCCTATAGAAGTCTTTAATAGAGATCTTCCTGCTGCTCCCTGTGGTTTTCCAGGAATAGATTGCCTTCCTGATTCTCTATCTAATATTCCATGGTGGTCCACTAACCATCTCTAAAAGCAGTATTTAGCAGCACATGTTTGCCTGTGCATTTCTTTTTCAGGATTGGATTGACTTAGTCATTGCGGCATCACCTCCAAAGGAATACAATGATGAAATGTAAGTGCATAAGCTTTCTTTCTCTGGGGATTAAAAGGCTAGTAACAACAGTCTCTACAGTTTGCTTTTTTTATCAGACATATTTCAAGTATTTACTTCTTGTGGACTACATAACCTTCTGCATCACATGATTACTAATTTGATAGTTATAAGTAGCTATCACGCATTACAGCAGTGGTTCCCAGACTTTTCAAAATGGTGATTCTCAGAACTGGTTTTACGTGACTACACACTCATACTTTCAGTTTAAAGTTTGAGGATTTTGGGGAGTTTTGTTTTTTTTTTTAGAAATTACTTCAGTCTGGATCATTTACTGTGGTCCCATGGATCATAATTTGGAGAAACAAATGCCCATAAGCATTCTTCATGACAAGCAGACATTTAATTCTGTTTTGTGGTTTTTTAAATTAGATTGCAGTTAGTATCCTTGTCTAAGCCAACCTAAATGTAAAATTTTCAAAAAAGCTAAGTGATTTGGGTGTCTTGGCAATTTGTGATGTTCACAGAGTTCTTTTTTTAAAGATAATCAGTATAGGTGTGAAACAGAAGAATCCATGGCTTAAAGTGTGATAGAAGTGTCAAGTTGATACAACTTGCTTTACTTTGGACACAGTTTCAAAAGCAAGACCAATGTTTTCTAGCTTGACTGAAGGAAAAGATTTGAAGATATCCTCACTATCAAGTAAAATGGCAGAGGAAAGTTTCGTAGTCACTGTTAACCCGGACTCTTGTTCTATGTAGGATACTAGAGTATTAGTTGCTGTAAATCAGTATAGTTTTACTGGCTAACACCAACTGAAGATTGCTGTAAAATTGTGTTTAATACCTGTGCATAAACTAACAAGCAAGGAAATAACTGTCACTGTTATTTTTGTTTTCATATCCTGTATATTTAGCCCTACTATTCCCTCATCAACAGTCAGTCCCAACACACACAGAAAGGTTTTTGAAGGCAGTGCACCCGTGTACAGACAAGGGTATCTCCTGCAGCTGTAGCCACTGCAGTGTTCCCTCATGGTGAATAGCCAGACTTGGGTTAACATGACTGTCCATTGTGAGGCTGGGTTATTTTTTCAGCATGTGCCTGCCTGTGCATTGCATGCCACGCTTGCTTTTGTTCCTGGCATGCTGGAGTGTTCTTTGGGCTTTTGCCATGCCTGTCCTTTTAAAATATAAGTATTTAGTTTCTACTTCATAATGTCCCTTAGAGGTCCTCTGCAGAATTGGTTTATCATCTGCCAGACTATAAAATAAATAGATCCTGCCTAAACAAGTAGGATTAATCTTATTTTTTTTTCCTGATCTGTGGACCACTGCTGTGGCTTTGTGAATTCATAAGTATATAAGTAACTACAGATTACTTCCTTGTTAAGGCTTGTCCAAAGAACAAGTTTCCATTTGTATTATATGACAGTGTGCCTGTAAACAAGTATTCATGACTGGTTTTCACTGAAGTTTGCCTGTGTTAATTTGTCACTATACAATGGGTTTGTCCTGAAATTATACTTGTGTCACAAACTCAGTTTACTGTGTATGGTTTCTCTATGCTGTAATTACTGTAAGTACAGTCATAGATGTCTAGAAGAACCAAGGTAAGATTTCTTGTTGCATGTGGGTATTTGTGGTCTTCTCAATTATTACTTACAATATAAATCAAAGTGACTCAACTGAGATCCAGTTATATAAAATTGTGCTTACTAGAAAGACTAAATTGCACTACAGCTAACAGCATCTGTTTCACTATCTCTCTTTTTTTTTTCCTGCAGGACATTTTTTTAAAGAAGGCTACACTGGAGAAATGAAGTCTTTCCCCTGCAGAAACCTGCTGCTCTGTAAATTAGTAGGAAATCAATAACCACATGAAATGCATCTTTATTTGAAAGAAATGTGAGCAGACCTGTAAATTGAACTAGAGACTTAAGATTCTTCAGGTAATTTGAGTAATTTCAAATCATTCTATAGACATACAGCAAGAAATTTTTTGGAAGATCATTGAGAAGGACTGCCAGTGAGCATAGTTCAGTCTGTGAGAACTCAATCTATTTTTTGCTATTTTGGGGGGGCCAAATTTTGAAAATTATCTTCCCATTTTCCTGGAAATAGACACCAAAATGACAAACTAAGATAGAACACAGATGTCTGTTCCCACATGCAACGCTTGTGATTACACGTTCACAGGCCAGTTTGGGTGCGAAAAGGATTATATTTTTACTCTGTACGTAGTGATTTTCCCTGGGTAAATGGGAATGTATGTAGGTAACTTCTGTTCTCACTCGTATTCTTGTAGCTCTCTTAATGTCCATTTCTGTTGCTCAGTTGTGAGTTGTTTTGAGTATAAAAACCTTGCTGGTTGAAGAATCAGTAATACCAGGAATGCTAGCATTATAAGGAATAATTTTGGTGATGCTTATACAGTATAAAGAATCTTCTCTACCAGCAAAGTAAATAGCTAGCAAGTAGTCCAGATAAAATCATTATGTGTAGTCACAGTTATACTACTAAGTATTTGTACTGGTGACAAAAATTACTCCCTCATATAGTCATGGGTGGAAAATTTGGGTGTGATTCACAGTCTGCAGTTATGTACTTTGTTCTCAGTGAGGCTATATACATGACTAAACTGTAGAAAGTCACTAAAGTGTAACATTTCACTCTTGGTGACTGTATGTCTTCTGTTTGACTAAATTCCTCAAGACCATACAATCTATACTAACCCAGCTTTAAATAAGTATTATTACAGTTATAGACTTAGTAATTTCTTTATATTATCAAGATACGTCCTTAGAAATGTCATTGTCTTCCTTCCTTCCTTGTATCTGCCAGTTTGTATTCTGGTTTTCATATTGTGTTTAGATTTTTCTTACCTGGACTAATGAGAGCTAGTTTATAGTTCTTTGGCATATCAAATTCCCACTGAAGTCTTGCCTTTTCAAGGTTTGGAAACCCTCCTTTCTGTAACACAGAAAAATAAGAATTACGTTTGTGAGACCTCTGTACTTATACGGAGATGATTAATTATGTTGACTTTCTTCATTTGCAGTATTGTTCCAGTATGCCAATTAATGTGTCTGACAGGGTACACATGTTAGAATGTTTAAAATTTTAACTCTTACAACTAATCCAGAAATAAAATTGCATTTGCCAAATGGAAGAAGTCTTGTTTCCTCTTTGTCTCTGGGTTTGCATATCACAGTAATAGTTAATCTGTTAGAGTACACAGATTTCTGAGTTGATCTTTCATAACAGAGCCATTTGCAACAGAATGTCACCCTTGTGGAATTCAAAAGAAAATTCACTCTGCACAGTAAGGAATTGTCACTCGGCTGAGCTGCAGTAATCTCTTACTGAGTTTTTATGGGCAAATCTGGTCATTTGATAGTTGGCAAGCTACTGAGTGCAGCTGCTCCAGTTTATTTTGTTTGCTAGGTCTTTGGGTACATCTACCCAGAGCTGTAGACTTCCTAACCAACAGACTAATCTAAATGCATCAAGATTAGCACCAGAGGGAAAATTGCAGCAGGATGTACTCCTCCTGCTGCTCTGGTTCCCACTTGCCTACATACTGCAACCATCTGGACTGTATGACAATGCAGATAGATGAGTGATGCTATCAAATGTTCTCTTAAGGGATGCTCTGATGCTATGTACCAGCAAATAGAGAGCCACAGTAATGCACCAGTAATGAACTTCAGACTGCAATCAGTGCTTAATGGTGCTAATTACTGTCTCAGCACACTAAGAAACGTAACACAGAAAACTTAAAGGTTAGATATTAGAAATATTTTTACTGGTGTTATTTTTTCAGAGACAAAAGGAGCACAGAAGACTGAGCTGGGAAGTCTGTGGGGGTACCAACAGTTGCTTCTTAGCAAGTCACAAAACTATCTTTCTTCTCCCCATCTACCCTGTTAACTTTATTTGCTTGAATACAGCTTGAAATGCATGAGAGGCAGTTGAGGAAATAGTTACTGCTTGTTACTTCACGTATATAAGAAAGTGTTACTTTGTGCATTTAACCTGTGTTAGGACGGCAGAGTTGCTTTAGGCAATGTAAGGAGGTGGTGTTAGAAGAAAGGAGGCTGACACTTCTGGAATCTTAAAATGATCTTAAGCCATTAGTCAGGTAGTTTTTTTACTTTATTTCTGGCTTTCAGTGCCCTGGGACTGGATCACATCTTTCATTTGCCATCTAGCTCAAGGAGTTGGAGAACGCTACAAGAAAATACATTTTTTCAAGCAACTTCCCTTTCAGTTACTTTGGTGTGTGTGAGCAGTGTCCCAGATGTAAATCATTTAAACAGGTGTGCCCGTTTGAGTTGCTACTGCATTGTTTTCTGGTGGCTGTAATAGTCACTACATGTGCCCATGCCTCACCCCTGTTCAATCAAGCCAGCTGTGAAAAGATAACAGTAAGGGTAAATGGGACTTTCTCTTTTTTCTTTTTTTAGCCAATGCTTAGTTTCCTTGGGAGTATGGAAACTCTGACCTGATGCACAAAGCAGGAAGAAGCCCAAGTACTTCACTGACAGTATCATGAATGTTTCAAACCGCTTTTAACATAAGATGTTTTTTGTTTTTCATATGGTGTAATCTCAGAGGGAATATGTCTAGTTTCTCAGAGCTGTTTATTGGGTTAAGACCGCTAAAACCCACTCTCTCTTTCTCTGGGATAATAACCCAGAGGAAGAGTTTCTCAGAACTGTTAACAGTCATTCTTATTCTCTCAGGAATTTCTTGGCCGTGTTAGTCACAGCGTTGTCTTCAGCACACCCTCACAGTTGCTGAACTGCAGCATGAATTACATTAGAGACTTGTGACTTCCACATCTGCTCTGTGAGCCTGTGCGTGCCTGTGTGCAGGCAAAAAATGTGAAACCTTATGGATCAGAACCATGACATGCTTTACAAGATAGGAAATACTGTTGTTTATTACTCATACGGATATTAGCATAGGGAAGTCTTTGATCTATTTATTACTTGCATTCTACTACTTTAAGAACTCATAATTTAGCCATTATTTATCATGTGACCATGGCATCTGTTAAAACTTATAAGTATGTTTCAAAGAAGTTATGATTTTTAAAATGCTCTATTCATAAACAAATTTATATACATAAAGGACGGGTGTATATGTGTACACACACCAATAAGATTTTTTTTAATCAATTTAATTGGAGTAGCACACATGTACAGATAATCTCAGCGCTTTACAAATATGAGATGTAACCTCTGAATATATATAAGTGGTAAAAGCCTCTTACCTTAAAAACAGGACTGAAAACCATGGTTTCATGTCAAAGGATGTATGTCTGGTTGTAAGGAGCTTGGTATGCAATAGCTGATATGTGTTTTCTGTATGTTTTAGCTGTATGTTGAATTTGATGAAGCAGGGTCAGACTCAGGGTAGCTGCTGTGGAATTCTTAGCCACCTTTCACCAAAGATGTCCCCCTGGGATCTGTGCTGATGTGAGCAAACTGTCACTGTTACACCATCTAAGGACTAGGTCTAGTGTAGAAAAGCCAGTGTCTTACCTGTAAGGTGCTGACCCTTAGGATTATGAATCAGATTAGTCTAAAATCCCTTATTATCAATTTATGATAAGATAATAAGTTTGATCCTGATACTGAGTTTGTCCTCCAGTGTTTTTCTGCCCATATGCCTATTTTATCTTTTGCCATTGTTCTTGTTCTCAGGGGTTTTCTGTTTTTTTCTGACCTTCAGAAATTTCTGGAGCAGATTCCAAAATTCCCTTCTTGCAGAGTTGAAATCTGAGGAGGCTCCAGGTGGGCTGCTCACAAGTCATGCAAACTATTTTCATGGAGATTGACTAGCATGCTTTCTTTCCTTCTTCCTAAGGAAGGCAGCAACAAGTTTGCCTCTGCTGGAATACTTCTTCCTCTATTACTAGATCTGCATTTGCTGCGTTATTGGAGGGAACAGATGATAGTACAGCACTTTGGTGGGGTTCAGGGTCTATCTATATTCACAACAAGGTAACTTGGGCTATTCTTGATCTTCACTGAAAGCATCTAAGATGAAAGAGGAAGTGGAGACAGACATAGGAAAAGCAATCAATAAGATTTCTGTTCTCTAGAAAGGAACCTTTTGAAATGTGAAGCATGCTCAGCTTTAAGAGGATCATGGATTACAGGTAAGAAAAAAAATGTTCTCTGGGCTGTGATGCTGGGTGTGTATGATAATGTCCAATGAAGGTGCTAAACTGTTAGTGTAACAACCACTGGAAGGAAGTTTTAAAGAATTAACTTCGAACAAGTACGTTGCAGACTGGCAGCTCTTGGATACTTAAGTCTGAATGGCTGGTGTTCAACTCAGACTGTCTACATGGAAAAAATGTGGAGTCTGAAGTAATGCAGATAGCTGCTTCATCCAGTATCACAAAATCTGCTGCATGATTAGCAATGGATATCAATTACACATCTGAAAGGTAATTGTGCTTGATAGATACTTCCCACTTATAAGGTAACCATAGACTGGAACAAGCAAGGCTCTGATCCAGCAAAGCACTTAAGTACATGCTTAAATTTAAGCATATGAGCCAATCCCATTGATATAGGTTGAGTTCAACAATACTGTTCAGGCTTAAGGACTTTGCTGGATTGGGGCCTAAAGTCAAAATCTGAAAGCAAAGAATGCCTTAGCCCTGGAGATGCTTATTATGGAAAGTTGTTATTGTTAATGCTGAGGTTCTAGTATTCATATTGAATTTCATCTCCTCTTCGTTTTCTCAAATAATCTTTAAAGGTTATTCCTCCCGCCAGCCCCCACTGCCCATTTTCTTGGCTTGTCCTCCTCTTATCTTTTCTCACCATTTCTCTTCCAGACATCAGCAGAACTCATTAGTCTTCAATAGCTGTAACAGAGTTTGTTTATATAGTGCTTAAAAGAAAGTTTGGGGGAGAGAGACTGAGACCCTCCCAACATAAACTGAGTAAGATAGAAATCAGACAGCTTTTTTGAGGACAAGGACTTTTCTAAACAACAGGGAAGTGAGAGGGAAAGTTGCTAACAGTTATTCTTTTTGTAAAGCTACCCCACTCCACCCTCCCTCCCCCCCCCCCCCCCCCCCCCAAAAAAAAAGTTTCAAATTACTTTTCTCTGAGTTTTTGTTCTCTTCCCTCTGCCTTTCTCCTAAGCAGTTCTGGATGCTTTAGCAAGAGGGGGACTGAGACCCCATGTTCATGCTGGCAACAGCTTGAGGCTTTTGGGCATTAATGCCGCTTAACAGAGAGAGTGTAAATAACACTAGATAGAAAACATTCAGTTAGAAATACTGGGCACAAAATTAAGCTTTGATTAAAATCTTGTGATAAGTATTTCCTTGACAGGGTGAAATAGCTTTAGGTTATCCTTTGAAACTGAGTAGATTATAATTTTTCAAGTAACAGTATTTTTTTGTTACCCTTCCTCCCCCCCAGTAGCAATTCCAACAGCAAGGAAGGACAGAGGGAAAGAAAGAGGAGGAGGGATGCATGTGTCCATTTTGATTATTCACAAAGAATTGTGATGGAGCAGATCTTTGAATGTGAAGTATCAACCTAGTAGGACAGAAGAAATTGCATACTGTTCCTTAGTGAAAATCAGGCAGCTCCATCTCAGTGCAAAGGAGTGACATGCATAGCAGGAATCAAAACCTGAAGAGTTCTTCAAGCTGGGCGAGAGAATTCCAGTTCAGAGCAATCACTTATAACAGACATCAAGCCATTCATACAGAGATTGTAGCTGTTAAGAGAATAGAAGGAACTGAGATGATTGAGGTGTGTCCATTGTGCTCCTGACTCCAGGTTGCTTTTTCTTCACAAAGGGGAAGGCAGCTTCCCCATCACATATCTCATACATCTGGGAATGGACAAAATTTCTATTTTCAAATAAATCAGCATCGTTATAAAGAAGTCAGTGCATGTGGCATGCTGTGGTCTACAAATCATGCAAATGATCAAGACACAAAGTCCAGATTGAGAGAACAACAACAGAAACAAGTCTCTTCTCCAACTAACATATAAATTTCTCACCCGTGATTTCAGCATTAACAGGTGGGTACAGCATAGTTTATAACGTTGCTTTTCTTCTTGGAGTAGAGAATTTGATTGCAACAAGTTTGTGTTAACACTCATAGGACAGATTAAAACGGAGTGGGTGGGCATATTTTGTGGTTGTGTTGTTCACAGGGAAAAGTTATTTGAGTGTATTAAGTTGCCTGGCTTACTTGTAATGATTTGTCCTAGATTGTACTGCTGCAGGAAAGCTGTGTGTGTTTGTTTGTTTAAACTATGTCAATACTCACATTTCTATAGCTCTAGCCAGACAGATGCAGAGACTTTTTTTTTCTGATGTGTTATTGAAGTACTTCATGAATCACATACCTTCTCAATGATAAAATTACCTGGTATTGCCTTTTCTAATGGTATATTTAAACCATATGTACATGAACAGATACATTTAAAATACCATGGTAAATAGATGGGAGAAAAGTGGCTAGATTTATAAATGACACAAAGGGACAAAATGCTTACCCTTCTTTACACTAGGACAATGCAAGTGACTTTTATACAAGGCATGTCACCATTTTCCTAGAAAGCAGATTACACCCGAGGATTAAATCTCAAATATTCTTGCTTTATTATTGATGTAGTCTCTTAATCATGGGACAATGACCAGTATAGTCAGCTGTGTTCCCGGTAGTGGAAGAGAGCAGAGTTTTTATCTAGTTCTAGCATGATCCGTTCCTTACAGTATCTTGAGCCTTCATGGCCCAAAATACAAGTAAATGGGGAAATGGCCAGTGCTCTTTTATAATGTGGTGAAAGGAATAGGCAGTTCAGCATTTTTTAAAGAAGCCCTGGCCAGTTTCAGGATTGGGAATATGTAGAAAGCAATCTTACTTTTTCTGCCCAGTTCCTTTGAGCATATGCTGAGGATGTATCGCTGGCACACGTGAGAAAATCATCACTTGTCAGTGCTTTCCAGCTGGATGTGGTTGTTACTGTTGTTTCCACTGCATTGCTGTTACACTGTAGATGAAAAACAGACAGCAGATAATTGTTCGTGAAAAACTTCCATGGCTGAGCCTCAGTGCTTGACATGCCCCTTCAATTTTGGACTGCTAAAATGCAGACATGCAGAAAGTTTCCACTAGTTCATCTTGCCTTCTTATCACAGAAGATAAATATAGCCTGGGGAAAGCATTCTGAAACAAGCTACCTACAACCATGAGAAAAAGAGAGAATTGGGAATAATTCCATATAGGAGGGAAGATTAGAGTCTGGGAATTGTACTCTGCATAGGTGGTTCTGACACGTCCACTTGTGGTATCAAGTGGGCAGACAGAACGTTTGTGCCTGCACATGGCTGCCCAGGTGCCTACTGAGGAGCCATGGGCTTAGGCTGAGAAGTACCTGGGACTGTACTAGGACATCAGTCTCCTACCAAGGAGACTCTACAAACTATTTCCTACAAACTCTCTACAAACTAATTCCTGTAAAGGAAGGCATTTCTCTTTACTATGCTTTACAAACTGGTCTCATGGGCTATTTATTCTAAAAATTATAAAACCGAACACAACGTTCATTCATGTTACTTGTCAATTCTCATTATATCCTCAGGGTGATTTTAGCTCTATCAATCACAGTTGTGTGCAACTTTGAAGCTCTTTTACGGTTTTAGCACACTGCAAATGGACCATCATGCTCGTGAGTCAGGGTTGTTTTCTTAACTAATGCTATAGAGTGAAACAGTGGAACATATGCTGTTATGAAAAGAAAACATTTAACTTTGAGAAAATAGTTTTTTGGTTGTTTTTTTTTTTCCAGAAAGTCTTCTACAACAAAAGAATAGGGCTTCTCTTTTAAGAGACGTACAATACAAAACTTATCTTTAGCCTTGTGTTACCACCAGTCAGCAAAAATTTAATACATGTGCTGAAGGGCAGAATTACTTTTGAAGGACAAGGGATTATTCTCTTTATAACCATTGTCAGAAAAACCCCAACTTTTCCAACTTTTTTTTTTTAACCAGAACAGTTTGTTTATATTTTTTTTAAATTAGAATGTGAGTTTTCATATTTAGGCACATAATTTTCCTACCAATAGCTCATACTTTCCTGAGAACAGTTCTTATAGAGAGATCTACAGCTGCTTTACATCCTGCAGTGAAGTGGATACCTAGAGTTGTTTGCTGCCATTTGTATGATAATAGTGCACGTAAGTGCCACTCAGCATCAGGCTCCTGATACATCTTAAACGTGGTCCCACCTTTAAAACTTCTCTTTTTCCAGAAATTTCACACAGAAAACAATCCTACATAGGAATAAGATTAGCTGTAGTATTTTATTTTATATGCTGCTGGAAATTAATCTCTCTTCATTATTTTCAACCCATTCT
Organism: Gymnogyps californianus; assembly: GCF_018139145.2. Taxonomy (NCBI): domain Eukaryota; kingdom Metazoa; phylum Chordata; class Aves; order Accipitriformes; family Cathartidae; genus Gymnogyps; species Gymnogyps californianus. The sequence continues at coordinate 15,881,204 of NC_059475.1, read as the reverse complement.
CTACCACACTAAGTGTAGAGAGATGCTGTAGCTGCACAAAGCCCTTGTTTCTATTATTCACTCTTAACAAAAGCAACTTGTAAACGCACTGTGTAACACATTAAAACTAACTTGAATATTCACTACTCCCACCCCACCCCCATTTCAGCCACTTAAGGAATTCCTAGTTGTAAGAGTGGAGTAAGACTTCAAAATATCAGGGCAGGATCATTCCCTGAGGTAAGTCCTCTGTTATTCACAGCATGAAGGACCTGTGGCATTAGCTTGATCAGCTGAGGTTTCTTTGGCATTAGCAAAAGACGCTACCTCCCTGACTCCTAAGGACAAACTACTTGTTGGTCAGGAACTGGTAGCCTGGCCTGTCTTAGTGAAGCTAGTTTTCTGTATACTAACAAGACTGCCAAGGCAGTTGCTTTTGCTCCTATTTAGAATTTTTCCTCTTTTCTTTGGCCAAAAATACCAATTTAATGTGACCCAAACTTGCAAATAGTTTTAGCCCCCTTGATGTTGCATTATTTTGCCCAGTTTAAGGGGTTTTTTTATAGTGCACACTGATTTGAGGGTTTGGTATTCAGTTTGTCTTATTTATTCTTGTTACAAATTTGTGGGCAGGATCTATGGACACTCAATATTAAAAAAAATAACTTTCTCCTGCTATAGAGGACAAAGAATAGTGCCAAGTTTCATTACTGGAGAGAGTTGTGAAGCTATCTTTTTTTTCCCCTTTTACAAAAGCTACTTGATTCCTCCTAAATACTGACAGTATGAAGAATCACTATCCAGAGTAGAGGATCTCTGGCTGGTTTGAAGGCTGAGGTTGTGGACCATCTGCCGTAAGTGAGGACATTCAGGATTTACTGCAGCCAGGTAACAGTGTCATAGACTACAGTTACTTCCATGCAAACCTTCCACACCTACGATTGCAGGTACAACTCTTTGCTGTACACAAACAACACTGTACTACTCCAAGAGATAATGAGCTTCAGGTTAAAATTGTCATGGAAAAAATGAAAAAAAATAGGGAGAAAAAAAGCTTCCACTGGCTAGGAGTTCAATCACTAAGTAGAAAGTCAGTAAATTAATTTTCTTTATATTTTGTATGGGTATTGATTGTTTTAATTCCCTTGAGCCTCTGAAAATCCCAACTGTAGTCTGCATGTGGGCTGAACTCAAGAAGAAAGCCTCCTGAAATAGGCCTTTGACAATTAATTAATTATGTGATAAATCACAACAGGGAATAAACAGTCTTGGCTATACAGGATCAAGCTTTTTGTGCATACTCACAATCTTTTTTTTTTTTTCATTTTTAACTGAAGCCTCAATGTGATTTTTTTGTCCTTGTTTTAAGAGCCAGAATAAATGCCACATTGCAATCTATTAAAAATAAATAGCAGAAAAATTTGTAGTGCAAAACCTCATTAAACTGCAACACTCTTTTTGTTAATTTTTTGTATGATTTTGTCAAATAGCAGCACAAGAAAAATACATTCCGATCCAAGCCTGAATTGATAGCTTTAAATTTCTCTCTAATTGTTGTGTCGATTTTACCCACTGGATAAATCGAGGATAGCCTGGACAATTCCCAGGTGGTGAATAAACAAATTAACTAACTACAACTCTGTAGTGTGCCTGAACAGAAAACTGTTTTCTATTCTGAAAAGGAAAGATGGTAGCTGCATTTTGTTTCTAATAATCTTTAACAAACAATTCAAATCTTTGTTTTCAGTATAATTTCTGGTTTTTGGAAGAGTTCCTGGAAAGGCCAGTGACTTTTAGCCCTGTTATCTTTTGGAAATTAATGCTGGTTATGTGTTTACTTGTTAGTGCATGTGATTCTTGTAGCATAAACAGGCAAAATAATCTTTTATATACAAGAGTCCATATACAAGGCAAGCATCGTAAAGGCACTTAACTGAATCAGTAACTAAAATAACATTTGCTGAAGAATACCACACTGGAGCCAGCACGCGAGTTGTTTATTGGCATGAGTTAGTCCACAGCACTCAACTTACTCTCCTGAGGAAAACACAACACTTGTACTACAAGTACTACACAGGGAGTACTCAAAATATTAACCGTTTAAATGCTGGAAAATAAACTAAGGTACAATGTGATCAGTGAGATCATGCGGAGATTGTAAGAGTACATTTATGTACAAGGATAGTCAGGAGTGACTAGAAAGTTGGTTTAGGCTTGATTTTTCAAAAGTTACTGCTGCTTCGGTTGCTTCAGCATTTCTCAGCTCAACTTAAAATATTTTCAAGTGTTGAGCACCAACCAAGCTAACTGAAGCTGGGGTAATAAATTACCTTCCAAAATACTTATAGGATGAATCAGAGCTGTAGGTGGAGTAAATAAGTGGGCAGGTAAGAGGAAAAGCAAAGCTCTTACTGAAAAGCTGGCTCTTCTTTTGGAATGAGAAGTAGATGCCCAGAGGAGAGAGAGAACTGATGAGTGCGACAGTAACCCCTCTGCCTGGTGAGAGCAAGATGCAGAGTACTGTCACTTGAGGAAAGCACTGTACCTGGAGAATATTGTCTTCATTATTGTGAAGAATCCTGGTGATGCAGGAGGACAGTGGAGCATCAGGTGTATCCTTAGGTCAGGCTGGTAAGGGAAATAGCCTGCAGCCCTTCAGTTCATTCACCATGTGTTTTGCCAGGCATCACCAAATGCATGAGTGTTTGTTTAACACTTCAAAGGAGAGTGAGTGAAGAGAAGAGCAAGATTTTTCCCCAGGTTTCAAGTGCCATGTGGTATTGCCGAGTCAGCACTGCTCTGGCTATATTCAACTAGGAAGCTAGTGTTCAGCTGAGGAGCTAGTTCAAAGCAAGTATAACTGCCTGAATGTTATGCTGTATGTTGGAAAATGTGCTTCATAAAATGACTTAATGATAGAGGCCACGTATGTAGCTGAAGCCACAAGATGCCTGAAGAGTATTCAAGGACTACAACAACGTAGTGTGGCTTCCTCAATCATAGGTAAAGGAGAATGATATTTCGTGAAGATCAAGTGGAGAAAAGAAGTGCTGATAACCGTTCTTGCCATGTAAAATATGGCAAACAAACTGAACATTTGAATCAGTAATATGTATGCCACTATTTTTGGTGATGTAACAAGTGGATGCAGAAGAATTCCCATTCATTAGTTTCAATGGAACGCTGCGGCGCACACTTAAAAATAAGCTGTTCTCATCTAAAACACTTATCTGAGTATTTGCCTAAAGAGGATTGTATTTTGTTTCCACTCTAAGATAGATCTGCTTACTCATAAGTTCGTTCTTAATTTTTAATGAGGGACAGCAATTAAAAATTAATAAGGTTTATTTAGAGAAAAACAGCCATTTCTGTGAACCTCTGCATTATTATGCTTATTGCACTATTTTTAGTAGTAGTACCTTAGACAATTCTTACAAAGAAATTTCATTTACTTTGTCAAATGATATCTTCCATGAAATGATAGAATGGAGTTCTTTGTTCCACAAGAATAAAATAACAGTTTTCTCTGGAGGTGATTTTCTCCAATTTTCCTCTCAACCTTTCCCAATGTTCTTTTGAAAGGGATTGGTAGTTTCCTCCCATTCATGTAAATTGCTTTTCCTCTCTACCTCCAAGAGCAGAATTTAATAGGAAGCTAAAGTCATAGATCAGTACATCTTGTTTAGCAAATTCTAAATCACAATAAGGATTTGCTTTATTAGGTTTTTTTCTGATTAAGATTTCCTCTTGATACTTGGTCCCATTAATGACTTTAAAATACACAGGAAAGTGAAGTTTTCCTGCTTGGTGCCTAAACTTACGTACCTAACTAACTAAACTTAAATATGGGCTGTGGCTGTTCAGAACTTTCAAAAGTTTATTTTTCTTTTGTATCTGTGTTTCTAGATGGAAACACAAGCAAAAACCTGCAGAGTGATCCATAGTAGCAAAACATGATTTTCAGGGATAGACCACTTCCCCTACATAGCACTGTTGAGAAAGAGAGGTCAGTGCAAAGCAGCTGAATAAGAGGAGCAAGAAACAATCACAAAGGTAGAAAAGAAAAATTAAAACTTCCACATAAATGAATACTTTTATCTGTTAAAAACAACTATCAGGTTTTAAATTCTGAAGTGTCAATACTTTACTGCAAATACCAAAACCTGTCTGCATCCTGTAGACAAACTCAAATTCCAAGGCAAGCATAAAAAGTGATTTTTCCTTGAATTAAAAATATTGCCCGTGTCTGTCTGGAATTCAATTTCAAATAATCAAGGTGCTTCCAAAATACTTCCAGTCCAATATTGAATGTGCTGGTGGCTGCCAGGATCTAACCTGATTTCTCATTTCTAATAGATATGCTGAAATGATGAAGTGGAAAACTGACTTCTTGCGATGTGGAAATAGTCAGAAAAGAGTGAGGGAAACAAGATCTAATGGGACTTCTGTGAAAAATTAGGTTGCATTTGCAACATGCAGATAAATGTAGCTGTATACCTGTCGGTTTCATATTGTTCTTTGCCTTTTCTGTACTTTGAGAAGTAATTATGTTCTCACAAAGCTTCGCAAAAATGCAGCTTTGAGAAAAACCTATTCCTCTGTGACCTGCTCCAAAGCCCACTGGACATAGGACTAGCAAAGACAGTCTGGGTAAGCAGATTCAGTCCTTTGACACCACAGGCAATCACATCGAAGCTTTTCAGAAAAGGATCAAACTCTGTTGTAGAATTATTTTGTGAAGCCACAGAATAGGTCTTTCACCATTCGTGAGTGAAAAAGAAATTGTCATTTGATGCTTTAGTGAGCAAACCCAGTATCAGTCCAAATTCAGCACTCTTGATTTCACTGTTACAGCAGGGACAAAATTGTGGCATTGTTATTGGAAGTGTGAGTTCTTTAAAGAGTTTGTGTGTGTGCATGTGTGTGTTTATTGCTAAGAATGCTCAGCTTACCAATTTCAGTTGACCAAATGTTTTGATTTCTGTCAGTGTGGGTTTTTTCAGTATTTCATTAAGTAGTTAATTGTAATCCAAGACTCTTCCCCATTTAATCCATCACCTTTCTGTTCAGGTTGCCAACACATTTCTGACTCAACTTTAGCTCTGTGATGGGTCCACATCTGTTGTAGGACCTGGACTGAGACCACTACTTTTAAACCACCACGTTAACTATGTAATCTTGGCTGCATTTGAAAACCATTGAAAAGATAAATTTCAAATTCCAAACTATGGAGTCTCCTGATGTTGTTTTGTTTGAAATATGTTTTTAAAAATACTGTGATTGACACCTTGTAGTAAAGGAAAATGGTCTCAAGGTTCAGAGTCCGTGCAGAGGCTGGGGATGTGAGCTCAGTTCCCAGAATCCTTTGGAGACTTTGGCAAACTTCAGTTTCTGAGTTTAGTTCTCCGGCCACAGTGAAGGTGATGATGATTCCTCCACCAAATCTTACCCCATGATTTCAGCCTCTAGAGTGTAAACTGTCAAGAGTTCTTCACTGCTATTTGTTCATCTGTAACACAGAGTCCTTGTGTTACTTGGGGCCTCAGGAAATACTAAAATATAAATGATTTTAAAATTATCTGCCTGTAAACTGCACATACTGTTTATTAAATAACTATTAGGATAACAGAGATGAGCTTAACCAGAAGCTCAGATGAATGCTGGGTTCTGTCCAAAACTTAAAATAATTATAGTCTTTCCAGTGTGGGTGTAACTTTAATATTTGAAAATACATATACACAGGATTTGGCTTGGGGTTTGTCTTTTAATTTTTAATCTTAACCACACTGCTGTAGCCCCAAAAGACCCTATATAGGAAATAATATGTTGCATGCAGAGAATTACTTTTTCTTTGCTCTTGTCCAACAGCAAGATCAATAAAAGCAGCATGACAAAAGCAATTTTCAAGTCTATTAGTGGAGCTGTCTGTCCTAGAAATCGAATGGTCTCTGTTATGTTGAGCATCCATAGCTTGATCATTAAAGGAAAAACAAGGAAATTTTTCATTTGTGTGGGGTCATTTCCCTTAGAGGCTGTCGTGGTTTAACCCCAACCAGCAACTAAGCACCATGCAGCTGCTTCCCCCTTCCCCCTCCCAGTGGGGTGAGGAGGAGGAAAGAGGGGGGGAAAAAAAAAGTAAAACTCGTGGGTTGAGATAAGAACAGTTTAATAACTAAAGTAAAATATAATACTAACAATAGTAATAATGAAATATAATAATAATAATAGTAATGAAAAGGAATATAACAAAAAAAGGAGAGGGAGGAAGGGAAAAAAAACCAACCAACCAAACAAAAAAAAACCACCAGTGATGCACAATGCAATTGCTCACCACCCGCTGACCGATGCCCAGCTAGTTCCCGAGCCATGATCCGCGCCGCCCGGCCAACTCCCCCCTGTTTATATACTGGGCATGACATTTCATGGTATGGAATATCCCTTTGGCTAGTTCAGGTCAGCTGCCCTGGCTCTGCTCCCTCCCAGCTTCTTGTACACCTGCTTGCTGGCAGAGCATGGGAGACTGAAAAGTCCTTGGCTGAAGATAAGCGCTACTTAGCAACAACTAAAACATCGAGTGTTATCAACATCATTCTCACACTAAATCCAAAACACAGCACTGTACCAGCTACTAAGAAGAAAATTAACTCTGTCCCAGCCGAAACCAGGACAGAGGCATTTAGCCAACTTGTAGCTTTTGTATTTTGAAGAGTTAAGCCTGGATATGTGGGCATTATTTGCATTTCTGTTTGCAGGATGTGGCAAGTTGTATTAAATACTCAGCTAAGCAATGGATAAGCATGACTGGGAATGAAAGGAGCTCCAAGGTAAAGGATTTGGTATGAATCTTGAGTATTTCATGGCTACGTACCAGAGATATTTGAATCTCAGGCTTTCACTCAACCTGCGCTTGGAAGTGTAAACCAGGTGCAGACTTCTGATGCGCATCACATTTTACTTTCCAGTATTATCTGCCAGCATGGAGGTATTTGATTAGAGTTTTTGTTTGACTTTTGCTCAGCTGAGCCTAACTTCTACTCAAGACAAAAAGGTTTGAGAAGTTTGATTTATAGATTATTTTGGTATACATAAAATTGCTTAGGGAGTGATGCAGAACCCACTCAAATTAATGGTCTGATTCACACAGACTGCGACAGTCTTGGTGGGGAAAAAAAAGTTAGGCTTGAACTCATTTTAGGGGTTAAAAAAAGGTAAAGCGTGAACACAGTAGCTGTTTGGGATATGATGTTGAAGTCTTCTTTGAGGACAAGGCAACAGCTGTTTACATGATTTAATCTAATATCTTCATCTTGGTGGAGAAAAAAGCGCAAAGCTGACAAGGTTAAAAAATATGCTTCTTGTAGTCTATAGTTCCTCTGTCATTACTAATTTAGTGCTTTTTTTTTTTTTAATGTTCTGTCTTATTAATGATGCATAAAATGCTTGATTACTGAGACCCGAGAAACCTGGAACACTGTTTTACGTTGCCCTAAGGTATCCGAGGGCTGCCACACTGCTTTCGCGTTGGTCTCTAGTCGTGTCAGGAAAGGGACACGCCTTCCCGCAGTCCCGGGCTCCATCTCTACCGGACGCTCCCTAAGCCCCCCTCGGGGCCTCGCCAGGCCCCCTCCGGGGCTAACGCCGAGCAGCGGCCGCTTAGAGTTTTACCTTCCCCGGCCCTCCCTCCGCCGACCGGCCCGGGGCGCTAGGGCGGGCGGGCGGGCGGGGCCGGGGCCGGGCGGGGCGGACCGCCGGGGCGGGGCGGGGCCGGTCCGCGGCCGCCGCCGTCGCTCGCCGGCAGGTGCGGGCAGAGCCACGGCCGCGCAGCCCGCGCCGGCCCCGCCTGGATGTGCGCGGGGGCGGAGGCGGCGCCCGGCTGCGCGCAGGGTCCCGCCATGGCCCTGGCTTTCTGCGGCGACGAGGGCAACTCCACCGCCTACAACGTGGCCCACGGCGTGCTCAACAACGGCTGCTTCGTGGACGCGCTCAACGTGGTGCCGCACGTCTTCCTGCTCTTCATCACCTTCCCCATCCTCTTCATCGGTGAGCGCCTGCGGGGCTCCCTTGCCCTGTCCGCCTATGCCTTGCCTTCTGCACCCCCCCCCCCCCTTTCTTCTGCACCCCCCCCGGCTTGCCTTGTCGTGTTCCCCCCAGCCTTGCTTTGTCTTACCGTGGGTTTCCCTCCCCTGCTTTGCCGTGTCGCGTGTGTCGTGTTTCCCCCCGCTTGCCTGGCCTGGCCTTGCCTTGCTGTGCATCGCCCCCGGCCTGGCCTTGCCCTCTGTGCCGTGCTCCCCGCCGCGCGTCAGTGCGGGGAGGCTGGAGGCTGCAAAGGGTGTTAGGACGCGGTGCAAGCTCCGGGATGCTCCGGCGACCGCCTCTGCCGAGGCTGCCCGCCCGCACCGCCCGCTATCCGGGCTCCTCTCCGCTCCTGGCGGCGGTGCCCATTTCCCTGTGTCGGGGGCTTTCCGAGGTGGGGCAGCCTGCGGGGCTCCCTGCAGGTGAAACCCCCTTGTGCAGGGGATGGATGGATGCTGGAGGAGACTGCAGGATTTGCCTGCAGGTTTTGACCAGCAGCGCGGGAAGCAAAAATAAATGTGCTATTAAAAACCAGAAAACATGGCAAATAAGTCTTACGTTATCAAATAACACTCCCTGCAATTACCAAAGAGTTACAGCAGCCGGACAGCCCTCCTCATTGCTGGTAATGACTAGGAGGGCTGCCTGGCTGCTATAACTCTTGCCATATCTGCAGCGGGTATTATTTGATAACATGAAACTGGGGTTACCAGTAGGTGGCCCGGTGGTTTAATACATGCGGCTGTCACTACTTTGAGTACGATTCTCCTCAGCCTGGTCCGTCCTCTAGATAGCCATGGCACGAGCTGCGTGATTTAACTTTCACTTCTGTGGATCATAAAAAGTCCAGTGCTGAAATAACAGCACAACTGTTAAAATGGGGTCAGCTGAAGAACTGCTTAGGGTAATCTGTTTATTTGGCTTTTCTCAGTATTTCTGATTTTTATCTAGATCAAGAGAATCAGTTACTTAAAAAATTGTAAGATAAGGTATAAATTCTTTAATTAAATGCATTGAAGTGAAGAAAAAACAGTGTATGTATTATAGTGTTTGTGCATATTTGCCAAAATGTTAATTTGTTGTTCATTTAAGCCGTTAATATATTTGAAAAACATTTAATGCATGTAATTACTTGATAGTAAGTTGCTAAAAGTATAGGAATTTAAGGCTGTGTCCTGTCTGCGTTGTTGATTTTATTCCGTATGAAGTGAAGCAATGAGAACAGAGTTCTGAAAATACTCAAATACATGCATGTTTAACAACACAGTTATGTCAACTTTAGTACTACACTAGTTTGTTACATATATGCTTTTCTGTACACAGGAGCTTTATATGTCACTCTTGTTAAGAAACTTTATAATTTTCTTTTCCTGTTTAGGATGGGGAAGTCAGAGTTCCAAAGTACATATACATCATAGCACATGGCTTCATTTTCCTGGCCACAATTTACGCTGGATACTGACTTTTATCCTCTTGTTTGTGCTGGTGTGTGAAATTGCAGAGGGCATAGTGTCTGATGGGTAAGTGTATGTCTACCTTCTCCTGATAGCACTGAGCATTTTAAAGGTTTCAGGGTAGGTATTTTCTCCCTAAGTTCTCATCTACACCATATTCCTTATGGTTATAAACATGTAATCTGTATTCTTGGTGATTAACCTATTGACCTTGTATCAGAAATTCCACAGACCTTGCCAAGTTATGTACACATGCACAACTGACCTTAGTCATTTTTAGTTCAGCTTAATGACACTCTCTTTCCAAAGAGTAATCATAGATAAATCCTAACAATTCAAGCAGATGGTGACATTTTTGTAATATGTTTTATGTCCAAGGACCCAGTTCCACAGTCCTTACTGGGGCAGAACTCCTGTGTGCACAGTGGGTCCTACCATTCCCCTGCAAACTGAGTTCTGTTCATCTTAAGAAGTGGATCTGCTGGGCCTTATCTCACACCCCATAGAGTTTCTTCTGATGTTTGTGCAGTACATCTGATCTATTTCCTTGAGCAGAGCAGCTCACATTATATGAGCATGATCCATCATTTTTTGTTCAACTTAGGATGTCTTTAAACAGTAATCAGTGAGGAAAAATTATTCCAAGTGAAACAAGTGATAGAGGAGAGTGATTTATTATGAAAAAAGCTCATGTTGTATAACGATGAGTCTGATCATCTTCCTCTAAAGAAAGGTCTGATTTTCATAACTATTTTGAATTTGCAACCCAAGGATTATAAAGTTGAAGCTCCTTGTTAAATAGAACAAAACCTCTCTATTTAGCCATCTGTATAACAACTATCCACCAACCAGTGTGAAAGGCACTGCGGTATTCTGCTGTAGAAGCTGATATCATCATTATTATTATAACTTCTCTTAAACATATATAAATAGGATGTTTCTCAGTGCCAGTTTTTTTTAAAAAGGGATTTTTCTCATGCTTGTTCAGAGTTATCAGGGTGTGGGATGCTCAGAGCAAAATCTCCTGCTTTGAGTTTTCTGTTTTATTTTGCTCTTTAGCAATCCCTCTCATTATGTTTATTTGCTATTTAACTTGACTCAGAATGCTGCTGTTAAGTAATGTCACCTGATGAGAGTCAAAGCTCCTAGCTATACTGGGGGAGTGCCAACCCACGGTCGTGCCTCCCGAGTACTCAGCAGGCTAGCGAGTGCTCCAGTGAATAAAAGCAGATTTCGAGACTCATCAGCTTTCTAGGACCAAAATGGATCATGTTGGTAAGTCCTTTTGACAGCCATTGGGTGCCAAAGGTTTTGGCACCTCAGCAATAGATGCAGCCTATTGGAGATACGGTTATATAGGGGAATTCCAGCAAATTCTGTCTGTGAAATAAATAAATTTTTAAAAATCCTCCCACTCCTGCAGTGTTACCTACTGAAGCTTAGGCTGTCTGAAGAAATCTGTTCCTGTCGCTTGTTTTTCCTTGCTGAGAATTCAGCCCTGATGTACTAAAACCCCTGGCATTACTAGGAATTCAGAGACTGGAGAATCTTTTCTCATTTTGCTGTATACACATACAACTCATTGTCAACAAGAGGAGTTAAGTGTTTATGAATCGGGTTGTCAGCATGGCTCCAGCCAGCTCTGCAGAGTTCACCACAATGTCCATGCGAGGGAAGGCTTTCCTTTCCTAGTATAGATGCAGAAAGTGGTCTCCTGAGCTCCTACGGATCTGTTAGACATTTGGGATGTTCTGCTCTCAGACATGTGACGTCCTGTGATGATCTCCAGCTCCCTGACAGCACAGCCCCTTTCGTCTCTCCGAACTACACAAAGGTAGCTTTTGCTGCAGCAAGAACAAATCCAGAGATGCTAATTTGTTTTCCATGAGGTTCAGAGGACAAGGTGTGAATTTCCCTGAGTGTTTGTGTCCTGAAGACTTCCTCTTGGTGCCTCTTCTCCTGGAGCTGGTTGGGAGACAGAGGAAATTGTACCTCTTGACAGCACAGGGCACTCCATTACTTTTGTGGAAGAAAGAACAGGGGAGGAGGAGAAGATAGCTGGTAGGAGGAAAGAAGGGGGGGAAAACATGATTCTACCCACCTCTGCACAAACCAGCAACATTGCCCAACAATTCCCGTATTCCCAAAGGGCTGTAGTTGGCAGGACCCCCTCCGCTGCTACCTGAAACAAAGTGTCAGGAGAGTTTTGCATTATAGGACAAAACTTAAGGGTGTATGATTCTGTTAGCTTGCAGTCACTGAAAACAGAACTCACTGTAAGTAATTCCCATGCTGTGTGTGGCACTGTTCTTTCTCCCAAACTGGAAAAAGAAAATGAAACATTTCCACAAAATGTTTCTGTAGAAAATCTTAAACTATGCTATCAGTTGGTCTTATCTACATATTTTGATGGACAGCTCCCAAACTAGTTTAGCTTAAATTAACTTTTCTCATTTTGGAGCTGAGCTGCTTATCCTAATTTGAACAACATTCCAATTGATTTCAGTAGGAAATAGGAGTACACACATTTCATTTTCAGCACAGGGGAGGAATTTGAAATCCAACTATGTGATTTAGGAGCATAAATCCAATTGAAAATCAGAGAGCTTTACGTCCATAACTCATTCTGGAAAATCCTACGTCAGGGCTGGGTACAGCATAAAATTAATACATTTAAAGAGAAACATTTAAATAGCTAAGAGGGTTTGATTTTAATAGATGTTCACTTTTTTCTTTTTCAGGGTTTCAGAATCACGCCATTTACACCTATACATGCCAGCTGGGATGGCATTCTTGGCGGCCATCACATCGGTTGTCTATTACCATAATATCGAAACATCCAATTTCCCGAAGTTGTTAATCGGTATGTCTCACAACTTACAAGACTTGGAAGTGCGACTGTGGTGCTGTGTGTCTGTTCATTCTGTGACAGGTCATTGCAGTCTCAGTGGTAGCTTGTATGGATAAAGCTACACCTATATTCTGGTCTGCTGGTTGCCATTACCAGACTCAGTTCTGAGTTTTCCTGAAACAGTTCATTGTTTTCAATGCTTTTAACTTCTAATAGTACTCTGTGTGGTGTTCTTGAGGATCCAATGGGCCAAAGGCTTCTCTAGGAAAAACTGGATTTGTGGGAAAAGAAGCACATCAAATTCTTAACTCTAAAAGCTATCCAAATCCTTCTGCTTGTCAGCACGTTGCGTTTAAGCATGATATAAGATTGAAGCCATCTTCGTGTGTGTGGTCTATTGAAATATGCAGGGAATCAAGGCAAATGAATGACATCACTGACTTTCAGTATGACCCTGAATATAGTACTTTGCCTGCTTGTTCTTACTTCCTGTTCCTGAAACTCCCTTTGTAAACTGCTTTAAGACCTTTTGAATGGAAGATGCTATGTATAAGAACTACCTGGTATGCTATATATTTTCTGCAAGATTCTAAATAAACCGTTGCTAGCTATATAAAATCCATTACTGCTGACAATTGTGCAGTTGGTGATGTGTTCTCTGCTGTTTAAGTAGATTGCAGACTGTGGATGTCTACAAGTTTAGTCATCCTGTTAGCTGTTATTTCTTTGGTGGTCCTGGCTCATCAAATTTTGTTTGAGCCGGTTTTCCGTATTGATGGATCCTGCTAAGGTTTGTCTTGTGTTATTGTAGCTCTGTGTATCAAAGTTCTGTTCTAGTTTTTGTCAGGTGGTAAAAAGTCAGTAACAACGGGATTTGAGAAAGCTTTTAAATATTGAAGATTATTATGAACTGCATGTTGTGGTAAGCGAGCATCCTCTTCTGCAGAAGGAGCCTGTAACTCCTGTTAAAAAAAAAAAAAAAAAAGTCATTCCTCTTCAAAAACTTCAGATTTCTATCCAGGCTTGGCAACCTTTATGTCTTCTCATTTGGGACTGCTTTTCTCCTTGTAACCTTCTTTTAAGTAAGATCTTTTTTGTCCTTTATAACCAGGTGGGTCATTTAGTTACTTTTTTAATAAGTCAACACTGTCTATTTAATGCATTCTCACAGGACTAGATATTATGTCTCAGGAAAGCATTGCTAGCCTGTTACAATCACCTGTGGAAAGCAAGCAGAGATTTTCTTGGGTTTATTTTTTGTTATTTCAGATGTATAATGCAGTGTTTAATAATTCAGTGTTGCTACCATATTCCCGCTGTTGAGTCATTGAGAAGGGTAGCACAAATTTACAGCTGGTAGTTGATTACCCATTTTTGCATAATCCTTTCTCTGTAGAGATTTCTCTTTTGTGATAATTTTGTTCAGTATTTAGAGTGCTGATGCTGGATAAGCTCTGGACAATACTTGAATAGTGAACAGTTATACCAATGAATACCAACACTTAAGTAAGTGTTAATGATACTAAAGGTAATAATTATGAATTTTCATTTTGTAAGAATTTCCAAGGAATAGACTCTTTTAGAAAATCTAATCTTAATAGCTAACTCTTAGGCAAAAAAGAAAATCAGACTACCACAGTCTTTCCCACTTAGTTGGTCTAATTTGAATTTTAATCCGAAGTCTTCACAAGCTGAGGGTCTTTTTTTTGGGGGGAGGTGGGGTGGGGGTGGGGCTTAGGTTCTCTCACAAACACAGGACAATGAAAAGAAAAACAAAGACAGACATTTCTGGAAGTCTCCATCCTCTGTTCTTGACTGCACAAATTCATTGTTATCTAACTGTGAGGATCGTCATCTGTCAACGTTAATTGCAACTACTCTGTATTGACACCTGGGACTAGACGATGATAACTTTATGCAAATTAGCCCAGTATGAGATAGTTAAATTATATCTATACTCAGCTATCAACCCACTAGAGTGCAGTGTGGCCATGAAGCAGCTTTCTTTTAGAGCCTAATACAAATGAGGTAAAGGGGAACCATGAGGAAAAGCTTAAGTTGGTGATAAACTTTTTGCTGAGTGTATGAGGAAGGAAACTAAAAGAGGATTCTTTGTTAGTAAAATGTTGTAAAGGAGATCTAATATTACACACAGAGTAAAGTAAATGACCTGATGTGGCATCTTCTGCTGCTTCTGAGCATTGGTAAAGTTCCACCTAACTGCAGGGCATCATCTGCCTCAGCTGCAGAATCAACGCCTACACTTGCAAAGAGTTGGTAGCCATATAAAGCAAAGGCTAACAGAGCCTTACCCAAAATTTACTAAATCCAGTGGGGAAGCTCTCATTGATCCAGTGCAGAAGAACCTTAAAGGTCTGTTCATTAATTCTGAACAGGATAAAATTTTCCTATCCTGTGAAACTTTGAGATGTTTTCTTTTTTTAAAATCTTTTTCACTCTGTACCTTAAAGAAACCAAGTCCATTTGTAGTTCTTCATAAACAAGCAAGAGGCAGATACCATAACAGACCTGGGGATTAGCACATTCCCTTGGGGTATGCAAGACAAGGATGCAAAGTTCCTGTACTGATCCTGCCTTTCAGCTTTACGCCTAGGCTGTTGGCTATTTTGAAGTAGTCACTGTTATTCTCTCTTACCAAAAAAAGTTGACAAGGTTTGGAATATTTATTCTCTGAAGCTAATGATTGAGTCTAGGGTCCCAGTTGAGTGTCCAAACTATTGGAACACTTTGATCTGGTCTGAATCTGTTTTTCTCTGTATGGTTTTAACCAGTAATTATATTTCAACAAACATAGGTTTTTCAGTGTAGCGCTGTTTACCAGGTGACTCTCGTAATAATGTGAATTTTGGTGCTCTTTGCACAGTGTTGCAGAATGGGTGCATAACAGTTGGACACTTTAGCAGGACACATTTTAGAATAGTTTTCATACTGAATTGGAAAATCTGCTAGCTTTCTCGACGTTCACAGCGTGTAATTGAATGGTAGCATCTGATTGCACTATTTTTTAAGTTAGTTTATTTGTTTTACCGATAAATAAACCTCAGAAATTAAACAGTAGGAGAAGATTATGAAATAACAATAGCACTTTGAGTTTTTAATCTGAAAGGGATAGTAGTATGGGAACACACATTAATTTTTTGATTTAAGAAAATTGTCTTTTTTTAACCAGTCGTAATTATAGGACTGCCTTACCATTCTTGACAGTAATCTAGTTTTCTAATTTAAATTTCTTGTACCTTGACATTGTAGTTAATTCCCTTGGAATTAGTTTGTTGTTTAAAATGGAACTTCCTGTTATTGTATAAATATAATGCTTATTGCTTAGTACACAAAATTTCTCTCCAAACAGACACAGGTTAATTAATAAATCCCATCCAGTTAAGTGCGTGATTTTTCAGATCTTGGGTTTAATCCAATAAAGGTGTAGAGCAGTTTGAGTTCCACGTTGCTTAATTTTCAGCCGTCTGACCCCAGGCGAGAATCTACACCCTGGTGTTGTGGGTTGAAGTAGCTTACGCGGCCCAAGAAAAAGTGAGGTCCTTTAGGCTGCAGGCATCTAGAATAGATCTAAAGCAATCAAGTAAATGAAAGCATGCCTCTATGGTCTGATCGCTAGGCAGTTCAGGCCAGTGGAAGTTCTTGGTGATAATTTCTAGAAACTCTCAGCCAATATGCACTCACCAGCCAGATGATAAAAACGCAGTTTAAAAGAAAGAGCCATAAGTATATTTTCCAAGGAGCCTTGAGGGGCCTGTGAACATCTGCCAGACTAGATTATATACACTTGTATTCAAAAGTGAAAAGCTAAGTAGATTCAAATGCTTCTAGGAGGTATGACAGTGGGAGGTCAGCTATCACCTGAGAATGCTGTGTTTGGCACTTTCTAATACTTCTTAGATAAAAGATAAATGAATGTTCTAATAAAATAATAATAATAATAAAAAAGGTCATATAGACCCTTATTAAATCCTAAATAGGAGAATGGCTCTGCTAGTCCTTACTTCTAATTCCAAGAGCTCTACATAGATACCAGTTGGGTTGGTTGGTTTTTTAGGTGCCCTCCGCTGGTGCAGATTTTCAGTGTTTGTGTAAGTCCTCTTTACTCTGAGAAGGATGTGTTCTCAGCCTGTTGTAAGAAGAATGAGACAAAACACAAGGATTAACAGATAAAGGTGGTTAGGAGTAGAACAATGTGGAATGTATTCTTGGATGAAGTGAGATTTTAGAGTCAGACATATCGCATATAGGAAGGAATGGTGCCTCAAAGGTAGGAACCAGTCTGAAGCAGGATGAAGAGATTAGATTTGATACAGTATAAGTTGGGAAGATGGTAGGAAGCCTCACATAAGAAGGGTATAGTTTTATAAGAGGGATTCTGTATGTATGTCTCTTAAATCCTCTCTGCAACTGCATCAGCCACTAAAATACAGTGCTGAAATACCTGACCTCATAGCACTTTCTTCTTACAAACTGGCCTATTAATTTTAGAGGAAGATAGACTCTTCTGGCAAATGTCCTAATGCTCAGTACTCCTGTACTGTTCCATTTACTGTCCTCGTTTAAATGGGAGTTTTGAAATTGATTTCCATAGAAGCAGAATTGGCAGCCCCAAATCCTATATGGACTCTCCATGTTGAATTTAGTTTTGCTTGGAAAGTGTAGCCCCACAGTACATCCCCACAGGGCTTTCTAGGGTGCCTCAGGGTGGCTGGAACACCACAAATTCTTTGAAATTTGTGCAAGTTTCTGATGATTATCCATATTTGTAAGTTAGACTTACAGTTGCTAGTGTCTTGGCTGAAGATTTTCTCTGGTGTTGCAGCAAGACACTCAGAAAGCATATTCACGTGTTTCTTGGCTGTTAGAGCACATTCCAGCTGTTGCACCATGGCAGATACAGCAGCAATGAAATATTCATATAAAAGAACATAACCCTAGAACGTATTTCCTTAGGATTGGGGAACAGGAGCTGGCTTATGGTGTGATGAATGGCGTGGAGTGTGTTTCCAAATCACCAGAGCTTACTGCAGGGATTATTTATCTGTAATGATAATAGCATGAGCACTTTTAGACAAGAAGTTCAGTAGAACTCTAAAAAGTTAAAGTTGTATTCTACGAATACCAGAACATCCTTCCTTGATGTGCCTGTGTATCTGCATTATAAATTATGTACATGGAATTTGCATTGAACAATAAAGCAGCAGCAGTTTGGAGAAAATATTTTAATATCTGTTCCTGCATAGATCCCAGAGATCTGCAGGGGGAATGAGATCAATTTTCCTTCAAGCCAAATTCATAGCAGTCTTGTAGTATTAATCGAATTTGAAGAGCATCATTCACAGCCACCTTCACTTGTGGGGCAATTCCCTTTCTTGAACTCATCATGTGGATGCATGTTTACAACAGATGGAAATTTCCTTCAGCAGACTTCACTTTGTGAAACTTCCCGAATATCACTAAATCTAATAGGAAAGGAATTTGGAACTAACATTATCTTAGTATTTTCATGTTTGTGGAATTGAATTAGGCTTCTGTTTTGACATGAGAAAAGCCACTCTCTGGTTTTATATGTGCTTGTTGCATTCTTTCTGAATGAATATTTAATACTGCTATTGTACATTTTTGCAACTGTGGAGCTGATTAACTTTTTTTTTTCCCCTACAGCATTGTTGTTCTACTGGACTTTAGCTTTCATAACTAAAACCATCAAATTTGTAAAGTTCTGTGATAATGGGGTTGGATTTTCTCAGCTTCGATTTTGCCTCACAGGACTCCTGGTTGTTCTATATGGAATGCTACTAGCTGTAGAAATCAATGTCATCAGGGTGAGGGTAAGTTAGTATCATAAAAGCTCCTTCTGTGTTTTTTGTTGTTTTGCTGGTGTTTGTTTTTTTTTTATTCCCCTTTCTGGGTACTTAGTGTGAAATGCATTTCTAAAGGAGAGAGAAAAATCCAGTTAGAAATAGAAATATATTGGAGAATCAAAGGTTAATCCAATTTTATTAGGCCAGATGAATCCATAATTTCAAAAAATGCCAGAATCCATTATAGTTAAGATGAATGTCATCTGTTCAAGTTTGTTTTAAAAACGTCTATTACGATTCACAGTTTCAATCATCAGAAACAAGTATTTCTCATGCAAGGGAAGACTGGGTGAAAGGAATTGTCTGCTCTATCAGAGAATATCTTAGACACACAAATAACGTCTCGTTTTCCAGGAGACAATCACAATAAGTGATTTATTGGGGCAACTGGGGTTGCTGTCTAGCCTCCCAGCTATAGATCTCTCTCTCTCTCTCTCTCTCTCCCCCCCCCCCCCCCCCCGCCTCTGCGGTGTCTGCAGTCATAATCCAAACTGAGAGATGGCTTTGGAGACTGCTGGAGAGATAAATGCCAAAGTTCTTCCCTTCACCTGTCCCTCACTTAACTGTGCGCACAAATTAAACTTAGTCTCAGGAGGGAAAGAAACTTTTCCATGCAAATTTTCTTGCTGCTTCCCTCACATTAGTATGTGAACTCTTTCCAGTAACACATTCAGCAATGTGAGTTACGTCTAGCACGTATTTGTTCTTTTGTGGTTTTCTTGGGGGATTTTGTGTGTCTGCATGTTTATTTGATAACTTAGGACAAAAATATGTCTAAAAGCAGCCTTTTCAGTAACATTTTTGAAAGAAAGAGGAATAAAAACCTCAATGCTGGACATTCAGTATTTATATCATAAAAGAAAACCAGTGGATTGGCTTGTGGGAAAAGTGAAATTCGAATGTGACATCGGAGAGACTTGCTCATAAACCTCCTCATAACAGAACTGCATAATTAAATGAGATTTAATCACTGTGGAATTATAGGTCACAAAGAAGAATAAAAATGGTCACTGTCTGTTGTCATCTTTTATTATGTTGTATTTGTTTGGTTTTAATTGTTAAAGGATGTCATTGATGTGTAGAATGAACTAGCCAGCAGTATGGATTTTTTTACTGCCTGTTGTGTCTATGGCAGAGTTTGGAGAGCCAGGCTTCTTGCTGCAGCTGCTGAAGGAAGGGATTGGGATGCGTGGAGAGTTGGCTACTGCTGAGGGGGAGGGGGGAGAAAAAATAAAAATAAGGAGTGAGGCCTCTGTGCTAGCAGAAACAGCAGACATTGGCCTCACCTTTTTTTCTCCTGCCTTCCCCCATC
The DNA here is from genome assembly GCF_018139145.2 of Gymnogyps californianus. Classification (NCBI taxonomy): domain Eukaryota; kingdom Metazoa; phylum Chordata; class Aves; order Accipitriformes; family Cathartidae; genus Gymnogyps; species Gymnogyps californianus. The sequence continues at coordinate 15,861,650 of NC_059475.1, read as the reverse complement.
TTCTTCCAGAAGACAGAAGATTGACTTGTTTGACTTTCAATCCCAACTGTACCTTCTCCCTTCCTTCCACTGTTCCCACTGTTCCTCTAGATGGCCTTTCCTAAGCCCATCACCATTTTTTTCTAGGATCTGTAAATTATTTCTCCAACTATGGTTGGAGAAAAGGTAGCAGTGAAGCATATCCAGAAATCCTACTAAGATTAATAGGATTTAGGTACAGTCATGAGTAGAGATTGAATGAAATATGCAATTGAGTACTTTTCAGAAAGGAAAGGTGTATTTTTAAGAGGCTTGGCTTTTTATTCCCCAAAACAAGCAATGTCTGAAAAAGTTTTATCTTGACAACAGGAAATCATCAGCAGTCTGCCCTCGCTCTTTCGGTATTTAAGCCAATGAAAACATTTGTTAGTGCCATATGCACTCTCTAATTCAGTGGTTTCCCAGACCCATTCAGGACAGCACAGGTAGCTCCACGTTCCGAGCTAACTAAATGTAATGCAGTATGGTATGGAAGATGAATCCCTGTGATAGCCTCAGGGCTGTGCCTAAGCTAGTATGTCCCATGTTGCGCTGTCTGGAACTCAAGAGTGAGAGGCTGGGGCTGTACTATTTGAAATGTAAGGTGACTATTTTTTTTTTCTACAAGTATGCAAATTTGTACCCCATAAACAAAGTAGTAGTGAATATTTAGGATGGTTTATTTCTAGACTGGATGCCTCTGATTTTCCTCAGTACCTGAGGAAACTGGATTGCTGTATTGGTTGAATTTGAATGCCTAAGTTCCTTGAGCACTTTTGAAAAACCAAGACTGATTCATTGATTATCTGCAATGTCCTTTATCTCTTATCTGTTCTTTGTGGACTTTTATTTTCTATGCGTTTAGTGTGATTCTTTTGGTATTTTTTTGAATTTCAGAGGTATGTTTTCTTCAAAACTCCTAAAGAAGTTAAACCTCCTGAGGATCTCCAGGACCTTGGCGTTCGATTCTTGCAGCCGTTTGTGAATCTGTTGTCCAAAGGAACATACTGGTGGATGAATACATTCATCAAGACCGCCCATAAAAAACCAATAGACTTGAAAACCATAGGCAAGCTTCCCATTGCTATGAGAGCTCTGACCAATTACATTCGCCTTAATGAAGCCTTTGAAGCACAGAAGGTATGCAAAGCATGGAATTATGCCCGTCTGCTTACTTAGTGCTTGCGTTTTTCATTACTTTTTATGTTATAAGCATGAAATAAAATTATATAAACAGACATGAAGCAAATGAAGTATCCGTTAGCATAGCTTTCCATATACAAAGAGATCACATACTCAGTTGTACCTCGTACAAATAATGAAATTTCTCTACCTGAACATGCATGTCAAACACATTACTGGTTAAATGCGTGTAAAATCCGTATGGCCTCTGTTTTGATGTGGAAAGTAATTATGGACTGTATTCACTGAACACCATTATCGTTCTTCCTAATAAGACCCTGGAATCATTCAGTTACAGAGTCAATATTAATGAGGCCTCACAGGACTATTTTTTCCATGTATGTCCGTAGGAGAATTCAGGGCTGAAACTACCTCAGCTTAAATTCTGTTTGACTCACTAGTGGGAGCTGAGTGTATTCAAGATTTTAAGAGAAGTCTTTTGCATCCTGTCTAAAAAGAGTGTAGGTTTCCAGTCTCTGTGTTCAGAGGAAAACAAAACCTGTCAGTTCCCTCCCTCTTTTTTTCTTTCTCCGCCAGCAAGCCACAAACACCACACTTATTTGATCCCTATTAAGAGTAGGAAAGAAATCATGCTTCTTTTTGTGAAGTGGAGGAGAGTACAAATTAATGCTTTATTCTGACTCTATAAAAACAAATGAAACAATAATTGTAGTTCCTGTGCTTTTCTAGTTCAGAGATTGCAACTGGTTGTCAATGAATTAAAGCAGGGCTAAAAATACCAATGATTTATCAGACCTGAGGTTAATGTATAACATAATCCTTACTAATTTTTTTTTTTTTTTATCCTGAATAGAACAAAAGGTCGTCATCTCCACAAGGATCCAGATCAATTTGGCGTGCTCTCTGCTGTGCTTTTGGAAGACCTTTACTTCTCAGTAGCACGTTCCGTATTCTGGCTGACTTGCTTGGATTTGCTGGTCCGCTCTGCATCTCTGGGATTGTTCACAATGTTGGAAAAGGAAATAACACCATCCGCCCACAGGTACTGTCAAAATGTCATAAAAATAGAGGAGTCAAAAAAAGTAATGCTATGACTATGTATTATTTGGCCTCAGTAAAGAAAGTGACTCTGCAAAGTATTTGTGAATGCTAGAAATGACGGTATGTATGTGCTGCCTATTATCCACTTTTCTACCTTGATGGGGAGCAAAATATGTTACCCACACATCTAGTCAGGCTTGCATTCTGGAAATTAACCTCATTCAAGATAATGGGGAAGCATATCCAGGATCCCACTAGTATCGTAAGGATTTTAGGTAGAGATTGAATGAAGTATGTGACTGAGTGCTTTTCGGAAAGGAAAAAGTGTGTTTTTAATAGGCTTGGCTTTTCATTTCCAAGAATGAGTGGTGTCTAAGAGGATTAAAGCAGGCTTTTGTTGTCACAATAAAAAGCCAAGTAATTTAACTGTGACAAAGAATTTCCACTAGTGTCTTTGAGGAAGTTGGTTTTGAAAGATCAACTGAAACACATTTTTAAAGGATGCTACTTAAATGAATGTTCCCCAAGAAGAAACAGACATACTTCTTGATTAACTTAAAAAAAAAAAAAAAAAAGCAACACCCCACCCCCCCCCCCAAAAAAACCCCAAAAAATCAGGAAGCATCTTCTCATTATAAGGTGAGGTCACTCAGGCTGGATTTCTGAGAAAGATCCATTTATTTCTGCAGCTTGCTTATTGTTTGATATAAGACTTTATTTCCAAAGTCTGTTGACACTAATGGAAATATACCCATTCACTCCAGTACACTTTGAATTAGGTCCACTGTAAATATTGAAATACATCAGATGCATTGCAGAAAATTTAACAAAGGCCTCAGGCTAAAATTAATTGTTTATCCATTTTGCAATCCTTATCCTAATATTTGGAAACTTTAATATAGCAAGTAGATGTAATGGAAACCAGCTAAAGCAGGAAATGAAAAAATTAAGACTATAGGGCTATGTTGCAGCAAAGTACTGTGGAAGCTTGTGAGCTCTGCTTCTTGATAATTTGTTTGGAACACTGTTTCAGCTGAAATTATACCGAATCACAATTTACAGATGATCCTATTTAATTTTCCTATTAAAGTGTCAGTTAGTGCTTCTCTCTGAAAAAGGCTCAGATCTGGTCCAGATAGGCCCTAAACAGAGCCTCATCCAGCCTCACACATCCTCACTGTGTCTAGCTAAGCGGTAGCCTCATCGTTGTTGTCATTTACACCATTTGGGGATCACCTAACAGCAATGTGCACTGATGGTGATAGTCCATGAGTGACACTTAAGGATGTATTTTACCTTTGCTGGGAGGTCTCCAAGAGGCTTTTCCTTCTGTTTTGGCCTGGTTTATACACATTGTTTTTCTGTTAAGAGGCTTATTACCTTTACATTTGAAAATTGCTTTTGCTGGATTAGATGAAATATCTTTCTGAAATGTATGAAGGCTTTCTATTCGAACCATCTGTAATCAGACTGGGGTGTTCAGGAAAACTCCCTCATGTATGCACAGACCTAGCCAACTGGGTCTACTTTGGAAAAAAATACACCAGCTCTGCTGCTAAGAATGTTATATCCTTACTTGTAATGAGTCAAAAAAGGAGAACCTTGCCTATTAATTGTTTCTCACATAGGTGTGAGAAACAAGCCTTCTAAAACACTGTCTTATGAAGGCAAAGATAAGTTGGGGGGAAACATTGTTTGTGTCTGATGTGCTGCTGAGTTTGAGGGCATTGGAAAGAATTGCCATACAGTGGGACAGAATCAAACAAGCAAAGTAAGCTGTGAGTACAGCGGAGAGCATCTTTTACCCATCCCTTAAAGTGACATTTCTTCATTTTAAATAGTTTCGATTGAGGAGATGCTGTAATGAGTCAACTGTATCTTTCAAACAGAAATTCTGTTTGTGAAACTGAAGGCAAAGAGATAAATCCTAAGATATAATATTTGTTCTATTCTTCAGGCCCTTTGTGACAGATATAAACTACCGTGGAGCTGGAACTCTGAGATCACGTGGGTGTCACAGGCAGTATTAACTGCTTTAGTTAGTGCCACAGTTAGTCAGAGCATGACAGCGTCTTAAATTATGTCACGCTCTTCACGTTTATTTATAACTCTAGTATCAATATTTATGGCCACCCTGGAACATTCTTATGACATGAATTTCTCCGAGTGTTAATTGTTTCACACAGAAGAAGAGACTGACAGAATGATAACCTTTCTATTTTGCTGGTAGCATCTTCCACATTGCAATGTTAGGATTAGCAGTTCCAGTATTAGGAATACTTGCTGACATAACACATTCAAATGATATGCCAAACCTATAGACTCATTATTTAAAAAGCTCTAGAAGTCATAGGTCCCAGTGTAGCAAAAGGCCCAGTATTGACATTTAAAACTGTGTGAGTCTAGGGTCTTGAAGTATTTAAACAGTGGCCTTTTGTTCAGCCTTTTACTGGTTAGAGCTTACTGGCACTTTTAAAAAGTGGGATTATCCTGAAGTCGTCAGGAAGGTGGGACACTGCATGTCCCCAGAGCCATTTCTGAAAATAAAACATGTGATTAATTCCATCAACTTCTCAAACAAGGTTATTTGCCTTATATGCAAAAGGTTCACTTATTTCCTTGTGTTTCCTGCAGGCTGACAAGTGTACTTAGACAACTGCTGTAGTTTAAATACGTAGATGCTCAGTGACTTTGTAAGCCATAATGACCTGATAATGCATCTGAGACTTGGCAAATATCTTGGTGCTTTCACCAAGTGTGTGTGTGTGATGTTTATGTATATGTGTTTAAGTCCTCCTTTTCTCTCAAGTGAGTACTAGAAGAAATAACAGGAATATTCATCTCACTTCTCCTCCTTGTTTACCTATTCTATAGTGTTTTCATGTGAATCAACACTGCACCAAAATCTCATTGCTAGAAAAGCATGATTTGTCAAAACGTGATTGTGTAAAAAGTGGTATTCTTTTACATACATTAAAAAGTGGTATTAGCTACAGTAATTAGCAGTACTAGCCAGATGTACATGTAGGACAGCATTGAAATTGTGCTGCTTCTGTTACTGCCTTTGATATAATACAGCACAATCTGTAGCCTTCATGGTTCATGATTGTGATAATGCTCTAGCCTTTCTCTTTGCTGTCATGTTAGTATCTTTGACGATCACGATCTCCCAGTGTCACAGACTTGTATGTTGTTCTAGCTTTGCCTTCATGAGAAGCTTTTTTTAGTTTTTACTGTGTTACAGAGATGCCACTTTTTCCTGGATGACCCTGTATTGAAATAAAAAGAAATCCCAGTGAAGAACTGCTAAAATAATAGCTGACCTGAGAAAGGGTAACTCAAAGGAAAGATTCTCGCTGTTGCAAGTTAACAAGATATGTCTGAGGTGAAAACATCACAAATGGAAATGATCCAGTTTTTTCCCCAAATGTGCTTTTCTTTTTTCTTTTCTTTTTTTTTTTCTTCCCCAAAACACCAAGTTTTGCAGTCATATACTATTTCGCATTCTATTTTGTATTTGAGTATATATACACTGCACAGGAAACAATAGGTGGCTCTTAAACTTGTGCAGTTAAGCACCAAGGGCAGTTCTTCCATGTGCCTAATGCTTTATGCCTATAAGCATAAATGTTAGAGAGTCAGAAAGATAAATTGGATGCATCTAATTGGCCATGGACTTGGCCAATTTGTGAATTTCTCTTTTCTTTTCCACTGTCAAGGCCTTACAGGTCTGTCGTGGTTTAACCCCAGCTGGCAACTAAGCACCACGCAGACTGCTCGCTCAGTCCCCCAACCCGGGGAGGGGGGGAGAGATGGGGGAGAGAATCAGAAAAAAGTAAAACTCGTGGGTTGAGATAAAGACAGTTTAATAGGACAGAAAGGAAGGAAAATAATGATGATGATGATAATATGACAATAATAATACTAAAAGAATTAGAATATACAAAACAAGTGATGCACAATGCAGTTGCTCACCACTCGCCGACCAATGCCCAGTTAGTTCCCGAGCAGCGATCCGCCCCTCCCGGCCAACTCCCCCCAGTTTATATACTGGGCATGATGTCATATGGTATGGAATAGCTCTTTGGCCAGTTTGGGTCAGCTGTCCTGGCTGTGTCCCCTCCCAACTTCTTGTGCCCCTCCAGCCTTCTTGCTGGCTGGGCATGAGAAGCTGAAAAATCCTTGACTTAGGATAAACACTACTTAGCAACAACTAAAACCATCAGTGTGTTATCAGCATTATTTTCCTACTAAATCCAAAACACAGCACTGTACCAGCTACTAGGAAGAAAATTAAGTCTATCCTAGCCAAAACCAGGACAAGGTAGCACGGGAGAAGACTTGGTTGTACTTGTAATTTTCCAGATCTGTGGTACATTTTGTAAAGCTTCCAGGCTAAATGTAGAGCCTTGAGTCTTCCATCCTAGTCTTCAGAGTTACAGCAAGAATAAATTTACAACCACAGTTACATCTTGCAAGGGTCAAAGGCAAGTGAACTTGATTTGAAAAGCTGAACTTGTAAGACTGTAAATAATCTGGAAGAGAGACTCACTTTTACTGTACCGTAGACTTTTTGTAGTATATAATGCTGCTGTAGTCTATTTGAATTACTATGGAATAAGTAATAATTCAGGGCTTAAAATCCCTTAAGGTACAAATAACTAAAACAGCAGTTAAATGTCTCTTTATCTGAACGTAATTGCTGACATGTACTGTAATTGTTCACAGTTTTGCACTTGATACAGATTTAAAGTAACAAGTATGCCCAGCGATTGCTTGCATTCTATTGATTTGACTTTGAAGACTCTGTATGCTTGAATACTTTCTCAGAGGGCTTTGCTGAGGGCTAATTCCTTATTTAGTTTGGTGGCCCTACAGACTGCAGAAATGTTTATGTACATCAAATCTGGTTGAAGTCAAAGTACCTTGCTGAATTGGAAAATACTATCATCTGACAATTTACCTTTGAGAGCAAGAAATAAATTATTGAATGAAATAGTTTTTATTCCCTGTTTTCAAAGCATGAAACTCAGCATTGTTGAGTGTCACTGATGGAAATTTTCCATGTTCTTGTAAGTTCTTGCACTGTATACTTACATAAAAGTGGTATATGACTGTCAAGATACCTCCTTATGGAAATAAGGAACATTTGCATGAACAAAGATTTACAGGAATGGAATCATAATTACTTGTTCTCCTTTGTGTCCAGCCTTGGTCTGAATCTCAGTAGCTTGTAACAAATACCACATAACTGGGAAAAGGGAGTAAACCTAAGAAATCCACACAAATCCGTCTGTGTTGCATAGTAGACAAAAGTCCTTTGACAGCTGCTTAGTTTGGCCAATGTTTGAAGAAGACTCAACCATAATTTATTTGGAAGTGATCAGATTTTTATGGAGAATGACTCTTTGGTGTTGATGAATGACCTCCCAGGCACTTCAACAGATGATTAAACCATTGCGTGGACAGATCAGACTAGTTTCCTCTCATAAGAAGGAATATTGCTATGTGAGCTGGGAGGCACTGTGTCAGGAAACTTGTACTGGATGTGTTCTTGTAAGCATGCGCTCTTCTCATGGAGTAAAACAAAAGATCCTTTCAAAAACTGTTTTGCTCATTATCTTGTTTACTTGTTTGCAAAGGTAAGCATACATTTCTCTGCTTTTAAGCCTATAAATTACCCTACTGATGTCGTGGGGATAGATAGTGTGCCTGCTACAGCAATGGCAGGAGCAATCATGAATGTCAAAAGATGGAGTAAAAAGAGATGAAAAAAGTACCCTAAGACTTTGGTTCCTCAAGAAGATGAAGTGACCTATTGGGTCACGACTGCTGAAGGGACTTGCTCTTCCTCCTTTCACATTCCTTGTCACCCCTGCTTCTGTTCCCTCCTTTGCTCTAGCTCCGGCACAGACCGGACACTTTTGTGGTCTGATTTGGCCCATTAAACTGAAAGTAGCAGATTTTTTTCCTGGGCTGATTTTCTTCTGTCAGTGATTTGAATTGGCTCAGGAAGAGATCCAATTAGCTCCCAAACTAGTGCACAGTAAGCAACAGAAGCATGCAGGTTGGAGCAACCCAGGTGCAATTAGGGGTAGGGAGAAGTTCGTTCCTCTTTCAGCTGGCTCAGCCTCATCTTACAAAAGCACAGCTTTAAAAACGAAGTTTAGCCTCTGTATTAACTTGTCATGTGGGGTTTCTATAAACAGTTAACTGCAAGGTGCAGATCAGATCTAATAAAATGTACAGACAGTGAGGGTTTGTGAAATATAGTTTATTAAGTGTTATAGCAGTCTTGAAAACGTCAACAGCAAAGAAACTACGTAGGTAAGAAGAAATGTGCTGAGCAAGGAATACAGCAGGAGTGTAAATGACAAGAAGCCTTCTGAGAGGGAATAGAAAGAGACCTCTTCCTAATTTTGCTTTTAATGGCAGCATAAACCAGCAATCAAAGTTTTGAAGGAGCCAAGGGGAGAAAGAGGAAGGCAGAGACATTTTAGTTTCAGAAGGCTTCCCAAGGTGAGCCAACCTCTCAACTAGTTGTGGCACCAAAGGTGTCTTTGTTAAATATAATCTAGAACAAGTGCACTGCTTTCTCAGTAAGCTATAGACATGCTTCAAAATGCACTTTGGTGGTCTCATGAACTTGCTAGGAGGTAATGACCATAAATAAAAATGCTGAACAAGATGCTGCAAACCAAAATAATGTGCATAGTTCCAGGAGTGGGAAGGATGTGGTTTTGGCAAGTTGTGAATGTCATTTTAGCGTTCAGTAACCTGAGGTGCTAAAATAAGGAGACTAATTTCTTAGAAAGGATGTTAACTAGTCCTTCCTGACAATGGGCAGTGCACATCTTTTAGCAAATGACCATATGGAATTACTCAAAGTGTCCTAGAGTTTTGGAAGGATATCAGGAGTCCTATAAATGTCATTCAGCATTTAAATAAAGCTTACTGAGTTGGCACATTATATGACTGTTTCCTTGAATTGATAAACTGTGAGGTTTCAGATAAGGTTGGGAGCACTTTCAAAGTAATAAACTGTGGTTATCTCTGCTTATTAATTATGCAAAACTGGTAATTAAATTACCAATGCATTTGGTAATGATTTCTAACTTTTTTTTTTTATAGACTAAAATTCTTGGTGTTTTCTTTATTTCGTCTCAAGAGTTCCTGTCCAATGCTTATGTTTTGGCTGTACTCTTATTTTTTGCCCTTCTATTGCAAAGGACGTTTCTCCAAGCATCATACTATGTTGCTATTGAAACGGGAATCAACTTGAGAGGCGCAATACAGGTAGCCAATATGTTATTAATTAACCTATTTTCATACAATCATATGTGTATTTGTAAATACAAATTATAATTATAATCGTTAAATTCTGAAACACTTCTCTTCTGAAATGTATGGAATGTAACCATTGCCATCAAAGATTGTGTTAACTTAGACCTGCATTCTCTTTCCTCTGCATCTTATTTGATGATTTTATGTAAACATTTATTTATAATATCTAATGCTGTATTTCTTCTTACCTTTGAGCACAAATTTGCTGACAGTAAAACTGAATGTAACTTTTGAAAGAATTTAGGTTGTGAACTACACCTCTCCCATCTCAAAGGCGCTTTTTTGTGACGTCCCATGCAAATAATACAGCTTTAAAATGTCTTGTAAATATACTTTGGACAAAAGGATAGGTTGTATTCCCAATGCATGGAGTAGTGTCTTATTCCATGTGTCATGCCACAAAATCTACCAGGCATTGCAAAATCTGTAATTACTGAACGTAAGTAAGATTGGTAAAATGGAGTCCATAATCATTGTATGACTGTGAACAGCAGATCAAAGTTTTATGTAGTATAGAAAGATCTGTGCCTGGAAATGAGAGAATTAGGTGTAAGATTACAATGCGATATTGCGAAGTGCACTGGCTGAAACCTACCCTCTGATAGCTTGAAAGCCAGCCTTATAAGTTACACTATTTATCCATTGAACTACATAGATCCTCTGAGAGTCTGTGTGATAGATGGATGCTTTCAATAGCAGCATAATTGTTTAATCCTCTTTTGATCTTACACTTGGAAGCACTTGTCAGCTGCCAGACTTCTGGATTCCATCCACTGGTTTTGCCTTGTTAGAGTGAAGTAGAAAATTCCTAAAGAAATAAAAATTTGACCCAAAATATGTATAAAAAAGTTGCATGTCTTGTATCAAGCAGAAGAGCTGCAACTAAGTGAAAAATACATGGATTACAGCAAGTGTAAAAGGGGAATTTTTGGAAAATAACGCTACATTAATTTTGTTTAAGAAAAGCTCTGCGTTCTCTGCACTGGATATTACACAGAGGCCCAGATAACACCAGCAGGTGAATGATTCAAATTGGAAAATTTCTAGCCATTGCTCTAAGCAGCAGAATTAGTGTTAATGGCAGTCTCTGTGCCAGTATTTTTATACAAATTTTTTCCTATAATTTTTCAATTTTCTTTAAACCTTTTATCTCTTTTCCTCTTCTGTGTAAACCTGCACCTGTTCAACATGCCCTATATGACTTTACGCTTCATGATGGACATCTGGCACTTGACCCAAAAGCACTTACTGAATCAGGGTGCCTCCTGTCAGCCTAAGTCTCATGACTGCAAAGCATCACTGTGTAGCCTTTTAGCAAACCAGCTGGTAAAAATACACTTTCATTATTGTGTATTAAGTTATTTTTATACACGGTGCCTGATTCTGCACTGAGGTAATTACTTAATTCAGTACAGAATCGGACCTGTTACATTAGTTGTCTGTGAGTTAAACTTTGTAATGGGACTGAGCTCTCTAGCCAAAATGTAGCAACATTCTCAGCCGGGAATATGGTCCTGAGGTTGGGTGGGACCTGAATCAATTGTCAGAGAAAAATAGCAAGGATTATAATATATTGACTATTATATATTCAATGTAATAATATATTATTTTATTAGCACTAGTTACAGCAAGGGCACTACATGGAGAAGCTGGAGGTATAAATCATAGTTGTTAGTATGGTTCTTGGGCCTTTTGGGCAGTAAAGGTTTCATTCTCTTACTGATCCACAGGGATGCAAAAAGGGAGTACTTAGACAACCATTATGTACCTAATTGCACTGTGCTTTTTGTGGGTGAACAATAAGACAGTAGCTTAAAATTTTTCATTGTAACACAAAAGGCCAAACTTAAGCTCTTCGTTCAAGTTACTAGGAATGTTGGTTTCCCTCAACATGCTGGACTACGCCTGTGTTTTAGATGGAGCTAGAAATCTTATTTTATTTCTGTATGCTAATACCTTTTGATCTCTCTTCCAGACAAAAATATACAATAAAATTATGCAGCTTTCAACCTCTAACATGTCTATGGGGGAGATGACTGCAGGCCAGATCTGTAACCTGGTTGCCATAGACACAAATCAGCTGATGTGGTTCTTTTTCCTCTGCCCTAACCTTTGGGCTATGCCAGTACAGGTAAGGAGATTGAATGTGCTGCTGTTATTAACGTGCCTCAGTCTGTAGTGATTGGTTGCTTATGAATTTTATGAAAGTAGAGATATTAAAGAATAACTTGAAATAAGATTCAAGCTGTTAATATCTAGAAACATTGTATGTAATATATTTCACATCTGTGACAGGACTCTAGGTACTTAGGATTGTATTAGGATCTTGACTGCTGCCAAACATACTTTGCATTTGTAACAAGAATTTATAGGGTGCAGCAGGTTGTGTTGTTCCAGTACATTCATTTATTACATCAGGGGAGTTAACTGGAATGAATTGCAATCATTTGTCTTCTGAATCCCAGCAGAAGCAAGAGAAGTAGCAGTTTATTAAAAAATATGATCCCTTAGAGATGATCCTTTGGACATCCCTTAAAACTACTGCTGCCACATGGGTGACAAATTCTAGCGTATGAAATTCCACAGATTCATTTGTTATATGAAATGGTTTTGCTACTTTCTTCTCTCTGGTGTCTTTGGTCTCCTGTCTCTAAATACCACTCTCATCCCTTCGATCTCCTTTCCCACATGCATGACATGGGGCAGATCACTGTTCTGAGTCACACTCAATTGCCTGGTGACTCCTGGTTCCATGTCCTGTAGCCTCATAGCATGTGTAATGCCCGATGAAATACAACTGTGTCTCATCAAGTCTTTACGATGAGAAAAGCAGAGTCCCATCTCAGAGGGTACTTTCACGATTGATTTAAATTAATCTAAGCCTGTTTCCTTACTGAAACAGGAGTTCATAGGCTATGTCCAACATTGAAACACGGTATTTTTACCTCCCTCATGTTCCAGCTCTATGGATTGTGCGTTGTGTCACATGAGCTTGTGGAGCTACTGAAAAACTAATCTGATCAAAACTAGTCTTTTTTCAGTGAGGTAGCATTCCTCTGAGTCTGTGAAGTGGTCAGTCTCACTGGATGGCCATGTGATTAGTTTAAGTTTACGCTAGTAAAAGGGTAGAGCAGACACAGAGTAGTAGGAGGTCAGAGCAATCTCAGTACAACCTTAGATCATTTTTCAAAGTTTACCCTTATGGAAACAGTGGAAAAGTGCAAATTAGTTTGGAAGAGCCAGTACCTAAACAAAACCATAGAAACCTCTTGCACTTCCATTTAGGAATTTCCTGAGAAAACTGACAGTAAAGCACATAGTTTCATCTGATATTAATACATTACCCTGCAATTCTTTCTGCTTTCTTCCAGCTACTCGGTGTACTTTTGTCGGGAGTGCTTCAGTGCTAAAAGTAAATACAAACAAAAGAGGCAGCAGAGTTTAAATTTACTTGGTATTTTCTACAAGTATCATTTAGTTTCAAAAACATGATGAAAACTCCATTGTGTTCATGTCACAAAGGTGGTCTGGTTCCAGCACTACGCAGAGGCTGATTTGGCTGGTGTTGGAAGTCAGAAAGCTGCAAGTAATCTACCCAGCAGCTTTGCATTTTGCTTTGCCTGCTCTTGCCCAAAAACGAAATAATTTTCATGACACTGTATATGGACTGCAACTGGCAGATGATATTTCCAGTCAGTTTCTAACATGGCTTTAGGAGTGCTACTTAGGAGTTCCTGTGTCCATCAACATCTGATACTAGTGATTTTCTTCTATAAGATGTTGAGCATGTAAGAATACTACATTGAAAAGTTGAGGAGAGGGAAGAAAAGCCAGCCATTCAGCCATTCATGATTATATAAATTATATGAATGTACTTCAAAGAGTAAGGCACTAGACTGCTGGCCATCAGGAGATCTGGATTCTGTTCTGACAGTAAAGATACATATTAGAATTGAGTGGGTTTTATAGTTGTTCCTGTCAAAACCAAGAGGGTTTGGTCAAGCTGCTACAGATCAAATGAGCAAGTCCTCCTTTGTGATGGTCTTAAAATCATCTAATTGCATGGTAAACCATATTAACTTCCTAATCTGGAAAAAAAACCCTAGTTTAACTATGTTCCCTGGATTTGGTGTTTTCCTCACTGAGGAAAATACTGGGGAGGGGCAACGCAGGTCTTTCTTCATTGTCAGTGATAGTGAGTTCTTGAACGCGTCTTATGTCCTCTTGTGTAGTTTCAATCTCTGGGGAGTATTTGTTCTCTGGAAAACCAGACTGTGTCCTCTTGAAATACTCTGGGAGTCTTCACGCTTTTGCTATACGTATTTGAAACATATAGACTAGTTTTCCTGATCCTCGGGAGACTATTATGCCAGTTAAAAACATTTTACTTTCTAGAATTAAAAAAGGATAATGGATATAGCAATTATGAGCAGGAATTTTTCCAAAATAAACTTGACATATTTTTTAGCGTCAGGATGGTTTCCCTGAAATTATGGGGGGAAAAAATGGGAACCAGATTATTTTAAAGTGGGGAAAAACACCAATGATCAAGGAACATGTCCTAATATTGATTTCTAATTCCAAAAGAGAAGACAACTATAATGAAAAGAAACTGATATGAAATATCATGTTAAATGTGGTTACAGGTTGGCAGTTTGTTAGTAGTAATTTGGATATTAGAGTATTTTTTGTCCATTTACTAGAAGTACCCTGCAGTAAGAAGTCAGTGATTGTATACTACTAAAATGATATTGCTGAAAGAGCTATGAGGGATTAAGAAGAGTCCACCCCTTTAATGATAACATTTAGGGTCCAATTATCCCCTAGGCTTAGTCTCCATTGTAAGTCTGTTAGTAAAACAGGCTATGTGAGAGGTACCAATTTCATGTATGCTTTTTGTAAGACCACTCTGGAGCTCAGGGTAGAGAGGGCTTTAGTGCAACTGAGAATTAAGCCAATTTTATTGCATATTCTGTAACAAAATTTTGCTCTAATGTCCCAGAAGTCATGGACTCATGAAGATTTCCTGACAGTCTTCTGAAAATATTATTATATTTGCATTAAAACTCACCCTGCGATGCTCCTTAGCAGATCAGGACAATCAGTGTCAAAGCATGCTCCTGTTTTGTCGATGGTGCGCGCATTGCAAGGCACAAATCACTGAGTCATGGTGGTCACAAAGGTTTCTCCAAAACAAGTTTCCACAACATTCATTCAATACCTTGTTTTATGAGGCAGTGAAAGCAATTACTGGATGCTCGAGAGATGGTGAATAAAAAGTTGAACAAGCTTCATTATTATTTAAAACAGGTTTTTATTTGTTTTGTAGCTCTTAACCTAACAATCAGCATTTCAGCATCTGCTGTGGATTTTGTAATTATCCTCGACTTAGAAGACCTAGCCATTCATAACAAGTTAGGTTTTCTATACAGTCCAGATAATTTGAGCCCGATCTTTGCTCTGACTGGAGTCAATAGGAGCTTTATCATTGCCTTAAGTTACTATTTGAAGGCCATTGAAATCCATGAAAAGAGGCCTGGGGTTGTCTGTCAATTGAAAGATGCCCTCAGTAGGCTTGGCTCAAACCCTGGGAGCAAAATGAGGCCCTATAAAGACTTTCCCCTCGCCTCCATTTTATAAACACCTTTGATTCCATTGTGATTATTAAAAAATCTTGTATTCTCATATCTCTGGTTCATTGGCAGGGATAGCTTACAGTTGTAATGAAAGGACATTTGTCTCTTTCAAAACTGGCCACAAAGCCGTTTCTGACTGAAAGTATTTGCTATCTTCAATAAATAATCAAGACAAAATAACCAGAGCTATCGGTGAGTTTCTTGCTCTTGATATATATCTCTGGCAGGTAAGAGCTTTGGGATTTTGATGAAAGGGAAGCAAAGTGTTTCATTACACAGTTTTTAAAAAATATGATCACTTCCTTCTCAGAAATATTGAGAGCCTTCCCATCTGCCAGATACTGTCCTCCAGCAGTTCAGATATTATCTACGTACTGTTTATTCTTGGCTGTGTAGTGTGCGGTAAGATAAATATAGAATTACTTGCAATAATGCTTACAGATTTCAGCACTTTTCAGATACAAGTATTCATGTACTTAAATTGAGAATATATTTTTTTTTGTCACATACATGATGAATATATTTTGAAAGTTTGCCCTTATTATTGCAATATAAAGAAGATGAAAATGGGATAATTTTTAATCTATTGAAAACATAGAATTTTTATTGCAAAGACTGACCCTTTCAATAGCCACGATGGGGGGCGAGGAGGGAAGCAGCTGTGAGCTAGCAACTCCCTCAGGATCCAAGAGCTAGAATAGCTTTCCCCTTGTCTATGTGAGAAACTGAGGCTCTGTTTCTAGAACCAGCCGGTCCCATAACGTCCTTGACAATCAGCCAGTAGTGGGGGAAAGCAGGGGGTCAGTGTTCCACATTGACTTTGTGGTTTTGGACATCTCTTAACTGTGCACTGTTCAATGCTTTCCTGTATTTTGAGTGCCTAGATTGTCTGCCCATGAAGAAGCAGCTGGGAATGAATATCTTGACCTGTAAAGACCAAAACTATTTCATGTTTTGGAGGGGATCTCTGCCAGGGCTATGTGACGGAGGCCTTGCATGTTTTCTTTGGCTTCATACACTCATGGATTTCCTGACTTCAGATGGAAGCAGATTGCTCACTTACTCGTCACTAAAAGATTTTTAATTTACAATTTAACCTTTGCTCTTACCAGATTTGTGGTGTATATACAACAGGACTTTACTTTCATGTTACTGCATGTTTCCTAAGTAAATACTGTGGCTCGTTTTAAGAGTCACATTTTAGTTTAGTTTGTCTGCAGAGAGGCATCAAAGGATTGTTAAGAAAAAAAAAAAACAACGTATTTTCTCTCTGCGTGCCTTAAATTCATGAAAATGTCAAGATGGAAATGTGGAAACTAAGGACTCTGTTTTTCTTCATGGAAACACCCAATTCCCATAAATATGTGTGAGAATGGATGGGCTTATGACTACTGAGCTTCGAAATGATGGAAGATAGTGTTTCTGTGAGGGTTATGAGAGTATGCAAATATAGCAAGAATAGTAGATAAGTTCTAAGGAAATTTCCAATTTTTTTTTTTTTTAATTAAGGGAAATGATGTATGAAATTGACTTTCTATCACTATGTCCTCTGATTAATTTATCAGCTTATACTGGTAAATATATAGAGTGTCAGTGCTCCAGATCGTTCAGGATTCAGTCATCAGAATAGTGGTAATTAACATTGGTAGCTTGTATATCTTGTTTGCATTTATTGAGCTGCTTACAGTATCCCTTTCCAACCAGACTGTGGCTCTCTAGATTCTTATTTATCCAAAGACAAACCTTTTTTTCTTAAGCTGTTCCTCTAACATTTTTTTAACGGTCATCACCCGTCTGGTACTGCGCATCTGTAAACCAATTCCTTGTAAGTTTATGTTAGAGTTTATTTGAAGTGGAGTTTCTTAGTGATATGATTTATGATGTTCCTTTTTTATGTACTGGTCAGCAATAATGTCATGTTAACATTTACAAGATCAGTCGTATTTTTAATAATAATTCATATTAGCTTCTATAGTAAGCAAAGAAGCATTCCTTCTTTGTGGAATTCCCATGTGTTGTAGACTAGTGAGTTCTGATCAAACTGGGAGATGTAATTTCTTCCCTGGTGTAAAAATGCTTAAATGTCAAAGAAGAAAAAAAAAATCATAAGTCAAAGAAAATGCGTCCTATGTCATCTGGCCAATGGGGAAAAATATTTAATAGTGACTGTAAAGGGAATATCTCAATGTGTTACTTGGAAGTATTTTAAAATAACTTTTAAATTTTATTTAAAGTTTCTTTTAATAAATGTATTTATTTTTAAGTAAAGTTATTTTAAATACCCGTGAGAGTTACATTGTAGAAGATATGCAAATCTGTACAACCTTCTTCTACTGTTCATAATGGGGAGTCCATGAAATGGAAATATACAGAATCCGCTAGCTGGGGAGGAACACCAGGTGGATGTATTTGGTCCTCTGACAATATCCTGACTGATCAAACCCCACTGTGCCAGCAATGCAGAATGTATGATGTTTGGGGGCAGAGTTAGCTGCAGCGGCTGTTGGTTTTGAACGTGCTGTCCAGTTACCCTGTGATTGGTCTTTGTGGTGCATACGTGAAGTGAAGCCATGCCAAGCCTTCCTCTCACTTTCTTTTCTCCCAACAGATAATAGTAGGAGTTCTGCTGCTCTACTACCTTCTTGGAATCAGTGCCTTAATTGGAGCAGCAGTAATCATAGTCCTTGCACCTGTTCAATACTTCGTAGCAACAAAACTCTCACAGGCGCAGAGAAGCACGTTGGTAAGTGTCTTCAAACTCGTACATGATATAAATATCACCTCTGGTAACTATGCATTGGTCTGTGTTTGGAATTACAAAGCTAACCGTGGACATTGACCACGAACTGATTCTCAAACATTTTGTAATGTTCAAGAATGTCAAGTTCAAGAATATGAAAACATGATAAGTGTAAGCAGTAAGGATGCACGTTTTGGGGTTTATATTTTTCAACAAGTGTGTGTTTCCCTAAAAGCAAAAAAACCTTAAGATCTTTCTGACTTGCAAATGTAAATGGTCAGTAATCATTGACTGAAATGGCTTTGTGCAGTCAGATGGTGCACAAATAAATGAATCGTGCAGGGCAAGCTGTCCAAGGGGAAAGGAAGTAGGAATGCTGCATCCAAACTCAGACCCCAGATACGTCATAGATGTGGAAATCTATCAAACTGATTTATTTAAATAACCTCTGGGCAGTCCTGACTCCCACAGCATGCTCCTCAGCTGGGGAGCTTAGGGGTCTGCTAAGTCACGAGCTGTTCCTTGATCCCTCATTTCGCTTGTCTATAATTTGAATCGCCTGCATCACTGCCAAGAAAGTTACCTTGGTTCGTAGGAATTACCGTGCCCGGCTGCTCTGAACCTTATCCCCCCATTCAGTGACTGTTGCACTGCCAAGGAAGCCATATGAACCTGTAATGGAGCCAGACAGCTTGCTGAAATCTCTTCCACCACAAATCATGGGTGGTAATGAGAGTTATTTGTGCACCTTCCTGTGTGAAAAATAATGCCTTCACATCAACAGTATACACCCTTCTAGAAGTGTAGACAGCATTCATCCCCATAGCATCCAAGCAGATAGTCAGCATCACCTAGACATTCCTGCAGATGGGAGCAGCGCATTTTGTGCTAGAAATGTCTCCACTGTGCAACGTAGTGCGGTACAAAGATCCTTGAGCTAGCCTGAAAACTGGAAGCAGCATACTCCCAGTAAAGCATAACTGGAAGTTATATCTTTACCAGTGTATTATTGTGCCTGAGCCAGCTGGCCCTGCTCAGAGTCAAGGTTCCCTACAGGATCACAGCTTCTTGCTAATGTGGCCTTGCTGCTTTGAAGCCTGGCATCGATGTTTCCACATCCTGTTGATTTGGCAGGGCAGTGTTCCCCGTCATAGCTTGTCTGTGTGTTCTGATCTCCTCTGTACATTGTCAGTGTGCCTGTTGAAAATCCAGCCAGTGTGCTGGGCAGTAGAAGTCACGAGAGGCTGCCTTGCAAGTGATCAGAAAGCTGACAGAGGAGTAAAATTTTCAGTACAAGCTATATGATTTAGGAGTGCAAACCAACTGCCTGTTCACTTGAGCTCTAAGGAAGCTCACCTTCGTGAAAAACAGTAGCAAAACATCTGAATGGACAGAACTAGTAAAGTATACCTCACAGATTACAAGGGGCTGCGTACAATTTTTGTGTGATCCTTATGTTTAGGGGACAGGTACTTTAATTATACTCTTTAAGTAATTATGTATGTAAATGTTGCAGGAGTACTCCAATGAGAGACTAAAGAAGACAAATGAGATGCTTCGAGGCATTAAGCTCCTTAAACTCTATGCTTGGGAACACATCTTTCACAGCAGTGTAGAGGAAACCAGACAAAAAGAAATGACTAGCCTCAAGTCTTTTGCCCTTTATACCTCCATATCCAGTAAGTCTCTTCCTTCATTCTAATCCACTGTTCAGCTGAAGTGCTACTGCATTATTAGCTACTAATGAGTTTACCATTTCTCTGTCAAGATTGTTTCAGTTGCTTTAGGCTCTGATCTGTACTCCTCACTTTCCATTTAGTCAGACTTTCCATTTGATTCAGTAGAATTTTGCCTGTATGGGAAATACGCCTAAAAGAGAAAGTCAAGATTAATGCTTCATAGCATTAGCTTTTCTGGAGAAAAGCTTTTAAGGGACAAGTGTTGCACAGGCTACCTTCAGCCAGCAATATTCTCCTCTATAACATAGCATTCAGGAAGAAGCCTTTGTTGAGGTTTCTTTTTCTTTTCCTCCTGCATTTTGCACAATACAGTGTATCATAATACGTGACAAGAATTGTCTTTGCATTGAAGCTCCAACAGGTGGAACTTATACTCTCTTATTCAATATTTGGATTTCTTATAAAAACAAGTGATTCTTAAGAGCATTTCTATGTCCTAAAAAGGTAAAAATATGAGAATCCTGGCAATTTCATCATTCCATATTCAGATTCTTTTTTCTCATGTTATCTTTCAAGCTGCGTTAAGGCATTTATGATCCTTTTAAAAAGACCTAGGGCCAACTGAACTCTATTTGAAGAGATCATGTGCAACATCTGTATAATTGCTACTGTAATACTTTAGAAATAATTAGTAAAGTCATACTGAAGAACGCTGTTCATATAATCTGTAAGATATTAATGAAATGGAAACTTTTAGTGAGAAGTATTCAAATGCCACAAGCTACCTGTACAAATACCTTCTAGACTAATAAGGAAGGCTACTGCTTAGGAAAATAACTTCCAATCTGGTTA
Source organism: Gymnogyps californianus (assembly GCF_018139145.2). Classification (NCBI taxonomy): domain Eukaryota; kingdom Metazoa; phylum Chordata; class Aves; order Accipitriformes; family Cathartidae; genus Gymnogyps; species Gymnogyps californianus. Next base: position 15,841,197 of record NC_059475.1, on the reverse strand, counting down.
GTATTATTTGATTCCATTCACCCAAGAGACATGCAGCTGACTTTCTTCCCTGCCAAATGATCACGTAGGTAATGCACTCTGAGGGAAAGGTCCTGATCCCACTGAATTTAACTGACATTGAGCTGAGGTTTTCATTGACTTCTGAGACCAGAATTTCTCTCTGGGGATCCTGAGGTCTCTGTGCTTGGAGAGTAGTTTCCATTTTGACATAAAACAGAATTCAGCTGGGGTAGATTGTGTGACCAGAAACTGCGTCCTACACCCAGATCAACACAGATGGGCTCCCTTTGTTTGCACTACTTCATGTGGCATTAAAATCTATTTATAATCAGAGCCACAGGTTCAGCTGTACGACTGAAGGAGCTGTGGAGGCTTATTTGATTTTAAATCCTCACAGTATCATTTGTAACAGCTACAAAAAGGTGCATTCATCCCAAGAGTACTGACTATTCTGTAAATAAATTGTGACATAAATATGAAACCATATTATTAAAAACAATTCTAAATATGTACTGATGCTTCTTTGAAACACTTCATGTGTATGTTTGCATTCTTGTTTGTATTATGTACGATATTTCTGTGTATGTAAGACACAGTAGATCAGTTTCTCAGCTGGGGTAAACCAATGCAGCTTTTTTATGTTGTTGTTGCATATCATTTTGGCTTATAAAGAGTTCCTGTAGTTTCGGCCTAGGAGTTCTTTACACTCTCTGTCTTTAGCAGAAATTACACTGATCTTTACAAACTTGCACTTCAGCAGACTACGTAGGGAACATAAATATAGGAGAATTTGCTGGTTTTCTTACCATAAGTATAAATAGAATGACAGGCATAATCAGCACAAAGCGTGTTTGCTAATATTATAGTGAACATATGATTTCATTTTTTTTTAAGGAAAAAAAAAAAAAGAAAAAGGCAGGAGATGACCAAGATTTTATGTATTATTCTTCAAGAGGAAGGCAGACACTTCCTAGGACAATAAGAAAGCAGAAATGAGATTTTTTTAATATACTTTTTTTTAACATACAGTGTTGAATAGACTCTGGAATACTTTTCTAAGTATACTTAGCTATTAACATGAGTGAAAGAATGTGGTTGGAGCTACTTCTATTCATGAGGAATAGATTTGCATTCGATTACAGAAAATATACCTACAAGTTTCAGGGCAGTGTTGGCTAGACCACAAGAAAATTCCATTTCAAGACTGCATGGAAATTGGATCTCATCTGCCTCGCCCCTGTGCCTGGATCAAGTTTGTACGTATATGGAATTGTTCATGTGTACTAAAAGAGCTATTATAGACATTAGCTCTTTCTATAATTTTAATGAAATGTACCCACCAGAATGAAAGCTGGGTTGCAAAGTTGGTAGTGACACCTTTTGAGTTTTGACAGTGAATTCTTTAACTGTGGCAAAGAAGATTCCTATGTAATTTTTTTCATACTGATTAGTAAGAGTATCCTATGTTCGGTTTTACAGGATTTAGTATACACTATATATTCAGGAAAGATGGAGAAAGGAAGGAATGGTTTTCCTGTTTCTATGAATTTTTGCCTAATCTGTCAGAAGCAAAGGAACTCTAGGCTTTCTCACAGGAAAATAACGGTAGTTACTATCCTAAAATATTCAGAAGTGACTGAAAACGTTTTTCTGAGTTTTTAGTCAGCCTTTTTCCAGTAACAAAGTACTTTTGACTGAATCTAATTAGACCAAAAGTCTTAGCTGCAAACTAAATTTGTGTTAGAAAACATTTTATTATTCTGGACACTTGCATAATTGAAAAAATAAAAATAAAAAGACCCCTCCCAAATTCCAGTGGCTCAGTAAGCCCTTATTTGTTTGCTTGAGAGAAGTGAAGTCCTTAGATATACTTGTGATCTCACAGAATAGCAAAATTCAGATCGACTTCTTGGGAGCCACCAAGTGACCCTAGCTGTCTTAACTGCAGCGGGCTTTGCCAACCTTACAGTATATTTAATCTGTCCAGGTTTGGTTTTGACAGGTATGATCTCGTACTGTAGACAGCAAAAGAGCAGGATCCACCTCTAAGGAGTTTATCAACTTTGCTAGATTCCCTCATCAGATTCATTCATAAAAGCAAACTCAGGTACTGCAGCAGTCTCAAAGGCAAATTGCAAATGCAAGGATTTAGTAGAATTAAGTAGTCCAGAGTTGCAGGCAGCAAGCTTCACTTCTTTTTCAAAATCTCTATGCCATAACTACCTCAAGTTTATAGAAAGTGTGAAAACTTTGGGCAGGAAGTAGAATCATTAGGAGAAATGAGAGTCTGAACCGAAGCTGCTTTGTATTCCAACACAGAAAAGAACATTTTCCTCAGAAAAATATTTTTTTTTCCCTAAGGTGAGGAGTAAACCATGAATTTCTAGGCTTTAATACATATTCATCTTTCAAAGGCTAAGCTTTTCTTTTGGAAACAGATATACAAATGTAGCTATATTTTCAAATACTCTCCTCTCAAGGAATTAGAGCTATGTGAAATAACACAGCTATTGTATTTATGCTTGAGTACAGAGTTTACAAGTATGTTACAGGATTCATTAAAGATCTTTCAAACGTAGGAAAAAGGAATGTCTGGCAGTATGTTAAGTTCTTCAGGGGGTTTATGCCCAGAAAAGGATGGCCAAACAGTCAACCAGAAGTATTTGCGGGTCAAATGATGACTCACCAGACAAAGTAACTGGGGAGTGCTTTTACTGTCTCAACATTGGCTGTACCTGGTAGGAAAAAAGATCAGGCATAGCTTAAACAAAAAAAAAAAAGTGGCTAGCCTCTTTCTTTTCTGTTACACGTGTACTGATCTTTTAATTCTATTTTAGCTCCAGATTCTATATTCTTTCTCTATTGTTTACTTCATGAAATAAAATTGAGCGAAGGTCAAAATGAAAAGATGATGATTAAATAATATCATCAGGTTGCGATAGAGGGGACAGACGTGGGGTAAGAGCATAGCTCTGGTTCTGACTCAAGCTTCAGATGGATAAGTGGGTTTTATTGCATTCTTAACCAATATTCCTGCCCGATGTAAAAGAGATCAGTATACAGAAATGGTATTTGCTTGCTTCTCCCCATCTATCTGTTTAATAACCTCTGAATGCTATAGTGTATGAGTTGGTATAGTGAGGGAATCCGGGGCACCAAGACAGACACTGTTCGAGGTCGGGGAGGAAACTGGTTAATTGTTTGCATTTTAATAACTCAAGGCCCAGCTGAAATCAAAGCTCTACCACATTTAGGTACTGTTAGAACCTGTATTGAGCTCCCGAGCTTCACAAAGTAGCCAAGCCTGACAAAGCAGGAATAACTATGAGTAAATCCCCCATAGGAATAAATTAAGTCAACAATACAGTGCAGGGTTGCCAATCTTTCCTTACCCTTTGAACTGCATCCTGAAACCTGAGGGGACCACAAAGCCCTGTACTTCAGAAGTGGTGCCCCGAAGTAGATCGCAACTTGACGTACGTGCCAGTCGCTCTCCCAGGAGGTCCTGCCGCTGGGCTGCGGGATGGGGCAGAGCTGGGGGTGCAGCCAGCCTGCCGGGCAGTCCCAGCGCTATGACCTGTGCAGCCTCTGCTGCGTCTCCTTTCCTCTCACTGTCAGGTATTCAAGTCGCCCGCCAGACCTTGCACCAGCTCAGCCTTTTTGTCCGTCATGAGACAGAAACCTGCAGCGTCCCTTGCCTGAACTGCCTGTGAGCTGATCGCAGCTCAAAACTAGTAGATTAGTCATCTTTTTCTCGGGTGCACTGCTGGGTTCTGTCTGTTCTGATGATGTGAAGAGAAGTAAACTGTAGACATTTTAAAACAATGTACTGATGTGTGTGGATGCTTGCACGTTTTTCCTATCTTAAGCATAGAAAATACCATTGTAAACCAGTGCTAGTAGTATTTTAACATTTAGCATGTCTGAGTGGAAATTGTTTCTAAATGTTCCTACGTGTTTTCCTTCACAGTCTTTATGAATGCAGCAATTCCAATTGCAGCTGTACTTATAGTAAGTATGGACTTTTCTAAGTGGTGTTAATTACAACTGCATTTTCAAGTATAAGTGATGTGGAAATGAGGCAGGAGGAGGACAGGATGCAAACCTGCTACACATTTGCAATTCCTCTGGGAGAGAATGGAAAATGCCCGCTTGTCGTCTGTGACCAGAAGCAGCCTGGAGTATGCAGCACTCCCCCAAACTGTTAAGAGAGTATAAATTAAGATTCTGTAAATGAAATGCTTATGAAATATGAAGTCTTTGTACGTTTCCTTCTTTATGACAAAACGCTGATGATGATGTCTGTCTCTTTGTAGACATTTGTGGTCCATGCTCATCTGACAACAAAGGCTGACTTCTCCCCATCCGTGGCATTTGCCTCTGTCTCCCTGTTTCATATTCTTGTATCTCCGTTGTTTCTGCTCTCCAGTGTGGTTAGATCCACTGTCAAAGCATTAGTAAGGTGAGAACTGTAAAATTAATATCTTTGCTACCACTCTTCGACTTTTGAGAATGTGTCTATTGCTCATTTTACAATTGTAAGTTTAGAAATAGTGTGGTGATTATTTATCTGTTGTTGTTGTAAATTGCTTCCTTACTTTTTACCTTGCATGGTGCCCTTGGTTGTAGCATGTGGGCCAAGTTCTTTGCTGACACAATTGTCACAACCGATATTTTGTGGTCTACTGCTAGTACTTCATTGTGTAGAATGGGTTGAGCTATACTGGTACTGTATGCAACATATATGTGGTAACAAGAAAGGAAGTGAAAACTTACAGAAGATTTAGTTTTGTAAATTACCCAAATGTTTCCCTCCATCAAGCATGTAGAAGGGAAATAGGTAATCACAGAAGCATGCGTTTCAGCGTGTGTCTCTCGGGCTGTGCTCCGCCTCCACCCCTCTGCCTGAAAGGTTGCCTGTTGGTGGAGAGTTACACTTAATCAAATAAACAAAAAAAACCCCCCATAAAAATCACTGTTAAGTGTGAGAGTAAGTTAATGACTAAATATCTACTCCAGATTTGATCAATTTTTACTTTCTTGTGAACTTGTTAGTCTGAGTATTCAAAAACTGAAATAACAACCAGCAGAACTGCTGTTTCACTGGGAGTTTTACTTTTGAGTATCAATAGATTTGTGTAAAAACCTCTTAATGCTATTCATATGCAGTGTAACTCTATCTGACTGATAGGGGAGGAAGAGAGAGTTCGGGCTTCTTACTTTATTAGGACCTCTTTGTGACCTCCAATATAGCTGTCTTAAGAGCTTGTCTAAACTATAGGACAGATACTAGACACCAGCCCTTGCTTAATTGCCTTTGTGTCACTTTGGAGATGGAAAGGAGACTACAGCAGGAGGCTGAGATTGCCCTCGCTGCTTCAAAATTCCCTGACAGTGCAAAGTCACAGCTGTGTCGTCTCTCCTAACAAGCGTGAAATCTGAGAGCCTCAGGGGCTGGCATGAAATGTTTTGCAGCCACTGTAGTAGTCCCTAGAGTCATGGCAAATTGTCATGCTAAGATTGCAGCCAGCAAAGTATCTGGGGGCCCACACTGGCACTGGTAATGGGCATTTATTTTGGCTTGTCTAAGGATTTCTTTGTAAATGAATTGTGTGCCTGTTAATGCTGCAGGAACAATTCTAAAGCAATTAGTATCAACCAAGTATTAATTGTTGCTAGCTGGGAGTTCTTCATGAGTTATTCTGCAGTTATCTTCTTGTTAGCACGCTATTGCCCTGCCATTTGTAGTGCAGACAGGAACACCCCAGTTCAGACTCTGTAACAAAGTTGATGGGATCCTTGTCTTCCTGGCTGTCTGTATCACAATAACCCAGGCAGTGTTGCAGAGTGCATTGCTCCATAGTGCTGCTGGTGCTACTCTAGATGTGTCTTCTGAGTACCCCATCCTTCAGTGCAATATTTTGGAAGCATGTGCCAGGTATTTTCAACACATGGAAACACATGCTTGCTTAAATAGTTTGGTAAATGTGAAAAAGCAGACAGTTATTAGAAAGCTGTGTTTGTGCCAATTGAGCACAACTAATGTTTACTTGCTATAGCTGTGTCCTGTTGTTACACCTTCCTGCTAATAAGCAGCTGATCAGTAAGATCAGGTAAAGGTAACCTAACTTGATAAAGTTGTACCTCAGCTTTCTTCAGGCTGAGATATTCTAATTGTTTTTAGCAAGTGTGCAAGATAACTTCTCCTGTAGTGACAGAAAGGAACTAAGTGAAGCAGAAGATGATCCAGCAGTGAAACCAGCACGTAAACGATACTAAGAGGGTGTTACTGGCTTTGTATCTCAGGCACTTCACAACCCCTGCTCTGTTAATATTGGCTACAGTCTCTCATGCCAGATGATGTTCAGGACAATAATCTCCACAAATAAACTTGTCAGTGTCTTTAATCATTACGTGCCCAATTGCAAAGCATCCTTGTGGATTGTCTTTGATGCTATCAGAACAACTGTGTGATTGATTCCAATGGTAAAACAGATTTAAAGCTTCTGTTCCTCATAGGGCCCCTGCAAACTTTCCAAGTTATGGGGCCAGGGTGTTCGCTTCTGAGAGGGGGAATTGTTGAAAGTCTTTAGGAAGGTGAGAAATTATGCTATCTCTTTGAAAAGTTTTTTTTAACATGTGGAGTGTTTGTGCCATTGAAAATTAAAACTGAGCAGCCAACTGATATATTTCTTAAATGCAAAGTCTTCAAGGACAAAGGCTACAGTGTACGATTTTCCATCAGCAAAGGTCAAGTAGCAAGAGTGGCATTATGTATCTTACTGGGTTTAATATGAAACCGCTTTTTCAGTCAGCTGTGCAAATAACTGTGTTTTAATCAATAAGTCTATTCTGTGGCTTAAAAATAAGCTCCCCCATGAAGATATTGGAATACTAGTGAAATTGCGATGTCAGTGAGAGGTCTGCAGAGACTGTACTTTTTCAATTCTTTGAGTGTAGAACAGTGTGGCATCCTGAAATATGAGTTGCTGCCTCTAACAAAAGATTTTCTCACAGCTATACTGTGTTTCCTCAGTAATTGCCACAGGAGCAGCAACTCCAGAATTAAGCAGAGCATTGGGCAGAGGGCTTGCAGAGAGAAGTCTTGGCATTTACAGTACAGCCACCTTGGTACACAACCAGAAGGCGGAAAGCAAAATCAAACTATTGAATGGCTTAATAGAGACATGGTCTTGTTTGGGTATGCATGGTCCAAGAACATGTTTGCTGTCTTCTCTTCCTCCCCCTCTAGACCCTGGACACAGAGGACTTCTCTATCTGCTCTTTATACCTTCAGAGCAATTATTCAAATGTCAGTGTAATTTTCCTGTAGAGAATGTAGGTGCAGCTGCATACCAACTCCATATAGGCAGCATCTAAACCATCATTTGGTCCATTTAAAGACATTTAAAATGTTCTTTTAAACATCTGATTCACTGAACAAAAAAGGTAACATCATTCCTAGTCCTGTTTTCCAGAGCTTTGTGCAAATAGATATAAACATCTCTAGTGATGAGGCTTCTAATTTCTTCCTTTGAGATAATAGACCTTCCCATTAAGGAATTTTGGTCCAACATTGAGCCTGAATTAGTTATTACTCCTCTTGTCCCATCCCAAATAGTTATTCTCCCCCTTTTCAGTTGCTTAGGTTGTAGTATCTGCTCTAGCTAAGTTCACCCCACTGTATATCTCTTAGTCCTCAACTGCCATTAGCAAGTGGGCAGGTTGACAGAAAAACTGTAGAACCAGTTCTCTCTGAGGGAGTCCCCAGGTGGCTTCGATCTCTACTTGCAGGACAAGTGCTAACTGTACAGGGAGTCTGCCTTAGGCAGTGCTGTAATGCCTTGGTCCAAGCACTGTTTTGGCACCCGTGGGGTATCTCATGAGGTTCTTAGAGGAAACTAAGTCTCCTTCTGAAGAAGAAATCCCTGGCAGTGGAATGCAAAATAAATGCTGGGGGTTTTATTTTTATTTTTTAAGATTTTCGGACTAACAGATAGCCACGTGTCACTATGCTACAGTGGTATCGTTTGCCTGTTTCTCCCCAGTTAGCCTAAGGCTAAATATGGAAATCAATTTTTCAGTCCTTGTCCATAAATTTATTTTTAGGAACTTAAGGCCTTCTGGCACTTTATCGTTTTGGAGACTGATAGTTAACTTATTTCCAGCTAATTGAGCCCCTTTGATGTTGAGTTCATGATTCAGTCCACTTCCTTTACAAATTTCATTTGCTGTCCCTGTGAGTAGATTAGACATACATTTTATAAAGTCAGGTACAGAGATAAAATTGATGTTATGATCTGTTAAATGTCATAATAAAGGCACGTTATCTCAGCTAATTAAATCTTAAGCAGCTTGTGAAGATTTTATGCTGCCTTCTTTGTTGCTCGTTGTCAGGGTTCCTTTTATATCTCATCTGTTGAACACTGTTCTGTTAAGGTATATTCCTTTATCATGTTACCTCCTACACTTCGTATTTCATCATAGCTGGTGGAATTTAGCTCACAGTGTACAGATTTCATCAGACTGGTAGTGTTCATAAGACTGTTCAGTAGAACTGACTGTGTAACACTTCAGTAACATAAGTGACATTAATTCTACTTCAGCACGTGGCTTCAAAACGAGCTACTTTGTAGCTGGTCTGCATCCCGCCAAATGCCTGAAAAAATCTTTTGTGTAATCTCTCTGGTATTATCAGAAAAGACAAGACTTGAGAAGCATCTGCACAAACCGTTAAAATATCATAGCTGTTAATAGACAACAGGGCAGGTTCTGTCAACGTCCTTGCAGTAACTTCTCATTGCACATTTTCATACGCCTGTAACAAAATGAAAACAAACAAACTATGCAGCAGACAGTGGTTGAAGTACTAAAAGGGGTGCTCTATAATAAACATTGCAGTGAACAAAAGTTTTGCATTCTAGGTTGAGGTGTGACTCTGTTTTTTCCCTTTCAGTGTGCAGAAACTGAGTGAATTCCTGTCAAGTGAAGAAATTGGAGAAGAGCATGATAAATCATCAGAGCTAAGAAGTGCAGATAATCACAGCAAATACCAGGCAGTGGTGAGTAATGCTGTTTAATTGCAGGTGAAGTGGCTGGAGTAATTTGTACCCAGAATAAATTTTTTACTTTTCCATTTCCTACTGATTATTTCTTGCAATTGCAAAAACTCTTTTTAATACCCTGAACTGTAAAGGTCATAACATGGTTGCTTGTGTTTAGGACCTTTTGTGGGTTCTGCCACCAATTGCTGCTTATTTCTGTCTTTCTGATTTTGCACAGCCACTCAAAGTTGTTAACCGCAAGAGGCCTGCCAGGGAAGACTGGAACAATTACAGCTCTCACATGAGAAGACCCATTAACATCACAGAAGCAGATGATTTTTGTGTAAAGGTGATATGAAGGTCACTCTAATAACACTTACTATAGCTCACTAATAGTCACTTTTGTATTCTGATGGAAGTTTCAAATTCAAGAACCAGCATTTGCTGTGAACTGTCAGAGACTTGTGCTCATGTCAGAGGTTAACCTCCACCTTTCTTTTCTATGTCTTCCGTTTTAAGAATTGACTACTGACCTCTATGTTGTGATTAGCTGTGTGTATTCCTCTAGATTTCACTCAGCAGTTTTCTATTTGAAGTGTTGAAGTCATTAGACTTGTTCTCATGACAAAAATTTCCAACTTAAAACATAGAACAGCCCAGGTTGGAAGAAACCTCAAAAGATCATCTGGTCCAACCTTTTATGTATACCAGACTCTTTCTTCCATTTCCAGTGCCTGTACAGAAAAATGGTACGAAGAAAATTGAAAAGAATTTGTTTCAGACATTCCTAAAAAATCTTGTCATGGGTCTTCCCTTCCTCTTTTGGAATTCCTAGTAGCCTTTCCAGATGAAGTTAAAAACTAACCCCCAAAGACCTAACTTCTTTGAAGAAAAAATTAAAATTGCCCATGCCACTTTGAAGACTGATGCTCTTGATTTGCTATAGAAATGGCCAGAAGTAATAAAAATCCTGATGGTTGTTACAGCGATGATGCTGTTTATTTAGGAAGTCTGCTATTACATTTGCATTTCTGGCACAAAAGAATGAATAATTCAGTTTCATGGGACTAAGTAGGACAACTGGTAGTGTGTTCAGGTTTTTTTTAGAGTCTGTCATCTGACATGCTGCTTTGGTGCAGGATCCTTCTTGAATAGACTTCCAGGAAAATAAGAGGAATATTTGAGAGAGGGTTTTGGGGGAGTGGTGTTGGATCAAAAGGCAGCCTGGGGTGCAACAAAGGAGTTTGTCACAAAGGAGAGGCCAGAGCAGTAACCTCTGTAAGGACGGTATTTATAAGGTCTTGAATATAAAGCCAGGACCAGCTATAATCTTTGGCTCCATCTGCTGACGTCGTTGTCACCGGCGGTACCTGGGTCAGGGAACTTCTGCAGTTTCTAAGTACTGTCTGTCTGCAGCTCGTTGCCCATGAAGGGGCATTTTTTGAGAGAGGATCCTCTGGCTACCTTCAGTAATCTAGGAGGAGGAACACTGCACTTTCCTTTGCTCATTTTTTCAGGTTGTTTCCCCAGATGAAAGTTTTTTCTCCAGGGTAGGATAAAAGTGTCCCATTCATTCTTCTCAGATCAAAAAATGTTGTACCTTGCATTGCTGAAAGGCTTTGAAGGCTTTAGTGGCTCTGAAAAAGTCAGAGAAGAGGGTCCTGTATAAATACAGGCCTTTTAAAATTGTCTCCTGTTTCCTATTTTTCACAGTATCCATGGAAATCTCCTCCATTTAAAGTCCTGAACAGGCTTTGTTTCTTGTTTTTAGTCTTTTTCAGTGAAAAGATTTCTGTATCTAGCAAAGCCTAGGTTATCTGAGAATCATATCAGAAATACAAAAGAAAATACTGTAATAGGCAGCAACATCTAATTTTTGTGGAAAGTTTTGCAAATCTGCTTGGAATTTGGACCATGTAATTGCTGTATATGCTGCAGCGTGTCTGGAGTGACATTCAGTGCTCTGCAGAGCGCTAACCATGACCCTGTATGTATATATTTAATATGTATATATTAAACGATATACATATAATTTAATCGTGTCATAATCAATTCACTTATTTCATGTGCCCACCTTACAAATAACAAAACAAAAGAAACCCTAAACAGCAACTTCTTTTTCCTCAGGAATTTTCCATAATTTTCTAATTGTTGTGCTTGTTTGAGTTCAGCGATTCTTGCACGTCAGAATACAGGCCTTTACAAAATCAGTCACTTGAAGATTTGTTTCCTGCATTGAGCAAAGGCTAACTCTGTTCCTATGCTCAGTGTAATGAAAACAGAAGAAGTGTCTCTGATGTTGAAAAAAGAAGTCAGCTCTAAAGCTGGTTTTCTGTTTCTCGTTTCTCTCCATCTTGGCATAGATCACAAATGGATTTTTCACATGGACACCTGAAGGTCTTCCAGCATTGTCCAACATTGATATCCGAATCCCTCAAGGTACAAAATGACATCAGATGTACAGAATAAGATGCTTTTCCGTGAGCATTTGGTAAATGAGAAGCTTATATATGCCTTCTTCTCTCACAGGTCAGCTAACAATGATTGTAGGACAGGTTGGCTGTGGTAAGTCATCTCTCTTGCTAGCCATACTTGGTGAGATGCAGAAGATCTCTGGGAACATATTCTGGAGCAGGTAGTGCTATTTAAAAATTCAAGCTTGAGCTGAGTAGTAATGCAGAAAAAAGCCAAAATCTATCCTGGGAACCTTTTTGTGGAGTCAGAGATTTTGTAGGTGTACATTCTAGATAAAAACCTTACTCTAACAGTAGGGGAATACATCAGAAAGAAGCCCCAGCCAGGGTCAAACGAGCTATCTATTCCATTAATAGGAATAGATAACCATACTTGGACATTCTGCACTCCAGCAACATAACCTGAGTGAAATCGTAACTAATTTGGGATCAGAATTAATTAGCTGAAGTGTTGTGCTGCTACAGAATGGCATTTGCACTTTCAGGCCTGAGCTCGTGTCTTTGAATGGAACTATAAAGAGGTACTGGCTCACCAGGAGTGGTCCCTGGCTGTGCTTTTAGATGTGTGCTCCATCCCAGCACTGGTCTAGTGCCTGAGAAATGGAAGAGATTTTTATAAGTGGCAGTGACCTCAGGGTGCTCCCCCAGTGCATCCTGCCTGATTTGACAAGAGGGAGATAGTCATGTCCTTCCCTCCTTTCCCAAGGGGACGCAGCAGCTGCGCTCTGGCAGCCAGATAGGCTGTACTGGTGTCTAACTTTTGTACTGGCCACGAAGGGAGGAAGAAAAATGCTACTGAACTCCAACAGCTGTATTGTTAGGACTTGGTCTCTTGGCACTCAAACTAAGTGACAGATGGTATAATATATTGCAACTCCTGTATGTGGTTTACGGTAAATTACTGCCATCTTTAGTACACTGTCTAATCAATGTGTGTGAACGTTTTTGGCCTGTTTATTTTACAGTACTAGACTTCCTAGCCATACAGACTACACTTTGCCTTTTGGGATACTATTATTTGTAGGTAAAGCTTGACAAATTGCAGAAGAACCTAGAGAAACAATTAATTTTATTTCCAACTGATTGGGAATGAAGGAACAACAGTGCAACTCTAAGTCAAATCCACACACAAATCCACCCTCTGATGGACAGAGGGTCATTGTTACGCAGTGCATTCTGCACTGATTTTGTGAAACAATTCTCACAAATTCCTTGAGCGTTTGTAGACAGACGTTCTTTATATCCAGCCTTCATGCATAAGCCAGTCACACTACTCAGAATTGCCCATGCTTCAATAGTAATAGTACAAGGACGGAAAGTTCCCTATTTTGTGGGTGAGGAAAATGAAACGTAGGAAGGTGACCCTTTCAGCTGGTGAGGGAGACAAGAACAGAAGCCAAAGTTCCAGAATGTGGTGATCTATCTATTAAAACATACTTCCCTAAGCAGAAAATCAGAGTATGGTGAGGCACCATACAGAATCCCTGCAGCCTTATTAGGTGAACTAATTTCATTTCAGCAAGGCTATAATTTTTTACAGATGACATAACATGATTAAGAAGTGTAATCTGAATGTCTGATGCTAAACTAAAACAGATGACATGATGGTTCTGATCAGACTGTGTTTTTAAATAGCACTTGTTTAGAAGTATGCACTTCACAACAGTGTAAAGGTCAGAACTGGTTTTCATGTCTTCTATATGTGCCAAAGTATCACAAGGTAAAATTCAGTTATCATCACATTTGCTTTGCTATCTGTCAGATATGTATAAAGGGGCTTGTGGCTGAAACAATCTTAGCACTGTAAGTGCTGGCTGCACTGGGACAGATTATGTTTTGTCTCATCTTTCAGAGCTGCTACCATGTGCACTCGTCTATTCAGAATGATGGATACAGTCAGTGTAGGCTGCACACCTGTGTTGTAAAGCTATCAGATGAAAGCTTCCTTAATTTGATAAGAAAATACTAATGCCAGACCAGGTACATGCAACTTTATCCTAGGTTCAAGGAGAGTAGTCTTATCAAGTAATCATCAGAGCTTGTAGCCTTAGTTCAGGCAATAAAATGTGTCACAAAAATCAGTAAGATCCTTGTTACAGCTCGCTCTTTGGGATAAGACAAATGCTTGGCTTCAGTCGTTCACGTTACAGAATAGTCCTGAATTATTTTATTCCAAATTTCATTCCCCTTCCCTTCCTCCAAGGTCACAGCTATGAAGACGAAGGATGCATCCTGCTGACATGTCACTCAATGCTCAGGAAATCTGGATTCTATTCCTGGCCCTTCCCTTGGTCTAATGGATAACCTTGCACAAGTCATTTCCCTCCTCTGTGCCTCCATGCTCTATTGATGAAACAGGATTAACTGCATATCATCTTTATTTGCTTCCCATAAAAATTATTTGTTTCAAAACATTAAAAAGAAATGTAATTTATTCCTGGGCTAGGAAATGGCTAATCAGAAGTGAGCACTGGCTCATTTGTGATTTTATTTTGTTGTTTGTAGTACAGTGTGTGCCTGGAAGATCCAGCTCAGATTACTACCCCTTGTCCAAAGCAGGCTGAGAGCATCTCAGCATAAATATTTTATAATATGGTTAGAGATTAACAAAAATAGATAAATCGTTATTTACGTTCTGAACGGATGGTAAATAGTATTGATTTGACCGGTTATGTAATTAATTACAGAATATGCCATGCTAACTTCTTCTGGGCAGTATCTCACTTTAAATAGTCCCAGTTTAAGTCCAGGGAGCAGTTTATTGTGTAAGTCATCTTGGAGTAAGTAATATGAGAAAATTGACCTAAATGAGAAATAGTTTGCTCAAACAAAATTATGTCATTTGTTTCTAAACAGGACATATATACTCCCATGTGAATCTAGAGTCCTTATAATGTGAAGGAAGTGCTAGATTTGTTAAGAATGTTAACAGTAGATTTTCTACTACTCAATGTGGAGTTGACTGTTTTCATCAAATGACAATATTTTTGAAGTTATTTTGATGCCTAAAAAGTACATTGATTTTTATAAATATGTGTTTACTGGAGTTTTCAGAAACATCCAGGTACTTAATTTTATTTTATTTAAATCGGAAATAGAGATCTGAAGTCTTGAAAATCTCAGTACGCACATATTTGCATCTTTAGACATCCATGTGCCTTGAAAAATTAGATCTAGACCTCATTATCAAACATACATTACTTTGACATTTCAACACTGGTAGAAGATAAATGCATCCTTAATTGCCAGGAGTATGCAGGAAAAGGGGGAAAGGAGGGATAAAACAAAGTCAAAGTGGGGAAAAGTGGGTTGAAAAGGCTGAGCTAAAACTCCAAATGGAGAATTAATTTTTTCCAGCTACAGAAGAGAAACACAGATCAGGGAATTGATCTACCAATACTTGCATATGAAAATTGTGGCACCTGTGGCCCTATAGCAAAAGAACATGGTTAACAGAGGAAGTCGGGGCATCGCTGTGCACTGCTGCATCTCGTGTTACTCTCTGAGAATCGTTCGTGCCGTGCGCATGGTGCTTTGCCCTGGTTTCTGAGCGGAAACTGGAGCAAAGTTGCACGCCTGCAGTAAGCACAGGTAGATTGCAATAGCCACGAGGGACCCTGGCTGATCTTTGCTTCTTGAGCTACGTTGATGGATTATGAGAGCTGCATAGCTTTCTACCGGTCTCGCAGGCTGGTGTAGAAGAGCACCATGGAGAGGGAATCACTGTCATGCACAAATACTACATGTTGCAAGTTACCAGAGTATTCCCCAGTAGAATGGATGCCTGGCCTTTTTCGGGGTGGTCCATGAAGCAGGAACCAATGTTTGTTGTTCAGGGTCCTTGTGTTGGGCATGGAAGAGCTGGAAAAGATATTCTCTATTTCAGCCCCTTGATAGTTTCTGTAAAGAACGTGTTGCTACTTAATGGTATGCAACAGGTTCATGGGTTTTTAGAGAAGGTGCCACTGAGTTCACATGGTCACTAAAGACCGGTGGAGTGTGAGGTAACTGTGGAAAAGCTTTGTTCGGTACACTGACCTTTGGCGTAAAGATACTAGTGGCTGGCTGGCTCTCTCAAATTCTACAGTAAATTGAATTTAGATATGGTCATTGCTTACTCTGCGTTAACTTTTTGGAAGTGTCTCAAACCAACCTTTTAAACTGCAGGTATAGTTTTCTTTCCTGGACATTTATAAGCAAATGGTGTTAGTGTAAAGTTAATGAGACTGTTCTCTTTTAAAGCATGAAAAACTTTGTTCCTCCTTGATTTTGTTTATACAGCTTGACACAGATTTTTCGTTCTTTTCAATGGAACTGAGTTTAGCATCAGTAATAAGTATGGCCAGTCATCCTATCAAAACAACTCTGTCTGTGAACATCTTCGTACATGTTCGAAAACAGCAAACCCAAAACCTGTCCATCCCTCAGAACTGCCCACACTTACTTATACAGGCACATCCCCACCAAGGATAGGGCTGCTACAGAATGCAGCATGTTGCAAGTCAACTGAAGGTGGGATTTGGGGTTCAAATTAACCCATTATATGCTGCAAAGGTGCAGTTACTGCCATGGAAAAATACAGTATCACAAATTATCAGTTTGTTTTCCCTGAAAATGTCGCTTTTCTAATGGAGCTGCACTCTTGTCACCCTAGGACTTCTGAGTTCTGTTAGCACCTCCAGGACAGAGTGGAGGTGATTTTATTTGTTGGGTCAAATTAAATGTTTATAAGGTAAAAAAACTGTCACCAAACTGTGTTTGACTGCTAAAATCAAGTCAGTTTGTGTAGAAGGAACAGATGCTGCACTGCAGCTCTGTGATAAATACTGTTTGCAGTCTGTGCACTAAGTGGAATTTAATAGTTTTTCTTTCTGGGGCCGATTGCCTGTGCTTACTTAAGTAAACAATCTTTGCTTTCTATTTGTGATGCAGCTGTACTTCTGACAGTGAGACGGGGGAAGATGTCAGGTATGGTATTGTATTGGTCTTCCTACTAAATCGATTGCAATAGAAGGAACCAAAGGTTTCTAAAATCTATGCTTAAGATTTTCAGAGTCAGAATTCTGAAAATCAGTGAAACTTTCACTGTATTAATTAGCTTAGGATACAATTTTTGAAACCACCTATGTGACTTATGAAAATAAGAGCTGGATTTCCTTTCTGAAAACGTTGCCATTTGGCTATTTTGAAAATCATATCCTAACTTTCCTGTATGTCTGAAAATCCTTCTCTTAAAGTCTGAACCAGATTTTTCCCTAATGCTACACTTTAAAAAATAGTATCATGTATTGCTTTAAACGTTTCATTTATTAAAGCAAATTCTCCCCATTACCCTTCTCTTCATTTTTTACGTCCTGTCATAAGTTTATTTTATCACCTAGCATTCTTCAGGCACACACAAACTGAGAAGTGTGGGGAGTAGCATATTAGTCCATCTGTTGGCAAGGGATCCTTGCATGGAAATTATTTTTACCTGATTAACACAGCTCAGCTTGGATTTTGGGAATAGCTACCAAATCAACTGAGAGCAAAGCTTTCTGATGTGGTGGTTGTTTTAGTGTGGTGCACAAACCTCCTTTACGGAACCTTGTAAAAGTGACAATCCTATCCCTGCTGAAGTCAGTGAGAACTTTGTTACTGAAATCGGCAGAGGAAAAATGTCATATGATGTCCCTTTTCTTGATTTATGCTAAACTGTGTGTCTTCTACTGACCAGAATGTTTTCTTGGTTCTGTGATGCACCAACTATTCTGCTGCCTTTTCTTTAGATTTATCAGCCTCTTCTCTCCCACTTACCTTATTTCTCAGACTTGTTACCTGGTTGTCAGACTGAGTCCTGCAAAACTTCTGCTCCCATCTGTGTGTAGTATAAGAGGGACTTTCATGTGTCTAATGACTAAGCCCATGGTAAAGGATGCTGGAAATCTCACAGTTCTTTCTGTATAAGAGAGACTGTAATTTCTGGGCCAAGTTAAAGTGAAACTATTTGAACCCATTAAGATACAGGAGAAATATGAGCAGAATTAGACATTCACATGTTTGAACCTGTTATGGGAATGGACAGCAAACAGTAAGATAACATGCACAACAGTATGGCAAGCATATTAAAAACTAGGAAAGAATATTAGATTCTATGAAACAATTACCTACATTATCATAGGTTCTGGGAATCCTAGTTATGTTGGGTAGGTGCTGTAGGAATATGTCTGGTGGTTTTGTTGCACTAGCATCCTGTAGAACATTTTTGGTGTTCTCAGAACAGAGTATTTTGAGCCAAAGTCTTGTGAGGTCTTGAGCATTCGCTCATAGGTGTTGAATACTTTCTACAAAGTCGTTTAGCGAATCTCAAAACTGAAGCTTTAACCATACCTTTTTTAGGTCAATATCACATAGTACAGAATTTTAGCATACTTAAGAGAGTTTTATTTCTCTTATGCAGTCATTTTGTTGTATTTTTAATTATAGCATAGGGATAGTACTTTAAGGTATTATTTGCATTGTCTAAAATAAATGAATGTTTTTAAAAAAAACCCTTGTGTTTGTTTTCTGCAGCCCAGAGAAAGACTCTCCTGTTGACATGGAATTCAGGTACAACACTTTAAAAACTAATGGGAAGCTCCAGAGGTCCCTTCCAACCTCAGCCATTCTGTGACTCTGTGAACATTCTTCAGAAGTGTCTGCGCTTAATGAGTTGTTCCTCCTTAGAAGGCAAATGGGTTGTCTCTGTATGCAGCTACTGCAAGATTTAGAAGTAAAAACAAGGAAATGACCCTTGCAGTTTAATAATGGCAAAAAAGTATGCTCCTGAATACTCAGGACTGGCAATATTAGAATGTTCTATTACCTACCATCAGGCTGAAAATAATGGAAGCATATTTTTTTGTTCATGCAGTAATAGTATAGGACAGGACAGTACCCATTTCTCTCATATCTGGAGAACATTTGATTTTGAGTTGTTGACTGATACTATAGAAATTCATGAATTGTGCAAAATAATCAAGATAAAACTGTAGTCAGCAATCCAAAACACACAGGAAAGACTTTGCAATGTATTATTTCCTCTACCATTATAATCATAACTCCATTGCATTTTAAGTGCATCTATTTTCTTTTAAAAATTGCCAACATTTCAGATTTGGTAGTTTTATTAAGGCACTGAGATTCATATATGAATGTCCCTTAACTAGTCTTATTTTCAGTGATCTTGAATGTGTACTGAGCCTACTGGACTTAAAAAAATGAAATGTGAACATAGAGTTAGATTAATAACTTAAACAAACAATCTTGACACTGTTGTTTCTGATTCTAAATTAACGAACAGGCTTGATCCTATATTAGCCAAAGCACATAGTCTCCAGGGAGCTCAGGGAAGGTTTTCCCTATTTATTGTAAGGTTGGATTTTGCTGTCTGCCTCTTTGTGATAATTAAGAGGCTACGGTTAGTCTATCTTGTGTTATCAGCGGAAAAAAATTACACTCCATTGATGACAATGCATGTTTGTTTATGCAGTCTGGGGGTAGGAGGCAATTACTTCCACCTGCAGAATAAATTCCTCATAAGTCTTTGTCTGCTTAGCATTTGTTTGCATTCAGTCTTTTAAGTGTGAAACCATAGGTAGGTTCAAGGCAGGCTTTCAGAGCAAATGTTGCACACTCCATTTCAGAATATTTTGTTCTCTGGATTTTTGGCCGCACGTTTCTCACAGTTTCAGTAAAAGTTTTGTTTGATTGCCTCTTTACTGTAAGAAGCACTGTAGACATGCAATAGATTTCTCGTATGATCAAGCACTTGCAAGCTCTTTGCTTATGTCAAAATATGATCTGCCCTGATATGTCGTCCTAGTGTCAATTTGCAATTAAGATTAATTTAGAGGGGTTTACTAAATTCTAAGTGAGTAATGAATTTTGGCAAGCTCTTTGCTTGTTCCCAAATTCCTTGAAGTAATTAATTCTCACTGATGGCCTAAAAGCAGAATGTAAGCCAAACGTGAGTGGTGTTCCCAGGCATTGTGCCGGTTCTCAGCATGGAGTGCATCTTGCTGGCAGTGCCGGTGCCTTCACTGAAAAAAAGAACACTTTTTACAAAAGCTGTAAAAGCATTTTCCTCAAAACTTTGCTACTATTTTTCAAAAAATAAATTAGAAGTAACTTTTCAATCACATTGAGAATTAAGAGCAGCAAAGGCACAGTTTCAAGCAATGAAAAGGAGAGGGGAATACATGCTCACCTTGCAATGCTCAGAGCAATTTTTTCTCAATCATTGGGGTGAGAATTTCATACTAATTGAAAAAATGCTTCGCTCTTGAGGCAGAACTGAATGCTCCTTGAATTAGATTTTGGGACTGTGGTCTGGGTTGCCTAGGGGATTTTTTTCTGTCTTTTGTTTGTTTGTTTCTGTTTCATTTTCCAATAAAGAGAATTCATAAAACATAATTAAATTCTAATGAGCCATCAGACATTTGAACTTGGAAGCATGTAGCAGGGTAGTGTAACTGTGTGTTCTTTCAGGTCATCAAAGAAAATTGGATCCTATAATGACTTCTAAGCAAGCTTGGTGAAAGCCTGAAAAAATGAGCAGGGCAAGTGACCTTAACTCCTGATAAAAAAAGATAAAGCACCTGGTGTATTTTGGCAACTCATGGTTTGAATTGCATTCAGGTCCAACTAGAAAGAGGCTGCTGTAATGGCTGTCTAGCAGACAAAGGCTACGTTTGGGTGAAAGGTCCTGTCTTTTTATTGGATTAGCTGATATAGCTGGAAAGAAAACAGATATGCTTTTAGGTGTATGATCCCTCTTTTGGCCCTTTTCTGGAGAAACGGTGATAGGCCAGTGAGTTTTCCAACAGTATCAGTTGCTCTAATAAAAAATGTTGCCTTTCTACCAGCTCTGCCTTACTGAGGTCCTTAGTGCACAGCAGCCAACAAAAGCACTACTACTTCACTAGTAGGCAGATACTTTTATTTTTAAATGGTAATAATAATAATCCCTATGAAATAAAATATGCATGGTGAGATCTTGTTGACCACACCTGATAAGTTGTCCCTTCTGATGGTACATTATAGGGGCAATTCTACAGGGGGAAATTTAGCAAATATTTTTTATCTGTGTTATCTTTTCTTGTCTTTATAGACATAGAAACATTTTACCCATGGCTACACATTTACTTTATGACTCAGGTTCTCTTCTTAGAATGGGGAAAATAAATGTGTTGGGGGCGGGGGGAATTGTTTCTGTGCATGTGTGGAGTTGTTACTTTTTTTAAACACCTTAAAAACATCTTTTTAGAACATCCCTCCTGAAATGTGTTGCCTAATTGGTGATCTGCTATACTGTTTTTTTATTAGTCTATCCAAACAGAGCTGAGATTCAGTCTTTGGTAATTTTCTTCCTGCCATCCGCACTGCTCAAGAGGCAGCTTTACTGAGCTAGCCTCTCCAAAACCCACCTCACAGCAGAAAAAGAGGGAACAAACTGAAATTCAGTTAGGTGAACAATTTCAGTATTCTGTTGCAAATTTAACATCTTATGTATTTCCTTGATGGGAGAGCTATTGATTGTCCTAAAGAAAAGAAATAAAAGACAGCATTTTGGAAGACTTATTACCAGTTTCTTCCTTTACAAGAAAATGGTTTCCAAAAATGCCTACTGCACTGGTAAGTTGGGAACTCTGTTGTTTTGGTTTTTTTTTTTTCCCCCAGGAAAAGAGGATCAGTAGCATATGCATCACAGAAGCCTTGGTTGCTCAATGCCACGGTGGAAGAGAATATCACGTTTGAAAGCCCTTTTAACAAACAGAGGTAACAGGTTTCAGCACTGTTACATACTTTACTCCCTTTTTAGCTAAATAATGGAGTTGCATAGGCCTCAGTTCATGCATGGGTCCCCATCTCCCTCTAGTAACAAACGTACTGTACCTGTCTGAACATGACAGAAGACCTTGAGTTCTGCGCTGTCCCCCTTTGACCATGTTTTTCCTGAAGGACACAAGGGACAGAGTTCAGTCTCACTTGAACTTAAGTGTAGAAGTGTTTTCATTTCCAAGGACCTTGTTTGTTTAGCATGCAGTATTCTCTTCTTACACCTAATTGACTAGTTTAACTGTCTTAGGACATCAGCCGTTTGGGAGTGGGAATGTTGTTTATTACAGTTTCAGTGTTTGGTACATTGTGAAGGATTAATAGGCTGCCTTTTTATTCAGTATAAATGCCCACCAAACATTCCAAAATATTTAAAAGTTAATTGCTGGTATTCCATCCCCCCCGCCCTTAAAAGAAGTGGTTGGCTATGTGTTCACATCATACACACATTTTTTCTGTCATCCTTGGATATTGAAACAAGAAACAAAGGCCCTGGGCATGAAAAAAGTTAAATGCTAAACAATAACAATATACCATGGAAGAAGTTGTGCTTGTTTTGCCTGGTTTTAACTATTAAATATTTTTAATTGGGAAGCTGACCTAAGATGCTTTTTCTTAGCTGAAATATTATTTACTTGCCTATGATTGAAAGAGATCCCATTAGAACAATTAGTGGCTAACAAATGTTTTCCACTGTGTGATTTTTCCAGCTGGTTAATTTTTGTTCCTCTGCAGGTAGGAAATGTGCTTCTTTAGCAATATCTGTGTGGATTTTGCGTTACCTTTTTTGTTTCCGCAGGTACAAAGCAGTAATTGATGCTTGTTCCCTCCAGCCTGATATTGACATTCTCCCTCATGGAGACCAAACCCAGATTGGAGAGAGGGTCAGTAAACAGCTACAGGCTTCTATTTTTGTTTTAAATATATAGAGGGGGTTTTATTATTTTGTTGTGTTCTTAAAATCTTACCGGTTATTTGGCAACAAAGGTAATATTTTAGTTAAGTGTACGTTTGGGTCATTAGTCTGAAAGCTCGTTGCTCAGTAAACATGGAAACACTGTCATTTATGTGAGATGCAATGATTTAAATGTGCTGCTATCAGAATGTTTGACTAATTCTGCGGCAGCTATCTCAGATATCCTGACTTCACCGTGCATTTTTTGGTTTCTTTACAAGTAACATAAAAATAAATAATTCATAGGTTTTTAGAGCCCCTTCATTTGAAAAAGGGCAGGTGTTTAATCAATGGCAAACTAAGCTTTATCACATCAGGGAAGATTAGAGAGAGACAAGAAAGGAAACAGAAGTCACAAATTTGTAAACAATTTACTCTGGCATATACTGGCACTGTCACAAACAAACCAACCCCAAAACACCCCAACAAACCGCCCCACACAAGGATACGTTTAAGGATACATTTCATGCCTAATCTCCACACTGGCTACCATGTTAATTTTAAATGGATTAGTTCCTAACCCAATTCATTGTGTAGCCAAACAAGTGGTTTTTTGACGGGAGGAGGGAAGTGGAGGGGAGGGAGAAGGTGGGGTAGTGTCTTTTGGCAGCAGTACTGGCTTATGAGAGCTTAAGGTGTTTGTGAAACTGCAGGTTGATCACAGGAAGGATAAGTAACTTAGTCCCCTGCTACCACCCTGCTCTAAGGGCCGAGAACAAGTACAATAGCAACCAGGTAATGTTCACCTCAGCATGGTCTGACCTCCCAGCTAGCAATTACTGATTACAGTATATAATGGAGTTAATATAGTATGACAGCATCCGACTATAAAAATAAATAAAAAACAAGACACAACCAGACTCATACGGCTAACTTCTGAGTAGAAGTCTAGTTTAGACTGCCTGCAGAATAACTATGCCACCACACCATTATGTCATCATAAACCATTAAACATTTCCCGTCCGTCTGGTATGTATGGAGTACAGCTCCAGATAGAGTGCTCTGGCTTTTCTAACAATTTGTGTACTGTGTTCCCAGCTGAATTGCAGGCCCACACTTTTGAAAAATTTCTCTGGGTTTCTTTGTGCAGAAAGTCTTCTGTGGATAATTCAATCAGAATATGAATATTCAGTTGATGTTTTTATAACTGTCTGATTGTTTTTCTCCTGCTTATCTCCAGGGTATTAATCTGTCTGGAGGGCAGCGCCAACGTATCAGTGTGGCAAGAGCACTTTACCAGCAGACAAATGTTGTGTTCCTGGTGAGTAGGTGCCATTATGTTTATGCTCCAAACAGAAGCACGAGATGCAAGCATTTAGAGTATTTCATGGGTAACACACACAGAACATTGTGCTTCACTGAGCTAAGCCAAATGTGCACTGTTTTTTTTTATATCCGTTGTTAGCTAGTCTGCAAGTAAGAAGCATTTTGTAAATGCTGCAGACAGACAGATAGGTATTAGGATACAAATTGAAATGCTGATGCTTCCCCTCTCAGTCTGTTGAAATTTCTTTTTGACCCTTGTGTTTATCTTTGATACTTAGAAATTTAATAGTCTCAGCTGTATTCATGAAATTCCTAAGCTGTCTCAGGCCTAAAATTAATGTGTCCTGTGTCTGCGGTGTTTCCTTTCTGCAACAAACTAAGCTGTCTTCCCACTCTGAACTGCTTGTTGTATATCCTGTCCCAACTTCAACAGAAGTGCTATGGAAAAAGGAGTGAGAGCAGGCTCTAAAAACTTCATAGGTGGGAAAACGGATGCATCCTACACACTCGCTAGTAGTGAGCTTGCTGGCTTTCCCACTTAGGACTTCCTTCTTAAGCTCAGTTTTCAAGGAACTTTGAATCCAGCTGTTATGACAGCAAGACATTGGTCACATGGGATTAGAAAAGCTATGCACATTAGAGGTCATCCCTAAAAGTCTGGGAGGTTACTTAAACCTTTCCCTGTAATTAGGCTGATCAATATGTGCTTGCTTCATGGCACTGCGGGGCATTTCCAGGCAGTGACCAGAGAGCAGGAGGGTAGAGCGCAGTTGGGCCAGGTGCTGCAAATCAGCAGATCCAGTATTGGGCTGTAACTTGGTTCTGTCACTTTTATCCTTCTGTGCAGGACACTCAATAATCTCCTAATAGTAGCAGGTTCTCTTATGGTTTGATAATGTAAAAGCACCTACAAATAAACTTTTTTCCAGTTATTAATCTTTCAAAAACAATCAGGAATCCTATATGTTAGTATTTGCAAACACTTGGTTCTTTTCAGACTGATTTTGTAAACAAATGCTTATGAAACTTCTCTCTCACAAGCATGCACCTCATTCAGTAACCTTTTGTATTCTCTAAACTTCTTGTGATCATTGCAGATATGAAAAAAGGTCGTGTGATAATTCATTATATATTTTATTCTTAATTACATTCACTTAGCATGTTGTATGTGTCGGACCAGTCCTGTAGCATGAACTGGTTTTTTTTCAGATGTCTTGTAATCAATGCATCATTATAATCATATATGGTGAGTGCCGCCTTAATGAACAGCCTCACCTGACTCCACAGTGCAATGTCATGTTCTGTGAACTGGCATTTACAGTTTGCAGAAGCGCAGCATTGCATACAAGGTGGCTGTGCACAAACTCGGGGCTCAGAATGATGTTTAGGTCTGTGCCAGACCAGAAGAGTGCAGCAGTAAAGCTGACAACATACATCCTTGCTCAGTGAGCACAGTGCACACACAGTTGCACACACATTTTCGAGAATAAATTCTGTATCACAGGCGGAAGTTACTGTGTTTCAAAAGCACTTTTTAAGTTCTTTATGTTATGATGCTCTGGTTTATTAGAATTTCAGCAGTCATATTTATCTTACTGTTGATTTCAGATATTTTTGGTTTTGTAGATACATGAAAGCAACAATACTAAAGTATCTAATGCAGTCACAATATAAATTGTTGCAAAATTGAAAGGAATAGATGTTCAAGGGGATTTTCTAAAGCGCTCACCTCTTTGTTTATACTTCTCCCTAACTAACTGGTGGCAATGATGTCACTCAGAAAGCAGAATTTTTTATTTTTAAGAAATCCTGGTTTTAGTGTAATATAATAGTATGAAATAATAATACTAAGTAAATCCTACAGCCAGTATCACTAGTGCAAGCAGAAATAATAGATTTGTAATTCCATATAAATAGGATTAGGTAAACAAGTTCCCCGAAAGACGGTACAGATTAGCTTATGCCTAAATTTAATTGCATATAATTCATTGATTCAATAAGATAATCTAGGTCGTAAATCAAGCATCTGAGCAGAGTCATCAAAATGATCAATATTTCTCCTTTTGTGATTCTTTGTTAATAGAGTTTTGATTTATGGATCAAATAAAAAAAACCCAGAAGGCAATTATGTACAAGGGAAATAAAAATGTGCTCTTTGTCACTGTCCCTGGAGCAGTTATGTAATATATGCCCTAGACAGACATTGCGGCATTGTCTTGAGTCTGACAGAAACAATGTACGGCAGTTACGTAGGCTCTGAAACACATCTGTTGAGAGGAGCATTTCCCAGAAAGCTTCACAAAATCATAGCATTTACACAGCTGACGTTACCGTATGTCTGAGTACTCACTGCAAAAAGACAGTTCAAGGTTTGTTGTTATGTCATTTAAGGAAACCATTCCTCAGAACAATTTTGATCTTCTCATAGCCTCTTTTGATTGTCTATGTTGAACTGGTTTTACCGGTATTAAAATCTGTCAGTTTCCTTAAATCCTGTAAGTGCTGGCTCCAAAAGCTGACCTCTTTTCCTTGTGACAGGATGATCCATTTTCTGCACTGGATATCCACCTGAGTGACCATCTCATGCAAGAAGGGATCCTAAAAATGCTACGGGAAGACAAGCGGACCATTGTGCTAGTAACTCACAAGCTGCAGTACTTACCCCATGCTGACTGGGTAAGAAAGCTCTTCCCATTTTTTCTGAGGAGGCAAGAATGTGACACAAATGTGTCTTGCTACAAACAAGGCTTTCGCTTCATCTTTCCACCAAGTGGTGGTTTAGTGAGAAGAGGCGTAATAAAGATCTTTTGAAAATTAGCCAGTGAGTTTGGGGTGCCATAATTTTGTGATTCCCATCTTAGAACACCTAAATAGGTTGGATTTTCATAGAGCGGATACTTAATACTCTCATGAAAGCAGGCTGCATTTAAAATCTATTGAGTATCTAAAACCATTAGTTATATTGGAACATTTTTCTCATTTTTTATCTCAAAACAGTGAAATGTTTGAGTAATGTATTTGCCTCTGCTGGAGTGTTACTAGGAATTTGTCTGTGCTGTCACAGAAAAAGGTGTGTTTATGGATATTGAGGTGCATGGAAATATAAGGAAAAAACCAGTATTTCCTTGTGGTTAGTACTAGTACATAATGTATCAAGAACATCTTTACCCTTTGTATGTTGGCAAAATTTTAAGAAATGTGTAGTATTCAATTGTTTTGTAAGGTTTCTTTGTTATATCTTGTAGTTTCCAGAAGAAAATGAAGGTATGCTTCTGTAACAGCTTGCAATTGCAAATGTCAAGCAAATCAAGTAGGATAAGGCGGTTTGGTTTTCTGGATTTTTTTTTTTTTTTTAGTTCATTGGTTCACACTGGCCAGCTACAACGTCACAGGTCTTCTTGCCCACGAGGATTGATGACTGCAGTTATGCCTCCTAGCAGGACTTCTTTCTCATTTGCAGCTTGCGGAGACTATAGAAGCAGTTACTCTGTCTCAAGAAATAATCATATTTCAGCTGCTTTCTGTTCTTCTTATTGGCTTGCTATAAAGTTGCAGATAGACATTAATCTTGTTCTGATCGTGTTTTTGGTGGGCAGCATTTATCCTTTATGGTGTCTGCTGTGACCTTGTCCCTCAGCTGTACACCTTTAAGAAATATTACTACTGTTCTCAATACAGTTCTGGTTTTCCGGTTAGTGTCTCTCAGGATACAGGAATTTTCTGCCTTCTTCCCCTCCCTATGAGGTTCATCTTAGCTTCCTCTTTTTCAATTGTTATATATTTGCATTTTTTAAAATATGCACAGCTATGGCCTTGTATCAGTGTCGTGGTTTAACCCCAGTCAGCAACTAAGCACCACGCAGCCACTTCCCCCTTCCCCCTCCCAGTGGGGTGAGGAGGAGGAAAGGAAAGAAAAAAAAGTAAAACTCGTGGGTTGAGATAAGAACAGTTTAATAACTAAAGTAAAATATAATACTAACAATAGTAATAATGAAATATAGTAATAATAGTAATGAAAAGGAATATAACAAAAAAAGGAAGGAGGGGGGAAGAAAAAAAAAACCAAACCAGTGATGCACAATGCAATTGCTCACCACCCGCTGACCGATGCCCAGTTAGTTCCCGAGCCACGATCCTCGCCGCCCGGCCAACTCCCCCCTGTTTATATACTGGGCATGACGTTCCATGGTATGGAATACCCCTTTGGCTAGTTCAAGTCAGCTGCCCCGGCTATGCTCCCTCCCAGCTTCTTGCACACCTGCTTACTGGCAGAGCACGGGAAACTGGAAAGTCCTTGGCTGAAGATAAGCGCTACTTAGCAACAACTAAAACATCGGAGTGTTATCAACATCATTCTCACACTAAATCCAAAACACAGCACTGTACCACCTACTAAGAAGAGAGTTAACTCTGTCCCAGCCAAAACCAGGACAATCAGTATAATCTTTTTCATTTTCTTTATGAATCTCAGACCCATTTGTAGGTGTTCGTGTTTTATGAGATCCTTTATGAGAATTATTTTATTTTTTGTCTTCTAATTGGATTTCAGTAATGTTTTATGAAATATACTGTTCCAAACAGCCTGTAGGACAGGAAGGATTTGTATTAATTAAGTTTATAAATAAAAATTATTTATTAAGAAATAGTTCAGATTTTTTTCCTACGCACAGGTCTTATTAAGCCTTAGCAAGTCTTACCCAATAGAATGCAGCAGGAATATTTATTTTATTTTATTAAGGAATTTTAAATAAAAATATAGTTTGAAGTATATGTGATGGCCCTCCTAAATCTTCCTAGCAAAACCCTCAGAAGAATTCAAAGTCCAGCCCAGTTACAGGTTTCCTGAATAAATTGACCACAAAAAGATCTTTGTTTGCTTTATTTTTTCCTTTCCTCTGGTGTAAATTCTTAGCAATAAGTGGAATAGATTATTTCCCCAACCCCTGCCCATAGAAATTTCTGAGTTTCCCAGGAGAGAGAAAAATAAATACTGCATTAACTATTTTCTAATAATGTCACGTGGGTTTACGATCCACACGCCTCATTTTCCAATTCTCCTTGTCAGATCTAAAGTGAAGGTGGTTACACTGTGTGCATAATGTAGTTACACTGATATAAATCTGGAAACCACACCCTTCAGACTTTGTATTGCATAGATAATTTTTTTCAAACTGTGTCCACTATTTATGCTTTTAAAAGCTTTAGGGATTCAAATTCCCTAGCTTTTCCTTATCAGGTCCATGATATCAAAGAGACGGTGGAGCCAGCATGCTCATACCTAATTGCCTGAATGAGGGCAAAACACGCTGCACACAGTGTGTTGCTAAAAGCCTTTTCCTTTTAGGAGGTAAGAGAACTCTAAAATCTTATCTTGCTAATGACTTGTATTTAGGAAGAGTAATGCAGTCTCCTGTCTGTTGACGGGGTCCCCGTTCTTCTTTCTTACTTAAAAGCAGCCTTCCTTTCTGAAAGCATGAAGTGCAGGAAGTTTCTGTTTTTGCAACATCTTGAGTAAAGGGGATAGAGTCAAGCGGTAACTGCACTGTCTTTTTAGAAGACAGATTTGTTCGCAGAAATATTCTTTATTTAAGAAAAGAGAAAATTCTGTCCAGGCACAGCAACGTAGCTTTAAAATAAATAGAGATACATGGCTATTTATCTCACCACTTGTGTTTCTAACTTTTTAGATAATTGCGATGAAAGATGGTAACATCCAGAGAGAAGGAACACTCAAGGACATTCAGAAATCAGAGACTGAGCTCTTTGAACACTGGAAGACGTTAATGAATCGACAAGACCAAGAGCTGGAGAAGGTTTTTGATGGGCAGGGCGATCGACATTTGCAAAAAATGTGTCTTTTTTTTTTCTTAGGTTGAAAGCATTAGCAAGGATTGACATGCTGTGTGTGATTTCTAACTTAGTATGAATGTAGTATTACTATTACCATTATTATTTACCTATTAAGAGAAATTCCTTCATCTAGACATCTTATACTTCCTTGATACTGTTGCCTCTGATCCATTCTTGTTAGGAAGCCCTATGAAAATACTCTTTTCTAAGGAAGATTAAATTGGGCCATTTTAGGAAAAGCACTGGTAATGTGCAATATTGACAACTGCTTCTCTAAATATGCCTGAATTTACTCATTGCTTTAGGTAGTAGTTTTTCAGATGTGCCTATATCAAGCTCTCTAAATCATTAACACATATTGTCTTTAATGCTATAACACAGGAAGAACAAGATATTAATCTTAGTTCTTATTAATTCAGGGATATCTGTCCAAGTTAAGATTCCAAGAGGGTTGGGATTGACAACCTGAAATTAATGTCAGATATCTAATTTATGTCCTTTGGTTTTACACAGAGGTAGCAAATCAATCACTTATGACTGCTTGCTGTAAGATTCTCACTTTTATTTTTCACTGATGTTCTGAATGGAAACAAATTTTGTCATAGCTAGTAATTTTGTTATTAATTCTCTGGTTCAAAGCACATGAACTGTCCCTTTTTTAGGAGACTATTATTGAAAGAAAAACTGTTTTGGAAAGAACGAATCTCCGGAGGACTATGTATTCTCGTGAAGCTCTGCTGAAAGATGATGAAGAGGATGAAGGTAAAAGGGCACCCTTTGAGCCCAGTACCACTACATTACTGTTTCACAGTTAAATTACATTAGAATGAATTAACATAATTCAAACTGGCAAGAGAATAATAATTTTTCAGGTGGGTCGTGATTTGTAAGAGTGCTATTTCCATTGATTTTACCTCTGGGACTACAGTGATTTCAAGCATTCAGAAGTCATAGCTTCTTCCAAACTTTTGAGGTTTTTTTCTTATGCTTGAACATGATTTGATAATGAAAGAGGAATAATATTGAATAACTTATGCTGGGTGAGCTTCAAACCTGTCGATAGCTAAGCACACTCGTTTAAGGTTTTACATAGGAAAAAATTGCAATTCATTTTTATCAAGCCAGTACTTTTAAATTCCAAAAATATGGCTGAAGACATTGATCGCCTAGTGCTAAGGGTTTTTGTATCTTTTTAGCATGCATTACTACTAAATTTAGTAGGTTAATACATGCATGCCTGAGCAGGTAATTTCACCTTAAAGCCACTCTTTGTCCTGTATGATAAGACCTGTTCTGTAGCTGCCACTTGCCAGCCCCTATGAGAGGTGTGTATGAGTAAGTCAGTGCGGCTGTGCTTTTCTCTTGCACATTGCAGAAGAAGTAACAGAAAGTGATGATGAAGACAACCTGTCTTCGGTGCTGCATCAGAGAGCAAAGATGCCCTGGAGAGCCTGTGGCAAGTACCTCAGCGCAGCAGGAATCCTCCTTCTGCCACTGCTGATTCTGTCCCAGCTGCTGAAGCACACGGTAATGGTGGCCATCGACTACTGCCTGGCACGCTGGACTTCGGATGCCATTTCTGGGAAGACAGAGCTAGAGCTGAAAAACTGCTCTCACTGTGAGGTATGTAATGCCTCCTTCACCTTGCTCTTATGATTTAACCCGTCGTGATCTCCCACTGTCAACCTCTGCTCCAAAATTTGTATGCGATGTGCTCTATTTCTAGTAATAGAGCCACTCCAGAGTATTTTGAAGGTTAATGCATTTTTGGGTACACAGTGCAATAAAACTAACAGTTCAGTTTTGCGCATTGTTGTTCTCCTTTTGCTGGGTTTGTTGTATTTTCATCATCTAGCTGATACACCTAAACCTTGGTCTCTAAAGTAATTTTGATATCATAGTTCTTTTTTCTTTTTCCTGTACTATTGCATTCTCACTGCAAATAGGGCTTTCAGGTTTTGTAACGTATGGGAAACACAGATTTTTTTTTTTTTTTTTTTTTATGAAGAGCACACTTTTTTGGTTGATTTCTGTGTGAATTCCACATAGAACTGACCACAGTGTTACCTAGCAGGGTACTCTGTATGTATAAAACAGTAGTGGAGGGATTTTGTTAGAACTGGGATTGTTTTCTTTATTGGGATTTAGTGCCTACAAATAATCCACATTAATGTTTGGGAGGTGCATGTGTGATTTCACTGGAGTCACACTTTCATCTCTAAAAGGTGCTTTATTGATGCTGGGTTTTAATATGAAATTAGTATTTCAAAATAAAAACTATTATATTCTGTTCCTATTCAAAAAATAGACCAAAACAACAAAGCCATAATAAATGATTTGAAGATGTTTTTTTTTTCTTCAGATGAAATTATCAAATATAGCTTTTCAGGGTTTTTTGTAGTATTCTATGATTTTAAATTTCTCATTAATCTCTTATTTTCATGCAAACACTCCTCTCTCTAAAGGATAATAAATTGTGGTTTAAGATGGTTGAAAATCATTGGCAGTTTAATTTAGGGAGGAAAAAGGATTTACTCCTTACATTTTTTCAGTCCTGTGTTTGTGTTTTTACAATAAATTTTAAACATAATTTACAGTGAATAATTTTGTTTTTCTTTGTTTCTTAGGATTTCAACCATTCTCCATATTCAAAAGTTTTCAGCATTCTCTGCTGTCTTGGGATTGTGTTATGTCTTGTCACATCAATAGCGGTGGAGTGGACTGGCTTGAAAGTCACCAAAAAGCTACACTCTTCTTTACTAAATAAAATTATTTTGGCTCCAATGAGGTATTCCTCTGATTGTAATACAAATTGTGTTGTAGTCATTTTGTGTTCCTTCTTCAAGGCAGTCTTCTAAGCACAGTTTTTATTAAGAAGTGACCGTGAATCACTTTTTTTTAACGTGTCATTGAAAATCACAAGGTATCAAACTACTGAGCAATTTTTGAAAATGGTACCCAGGTTGCTTGAGTTCCTAGACAGTAGTCAAACACCTGCCTGACTGCGACTTTAGCGATTTACTTCCTTGCATGTTTAATTCCTCTTTGCTGTTTTTAATTAAGGAGAAAACACAATTATTGATCAATATGTTGTACAGTTCATTCATAGCATGCATCATAACCTTAATCACTGGAAATATTTGCTGTCAGGCAGCCATTGTGCAACCCTATAATGAGCTTAGACAAGTGTCATCACAGGCATCATTAGAGTACACTGGGATGCACAGATACCGGTAAAGGCCTTTGTTGTACTGCATAAGTTTTATTTCCAGTGCATGAAAGGAAAGTTGTAGCTTGATTCAAACCTGCAGCTGTTACTGAACATTAGGAAAAATACCTTCTTATCTTTAAGCTAACTGTATTTGACCCAGAAATCATGGAGAAATAATATACATGGAAAACTTCAGATATTTTTTTTAAAGACTTTTTTTTTTCAGGATAGAATTAGACTTCAGGTTCTACATGAGTTATGGAACAATTAACAATTACAGAGCAATAATGAAGTTTGCATTTTGCATATGCAAATGTAAAGGAAAGGTCTCTTTAATATATTATTCCAACAACTGTTCTTAGTTGTTTCTGTTTCCAGAGAAATGCGTTTCTGTTTCCAGAGAAATGCAAGACTTGCGATTTAACTTTGTTTGCGTTTTTCATGAATTGAAGAGGCCTCAAATTGCAAATCTGAAAGGCTTTTTAAAAATGTAATCATGTGATTTGCATAACTTAGGCAGTAGAGGGAGCTGAGGACATGCTTGCTGTTGTGTTAGGTTCAAGATGACCATTTTATTGGAAAGCCATGGTTACAGGGAAAAATGAGAAACTTTACTGTGGTTGTCAATTTATTTGCTTGTGTCTGTGATACAGTATCTAGCTTAAGGAAGACAGGAAAAAAAAATTAAAACTATTCTAGTATCAGTATTGTAATCTTTCCCATTCCTTGTCTCATTTTAGGTTTTTTGAAACAACGCCTCTGGGAAGTATATTGAACAGATTTTCAGCTGACTGCAATACCATCGACCAGGTACTGAATAAATATATTCAAGCTGCCAAGTTATCCTATCTTTCCCAGTCTGAAAGACTGGATTTTCATTTATTGTACACTCATTTAGATGAAGTCTGTAATTTTGACTACTATATCAATTTGCATCATGATTTTCTAGGTTCAGAATTAATTCCTCATCTTAAATGCACATTGAAAAATCATTTATTTGATTAAGATGCCCTGTATAGAAAAGGGAAGCGAAATTAGATCAACAGTGATATCCCCAAATTAAGAAGATCTACTTTTTTTAAAAGTGGGTAAACACATTAACTTGACACATATGAGCAAATGAAATGAGAAAAAGGCAAATGCTGTTGCTCAAAATAGAAATGACTGAAATTCAAATTATCAGTATTTACCCCAGACTGCACTGCCAGTTCATAGGATTGATGCAGACGCTGACATCGTCTGTTGCATCCCATCTGTAATCCTCTGACATGAGGATTGTGCTCCACAATGCAGACATGTGAAGCAGCCCCACAGAAATCCCCACAGACTTTCCCAAAACTCAGCAGTCAATTCAAAAACAAATCTGTATGTTTAGTGCTTCAAATCCACAATTTTTTTTTCCTTTTGTAAGCGGGAGAAAGGAAAATGAAATAATGCTGTTTTAAACTTGGTAAGTTATGGAAGATTCCATGTGCTTATTCTTCTTTATCTATACAGCACATTCCAGCTACCCTGGAGTGCTTGAGTCGATCCACTTTGCTGTGTGTATCTGCTCTTGCTGTCATCTCATACGTCACACCAATGTTTCTCATTGCCCTGGTTCCCCTCGCAATCATGTGTTACTTCATCCAGAAGTACTTCCGAGTCGCATCACGGTAAGAGCATAAACCAGTATCATTCTGGCAATAGAAACATCTTCTGCAATGCATGACTGCATTGCAAAATTGCAGTGCTGGGGAAGTTCATGTTTAAATTCGGTCCTGTCAAAGCCATGGCCCTGTCTGGAAGTAAGCCAAATCCACTATAGTGAAAACGTGTCATTTTACAAGTGCCTTTGTCTGCAGCTCTTCAAGCAGAACTTCTGGGAGGCATGAGCAGGGTCTTTGTCCCTGATCAAAGTTTCTTAGAGTTCACAGGACACAAAAACCCAGCTGGATTCTGTCCTCCCCAAAGGCTGCGTGCTGGGCACGTCCAAGAAAACGTGGTGACAGAACAGGGGAACTGATGTCTGCCTATCTAGGTGGAAGTGGAAATCTCTAAAGCCAGGGAGAGGCTGGAGAATGCGGTATAACCATGGTGGTACTGCTGCCCATCAAGGATCCAACATGTATGAGCATCCTCTCTTGTTCTGGGTGCCTTTTAGCTTTTAACAAGTTGAAAAATTTTAGCCATATCTGTGATTTTTCTCCTTCTGAGGTCATACAGCTTCCCTCCCAGTGATGCTCAAGAAGCGTTTGCAGCAATGCTGCATTTATCCCTTCACGTATGCATGGATCGAGAGGGAGTCTGCCACCAATTTACTTCCTGCTGGAAGGAACTGAGACTAAATAGAATTTCACCCCACGTGTGCTTCCACTGATTTGACAACTAAACATGAAATGGAGAAGCACAACCTAATGATGAGTGCGGGGTCCCATTTACTCTACTGAGTGTATGAGCAATACTGTTAGCTCAGTGAGAAGCTGTGCTGTCATCTGGGGATGGAGAGGGGAGAGAGTGGAAGTTGCATTTTGCCTTCTGCTTAACTCGAGCTCTTATTTGCAGTATCCCATTAAATTTATATTCAGCATAGAGCCAGAATGGTGTTTAAATGAATAAACAATTGAGTATAAGAAATAGGAATATAGGAGAAATGAGGGAAGGCAGTGAAGGGAAAAGACCCATTCAGAACTCCAGCACTGTTTGTATTCAAATTTTAAAAGAAAAATCCTCCTGGGTTCTCTGTTCCCTGCTCAGAGACATGCAGCAATCTCTCTGAACCTTACACATGTAATTATTGTTGATGATATTCCCATCCACTCCCTGGGCCTGTTTCAAGACAATTACTGCACAACAAAACTGGCTTTTTACAAAGTTCTTTTCATAACCCTCTCCAGGGACCTGCAGCAGCTGGATGACAGCACTCAGCTACCATTACTCTCCCATTTTTCAGAGACTGTTGAAGGTCTTACCACCATCCGAGCCTTCAGGTATAGTTTTTTAAGAAACATACATTACCTCGCTTTTGAATATCTATCTCTGATTCTGTTCTGCAACTGTGCAGTTATAACTAATGGTTATTTGGATCACCTGGAAAATCCAGAGTCCCCAAAACACTGGTAAGGGGGAACTCCAAAACACTGAAGAACTTTAAGCATTTTGCATGTGAAGGAGTTACTGTAGAAAAACAAGCTAACGTGTGTCAGCTGCCCTGTGGTAACTCTCCATACACTTGCACGCAGCCTGAAAAAAACTTGTGGGCAAATGTGATTTAAGAAGCTAAATTAGCTTGCAATTACCGCAGCATGTGGTGTGGCAGACTATGCGCTTGGACAATTTCCACGGAACAACTAATATGCACTAACTTGTTATGCCAGAGTAATTTGTGTATGAGTCGATGTCCTGGTAAGATAAACTGTGCGTGCTAGTGACTTCAGAGGATACAATAGCACCCTAAGTTATTTTTCAGGTTGCTAGCTGAAAATGTGGTTGTTTATACTGATTTTGAAAATACACAAGCTGGAGACAAAGTCTTTCATCGCCTGTTTTGATTCATTTTTCTGTCCACATAAGCTCACAGGAGCAGCCCAGGAATATACAACCCTGGCACGTTATCAGGTATCTGTGTTACAAAAATGGCAGTCACACTGATACTAGTAGAGGTACCCATAAAACTACTGCTGAGCTGACCAGCTGCTTTCCCTACACTAGTGCTATTCTTGTCTTCTCCCAGTTGACTCAAATGCGGTCAACTGTCTTCCACACCCATCTCATCTAGATGTCTACACATTTTGTCAGTTAATTATTACCGTTACCATTCTATCTTTGAAATGGTAGTGCTTATTCCTCCAAACCTATAATTTTAATTTTATAATAGAAGTAATGCACAAAGTTAACTTTTCTTAAACTATTCTAAATAGGATATAAATAGCTCAATGTAAGAACAACCAATTTAAGATTTTGTTTCTTTTTGAGTGAAGATAGCTTCCTGAAGAGTGGTAGGACAGCATAGTATTTTCCATTATTAATTACTGTTATTGGATATTTAATTTGTTGAGTGCCAAGAGTGTTTTCTAGTTTGTAGTTGTGTCTATGTTCAGTTTTAAGGGAATTCAATTTCTCTTTTAATTGTTGCTTTTCTCATTTATCTGTATATTCTTCTACTTCATCAAGAGGATCTTTAGAGTATTATGGCTGTATATTTTCAGGTGTTGATACAATAAATAATATTCAATGCCATCTAGCTAATATTTTCAGTCTTTTGGAGCATTCCCCCTTGATTCTTCCTGTCACCTTGAAATGAAATCCTCTGTTAAAGAATTGTGTTTGATGCCTCCTTGTTCTTAAATCTTGCAGTAATTGATGTGTCTCAGACCCAAACAGCCATGTGTGTTCAGTAAGTTCTGTATTCCATCTGCCTGCCAGCCTCCCGCATCAGGTGGTAACCCAGCTATTTTTAGGACTGTGTAGCTTTTCAGCTGCCTAACATGTTAGCAGGAGTGGCGTTTAGACTTGCTAGCTTGAGCATCCCTAAAAATAACACTAATTCAGGAATCCAGTCATTAAGTTAGGAGGTGCCAGTTATTCCTGTAGTGTCCTTACCCTTGGTAACTCTCCGTCCTGCACTTACTCAGAATGCATAAGGAAAGAAATGTACAAAAAAAATCCAGTGGGAGATCAGAAAGACAGCTACTGCTGCAGCTATAAATACATCTTCAGCAGATGCCCTGGCCTGATTTATAGTTTGCTATCTGGCACCTCAAATAGCGTTGGTGCTAAACAATCAATAAAATGTAAATGTGAAGGCTTCTGCAAAGACTGGTCTGTATTCTGAGAGGCCTGGTAATCTGGGGACACTTTCTGAAGAGAAATTCTGATATTTCTGCAGTACTCCACCAACAGTGGTAACTTCGTCTGCACCCCCATTCCACGTGCATATGCATGACTGAATCGTGATGCGTAACTAACATCTTCTTAGGCATATCTGCATCACATAATACCTCATGGTATAGAGATATGAAAGTTAAATGCGACTGAATTGGTTCCAGAAGCAGTACAGCCATCTCTGTATGGTAGGGCACTGAGGGTAGTTAGTCCTGAGGAAAGGCAGGGCTCACTAGCTCTGATGCTGCGTGGCGCTCACGCTCGCTTTCAAGAAGAACCACTCTAGGCTATGCAAAGACACCAACGCGCTCGGACCCAGCCCAGGCCGTTCTCCATTGCACACAGCAGACGTGTCTCGTGTCTTGGCACATTGGCTAAGTTGTGAACAGCTAAATTATTTCCACAAATCGGCACTTATTTCTTATCCTCAAAAGCATAAGCAATTTACATAGTCATAACTATTATACTGTACTCAGAAGAAGGATTAACATGCTCTGCAGTGAACAAATTTGAAAGCTTCTCTAAGCTATGTACTTCATACTTAAACAAAACATTGTCATATCTTTCTCTCCTATCAGTATAAGGAGAGCTGATTTTATAAATAAGTAGTGCTTGTTGCAACCATAATAGCTAAGGATATAAATAGGGCAAAGTTTTATAGGGGAAGATTAGCAAGTTTGTTAAACTTGCTGATGTAATAAAGAGGGGAAAAAAGCAAGCTTTGGGTGCTTAAACTAGATCTTCAGGCCTTCAAGCTTCTATTACTACCCTGGAAAAGGCTTTTGTGCCAGGCTTTTCCTTTATTATTAGACATAATTATTGATACACTTTATTATTAACATCACATTAATTTACACCTATGCAAATAAATATGCCCAGCTAAAAGGAGTGACTGGCTGACTTGCATGCTTGCCAAGACCCTGGTCTAAATAGGTGTAGCAGGGAATCCTCTGCCATATCTGCTGAATTCAAGGCAGAATTCATTGATGCAGCTATTCTGATGAGTGGATGCAGATTCACTATAATAAACTGTAAACAGACCTATTTACCATTAATCTTATTTTGTATTCTGTGGCTAATTCATTTGCGGGGGGGAACACAGTTCTTTCCAGTCTGTAACTTTTTGTTGCACCATGTGCTTGGACTTTTGTTTTCCGAAGTGCTCCATTTGACTAGTGATAAGGACAAACGTGTTTGTCTAACACTGGAGCTACCATGACTGGAAGTACTTTGAATTTATACTTTATAAATGGTTACAATTTCTAGGCAGTGCAGGAATATAAATTTTAAAACTTGAGCTTATATGATTAAGTGAGAATAGGAACTGCGTTCTGCTGCATTAATACTTCTTTTCACAAGTACATGCATGTATTATTTCTCTCATATGTATTGTAAATCTTTTTTAGTTTGATTTGTCTCTCTCAGAGTTACTATGTAATAAAATACATTTAGAAAATGCCCAGTGTGATCCAGAAGTCCCATATAGAGTTTCATCAATAACATCTGTTTACTCCTGAAGATACTTTACAAATACAGTTTGCATGTGTCTAATACAAGTCTACAGATGATGTCACTCTGAATTATTGATAGGCTGATTTAGACCCTGTGTCAAGCTGCCCATGAGCATATACCCCCAGAAATTAAATTTTATTTTTCATTTTTCCAAGACCCCAAGGCCTGACCCTTTTTTCTTTTTCTTTTTTTCTTTTTTTTTTTCAGGTATGAAGCCAAATTTCGACAAAAACTTCTTGAATACACAGATTCCAACAACATTGCTTCCCTTTTCCTTACAGCTGCCAATCGCTGGCTGGAAGTCCGCATGGCAAGTACATTATTTTTGTGTACACACAATGAATTTATTTGACTTCATTCCAAGCAATCTGATGAGGCATCCAACAGTTATCCAGCCTCATCTGGGTTTCGAAGCTATACCTTTACCCTTTATATCTATATCTCTCTATGTGTAATGAACATGTGCCCAACCCACCCTGGAAACTGAATGGAGTACGAATTTTCCCCATAGCCTGCAGCTGTTTCTCCAAGACAAGAATAGTTTTTATAGGTCACATTGACTCTTCCATATGTGAAGA
Source organism: Gymnogyps californianus (assembly GCF_018139145.2). Classification (NCBI taxonomy): domain Eukaryota; kingdom Metazoa; phylum Chordata; class Aves; order Accipitriformes; family Cathartidae; genus Gymnogyps; species Gymnogyps californianus. The sequence goes on along the minus strand of NC_059475.1, from coordinate 15,801,586 downwards.
GCTGGTCGAGCTGTGCCGCCAGCCAGGATGCCTTTATGGGACTGTGTTAGTCAGTGGTAGCAGGCCTTTGCCCTGTGGCTCCCCAGGAACATTTCAACATCTTGGAAGCTCTCTTAATAAGCAGAAGTACATAGACAGGTTTATGCCTGTTTTGGGTCATCTGAAGAACGCCAAAGATATTCAGGTGCCTGTTTCCTTAGAGTGCTCAGTAAAGTGGTCTGGCATGAGTAATTATTTATTAAAAATAATTCCTTGAGAAGCAAATCAAGGAATTTTGTTGTGGATGGTGATATTTGTATCAGACTTTGTTAGATACAGGTGTAGTACTGCTGTTGTGGTAACGTGGGCTCCTTCTATATGTGCTAAGTGTATGTTAACTTGTATTTCATGTCACACTCTATGCCTCCATTTTGGACTCCATTTTAGCTGGTACCTTTTGCTATTTGAATTCAGATATTGAGTGTGACTTAAATAAAATGTTATTACCCTTTTATATGTTCAGTCCTACACCATCTGAAGTCCCTAATTCTGATCAGTTCCTATATCACTAAACAGTACAAACATAGACGAGTGACAATTTTCCTCCTACACAGTTCATTTTCTAGTCTGTTACATAATTTTACTCAAAGACTTGTCTGTGGGAAGTAAATCACTAATGATTTAAATTAAAGCAGCAAAAGCCCATCATGGGTGGACACAGTCCAACTAATAGATACATGCTGTGCAAGAACAGCTTGTTTGAACAAATATGGATGGTAACCACTCAGCAGCAACAGCAGTGCCTCCCAGCAGTTCATCATCAGCCACAGAGAGGATCCGCTCCTAGATGGGATCACATGAGCATTTCCCTCCTACCCCAGGTAACATCAGCTGCACAATTTCAGCCCCCTCTGTTACATGCTTAAGATATCTGTGTTGACTTCTCCAGAAGATTAGGAGTGTTGGTACAACTCCTTCCATGTACAACAGCGTTTCCAAACAGCACAGCTACACTAAAGGCAATGAGAATGGGTTCCTAGGCAGGGTTTGTATGCAGTTATGTGGTGTTTTCTGCCTGTATTTCAAACTGTGCAATGGGTTTGTTATTTGGTATGCAAAGTTATAAGAACGGTTTAATCATTTGTAGACTTATAGTGATGGAGCTTATTCATATTCCTTCAGGAGTACATTGGAGCATGTGTGGTACTCATAGCAGCTGTCACTTCTATTACCAGTTGCCTGTATAGTAAACTCTCTTCAGGACTTGTAGGCTTGGGACTAACCTATGCTCTTATGGTAAGAATCTCAGGACCCTTTCTGTCTCTCCCAAACATTTTTTTGTAATTCTTCAGGGCACAAAGATGAACAGGAAGATCGAAGGTGTCTGTACATCTATAGTGGGTACTGTAACATCACTGAAACCATGTGTTAACTTCAGTTCACATTCAATGGTTGACATATTTGAGTGTATGCTTTCTTCAGTTTTTAGATAAGATACTTGAACTAATACTTCAATAAATATGTCAACAAAATGTGACCAAGTTGCATCATATCTTTTTATATTGTCTTCCATTGTGATCTCCATAGTACCAAAGTATCTGTGCACTGCAGTTAGGAAATTTAACCTTTAGTCATTGTTGTCACCCTGTTGATGTGTACCGTACAGTTCATTCACAACTTCAGCTTATTAAGGCTCAACAAGCGTTACTGTGGAGGAATATAAACTGCATGCTGGTCAAATGACGCAAACTAATAAAAATCTGGAATTTAGTAGTGTATTTGCTTTACACCAGGTGTCTAACTATCTGAATTGGATGGTTCGTAACCTGGCTGACATGGAGATCCAGCTGGGTGCGGTGAAAAGAATCAACGGCCTCCTCAAAACAGAAGCTGAAAATTATGAAGGACTCCTTTGTAAGTGCAGTTTTGTGCAGCGTGCAGAAAGAGCTTGCTGAAATTTTAATGATTTTGCAGTGTATTACCATGAAAAATGTAGTAAATCACTTAATGAGCTGATGAATTTATTATGAGAGGGTTGGTTGTTTGGTCTTTTTTTCCCCTGTGCTCTTGGTACAGCTTCCTCACAGATTCCCCAGAACTGGCCAGACAGAGGGGAGATCCAAATCCAGAACCTCAGTGTCCGATATGACAGCAACTTAAAGCCAGTGCTAAAGCATGTCAATGCCCACATCTCTCCAGGACAAAAGGTAAAGAACTGCAGTGATTCTGAGAAACTCTTTAGACTAGCACATCATAGAAATTAGAGTTGAAAAAACATACCACAGTGTGTTTTGATGACTGAATTACAGAATTTTTAAATTCTGCTCTAAAAGAATGTAGTGCACTGGAGTCTATGGGTTTCTTAGTTTGGTGTGTTTAGGCATACATTAGAGTGAGAAGTTAGAACTACACACTACTTCTCAGTATCCCGGTGCCCTGCTGTCAGCATACAGTGCCAAAAGAAGTGTGTGACCCTTTACTGTGTTAGACCTACTTTCCATCATTCCTGTGTGGCTCTCTTGCCTTTATTCCCATCGTTTCTCTTCCGCTTGATCACATCTCTTTTCTCTTTGTTGTTTTTCTCTTCGTTAGTCTTGCTTGCCTGTGTCCTTCCTGCTAAACAAAGCCACCTCAGGATCCTAAGTTTTGCCTGCAGCACTGGCTAGTCCTCCTTCTGCCTCTCTGTGTCACTCTCCTGTTATTCCTGTATATAGGACTGGCCTTGATTTATCCCTAAATGCTCAGACCCCAAAAGACAAAGTGTGAACTTAGCGACTCTGTTACAGCCAGTTCAGTTTGGCTAAACTGTTAGGAGACATGAAGATCATGTGGATCAGAACAGCTCCTCCATCCACTCGTCTTAAGTGTCAAATACAGACATTATCTATTTCCGCTCACCTGATGTTCATCTGCTTTCTGTGTCACAGATTGGGATCTGCGGCCGAACAGGCAGTGGAAAATCATCCTTCTCTCTTGCATTTTTCAGAATGGTTGACACTTTTGAGGGTAAGATTACGCTTTTTCGTATCTGCCAAGCTTAGCTCCTGAAGGTGCTTTGATAGTCCTTTCCTTAACAGCAGCAGCTTTGAAGTGCGATTTTTGAATCTGCAGGACACACTCTCTGGCCTTGTTTAAATACAGTGTCATCTGTCACCTAACAGCTGTGCCATTAATAAGCTGGATCAATAAAAATTCTACTTGACAGAAGCAAAAATCCTTTTGTGCTGTTAAATCACAACAGTAGGAACAAACCATAAAAGGAGGAAGTGTTAAAGTATAATGAAGGATCCACACACAAAGCAAAGATAGGATCCACTGGGCCCAGAAAACTCAGCAACTGAGGACTGCAGTTTGGCCTGCTGCCCTGGAATTTCCTGCCATATTTCCTGCTGTGTGTGCCATGTCCATGTACCTCATGGAGTGTCTTCCTGTGCATCTCAAAAAATTATAGCCTTAATTTCCCAGCCACATCGCCCACAGGACCCTTATGCGGAGCCAGACAGTTGTACTTGGAGATAAAATTTCAAAGTGCTCAATAATAATTTGGCTTTCTGAAACGCTTGTTCCCCCTGGTAACTAGTCCCTGGTTGAAGTAACCTCTTACCTTGTTGTTTGATAGATGTTTATAATGGTCAAGCAGATAAGTAGTGTCTAATCATTCATAAAATATTACAGGTATACTTCGTATTCTTCCCAGCTGAGGCTTAGTCTCAAGACAGTTGTGCTGGCTGCTTAACCAAAACTTATTTCATTAGTGAATAAGGGGATATCAATTCAAGGCTTGTTCCTGCTTGTCCTGGTTTCAGCTGGAATAGAGTTAATTTTCTTCTTAGTAGCTGGTATAGTGCTGTGTTTTGGATTTAGTGTGAAAATACTGTTGATAACAGGCTGATGTTTTAGTGGTTGCTAAGTAGCGCTTATCTTAAGCCAAGGACTTTTCAGTCTCCCGTGCTCTGCCAGCAAGCAGGTGTGCAAGAAGCTGGGAGGGAGCAGAGCCAGGGCAGCTGACCCGAACTAGCCAAAGGGGTATTCCATACCATGGAACATCATGCTCAGTATATAAACAGGGGGGAGTTGGCCGGGAGGGGCAGATTGTGGCTCTGGCATTGGTCAGCAGGTGGTGAACAATTGCATTGTGTATCACTTGTCTTTTCTTGGGTTTTATTTCTCTCTTTTTTTGTTATATTCCTTTTCATTACAATTATTATTTTATTATTATTATTATTAGTTAGTATTATATTTTATTTTACTTCAGTTATTAAACTGTTCTTATCTCAACCCACAAGTTTTACTTTTTTCCCCCTGATCCTCCTCCCCACCCCACTGGGAGGGAGGAGGGGGAAGTGGCTGCGTGGTGCTTAGTTGCTGGCTGAGGTTAAACCACAACACTTCTGTACTGTATTGCAAGCTGAAAGTGAGCAATGTCTTTGCCAGCAGCTCTGTAGCATGATAAACAGTCTAGCAGACTATTCATTTTCTTTTGAATAGGAAGGATTATCATTGATGGTATAGATATCGCTAAGCTCCCCTTACAGACGTTGAGATCCAGGCTGTCAATCATTCTCCAAGATCCTATTTTATTCAGCGGAACAATCCGGTAAGCATTAAGCACCAGCAATAAAAAACATATAATTACTGATATGCCATTATATATTATAATTATACCATATAATGACTTTTACAGAATTGCTGATAGCAAACTGTTCAATTCCAGTCTCCTCAGTTGGAGTAGGGAGGATCGCTGCCTTCTGTCCGTGCTTTTTACCCACCCCTGCCAGACTGCACCTTCCCAGTGCCTGAGCCTGGTCAGCACGCTGTTGGCAGAAGGCATCCCGTGCCTGGGAAGTAGGGAAAGTCACTGTTTATTCCTCCAGGATCAAGTAATCAGTTTAGCTCACTGGTCAAATACCCATAAGCACCCAGCACTTCTTGAAACCTTTCTCCTACATATATTTTCATCTGTCTGCCTTAAAAAATGAGATGGAAAAAATGCAGACTAAAAAATTAATGTAGACAAAGACGAAGCAATAGAACAGTATGAGAAGTACTGGGGGAGATCTGGGGTATTTTATCCTGGAGCCTCTATCCGTGTTGGTCTTCTAGTCTTTGAGATGTTCTTTCATCTGTGAGAACAAACACCTTGTTTCTTTCCAGACACACACCCCCCCTTTCTCTGAGAGGATGATGCAGTAGAAACAGTGGCAGAAAGCTCCACAGTTTCAAACAAATGTCCTTCCCTATGTCTGTGGTGTTTACCTTAGAAAGGAACAGTACAATCCTCAGTGCAGTTACATCACCTGCAATTACAGTTTCTACATAAAAGTTGTTAGAGTTCACTGAAAATGATACAGGCTTCTGTGGTTTGCTGACTCCACACTAATACAGAACCCAAGATTATCTCCTGAACTTGCCTGAATAGAGCATGATTCATTCATGTCAGAAGATGAGGTGACTCTATACCTTTGTTTTATTAATTAAACTAGTAAAAAATTTATTTAGGCCAGCGTCGGTCATTCACAGCATATACAGTAGGAGAAAAAAAGTAAAAATAAAAAGTGTTAGTCACCATTGAATCTTTTATTAATATACAGAATGATAATCAGAAATATGATATGAGATTTACATTTGTTGCTATCATTTCTGGGCTACAGCAAGCTAAAATAACATTCATCTGTTCATAAATCCAAGATTTGTTCAGTTGTAGTGAAGACTTGCATTTCATAATTCAGTATGAAGCTTGATTGTTCTGTTTAGCATTTCTATAGCAGTAAAGAACACAGAGACATTGGATTTAAAAGGAGAGATGGTAGAATTTTGCCCTTTGTTAAAAAATGAATGTTAATTTAAACTTATTATATTAACAGCTTTTTTTCTTCAGAGCTTTTTCTAGTAAAACGTGAGAATTTCTTTACTTTATTCAGAACAAAATAAATTCTAAACCCACAAAGATATCTGCAAAACAGAAAGCTTTTCCCATTCTGCTCAAGTGAGAGTCAAATTTTGGTTTTAATCACATTGGTATAAATGTTGACCAAGTCTGCAAAATTCAGTGGATTTATACCAATGATAGATCAGAATCAGGCTCAGATCTTTAGCATATGATTCTGATTATTTGCAGGTTTGTTTCTAAGCACACTAAAAGAAGAAATACATTGCAGAAGTTTATATTGACTGATATTCTTGAATTACACATAACTGTAGGTTTAACTTGGACCCTGAGAAGAAGTGCACTGACAGCATGCTGTGGGAAGCATTGGAAATAGCACAGCTGAAGCACGTGGTGAAAGCGCTCCCTGGGGGCCTAGGTAATAAAACTTCCTTCTTGAGAAGATTGCTTCCAGTGTTCACAACATTCCTGTTTCACATTTACTATCTATTAAAAAGGTAGTTGCTCAAGAAAAGCTTTTCAGGTTTATGGAAGGTGACAAAAAGTGCTTGCCTGCAGGCAAAGGTCCTATATCCATCTAACTCCCTTACCAGCTGCACCTGTGGGGCAGAATCCTGCTTCTATTCAAATCAATGGTAAAATTATTATTTTATTTCAGTATGTCTTCGTTATGAAGCATTGAGGTTTACGGGTCTTGTGAATTCAAATAAGGTGTCAACAAGTCAGGTGTTATCTAGAATACATTCTTTTGTATTTTCCAATAGTCATGGCCAGGGAGGAAGATTTCAGAAGCTTAAAGGTCTAAATCATTTGGCCGTGCAAAAAAAACCCAAAAACCCAACCACCCTTAAAAATGGTAAGTTATACAGCCTTAGGGTAAAGAAATTATGGATGCCACTTTGACAGGGGGATGCAGTGTCCTAGACTGCATGTGTTCCAGAGAAACTCGCTCTTAAACATCCTTAGCTACTTTGATGTCTAATAGATATAAAGAATATAGTGAGACAGAAGTACTGGTTGTTTTGAACAATGGAAATAAACAGGCAAAATTGAGTCACCAGCAGCTGTAGACCTAGGAAATGTTACTTTGAAAATCTTTATACTGAAAGTGAGACATTATTTTCCAAGCATATGCTCTACTCTGATCTGACCCTCTCATACACACACACACAGCCCATAAATACTGTTTTTGCTGTATCATTTCCAGATGCTATAGTCACAGAAGGGGGTGAAAACTTTAGCCAGGGCCAAAGACAGCTGTTCTGCCTAGCAAGGGCTTTTGTGCGGAAGACGAGCATCTTCATCATGGATGAAGCCACAGCATCTATTGACATGGCAACAGTGAGTTTGGAGTGTTTCTGATTTCTTGTTTTCCTTGAGGGGGAGACAACTGCTAATATGCAAAGAAAAAAGTGGAAAGCAATTCTATCTACTCTGTAATATGCTTACACCATATTTAGTGCAGACATGTTTACAAGTCCAGGTAGTTGTGAGTCATTGCTAACTAATCTAAAGAGCTTTTAAATCATTTTACTAGGGGTTTAATAGTTATTCCAGCATTGCTTGCATTAGGAAAATGAAGCATGTTATTTTCATTGGCAGTTCGATTTCCTAAAGTAAACAAAGCTTTGGAAGGTCAGCTGGGATGGTCAGTGAAGGGTAAATTGGCAAGCAGACAAATTTCCCCAGCATGGTGGACAGGACAAGTCAGGAAGTTAGAAGGCTTGAAAGTAGAGTCAAGGAAATAAACAGAGACATAGAAAAGACATACTGGATTATTGCATTAATTGCCTGAAATTGCTAGACAGGTTAAACCACACAATAATAGTGCAGTAACTGGATTTTAGCCAAATAGAACAGTACATTCTTAGGATTTTTTTTTCCTCTGTTACATTGTTATGAGAAATGTTTCAGTCTTCTTCGTGATTATTCTATGAGTAAAGAATATAATTGGAGGGGTTTATTATAACAGCTACAATTTTTAGTTCTGTAAAATGTTAGTGTGTTGGGTGTCACTAAGGTTGGGAATTAGACTGTACGCAGCCCAGTTAAAACACATTTTTAATTTTGGCTCACTGAGGATATAGTTCCTCCATTGAGATACATATCTAAAGAACATATAATAGCAAATAAAGGTATCTGTGCTAGTGACATTTCTAGGCAGAGTTTGGTACACAGCAACATGTTTCCTAGATAACAAAGGATGAGTACTTGTTGAGTGAGAACTGTGTATGTTAAGACCATCTTAAATATCTCCATCGTCTCTTAAATATGCCAGGTACAGCCCACTCCCTTGCTTATCCCTACCACCCCTTGGTATTAGATGTCCCCAGTGTGCTGGGACATTCCTGGGCTTGCAGCAGGGTGAAGAATGCACTGCAGAGGCACCAGCATGCGGGCAGCCTGGCAAGACCCTGAATTCACCTTTGATTTCCTCACTGTAAAACTGAGGTCAGGATAGCAGGGGTTTGGGGGCCAGAGCACAGCTCTCGTGTGCACTAAAGCCCAGAGGCAGTGGGGGTGGCAGGAGCGAGCAGGGCTGTCTAACTGGAGACCAGGCTCTGCCTTAGTTCTGACATGTAGTTAATTTTTCATTTCTGCAATGAAGGATCAATAAAAGCATGGAATAATCAGTGGTTACTTAAGCCTTATTAGTGTCTATCTGTCTATCATGTAACTTCGGTTGTTTGAAAAGCAACAAATGTTTTTCTTTACATAGGAGAACATACTCCAGAAGGTAGTCATGACTGCGTTTGCTGACCGTACTGTAGTTACAATAGCAGTAAGTACAGTCTCTGCTGCTGCTCTAATGCAGACAAGAATCATAAATGCCACATTAGTTAATTCTTGTCAATGTTAATAAACGTGTTAATTTGGCCATTAATCTTTTTTTTTAAAGCAGTGTTTAAGTATAAGCTTTCTTTTCCATTTTAAACTACTTATTTAAATACGTAACAACAGCTTCTTAAATGTGTTGCATGATGTTAAGTCTGGTTGCCTGTAAAGGCATGTAATCTAAGCATGCAGTCCATTTTCTGTTACCCATTTTAGGCTAATTTAAAATATAATATGACTTTCACTACTGTGAAATCTAAGAATATATTTCATCAAGCTACAACAATCGTTTAACTAAGGACAAGTAAAATTGTGTAATAGTTCTGCGCTGGATAAAGCAATTACATTTCAGAATTTAAACAAATAAATGAGAATCTTACTAACTCTTAAAAATAAACATTCCATCCCTATTGTCAGTGATTGAATTTAAGTTTTCATATTCTTGAAGTGATTATACAAAGATCTTGAATATCTATAAAAAAATGGTTTATGAAAGAGATTTGACCTGAATCAAAGCAGTTGGCTCAACAGATATGTCAGAAGCAATACATATCTTTCAGTACTCTATTTTCTAAAAATACACATATTTCAGAGAGGTGAAATAAAGTCATTATGCTTCTTAACATTTAAAAATTAAAAACAAATCAAGAAATCTATGCTCAGGAATCTTACAGCATCTTTTTATTTTCACCTAGCAAAAGTGTAATAGAAAAGCTGATTTATTTTATGATATCCGTTCAGTGTGTCATTATACAAAAAGCAAAGGAATCATAAGCATGAAATTTCCTGATTTCTTTGCATGAAAATTCTGAGTTGCACTGCATTTTGCATTTATGTATCTTTTTCAGTTTGTTTGGGGATAGACTGAGAAAGTTTATTAGTCTTTCACTCTCTTAGTGAGTTTTAAACTGCACAATTCAAACAAGCAGCATTTTGGAATAAACTTACTTTGACTGTTTTTACTTCCAAATGTAAACGTGGTTTACAGCAGGTGGGTTTGCATTCAAAACGCTCTGTAGTAGAAACATAATGTGGGGGTTTGGGGGGCTTTTGGGTAGTGGTTTGGTTTTTTGTTTGGTTTTTTTTTTTTTTCCAGAGAAAGCCATATATTCCTAATTTGTGCTTAGGAAGAATAGGAATACGAAGAGTATAGTATTGGGTCTATATTATCTATGTTACTTTACCAGGATGGCAGCACTGATTGTGTTATACTGAAAGAGATGAGACAACAAGGGCAGCAAGTACAACTGAAATGTGATATTTCAGTCCCCTCCCCCTGCCTGTGGACTAGTTAAATGTCACAGAAGGACTGCAGCAGAGATGAGATTTGTAGATGCCATCAGTGATTATTTTATGGAACATCTGGCTAGGAAGCCACAGAAGGAAATATAAGAGTTGTTTTGGTACTGAGGGTGCCCAAGATCTGATTAGGAACCTTATGAGTGAAAAGTGACTGTGTAACAGGGACCACAGTATTCTGAGATTAAATATCCCTGCAGGAGTAATGCAGACCCAAAAAATCCAATGCAGTTACACTCAACTTTAAAAAGTGGAATTCTGTAAAAATGAGGAGGCTTGCTACAAACAAAACCCAAAAATAAATGGGGGGGGGGGGGGGGAGCTAAGAGAGGAAGCAAAGAAAATTGAATCTGACAGGGATCATGGAAATTACTGAAGGATTTTATTCAGAAATTCCAGAGCCAATGCATGCTATTAATTAGGAGAGGCTTGAGTAAGGATAGAAAGGAGCTGGTATGGCTAAACAAGTAAAAAAGACTATTAGAAACAAGAAGGCATTCTTGTAAAAGCTGAACTCATAGCCAAATAGAGAAAACAGAAATGATCGTAAGTTCTGGCATGTTACATGTGAAAATGCAATAAGGCAGGCCGGAAAAAAAAAAAAAGTATGAGAGCAGCTTCTGGAAGCCATCAAAACTAATAATGAATCCATGAATCCCTGAAAGACACCAGGAGCAAGAAGTCTGTCAATCTATAGGGCCATTTGATGATCGATACATGAAAGGAATGTTCAGGAAAGATAACGGCATTGCAGAAAAGCTAAATTAATTCTTTTCAGTGTTCACTGTGGAAAAAACTGGGGAGGTTTCTTCCTAATAAAATAATCAAATGTTAGGGCTTACTAGGAAAAGGGTAGAGAACAAAAAAGAAAACATCATACTACTGTGTAAATCCATAGTTCGCACATACCTTGAATATTGTATGTAGTTCCAGTCTCCTCATCCCCATAATGACACGTTACAACTGAAAAATGTTGAGAAGCATAAGGATGATCCAGAGGGTGTGGAGCTGCTCCTTAAGGGGAGCAGCTTAGTAGGTAGGCCTCTTCTGCCTGGAAAAAGGACAACGTAAGGACATGTGAGAGAGGTGTGCAAAATCATGAGGCAAGGGGGAAGAGGTATCAGATGAAGCTCTGAGCAGCAAGGCCCAGAGCATACAAAAGGGGGTACTTGTTCATGCAGCAGGGAGCAGGCCTGGAAAAATCTTTTCCAAAGGATGTGGATGCAAAATGTTTATGAAAGCTCAAAAGAAGACATGGGCAAGGTCTTAGAAGAGAGATCTAGTCAGTGTTACAAATAGACAAACCACACCAAGCTCAGGAACCCCCTAGACATAGTCCAGGACTGGGAGAGTACTCACATGCAGTACCACACTTGTGTGCCCTGTTCCCACTCTTCCTGGCTACCTTCTTGTGGCAGCGAGTGGTGGCAGGACTGTGGGCTAGGGACATCGTAGTCTGAACTCATACGACTCTTCATACTCAAGTACCTGTGTGCAATTTAGGTACTTGAATATCCGTGTGGCTCTTGGTCTGTATATTTATCTCCAGTATTTGCACAGTAAATTAGGATGAAAAGTAGGATAAGTAGCCTTAATCAAACTTGAACTTGTCAGGAAAATTAATTTCTGGAAGTCTGTCTTATCCTGGAATATATCTGATAGATACACTGAACTGCCGTTTTGTTTATTTGTTTTTTTCAGCACCGCGTGCACACAATCCTCAATGCAGATTTGGTTATTGTAATGAAGAGAGGGGTTATTTTGGAATATGACAAGCCTGAGGTTTTGCTAGAACAAGACGACAGTGTCTTTGCTTCTTTTGTACAAGCAGATAAGTAATAAAAGTAAATGAAGCATTTTAAAGTACAATTGTATTATTTTCTAAAAATGTAAAATACCTGTAAATAAATATTATTTCATAATAAATTGAGGTTTTCCTTTTTTAATAAAATAAGCCATTTTTCTCCATCTTGAAGCATTAAGAATTATCCACATACTTTCCTTTTTTGTGTACTACTGTTCTTTTTATTTGCTACCAAAGAATCATGAAATATAGTTGAAAAAAACCTACATGGGTGAAATATGTCAGGATACACATCAAACAAACATAGCCAGCATGGAGTTTTTATGTAACTCTTAAACCTCTCCTGTCATTTTATTAACATGTTATTTTTTGTGTCAGCCCTACTGTAGATAACGCTCATGACTGACTAAATGCAGAAGGAAAAATTATATACCAAAGGTGTTTCTCAAAAGCTTGTGTATCTTTTAATCCTATGACTCTGTAAAGCTTTAATATCTAAATATAAAATCTATAAAACTTTTTTTATATTGTGGCTTATTGATAGTGCCTGTGTCTCTTGGTCTCTCCTTTAATACCTTTTAGAAATTAATCACAAGCTGATTCCTGTAGTCTTTCTTAGGCTGCCTCACCTCTACCCCCATTGAATCGTATTATACTGATTCCAAACAGGATTGAGCCAGACTCCCTCCCAAACTGTGAGGAACCTAAGAGGAGGCAGGTTGTGATAAAGTATCAGTGTTTAATGCACACTGTTTCCACACCAGTACAGACGTACCAATTCATCTGGAAATTATCCCTCCAAATCTGGTAAATAAACAGTATTAAACCCTTCACTGTAGCTCAGAGCCATGAGAGTTTGACTCATTGTCTCCTAGTTTCACATATTTCACCCAGTGTCACACTGTTTCTAGATTCACTGTGATCTTTACCAATAAATTACGTGTACTTATTAAGATGACTTGTAACCACTGAAATTATCCTAATTTGGCTGGCCAACTACTTATCCCTGCCCTATCAATTCATTGTGACAATCGTTCCAGGACTTATTAATTGCTAAGGGGTTAGAATGTCAATGACCCAATGGAAGGCTACAACGAACTTTTCACTGTTATTCTTTTTATAGCAACTTTGGCTTTACATCCATTTTTGTATTCTTCCCCTTTTTGAAGAATTCCTAGCACTTGGGAAAACTTTCTCTTTTTTAATCTCTTTAGACTGCTCAATTCTTTTGGAATCTGTTCTTTAAAGGCTTTATTTTCTAGAAAAAGACATCTCAGTGTTCTCATGGGATACGTGATATTTTTAATGCATTAATTCTAGCACTGCAGCAGAGAGCAAGGAAAACTGAAGAACTGTTGTTGCTGTTTAAGTAGTGTTACCAGTTCCACAGCACAGTATTTGCAGCATCTGCCTGCTGTTACTTGTGCAATACCTAAGGGCATTAAACTGGGGCCAGAGAACATATAACCAACAGGAGAGTGTAGTATGAACAGCGGTAAAAGTGGAGAGGTAGAATACAGTTATGCAGATGAAAGCCCTGTCATTGCCTACTACAGATGAAGAGAGAAAATGGGCAGTTGGGAGATAACTCCTGCTCCAGGGAATCATTTTGCCGGACAGCTTCAAAGAAAAAATAGCTGCAGAACTACTGGTGTGTTTTCACCCTGGGATACCAGGCATCCATTAGGGCCAAGAGGGAAGAAATGGGAGACAGGTGGCTATCCTTCCAGGGTAGCAGAAGGGTACAGCATATCACTAAGACGACTGTATTCTATCTCGCAGTATTAAGAAACAAGAACTCAAGTACAAGTGTCATACATTTCCATTGTAAATGGGGCTTATATTTCACAAAGCAGCATTGCAGGAGAGTAGGGTAAGTTGGTTTATATCCAATGATTATATATCTCTTTAATGGTACAATACTGCTGGATAAATATGTGTGAACAGGGAAGCCTCTTAGCTGCCACTTGGACAGAATACACGTCACGTTTCCTCAGCACATTTTATCTAGTCTTGTTTATACGGGGCCAAGTCCAAGGGAGTTTCTGCCCCCTAACTCCAAAGGGTTAGAGTCTCAACAGTGACCAGAAGCAGTATCAAAGAAAATTATTCTATGGTGGGAGGCTCACTGCCATTATCTGAGTCATTAAACCTGTTGCCTTGAGATAGGCGGTCCAGAAGTCGCTATTGAATCAGGCTCACAAATGTACTTTGCATGGCAATGAAGCGTTACTAAGCAAAGCGCTGGACTAAAATGGGTGCAAGACAGCCCCAGAGCAGCCATGTGAAGCTGCTGAGGGGAGCTGCTATGTCCAGACTTTCATTTCTGCTCTGGGATGGGACTTGGCTCAGTCCCAAAGGTGTTAGTGGGATAGGCTGCCCATGGCGATGCAACCAGGGTTTGTTTTATTTTGTTTGCTTTCTATAAATGTTCCCATTATACAAAAACCTTTATAGCATTTATCCCCTTGTCTTAGTGTGGACATTTCATCCTGTTCTATTTATTTCTAAGGGAACATTGTTTCCTTGGGAGGCCAGGAAGCACAGCATGCCTGCTATATTAGCCCTCTTCCCAGCTCTCCTCATGCCTTCCCCTGTGGCTTTGCGTAACCAACTCTGACCTCTTTTCTTCTGTCTGCCCACTTGTACAGCAAGGTGATTCGTGAGGCTTAATTCATGTTGGGCTAACACTGTGTAGCCTTTGAAAGAAAGGTCTGCTTCTAAAGACAGAGTAATACCACGGTGCTAACTAAATTTTAATTTAACAATTACAGTAATATCTTCTTTGAAAGCCATTAAAATTAGGATAAATCGGGGCAGGGGGAAGTTTTGAAATGTAAAACCTATTTTGTGGGTGGAAAAACTTACCCCCCATGATTCAGTACTACAGAGTAGGATTGTTTGTTCCTGTGAGCCCAATTTGTTCAGCAGCTCTTAACACAAATATGTTGGCTCACTCAGAAGATCTGTCACTTTTTTCTTTTAAGTATCTGTCACTTGATCCACAAAGACAGGGCTTCTTTTTATTCCGCTCTAGAAATTCAGCAGAAGCCACTTGTTTTGGTGTCCCATCTCAGCCAGTAAGTGCTCAGAGGGGAAGGAAAAGAAGTGGCAAATGACAGTCCCAATAAAGAACAGAAGTGGAAACAAGGAAACACCCTTCTAGCTCTACAGAGTTCAGGATTCCTAAAACCAACATAGTGAGTGTGTTCATGCAACACCCCTTGCTGTAGTAGGCTCCATGGGTCGTTCCTAGCACCAGGCTATGAAGCAATTTACCTTTCCCTTTAAAACACTCCTCCCCGACAGTTTTTTTTTTTTCCCTTCTACATTCATGTACTTACCGCCCTCTGGAGGAAAAGGTACAGAATAAGATAACGATTAGAAAAGAGTGAGGAAAAATGGCACGAAAGACATGACTGCCTCTTGAATACCTATTTCCATCTCTGCAAAAGAGTGTGAAATGTTGCCAGTGAGTATTGCATGGTGTTATAGGGCCTCTTTATGCTCACTTCAAAATGCTGGAAGTAACTATGAGCTGCCATCAGCCGGAGAACCGCACCTTTGACAAGTAAATCTGCAAATTACTTCATCCGTTTGGGTTTTTTAAAAGTGTTTCGAAAGAAAAGTATAAAAAATACAATTTTTTAAAAAGTTAAATTGTAGATATATATCATGTACTTAACAAAGTAAAAGTGTAGGTGCAGGTGACATATTCACAGCAAGCACACAAAAAAATGTCTAGCAGACAAAGTGATGCAGAGAAAGGGGAAATATCTTTGGCTAAGCTCAGTGGCCTGGTAGCCAGGTGCCAGGGCACCTTGTTGTTATTTTAGTTCTATTTATCAAAGTGGCAAGAAAGATGACCCAGAACAAGAGAAAGCGTGGAGTATTGGGAAACTGACCCCTCCAAAAGGAATGGATGTGTCCAAGGACATGCAACTATTCATACATAAAAAGGAGAAATAGTCTAAAGTAATAGTAATCGTTTAATTACAGGACCTATAACGACTGCTCAGAGAGCTCAGAGTGATTACTTAAAAATACTGTTCTGAAATCCCTAGATGGGCTTTGCTGTCCCATCTCAGCCAATAAGCACTCAGAGGTGAAGGAAAAGAAGTGGCAAAAAAACCCAAATGGATGAAGTAGTTTGAAGATCTACTTGTCAAAGGTGTGGTTCTCCAGCTGATGGCAGCTGTAAGTAGCTATAGATGGTGAAAGTTAATTTCAACCCCAACTGGCTGGCTCCCATCCATCAACTGGGCAATTGCCTTGCCCAGGGAATCAATGCCAATAACTGCTTACAGTGCATACCAAAGCACTTAGAGCCAAAACTGAAGGGAAAGTCCATGGACACATACAATTAGAAAAATACAATCATAAATCCACTGGCACTAAAGAAAAACCTCTTATCCAGAATATCCTAGGATCCTTTAGCAACTCTACAATGTTGGTGTCTAAACTGAAATAGAAAAAAAACATTTAGGTGAGAGTAAGTAAACACATGAATTAGAATATTGCTATTTAAACAGTGGGGCAGTCACATCGGAGTGTTTTTAAATAACGCATCTTGTCACCAAGATAGATCCTTATATGCATGCACGTGTATGTATTTATACACACACAGACATCATACTGCCACACACAAGATCTAGCTTCCTGTCTCCTTTTATTGCCTCTTCTGGCGATTTTGATGTCTGTCTGTAAGTTCATGTCACTGTGGGTTAACAATTTGCAGCCGGATCATTCTTTTGCAACTTTTACTGCTATTTAGACAGTAGGCATTTTCCTGAGCAGTCACAGCTCACATCATTTCATGAGCTCCTTCTTTCAGAAAAATCCTTCCTTAGTCACGGCTAACTAACTCTAGCAAATTTTATAAGTGGGATTGAGCCCCTTTAGTTCCAGGTCTCTGTTTAACTATTACGTCCTTGGACTTGGCCTCTTCAAGGAAATTTCCTACCATTGCCTGCACAATGCATTAGATGAATGCTTTCCTCCTACTTACAGAAAGACGTACAGGTGAATTTCAGGATTTTTTTTTTTTTTTTTTGCATTAAAGATTTCCTTTAAAAAAATCCCCAGTACCATTTTGTTTTCTGTTTCATGGAATAATTGCCCAACCTGAAATCACACCGTCCCGTGAAGTAGCGGCTGTTAATGGAAGCCAGGTACTGGCAGCAAATCCATCCTCGAACAAATATTTACAGAAATCGGCTCCGGGAAAAGGGGATCGCTCACACCACCGCGGCCCGAAAACCGGCCTCCCCCTTCCTCGGGAAAAAAAACAAAAACAAAAACAAAACAAAAACCTGAGGTAAAAAGGTAAAGAAACGCACCCAGCGCTCACCGGGGAGCAATCCGGGACTCGGCTCCCCCATTCCCTTCCCACAGGGCGACGTTGGGAAGCGGCGCCCAACGGTTTTTAACCGCCTTCCGTTGCGCCCGTTGCCCAACGACCTTTACGCGGAGGCGCGCGCGACTCCTCCACACACGCGCGTGGGAACGCTTCAGCCCCTGGGCCCTCCGCTTCGGGCTCGCCGTGGGCCGGTACCGGCTCGGGGACCGCAACACCGAGGCCGGGAGCGAGCGGTCGAGCCCGGCCCCACACGCCGGGAACCGGTGGGGCCGGGCTCGACCTCTCTCGGCCTAGACGGCGCCGCCTGGTGGCCGCCGCGGACCCCGCCACCTCTCCGCTGCCGCTGCCGCCGCCGCCGCCACGCCGCCGGGGCCGGCTCCGGCGGGGGCTGCGGCGGCGCCGTGCACCCGCTCGGCCCCCGCGGCACGGCCGTCCCCCCCTCCCTCCCGCCCCCGGCGGAGCGGCGGCTGCATGGGGCGGCGCTGAGCGGCGGAGCGGCGGTGGCGGCGGGGAGCCATGCTGTCGAGGAAGGGGATCATCCCCGAGGAGTACGTGCTGACCCGGCTGGCGGAGGATGTGCCGGATCATGCCCGGTACCGCGCACGGGAGCGGCGGGCGCGTTTTGTGGGCAAGAACGGTGCCTGCAACGTGGCCCATAAAAACATCCGGGAGCAGGGACGCTTCCTCCAGGACGTCTTCACCACCCTGGTGGACCTCAAGTGGCCTCACACGCTGCTCATCTTCACCATGTCCTTCCTCTGCAGCTGGCTGCTCTTCGGCATGGTCTGGTGGCTCATCGCCTTCGCCCACGGGGACCTGGACCACAGCACCCGGCTGCAGCGTGACCCCGGAGAGGGGGCGGCAGGGGCCCCGGACGGCTTTGTGCCCTGCGTGACCAGCATCCACTCCTTCACCTCCGCCTTCCTCTTCTCCATTGAGGTGCAGGTGACAATTGGCTTTGGGGGACGCATGGTGACAGAGGAGTGCCCAGCCGCCATCCTGGTGCTGATTGTGCAGAACATTGTGGGGCTGGTTATCAACGCCATCATGCTGGGCTGCATCTTCATGAAGACCTCGCAGGCCCACCGCCGGGCCGAGACCCTCATCTTCAGCAAGCACGCAGTCATCGCCCTGCGGGAGGGCAAGCTCTGCTTCATGCTGCGGGTAGGTGACCTCCGGAAAAGCATGATCATCAGCGCCACCATCCGCATGCAGGTGGTGAAGAAGACCGCCAGCCTGGAGGGGGAGGTGGTGCCCCTCAACCAGATCGACATCCAGATGGAGAACCCCGTGGGGGGCAACAGCATCTTCCTTGTCTCCCCACTCATCATCTACCACGTGATAGACAAGAACAGCCCCCTCTATGACATCTCCCCTCTGAACCTTCACCACCATGAGGACCTGGAGATCATCGTCATCTTGGAAGGGGTAGTGGAGACCACTGGCATCACCACTCAAGCCAGAACCTCCTACCTGGCGGATGAAATCCTCTGGGGCCAGAGGTTTGTGCCCATTGTGGCAGAGGAAGATGGGCGATACTCTGTGGACTACTCTAAATTTGGCAACACGGTGAAAGTGCCCACCCCTTCGTGCACTGCTAGGCAGCTGGAGGAGGACAAGAGCATTATGGACACCATGCCATTGTCCCCTAAAGGCACAATAAGGAAGAGGTCTGTCAAGCTAAAGCCCAAGTTTACCATATGCGATGAGCCTTCCTGATGCCTTTTGACTGGGAAACTCTGTTAGGGCTTTCTGTCTGAAAGATCTCATAAACTCAAAACACTGAGGTGGCCTCTTACTTTTTTTTAAATTCAGGTTGGTACCACAAGGTATGTTCTGGTGTTATTTATTGTGGGATAAATCTAAAGCTAATTATATTTTTTTAAAGGTGTGACAGATTTCAAGCAGCACTGGGAGTAGGAAAATCATGGTCTGCAGCTTTAAATTTCAATTCAGACTGTCCTATTTAATTGCACGAACATTTTGCATTGATTCATCTGCAGGTAATGACTTATTTTATCAAAAAATAAATGTGTATTTATCCTCAGAGATTGCAGTACTTAGGGTCTTGCAGTGTCCTCAAGTCAGTAGTTTTTAACTGTTTTTTTCTAACTTGAACAATCAATATAGCAAAATAAAATATTAATAATTAATAAAGTAGGCTGGATTTAAATGATAACAAAAGGGTCAGGCAATGTTATGTATGACACAAGACCAGATCTGGAAGTGTCTATGTATTGTACTCTATGTCTCAAAGAAATTAACTGCCAGATTTGCTTCATCCATATTGTATTGTATGGAGCCACTCCTACCACATGCAATATGAAATGTATTTGAATATTTACTTTTGTTTATTTTAAAACCCTTTACACTTCCAAAATAAAACATTCAGGAATACCTTTTTGGACTGTACATTTCTGATAGTAAGCAGTGTTTTGGCTTTAAAAAGAGTAGCAGATCGTATACAACTGAAATTAATTATAAATAGGAAAAATTCTATATTCTAATTTCTAAATAAAGAGAAGCAACATTCCACACACACACAGAGCCACATGGCAATAGAATACCCAGTAAAAAAATTAATCTCCCCCAGAGGTCAGAGTGAATTCTGTTAGATAATCAGGGAATATAAATAGAATTAGATATTTTAAATGAAAGGGCAATGCTGAATGCTGAAATTACATCTGCATGCAGCAGGCAAAACCTTTCACTCCTTTCCCTTTTGTAAAAGAAGCCGAGGTTTTTGTGCTTAGGGAAAGGAGGGATGTGTAAGACAGTGTGGTCACTTCTGGGATGCTGTGTCACAAAACATACTCCTGCTGAGGAAACGATTCCCTTTCCATTTATATCCTGACCTCCCCACACAGCCAGTGCCTGCCTTGGTTTTTAGCTGAATTCAAGATCTGGCATTTACCAGCAAACATGAAGGAGCCATGTTCACCCCCTCAGTTCCACAGTGACAATAGGAGCAATTCCTCTTAGCACACTCCTGCAAATCCTCTATCTGGGGATATTAATAACAGCAGCAACTTTATTTCTGTGCAGGGTTATTAGGAGATAGCAGCAGCATTAACTACAGTGTTCTATTAACAGGGCAAACTGCCACTCAAGTAAAAAAAGATAATATTGTCCAAATAAAACCTAAATAAGCATTACAGAACTGATCCAACACCTGGTTACACAAGCTGTGCAGAGGCACCAAGTTACTTTCAACTTAATTATTCAAGGAGCTTCCAGTATCAAGTTCTTGTGTGTTATGTAGTTCACGACAGACACTTAAAATGGTTTGTGTTGGCAACAATATGGCAAATTTTTGATGCCTTGTCAGTGTAACAATATGACAAACATTCAAAAGTGTGACAAAACTTCCATATTGACTATGGAATATTTTCAGGCATCTATATTAAAATGAAATAATGTTTGGGTAAAATCAAAGGTTGTTTTAAAATGATAAAATAGTAGTTATATTTTCAATATTTATACAGTTCAGTTTTATGAAGACCTGTATCACCATTATCAGACTGCCAGTTAAGAGAATAACTGCCTGTTCAGCTTCCAAATTCCCAATACACCAATAGTATTCTGTGAACAGCTCTGAAAATGTGGTATGTGTTTCACAATGAAAAGACAGTCGAACTAGCATTAACAAGCAGTCAGCAAAGAAATTTGGAAAGGCATATTTTACATTTGTAATCATAAAAAATCCTATTTTTTAAAACAGGGAATGATTAAATGCCTTTGATGATTAAATTTCTTCTGTAAGACTGAGTCCAATTGTCACATTATTTTCCAGCTTTCCCTTTTACTGCCTCTGTTCCATCTCGCATTGCCCATCAGAGGGGCACTTACAGTAGAGCTATTTGCATTTCCTAGACACCTTTGTTCCTTTGAAAGGTCATTGTTTTTTATCACTTGTCACAATACTACTGCTCTATTCTTACAAGAGTCATAGACAAAATATTAGAGTTAGCTTTCCAGTGACTTGAAATCATTGGCTTTTCCTTGGTCTCCTTAGTGCCTTATTTCAATGTGTAAGATAGACCTTAAGGTTCTCACGTAAAGCCTCTTCAGCTCTGGTAGCATTTTAAGGCTCTTTTCAAGAGTTGACCTAAATGTGAAGCAGTTTCAACAGCACTACCATGCAACTATTTTCAGGAACTGATGCAAGCCTCTTTTTTCCTCCGGGAAATCTGTGCTACAGAGAGGTAGAAAATTCTCTTTGTTCACTGTGAGATGGGAGGGGAAAGATGGGAGGAAACAGCTTGCATTCGCTGGGCTGCTTTCAGGACCACCTTTTATGTCACTTCTTTTACAAGAATATGCCTAATTTTCTGAAGTCTTGCAATAAATAGGCATCGTAATATTATGAGGAAGGCAGGATTTGTACTATTAAAATCACCATAGTGAATTATTTCAATCAAAGTATTGGTGATTTTGAATCTCAGTATTCTTGTAATTTTAAATCCTTCTGTTCTTTCACCGTTTAAAATATTCAGAAGCATTTCAGGGGCAGAGCAAGGAAGAATAAGTGTAGTTATTTTGTACTAGGGATATTACTTCTTTGTGAGGATCCTTTCATTTTGTCATTTACAAAGTATTTGGGAACACAAATATCTGAAATTGTTCTTAAAGTTGTGCTTCTGCTGACCGCCCCCGTTCTCTGTAGGAAGGTTCTGAAGAAGGCGTCAGTGCTATCATTTGACGTAGAAAAGTCCTCATTCTTAGCAATAAGCAAATGCTGCGTTTTCCGTAGTTGAAGGCCAAAGTGAGTGGGCTTTTGAACTTTCTCTCTCAGCCTACGTCTGCTTTTTGGTAGGTGATATTGCAGCTGGGATCCTACTGAGCAGCTGGGGGAGTGCGCTGTGGCTCCCACCGCCGCTACCTCTCCACATGTCCTCTGCACAGAAACCAGTGTGAGGGAAGCTGCCGGCTAAATGCTCGGGGCTTGCCCTGAGAGGGGAAGACATGGACACCAGAAGTGGGAAGCTGTAGGTTTTGTAGCAACCCATTGCTGAGTTTAGGGTGTGGTGGAACCAGCTACGTCCATGGGAATTGCCTTTCCTGTGCTTCAGAGTCTGGAGACCATTACCAGTTGATATTCATAGTTCACACTGTTTAGTGCATTCGAATTGGAGTTTGTTAAGCTGTTTGCATGGACAGAAGGATCACAGAGCTTATTAATCAGAAACAGAGACTGGAGAACACTTATGTTATATGCCATAGTTTTAAAATACTTGTAGTGCCTGCTGGTGAGAACACAGCCACTGGGCGTGTCAGTTTCATGTTGCGTTTCCTAATGAAATCAAGTGACATAGGTATACAAAATTAGAGTAGAACAAGGTCTGGCTTTGTCTCTTTATCCCCCAAGGCACATGATAAGTATAGTAGTATAGCAGTGTACTTCAGCAGGACAATGTCCCTATAATATAGATACAAACCAGAAGTGAACTCAAGAGGCTGCATATTAAGGCAAAAGAGGGTCAGGGACACAAAATGAATACATTTAAAATCCACAAGTGACACAGTGGGAAGACAATGTCAAGAAGTAATAAACTATTTTCTTTTGAAGCCCTTCACACCAACAAAGGTGTGACAACGCTGAGATGAGCGATCAGAGACCTAAAAAGCAGATATGAGAGGCTGGTATACAGGTCTTTAACAAGGCCAAGGTTTACATGCTAGCATAGATTAGCAACGGGGTCAATGTCAAAATTCGGTCTGCCCTGTAAGGTGAGATTGCAGGCTGGGCATGATCAGCATTGCTCAACCCAGTGGGTGAATATTGCTGCGTGTTGAGCAAGGTACAAGTCACAACAGAGCCCTGTTGTGTTAGGAGGGCTTTGTGGCAGCTGATTCTTGTGGTTAGTTATTTATTAATAGTTAATAATATCAATAATGAGTAATTAATAGTTCTTTGAAAGCTGAATTTGTTTCTTCATGTTTTCCTTCCTCTTCCACTCTTTCTTTGTACATCGGTCACCCCTAAAGGTAATTATTGTAGGTCTGCTAGCACAGATTGTTTTGATTTGGGATAAAGTGCAAGAGTGCTTTGGGAAATAAAATGCAAAAATAAAATAGATATTAGAAACCCAAAAACCTCTGTGAAATTGCCAAGCTTGCAACCTTCACAGTGATTCCTTGTACAAAGCATGGAAATATCTATTCCTAGGAACTGGATATTAATAAACTACCATAGATTATTCCCTGTTGTTCATTTTGTAGTTCCCTGCAGAAGGGAAAGTGGTTTAGCTCTTCAGGATAGGGTTGAGGGAGAAGAGAAGGAGGCTCAAAATCACTGCATTTTAGGCTCCCTTGTTACGCCTTTCTCTCTCTCCATGCTCAAAGTCATACTGGTGTTGCCACTGAAAATGGGCAAGGTCAATGCTCTTTGCAGTGCATGTTCCTGTGTGGCCCTGCATTCATCCAGGGCCAGCTGTCCCGTTCCAAGGTGGACATCTGAAACCCAACAGCCCTGACCCAGGGTTCCTGGAAGGCAGTAGAAAAATCCTCACCCATTTCAGTGGATTTTTGGATCAAAGGACGTAATCTGCCAACCTGTTGAAAGCATGTGCTGTAGCAGAAAAAGGGATTTAATCAGTGCTGCAGACCTTACTCAAGCAAAGCTGCTATTTGAGGTGAGAAGACCCTCGTGTGAAGGAGGCCTTGGGTAAGCTGGACCGGAGCAGGCGGTGGGATGTGTGCTCAACGTGGCTGGTGACTGTCTAACTGCCTGTAACAAATGACTCAGTGTACTATTTTTGATCCAGCAACAGGAGAAAGATATGTGATACAAACCTCCACACCCCCCTCAAGGAGAACTATTAAAAGAGCAGAAGACATTCTTGAGAGGCTGCAGATACCGCTGCCTCCATCCTGCTCTTAGCACTGCTGGGTGCCTACAGAGGACAGTACGCTGCATGTTTTTCTGGCTTACGCCTCTATTTTAATACATAGTGTGACTTTAAAGAATCATCACAGGGGAATGACTCAGTTTAAAAGTAATTTCCAAAAATCAAAACCTGCAGCCCCTCTTCACCACTTGCCCCTGTCACTTTGTGCCTGACTTACTTGTTGAGTTTAAATGCATATGGCAACTCTATGAGAGTTCTCCTAACCAGCTCCCTTACTGCAAAGCTGAGCAGCCTTAATAATCAATCCCATCTGAACTGGAGGAAGCCCAGAGGCCCTGTGATGGTGGCCCCACAGAGGCACATGTCTCCTCTTTCCTCCCTCACAGGAGCTGGGGCCCGCCCTGGCAGGAGGCATCGAGCATCCCATCCCAGCCCCCTGCCCCTGCTGCCTTGAGGGTGGCGAGGCCCTGAGCTGGGAGTAGGGCTGCCACATCCTGTGGCAGGAGGTGGGAGCCACCCTTTTCCTTCCCTGGATGTTCCTTGTTCATTTGCTATTTTAAGTGGCAAACACCTGCTTATTGTTTTGCATTTATGTTTTCTCTGCCCAAGAGAGGGTAGGCACAGTGTATAAATAGCATTGTTGTTGTTATAATAACATTATTCCTGAGCAGAGCTGAGGCACAGAGATTGACAGTAAGCATCAATGCCAGCAGCAGGAGCCCTTGACTTCACTGAGCTTCAAATCAGGCCCCCATGTTAAATCCTGGGCCTTTAAATCCAAGACAGCTTGCCAGGGAGTTAATTAGCACCTGGATTTCCCACTTAGGGTTGGGCACTATTAGGTTAATGGCATGGGCAGCTGACTCAAATAGTCCCTGATGGTGCCTTTGCTGCAACAGTGATGCTGTTCCCCACGTTTTATGTTAAAAGTCTCCTTCTGCTTCAGTATCTCCTGGGAACTTCTTCCTGTGCCTTGTGAGTAAAGTCCTGTTTTATTTCCTTTTTCTCTAGCATGAGAGAATATGGCCCTTGTACATACTGTATAATCCTATATGCTGAGACATTTGAATGACTTGAATGTTTATGTCGTGGTCTGAGGTCAGCTTGCCCCATTTGTCAAGTACCTGAAAGGAGGTTGTAGTGAGGTGGGTGTTGGTCTCTTTTCCTGAGTAACAAGTGATAGGATGAGAGGAAATGGCCTCAAGTTGTGCCAGAGGAGGTTTAAATTGGGTAGTAGGAAAAATTTCTTCACTGAAAAGGTTGTCAAGCATTGGAACAGGCTGCCCAGGGAAGTGGTTGAGTCACCATCCCTGGAGATATTTAAAATGTGTGTGGATGTGGCACTTAAGAACACAGTTTAGTGGTGGACTTGGCAGTGTTAGGTTTACAGTTGGACTTGATGATCTTAAAGATCTTTTCCAACCTAAATGATTCTGTGATTCTAAGGTCTTGCTGTCTCCTGGTGAGTGCATACAAGTAATGGGGACAATATTTTCCATACCCTGCCTTTGCCCCAGATGCATTTTTCCAGTGTTGTTAGCTCTACGTTAGCTTTAAAACTTGAGAAAAAAAATTAGCAAGATAATGCTTCTTTCATGGGGTGGGTGGAGAAGAGCAACAACGAGATGAGCAGGAGGATCGGAGTGGTGTTCTTGCAAAATGTATGGATTTTGTTGGAGCAGAGTGCCCAGAGAGCAGTTTCCTTATGTAAAATGATGGTAAACTTTGACCTTGAGGGTAAAGAAGCTACCCTGTGCAGCCATCCCCAGTGATGTTTTAGAAGATGACTAGCACTTTGTGGGTGTGCTGATCACTGAATACACAAGGGTGGCTTGATTTGAAAGAACTAATGGCTGGCTTTGCCAACCATGGAGAAAGCTCATGCTTGCTGAGAATTTATCTAGAATTATAGGCAGTAAACAGTTATTTTTCCAAAGGCAGTATCTATCTTTAGAAATGTCTCTGTAGGAAGTAGCCATTATTTTCTCACAGATTTTCTTCTATCAAGTGTTGTCTGAACACCCATAGCTGAAATCTTTACACTTAGAATCTACCTGCTTTACTAAATGGATGCATTTGATAGTAATATTTGATCATTCAGTTTGAAAGATTGTTCTTTCCTGTTTCTTTTTTTTTTAATTGCGGCAGAATTGTTATTCCTTTGTTTGATTTTTTTTTTTCCCTACATATTTTGTTCGTTACTGTATATAGCCTGAAAAGTACGTCACTACTGTTGTGTTCTTGAACAGCACCTGTTTAAGGAAAAAAATAAAATAAAAAGTTCCACAGCATGCCATAGCCCTGTGACCCACAGTCAGAACTCTTAAATTTCAGTACTGCCATTCAAGATATTTCAATGGTATCACAAGTGTTTCTACTGTTATGTGCAGATCTGTCTTCACTGAAGAGTCTGTTTCCTTTGTTAAGTGGAGCTCAATCAAGTTTTAAAATGTAGGTTTCCTCAAAAGTTTTATCTTCAGTAGAAACCTCACATCTGATCCTACATTCTTTGCTCTGCTTTTCTGTTTTGCAAGTTACACAGGACATTAAACCAGACCCATCCTCATAGTCCTTATTTTCTACTTCTTCCTCAATTGGAATAGTCCCTTAAACCAGGTAACTAAACTCACCCTGTTTCTGTTCCTTCCAGATACACAGCACTGAAGTGTCACATCCATGCTAGCCTTTGAATGTGCAGTAAGGCACTTTATCTTCAAAGTGGTAACTGCTTCTTGGCTAGACGGACCAGAATCTTTGATTTTATGTTTTCAGAGAAGATGATAAAGGTCTTGGCACCAAAGCCACTCCATAAATGCGTCGTGTTGGCTGTGTGGTTTGTGTTCTACTATTAAAAATGTAATTTTCACATTTCACTGATGTCCCGTAACATTAAATAACTACCTGAAGAGACTAGTATAAATATAAGACTCCCTGCCTGCTTATTCCCCTTGTTTGCACTTGGCCTTGAGCAGGCCCAATGTGAAACTGTTGTGTGTTCAAAAACCTTCTCTGTATCTCTGTGAACCTCTGTCTGCACTGCCAGAGATCCCTTACTGCCTCCTTCAGGTGACTTCCATACCAAAAAAAGGTCTTTGTTTAACAACTACTAGTATTAACTTGGGGACAGCTTCTTTGGTGGTGGTGGACAATACACATCCTGCCTATTTCCTCCCCTTCTACACACACATTGCTGATCCCAAACCTAGAGTCCAGTAGGAGATACAGGGACGTGAAGCTGCTGCATAAGCCATCCTGTCACTTCCAGTATCATACCTTCCAGTAATGTTTGCCTGGTGAGGCGAGAATCATGCTTAGGAATGATATTGTCAGAATGGCCTTTATAGTTTTGTTCTGTTTTAAAACTAATACTTTAAGGGTTCTGTGTAGCTCTGATTTGCAGTCAGAGACAATTATTAGCAGCCTTGTTAGATTCTTCTACAAAGTAGGAAGAAATACAATTATTTACAATAGTAATAACCTTATACTGACCCATCATACAGGGAGTTAATGTATCCGTAGAAAAATCCACAAACTTGTATTAAAAAGTATTGCCAAATTTACACAAGTCCACAAAATTTTTAGTAGTATGTTCTCATTACTCAATATTCAGTCATCACTGGTCTTCACATTGACTCTCAGAGAAACTACTCCTAAGTGTGCTAAATTCAACAGATGTCTTCTTACTGACTTAAAAAAATCTGGATGCAGTTCAGAGAATGCCTGACTAAAATGGTGTGCTGGCACTCATATTTCATTCATTTTTCTGAAACAGTTTAAATTAAAAAAATTACTGATCAGCATTAGTTGAGAGGTTTGATTTGATCCTCAGTGAGTTACGGGGGAAAGTTCTGTTAGTGCATTTTTAAAGTTTATGGTGTAGCTATAGCTCATTCAGTGCATAACTGTGGGATGGAAAATTCGATAACTTCCACATTATTCTGACATATAGAAATGCTTCCTTAAAGAGATAATCTCCTTTATGTAAGACACCAATACCTCTAGTAACTTTGTGAGGTGTCTTATCCCATTATCCAGCCACACTAAAAGAAGCTTGAGAGCAAACTAGTATCCAAATTTAAACTACCTTCTAAGAGATAACAAACAATAACAAAACAATACAGTCTACCTGCAAGCTCGAGTTGAAAGGCTTGTTCTACACAGTGTTGAGTTGCTGGATGAAAAACCTCACATCTTAATATTTTAATATTGTCAGATGCCTTTGGAGAGAACTGTAGTTTGCTCATACAAAAATATAATCCATTTTCTCCAATATTAGTTTTTATTACTTGGTTGGCTTCAGGTAACTCTGTCCAGTCTTTGTGGCTCTGATACATACATACAACGCTTGATGTTGTCAGGTACAAAATTTGATATGGAAAGTTCAAGACAGTCTTATTGACTGTGGTTTGTGTAGATATTTCTCTTATCTGGGAGACAAGAGGAGACTTTGCTAAAGCAAGAGAGAAAGTCTTCTATTAAAAAGCTGCTGCAGTAAAATACTCCCAGAACACTAAGTCAAGAGTGATTTATTACAGAAGAAAGAATTGGAATAGAAGAAAAGTACACGCCTGCTGTTCTTTGAGTCCTCAGTACCTGGACTCATCAAGACACGGCACTTATGTATGTACATACATGGTTGTGTCATACTGTGTATATTAAAAGAGGGAAATGTTACTCTTTGTTAAAGGGTGTGTGGTTCTTTTCTGGCAGCGGGAATAAGACCAAAGTATGAGTCCTGTCAACATGATAGCAATTAAGCACTTGTCTGGAGCAGGCTGTTTTCAGCCCATTTACCATCACTTCCACCAACTAAAATATTCTGTTACTTTGCTACAAAATCAGAGAAAAATCTATAGTTTGATGCCAAACGAGTTGAGAAGTAAAACCCAGACAAGGGTTTGATGTTAACACTGCTCGAGTATGAAATCTAAAATGTATATTGCTTTCTTGCCACTAGAATTTTGCAGCAGGGTAAATAGGAAATAACATCTTGTGGTTGAGAGGGGAGAGGGAAAGTGAAATTGCTCCTGTCAGATGGGTTATCTCCTGGAAAGCAAACTGGCAGTGGAATGGCTGGATTAAAGATAACAGAATCTCAATTTTTGGCTTTTTTTTTTTTACCAGCCACTTTACTTTTAGCAAATTTCATAGTGGGAAATACAACATTCTTCACTTTTTTGAAATAAAGCAATTCAAGGGAAGCAAAAATCCAAGCTTAAATTCAACCTTTGTTTATACCAATTTGTTGGAACTTTTGTAGAGAGTCTCAGTGGCAAAAATAACATGCCAAGCGAATATATCTACTGGAGCACTGAGTGGACTAATTCAATAGCAAGCTACAGCCAGGGTCTCCTGGGGCTGAATCATGCTTGCACAGTGACTCGTAAGTTACACCTTCCTGTCCCAAACGACTCTGTACACCTGAAACAAAATTATTTTCCCCCTCAAGTTACATCAAATAGTGCTCTGTACTGCCCTTAAAGTGAAAGGACCCATAGATGTATTATACATACCTGGAAGCCTTAGAAATGTCTCTTTTGTGATGGGTTCCTCCAGGCTTTGTACATTACTTTGAAAGCAATTTTTTTTGCCAAACATGAAAGCTGTAGGTGTTATCTGAAGCACAGATTGTAGGTAGAAGCAGTCACCTGAGTTGCCTGGTAGCTCTCTCTTGTCTGACGTTATCCTTGATTATATCCTCCTCCAGTAATCACTGGATTTGAATCTCTTCAGGGCAGAAATCACTTACTTTATACATACACAGGCACAGAGAGATGTTATAGTATCTGCGAATGCTAGATAAGCAGAAAAAGGTGTGAAAAGGAGGCCAAATAACTTGATTATTCAGCTCTTTATAGCCTTGGTATTTATATATTTGGTTATCTATACAGGAAGCAGGAGGGATCCAGTCTCAGTGAGGAATGCAATAAGTATGAGAAATAACGTTCTTTTGACAGCTTAAACACAACGAACCTCTAGTCCTCTGGATATGAAAATGTACTTATTTATAATAATTTAGTACTTGTCCAGCTATAGGGCTTCTGTAACAAATGCAACGTGTAATTGTATATTTTACTATATTTTCCCTGGCTTATGAAGTTCCCAGTTTCCCCTTGTTAGTCCTCCTTGCAGTCTCCAAAACAGCTATGCCAGCACAATTTAAAAGGTGGTGAACTATGGAGTACAAGTGCTTTCCCTGCTGCAGGAGAAATAATCTATTTACTTTCTTGTAAATCAGTGTTATCCTATTCAAAAATATTTTCTCAGGAAAATACTTCACAAAAGCCAAGAGCTATTATTTCCCTTTTTTTTTTTTTTTTTTTTTGTAAGAGTTTCTTGAAAACCTTCTAAGAGATCGAGACCGTCAAGTCTGCTCAAGGGATTAGGCTCCCTGATTTCCAGTGGGGTAGGCAGGAATATAGATGCTGTGGACACTTTGAAATTCTCAGGCTAGCTCTGTTTCTCAAACTGAATCTAGACCTCAAGCTAGATTTAGATCTGTATCTGGAACATTTTCATTTATTTTGCGTGCATTGGTTTGCAAGTGCAGTGCTGTGTAGGTGCCTCACATTGGGACAAACAATCAGATCTGGGTGGGATTCTTTTTTTTTTTTTTTAATATTTTATTAAGATAGTTTGTGACAAAGCATGTGAAATTTTATCAGGAGCAGTACTTTTGTTGCTCCTTAGATTCAGCCCTCTCAAAACTATTTCTGGCGCATCTATGCATATAAAGCTGGACACCCGGGACACAGCTACACTGGTCACTCCAGAGCAGACTCAGAGCGAGTCTGACTCGTGGCAGCGCTAACACAGTTTTAAAGGCACTGTGTCCTCTCCAGATGTTTTCAAGTGGACCAAAGTGGAAAGCATAAACATACTGCCCAAAGAACACAGGATAAAAGTCACCTAGTAAACTGAGAGAATAGGATTTCCTTGTAGTACTCTTTGAATGTGTAACGTCAGCAGTGAACTGCACTGCATGGTCATGTAAATGTAATTTGGTTTTCTTTGCAATACAGTTTTGTCTCCATCATCAAGAGACCCTTTGTTTTTAACTTCAGCATCTGTGAAGGATCCTTCTGAGAACTACTCATCATTTTTATACCTAAAGAGTTCAGTTCCTTCAGGAAAGAAGGAATGGGCTCTGCAACTTAAAGTGAGCAACTCCACAGCAGTTGGCATGTCTGTTAAACATTGCACTGCACCCAGCGCTGGTAGGGCTAAAAAGCAAATCACTTGATTTCTTTAAATTTTACCAATATATGATACAGCACTGCAAGGTGCTGATTGGGGGTTCTCCCCTCTCCCTCCCCCAGATCCTGAGCACCATGAGCCCCAGAGAAACCCATGCTGGAAGCCCATAACAGAGGCAAAAAGAAAAGGGTTGGGGAAGGATGGGTTTCACGGTTGCACCCTATGCAGCCGTGAAATTCCTCTGAAGAATAACCAAGGATGTGTTTGAAGGGTATTTGCTTCCCTAGTTAGGAGATCTGGTGACTATGACCAACCAGTGTTTGAGAGATTAAGCTGCCTTCTGTGAACAGAACGTGCTTTCTTTGGTGAAATGGTTTCCAGACATCTTAAATAAGATCTAGGGAAATGCTTTGCATCCTCATAGTTCCTGAGGGCCTGTGAGGGAAATGACCAGCTGTTGGAGAACTGAGTGTAGTGGTTAAGACAGCTATTTGGAGAAAATATATGTATTACTAAGAGAATTCTGTGTGAGCACATAGGATTAACTGCGTATTCATGTGAGGGTGTCTGGGTTAGAAGAAATGACTGTCACAGTTCTGGAGACAAATAATACCCGTCCTTGTAACAGTGAGATGAAAATTTGGGAGTCCTAAAGTAGACACTTGCTTTGAAAAATCACCTGTTTTAACACCAATCATAGCCCTACCAACTGTAAATCCAGACAGCTACTGTCTTCCAGAAATTAAACTGTACCCTCACCGCATAGCAAAGCGGTTTGCTTACCTATGACAGTCAGTGGATGACTCTCAAGAGGATGCCGCTTAAGAGCGTCATGAATGATTTCAATGGAAAGCTCTGCCTTGTCATGCTCACGTACATTTGGAGAAACATGAACAGTACGTGGAGCCATGAAAGTGCTGTTCTTTTCTATGTGCACCTGAATCTGAAAAGCTTTCAGATCCTCCTGGTCCTTTAGCAGAATTGCTTTCTCTTCTCTTTCAGTGTTACGTTGCATGTTACATTGCATGTTACTCCATAAGAAAATTTGTACCTTTCTCTTGTGGATACTTCAGATAAAAAGTTTAGTATTAATGGTTTGGGATGAAAGCCCACAATCTGGTAATTCAAAACAGCTTCTTCCAAATGCTTCGTTTCTATGCTTCCTTTGAACGCTACTATTTTTTGAGGAACTGTAAGGAAAGAAGGGATACATTTGTTTCTAGATGCACATTAAATTAAAAAGAGCAAGAAAAAGAAATGAATGCTAATTGTTCTCTCTCTCCTGCATGAGCTACACACAGACTGCAGTATGCATGCTATCTGGGGGCTTGGGATGGTACACGACTTGCTTCTCCCTTGCCTCTGTCCAGGCAGGTGATGCTGTGCCAGAAAGGTCTCCTCTGTTGCCCAAGATGTGCAGGAGGCTCTGCATCTCCAAGATGTGGCAGGAGGCTGCCCTCTGCACCACAGGGCAGCTTTGCCCCTTCCTTGCCTGCTGTGGGCAGATGATGTCCTCCCTCTCCAGCTGCAAGAGTGCTGGGAAGCCAGTGGCGGGAGCTGCCCCAGGAGCTTGCCCCAAGCGTTGGACACTGCAGCCAGCTTCTGGGCAGCGTTGAGGCGCTGCGCACCGAGGAGAACAGCTATGTGAGAATTGAGCTGCATTTACACAGTGCAAATGGCTGCCTAAAATAAGCTTGAGTTAGCTTTTATTTTTTTCGACTCATAAACATGAGTTGGTTCCTCACTTTACAAAGGTTTAGATATTATACTGTGATAGTACATAAAAATATTTTGTTGCTTTATTGCTTAAAACATGCAACTAAATTCCCTTGATTGAAGACTTGCAATTATTTAAATAATGTTTAGTCCACCACTGTTGCCATATATGTGACTGTAGAGTCAGCTACAGCCAGCCAGCCTCCAAAGTTTCTTCCTCAAGAATTTGTTTGCAAAAGGGTTATTTAGATGCGTAAGTTTGTCACTGTTTCTTTTTAATAATGAAGAAACCATATCATCAAGCAGTTGGGAGTTACCACTTTGAAGTTCTACTGATGACACATGCGCATCAGGCGTGGGCAGGATGATGTGTATTAGCCATTTTCTGAGTCAAACTGCATCTTTTCAATTAGTCCTTTGTGGCAGTATGTGAATGCATTGCATCTAATCCCAGCACTATTTTTCCCTATTTCATAACTACTATGTTGCGATTTTGGGGTTTTTTAAAATAAATTTTAAAAAATGCTCTGTGCATACTTGGTGCAACACTGGTGCAACCCTGGCTTTGTCCTGAGGAGCCCGAGAGACATCTGAAACAATTAGGGCATGTCTAGACCGAAAGATGAGCTATGACAAAGCATGTATAAGCTGGCAGAGATCAAATGGATATGATGCCGATTGGTGATCCGTGGCCCTCCGTAAGGCTGGCATCATGCAGGCAATCAGACAGCCGCAGGATCCAACCTGAATCCAGCCAGCACAGGTCTGCGGTGCCACGTAACAGCACAGATGGCTTAGCGATCTCCAGCCTGCCTGCAGCCACCAAAGTACCAAATGAAAACATTGCTTTTAAGCAAATGAGAACGAAAGCATGTGAGTGTTGCTTTTGGGAGCAGTGGCTAAAGATCACAATAGTGGTAAGGAGTATTCCAGTGCTGGCTGTAGTCACTCATGCCTCCTATTAGCCTTAGAATAAAATAATTTGCGAAAACAGTTTTCAATGTAGAAATTGTAATACAATCAAAATAGAAATTTAGACACTTGAAACCACTTATGTGGTTTATAGTGCTTAATGTACAGGAAAGCAATCAGTCCAACAAAAAGGCAGGCAGCTGTTAATCCAAAGACTGAGCCAACTAAAATGCAACTTGGGAGTTGTCAATAATTAATAGATAAATTAATAAAGACTGTTCTGATGATACTGTAATTACCTGTAGATTGAACTAAATCTACCCATCAGGGCAGATGACTGGCTGGTTATTTTTCTTGTCTGAGAACTGCAAACACAGTAGAAAGTTAAAATACAGATACTTATTTAGACTATAAATAGCGTATGTGATTTATTAAGTTCTTGATAATTTTATACTCAGTGAACACAAATAAGTGAAGATTTACAGCACTTGATTTTCCTCTTTCCTTGCTAAAAAATAAAATGCATAGAAGGACTGTATTTAGACTAAGAATTATAAAACTATTGTAATTGAAAATGAGCTGTGGCTTTATGTGTAGTAAGCAGCATAACATTGAACACAGACAATTAAACTAGAGATACAAGGAAACTGATCAAAAACTTAAGGCATGCCTGGATGACAACACCCTATTCCTTTATCCCAGTTTTCATATTTAACATCATGATTTTTATCAGTTTGCTTGGCTATTCATTGGTGATCATACTTCCCTGGGAGCTTCAGAGACTGAATGAACTGGCATCCCTAAGCTGGCTCTGATATATGCAATTTTTACCTTTAGAATTCCTGGCAAAAAAGCTAATATAAAACAACTTATCAACTACCTCCAAAGAAGCTGTTCCTTGAGCAGCATCAGGAGTGAGAATGAGTTGGCATCTGTATAATCCTGTTTCCTCCAGCTGTATTTTTGGCACAAATAGTGCAGCATTGCCTTTTTTTATTTCACTGTCTAACATGTAGGATCCTACTCTAGGAGGACTGTGGTTTCCAGCTATAAACGTAAACAGTATCTTTTCCTGGTCAGTATCTTGCTTTTTTAAATACCAAGTGATTCTCATATTGTTGTTATCCAGTTGTGGTGTACTGTACTCAGAGATCAAGCATGGTAGAGAGGTAACTGTACTCAGGAAGAACATCATTAGCTTAGTGCTCATTTGCACTTTCAGGGTCTCTTCCAAAAGGAAACAGCATAGTGTAAGAAATGCATTCTTGTAAAGGGGGGGGGGAAGCCCTTTTGAAACATGGCAGTTGTTTTTTGGCTTCTGAGGGATCATTCAGTTTTCAACATTCTATTTTATTATGCCACCACTCTGCTTAATTAGCTTTTAAAAGTGCTCAGTAATCCTTGTCTTAGACTCCCTCTAGTGAAGAAACAGTATGCAACTGTATGTGCTGATCATGTGAAAAATCGTTGTGTGTTATAATAGATGTTGTGTCACTTCTCCATGGTACTAAATGCACTAGTAAGGTCTGCACAGCCTGTAGAATAGATGTGGGCTTGGGAGCTTCAATCATTGCTACTGAAGTATCTGTTGTCTTTCTGTGACTGTGGAAATTTCCATACATACAAGTTTGCATAGGACTCTATTCCACAGCTGAATAACTCATCCTCTCCTCCTAGGTGGGCTCTGAATTCTCGCAGTGGGGTAGCTTGGTATGATGCACAGTGGAGGTGGAGGGCTGCCTGCACCTCCATCCTACTTTCTGCACTGTCACTGGTGATAGGAAGCACAAAAATTGAAGTCGTCTTCTAAATGTAGTATTATCAGCAATGATAAGCTAGTGGGAGAGGGTGTGAAATGAGATATTAGAAGGGAAACTCTGTGTATTGTATGCACCATCAACTCCTATAACACAGAAATGACTCTATGGGCAGTTTCTTAGAAGATACCAACTGTGAGCTATTATGTGTTAAGGAAATGCACATTTGAGTAAATACAAATTGTTTGCAACAGAGACTGAACAGCAGTTGCTGTGCAGCCATTCAGATTAACAGCTTCTTGAATTGATGGACAAGGTGCAAAGAATGGAGAGGTCAGCTTTGTAGTGCTGCTGTATCCCTGCATTTGTCACTGAAAAATACCCAAGTTTCTAAACCTACTATATCTCTGAAAAAAATTCCTTTCCCTCATTGATATTGTACTTTACTACACAAGCAAGTATGCAGGCTGTTACTTAGCATAGTATTGGATAGTATAACTATAAAAAGTGTTACTATTGGATACAAAGTGATTCTGGGAAGTATAGTTTTTAAGGCAGTAGAAAACATTAGCATAACTGTAGATGGTTTTGATACTTGCTATCTGTGGATGCATAAATAATAGGACTCAAGCTAGTCCTCTATTTCCCATTATGTAAAAAAAAAAAGTTCATTTTTAGAAATGTAACTAAACTACAGTCAGTGTTGCTATGTTTTGAGATGGGACTCTTATTTCACTACCTTGGTACAACTACCTCTTAATTTCAGTAACAGATACTTGAGGACGTAAACAAGAAAGTACTTCTGGGGCCAACCTTAGGGACAGCTCCTGGCATCTGCTACCTACTTTTGCATAAATTACAAAAGGACAATCCATAGCTCAGAGCTTCACTTCTTTGCAAAACGCCACCACACATCAAGTTTTTCTTAATCAAGATACATTTACAAAATGGAAAAGTCTAATGTGGCTGGATATGGCATCGTGTCCTGTGGATCTCCCCAAGAGACACATTGCCACAGCCATTCTCACATCCTGAAATGGCTGACACCTGGCTTTGAAGGCAAAATCTGTAAGCAAAGGGAAAGCAACCTATAGAAAAATCTGTTACTAAACCTGTGGGTGCTTCACCTTCTCTGGGATTTCTGTTTTGAATTTGAACAAGTCAGGGAAGTGTGTGGTGTTGTCAAGAGTTTGTAATGCTGTTGCAGTAGCAATTAGTTGGTTTTGTATTTTTATGAATATAGAAAATTGAGCATTCAAGTACCTAATTAGTGAATAGCTATTGCAGTGAGGCAGCTGGTGCCAGGGAAGCACACAAGATACTTATATCTTTTTATAAATCCCTTTTCACATCTTTCCAGAGGGCAAACAGGAAGGGCCTCTAAGCAGAAATAAAAAATTGTGCATATAGACAAGATCTAAACCCATCTCTTTGCCGCCTGCTTAAAATAAAACACTAGACATCTGTCACTGTGCTGAATTTCAGTTTAATCCAGTTAAAAACTAATCTATACAAAGTACAGTGGGGCTTTTTTTTCCCTACATATATTGCACTGGAGGATATGAATTTGTACAACACTGACCAAATCTTACCCCTTCATCCTCCTACTGAAATCCCAGCCAAGTACAAAACCAAATCTCTGCGTCTTTGTCTTGGAACTGGTGTCTGCATGAAGTTACATTCAGTTTTCTTGTAATCACCTCCTAAATGAAAAGCAGAGTACAGGTGAAAGCACTGGTGCCCATGATATTCCAGTTTCTTATTTATCTGTGATTATAGCTTTCTACTTCCTCACTTAGCTGTAAGCTTAGTTTAATAATTTTTTTTCAACTTCAAAAAGCTCCTGAGAAATCAGTACCATGGCAGAAACATGCTTTTAGTGGCTAATACTTTTAGTCTGTTTTATGGAAGAGAGAACCCAATTACAAGAAGACATCAGCACTGAAAACAACAAACACATTAAAAAGCAACAAATCTGCTAAACGTTTCATGTGTAAGCATGACTTCAGCACATTGCATAACTTCTAAGGCAGATGTTCCTCACAGTGAGGGAACTTATTTAAACCACACTTCAGAATTTATCCACAAAAATAATTTGGTGACTTTATTACACTCAGATGGAGACCTCTCTTAGCCTGGGCCTGAAGAATGATACCCTTCCTCTACAGAGGAGGATGAGATGGACAGTATTGGGTGAACATTGTCTGTTGATAGACCAGACCTGACAGACTATCTTTTGAAAGAACATCCACTCAGTCCTTCCTATCTTTGTGGACATGTGACACTGGTACCCATGCATATGAGATTTTTTAATTGGGTGGACGAGCATGAAATTCTAATTTGGGCTCTCATCTCAAAAACATCTACGCAACAAACTTAAGATGTGTTCAGTAGCAGTTCGATAACTTAAGCGTTATTGAGGACTGAGGCTCTGACTTCCACATAACTTAGGGCAAATAATTGTCAGTTTGACTAAACCTTGATTATTGTTACAGATAAACCCGATCACCAGTCCTAAGGTTTAAAAAACTACCTCTTTCCACTTCTAAAAAATGAACAGAAAGTCTGTAGTATATTGCTACACTGCAAGCCTACTAATTAAATTAACACTGACAGGAACAACACTTGGGTATCAGAGAGCAACTGAAGGAAAGATGCGCACCGTTTTACACTGAATGCACCTCAGTGGCTAGTTGAAATGCAAAATGAGGAACTTTTGCTAATGCTAACTCACGATGAAACGACAAGTGAAAACTCTGGCTTCTCACAAGTGACTTCCTCAGAGTCACCTCTGACACTCACTACACAGTGGCGAGCAGAAGCTGAGTTCAGCACCCAAGTTACAACAGTTCTTTACAAAACTCTGGATGTTTCAAAGTGAATGGGATAAGGGGGATATAATGCCCATCTCCAACAACAGGGAGAGTCAGGATCTTACAATCAAAATGTAAGAGGTTGCACCAAAACCGAAGCGTGAGCATTACATTACAAAGCATGGCATTACATATAATGACATTTGTTAGGAGGCAGATGTAGCCTGAAGGAATGATTTGTATGGTAGAAATGCCTTCACACCAAAGGTTTCAGTCCTTGACTCTCTACAAATATCTGCGGCTGTATTGTTTGTCCTCTGCAAACTTTCATGTGGGATATGGAGAATACAAAAAAAATTTCCCCTCACCTTTTCCACGACATTTGAGTAATTCCCTCTTTATTTCCCTCCTCGCTCTGTTACCCATTATCAGGCTACAACTCCAAAGCCAGGGCTGTGCACTGAGAAAATCTGTTAGTCTGGAGATAGCTGTAACTATGTCTGGGCCTCTTAGCAAACAGATGAAGTTGTTGAAAGGTATTTTAGTCTCCTGACAAAGACATCATCAAACTGATGTTAGAATTGCATGGAAATGACAAACAGTGGAGACACTGCTTTTGGAAATTAAATTAAAATGTTAACCACTTCTGTAGAGAACAAAAAAAAGGTAAAAAGTCCAATTGTTTGAGTGGTATAAATGAAGAAATTGTGACATGACAACTAACAAGATGAAACAGGTAAGGAAACCTAATCTGTTCTGGCAGTGAGTTCTATTATATTGTGTGGAGAACAGGAATATGCTCAGGCCTGATGAAAGAAGCCTTAAACATGGAAGGAATATGCCTAGCTTCTATCAATCAAAGTTCTTCAGAGTGAGAAACTTCCCAAATATCAATACAAAATGTTAGTAATTGCCTCCTGTCTTTTTTGAGTTTGCCCAAAATATTCAAGTCTTATTCTGAAAGGAACATCTTTCTATAAGAGAGGCTTGCCTCTGTTTCTTTGCTCAAAACGCAAATGATCTCCTTTAATGACACTGTCAGCAGTTAGCCACAGAACAGGAAGGAAATGCAAAGGATGCTTGCCAAGGTGTGTGTGTGTGTGTGTGTATCAGTTCAAAGCTAGCATTATACATAAAGAACAATCCATGTTTAAAAAAACCCACAAAAACCCAAGCAAACAAAAAAACCCAAACAGGGTTTACATTTTGGGATACTTTCAGTCTGAAATGAATGACAAGCAAGGACAATCACATAACTTTTCAACATTATAGTAAAACCCACAGGAAAATCAGCTTATTCTTGTAAAATCTTGGCTTACAATATTAGGGGCCTATCCTGGTTCAATACCAAAATAGTACAATCAAGTAGCACCCCTGTTTTAGGACACTTTATAAACTTACACCAACTGCTGAAACACTAGTAAGAGTTAATAGTGAGACTCTTAACAAGTCCAAGATTCATGTCTGAGAAGAGCTTTCTGAAGCACATGGTGCAGTTTGAAAAAATCTGGTATTATCACAGGAGGTAGGATAATCTGCACAGAAAAAGACAATGAGTCTTGTTCTGTTTTGCACAATATTTCCATCAACATAAAAAGCTTACTTAATAACATGCAAAATTTTGAGATCAGCTGGCACATGATGAAAGAAACAGGGACAAAAGTACTGTCCCAAGAGCAGCCAAGTATTCAACTGCTACACAGAATTAATCTCAACAAGGAGGACGGTTCAGATCAATACACCAGAAGTACAGTATTCCTTTTGAAGGCTTACAGTGAAATTCTTAGGTTTCTGTAAACATGAAAAATACTCACTGTTCCACATAATTCTTTGCTGTGTTTAGATTTTACGAAGTGCAAATTTTCTGTGATTAAGGATTAGAAGTCTGATTTTTATTTGGTCTCAAAGAAGAAAGGGTTTGGTAGTGCTGGAAATGGTAGGCCTTTATCTATGGTCCTTCTTTCCCCATATTTTGCTTCTCAGCATTTCTGGAAAGAGTTTCCACATAAAACTAGACCTAACTTGACATTCAGG
This sequence comes from Gymnogyps californianus, assembly GCF_018139145.2. Lineage (NCBI taxonomy): Eukaryota > Metazoa > Chordata > Aves > Accipitriformes > Cathartidae > Gymnogyps > Gymnogyps californianus. Next base: position 15,761,143 of record NC_059475.1, on the reverse strand, counting down.
CCAGTTCCCTGCTTCCTCTCTGCGAAGATTCCGATTTGTGCCTAAACACAGATTGGCAGATATCTCCTCCCTTTTTGTAAGAGAAGACTTCAACAGCTCAGCCCTGGCCATAAAACCCTTTAGTATTAATAGTTTCCTTAATTCCCTCCCCCATTATAGCCTCTCAATGATCCCCTTGTTGTGTTTCTCACTGATGCATTGGAAAGAAAATTAGTTTAATTTATGATTCAAATCTGATTGATAATTCATCTCTAACATTCCCAATGATTTTACAACCTCGGGAAGAAAGTGGAGAGTTCATGTTTCACTCTGATTTCCTGCCCGTGCCCGCCCCCCCCCCCCCCCCCCCCCCCCCCCCCCCCCCCCCCCCCCCCCCCCCCAAAATAATAAAGATGCTATAAAGTTGAGGCACAAGTGGTTAAGGGTGAACTTGATCAGTTCTAGCAGCTGGTTCTTGGACATGTCCTGGTGGTAAAGGCTGATCACCTCCCGCAGGATGTTTTGGTGCATCTCCAACTTTGGGCTCCCCAGCTGTAAAACAAGAATAAAACCATTTGTAACTTCTCAATTAAATTGGCCCCAAATGTGAAAAGTCTCTGAAGGAAAGTTTCTAGTGTAGGGACAATGAATCAAAGCCTTCTATTTTTTGGTTTCTAAGTGGAATCAAGAATTTTGTCTGTGACTAACAATGAAATCGGATTGAGATTACCTAATACGCTTCATTATAATAATATTTAGAGTTTCCTCTTAGATTACGAGTTGTTTCTGTTTTCTGTGAAATGTTTTTACTTACATAACACATCGGTTTGGAGATTGTTCTTTCTGAAATATATTATGTGTTTATGAAACCTTTAATCCCAATATGGGAAGCTTGGGAGGAAAAAAAAAAAGAACAACTTGCTCCTGTATCTTACTCCTCACTGCATCGACAACACTTAAAACATTCTCCCTTTGCCTACCTTTGAATAATACTAATTTTCATAGTTTCCTGAAGATTTCAGAACTTGCAGCTGCATTTTTGTGATTTTTTTTTTTTTTTTTCTCTTAAATTACCCTTAGTAGCTCCAGTAGCCTACAGATTAGAAATATTGTCTATTTGGATCTCCTTAACTCAGTGAATGAGTAGTGACTAGTTCTGGCTAATATAAGGAATTCTTATGACACCTGATTAAATGACTTTGCAGAAAGTTTTTACAGAAAATAATACCTGTATTAAGAACCGTATCTGCTACAATATTGCCAGTATCAAAAGATGTATTATTAGTCCAACTCCCAGGGCATCTGCTATTACACATGATGTTTTTACTGAAGGTGAGGGGAAGTGAGGCTGTCAGAACTAAGGATCATAAAAAGAAATTACTCACAGGCAGTTTGAAGCAAATGAAAGACAAAATTAAATTGGTACTGAAATTTCATTATTTCTCCTCACAGAACTGAGTGTCTTAGGGATAGAATTTCAGAGTACTCAACAAAGTGAGCTGTAATCACTGAATATAGCATTTAAGGTTTGAAATCCCACTGTTGGCCCTGCAGGAGCAGTTAAGAGCTTCCAGTATTCAAAAGGCTGCCTGGATATAGTCCTTATGTTTGAGATGAATGTCAAGAAGTTCTTGAGCTCTACTGATAAAGTTAGCACATGAACACGGAAGCTAATAAAGCCATATTAGTTTCAACCTTTCTGGAGGGGGAAAAACAGCTAAGTTAGGAAGTATGGGAAAGCGGAGCCCCTTTAAAGCACAAAAGAAACATGGACAATGTGTGGATAAGAAGTGCTAATATATACCTGACCATTTTGTTGCCACCAATGAGCAAATGCAATGATTTATTATGACACTATTTTCTTCTAAGGGTGTTGAAGCAATTGGTCATTCATACTGTCTAAAACTAACTTGTCACGTCACGTTGTACCTAACTGCTGGTAAATTGGCCACAGAGGGTGACCTTTACATTGGAGATCTTATTTTAAAGTTGTGTATCTACACAGACAGACACATACGGGGTTGGAATTTCAGTTCTCCAGCTGGTCCTGCAGGAGGATTTCCTTGCTGTAGTTTCTTTTGTTCCATCTGTTTTACAACCTGGTGAAAAATAAGATACCAAAGTTGAAAAACTTAAATCTGTCAACTTTCTCTGATGTGACATAAATGAACACACTTAAAAGAAATTTTGCAGTCATTATATAAAGTCTTTGTTAACGAGTATACTAGTGAGTTGAGATGCTTGCCTTGTTTGCTATAATCCTGAATACCAGATTATGTTTTGCTGGGGTACCATTAGTTTAGAATTCAGCTGGGACTCATGAGAAATCAAGGTAAAGAATGCTCAAGTCAGGGATTGTCATGAGCTGTTACATATATAAGGATACAGAAAAGGAAAAAAAAAAAATTCTGTTCTCATAAGTGTACCTGCTGAAGCTCTTGTTTCTGAGCCTGAAGCTGGTCATGCTGCCTCTGTAGCTCTTCCTTCTGCTTCTGAAGATCTTCTGCCTTCTTTCTAAGTTCATCTTCCTGCTGAGAAATATGACTTTCAAATTCCTTCAGCTCTTCCTCAGTGAAGAGCTGCTGTTGATCTAGTGTCTGCAAGAAAATACATATAAACGTGAATACTTAGGCAGGAACGCATATATATTTTTATTATCTTCCCACTGAAATTACTATTAGTTGAATTCTACAGTTCACCAAACAATCCTCAGAATTTTCATCAAAATACCCAGACATGACACTGTAAAGGGTTAGTACACTCACTGTAAGAAACACCAAAATAGTAATTTCTCAGCTATTTTCTCAGCAAAATTCTACTACAGATTTAGAGGTAGGAGAAAAAAATTCCTCTTGCTTCCAGCTGAGCTCTTATCTTCCCTTTGAAGTGATTCACAAACAAAATGTCCATTTTCGGTTTGAAAAGCGCGTGGGAAAAGCTCTTCCAGAATCCACAGGGTGGCGCAAGACTGTTTCTGTTTGTGTGTGGACCATAAAGATTACATCTGCATTACATTAGTCTGCTACATTTTGTACATTACATTTAGCTAAGGCGCTTAACCACACACATACCAAAACAGGACTGAAAAAAAGCAAAGGTCAGAGACATGCCATTTGGTTTCCTGGTTAGAGTGATGGTAATAATACAGTATGTTGCACTTGGAACGCATTCTCATTACCTCCCAGCTATCTGGCTCCAAAAATTCTTTTTTCTCTGTAGCTCGCAGGAACTCTTCCAAAGTCACTAGCCGGTCCTTGTTGATGTCAACCTATTTGAAGCAAAAAATTAAACTCAACCTAAAGTACAGGTTTTGGTGGAGCTAATGTTTAATTCTATTATGCAAATATCTTCAAATATAACCATTTCATTTTTAAACTGTCCCATTTTCAAGGGAGTACCTGCAACATCTTCTGAAAACTTCTCTCACAAGCTCATATAGCTTAACAACAATGGAAATAAAAAGTAAATCCTCACATCTTACTTCAAAATCCATTGGCTTTATTGGAAACATTATTTGTGGTCACAGCCCCAACACTAACAATGGCATGCATGATTTTTTCGAGAAAAACGTTTTGTAGCTTTCTGGTAATAATTTTGTAACTGTGAGTCAGAGTAATCTCCACTGTTGTATAGGGAGGTTTTAAAACATCAAAAAAACCCCAACTGAATTGTGTCAGAATCCTTTCAGGGGAAGGGAGGAAATGCTTCCCGTTATGACTAATAGAAGACCAGGCTTGCTCCATTCCTCAAGCTTAAGGAATATAGTTGAATACAGAAAAGATACAAGTGAAAAGCACAGTGGTTCAAAACATCCTCTTCCCTTTCCTCTGTCTCCTGAGCTGAAAACCTATCAGAACTAGTAAAGGTATTCACTGTCATAGGCGATACCTTGAGTTCTGAGCCCCCTTCTGAAGGGACAAAGGTGAGCTACATGAAAGAAGACATTGCTCTACTCCCTCTTCTCACACCTAAATCTTACCCATTTGCCAAGTGCAAAAGCACATTTAGAGTCTTCCCTGTTTGACACAAAATTCACAGGGAATTTCTATTGAAACTCAGTATCTGCAAAAGATGGAGGCTACAGCACAATTCCTTCTCTGGAACTTCTTAAAAACTAGTCAGGAGGCATTTACATCAGAATATGGGGACAGGGCTTGAGAATTGTAGCTTTATGTGAATCCCAGCACAAACAGCATGCAGTGTGACAGGTCATCCCTTTCTGCTGTACTTGGACAACCCTTCATGTTAGGAGGACTGTATTTCTTGAACATAGAAGGAAAACAGCAGCTCTACTGAACATCAGTCCCCACCTCATTCATTACATGTTCTCTCATTCTCAGCCTTTCTTCTTCCATTTCAACCATGTCATCCTCTTCATTTTTGGGATCATAGACTTTTTCTAGCTGAAATTCAAAATTAGCAGATGTTAGTTTGGAAAAAGGGCTGCTTATTCAAATGACAGCATATTTGGAACAGTAGCATGAGATGTTGCTAAAACCATGAGTTCACCATTTATTTTTCCAATAGAGTGAGAGTGTGTGTGTGCAATTCTCTTTTAGCATAGTATTTAAGTAACAAGTGAGCCTTTCATTGCTAAGAATGAAGTTTTCATGTGGTCTGTTGTAATTCAGTGCTGTGGACATTACAGTAAAATTGACCTCGGCATGCACAGTCTGATCCTACTTTTGATTCAAAGCAGGCAGAGTTTTCACGTGGTTTCTGGGACAGGAGAGAGTAGGTTTTTTTACCAGAGCATGCAGCTGACCCTGTAAGCATTCAGGATATCACAAGACAAATTGAATGCTTAATTTAATGGTCCCCTTCTCTTCTTGCACAATGTCTTTCTGGTGAGTTCATGCTTATTTGCTTCTACTTAGCTTTCTTAGTCATTTAGGTTCGCTTGCTTAGCCATAGGTAATTTTAAGGCCCCAGACTATTTGTTTTTAAACTACAAAACTGCAAAATGGTGGGACATATCTGTCAAAAGACTGCCATGTATCTTCGTTGTATTAGAGGGGATTATGGCAAAGTATTGTTAGAAATCTGTATTTGCAAATTTAATTTCTTCAAAAATTTACAGTAGTTTGAATTTATAAGCTTCTATGTACACTGTATAGCACATTTCCTCCCTGACTCATGAAATCTAGAAAAAATTGTAAGACTAGATATTGACAGCCATAGTACTGGATCTTTGCATGGGAAGTTTAGGGGTTTTTTTCTGCTATACCAAAACAGAACCTACTGGAAAAATGAAGACCAAGGCCCTCCGTTTACTCATTGATTCTGCAATTCCCATCACTGTAGAATTTCAGTACATTGCTATCGTTACCCCTCTGGGAAGCAAAGTACTACTAACATTTGTGTTTTCACAGACAATGAACCAAGGCTTAAAGAAACTAAGAGCCTGTCTACTCATCAGATGTACATGTGCTACAAACTAGCTAGATACAAAATATGTGAAATTTCTGTAGCCACTTCCACAACGTGCTGTCTTTGAGCCAATTCGCACAAGCATGACCCTTTTTCTCTAAACAAGTCTTATGACTTTAGATTAGCACTGAATGAGCACAGCTATCCAGCTTCAGAACCTCTACCAGGCTGCATCTAGCCAGAGCAGGAGTGCAGCTCCCTGCTTTGCAATTTATACAGGTATAGCCATCCTGCAGATTAATTATAAAATCTCAAACAAGCCTGTGGCAGAGAAATACATGAGCATTAGATCTCTGGTGTCTGAGTCCTATGCTTCAACTACTTTATTTTCCCTGCTGATATGTTTTTACACTTTTGTAGAAACATTAAGGGTGCACAACACTTGGCATGAATACTTTAATTTGTAGTCCAAAGCCCCCAAATACACTTGGAAATAATACAAACGTCCCTGCAGCCATTAACTGAAACAAGTTAAGTTTCTGAACTTTTGTTTTTACCTCTTTAGTAAATAGGGCTTCTAGTTCTTGCTCATCCAGGAAACCATCATTATTGACATCTACAAAAAGGAGTGTTGAAAATACAAGTTGAATATGTACAGAAAGTAATACACGTAATAGTTCTCTATGAGTTAAGTATCAGCATACACATCTCGTGGATTAAAAACCTCATTTAACAAGATGCTGGTTACATAGGTCGGGTTTTTTGTTCAGGTTTTTATCAGGCATTGGCTGAACTGTATTGACATTTTTGGTTGGCTGGTTGGACAAGCCTGGAGCAATCTCCCTACTTCTTAGATTAGCAAACTGAAATAGGTCACAACAGGATTGCACAGAGTGCAATTGCCAAAAAATATTACTGAGAACAAGTTGTCCCAATTTAACAACTAAATTTGTACATAGATTCAGGAGCAACAAAAATCTGTAGAAAAACTTTGTTAACCAACAGTATGACTCTCCAAAAAAAGTAAAAAATTATATGAAAATCTATATAAATATGCAGCACTTGAGAAGAGATCACTGTAAAATGACTTTTCATGACAAATGCAAAGAGGAGAATACTTGGTAACTAACAATCCATCTTTTATCCTACATTCTGAATATTGTTATACTACCTCTGAAACTGAAAGAGAATGTCTACTTCAAATGAGTATTATTATGCAATATTTTTGTTAAATTGCTTCAAAGTGTTTTTTATATACTAAGCTCTAAAGCAAAAGGTTATTTCAGCTATTTCTGTTTTGGTAAGATTTGCACAAAAAAGCTACCAAAAATTTTCAGAAAATTATCTTTCAAGATCTCTTTCTAGAAAGAAGAAATAAGGTTTAATAACTATAACACATATTTATATATTTTACAAACCATGATAAAAGTTCAGACTCAAGCTAGAACACTTTTCTTCAGTTAAATTATCATCTTTGGGATTAGTCAAATTCTATGTGCTGTTCAACCCTTCATAGCCCAGTGCCAGGCAGGATCTGCTTGAGGGTACTTTATTATGAAGCGTTTAACAATGTCAGAATATAAGGTTACACATGTATATAATCACAATTTAAGCAAAATGTCCATTGAGATGCATCCACATCTCTGCTACTGTTTTGTTTTTTCTAGGTGCACACTGCTCAGAAATATATGCAGGATTGGGGGGCATTTTGGTTTTTGTTTTAAGGGAATCTTGCAACTTCTAAAGATGCTTGGCACTTTTACGACCATTCCAAAGATAAGGGGTGCCTGGCATTTATCTGCAGAGATCATGAGAAAGCAGGTTTTTCCCACACACACCTCTGAGGATTTATTCCTAGTACGCAGTGTGTAAGCAAAGTTATAGCTACAGACAGCCCTCTAAGTACCCATACTTCCCTGAGGAATAACTACTGGTTATTGGCTGTATGATTTTACGAGTAGTTAAACAAAACTGTTTTCAACTTTTAAACCCCATTTAAAACTTTGCAGTAAATTTACAAACAATAACATAAATATTTTCTCCTCTATACCCTTCAGATTCATCCAAATTGCTTGAGGTATAAGACTTCACCCTAGCATAAGACAAACTTGCCCTCAGCAGAAGGTAACAGTCACTTAATTTGTTCAGTAAATTAAACTAAACCTCTTACCGTGTAATTTGAAAAATGTTTTGGGGTCAAATTCATTAGGATCTAGTCCATCTGCTTCTTCCCACACCTCTTTCAGTTGATCTTTGCTTCCCTATAGATTGGTTACAAAGAAAAACTATTCAAAAGATGATTAAGTGTAATTTTTCTGCATTATCTTTGCATTACAGTTTCTCTGAAAGGCTTTATTTTCTGATTAGTCACGTTGCAAATGGAATCAATGGAATTTTCTTTAATTCCCTTTTGGTCAGGTCTAATACTTTCATTAGACAAAAAGGCCCAGGGAAAGAGGGAGTGTCAAGGAAATGTATATTCTGTGGAAAGGAACACCTGTAATAATCAGTCATGGCCACACAGACTCATCTAGAAACAATAGCTGAAGGGAGTTAAATTAGTTTGCCTTTTCTAGAGCAAATGGTGCTGTGACGCAGTTCCTTGCAGGCCAGGCATACCATGAAGGCATCCCCTACAGTTTTGAATACCATTCTGGCTTCTTCCTCATGAGTTTTAGCTTCTTTGTAAATAATAATCCTGCCAGCAAATAGCATACTTGTACAGAAAAAATGGGGGTATATATAATGGGTTTTGTGATGCTCTCAGCATTGTTCCCACACTCTGCTCCCATATCAATGAGAAGAAGCAAATGCTGAGAATAAACAAGATACACCCTTCCCTTTATTAGCTTTTTCTCTCTGGAAAGCAAAGCTTCCACCCAATCATGTAAGAACAGACTGTGGCCTTACAGGATGGTGAACTTTAGGGTGATCTCCATGTTTTTTCTTCATCTCCTCAAATTTTGATTGTTCTCGTTGTCTCTTTTCTTCATCCAGTGTTTTTAAATACTCTCTCCTCTCATGTTCTTTCATCATCTCATATTTCTTAAACTCCTCATGGCGGGTCTTATCATAGTTTTCCAGGTCACTTGTAGCCTAAAAATGTAGATATACGTAGACATATGATTATGCCACACGACTATGTTAACACATACGACGTTAAAGACACTGTATTGTTCAGATCTGTGGGCAAGTTTGGCCATATTGCCATTCTCCTTTTAAACATGAGGTAGACTAGTTGGGGGTTTCCTTTCATGTCACAGTGATGCAGAAACATCTCTTCTCACTTTGTTATTTTCACGGAAATTAATTTGCAAGGGTTCAACCGCTAGACAATTTTTGCAACTACACAGTACTGTAAGAAGGCATCAAGGTGTTCTTTCTCATCAATTAATAATAAATTAACTCAAGTTAAGTCCCATACTAATTAAGTACAGCTTCAAATAGTACCATTAACTCCTTGATTATTTCAGAATAAGAACGTTTGTAGCTTACCCTACAGTTTAATGAAAAAAGTGCCTTCATTAATAATGGGAGTTAGTTTGCAGTAGCTTAATACAGATTAAATAAAAAAACACAATTATATGGAGAGAAAGGGTGAGAGGGGAGAATTTCTAACAAGTACTTGTATAGAGTTGAGAGATATATCATTTTCAGACAGCTCAAGGTATTAAAGGATGTTTTGGTAGTGCTTTTCAAAGTCACATGTTTATACCTGATATAGTCTCTCCATTATTTACATTTTAATTTTCAGATTCACTGTACCTTTTCAAAAACAATTCCAAAGCAAAGACCCCCTAAAATGCCCATTACACTCTGTCAATAACTCAGCTGAGAAATGAGAAGACAAAAAAAAAAAAAAAGAGAAAGAACTGCCCCGTTGAGGATATGCTTCCTCTAGCCAACCAGAATCTTCCCAGAAGTAATGCTCAGAAATGGCAAGAAACTTTACAATATCTATACAAAAAATAATTTTACAGAAAATTGAGATAAAACTTTCCAAGGGTAAAAAAAAATCCACAAAAATTACAGAAAGCTTAAAATATACCTTATCTTTCAATTTATTTTGAAAATATAAAACCTGTCAAATTCTCATGTCAGACGTGCAGTGCTCTCTAATGCATATCTGAGATTAAAGTCTTTTTTTTGCCCTTGGGAAGCGTATTTTTTCCAGCAGCTGGAAAAAGCCATGCCATGCTTAGCTTAACTGCATTCCCTTAATAAACATGCACTGAAACCCGCCCCCACACCTGTGATTGATACTGAATCTGCTAAATAGACACGGAATGCCATGTCCAGCATATGCAATTTCTAATATTGATATCTTAAATTCTACTCTGCTGTGGTTCTGTAGCTTGATGTATACATAATAGATCCCAAAATTCAAATGACTAGTTTAGGGATGATTATTTATGTCATTCTGTAAGACAACTAAATCACTTAGAAATAGAAATCAGAAAATACACTTGGGAAAAATGTACCCCTATCAAAACTGTATTTAATTTAAAGGCTCTCAGAAATGCATATTTTATTCCCAAAGTTGTTTGTACTGGCACATGAATGCAAGTCCTGTTAAGATGCCACCCCCAAATTTATGGGCTCTTTAGCATAATGCACACTGACAACCAGTTTTCAAGTGTGCAATGGAGACAACTGACTTTTCTCTGAACATGAAAATTGCATGTCATTTATAAAAAAGTGGTATATATAAAAGGATTTGCCTTTACCAGAGAAAAAAAGCATAATAATTAATACCAAAAAAACCCATAGTAGTTTATATCTAGCACTCACTGCTTTGATCAACATATCTAAGTCTTTAGGTTCAAACGTGTCAGGATTCTGATGGTTCAGGTGCTCAAACTGTTTAAGGAGAGCCTGATGGTCTATGCCAGTGTCTGAAAGAACAAGGTACAAATGTGAAACATTAAAATAAGTTTGAAATCAAGTAAGATCAGGAAGTTAAAAACTTTCATATGGGAGCTTATGCCTTGTAAGTACCTGAGGCTCCCTAAGGACTGGATAATTTTTTCACTGTTGGAGGAAACTATAGCAACACTTCTTAAAGTTGCTTTTCCTGAAGGAGATTGGCAAACTTGATAGCAATTTGCACTATATTCCTTCTGATGAGTCAGTGTTGCATTGCACACAATAATTTAACATGCACAAATTAAGGCTTGTCTTTCAGCAAGGAAAAGTACAATCAATTTGAGCTTCACAAACTAAGAAAAACATTTTATTTTCTTTTATATAAATGAGATAGTTGAAGTTATGTGCAGTATCAAAGTTAACAACTTGCATCTTTTTCCTGAACTGGGAGAAGTCTGACTCTTCATTGCCCCGTACATATTGCAAATGACTTATTGTACGTACATCTTTGGCCAGATATATGGTGTAAAATTGTATCAAATCAGATAAGCAGATATTCAAATTTCATTTGTGCAAAACAAGAAGTGCAAGACAGTGGAGAGTCAGGTCCTATGTCTAAAAGCTGCAAACATTTCTCTCTTCCTTATGACAGGAATGATACCCAACAGTATCAATACACAATGCACTAACAACGACATACATTTCTACAACAGGCTTTTCTAGCTGTTGCCATGGTTTCTGACTGCTAATGCTAGATAATAATGCTATCTTAAGCAGCACACACTTTGATATGTATAACAATTTTGACAAGCTTTTACTAGATGGCTTAGCAAAGAATATTTTATTTGTTTAAAAACAATTGGAAAACACAATTTTGAACATGTTATTATTTGGCAAACTCTCTGTCTTACACTCAATGCTGCGTTTGTTTTATCATAAAACAGCAAACACTGGCTGGGGCAGATTTCAACCATCACTCCTCCCTGGTGAGACCATAATTTCTGTTGAAATATATGCGCCTTAGCCTATTTTTGAAACATTTTTAGAAGTGTAATAACAGGCTTAAAAAAAACCCAAACCAAACAAATAAAAAAACCCAGCCCCCAAACCCATTTTCCTCCATTTCTTGTATTTATGGAAAAAGACTCATTCTATTTGACAGTATTTACTTGCCACATTACTGTATTATCTGTGACCCAACCCCTAACATTCTTCTGTCCTGTACTGATCAGTCTATAGGATCTTGGTGAAAATGTTTAAAAACACATCTGGATCAGGACTGAATATATGCAGAATATAATCTCAAGTCTGTTTTTCTTTTTAAACCTGATCCATCTGAGAGGGAAGAAACCAGGGGGGGTTGTGTGCTTTTTTTTTTCTTTTTTTAGATCAGGTAGAAGACTAAGATATTTTGTGGTGTTATAGGGAGAAGATCAACAGAACAAATAAAAGGAAATCAAACAGCTCTGCCTGCTGTTACTATAGAATGCTCTTTTGTACATGTTCCAAGATGTTGCCTAGGTGTAAAGATGCAGCTGTATTTTATAGATAATCTGGCCATACTTGTTGTATGTGATGTGAAGTACCCACTGGCAGGGCTGATGATATACTATACAAAATGTTTTCTCACTCCCAATGTTTTCACATCTTAGTAATCATCTGAATATTCTGAACTGGAATAATCTGTTCTTGTTCTTTCCCAAATGTAAGATCTCACACTTATACTGTAACAGATCTGATCTGTTGGGGGGAATTATTTTTCTAAAGCATGCTCTGTTAGTTACTCTTGATTTACGGAAGTAGAGACGGCTAGAAGTAATCAGTCCGTTAAACAATTAAAAAATTTCAAAATACACAAAATTACTATGTACACAATCAGGTATCGTTAGCTGCTGTCAATTAGCTCACTGTGAGTGTCACCATGATGTCACTGGACCGCTTCCCTGCAAGAGGAGCATGAGACCAGGCTCTTGGCAGCTAAAGAGCTGCCTGAGGACGACGAACATGGGGTCTGGCAGGTATGTGAGGCAATGCACTGACTCCTGTGGAGGGGCTACCGCTGGTCTGCACTGTCTAGCTACCAGAGGACTGTACTCTCTGGACTAGAACTTTCATTAAAAGACAGCGAAGGACAGAAAGGTGATCTGACGCCCTCAGCCAACTCTATATTATTATTCATTAATTATACCATGGTAGCACCTAAAGACTTCACTGGAAAGGTACTACACTGTAAATATCTTTTTTCCCTAGTGACATCCCCATAAACACATATTTGTACATGCATACTTCTTCAGTCTACCTGCCACCTCTAAATTCAGCTTAGCCTAGAAGACAGATCCTTATTCTTGGAGTATTTTAAATTGATACATTACCTATTCAATTCAGTGGGATCCCTCCCCATAACTTGCAAAGGTTTTTAATAATAAAATAATCTGCATAGGCAAATTAAGCCCTTTTTATTAGAGCTTCTTTGTGAAAAACAACATTTCAGAAACAAGATCATTCAGTCCATCATTAGGATCTTTGTTTCTGAGCAACTAATTCTCTTCAAAAAGAAACCACTAACAAGAAATTTACAGAATTAGTTCTAAATGCAAACTTCAAAAATTCTGCAGTAGTAAGAAATAAAAAGGGATAGCTCCATTTCCCACACAAACATACAGCAATCAATCATTATAAACCTGTATACTTCACTCATTAAAAGAAATTGCCTGAGTTCGTACGATTTCATTAGCAATTAAGAAAATGCTATGGAGAATTTTTTTCACTCCAAATGTTTTTCTTTATTCAGGAGCTTAAAATTTCCCCCGAAAATAAGAAAAATAATCTTCTAAACTGAAATGTTTAATGTTTGTTATAAATCCGTACAATAACTCTAATTGGTGGAAAGGAAGCTTAAAAAGAGAAAAAGGAAAACTTTTGTCTTAACTGACTAAAAAAAAAAAAAAAATTCATTTTCTACCCTGTAAAGACATGAAGTGTTATGTCATGTTGTATTCTTAAACATAGTCCTACTATGCCACTAGTTCTCAGTGAGTAATCTATAAATTGATGCACTACAAAAATAAAAAAAGAGGTTGAAAAAGGATTAGAAGTATCTGAAAAATCCACTGCCAGAATCAAGTTTAGTTATTTATAAAATACAGATGGCTTTTCTCTTGTCCCCAGTTTCCTATAACGATAGGTCTTTACTGGCCCTAAGCCAGCTCAGAAAGGACACTCACTTTCAGCTTACAGTCATTATTGTTGACAACAAACAAAGCATAAGGGATGGACTTTGGGCACCTCTCCAACACAACCCCATCTGTTAACTCACCTAGTTAAATTTTGTATTCTTACCTTGAACAGAATCCATTTTAGCTTTAATTAACATTCTTAATCTTGCCACTTCTTGTCTTTTTAGTTCATCCAGCCGTGTTCTCACATGGTGGCTTACTAAATCAAGCTCTCTGCTTAGTTTTCCACTCTGTCAAAAAACAAAAGTTATGTATAAAAACTAGAAGAAAGTAGCCTTTAGGATTCCCATTAGACATGAGCTGCAAGACAGCAGGCTAGTGGCAGTCTTTGGCAATACTGTAGCCCACACCTTAAGAATCTCAAAATTTTTCCAAAGAGTAGATTCAAATTTTTTTAAGCCTATGGTTATAGAAACAGAGAGGAATCCTAAAAGCTTTCTGAAAAGAGGATTTCTAAGTATCTTGCTCCTCCAAAGAGCAAAAGTATGACCTTGAAGCAGCAATACCTAATAATGTTTAAGCGACAAATTTCTTGATCAAATGTTCTCAAATTAGTTCAAAAGAACTGTGAGATGCACACAGAGTGCTGTGTTCTTCATCCACTTGAAGATGGCTGTAAGACTTGAGAGAAGTCTTACTTGTAAGACAAGCACAGCAACAGCCACCAATGTGTATTGCAAGAATATTTATCAGGATCTGGAAATGAATAGTAACCTTCAAGGGTTACAGTAGAGGTAGCACAGAAGAAAAAGGAGCCAAAAGCTGCCAATGGCAACATGAGGGATTAAAGGAAATGCAAAAGGCAGGATCTCCTCTTTAAGTCTGTCACTTTAGACTGTTTCCTACCTGTCCCTTGCTGAATTTCTAGCTCATAAAGGGGAATGCAGAACAGCCACCACCTAGAGCCAGGAACTAAAGTAGAAAAGACAAGAATGTGGTGAGGTTTTGGAAAGAGTGCTATGTGGATTGGCACAAAAGAAAGGACAGCAGCGGAGAAAGCCAGAGGTCTATTTTATTCCTATATACACTGACTTTAACTCTAGAACAACTCCTCAGTTTCCCTAAACTTTAAAATCTGACTGTCTTGTAGTTTTCTTCCATGTCATCGTATTCATTTGTGACACAATCTTAATCTCAGAAAGCAGATATACCTCTATGTTCAAAACAGTGTTCCAAATTACTCAGCAGGCAACAGCAAGTGCGAGCTACACTTGCAGCTGTTTTGATGTACATGAAGGTTCAAATAACTGTATGGAGTCTGAAACTGGCTTTTTAGTAGATAGGCAGAAGGCAGAAACTATGCATTCAAGTATACGTTGTTGGGGGTTTTTTAATGCTATGGGATATTCTTTAATGAACAGAAGTTCTGCTGTCCCTTGACTAAAGACAAAGATCTAGTAACAGTTAAATACCTAAGTAAATAAAAATGAGAGGAAATTTAGGCTCACAAAAATTGAGAGGAGTACGCAAAAAGAAAAGGAAGAAAGAATACAACATACATGGCTCATGATTATGGATTTAATTAACCTTAATTTAACTCTTTTTTTGTACCTACCTTTATTTCCTCTATGTCAGCAGTCTGGAGCTTCTCCCTGAAATGTTTATCTGTTTCCAAGACATCTATTACTTGTCTGAGATATTCATCATAATAAAGTCCTGTATCCTTCAAAAAAGGAATGTGAAATTGAGAAAAGAATATACTACCAAACATTTCATTTTGTTTAAATACAATAATTAAACTGAAACTCAAATCTCAGCAACACAGGCATTATACTCTCTTACATATCTTGGTTTTTTCTGATTTGCATCATTGCCCTATAACAACTTATTCTTATGATTCATTTATTTCAGCAACTGACAAGGAAGAGGACAAAAGTGTTTAGGAATCCATGTCATACACAAGCATCTGTCATGTTAATATAGGTTGTGGTTTGGTTTTTTTTTTTCACAACAGTGCAATTCATTTGTTACTGTTCTATTTGAAACGCTGAACTGGAATCACTGAGTGGAATTTCCTAAGCCACCACTCAATCACTTGAAAGAAGTCTCTGTGGAACAGTAAGCAGTTCTGCCTATTGTAAGCTGGGGAATTCCTTCCATGTGCCACCTCACCTTTAGCAGCTCATGGAAAGAAAATAAAAGAGAACAAATTTAAACAGAACCTCACCATAGTAGATGGTAGACTATTTGACAATACTGGCTAATATTAGTTTCCTTCCCGCAAGTAACTCCAGTAAAGAACATCTAAATTTCAGGAAGGGAGTTTGCTATAGCCAGATTACTAAGAATTAGGAAAAAATACTTAATCAGATAAATTTCATTATACTTACTGGATTTTCTACCTTCTCTCCTTCTACGTGGCCTTCTCCTTTGACTTTTGTCTTATCTATGTCTATAGGTACAGCTTCCAAGGCCATTAGGAGACACGTCATCAGCAAAATACACTGTTGGGGCAGGACAGATTGCCACTTCATCTGAAATGAGACCAAGTCACAAAAACTAATATAAATGATGTTATTGTACTGTACTGATTAGAATTTTTTGATGTTCCTACACAGATACCTGTAATAACCCACTTCCCACATGTTCTACTGCTCTCAACGAACACTAAAACGCAAAGAATTAAATACAGCTTTAATTTTTAAAGGCCATTATTACACAAGCAGATTTCCTCAGATTAGTTGTGTGGCAAACCTAAGTCGTACTGCAAATGGTGAGAGGTTTTTAACATGTTGTGGTATTATCAATGGCTCTGCAGAACAGGTGGGAACACCCAATGTTCGTACACTTGTTTAGGATGGCCAAGTCTTGCATAACTAATACTGACGTTCCTACTCTGATCATGTCTTGGCAAACTCCTGAAGATAATCCTGGACACTGAATCAGACCTTAGTGTAGTAATGCCAGTAGTTTTTATGTTTCAGCAATGGAGTAGTTTGCCAAATTTGGAGTCAAGATCCCCTCCAAAATTTATCTGCAGGAAAAATGTTTTACAATTCGTGTTATATCCGTATTTCAAGTTGACAGAGATTCCTGAAAAAAGTGTTCACACCACCTGAAACTGTTGCTGAGTCTGGGGATTTATTAAGCCAGTCTCCCTTAGACTTTCTTTGGTGTCTTTTATGGGGCCAGCTTGCACACAGTTTGATGAGCACCGAGCACGTTGAGAGTTCTTGACCTCTGTCTTCTCCCTCTCTATCAAATTTGGTTGAAAACAGCTCAATTCATTCAGAAACTGATCAGATGGAATACTTAAACAGTACAAGTACAGGAAATCGAGCTAAAAAAGTAATGATGGTAATCCAGAATCTGACAGCAAAGTCAGGCTCTTGAGACAATTCAGCCAATTGAGCCTATGACAGTCCACAGTCTCTGCATATGCTATAAAAAGCTTGAGCAAACTCCAATGTTACGTTAGTAATATAAATCATCTCCTGGAAAGTGAAAGTTGCTAGTCAAATACTGTCTAAAATTAGCTTAGATATGTCGAAGACATAATATTCAAGAAATGGGCAGTCAAATCAAAAGCATACCTGCTACAAGGAGAATTTCTGTACAAGTGCTTTAAATAGTCATGCAAGTAATTCTATCAAAAGTACTTATGTCCACCAGCAGCAAACCTTTATTTTTCTGGGGGGTGGGAGGGACAAACTGTAATTATGGTGTCAGTGCCAGTTTTCCTTACTACATGCTCTGGTACTTGACAGTGAAGCATTACTTCTGCTTGAATTAAGCTGCCCCTTTACTAAGGCAACAAATGTAGATAACAGTAGCTACTTAATATTTAGCATTGTTGACACCCTTTATTCATATAAGTATTATGTAAAAGAAAGCACTCTTATTAAGAACAAAAATGGGAAATGCATACAAGCTGTGCAGAAATATTCCTTCTTTTGTTGGGGATGAGGGAATAGCTGGAGATAAAAATATATCCACCTATCCATCTTTTGGTTCATATGTCAAAGGCTCAAGAATGACACGAATTCTCTGAAACTGTTTCTTCTGAATCACATTTTCAGCAAAAAGAGCCTAAATGGATTCTGCTTAGTTATACCAAATACCTGTTATCAGATGACTAACATCTGATCATTACCAGATGGAATAGAAGGAGCTATTGTTGCTGCCATATTGAGTGTATTAGATTCAATGTCAGCAGTACTGTCAGATCCACAATAGTAAGTCAGATTAGCTTTGCCTAGGTCATTCCTTTAAAACAAGCAAACACACAAACAAAAAAAAAAACCCAAACCCAGACTGATTTGCTGGAACTAGTAAATTAATTTCTATACTTCTACACAAGCTGTTGGCTTGCAGTCACTTTATAGAGCTGATGAATGAGGAGTTAGTTTATTCACTATCACTTTTAAAAATGCCAAAGTTCCAATACTTCAGATGTTTTTAATTACAGAATATTGTCATATAAATGCTGTGCCTAGGTTTGTAATTTCAACAGGATTTAATCACAGGAAATGATAATAACTAACAAATACTAGGTTTTCAAGTCTCCTAATCTTGATGTAGATGCCAAGACTGAATATTTTTGAGTACTAACTGGATGACTTCTATAAACCAAATCACCAAGTTAATGGACTTGCCCAGAAGTTTCCCTTCCTGTCCTCATTCTGGATCTTCAGACCAGGCTAGGTTACTAGGGCAGATCAACAATGCTGCTGGGAAGTCCTGAACTAGAGCTATCAGTTGAGTCTGTATCTGTTAGTGGCACAGCTCATTTTATGTATCAGTGGCATGGATAACATTAATAAGTTAATATATGTTATGCAGGCCATCAGTTCTTTTATCTGGCAGACAACCATCACCCTACTGTCAATTTTTTCTGTCTTGCATGGACAAGATCACCTAATTTGTCCTCTTTTTTTCCAAAAGTAAATTGCCATGTCTGGCATCAGAGTCATTCTCTGAACACTGTTGCCTGTTATTTTATCCTTACCAAGGCATTTTGATATACCTGTCAACATACGAATATCGCTAGATCACCATGTAGGCTTGAATACAACAAATGGAAAGTGGAAATAGCTTAACCTATGCAGCAGGTTGGATAGAAATAGAAAACAGTGTTTCTGTAACAGACTACCTATAATATGACCAGCCCTCATCATCTTTATAATTCAATGTGCTTCCTCAGGAGCATAATGACACCTCTGCTCCATAAGAGCAAAGGACCCTTTAGCCCTGGATCCTGTCTGCAGTGCCGGGTGCTTAGGGAAGGACATGAGAACAGTGTGTCACTTCTAGACTGCCTCAACTGGAGATTTTTGGCCTTTCTTACATTCGGGTTGCACCTTTTCTTTACTTCTATGGATTTGTATTTCGGTATTTTATTCAACTGATTTTTGAACCACAAAAAGTTTGTATCATCTGTAACACCCGATGGCAAGTAGTTCCACAGATAACATGTTGTGTGAACCATCTCTGCTGTGAACCTGTCATCCATTTACCTCATTCAATGATACCCTAAGTTCTTGTATTGGAAGAGATGTAAACAATTTCTTCTTAATTGCCATTTCCATATTATAGCTCTCCAACAGTAATCACACACCAGTCCTCGCTCTTCTAGCCTAAAGAGTGCTAGCTTACCTACTGATTACTTTTACAGAAGCTTTTCCAGACCTTTGATCGTGCTTGTTAGTCTTCCCTGAATCTTTTCCAGTCCTTTAATATCCCATTTGAAATAAAAGAAGCTCGGGAGGCCTAGGCTATGCTACAGATTTTATCAGAGCACTGCTTCTGAACAAGAAAGGTTTACAAATTCTATAGGTAGGACTGAGAATATTTGCAAGGTGGTGGTTCACTTCCAAAGCAGATTGATACACAGTTGTGAGGAAGCCATTGTACTTTCCTTTTCAGATGAAAAATACAGCAAAGAAAGTAAAAGTAAGGCAAACACTTAATTCAGTATCTGTCAGCTAAGTGTATTTAAAAAATGAATAGGGGAGAACTGAACCTCAAAATCTACTCTGAAAGATTCTGGATGAACAGCCTGGGCAATAACTTCTCTAAACACAGAGCATCACAGTCAAAAAAATTTACAGGTAAAACAAAAATCCACCTTGCTGAAATTTTAGCAGGGTATGAATGGGGCAGTCTAGTAAACTGGTAAGTGAAAGGCCATAAGTATGCAATGGATATAAAACAAAACTAATAAAAAGCAAAAGACTTATAAAGTATATCAGTATAATAAACATACTCTCTGTATTTTTAGAAATGTTGTTTTTTTAAAAGGTTATGTATGATTGAAATATCCATTTAAAGAAACTGTAGCTTCTGATGCTAAAAATTTGGAACCCTGATAGATGGATATTTTCCCAACTGAAATATTTCCATATATACAAAATTATAGAAATAAAGGTAATTCAATAATATCATAAGCCACTCTAGTTATGTAAGGTGTGTAAATGGTGTTTTTGAAAATCATATGTGGCTATAATTTGAGCATGCTCATTGCACGTAAGACCAACAGGTCATGGAGTGAGCTGAACCATGGCAGAGAAGCCAGAAACTCAAGTGCTAGCCATAGTTATGGCATTGATTCATTCTTTGCCTACAGCAAGTACTAAAGCCAACACTTTCAAAAATGACACCTGGTCTTTTGATCCATTTTAAAGACATAAATAATGTTTTTTAAGCTGCTGACCCACAATTTCTAGTCACATCAATAATTGTGGAGATGGAGATTGTCAGTTTAGGCCGAAGGGGGACACACTGTTAAATTTTTAAGACTTTTTTTCCTTGCTACTCAGGAAAACTGATACATAAAATGTCTACGCTGAACTGAAACAACTGATGTACAAGCAAACATGTTGGTCTGCCAAACCTCATATGAGGGAGCACTTATCTCCAGCAGATTTGGGATGGGCAACTGGAGTTGTATCATCTTAAACTACCTCTGCAGTAGTCAGCAGAGCTTATCTATCAAAAGCCCTAATCAAATTAAGTGCCACTGGGTCTGCTGACTTTCTGTGGGATTTGTGCTCATGGGCAATTTGGGTTCCCTTGGAAATACCAACCTTTGTAATTACACGCTGTCATACATAATGGGAAAGACTGGATGATATCACAATATGTTCTTCACGTCTATTTGATGCAATAAGCTACTCTGAAAAGAAGGCTATCTACTGCTCATCAGGCAGTCTTGTTTCAGGTTGTGCATAGGGTGTTTTTATTGTAGCCCTTTTGATAAAACAGGCCAAAAAATCCACAAGTACCAGGAAGAATTAAAAGCAGAGAAGACCAAAATGGATAAGCAAAAAATATCTCTGTTGTTGCAGCTGACTTTGTAGACTACTATGCTTAACACATGACTTCCAGTAGTATTTTGAGGAACCCAACAGTTTATACAATCTGTGCTATAACAAGTAAATTAGAAATACATTTATTAGAATAAAAAATAATTACCTAGTGAAGGCAGAGTTACTGTATTTAGGTATCTATTAGTCCAAGACTATACTCATCAAAATTTCCTCAATAAAAGCAGGTAAGACATGCGTCAACCTTTAGACTGTGACAGTCACAAATGAGTCACTGAGCACATTCTATTCTGACACATATTAGAAGACAGAAACTAGGCCCATTGCAAATTCTAACATTAATCAGCTACAAGAAAAAAACTCAGCATGAATCTCAAATTCAGCAACTAGAGGGAAGAGCGACAAGAGGCAGGATTTTCCAGTTTTTGTTCCACTAAACACTTTACTATTATGAGTTCATCCCACTCTCAGCCTGTTACCGGCTACCTTCAACGGTTCCCAACTTTTGAGAAACCCATTCCTGGATGCCCATCCCTTCCCAGGCACTTTATGGTGAATCTATGTGTCTGACGTAGGGATGTGGTTTCTTCTGTAAGGACTAGGAGACACCTAGTCAACAGACAATCACAGTGCTGCAGAAGAGGAGCAATATCAATTTGATCATTGTCATCAGTGGTACATAATGTACAGCATACATCCTCGTGCCCTGCCATGGGTGCGTCGCTTGAGCCTATTATTTATTACTATTCTTCCTTCTGCTATATAGTTTAATAGAAATATAAATTGTCATGAATCTGCTCAGCTGACTGGTTACTTTCTTAAAGACAGATGGATAGAGCTAGTGTTACAATTGTCATCTGGAAATTAAGTGATTTTAGTCAAAGACATGTAGCCCACCTAGATGAAAAGTTAGCACAACTCTCATCTGCTTGTATCAGAAATCAATCTCATCTTTCCTGGAGGGATAAACAAACATTTCTACTTGTAATACATAAAGAGAACTAATCATAAAAGTAGTGCTCTAGAACTGACAAATTCTTTAGTTTATAAACAAAGCCAATATCCTAAGCTTTCAGGGAAAACGAAAAATAAAAACCTCTCTGAGTATAAAGTGTTTTAAAAAAACAGAGCAAGAGCTAAAAGAATGAGACAGTCAGCAGAAAATAGAGCCACCAATGTACTTGCACGAACAGAAAAATACAATTAGAAAAGAAAAGAAGCAGGCTGTCTGCCAGCAACCTTGATCTTGATCCCACTAAAGTTAATCACAAATTCCTATCAACTTCGGTGGAACAGGATCGGACATTTGAATTAGAAAGAGCTATGGGCTTTGAAAGATAAGTACAAAATGCAGCTTCTAAAGTTTGTTCTAGCAACATTAATACAAGCAGCTAAACATGGCATTAGCACACTGTCCTGGTTTCAGCTGGGATAGAGTTAATTCTCTTCCTAGTAGCTGGTACAGTGCTGTGTTTTGGATTTAGTGTGAGAATAATGTTGATAATACACTGATGTTTTAGTTGTTGCTAAGTAGCGCTTATCCTAAGTCAAGGATTTTTCAGTTTCCCATGCTCTGCCAGCAAGCAGGTGTGCCAGAAGCTGGGAGGGAGCACAGCCAGGACAGCTGACCCAACCTAGCCAAAGGGATATTCCATACCATGGAACATCATGCCCAGTATATAAACAGGGGGGAGTTGGCCGGGATGGGTGGATCGCTGCTCTGGCATCGGTCAGCGGGTGGTGAGCAATTGCATTGTGCATCACTGGTTTTTTTTTTCCTCTCCCTCTTCCTTTTTTTTTTTGTTATATTCCTTTTCATTACTATTATTATTATTATATTTCATTATTATTATTGTTAGTATTATATTTTACTTTAGTTATTAAACCATTCTTATCTCAACCCACGAGTTTTACCTTCTTTCCCGATTCTCCTCCCCATCCCACTGGGAGGAGGTGGGGGAGTGAGGGAGCGGCTGCGTGGTGCTTAGCTGCTGGCTGGGGTTAAACCACGACACAAACCGATTTTACACAACTGCTAGGTGTTTATAATATAAACCTGAAAATTTACTTTTCATTAACTTAACTCCTATGGCCCAGAAAACAGCATAGTTCTGGTACTGATGTCTCCATCACCTTCCTAGCAAAGCACAAATATTTTTAAAGAAGTAACACCCAATGTCAAATTTTCTAAAACTGAGATAGGCAAAAACATATAGTGATATCAGTGTATAGTGTGTAGTGTCTGCACATGTAGAAGCTCAGTGGATGATTACAAAGCAAGAGAGCACAACACTGTAAATGTCATATCGCATGTTTGCACTTGCCAAACCCATGTGTACCATGATGGGCAATCTAAACATAAATCTAGACTTATAGAACACACAAATAAGCCTACTTATTCATAAAATTTCATGCACACCTGCTGTATCTGATATGGAAGTAACTAAACCTGTGTGAGATATAGTGCAGACATGCAGGATGATAGCAATATTCTCTATAGTCATGACCGTACTGTGACTTCCTATTTTAATGCTGTACCTTGGAGAAGTGAACAATCTTCATATGTAGTGCTGCATTTAAAAAAACCAGGAAAGAGACAAAATAGATCTACTGATCTTCATCTTTCTAAGAATACTCTAACCTCAGTACTAGAATGGGAATATTACAAATATTATATCTGAACTACGTAAAGTACTCCTTCAGCAGTTTGAGCTAGCCATCTAGAATCTTGAATCTGTTTTCACCTCTCTGAAACAGTGATATACCCGTCCACATATCACAGTTTAAATAGAGAATGTTTAATTCCATGGGTTTTTCCATTTCTTTAAAAATTATTTACAAAGATATAAATTTATTAGCTCATAAAATCTTAAAAAAAATACATTAAATGTTTGAAATTAGGCAGAAACAGATTAGTTTTCTGTCATATTTTCTGTTTGGAAACACCTGAAATATCAGCGTTAGTTCCTACCTGTTCTTTCAGGACTGGCAAAAATTTTGAGAAGCAAGTGCAAAAACCTGTTTCAGCTCAAGATGCTACGGTAAACCTCTGATTGTGGTGAAGATGTCTTTTCACTAGGTCACCAGTCCTCTATATATAGATTTCTCTTCCTCTATATATAGATTGAAGACATGAGCAGAAAACAATGTGAAAAGGGAAATGGCTACAATCTGCAATAGTTTTCCCTTTACGAGTTATCTTTCAAAATACAGAAACACCTGCATACTTTTCTTCCCAAATGAGAATTCATCCTTTTAAAAGTTAATACGTAAGCATAATTTTTTCCCTCTCTCCTCTTTCAGTAAATGTCCCACCCACACAAGTAGCAACAGTTTTCCTTTCATTATCCTTCAGGCATTTTTTCTCTTCTGTCAAAGTTGTCCATTAACCCCATGATTCAGATATTGCTTCTTTTTTCCTAGCCAATATCCAACAGGTTTCAATCTGGACATGCTGTCCTCATCTTTTGTTAGAGTACATCCCACTCAGTTCTCTGCACCAGGAGACATTCCTTATTTTTTTCAAGAAGCATTTTAATACTGTACGTAAATATAGTTTCATATAAAACAGTAGTATTTAAGTACATTAAGGCAGTAGAATCCTTTCTTCTCATCCT
Source organism: Gymnogyps californianus (assembly GCF_018139145.2). Lineage (NCBI taxonomy): Eukaryota > Metazoa > Chordata > Aves > Accipitriformes > Cathartidae > Gymnogyps > Gymnogyps californianus. Next base: position 15,736,810 of record NC_059475.1, on the reverse strand, counting down.
GTTTACTTTGCTTAAATTCTTTTCTTTTGACTTGTATTTGTTACGTTTTTCTCACTGCACTTTATCTGCTTCGTTCTCTTTACGGTTAAAAGTTGGCTGATAGAACAGCTTCTTTCTTCAGCTTCTCAGAAAAGACAGCACGCCTCAACTGTGTGTAGCACATCATTTGCTGACAGAACCTTTTTTAAAAAAAGATACACTTCAGCCTTTTATTAAATGAGTCACCCACATGCTAGGGGATACTATATAGTAACACAAACTACGAATGCTCAAGTGGGAAAGAATCAAGTACTATTTACAATGCAACTGTATGTCCAGAAATAAGGATGGCACAGAAACAAAACGTATGGCTGCTGCTGCACAAGCTTAGCTCTGTCATAAGTAAAGTTTGAAAAGAAAACTGTTTTTCTTCTTGTTGCAATGTTAGTGGTTCATTATTTAAAAACCTGTGTGCACACACACAGATACACATACATATTTATAATACTACCTGCCTCCAAGGAACTTCCCCATCATCATTTCAGAAAAATAAATATCAGTGTCTACAAAGCTATCTTATTGACTGAAGAATGCTGAAATATTAGTCTTGTTTTTAAAAGGAACTTGCATGATTTTATCAATTCTTTCCAATAAAGTTGGCTCAAAAAAAAAAAATTTATGAAGCCAATACTCAAGCAAAAACTTGTATTGAATTCAATGCATACTTGATAAAACTCTTATCAACTTCAAAAACGAATTAAAAAAAAAAAATTACCACTACAAATATAGTAGAGGAAGCTATAAGCTCAGTTCCCATACAGAACAGAAGACAACAGCACACCTGGAATCTCACAAATTCATTTTGTATAAATGTGAACAGTAATTTTGTCAGTTCTGGCGTAAAAAGCAGTCTCGTTTCAAATATGCTACTACATGCAACCAAAGTATTTGCTCAACCCTAAGGCGCATTTGTTTAGTCAGTATATCACTAGAAGCATGGGTCGATATTTCTACACCTCTGACATTTGAGTCAATAGAATAATACTTCACATCTTTTATTATCCCAGAGAACTACTGCTCTCCTTTTTCATTATTACAATTTAAGTTATATACATATCACTTGGGGGCAGCTTTTGACAGAAAACCTTTAGCTTTGTTTATATGAACCAAAAGTTTATGTTCAGCAATACTACCATTACTACACAGCCAAGGTATGGAAACTTCTTAGTCTTATTCAAAAATAATCCTTTTTGTCATTCTTGCTTAGTTTTTATTTGCTTAATGGGGTTTTCTGAATATAATTTCACATATCAAATAATGATCTGTCAAGCCGTATTATAGCATCAAGTCACAAGCAAATTTACTTCAGATGCCTACATTAGATACCTTTGCATCCAATAGCTAATGGAATTTTTAAGCAGACTCAATGAGCAATATTAATTTATAATTTTGTTTCCACCTTTTTTTTGTCTATGTTAATTATCTTGGTTAGAAGTGAATGACATTCACATTGTTCTGAATTTTTTAAAGATAGACTTATGTTATTACTTTTTTTATATAATTATCTGTCTTATTCTAAAATAAAATACTGCCACTGTCCAAAAGATTACAGTAGAGAGTAAAAGTGAAAATACATAATCACAATTAGGAGTTACTGTATGTAATGAGGTTAATAATTTGCGGCCCATGGTGGATGTTGTACTGTGACCGTACAAGATCATTGTGTAGCTGACAGTAAGACTGACAGTAAGAGAGATAAGCGGATCTTAAGTGCTCACAGAAATGTGGGCTTCTCCCATAAACCTTTTGTGAGTCTTAAGCAAACGTCAGTAAAGGTTACAGCAAAACCTGGTTTCAAACAATTTTTGAGTGGCTCTTCATCTCCTATGCAGTCTTTAGAGTTGGAATCTTTCCCATGCTGCTCTGTTTAGTTGAGAGGGACAGTCACTTCAGAATTCGGGGTAGAACTGCACCAATACTGAGTCAACTACAGTTCTTTTCTTTAGAGTGGGAGAAAACAAGATGACAAACAAGACCCAAAGCAAACCTCCACCTTGAACTTGATACCACGGTGTACTGGTGCTTCATTGTTGTTACTGTAATTGTCTAATTTTGAAAATGCTGGACCTTATTTCTCCACAGCAAATACTTACAACTCAACAGAAGCTTTTTCTCCTACAGGCTGACTAAAAAGCGTTGCCAAACATGAACTCTTTTGAAAACCATAGCCATGTTCTTCTCAGGGAAAAAAGTTACCTCTCTACAACCATGTTTCAACCTTTTCCTCTTTTGGAATATTTTCTGAGTACAATGGCTAGCCTTACGCTAAAGTATTTTACCTAGCTCCTCCAGTGGTACTATAGTAAGCATAACGCTGAAAAGCTATACCCTTTCTAGTGAAACCAGTCTAGTCTCCTGGACAAAGCAGCCGAAGTTTTTCCTGCGGTTGTGCAATTACCAGCCCGTCAAGATTTTGCTGCTGCTGCTGCTGCCAGGTATGCGTTAATTTCTCCTGGTGCTTTAAAGCTAACCGCTTACGCGTCGATCAGCGGGGCCGCTAAAGTGTTACTTCCTGAAAAGCCATGGACTCCGGCGGACGGCACCCGCGCGTAAAGGCCGGAGGGAGGGAAACCTGGGCAGCCCCCTTCCTGGCGGGCGGCAGGACGCACTCGGCCAAAGTTCAGTTGCTCCCCTCTCCCGCCACCTCCACCCGCCACACGCGAGAAAGCCCCTCGCCAAGCGGGCTGTTCCCGCCCGCCCGGCTCCCGGCACCACCGCGCGCACCGTCTCCCCCCGCATCACCGTTATTTCGTGTTTTCCACTCTGACAGGAGGGAGGGCAGTTAAACCCCCGCGACGGAGAGCGCGCATCCCCCTCCCCCTCCGCGCCGGCCAACAGCTCTCCCTGACAGCAGCTGCCCCGCCGCGAGGCCTCCGCCCCGCTCCGCGCCGGCGGGGCGCCTCCCGCCGGCCCCCTTCGCCGCCGAGGGGGGCACCGCCGCCCCGGGGGCGGCCTGGGACGGGCGATGCTACCTTTCGGTCGCCCTGCGACGGGAGAGGAGCCACTGCTTCTTAAGGGCGAGGTGTCTCCTGCGCGCGGGGATGAAGGGGGCGTCCTCCGGAGGATCTGCGGGGCTCGGCACCGCAGCGAGGCCCGGCGCGGCGCGGTACAGTACGGCGCGGTACGGTACGGTGCGGTACGGCGCGACAGCCCCACAGCACTCCGGCGGCCCCGGCTCTCGTTGCCATGGGGACAGGTCCCGCCCCTCGAAGCGTGGGGATTGGCCGGGACTGACCCCCTCCCGGGCGTCGCGGACGGCTCTGATTGGGCAGCGCCGGACGCCGAGGCGAGATTGCGCGAGAGGCCGGGCCGCCACCACGGCCGCCTGCGCCGAGAAGGTACGTGGCGGTTGCCGCGGGGGCGGGCTGTGGCCGCGCGCTTCTGGCGTCACGGGGGAGGTGGGGACGCGGGCACGTACCTGGGCCGCGCGGGGGGGCCGGGCTGTGGCGCGGCCGGCTGGGGGCTGGGCAGCCGCGAGGGGACCGTTAGTCCGGGGATGGGCCTCCGGGCGGCCCTCGGCCTGTGCCATCGCCGGCACCCTCTGTCGCGGCCGCCCGAGCCCTGCCTCAGCCCCGCGCCAGGCCGTCGGCCCCAGGCCGCTTTGTAACGCGCGTCTCGGTTAGCGGCGGGTGGTCCTGAGGGGAGCCCCGGCCTGCGGTTTCTGCGGTGAGATGCGCCGGGCCCGGGCTGGGGGCACAGTGCCGTCTTTTAAAAATACCCCCCACCTCACCCCCCCCCCCGCCTGTAAGTGTTAACTGATCCTCGCCCCGGCTGCCCTCCTGTTTGCTGCGTTGCAAAAGGAAGAGGTGTTTCTGTTCGCTCGGTCTGCGGCAGGAGCGCGTCTGCTGCGAGGAGCAGCGAGGTCGTCGAAAGCTGCTGCTGCTCCCAGTGACAGGAGCTATTTCTTGATAGCTCACTTCTCTCTCATGTCCTCTGTGGGAACGCTGTCACTTCCAGCGGTACCTCTTGTGAAAATTTACTCCTTACACCGAACGGCATTTTGTGCAAACCTTCTTAGTTGCAGTAAATTGTTACTATTACGTGTCCAGTCGTGAACTGATATATGCGAATTTGAAAATGTATTTTCAGGCATCCTTTTCCAGGACTGCTCCTTCTTCTTTTTTGCTAATTCTTTTTCACCCATTTGAGCCTTACTGTGTTCAGACTTGGTTTTCCCTTCCTCTTAGAAACAGAGGAGAAAAAGGGGGAAAAAATCTTGACCTTTATGCAGATTAAACAATTTAGGAAACTATTTTCAGCCTGCACATTTGTTTATGCTTGGTGTAAGCTTGGGGTTTGATTTGTGGATTTCCATTCCCACCCTGTTTCAAAGTATGGTACCTGTTTTTTTGGACTAATGTCTTCTGTGCGTTCTAGGCATTTATTCAGCACTAAAAGTGCTCAGAAATTATTCAGGAAAGTTATTTTTAGTGGGTAGGTAAATACTAGCTGTCATAGCAAATATGCTACAGTTCCTATAAAAATAACTATTTCTGGAATAAGCATAGATTCTAGTTGGAACCTGTTAATATGTTTCAATACTGTGAGCCTGTACTCATATTTAAACAAAGATGTATTGACGTGTACAAATTCTTGAAAAACTTTTATCACTGTGCATCGTATTTCTGTTATTCTGATTTACAAGATAAGTATCTACAAGTTAATGTTTTTTTTAAGAAACTGTTGCAATAGTTTATACAAATGAGAGGAAAAAAATAAATTATTGAGGGATTTGTGCAGTCTAGGCAAGATACTGAAAACTCATGGGGTTTTGAATGCTTAATTATAATGAGAATTGGAGTCCAAAGTGGTGGTTGAAATTGTAGCTTCTGGGTTATGCATGTGAAAGAAAAATGGGAATGTAAACTGTCTATAATGACATCTGTGATAATAGAAAGTTACCAAAGTAGTAGGGCTGACACTACTTGGAGCTTTCCCTCTCTCTCAAGGAGATACTGTTCAATACTATAAAATCATTTTCCTACACTATTTTTCACTTTAGAAACAGAGTTTTGTGGTCAGTTAGCGTTCTTCACTAGTTTGTAGACTATCGTTTTTGGGACCTGGAAGCACTGGAATTTATTAAGCATAAATTCCTATGTACATGTCAGTAATCACAAACAACTTATGGCAAAAAAATAAATAGCTGTTCTGATGGGAACAGTTGAAACAAACATACAATGATACTTGAAGTTCAGTTGAAAACATGCCACAAATATGTGCAAAAAGAACCTGTAAACTTGCGGCTCTGCATTTTATCAGGGTAAACCGCAACATTGCACAAGGAGAGCCGGTTGGGACCGGACCTTTTGACATGTGTCGTGGTTTAACCCCAGCCGGCAACCAAGCACCACACAGCTGCTCGCTCACTCCCCCCTGGTGGGATGTGGGACAGAATCAGACCAGTAAAAGTGAGAAAACTCATAAAGACAGTTTAATAGGCAAAGCAAAAGCCACGTGCACAAGCAAAGCAAAACAAGGAATTCATTTGCCACTTCCCATTGGCAGGCAGGTGTTCAGCCATCTCCAGGAAAGCAGGGCTCCATCACGCGTAATGGTTACTTGGGAAGACAAACACCATCACTCCGAATGTGTGTCGTTTCTGGCCCCCCCCCCCCCTTCCTTCTTCTTCCCCCAGCTTTATATGCTGATCATGTCATCCTATGGTCTGGCATATCCCTTTGGTCAGTTGGGGTCAGCTGTCCCAGCTGTGTCCCCTCCCAGCTTCTTGTGCACCCCCAGCCTGCTCGCTGGTGGGGTGGTGTGAGAAGCAGAAAAGGCCTTGACTCTCGGTAAGCACTGCTCAGCAGTAACTAAAACAGCCCTGTGTTACCAATACTGTTTCCAGGAGAAATCCAAACCATAGCCCCATACTGTCTACTATGAAGAAAATTAACTCTATCCCAGCCAAAACCACCACACAGTTCACAGGCTCCACAAGTATGACTTGCTGTAGGCAGGGAGATTGCGCTCTGCCTGTGTGGCAGTGACCCAGCATCCTCACCTACGTGTTGTCAGGAGCCGGTTATGTGGTGAGGCAGGAAAGAAAACCTCTAGTGCTCTGGGTGGTGTTTGGCCATAACTGACTTAGTTGGCCTTTTGGGAACACGATCATCCTCACCTTTTGCATCTCATTTAAGGGTATACCCTACCTCGTGCTGCTCTGCCATACTGTTTTGTCTTCTGTGTTTGAACAAGTGTTTGCAAGGCTGCAGGATACATCAATTTGCTGCTGGGTATTTAAAATATATGCTTTTTTTTTTTTTCTTTCTGCCTCTACTAGCAACAGTGAAGAAGGGGAGCATGGGGGAGAGATGGAAATTCTTTAAACAAGTATTGGCATCAAGAGGTAAAAAGCTGTGTGGAGCTGTGCCCTTGATGCTAATGGTAATATGGGACATCCAATGTTGTTTTCCCCAGTCAGGCACGATGTCAAGCTCTTCAACGGCTGATCTAGAATATATAATGGTTAAAATGTCCATGGCCAGTTTATGCAAACATCCTGTAAACCAACAGGGCACCCAGGCAGTGGTGCAATCACTGTACTGACACTGGTCAATAAGTGAGAAGCCCTGGCATGTCTGAATGCAAGAAAATTCATCTTGGTGTATACCATTAGATTAAAATACACTCACTTTAATGCAATGACAGGGTTTGTTCTGTTATGATTTCCTGCTTTATTTCTAAATCAGTTTCTAAATTTCTATCTACATTTCTAAAGCAGTTTTTTCTTCTAAGTTACAAGATGGTGTTACACTTATTGAGATTGATTCTCCTTTTTCTGACTCTTGCCATTATTTTTTTTTCTTTCACTTAATTCCTTTGGCTTTGTATGTTGGTTTTTTGGGTCTGTTTAGCTCAGATCTCCCCTGGCTTTAGCCACACAGCTTCTAAAGCTGTTTGATTACTGTTTTAGATGGTTTAGAAGATGCTTTTTGGATTCTTAAACGTTACTCCAGTTTCGACATGCAGGAAGCTGCAAGGTTTGAAAACTGCTAAGGATTTTAGTGTTGCAACGGAAGCAGTTACCTTAATCTGAAATTGAGAAACACTGTTCTTAATGCTGGACATAGCCTGGCAGAGCGGAAGAAAGGACTGTCTTTGGCTACCGTTTTGTTACGCTGTTCCAGTACGTTTGTAAAAATCGGTAGGATTTCAAGAGGGCTCCTATATACCAGCATGCCCTTGATAACTTTTTGTTGTTATTTTTATTTTGTGGAAGGTTATTGATATTAAAACTCCCATCAGCAGAATGAAGAGTTAGGTAGTCATATGTCTCTGAAGCAGTAGTCCTAAACTCTGGCTCCTAAATCTCCCACTTCTGCCTCTCTGCTCTGGGAAACACAGTGACAAATGCTACTTTTGCCGTTGGCAGCAGCAAACATTATTTTCTCAGAGTAAAAGTGGGTAGAAAGGCTAGCTTACTAGCATTAGTTTATGTTTTAACCATAGAGTGAGCTAATAAAGTCAAGGCTGGTGCTACTTCCCCCATCCCCACCCCCAGTTCTGTCCATCAGAAGAAGCAGTAGTGACAGAAGCCGTATTATAACTCGTTTCGTTTGAGTTAGGAAAAAAACACATAGAAATGAGAACAGAGTTTATTCTCCATGCCTCTATGGTCATGGCAATGCTGGTATTGAAAAACTCGTGCTTAACTAGCGCAACGTGTGGTTTCCTGTGATGTGTACAAGTATGTGCTGGCCACAAGCTGAGGCTGTTAAAGTCATTTGCTGTTTCCCAACAGCAATGAGTTAATAGACATAACCACAGACCTGAAATGGAAATAAAATAGTGATTGTAAAGTTAAGAGTGTCATGGTTGAGTGCCTAATATATCCGGTGTGGGCGGGCTGTTGACTTCATATGAAAGTGGCAGGCAAGAATGCAATTAATTCACTGGTGAGACTCTGCTGTGGCTTATGTCTCCTTGAGGAGGCATTGGTTTCAGAGGAGTTATATGAGTTTCTACTTAGCTTAGTGTATGGCCCACAAGTTTTCTTTCTCTGGCAGACCTCTGCCTGGAATTTTTGCCCGGTTTGAACAAGTACGGCTCATGTCCTCCCTGATTAATACTGCCCTTTTTTTTGTTTTATATACGTAAGCAGTCGGAAACTCTTTATCCAAATGTAGTTATTGGTTCCATGAGCTTATCAGTTATGGCCATATCCTGGCTTTCAGGAGACTGTTCTGTACCAGAGTTACATATTTTGTGGGCGTTGTCTCCTGTTGTGACAGGGTTACGTTTTCTCTCAACAAAATTACTTCCTTACATTTAAACCCTGGTACGAGTATCCTCACTAAAAAGGGAGTAGAGGAATTATGCTGTAATTTTAGCAATTTTTTTTATTGCGTAGTCTCTTTTACGCAGGGAAGAATATTTGCCTCAAAGTTTGCCAGATCTGTTGTTAACTCATACATAGACAGTATTACTCTAGTAGCTGATATATGGGACTGATTTGTTATTCCTTGTACAAATGAGATGAATTTACTGAGGCAAGATACATCTTTCTGTTGTAGAATTGCAGTAGCATTGCATATTACTTTTGGCTAGTACAAACCTTTCTAGGAAATGATAGAACAAAAGACTTAGTATAGAACTAATCCACATGTTGCAATTCAGAGCTGAAAATTGCAGTCACTTTTAAGAACCCCTTCCAGGCTGGGAGGAGGGAATATTTCTAACCTGTTGTTTCGTAAGCCAAAAGTATGAATTCATTAATAAGTTGCTGTGAATTAAACCACAACATGGTCTTACATTGTGGCAGCTATTCTATGCTAAACTTGAGATACCTCACCCCTTAGTAGAAAAAACAAGCAGCAAGATTTTGTAGTTTTAGAAACAAATAACCAACAGCTGAAATATGATAATATCTTTTTTTTTTTTTTTTCCTTCTTGCAGGTCCTATGCTGTTGTAAGGCCTGCTGCTTGGAGTGGAGAAGATTTCTATCATTGCTTTGACTATTTCAAGATTGTTTTCACCTTCTCTCATTCACAAGCTGATAAGTACCATAGCCTAATTAGTTATGCTACTTATTTTTCTCTCTCCAAATGCAATGTGGCTCTTTCATGTCAGGCTGGAACCTGCTTTAACTGAAGGGTGGAGAACCTTTGGGTAGGGTGGGTCCCCAGCTTTCTGGGGCTGTGCCAGTGCCCCCTCCCACGATCTGGGGCACATCTGGCAGCGTGACCATAGCCATGGGGTGGGATCTGTGCCTGTTTGTGACTGGGAGTGCCTGCAGTTTGGTCCCTTGGTAGATCCACTTCTGGTCATGTCATGTGATTAATTGAAATGAAAAACTAGATGGATTGTTCTGGTTATTTATTAGAGACTTCTTATTCCTGTTTTGGTGTTATTCATCTATTCAATGACAGATAACGAGAACCTATTTATTGCAACTCTTGAGGAGAATTCCATTACACTAGTTAATTTGGAGAGGGAAAAAAATCTGTTGTCTTCTAATGTTGACCAAAAGCCAAATTCTAGAATAAAGATGAGTTATCAGTATAACTGCAACTATTTATATTGCAGTAGTAGAAACTTCAGGTCCCTTTTCTGTTAGGTACTGAACAGCTCAGACACAGAACAAGAGAGCTCTTTGTCTGTGAAAGTTTGTAAGTCTAAAGCTGTCCTATATTGTCTCATCTTCTGCCTGTCCTTTCTTGGGCATGTACCTAGCTGGCTTTCTGCTGCAGAGTTCAGAGTGATGTATTCATTTTCAAACTGATTTTCTAATTTTAAAATTATAAAAAAATATTTTTTCTCTTTCTGTATATTGTAAATGAAAGGAAAAATAAAATATACTGCGAACTTAGAAAGGTTTGGAAAGGATGAAGAGAAATAAATGTTTTCATAATAGAAAATTTTATGTACTGAATTTTAATAAGGTTGCTACACTAGAACAACAACAACAAAATCTTAGTCTGATCAAAGAGGGTTCTGTTTCAATTGGACATGTTTTATAAAGGTAAACATGCTTAATCAGATTCAGTTTTTAAATTCAGCAACTCTTAAACAGAAATTTATCAGCCAAATAACTTTATTTGGAAACAGGAATATTTAGGCCTTGGTGCAGCAAAATGTTTAATCATATATTTAGGTCTATGCCTACTTCCTTTTGATGATTTGTTTACATTTCTGTAAGATTTTATGAAATATATTTTTCTAAATGAGCAAGCCAGTGACTCAGGACTTTAGGTTAGAGATCGGAGAAGGGAGGCTTCCTTGAAAATTTCAGCTCTACACTGATTAAAAAAGAAAATAGACAGTTTTTATTCTGTAGAGGAATATTATTTACATGCACATTTACCAAAACCTGGTAAAGATGCAGGGTGCTTTAGAAACAAAGAAGGAGATGTGGTCAGAGAAACAGGTGCAATCTTGGCTCCAAAATGCTTATAGTGAGAACTGAGGCAAGACCGATAATATATTCAGAAGGAAAGAACAGAGTAAATTGAGGAAGAAAGCCTAGTTTCAAAAAAAAAAAAAGTTTTCACTGTATTGAAGGTGTAGAAAAATATGAATACTGGTACAGGACATGAGGATAATTTCAGACTTGAAGCACCATGGAAAAGTTGCAAAGAGAAGACAGAAGAGGAATGATGTCTTGCTGAAGAAGGAGGTAAGACATCTAAGATGGTACAAGCTATTTTGGTATTCTCAACTGAAGAGAAGGTGGCTTGGAAATGAGATAATAACGAACAGCAAGAAAAACAAGAAGTAAAAGGTAGGGTACTGTGGTTGCAGCAAGAAGTGTATCACTTACAGCACTTTTTTGGCTTCTCATTTCCACTGATGGAAATATTAAATAAGTACAAAAAAAGTCTTGTGGTAAAGAACATACAGTGTATGTATATCACACAAATCACATGCGGAACAAGTACCATAAATGTCTCATTAAAGGAAAATGTGGCACATTATTCCTGATGCAGTTTTTATTTGATTTCTTGTGTAAATCAATATGTTATTACATATTTTTTCACGTCATCTGCAGTTTATATAATGCCACTGTCATCATAAAGCAGATGAGTAGCCTCTGAACATTAGGCAAAGGCTAAGTATCTACCAGATATTTACAAGATTGTGGTAGTAATTTTAAAAAAAGCCTGTCTTTTAGAATTATATCTACTTCTGTCCTGTCATAATTATATGCACGTGGTTATCACTCAGTTATTGCAGGGAAAAAAGGGAGAGTCAACATGGGGGTTTTATTCTTGTGGTGTTTAGGTTTTTTGGTTTATTTATTATTATTTTTTTATAAACCTTGGACTAATGGGGGGAAGTCAGCAGTGATGTTTCCCAGGAATTTGTACCAGGCCTCTGTGCTTCAGTGTTATCATACATTATCCCAAAGGAGGTACAAAATGATGTGAGAAAGTTTGCTGATGACAGGGAATTACTTAGAATAATAAAATTGAAAGTTGACCTTTTACTTTAGATCTGCAGAGTATCTCATGATACTCAGTAGCTGGGTGATAAAGCAGCAAATGGTATGTTATGTGAGTAAACTGATTTGCCTTGAAGAAAAGGCGTTCTTGTTTTTGGGTTTTTTTCCACCTAAAATGGCAAGCTCTGGACTAACTCTCTGATTGCTCAGGTTGCGGATGTGTAATAAGAAAGTTCTGTGAAAACATCAGTGCAATGCTCAGTGGTGGTCAAAATGGCAAGTATTAGGAATAATGGAATTGCTAGGAAAATGGTGGCATAAAATGCAAAGGACTGTTATTACTGCATAAATCCATTGTACACCTGTACTGTAAATATGACATGCAGGCCTACTCCTGTAATGTAATGAGTGGCATGCTGGCGGTAGATAGAAATGGTCACTATTTCTCATAACACAAGAAAAAAGCAGTCAGATCAGGTGGCAGATTCAAAGGTACATGCTGAACGTTGCTACCTGTCTTTCCTTGGTATTGCATGTTGCAATTTCTCAACTGTCTTCTGCTCTGTGAAGTTATCCCACCTTTTGGGCTGGATTGCAAATCAGAGTTAAAGTATAAGCTTTTTAACTGCTTTGTGGAGAAAGTTGAGGTAGGATCTGATGTATCTTTGAGAGATTAAAGTTTAGACCACACTTTTCACTTTCCTATGCATGTTGTGAAAAGTACAGTTCTGCTCTTTAGGCACTGTGGATGAAAAGTGCTATTACCTTGTGTTGTCATGAATTGTACGAACCAAAGGTCTTCCTTTTCCTTTAGGCTTTTAAATTATGGTGCTTAGTTCCTGATGAGAATTGATCTTTAAGTGCAGACAAAGTAATAATCAGTGCCATTAGGAGAACTTGGTGCTGAAAATACAAAATGCATAGCCGAAGAATGAATGATTAGTTGTTCTAGGAAGAAAAATCTCAAAGGATGGGGGGGAAGCACAGGTGAGTGCAAGGGGGGTACAGCGGTATGACCAAGTGAGTGTGAGTGAGTACATGTGAGCATGGGCGTGAGACGGAGCAGGAGTCAGTGTGTATGAGCAAATGGGCATATGGGAGGCGTGTGAGTGAATGTAAAGATGCATCAGTGTGTATACATTCTGGTGAGTGTGCAAGTGAGTATGAGCATGCACAAGCGTGAGCAAGCATACAGGTGAGTGTGTGTATTGAATGTTTTTCAGGAAATATGGAAGTGGAGGATTTAAACCAGAATTTATGGCCTTTCATTTTTGCTCCACAGAGGTGTTTGAGGAGAGGTGGCTCTCATTCCCCAGTCCCCCGCCTGTCTGGAGTCTTCGTTTTTCCCTGCTACTCTTCCATGGGGAGTGTGCTGAAGACTGAATCTTCCAGTGAAAGAGTAGCAAGACCACTTCTGGTCTGGAAGCCATTTCCCCAACCTTTCTAGACTCTCCGCAGCATGAAACACCCTTTTGTCCACTGTTTCATCTGGTTATGCTGAAATGAAAAATGCATGTTTGTGGACATCTGTAGAATAGTGCTGACATTATTTACAGTTTTGGAAGTTGAAAATAAAACACACCAAAAAATGTATCTGTGCTCATTGGAACAGTTAGTTACAGACTGGACGTGTATTTGTTTCCTCACACTGAAAAAAGGAACAGTATTTAGCAAAAAGTATTGTTGGTGTCCTTGTTGGACCCCAGCATTATCTTTTCCTGAAAAACTTGCTGAGGAGATTTGAATGTTACAAGAATGGGAGGATATGGTTGCAAGTTCTACTCCATCCTGCGTTGTTTTGGACCCTGGCCATCAGGAAACATTTTGTCTACTTCAGAGATGAAACACTTTCTCTTCAGTAGTAGTATTATGAGCAAGATGTGTAAATAATATGTGGCAAGGGGCGACTTCATTACAGAAAGGGAAGTCATCCCAACTTTTCCTTTCTTTGATGAAATTTTAAAAAGAGATTTCTACAAAAGGTGTGCCAGGGGCAAATTTGCATGTTTTGTATTGACCTGCATAAGCCCTAGCTAAACATAAAAGTAGCTTAGAAGTTGTTTCACTCTGCTTCTGTCACCTTTTGTACTTTATCAGCCATTGATCTTTATTCTTTGTCAATTCATACATGTTTAATACTGCATTGCAAATATTTTTCCTCATCTCCAAAAGTATTCATAAAAATAAGGCTGGGTGAGAATATTTGAAAGAGCATTGTTTGTAATTTTCTTGCCTCTGCCAAGCTGTGTGTCTAGAAAATGGAAATACAGGCTTCTACCTACTGCAGAGGAATGGAAATAAATCATAATGCAAGCTCTTTCAAAAGAAGTTACATATCCTGGAGTAGGAAAACTCACAGATCAGTATAACATTTTGTTGCATAGCTTGAGCTTTATTTCAAAAGATGGACTCTATATAGATATTTGCTTTGGTATCTAACTGGTAATTTTACTGAATGTATCTAAATTGGATGAAAAGTTACATAGTTGACCTGATTGACTTACGTCACAAGGGGGAAGTGGGAGAAGGACAGTTTGAAGCAAAGGGTACAGAAAGCCTTGTGGAGAAAGAAAATCAAGATTGCTACATCCTCCTGCAACTAACACTCACTTTTAATATGTTTTTGCAGAAGCAGGAATTAAATAGTGATATGAACGTAAAAGTAACACCTTTAAAATAATTTTGGAAGACCAACATCAAATCAATTGTGCAACTAAACGGCCATCACACTTTAATTACTTAGGCACTGTTTTTTCTTACAGGCAGTTTTACTATAAAATATTTTACAGTGGTTAGTGTTCATACTTATTCTGTGAAATAGGTAAACATTAAGCCAAGGGTTTCATAGGTTGTGAAGCAAAGAAGTTACTCCTTGTTGTGGAGCAACTGCCACACTGGAAATAAAAACCAGAAGCTTTGATTCCAAATCTGTTGATACAACTTAGAAGTGGAAAAGCTGCCCTGTGAACCAACACCTAAGAGCTTCCTAGAATTGGTTAGCTATGTGCTGCCTACTTTTCTGATGTTGACATTGGATTAAAGGTAGCTAATACTGCCTTTCTTCATGGTACTTGCTGCAGGTGTTTACAGTTGTAAAAGACAGTGGACATGGAAATGTCTGAGAGACAGACTGACCTATAAAATAGATCAGGGCGACAACAATTCTTCTTCTGGACATTATTTTCTTCGCTTATGTTGTCAGATCTTCTGGCCTTACTCCCACATCCTTCCATATCCCTCCACCAATAAAAATGTAACGTACAAAGTAAAAGCTTTCATCAGTCTATCTGAAAGCACTCTGCAATTGTTCCTTGTTTCACAAAACCACAGTTAGATAACGTCCATTTTGCAGGCTGGTGAACTGAAGCCAAGACAAAGTGGTTTGCCTAAAAAAACTGTATCTGTTGTAAAAGTGTTATCAAACTCTTTCTGTGGGCCTCAGGCTGCAGATGTATAATTTCATCTAAGAAATGGTGCAGGTTCTGTTGCCTCATTACCAGGGGACTGGAAGGCCTGTCTCGCAACAAATCCTTTTCATCCATTCTTCTCTGGCATGTCTGAGCCTCCCCCCAAAACTTCTTGTGCTGTATTGGGTTTGCGTGGCAAGGTTTTGGTAGCAGGGGGGCTACAGGGGTGGCTTCTGTGAGAAGCTGCTAGAAGCTTCCCCTATGTCCGATAAAGCCAATGCCAGCGGGTTCCAAGACGGACCCACCGCTGGCCAAGGCCGAGCCCATCAGCAACAGTGGTAGCGCCTCTGGGATAACATATTTAAGAAGGGGAAAAGAAGTTACAGGGGAGTAGCAGTTGCAGCCAGAGAGTGAGAATATGTGAGAAAAACAACTCCGCAGACACCAAGGTCAGGGAAGAAGGAGGGGGAGGAGGTGCTCCAGGCACCCCAGCAGAGATTCCCCTGCAGCCCGTGGTGAAGACCATGGTGAGGCAGGCTGTCCCCCTGCAGCCCATGGAGGTGAACGGTGGAGCAGATATCCACCTGCAGCCCGTGGAGGACCCCACGCTGGAGCAGGTGGATGCCCGAAGGATGCTGTGACCCTGTGGGAAGCCTGCGCTGGAGCAGGCTCCCGGCAGGACTTGCGGACCCGTGGAGAGAGGACCCCATGCTGAAGCAGGTTTGCTGGCAGGACTTGTGACCCCACAGGGGACCCACGCTGGAGCAGTCTGTTCCTGAAGGACTGCACCCCATGGAAGGGAACCACGCTGGAGCAGTTCGTGAAGAACTGTAGCCTGTGGGAAGGACTCATGTTGGAGAAGTTCGTGGAGGACTGTCTCCCGTGGGAGGGACCCCACGCCACAGCAGGGGAAGAGGGTGAGGAGTCCTCTCCCTGAGGAGGAAGGAGCAGCAGAAACAACGTGTGATGAACTGACTGCAACCCCCATTCCCCGTCCCCCTGCGCCGCTCGGGGGGAGGAGGTAGAGAAAATCAGGAGTAAAGTTAAGCCCGGGAAGAAGGGAGGGGTGGGGGGAAGGTGTTTTAAGATTTGGTTTTATTTCTCATTATCCTATTCTGATTTGACTAGTAATAAATTAAACTAATTTTTCCCCAAGTCGAGTCTGTTTTGCCCATGACGGTAATTGGTGAGTGATCTCTCTCTGTCCTTATCTCGACCCACAAGCCTTTTGTTATATTTTCTCTCCCCTGTCCAGCTGAGGAGGGGGAGTGATAAGAGTGGCTTTGGTGGGTACCTGGCATCCAGGCAGGGTCAACCCACCACATGTGCAAAGGGACATGTGGAGCCCCTGCAAATCCTCCTGAAGAGTCATCCTTCCCCAACCTACCCAACAAATCACACAGTCTCTGTGTTGAGTGGAATTGCTGTACTCGGAGAGATGGAAACAAATATTGCTTCCCATGTTATTTTTAAATTAATACTATTTTCTGAGGTTTTAAGGAACTTTACCAACTGAAGTGGCTGCACAAAACTTTTTTTAGATACTCAAACACAGTCTTAAGGCTTTATCATCTGGTCAAGGCAAAACTCCCTTCACATTAATGACTTCAGACATAGGGTCCCTCATAGGACTCAAATTTTGGGCAAGAATTGATGTCTTGCATCAAAATATTCTGACTTTTATACCACTAAGGGTTAGTAGTAGACTGCAATCAAGTTATTTAATCATTTAAGGGTTTTCAAAGCCATTAAAAGTATCAGCATCAGATTTTTTTAAATCCTTATTTACAACAACCACCCAAAACATTCATTCCCAGTGCTTAATGATCACAGAGGGACATACAGTTTAAGCATGGGTTTAAAAAAAAAAAAAGCTTTCAGTACAAGCTCTACCTCTGTCATCACATCTGTCTGCCTTTTGCCATTAGGCAAGCAGTGTATTTATCTGTGCAGTCCTTTGTTTGCAAAGGTGCTAGTCATGCTCTATTAGTAGTCTCTAATCTCCATGTGTGTGCTTAGTTGAGAGCATAATACAGCATTTGTTCTTTACTGATGCACTAAAGGTTTCTAATGAGTTGCAGAGTCTTCAGTGTTATAAAATTCTATTTTGACCCTAAATGACTTGGGGTAGGTCACTAAAATACTAGGTGGTGAAATAACTGAGCATGCTTATTTGAGCTTCTTTAACCTATATGCTTATTTAAGAAAGGGAAAAAAGGAAAAGAAATACCGTAGTGGAAAAATGTTATTGGTGATTACACTCCAAAAGGTTAGTGAATTCTCAGAATTGTGATATCTGAAAGGAGATTAAAGAAATATGAGTATTTTTAAAGTAATTTAGGGTTAAAAGGGACTTTCTGGGAACAATCTAATAGTTATGGAAGAGCCTGTGGGAAGCTGGATACCCGAGTTCTGGTCTTAACCACATCCCACCATGTGGCCTGGTTTTCAGAGACTGAATATACTCCAGGGTTTGCTGCAAATCCCCTTTATTGAGGGCTCAGATGGAATATTAACAAATTACATTATGATACACACTGTCATGGAAACAGATAGTTTCAGCTTTTTGCTCCCCTCCCTCTCTCCCTCCCTCCCTTCTCTCCCTCCTTCCCTCCTTCCTTCCTTCTGTATGCAACATAATAATAGCTTTTGAGACTGCACATAACAGATTCCAGACTTCCAGGGAATGGTTTAGTTATCTGTGAGATCAACCCTGTTAATTTTGTTGCAAATAGAAAATGGGTAAAGCTTAATTTCCGCTAAAATCAGATTAAAGAAGGATTCTTTAAATACTTGCAGTGTAAGCCCTCTACAGCTGTCAGGCTATCTGTCCTTTTCCTTAGAAAACTGTGTGGTGACTGTAAAGCTCATGAAACTTTGATGTGAGAAAAACTAAGCACGCAGAAGTGGTATAATTGAGAATAGGATTTTTAGCCTGACTATTCCAAACTGTAGGATTTGTGATAACAATAATTTTGGAAAAGAAAAAAACCATCTGTTTCAAATCCATATATTACCCCTTTAGTGAAAGCTGTATGCACACTCAAAGATATCCAGGGAATTCTCTAAAAGCCTGGGAATGTCTCTTGTATTTTCAGGGTTGAAAAAAGTCCACTTCTGTCTGTCTTTAGAACAAGCTATTAAAGTCTTTCTCAACCAAAGAGAGAGATCAGAGATGATCAGTACTGTGTATTCTCTGCTGCTTTAGGAAAAAGTAGTAGCCAGGAACTAAATTTATAATACTTCACAGCATAGTAGGGCCATTTTATAAGACTAGCATGTTAATTTTTATTCAGGTTTTAAATTTTATAAAGATTGCTTGGTTTTAGAAAAATTCTGGCTTTTCTGACTTAAACCTTGTGGATTTCCAGAGGTTTTTAATATTAGATAGGAGATGGGCAATTTACTTCATAATCTAATGACCAGGTTAGAGTTGGACTTGTTTTTAATAATGTGAGACTAAGAAGGACAGGGTGACCTTGCTAACAGAGTATGAACACATAGCTGAAGGACCTAGCTTTTCATTAGTTCGGTATTTTAATACGTAGTCTCTCACAGGTCAAGGATTCAGCCAGGTACCTTTGGGGGATGCCGAAACATTCCAGGTGGATTCAACCATTGGTTTTAGTGGGACGAAGCAAAGATGATTTTGTTCTTTTTAGGCTATGCTTTCAGTGAAACCAGAGCAAAACTTCCATTGATTTAAATACAAACCCAAGATAATGCTTAATGCTACTGTGATGAGATTCCTGACTTGGATGATGAATTTCTTCTCTTCCAAAAGACTATATAGTATTCTAATGGAAGTAATATTTGCAGGTGACATACACAATTTAATAATTTTTTTTTTAAAGGCTTGGGATTTAGTTAAAATGAGGTAGCTAAAAATTTTTCCATTAAGAAATTTCAAAGAGTCACTAGACCACTCTATGCTTTCACCACACACACGCATAAACTTAAATACTTGCTGCACTGTGGCAAATTAGGTATGGTATCATAGGCAGAGTTAGCCCATGACACTATATTGAAGTGCCATTCCCTTATCCGCATCCTCTTCCATATCCTTCAGCTACTCTTGAGTATATTTCTCAAGCTAAGGACCATTACTATTTAAAACTTGGTATTATGTTTATATTTGGAAAATAAGTAATTTTCTTAACATTAATACTGTGTTTGCAAATGCTTCAATACTGCCTGAGCCCTGCTCTTAATTAGGATGAGTGCTGTATTTCTCCATGGCCTGATGTGTCACTGCTTCATTGCAGAAGGATGACAGTAGATCCCGAGAAGGTTTGCTGACAGGTGATTTCTCTGACACCTTGGAAGATGAGAAGTGATGTTCCCAACGTGTTCTGCACACCCACACTTGGGTGCATAAGCTTGATCCTGACAGAGTTCCTGATATATTCGGTAGAACTATTCTGATGGATGAGGAGTATCCACAAAGACAGGGTTCGTAATGAGGCCAGAACTGTGCGGTACACTGATTAGCTGTCCTCGTCCTTGAAGTTTCTCAGTGAGCAGTGCATATGTGAACACACGCTACTTTTTTCCTCCCACGCACACAAGATCTGCATCAAGTTGTTTAAGTGAGTTGTGACATGTATTAATGCTGTTGGCTTCTTTCTACTGGGGGCTGACTACTGCAATCCTATCTGAAAAGTTTTCCACCAGACTCGGAGATCATTTTCATTAAAACAATATCTGGTTTTGTCCCTCAAGCATGGGTGTCTTTCTGCTCATGAATGTAAATGGCAAAGGCAAGCAATAAATCCCTTTGAATAATGTGCCAGTACTCTACTCTTACATAACTGTCATTCCTAAGTAGAAGATACTTATTTACCAATTAAAGCATCTTGGCAAGGATTTCAGGCATTTTAATTTAATTCTGCTGCTTCCAGAACATCCATTAGATAAAATCTGTTGAATTTGAATCATTGACCCTTAACCTGAAAACTAGTTTTATAAATATCCTCCAGGAAACACATTGTCCGCTTAACTTCCCCTATGAAAACTACAAAAAATTGTATACCAAAATACAAAGATTAAGGGCCAGAGCCATGACAGAATTAGACTTACACAGGGATATGAAAACTACCTCACTGAATGTACTTGATAGGATAATTTCTTTTCGGCAGTATACACTGTGTTACTACAAATAAATGCATGACATAAGGAATTGTTCAATTTTTTTTAATAGTAGAATATTTCCATTGACTCGCAATGCTTAAAAAACTGTGAAGTTGTGTTACTGATGAACGTAGGGTTACTACAAGAAGCTTTATGCAATTAGCTCATACCAGAAAGGAAATAGCAGATTTTGTTGGGGAGGGCTTGGATCTTCCATGGAGCTGCAGGAATTTGGGCAGCTGGGAGAAGACCCTGTAGCCTCTTTCTTAGCAGCCTGCCAAAGAGATCACTGTGGAAGTCTCTTGCTCTAGGATTCCTCCTGGTAGGGCTGGTTTTGTTTTGTTTGCTGTATTTTAATTCTTCGATATGGGATAATTCAAGTGAGTAGTCAACATGAGGTTTTATCATCCTCTGCCTTTGGATGTCTGATTAAGCATGACTTGCTGTGATTGGGATTTTAAATACCAGAAGGCTTCCCAATTACCTCAATTACCTTTACCCAGGGAATGATTGCTATTTCCAGGTACGCATCCTGTTGCCCGCAGTTTCTCCCTCAGGTTTTTCTGGCATCATTCTTATATTAACAGCCCTTACCAAAGCATACTACAGACTAACAACTATCCCACGGTACCTCCTGAGTATATTGCAGCACTGACACAGTTTCTGCCTGTGTTTTCTAACTCTTCTACTTCCACTCCATTTTAGGAATGTTCAGAAGCTTCGTTTTATTTAAAGCCTTCAAATGATAGAAATCGTGCATATCGCATAGAACACCTCCTATCCAAAAAACATTTCTTATAACTTCTTCTCTGGTTATATAAACCATCTGTAAAAGGAAGTTATATGAAAAAATAGATTAAAAGTTATCACAAAGTATTTACAGTAAAACAAGTAGTGAAATATGTTATATTGTTTCTGTTCTTCAGTTCCATGTTCTAATAGCTCTTCTGGCCATAATGTATTTGGAAAATAATAGGAGTAAATATGAAAAATCTTTTATGAATTTCAAATGCATGCCCTGTCATGCCATTTTGTAGAGAATGTTGCCTAAATTGTGTGGGACATACCTATGTTTCTGTGCCAAGATCTGTAGTAGTATTTGGGCTTCTAGTGCCCAAATTCCCATTTACTGAAACAGGACCTGGGTCCTAAGAAATTAACCCAAGAGAAGATTTTACTTGCACTTGAAACTATCAGCAGTATTTTTTGATTGCAGAGCAGAATTTTCTTCTTATGTTTGAGCCTTAAATATGTAACTCATATATATAGTCAGCTGAAATTATTGTATAGATTTTGAGAGCCATATGCAGATCTTACACACGCTGAAAACACATGCAAGCTGTTGCATAACAGTGAAAGAATACAAAAATAACTATGGCATATTTTTCTCTTTCGTTCATTACTAACACTGATATCCCCTTTCTCCCTGAAAGAAATCAACAATGAAATATCAATAGCAACATACTGTTGAATAAACATCTGCAGATGTAAGCAATAGCCATTTAAGCTTGAGTAAACACTCAGAACAAGAAAAGTGAGTATTAATAATAAAGTTCAAAATTACCAAGAAAAGGCATTGTGAGACTAATCTAGGAAATCATACTGAATTTTCAGAAGGTATATTTTTGAGGAAGTAAGACAATCTTTTGCTTTCTTTGGGAGTAAAAAAGAACCTGTCTCCCTCTGCTGGTTTTCAGAGAAAAAAAAAGAGTTTATAGAGACTAAAAAATCATAGCTGCAATTTTGATACAAATTACCAGATGTTCCAGAATTAGGGCTTAAAACTTGTTGCTTTTAAATACATAGGAGTCCCCTTGAGGACATTAGAACTACCTGTCTTCATTAGCTGAGGATTGGTAGGTTTTTGTAGTATTACTCTGTTTAAGTTAATAGTTTCTCAGTATATTTAACATGATTTCTTTATATGTACATCTTTAAGAAAATATAAGTCAAGATAAATTTAAACTGTTTAGCCTTTAATTCAAACATCACTGAATCTTGTAGCTGTCCTGAAGAGCAGCCTAATATTGGAGTCGTAAGTGTAGATGCATAATTTTCCTTTCCTGCATAGTCTGAGTTAGCGTACTTTATAATTCAAATTATGAGTTTCTAATTTCTTTCAAATATGAGTTTCTAAACTGCTCCATGAATATAAGTCACAGGCCATAAGGCTTTTGAAGGCCACACACAGAAGAATAGCTACAGCACTGAGCATAGCTCGCCAGTTATGACAACTGCATGAGGTTTCTTTGAATTGCGCAGGGACTGTGCTGTTGAGGCTGGCTGCTCCGGGATGGGTGCTCACACCTGGCCAAAATGCAGCGTTGCCCGCCCTGCTGAGCTGCGAGCCCCCACAGTGCTGTTCCCCCAGACCGCTCCAAGGGCAGCGAGACACCCGCGCATGGTCTGTGCCAAGGAGAGTCTATCAGCGGGATGGGGGTGAACTTTGTGTTGCAGTCCCCACCCCGATGCACAAATGTTTGGGAATTTCCATGGAACAGGCGTGCTGCACAAAGTAAGTACCATGTTCTGGTACACATCATGGTATCTGCAAAGAGATTTTTGTCCTTGGTATGATATGCTCCATCTTCCTATTGTCAGAGGAAACACATTTGTCCTTTAATAGTCCCAGTGCTTCTACTAACAATTTCTCATTCACAAAAAGGATACTCTAACAACAGACATCAAGTTTATTCCTTCCAATTAGTTAAAGGCAAGTAGCAATTCCAGTAGTTGAATCAAGGCGTTCATCTGTTAAATTTGGAGGGCTTACATAAATGCATTTTAGGCTGAGAAGAAAATTAAGGCAATTTTGTTTTTAAAGTGATTTTTTTGGGTTGTTTTCTTTTTGTTTGTTTGTTTTTACTTCCCACGTGTTGCCTTCACCAAAACACATTTGTTATGCTTTGTTACATGTAGCCATGCTTTTGATCTGGGTATACATCAAGCTTCCTGGTATCCCAAGTATTATTTTAAAAGGCATCTGCCAGCTGCAGTTTGTCATATTTCCAGTTAATACTAGTGTCAGTATAGTTAGTTACACAAGTTGATTTGATTTTTGCATATGTTGTGTTGGAATTTGTCCTGGTTTCAGCTGGGATAGAGTTAATTCTCTTCCTAGTAGCTGGTACAGTGTGTTTTGGATTTAGTGTGAGAATACTGTTGATAACACGCTGATGTTTTAGTTGTTGCTAAGTAGCGCTTATCCTAAGTTAAGGACTTTTCAGTTTCCCATGCTCTGCCAGCAAGCAGGTGTACAAGAAGCTGGGAGGGAGCATAGCCGGGGCAGCTGACCTGAACTAGCCAAAGGGATATTCCATACCATAGAACATCATGCTCAGTATATAAACAGGGGGGAGTTGGCCCAGAGGGGCGGATCGCGGCTCTGGCATCGGTCAGCGGGTGGTGATCAATTGCATTTTGCATCACTATTTTTTTGCCTTGGGTCTTATTTCTTTTTTTTCCTTATATTCCTCTTCCTTACAATTATTATTATTATTGTTAGTATTATATGTTATTTTACTTTAGCTGTTAAACTATTCTTATCTCAACCCATGAGTTTTACTTGTTTTTGATTCTCCTCCCCATCCCACTGGGAGGGAGGAGGAGTGAGCGAGCGGCTGCGTGGTGCTTAGCTGCTGGCTGGGGTTAAACCACAACAGAATTCTTTGTTGAAGTTTGAGTATCATCAGGGTAGTGAGCACAGCTCTTACTTTCTCCAAGTATTTGACCAAATTCTCTCATGTTTATTCTGACTGTAGTATGCAATTTAAATTTTAATAAAAATGTTACTTAATAAAATTGTATGGATTTTTACTGCTTGTCTATCTGCAGCACACTTTTTTTTTTTTAACAAGACATAGCTTTGCCAAGTGTGTCCTGAAAACTCAGGGGAACTGTGGCATTTGGTGAATGTATCACAGACAACATATATAGTAGCAAGGTAGTGAGACTGCTGAGCCACACACCCTGTGCATTGTATTTACATGGACATGTTAATAACTTCCTGTGTAAGAAATACTTTAAAACTGATGTAATGTTTTCATGTGGGGATGTGACTTGTAATTATCCATTCATAAGCAAGTCTGCAGGCTATGTCATTGTTCCCTTCATTGACTCAACTATCTAGGGGATAGTGTCATTTTACCTAGAAGCTGGGCTTCCAATGTGTCCTGGTTTCGGCTGGGTTATATTCCTTTTCATTACTATTATTATTATTATTATTATTATTATTATTACTATATTTTATTATTATTGTTGTTAGTATTATATTTTACTTTAGTTATTAAACCATTCTTATCTCAACCCACGAGTTTTACCTTCTTTCCCAGTTCTCCTCCCCATCCTGCTGGGAGCGGGGAGGGGGAGTGAGGGAGCGGCTGTGTGGTGCTTAGCTGCTGACTGGGCTTAAACCACGACACAATTGCAAGCAGTTATTTCTCTTGAAGCAGAACTATTTTGGCTGCCCAGCTATGGAGAATGCTACGTGGCATCTGATATACAAATGCTATTTCTAAAACTGGCTGGTACTGCTTCTAGAGTGCACCCAATAATTGGTATGTATGTAATGTGAATGTAGCTGAGAAACAATGAAAGCAGAGGCAAAAGTACTGATGTTGGAATTGCTCTTCAGTGTAAGGGGTGAAAGCAAAGGAAGGAATAGCATATTCAGTTTGTATTCAGTGTGATAAAAGGAAATCAGTACCTATTTAACATGAAGTACCTTTAGAATATTTTGCAAAAATGAGATACTGCTAAAAAGGATGGGCTTAAATTATTAAAATAAATGCAGAATAGCAGGAAAAATTTCTGACAAGAAGGAAATAATTTCTAAGGAAAGGCACAGAAGGTTCTTGCAGTTATCATGGTACTGGTAGGCAGGCTTGATAATAGTCTAAAATTCTGCCCTAATCCCTAGAATGAACCAAATCATCTTTCCTATCTCAACTTTTATGATTCGTATTTGATCTGGTCATACTGTCATATATTACGTAACGTGATGGAGGTTGGTCAGTCAGATAGTCATGATCTTGTTGAAATTGTTGGCTGTGGAAGCCGCCCTTTTTTTAGGCTAAGCATATTAATGCACCTTTGGTTAGTGATGGATGAAACATAGACAAATGGTTGTCCCAGGACTAAAGCCTGTGGGCAGTGAGTCGGAGGTGTAATCCAGAGCAGTTTCATTTGACCTGTGTGTGAGGGAGAAAGCAGCACAAACACCATGGGAACTGTTTTGCACCAGGAGGTGCTGGTCCATTAGGATCCCAGTAAGAAAGGCACTCCACCTCTGTAAAGTATCATTTAAACTGCTGTTTATTAGAGCCAGCACTATGAAGAAAGAGAGGATAGCATAGATAATCCTACACCTCTATAGATGCTGGGAACCCTCAGTTGTGCAGCATTGAATGGGTGCAGCACACTCTGCAGACCCATCTGTAGAAAAGGGTTTCCCATGTCAGTCATTATAGGACTTTCTTACAAGAAAACAATTCTGTCCATCATTTCTACTGCCAAACAGAAAGGGTGTTCACGTGGGAACCTCTTGCTGCACTTTTAGATACAGGCAAGGACGCGCAGGTGGTGTAATCGCCGGTACCAAGTGGGAGCTGCCTGCAGACTCCTGTTACAATGAGCTGCAAAGTTGACCCTGCGGCCAAGGGATACGCACAGCAGAACACAGGTCTGAAGGCCAGGCTGTACGGGCAGCACAGCACAGCACAGCACTGGCCTCCGTCTAATTGTTATGTGGGTCACTAACTCCTCCACGTACAGTGGTCTCCTGGCCAGGATCACTACAGGAGCCCAACAGAAGAGGTGGCCAGGAGACATGACTGCCAGGACAAAAAAACTAAAATGCAATCTGAAAAGAAAGTGTCTTTGGACAGGCAGTCTGGAAAGTAACCTGGACCTTGAGAGCAGAGTAGATGTCTTCTGCTGATGCTCCGTTCTGTGTTCAAAATTGGAGCAGAATTGGCTTATTGATTGTCAGTACTGGAACGGCATTAGAAAGGGTCGATTTCTCCTCTTAATAACTGACAACCTGAAAAATGCTTGATGGCTTAGATCACAAGGGTAGTAAGAACTCTGGTAATTTTTTTAGTCTGTGTAATTAGAGAGTCACGCCTATGATGCTTCTACAGGAACAGACTTCGTGTCAGCCTTCCCAGTCTCCATTTTGCTCTTGTTAAAGTCACCTGCAAGGGCCTTCATTGACCTTAATGGTGCTAGGTCAAGATTTATCCGATAGAAAATGCTTAGATGCTAAAATGGTGGGGTTTATATATAATCACAGAGAAAATGTCACTGCCAGCAATGTATTTATTACTTATTTTTATTAATTCGTTTATATTGTAGCTTCTAAACTGACACTTTTTCAGGTGTCTTCTATGCTTCATTAAGCATTTTGTATTTTTTGGAACTTAGGTGTGCTAAAAGTGCTGAATAAAATACCAGTAGGCATAAACTGAATTCTTTGATTATTTTAAGTAGTATCCCCTGAATCGACGGAATATAAAGTTATTCTCTCTGGAATTCTTTTGCATCTACATTAGAAATCGTATTGTTACTTTTAAATGCCCATTACAACTTTTTATTTGATCTTATGAAAGGCCCATTGTCTAAACTTTGTATAAAATCCCACATGCAATACTTTCGAGCATAGTCAAAGCATTATATTCTTTTGAAGCTATTGTGAAGGTCAAACCAAAATATTATCTTTTTGAAACGTGTTAGTATGTCAGGAAGGCTGGAATTGACAACAGGGATGTGCCGGGGCCGGCGAAGGAGTTTCTGAAGTTAAATTAAGCAAAATTCTGTTTAGTGGAACATGTTGTTCCAAACCACTGGAGTCGTCAACTGGCAAGTGATGAAACTATTTCCGTCTACAACTAAACCCCATGTGCTACGGAGCAGCCTCGTTTCACTAGCGTCACTTCTCAGCCTCGTCCTCCGATGCATTTTCTGTTCCCGGCGGGCGCGGGCAGTACCCTTCCTCCGCGGCCAGCGGCAGAGGAAGTTCGTTGTATCTGCGGCTCAGCTCCAGCCGCCCAGGCGGACGTTTTCGGTGCGTTGTGCAAGTTTCCAGTCATGCCGAACGTTCTTAGGAAGATCGGGCGATAAGGGGAGGAAATGACGGAGAGTCACCAGAGCCACCCAGCCCCCGCTGCCGTGGCCCACGGGGCCCGGCCGCCACAGCGGCGACGGTTACAGCCGGGCCCCACCGGCCGCGCGGCAGTTACCGGCCCGTTTTCCCGGCGGGGGTCGACCCCCGCCGCCGGCCGGGCTCCGCAGCGTGCCGCGCCGCCGGGGCGGAGGCGGCGCTGGCCCCGGGGAGGAGGCGAGGGGAACAGGTGAGGTGGCGGCCGGCCGGGCGCCCGGGGCAGGGTCCAGGCGAAGCGGTCGGCGCCGCGCCCCGCCCCGCCCCGCCTCGCCCCGCCCCTGCCCATCTCCTCAGGGCCGCGCCCCGCCCCCTCCCCCGCGCCAGCGCCAGCGCTGCGGGCCGGGGCCGGAAGTGAGCGCACGGCGGCGGCGGTTAAGCGGCGGGAGGGGGGCTGCCGCCAGGCTGGTGCGCGCGTTCCCGGCGGCAGGCAGGAGGGAAGAAGGGAAATGGCCGTTGCCGCGGGGCGGCGGCGCTGCGAGGTAGGCGCGGGGAGCCCCGCCGCTGGATGTCGGGACGAGGTTGGGGCTCTGCTCCCTTCCGCTGGTCCTGTCGCTCCCTGCCGGTGTCCGCTTGCTTCCCCCGCCCCCCCCCCCTTGCCCCGCTTCGCCCTTCCTTCCTTCAGGGGTCGCCGCGACGCGACCCTCGGCCTCCGGGCGCTCCCCGCTGCCGGCTTGGCCTCGGCGCGGCTCCGGGCCAGGGGGCGGCCGGTGTTCCCCGCGCTGCCGGGGCGGCACCTGCGAGCGGCGGGGCCCGGGGCTCGGGCCGCGGTGGCGGGTGGGCAGCGGGGCTGGGGTCAGCGCTGCCCGCACGGCTCGTCCCCACCTCTTCGTGTCTGTGCGGGCTCCTGCGAGCCGGGAGGCGGTGGCGACGAAGGCGCTGCCTGCTGAAAGTACTTCATCAGCTAAGTGCGTTGTCTGAAGCGCTGGAGCGGTGCTGCTTCTGACGCGGAGCCGTAATTCCGAGGCGTCTGAGGGGCTGCTTGCGCTTCATAACACTCCAGGTTTCAGAGGTGCTTTTTGTACCTGAGGGTGAAGTGTTCGGCGTGGCACGTAGCTGTCACCTGGCGCTGAGCAGGAGGCGCTTGGGAAGGCTTTCGGGAGCCGGAGTGCTCTCCCTCTGTAGGGGGGACCTTGGCTGTCGCTGCATAGACCCACCAGATTTACAGTTCCTTTTTATTCATCTTCTTACTGGCTTTTTGAGTGGGTTAGCTAACCTCGGTTTGGTGCGTTACAGTGATTCCAGAGAAGCTGGCTGTTTACAAAGCTGGTCCTTAAACAGCTCTGCTATTTCCTCCAGGAGCTTTTCAGATATTAGAAGTAGTACAGGGAAGCGTGTAACTGGCTTACTGTTCACAACTTGATCGAGTTTATTATTCTGCATGAATGCAATAAAAAAAGGTACACCTGCATCTTTGTTAGCACAAGTAACCTGCCACTAACAGCTATGCTGTTGTTGGGGAAAGAGAATATGGTAGCAAGATGCACTCAAAAAAAAGAGCTTGGAAGAAAGGAAAGATTCTGATGCTCTTCCTCATCATTGTATTACTTATTACAAATGTGGTTCTAGAGCATAGTGCAGTTAAGCTGATTTGGGATAGGGGAGAGATGCAGAGGTTTTAAATAACAGCCTTGCATGTTTAATGCAAATCTCTTTCCGAAGGGAACTGAAAATTCAAGAAAAAACGTGTGATGTTTGTAAAATGTTGTGCAATACCGACTTAGACTATAAACTGTGTTCAAGAGTAGTAGTGGTGGATGATTTATGAAGAATCCAAAGGGAAAGCGGAAATGGGGCTGGGGGAATGAAATCTGACAGACGGAAGTATTTTGTTAGTTGGTTTTGTTAGATTTGAAGGCAGTTGTGTCCTTCATTCTCCCAACACTGAGAGTGGGCCTGGAAAAAACTTTCTTTATGCGTCTGGGAGGAAAAGAATCTGCTTAAATTGGGCTCATTTACCACATTTGTGGGAGCGGCAAAAAGGGACTATAATGCCCACCAGGTTAATTATTTTTTTTAAAACTGAAAGCAAGTTGAAGCAAAACTAGTAAGAATAAATGGACAGTGAAAGAAAGTTGCATAAAAGATAAAGGCAGTGGGAGAAAGCACAGGGAGAAGTAACAAATACTTGAAGTTAAATGGCCTTTTGTTGGGGGAAAAAAAACCCACAAACCAAACAAGTAATAAACTGTAGTCCCACCTTCTTAAATGTTGTGCTGTATTTGAACAGTCTTTTACATAAAGATGCTTGTTTATAAAAAATACATAGGTGGTCTCAAAGATTTAAAATTTTGATTGATTTAATAAAATAGATTTGTCCTATTTAATTACAACATAATAGTAATCCTGATTTAGATAGTTGAGGTTCCACTTTCCTTTTGGAGTATTATTGTCATCATTAAGAACTCAAACATAAAGGTTCATCAGTACAGATAATCACTGTATATAAATTGATGATTTAGTTATTTTTATCTCTTTTGAGTAGCTCTCTATGTAGCAACAAAGAAAATTGCATGCCTTAAATGGAAAATGATGCATTTCAAAATGTCACGTAAAAAAATCTTTTCTGAATTTGTGTTCCTCTGTTTCTTACTTCTCAAACTAAATTAACTTGAAACTGCTGATATTTCTTGTCCAGTGCTGCTATTATATCTGCTATCTAGCTGAGGAAACTGGAATTAAAATGTTGCTTAAAAAATAAAAATGCTGAGGTGATGTTTTGGGGTTTTTTTTTTTGATGTGTTAGGCTTTGATGTGGGACCAAAACCAGACCAGTATGGGGCTAGAAAAATGAATGCTAGATTTGAATTTGGTTAGAGCAGGATTGCATGTTGTTTGTCTTTAAAGTCTTGAACAATCTTAAGGCTATCTTATGGAAGCTTTAAAAATTGCAATAAATTAACATTGATAGGTAGGACAGTATAAGCATAATGCTAACATGACTGGAATTCATAAAATATAGTATATATTTATAGTATATATAAACACACATAAAATGTGTTTTAAGGTCAGCCTTAATGACATGCAGGTAATGATCTTCCATTTTTTAATTTTAGAAATATTGCCTTTTAGTGTCCACAGTTAGTGCAGAAATTACTGTGGTATTTATTTATTTATAGAATAGTACAACAAACTTAAAAATGAGAGAGTATAGCACAAATGTAAATAGTTTGCTTTGTGGAAGTGTAACTGTAAACATATTCCTCTATTTTAAGTAGATGATGTGGATATGTAATTACTTACCAGAACCAGAGTTCAGTTTTTATCAGCAGTGGTCAATAACATCAGTCATCTAATACAGCATTCATCCAGCCCCTTTGTACACGAGAAGGTTGCTGTGATGTCAGTTGTTGCGGAAGAATGCAGAAGTGTTTTTTCCAGACTGGATGAGTGAAGGAGGAAATGTTTCAAAGTGTGCCAGTAGTGATAAACCTCACTTAATCTATAAAAGATTTAGAATAAAATGTTTTCCTCAATGCTCACATTAAAAAAAGTTATGAGAAATATTACTTTGATCTATACCTTAGTAGAAATGCAACTTGAAATTATTTACTTAGAGTAAGTTTAGTTTGTTCCAAGTGGTGGTCACTTCCGAGTGCTTTCATTGAAGAAAATGAAGTAGAGAGTGAAGGTATGTCTGCATATTTCATGTAACTTGTAATTTTTCAGGTGTGTGGCATTAAAGTTATAAACAAAACATCACTTACAAAAAACCAACCATAATTGGAAACTTGCAGTATGTAGTGTATGAGAACCTCATGGTATTTGAGTTAAGAGTATGTCACTTGTTCAGATCTAGAGGTTAGTTACTGCATGATGACCTAGATGAAATAATTTGGTCCATGTAGAGTTTGTAGCTTGTACATTTCAATAGTGTAGTTGATATTAGTAGTTATAGGAGACACATGGAGAACAGGTCATCGATAACGGATACGGTCTTCTACTTAGATTGTAGTCACAGCAGAAAAGCAGAGGGTGGTGACAGTGCTGAGTTATAAGACGAGTGTTGAATGAGTTCAGCATGCAGCTGGACAAATTCCTAGAGGAAAATATCCATCAGGGGGCTTAATATTAGAGAAGTTACCTCAGGATTCAGGAAGTACTTGAGTGGCAAATTAGTGGAGACTAGAAGAGTATTTTGAGGAAGTGTCATTACATGCTTGCCTTGGTTTAGCTTTTTTCCATTTGCATTTCTGAAGCCACCCTTAGAGACAAGTTGAGAATGAGATCAACCTTTGGTCTGACTGAGTATAGCCATCCTGTTCAGTTTTCTACCAGTGTAGTGTTTTAAAAAAAAGAAAAAAAAATCATTGAATCAATACATCTAATAAGCATTTAGTATTTTCTAATGTGTAAAACAAAAAGGTACATGTGAACAGTGCATTTGTTCTATCAATTAATAATCAACAATTCTGCTTAATACTTGCATAAATACTAGGTTTATGGCTAAGAAGTATCTGCTGGTTATAACTGAAACTGTGCAAGTTTCCTGCCTGAGGGGAAACTCATCTGCTGAAGCAAGTGGTAGAAATAATTTGGCTACTGTAGCAGAATTGCATTTGATTAGACTGGTAGGTTGATACTAATACAGTGATATAGAGTTAAATCTGGGACAGAGCTGTGGTGACATGGTTTTTCTATCCTACGGTACTAATGTTTTTGATTGTTTTGTTGAAGGTGTATACTGTGCACTGCTGCACAGGGACTAGAGTAGGATCTTTGTGGGGGAGGGTTGTTTCCATCTCCCTGCGTTAATAGCCACTGTACATTGCATCATGAACTTCCTGCATTTTGCTGCGTTTTGAATGCTTTGTGACACGAGGAGGATATTTGCAGGGCTTACTTCAGGCATATAACTTAAAATTTGGGTTTTTACTATGGTCCTCTGTCTATGCTGTAGAATGTTACAAAACTATATGGAAGGTATTTGGGCTTCTCTATTTGGGTAATTAGAGCAGGCAGCACAAATATTTCTTTCCTCTTTTCTCTGTCCTCCCCGCGCTCTAGACACTTTCTGTGTTTTTGATTGAATTGGTTGTGTAGTTTAAAATGTTGTCTACCTTCTGCTTAGTACTACTGGTATTGGGATTATTGAAAGTACTAGTATAGATAGATGCTCCAGGTAATTTGTCACGCTCTGCTGTGATCAGGCCTGCACGGTATGAATAACTAAATCTTTGTTTGCGATATTGCTGCATGGATAAAGCCCTGAGCATCCTTGTCACCTTCTCATAGCTGACCCTGCTTTGAGCAGGTAATGGAACTAGAGACCCCCTGAGGTCCCTTCCAGTCTTAATTGTTCCATGAAAGTGATATTCCAGAGTAAAATTATTTTGCAAATCATGGATTACTGCTCAAATTATTCAGCTGGGGAATCAAAATATTTGGGGCGATGGCATTACTTAAAAAATAAAAACCCCCAAATCCTAAACAGTAGCTAATGTTGATTCTGTGTGAAATATTTTGTATTGCATGAGTGTTTTCAAGTACCCTTTGAAAAGAGGGATTGGTGGAAAAGAGTGTGAATCGTAAGGGTGACATGGAGAAAAGCACAACTTTAGAGGTGGCTGAAAAGCAAGAGACCCAGTAAAAAGCTTTTAAAAGCAAACTTCTGAAACAGGAGTGGATATGAAAACATTATTCTGTAAGGAGAAACATTGCAACAGAACTAAAATTCTTAGCCTTTGTCAAACAATGCTGGTAATAGGCTTGGCTGTAAGGCATGGAAAAAAAAATCTTGGCCAAGTGCATCAGAATGAAACAGCCTGGGATGCCATCAGTTTCATTATTGCTTTTTTCTGGTATCTGCATCCAGAAAATACTGGGCAGGAACAGAATTGCAGGTATGCTGTTAGAGAGCTGAGAAAAAAGTAGGGAGAAATACAGAGATACAAAAGTTGGTGAGTAGTTCTACAGCTGATGAAACCAATGTCAAGTTTCCTGTTGATTTCTGTCTTCTGCTGATTGGCTTTAAGGATTTCTTGCCATGATTCAAGCATTTATAAAGATTATCCTGGTAATAAATCCGTGGTGCCCAATAATATGAGCTCATACTACTGTTTTCTTCTAGCTGTGACATCTAGTGTTCTTGGTGGTGTCAGGTTGCTTGTTTTTATGAAACTTTTATGGAATTTTTTTATCTTTAAGACCCCTATCTCTTCAACAGACTTAAATGAAATTGTGATTGGGTTCAAAATTAGAGGGGAGGAGTATAACAGCACAAATATGCCGAAGAAGCTTGCAAACATACTGTACCAAATCTGCATGTATCCACATCTACTGGTGGAGTGGCTTGCAGTGGCTGATGGTACAAACCACTGGTTCAAGAACGGGAAGAGTGCTTTGTGGCAATGGAAAACATATGATCTGTAGGTAGCTGTAGCTGCCTACACTAAGATTTGGCTGGAACATCACGACGGATGCTTCCACTCTTTGTCTCTCTTGGAACACTGATCAAAAACCTCAAGATTCTACAGTTAGAAAGTATGCCATAAAGTATATGTATATATATAAAAAAAGTAACAGTCTTCTGCACAGTGGCCTGGATGGAAATTGATTTAAGTAGAAGAGTTCATAAGTGTTTTTATAAGCACTGAAACAGCTGAGGCTGGATTTTAAGGGATTTGTTGCCAATATTGAAAGACCTTGAAGCATTCCCGGACGCTTCCTGTTCTAGTACTGGAAACACCCTGTTCTTACCTAGCTCTCAAGATCAGAGGTTTTGTGATGGAATTGTACTTTTTAGATGTAAATGAAATTTCAAAATTGAAGTTAAGAGATGCAGTTGCTGGTCTTGGTACAGCTGCTTAGGTATTTATGAGCTGAATGATTTGGGCAAAACAGAAATGAGTGCTGGTTCAGAGTTTGCTCAATTAGAAGCTGCACCTGTATTTAAGCTAGTGAAATTGTCTTTGAAGATTCTGTAGATATGACCCAAAATGAAATGGATTCAGTCTTTCAGTTAACTGTGTTAATCGCATCTGTAGGGGGGCACTTTCTAATTTTGCTAAGATGACTGGATTAAAGAAGCTACTAAGTTTTTAGTGGAAAGATAGCGTGATAGAACTATATACCTGAAACACTAACCTTTCAGGACTACTTATGTACGCATTATTGAAAACCTTCCAGTTTAAACCTAACAGTATTTTAAAAAATAACAGACTTACTCATGACGACTTCTTGAAGTAGCTGTTCAGTTGTTTCTCGGTTTGTAGCTATCTGAATGCATCTGGCAGAGAGGGCTTTTGAACATCAAAGTTCTTGTGTTTTTTCTTGCTAAGGAGTTTTCCTGCTGTGGCAAATGTCTTGCTATGAATTCCTTTCCAGATGATTAGTACTTTCCATAGTATATTACTGCTGTCTTACTTTGCTAAGTTTTCCCTGGTATCCCATAAAACTGCTACCGTCTCTGGTATGCAGGCAAGATTTGTTAATTCTTAAGTTAGCTATCACTCAGTGTTAGGCAAATGCCTCAAATGTTTTTTTAATTAATGGCAAAGTAACCACAGAGTTATTGTGAAAATTACACTTGTTTTGAGGAAGCTCTCGCTACTGTATGTCAGGGCATTACTTTATAAGGAATGCAGGAAATGGTCTGACTTGTTATCATTGCTTCTGTATTTAGTGCTTGGACTCTAGGGAATTTATGTGCACTGATTTGTGATAACTATAAAGTATTTCTTAAGAATGAATTGCCAAATAATATGTTCTGTGCTTGTTTAGCACTAGAACAAATTATAAATAGAATGCTAAAAGCCTTGGGTTTTTTTGAAAAGAAAATTTTGTGCAACTCAAGTAGAGAAGAATGTTAACGTGTACATGAGCAGATAGTGAGATTACCTCTGCTTAAGGTAACAGGATTTATCTCTAATAGAGTCATCCCTTGCTCACTAAGATAGGAAACTAATTTAGATTTTGGGAGTCTTTGTCCTGGTAGAGATGTAATATCCTGTATCGATTCTCCCGAAGTTTCTTACCAAAAACCTGTAAATTCCTCATTAGAAAAAAATTTCTTCATGATTCAATTTTATGTATTTGCTAGATTACTGCATATGTAAATATATTTTGGGGTTTTTATGTAAGCCTCTGTAAGTGAAAATCTGATTTGAAATTAATTTCCATTCCATGTAGAGGCTTTGATTTGAAGGAGATGGTCGAATATCTTGCTATTTCTTGGTTCTTGATATTAATAAAGTTTTGTTGTTGCAATTTTTTTTTAACAGAGCATTTTACTCCTTTGAAATAATGAATAATGAGCAATACTCAAATAAAATTACGTAGCAATACACAGGTACTTGACTGAGCAAATTAACTTTAGACTCTAAACACATTTATTAAAAATTGCCACCAAGGAAGTGTTGCTCTTGGGGAAACTCTGCTAGACTGGAGCCAAAGAAGGAGGTCTGCAGACTCATGTCTGATCACATCTGGTCGAATACTTAAAGAAAATATTGCTTAAAGTTAACTAAGTCTCACTGTAAGAGACAGATTACCTTTTGTCAAGGCTGTAGATGAATCGGGTGGTTGAGATTTTCAGACCTGCTTTTAAATGAAGCAGGCAGTATTGGTGAGTTACTGCTAGGGCAGTGTAAATATGGGGACTTCATGTAAAGTATGAATGTGTCCATTTAATTTCAAATTTAGGGGATAAATAAGTGGTATAGGAGATTGTTTTATCACTTTCAAATTTCTGTTATAATCCCTTCAGTTGATTCTAGTTTCTTTTCTTAATTAAAAAAAGAAGCATTTGACCCATTCTTTAAGTGTTTGGAAAGAGTTGTGCTCTTGAAGGTGAACAGATTGACAGTTGAAAACTGATTATTACTGTTACTTAAAATAGCGTGCAGCAGTTGAGAAGAGAACAATCCTGACTTTAAGGATTACTTCTAGGTCTTCTGATGACTTCCAGTTGTTGCAAACTTGGTATGGTCAGTAATGGTTCAGGTATCTGGTTTTCCTGTTTCTGGGATTTGAATTGAAATATATTCTTCTGAGCGTTTGAGAGGAGTTCCCTGCTGATAGATGGTCCAAATGGAATTTGCCCTTCTCTTTGTAAATGTTGGAGAAGTTTAAATTCTGCTCGCTCTCCGCCTTTGAACTTAGATGGCTACAAAGTCAGAAGTTCAAAGTGAAGCTAAACTTATGTGAAAATGTTAACTGATGCGGTGTAGTTAGCATTTAAAACAAGGTCTATCTTTATTTTAATCATGCTTACGCCTAGGGAGCTTTTCTTCTGATGTTTTATCATGTGAATTTGCTGCTTAGAACTGGCATGCAGTATAAAGTTTTGCTAAAACTATTGCAAATTTGTCAGATTTTTAAATCAGTTTTTAACTTCAAACTGTTTGAAAACTGCAGTCTGCTTATAAAATTTGACGGAAATTTATACACTGATTTGATTTTAGAAGTTTCCCAAGGACAGAACTTAAATATAGTGACCAAATTAAGTGTATGTATGCTGATGAGACTGTCTTGCAAATATAAAAATAAAATTCAACTTTTCAGATAACCACTAATATTAATAATATTCTTCTGTCTTGAATACTAGAAGTCACTGGATTTGTCAGTGCAAGTGTGCAATCATACAGTGACAAAAATACAGCACTGTAATGTGAAATAGTAAAATAAACAAGCAACTATTGAGTGATTGGGATTCTCTAGATGTTACAAATGAATGTGCTGCAGTTGCTGTGCACCATGTTTCTTAGTGCTAAGGAATGTATGTTTATCTGCAGTCGTGACTTTGTGGAACAGTGACTTCTTGTGAGTAGGAGACTGCTTGGCGAGTACGGAGATCAAAGCTGTCAATTTCAGCAGAAAAATAAGGCTTCCTACTTTTTTAAGGAGCCAGAGTTGTTATATATAGTTACTTTGAAGACCATATAATCTTGATACGTTTTCCTTCAGAAAAATCACTTGCTGCTGTAATTATCAAGCAGCATCAGAATGCATTGATAATCTTCTTCAAAGTTGTAGCCCAAATAGTTCTGAATAGTCTCAGAAAGTATGATCCTATCTTAGTTTTTTGAATAAAATTCAGGAAAAAAATCCTGCTGCTATTTAGAAACCTTAGGCAACAGCAAGGCTGTGAAAACTGCACTTACCTCATGCTGCTGCTTCTTGGAAAAGCCAAGTAGGAATTATTGAGAGGACTTCATAAGTCATGGTGTTCTTGCATCTGAAAATATGATATAGCAATTTTAACCAGCCATAATTAATAAAGAGATTAAAGCCTGCTTGGATATCTATGCAGTCTGAGCAGTTGGTGTAAAGTATATTAGACTTCTCATTAGGGTGTTATCTGTGGCTACTAGCCACAGATGGCTTAGACCATCTGCAAAATGCTCACTACATCTTTAGGAGGAGGTTGAGAATGACTGTCCTGTGAACAGGAGGATAGTAAATAACCGAATGGCACTGAAGGCCACAGCTGTGCTGTAAATGGGACCAGGGACCTGCTCTGTCTATATAGGAACCCAGCAAAGAAGTTTGGGGTTTGGGTTTTTTTTAATCCATTCCCTGATCGGCTTCAACACTCAACTGTGCAAATAGGCAGTAGACAGGACAGGACTTCTTCCTAAAGCAAAAATTGTGGCTTTAATCAGTGTCAAACTCTGCAGCTTAATATCTTGTATGGAAAAGGATCTGGTGTCTGCTTTTTTCTGTAGACTTCATCTGTGTTGAATATAATTATCTCGTGGAATGGATACATACTAGTAACCTCCAAAGCTCTTGCTTAAGACTTTATTCCCCAGGACTCTAGTTGGTGGTTTTCAGGGTTTTATAATTTTGTTAGTCTGTCACTGTTTTAGTCCTTCTGAAGAGACCCACTTTCATTTAAATCTTGTCTTGGTACCTGTAACATCAGTTCTGGTTTAGTCTTGCTTTGTGAAGGGTTTCACCTGAATTTATGTTTTCAGACTTAGTTGAAATGTATAGAACCTCTTATAAAAATGTCTGTACTTCACAATATAAGCCACTGAAACGAAGTAGATAAAACAAAAGCTTGGCCAGAGGCTTAAAGAATTTAAAGAATCTGTTAGAAATCTGTTAAGAATCTTGCTGTCTGTGTGGCGAGTCCACAGAAGTAGAGTCTGTTTAAAGCACATATCTCTGGTCAGATTCAAGGAGGAAGAAAAAAACCAAAAACCCCCTTCTAATGGGTATGAATAGCAAGGGAACATAAAGACAGACTTTTGCGTTATCTACATTATTTGCTGCAGAGAACTCTTTTAATTTGTAGATTGTTGCATGACTTGAACCCATGACGATTTACATCTAAAGGGCTCATCTAGTTCAGAGAAACTGTGTTTTAATGAGGATTGCTGTTTATGTAACCCTCCTAGCAGAAACTCATTATTCATTATTTTTATC
Source organism: Gymnogyps californianus (assembly GCF_018139145.2). Classification (NCBI taxonomy): domain Eukaryota; kingdom Metazoa; phylum Chordata; class Aves; order Accipitriformes; family Cathartidae; genus Gymnogyps; species Gymnogyps californianus. The sequence goes on along the minus strand of NC_059475.1, from coordinate 15,698,321 downwards.
TTGCTTCTTCATATGCATACTAGCTGTTGCTGGAAGACATTTTATCTCCTGAACTCAACTTTAACCTGGCTGTGTGTAAAAGCTGTAGAATAAAGTAGAAATAATATTGAAAAATAACGTAGTTCTTGTGGTAATCTCTTGTAAGATTATTTTAATAAAGAGGCATAGATATTGTGGTGAATACGGGAAGTTGTATAATAGTACTGAGCACAAGATTGGAACTGGGGCAATGTAAGATGTCATTTTCTTGGTGGTGGCCTTAAGCAAAAGTGACCTTTCAGAGCTTCTTCCCTTACCTAGTAATGAATGACACTTCCTTTAAGGCACTGTTAAAGGGATTACTTAATGAGCAGCTGTACTTAATAGCTTATTTTGCTTGTCCAAGAAACAGCATTTCATAAGCATTATTTTTCTTAAGAGGGTAAAGTACAATGATGTTTTCCAAAGGAAGGGAGGTTCTTCAGCATCATTATGACCATCATAATCATGGTACAGCAGTTTGATAGGTCTATCGTTTTTGTAATATATTGAAGTAAACTGGAAGTCCTCTTGATAATGTGCTTTATCAGTGCTAGATATTTGTATAGTCTTTAGAATGATTTCTGCTTCTCAGACTGAACCTGGCTAAGTGTGCAGAATTGCTCAAATCTGAAAACAGTTATGCACCTGAATGTAGCTTTTCTGTGTCCTAGGTTTAGTGGTGCACAAAGGAACCAAGTACTTATCTACCTACTGGTAAGTATTAGTAAGAAAAATAAATGGGTCTCCCATAATTCAAAGGCTGTGAATTTAATTGTGTGGCTTCTCTCTTTAAGTTTGACCCACCCCCAAAAAATCGGTCTCTTAAAATTTTAATGTCCTGGGTTTCTGAAGGACATATGCAACCTTCTCAGTTGGTGATGTGTGACTTAGTAGTTCTCCACATATGATTTCTTTTATGCGTTTCTAATGTTTAATTTCCTTTTCAGATCTGCTAAATCTATTCCGAAGCCAAGGGTGGACAACCAGTACACGGGAAGTGTTGCTTCTTTAAATGGACACCTGCTCTTGCGGTATGGCCCAGATATCCAGTAGCAATGGATTTAAACAGCGCTCATCACTTTCTTTGGCAACCACAAGGCCAAAAGATGTGGACAAAGAGGAGGCATTGCAGATGGAAGCTGAGGCATTAGCTAAGATGCAGAAAGAAAGAGGTGTAGCTGGTAATAAACAAACTTTTCATTCTTTAAGCAGCACGAGACAAAAAGCACAGACTCATAACAAACAGGACCATGATCTCATGGTGTTTCCAGAGTCTGATGCCAAGAGCATGGAAGATAAACTGAGTACCATTGACATAGAGAAGCTTACTCATGCTGAACTAGAGAAACTGCTGCTGGATGACAGTTTTGAATCTAGTAAAGTATCTACATTACCAGTAAGTCCTATTTTGAGCCCATCTATGTCTTCGCAATTTTATCTGGGGCCTATGGGTCAGAGAAGACAGTGGACGCCTGGGATACCAGCACCTGTGACATGCACTTTACCTCCTATTTACCCCTCAGCTTCCTACACAAAACAGGCTGGTGTATTTCAGAATGGATTCCATCCAAGTATGTCGTCCTATCGCTCTAGAGAACCTATTTATCTTGGTCTTCCAAGACAGTCACAATACATTTCATACCCATTGGCAGCTACTACACCTTTCCATCCACAAGGAAGCCTACCTATATATCCTCCAGTACTTACACCAGAAATGGCAAAAGTATTTGACAAAATTGCAAGCACCTCAGAATTCCTGAAAAATGGGAAGTCAAGCACAAACTTAGAAATGACTGCTATAAAGTCTGCAGTTTCTAACCTACCAGCCTCGGAAAGTTGCAGGGATGTTAGTAAATTTGATTGGCTAGATTTGGATCCCCTAAGTAAACCAAAAGTGGATAGTGCGGAGACTTTAAATAAGGCAGAGAATGATGGAGAGAGGGCTTCAAGTATGACTGCTGAAGATCCATGGGATGCTGTGCTGTTAGAAGAAAAGCTGTTAGTAACTTGTCATCTGGAAAGAAAAGTTAATGGGAAATCTTCTGGAGCAACAGTTACAAGGAGCCAGTCCTTAAACATGCGAACAACTCAACTTGCAAAGTTACAGGGCCAAACATCACAGGTATGTGAATCAGTATGTTTAAATTGCAGTGTAATAGTAAAGATTAATCACAGTATTTAAAGACACTTTAAGGTCTGGATTTGTTTGTTAAATATTACTTGGCTTGAGCAGTGCCCAAATAATGTGATGTTACTAGCATATGTATGTATTAGTGATATTCAGAAAATTGAATGTTACTACTGAACTAAATCCCAAAATAACTCTGGCCTTGTGTAATCTTTCCACATTTACTGAGGAAATTGCTGTTTTTCAACACACTACAAAAAGAAATGGAAATAATCTTTAGAACAATTAAGTATTTAAATCATATTGATAAATATTCAAATTAATGAGCAATTCACATGATACTACAAAATAAAAAGATGACGAGTTAGACACTGAAAGCTTCATCTTGAGCAGCCTTTATCTCAGATTTTGAAAAAAAAAACATTTTTTGCCTTATATTTGAACCTGTCAGCTTCCCCCCCCCAAAAAAAAAGGTAGAATAGAAAGGTGGCATAGTCAAAACTCTTTTCTGCTCTCCCAGTATCACTTGCAGTCTTTCACAGGACCACTATAATTCTCTTTCATAGGTAGAAAGCTCTCCTTCTGTGCAGGAATGCTAGAGAGATCGTAATGGAACCTTTTGGTTATACTGTCCTGGAAGGTGGGATGCCTGTTGGGTCAGAAACCCTGTACTTCTGTTCTGGAAGAAGGAAAACCATCTTTGTGTGATGTTACTTTTATCAGGCAGGGCAAAAGGGTGATTTCTGCTCTAGGATCAGGATCACTTTCATCAAACTTGCAAGACAAAAATGTCAATGGAGGCTTTAGTTATGACACTCATCTTTTTGGATGTTGAGCACGTGCAGTTTGTATCAAAACTAAACTGTACTGTAGATGATCAATGCTGTAGCAATCTCATCTGGTTGATTATGCCCCCATAAGTGCATCCTGCTCTTTTCCAGATCCAGTAAATGACTGTAGATTATTTAACTTTTCCTATCTTTTAAAATTCTTTCTGTGATAATTCCATCATAAAACAAGAAATTATGTTTTAAAATATTAGTCACCTCACTAGAAAGTGAATATGAATACTTCTGGGGTTTTGTTTTGGTTTTGGTAGAGAGAGTACAAAGACTGAAGGAGAAGTTTTCAGTGGAAAAGTCAACACCCTGGCAAGGGTGGTAATGGCAGGAAAAATCGTATTTGTAGAAACTGGTTAGAGGGGGGGGAGTAAAAGATTTGTTTGCCTTGGAGACTTTGGATTGCAGCTGTTCTGAATCTTAGGTATTGTCTTTCTAGGTGTTTTAATAGGCTAGGGACATGCCATAAGAAACAACTGTTATCAGTCAAGGGTTTTTCCAAATTGCTCCTTAATTCTTCCCTCCCCCCCGAGCTGGGGGAGTTTTTTTCTCAGAAAAAGGAGTATTTACTAGACTTTGGCTTAAAGGGCTGTCTAAATTTCCATGGAAGTGAAATTTTTGGCCCCTCATTTGAAGGATTTCCTGTTTTTTCTGGGCTAGTTGTTGGTATTCTGGCAAAAGTTTAATAGGTGGCCAGTGGAGAAGGACCAAAAAAAACCCCTAAATCCCCCAAAACCCCTTTACTTCTGTTTTTAAGGGATCACATTTTTAACATTACATGTGTGAAGATCTTGGGTCTAACTTCTTCCCCCCCCCCGATATGTGAGCTTAGTTATTTCCTAGTGTTTGGAGAGACATGTAAGTTTGGGCTTTACAGCAGTTTGCTGCTTCAGTTTGTCATGTTATCTAGTGATGTATTTGTCAGTTTTCCAGTGATGTTTGGTTGGTTGTAATGTAACTATTGGCTGGAATAGCTAGACTGTAGTGGATCAGTGCTTCTGAGGTGTTGTCTGTAGAAAGTAATATTTGACTGTTGCTGAATGAAATCTGTTTTTATAAATTCCAGTTTTTTTCAAGAGTGCAGGATTTAAAAGGGTCTTTCCTGTTCATCGGGTCCAATCCCATGCTCTTTGCAGGTCACGTGTTAACTGATTCATAAAATGCTCAAGATCTGCTTTCACATGTGGTCTTTTCCTCCTGCTACTTTTGATTTAAAGGCTGTTCCAGACCCTCACTGTACTCATCTGTCATCTGATTTTCAGCAGAAATGCATTCATAACCAGCTCTTAGCAAACGTTCTTAACAAGATGGAACAGCAGGTATTTAAGATAAAGAACCATTTTGACGTTTACCTCAACATGTTATAAGACACAGTGACTTTCTGTCAGCTTTCTTTGCAAGCTCTGTGTGATAGCTTCTCTTTTCTGTCACCTTTTTTTTTTTTTTGAAGATGGCTTATGACAATTTTAGTACTCTACGTTAGAGCACAGTGTACCATGTGCCTTGTACAGTGCCATGAATAAACCATCCTTACAGGTAGGGGCATCCTGCTTGATACACTTCTATTGCATTGGCTTTATTCATGATGGCATCACAACAGCACATACTGATCCTGTAGTCAATTAATGTATCAGATTTTCTTAAGCCACCATCTTTTTCAAACAGGTTCTTAGTTTATAGCAGACTCCTGCAGTGAAAGCCCAATTGTGAAGGTTTGAGATTTACTTTCCACTTGTGTTCCTCCAGTCTGTAGTTAACTAGTTTTGGCATAATACTCCAGTTCTAGTCTGTATTATAAAGTTACCTGATACAAGACCGTAAATTATCAGCAGGGTTATTTCTGCTGCTTGTGCTGAGTTATTAAAACAGATAATAAATAGATTTAAAGACAAGTCTCTCAAATGGATGTCCTTTCAACATAACCTGTGGCTTTTGCTTTGTCTTTTGCCCATCCTGTGCTACTACTTTATTTTCTAGTTTAAATAACTTTCTGTCTGGTATAGTAGGAAGCTGAGTTATGTAGCCTCTATTTTTGGCAGTTCTCTTGTATTTTATCCCATTTACCTCCAGGTATATATTTCCTTCAAAGTATATTCTGAAGTCTTGCATCCTAACTAGTCTGGATCATTTTTTTCCCCTGAATAACTCAGTCTCACTGCCCCTTTAAACAAAACTATTAGTAAAAATTTCTAGTCATATATTTTGATTCTATCGTATTATATTTAATCCCTTGAATCAATAGATTGCTTTGAGTTTTGCTTCATATTTGATGAAGTAGCTATGTATTCAGTATTCCCCTTTAAATACTTCAGTGTTTGTCACTCTCCTTTCTGAAAGCAGAGGCAAAATAAAATTTTGTCCTATTTTAGGTGTTGTCTTCTCTACCTTTCCTCTCCACGGAGCTGAAGAGTCTTGTGGCTTTATATACTCGTGGGATTTAATTTAACTTGACTTTTGGTAATTTACTGGGTTTTGGGTTTGTTTTTTATTAAGAGCAGTTGTATTTGCAGACCACTTCCATTTTTGCAGGCTGTACTGATATGAACTATTTATCTAGTTTGGCCTGAAGTCCTTTCTTACAAGTTATTTCCTGTTTGACTGATAGCTTCTGCACCTCTTAGATTTGCTCATCTGGAAGTTAAAGAAATTCAAATCCTACTTGTTGCTCAAAACCCTAATCATCTGAATCCAGTGGATTTTAAATAGATTTCTTAGTCTGTCAAAGCTTGTCCTCCTGAAATTATCTTCCAAAAAGTGATCAAACATTAGTATTGAAATTCAACTAAAAAAGCAAGGAGGTATTTAATGTTCTTAATTTTCCACCAGGAGGTAATTTCCAGCAATACATATTTGTAATAACATTAGGTTTCTCTCCTTAGCCAAATGTGACCCTGAGGTCAACTATGAGTAACCAAATAAACCTTTTTTTTTTTCTTTGCTCATTACATTAGAATTTATTGTTTACCCTGGCTAAGCTTGCATGTGTACAAATGCCTTGTAGTTCCCTAAACTTCTTTGAACTTAACAGCAGAATAACCTGCAAATTTTGCTGTAAAGAATTCAAAAGTGTCACGTAGTGGCATAAAGTGGGAATGTTGCATCACTGGTGTGACTTGATTTTAAGTAATCCACTTGTGTAGTGCTTTTATACTGTGCTTAGGGTTGCGAAGTGCTTTGAGTACTTATTTGTAGTATTACTGAACTTCTTTAAAAAGAGTTCCTAAATAGAGAAAATTTAACATTTGTATAGCCAGCTTCTTGATTTGAAATGATTGAGTTTCGTGTGGAGTGCTGACCAGCAGTTAGTTGAAGGTGTTTACCTTTCACTTGGTATGTTAACTTCTTGTTTCCTTGTCTGATTTTTTTTGTTTTGTTATTGTGTAATTGCTTAAAGAATACATGTACTAGATACAATTGCACAGGTTTGTCAGCAGGTCTTGTGCAGTTGCCCGGAAGTATCTTTATGTGATAGAACTTGTCTGAGATGTTAGAATAGAAGAACCTTTTTAAATTTAAGGTATTATACATGCTCCTGAATCTCATTCCAGGTTTTGTGGCTTTATAGCTTCCTGCTCTAATCAATTCCCATGGTATGGCTAATCCTCAATTATGTAGAATTTATCCTTTTGAACTGATCAGTGTTCATTAAACCAATATTTTAGCTGAAATAACTAGGTTTAAATGCAATTCAAGTGGCAATTATGGGTTCCGTATATTATCCCTTCTAAGTTTATGCTATACTGCTTAAACAAGCTGATTTGAGCAAAAAAAAGTGCTAAAAGGAAAAGACCTGACAGTCCCTAGCTCTGCATGTTACAGATTTGACCCCTTTTCTGAGACAGTCTAATTTGACTACTGTCTGATATGCTCTAATGAAATTAGATGCTCAGCTAACTTTGTGAGCTAATAATAAATAACCCACATACTAGTTAAGTGGTTAATCACTGTTTCAAATATGAATAAATTGTGATTTTCAGAAAAACTAGTGCATTCTGCTTTTTTTCTGGACTCCTGGGTGGATTAAAGGTTTCTATAAGCATTGTAAAAGCTCTGGATGTAAAATGTAACTGGTCAGAAGGCTTTATCCTCTGTGTGCAATGACCCTGGGTTGGACATGAGCAAACTCTTCAAGATCAACTTATTCCAGGAAGTATCTGGCTGGAGTTTCTTGAGTGCTTCAGGCTAGCGGTGGCTGTTAGACTACAGACAATTGAGTTCCACCTCAACCCCACTGGTTGTTCCAGCTGCTCTCTGCATTTTGCTTGCATTAGCATTTGTATGGCTTTATTGTGAATTAGATCAGAAACAGATACAGATTAAAAACTGCTGCAGTTTTTTGTTTGTGGGTTTTTTTTAAGTTTATTAGACTTTGTTGTTTGAAACTGCAGTTCTCTTTTGCCTATTGTTTTTTTAGATTGGATACTTCAAAGATCATGGTTTGCATTCTTGGGAGCTGGCAGGTGCATATGGCATAAGGGATTAAAACAGCAATAATTTGATACCATGAGATTAGTTCTGAGTTTAGTGTTCTGAATGCTACTTCCTTCCAGTGTACAATTTATCTGTCCTGCTTTATAGAAAAAGGTAATCATGGGCAGAACTGATGTGTAATGGTTCTTTCTGGGACTATACTGAAGGATGAATTGCAGAAGTGGAGGAAAAAACATTTGTCTGTCTGTCTCCTCTGGTTCAGCACAATCTAGCCAAATTCTAATGCAACAGATCACTGCTGAGAGCTCAGGAACTGTTATGCTTGCAACTTAATCTTAACTGATAATGATGCTGTCAAATAAATTACCTTCTGTAAAGGAGTCACTGGTCCAGTGAATCTTTACTTTTCAACTTAATAATGATATACACTTTTCTCCTTATAGCAGTAGATGTAAAACTAATAGTAAACCTCAGACTCCTGAAAATCTATCATCTACACATGGCTTTGGTGGCTATAGGAATATGTTTGCAGCTATTTAAATACTGTATTATCTTTGAGTTGCAGAAAGACAATGGGACCACTGGCATGCTGACAGAAAACGTGCTTCTCCAAGAAGTTGAAGGGCAGAATCAAGAACTGTCAGCTTTTTCTCAAGCGGTTATGAAGTAAGAAATTACTGAACACAAATTAGCTTTCAGAAGGAAAAAAAAAAGCTAAATAACTCATTTTCAGTTAGGTTGACAGGGCTAGTCCTACATTTTTTGCTTGATGGGGTGGATTTCAGTATGTGTCCTTTTCCCTTTTCTTATCCCAGTTTTTCCTGTTGGTTTTTTTTTTTTTTCAAGAATGCAATGGAATTGGTAAGGTGTTCAGTACTGAGGTTTTTGGATTATCATATGTCCTCTTTATTCTTTTGGTCCTCTGATTTTCCTCTCACTTTTTTCCTTGTTTTTATAATACTTTTTTATCCTCAGACTATTTTTCTGTATTTCTATATATCTGTATCTCCTATCTATTTTTAATACAATTTCTTTTGAAAGAATTTGAAGTCTTTTTTTCTTAGGTGATGCACCTCACTAAATCCTGTCACTAAGGTTATGTCTAACCCTTGAATGCTCTCACTTTTATTGCTTCCACAACTGGAATTCTGTAACAAATAAAACCTTCAAACTTGTTCCTGCTTTGATCAGATGGTGAAGTTTCTTAAAGGTCATATCAAAGAAGATGGGACTTGATAGCCCAGAATGCTCTTTTTTTTTTTTTTTTTTGCTTACTGCCACAATTTAATGAGAGAGATTTTTTTTTTCCTTCTTCCTAGAGAAGACAAACTAGGAGTCTTGCCTTTTTTTCCTCTCAAGATCAAAATCTGAGAAATAGTGGGGGAAATAGATCTCTGAATCTGAAGGATAACAGCTACTTTTTAAAACAGCAATGTTTATGAAATGAAAAGCCAACTCCATAAAACCAATGAGAAGTCATATACCTGTGAAACTTACTGATGAACAACATTAAGACAGAGCTCCATAAAATAGGCTTGTTGTGGCAGTTTCTAGTTAAATCTAATTGTTGCCCTTTTTTTCAAGACCCAGTGCTTAAAATGCTGATGGACTTTTGACTGGACAGCCCTTGCTAGAGGGATTCCTTTTTTTTTTTTTCCATTCATGCTATTATCAGGAATCAAGATGGTGAAATAGATGACTGTTATAGATGAGTCCTGTTCTTAATCTCCTATAATGCTACTTTAATGTTGGCAGAAGGTTAAGGTTAAATTATTTTATCTATGTTAAATAGCAGAAAAAAAAAAAGCAGCTATCAAAGTACTGTCTATTCATTAGTAGGTGAATGTTTTATACTGTTTGTGTCCTAAATAAAAGCCTTTCCCTTAATTTAGGCCTCTCTCTCAACTTCCACAACTTGGAATAACTACCTTCTGCATAGTATCTAAGTTCAGATTAGACTTCCAAAAATTGAAACATGTAAAGAGTTTTGTGGTCTTTTGTACATAAAAGAAATTACTCTTTTTTAAACTCATTTTTAGCAAATTCTATGGATTAGCTTTTTAAAAACTATTTTACAGCTTCTACAGAAGCTAGATATGTCCTGTAAGCATTGACCTATTAAATATTTTAAGCTATATGGGAAACCTGCCTAATTATAAGCTAGGGGTTTTTTTCCACATCTAACTACTACTTGTATAATTATTGTGGGCAGTGTTCTGTTGAGAGAAGAAAAATTAAACGGTGTTTTGTACATACAATTTAGGTAAAGAGCAAAAGTAGTCTTTACTGGTCTGGCTTGTGGTTATTACCATGTTATTTTGCTTTAGTATTAGACTTATCCATTGCAATGTTTCATAAATCTTCTCTACTTTCAGATTGAGGACCAAATTTCCTTATGCTAATCAGCAAACAAATCCAGGCTTTGTGCTGAGTCCAGTCATGCTGCAAAGAAATATAAGTGGGGAGAGTGCCAGTGTCAAGGTTTCTATAGAAATCGAAGAATTCCAGCAACCAGTAACTTTTACGTGTGATGGTATGTTTCTGCTTTTTAAATTGGAGTTTGCTTGTAAGACTTAGAATGGTGGGTTAAGACTGTACACTCAGTCTAGGCCAATGGCTTTCAGTTTTTGTAATCCCTGGGTCTCAGGTGCGTGGATTGCTTGTGGGGAATGTGGAAAAGGTCACTGAAGAAAGAAGCTAATTCTGGGTCAGTGCCTCCACCAGAAAATATCTGGAAGCTGACAAAGTGAAACTTTTTTTTTTTTAAAAAGGAAAGCCAAGCAAACCAGAAGCACTAATTTATCCACAGCTGGGAATGTTAAAACAGTTTTTCAAGAGTTTGACCTACTTTATGGCAATTGAGGGGACAACGACTGAGATTCTTAACTTTTAATTTAATTTTTTATTTCAACACTCTAACATGTTTAAATAAACTCTGGCAGGCTATCTAAAAAATCAGACAAATTGCTGTTGGGAAATAAGAATAAATACTGAAATTATCTATTTCTTGACTTCAATATATGCTTGTGAACACAAACACTAATACTGTCACGATGTGACAGTTGGCCCAGTTTTGTGGGTAACCAGGAGTATTAGTTTGGGGTGGAACTTTTAGGTTTGCCTTGTTCTTGTACATAAATTCATATTCTCTGTGCAGTCAAAACTGCACAGCATGTTTGTATTAAAGGCAGTAACTCTGGATGCTGTCAACTTCTGGCAGTTCTTGGTGATAAAATAACTGATAATAAATTACCTCGGGAGCAACTTACTTTTTAGCCTCTATACTGCTGTAGTCTCTTAGGCCTTGTGACGGTTCCCCTTCCGAGACCATGTCACCTGGTAGTGGATCTGTGCTGTGGTGGTTTTTTATCATTTGGTTCTCTATCTGTAACAGTGTAGATGCTTTAGAGTTGGTTGTTCTCAAAAGATATGAAGTTGTTCTATTACTCGCTTAAACTAGCTGCTCTATTGGAAAACAAGCTCTCAATGCATAAGTGTTTTCATTCTGTATTTATTTGCTGGGCCTTATAGTTATTCTGCTGTGATTTAATACTCTTTTGTTAAGAAATGAGGTGGACTGTAAGTGTAGCCTAGGAAGGGTTTCTGCTCTTCATCCTTGAGATTACACTTTCCTAATATTACAGGCTTAATCCTTTCCTACAAAAGGCTTTGGTAGCATAACTAAAATGTTATGGCTAAGCCCTTTATTTCTAAAAGTCTTTGCGGATACCTTGGAACGTGTTTTGCATTCTAGCCCCACATATCTTATTCTTTGCGCTTTCTGCTCTCTTCCTTTTTCTGATGCTGAAACTAATCACAGTGACACTACTTGTGTTCTGTAGCTAGTGAAAGATAGGTATCTGTAGCTCATACGTGACTAGTAATAGGCATATTTAAAGTTATTCTCTTCCTTCAATTCCTTCTATTCTTGGTCAAACTGTTGCATACCTTAGCATCCTAATGCTAGAACTACTTTAGTATGGCTTTCAGTCCTGCTCAGAAGGAACTGCAGCCTTTCAGTGTTCTGACAACTCAATGTGTAGAAAGGACCCAGGAGGGAAACAGATGAACTTTAGAGCTTATTTGGGTATACCTATTCATTTTGCATTTGTTTATTAGGCTTTGCATGGTAGTACAAGTCTACCTGAGCAATCATTGCATGTCAGCAAGAAATGAACGTCTTTCAATAAGACAGAGGGTGGGGAAAAAGGTGGTAACGTTATCTTTGCATTACTCCACCAGGCTTTGCGGGGCTGGCAGACCTTTGCCAATGTAGCCTGTGACTATAGCCCATAAACTGTTACTGCACCTTTTTTCTCTATCAACCACCATAGTCTCTGCTGAAGTTAGTACAGCAGTTTCACTCTAGATTAATAAGTTAAATAGTCTTAATAATGAGTTAAATAGTGTTTCTGAATTCATACTTCTTTCATTCCTTGTTCTTGAATTCCACATACTCATTCTTCATATGTTATCAAATACCTCTATGCTTGTAATAATTAGTCATCTGTTAATGAGATGAAGGACTTGTGTTATCTTGTGGAAAATATTGTTGTGGCATTACCTCTCTGTATCCACTATAGTAGTAACATTTCTTTCTTAAAAAAAGAAGATTCAGGAAAATTAAGAAGGTCCCTGGAGGGGAAAAAAAAAACACTCTGAAGGTACTGATGAAAAAATAAAATGCTTTTATACAGTGTTTTTTACAGACTTTTGAGGTACTTAGTGATATTGGTTGCAAATGATTTAAAGGAGAAGATCAGAAACTGGGTAGGGACAGGTAGAGAGCATTTTGTACTTAAAACGTTTGTGGTGTTAAAACATATTTATGTATTTTTCATCAGTGACAGCTGGTGGCTGTGGGGGAATGGATTTTGAGTTTGACTGGGATTCCTTCTTTTGCTCTGTAGCTGCTGGATGGAAGAGAGAGACTGTTTTCAAAAAAGTGTTTGGAGCCTGATATGAAAGTACTGGTAGTTAAGAGTTGCTTTTTGCAAAGGCTTGGTGATGCTTACTGAGATCTGGTCTGTACAATGTGGAAACTGCCCTAGACAAATGGAAAGGAAAAACAAAAAAGGACTTTCAGTAGGATTTGCCTCTGCTACAGCTGATACTCATTTCCTCAAAAGCAGAACAAATGGAGAAGTTCCATCTCCAACTCTTCAGATAACGATTTTTAAACTCTAAGCAGCTCTGGGATCACTTACCTATTTGAAGTCCTTCTAAATAAGGCAAATTTATAATTAAAAAAAAAAGGCTATCCTCATAAAAACTCCTGGAAAACAGACCGCAGACTGTTTTTGTACTTTTGGTCAAGTAACTACACTGTATCCTAATTTTAAAAGGATTTATTGATTTCTTAAACTACAGGCAGGTTTTATAAGATGCCTTTCTTTGCGAGAAAAAAGTTAAGATCTCAAAGTATGAAATTTAGGAGATTTTAGAAGCATAAGAGTCTTCCCTACAAGTACAAAAACAGATTTCATTAAATAACTACAATTTGTGAGTGAACAATGGTTAATATCACTTGCTATAGATTTGTATTTAACTTTTAGATGTAATTTCTTTAAACAGTGAGTTCCCCTGTTGAGCTTATAATAATGCAGGCACTTTGTTGGGTCCATGATGACTTGAATGAAGTGGACATTGGCAGCTATATCCTGAAAGTCTGTGGCCAAGAAGAAGTTTTACAGAAGTAAGCAAACTCTTTTTCATTAATATTTAACTTCATGCTTTTTCATGGCACAGTTACTGGAAAGTACATCTTTAACGATTAAATATGTGAAAGCAGAAATCTTAAAAACGTAGAAGAGTCACACTTTGCACACAGATCAGAAGTCTTTAAAGTCGCTCTGGGATACAGCAAAGTAGGTTCTCAGCACCTTCCTAGAAATCTGTTCTAATCTGCCATCTGTTGTGTTCAACACAGTTTTTTTCGAATGCAGATTTATAGAGCATTTCTGCAGATGGATGTTGTAGTTTTCAGCTGCTCTTCAATCCCAGCAACCAGGAAGAAAAATCTGCTGATGGTTTCTAATAATCTGAAACAATCTGTGGGGGTGTTTTGTGGTGTGTTTTTTGGTTTTTGGGTTTTTTTTTGTTTGGTGGTTGTTTTTTTTTTTTTTTTTTCCCCCAAACTAATGGTTTACAAATCTCCGTTAGTTTTCTAGGTTAGAATATTTGGTTTCAATTTTAGCCACAGTAGTTAAGAGCTTTACCAAAAGTATAGGTATCTGTAATAGTATCCTAAAAATTCTGCATAAGTAAAAATCAGATCAAGAAGTATGGTGTGGAAGTTGATTTACCATTTCCTTGTTTTGAGTCAACAGGTTGCCTTAAATATTCCATGTGAGTTTTTTGAAAAACACTGCCTATTTTTGGTGTAACTGTAGCTTTCTTTTGTTTTAACAGTAAGCACTGCGTAGGAAGTCATGAATATATTCAGAACTGTCGGAAGTGGGATACAGAAATCAAACTGCAGCTCTTGACCCATAGTGTAATATGCAGAGATCTGGCACGAACAGTAAGTACCTCCTAAACTGCAGCAGCAATGTAAGTCTTCAACAGGTTGAGAGTTTGCATCAGAGTTGATGGATCTGAGGTGTAACCTTTTTGTGTTGTTAACAAATTAGTATGTCTGCTTGGTGTTGGGAATTGTATTCTCTTATACTAAGAGGAAGTGAAATACATACTGAATTTTCACAAGGCAAATAATATAAATATGGATAATATCTCTTATTAGACCAAATACTATAGCTGGAAAAAGTATGCAAGCATTTGGACTAAACTTGAGGCCTGAAAGAGAAGCAACAAATTTCAGAGTTAAATAAAAGTTGAGAACAATTTTGTGAGTTTAATTAGATATGTATCAAACCATCAAAGAGGAAGGGAGGAATATGTGATGTCTGCATAGTTAGGTACTTGATTGCTGTTTCTTCCTTCTTCCCGCTGTCCCAATGTGTACATGTTTCATAGGCTATTAATTAGTTATTTCTTGTCCCCTTTGAAGAGATCACCTTATATCATTCCCTTCCTACTCCACAGGTATTAGTAATGAAACTTCTAAAATGTATTACAAATTATAGAAAGGTGAGAACTGGACTTAATATCTAATATTTTATTGCAGGAAGATGATGACAGAACACCCATAGATCTAACCAAACACCTCTACAAAGTAGAAAAGCCTTTCAGAGAACCTATCATAAGGTAATGTTATGTGGTTATTTTAGTAATTAAGCCCACTGCTCAGTTTCTGACCAAGGTTATGTTATGCTTTTGCACTTGTGTTCAATAACTACTGTTTCTTGCAGGTCTTCTATTGAAGAGCTTCTTGATGTGTATCACAAGCAAGTTAACATAGCTCTTAAAAATGAGGTAAGGTCATCATAAATGATTGCTGAACCAAAAGTAGCATGAGAAAGTTTACTAATGAGACAGTTGGGAAAAAGACTTGCAGGTATTCCTGGGGAAACTGAGATCTGAACAAGCTGTCAAATGTAAATTTGGAATCATGGATTTTTAGATTGCTTTTTCTCTTTTCTTCCTAGCTTTTCTTGCAAACTAATTATTACCTAATCATCACAATTAGAAATGTATCTACCAAGTCCTGTGGTGCAAAATAACCTTTTCCTCAAAAATGCTGGAAGAGATTAATTTAGGGGAATAGGGAAATGGTCTGAATCCTGACTATGTCAGTTGTCAGCCATGAATGATATATTGGTAACAGATAAAAATCTACACAAAAGTGAGCAGTAATAGTTGTGTACAATGGGAGTTATAACTGAAGCATGTTTGGAACATAGAAGTGAGTTTTACACAAAGTGTAATAATGTCTTATTCTGCACTATTGGATTAATTTAAAATACACTGTCAGAACCATTGTCTATTTCAGTGTATGATAGGTAGCTTAAAACAGCTTGCATGTGGAGTAGTTCAGAGTGATTTCCCAAATGCAAAAGCTAGCTGAAGATAACCTGCTTTACTCCTTTCTAAAAGGAGAAGCTTAGTTTAACTCCTGATAGTAATGTAACTTGGAGACTTAAATTCTTAAACATTAGATTACTATGTTTCTTAAACAGTTTCTGCAAGAACAGTCTTGAAATGAATGACTTAATTACAATACTTTTCATTTCCACTATGTTTGTTTGCGTCTCCGGGAATGCAGGTCTGAACAAGCTGATGTCCACTATTTACATATTCCCTTAATGTTATTGAATTCCCTTGATAGTGATTCACCATGTTCTCAAGGGTAGTTTTGAACACAATCTTTATGTAGAAGAGCGAGATGTTACTGCTCCTTGATATGGTGGTGTTTTTGTTGCTTTGCTCTTGCAGCTGCTTCAGCTTGCTTGTTTAACTGATTTCACAGGCTGAGGTGAGGAATGCAAAACATCTCAATTCAGACTTAATGTTTTACTCTTTCTACAGTATTTTTGAGGATGGGAGATGTAGCTTGTAGGTGATGATGATGAGGTCCAAATATCAGCAGTTGTTGCATTTGAAATTTTTTTACTTCCTGAAGTGAATTCCTGTACATATTCAGTAGCTGAAGCTTGCCAATCAAAGTGAAACAGGGTAAAGTAATCCGTAAATAACTTATACGTAGCCTTTCATTTCACATCATTGGACACTTTAAAAGTTATCTATTGTCTTTTTTTTGAGATTAATTTGAGAGCCTGTGAGGAAAATAGTAGTGGAAATTTTGCTTTTCATGTGTCAAAACAGCTGTTACCTTCAAAGTGTTAGCTTTGAAAGTATGGCTTAAATATTTGCAATGTCTTCTGACTTCTATGGTTATTTTCTTACCAGGACAAAGTTAATTGTTGCCAGGTAACTCCTAATCCAAAACCTTTTTGATTCAAATGGCTGCTTTGCTATCTATTTGTAGGAAGGTCATGAGAGTATGTCTGGGGGGTGGGGAGGGTGGGGTATGGGAATTGGCTTACATCTTACCGAGAAGGTGTTACACTAATCCCTCTTATTTAGTTGTAAGTGCTCATAAGTGATTGTGAAAGAAACCTATACATTAAGCCTTTAAAAAGTAAACTGTTATTTTGAAGCAAGTATTTTCATTTTCTACATGCGTTCTTTAAAATTGCATGAAGACTTTGCTTATGTTAAAAAACAAAAACCAAGAAACCTAAGATAATTTAGACTTAAATTCAGTGGCTTTTCGATTTGAAAAGAGGAAGGAAGGGAATAGTAGGAGCATCTGAACTTTGTCTTAAGCAGCCTACCAGCATTTTCGTTCTCTGATAAGAAGCTGATCTATTCCTTTCAAAAAAGATTCCTGTTAAGTGTGCAACCCACCTTCCTTTCCTTTGTCCAAGGTGACAGTTTGCAATTGCTTCATCTGGAAGAACCATTTAAATTAAGTAATATGTAAGGCAAAAGTTGCAACCAACTTTTTTCAGAAGTATATGAAGGTGAAATAAAAAAGATAAAGTTCCATTATGGAAGCTATACTGTAGTGTAAGTGTAATTTGAACCTATATGTTTAAGAGGGCTGAAATTGAAACACTGCTTCTTTAGCATTCCTTGCTCACACCAATTGAATATCTTTTTTTAAACTACACTTTCTTTTTATGCCATGAGGCAATTGGAGCTTAATGTCTCATTAGAAAATACATGTCTGCCAACAGCTTAATAGAAAAATGGTTGGAAACCTCCTAATTTTTCCTGGGAGCCCATTCTAGAATCCGTACTACTATGGTTTTGGCATTGGTAACTGAGCTATAAGGAAGTTCTCAATACTGAGGTTTTTGTTTAATCAAATTCTTACACCACAGTTTAATGTAATTGAGATATGCATCTCATAATGAAATTTTCTTGGCAATTCATTCTAAAAAAATAAAAATCCAAGCAATTCTGGGTTTCACAGTTGTGATCAGATCAATCTGTTCTCTCATACATTCCTTATTAGAACCAGCATAAAGCAGTAGATCACGTAATTAAGACTGTCAGAAAAATCTGTTCTACATTGGATTGTGTAGAGACTCCCGCAATAACGGAATCGGTAAAGAAGCTAAGGAGGGCTGTTAATCTTCCAAGGACTAAAAATGCTGAGGTAAACTTTCACACTATAAATTGCATTCTGAGGTACGCTTTTTAACACTGGTAAATACTGTTTCATAATCTTTGGTAGTTGCAAATGCCAGCAACAGTTCAGTCAGGGTTATGGTTTTTTTATTTTACCTGATATCTTCCATTTATTTTAACATCTCTTTGCTGTTAATGCATTAATCGCTTGCTTTTGGAATCCTTTTCTGTTCTAAATAGTGACTTTTTAAAAACTAGTTTTAAAATACTGTTTTCTGGTTCTGTAACTACAGACTTGTGTCACAGCAGATGCTACTAAATCTGACTGAGGGAAACTGACAGCAGCTAGCTCGTGCCCTCTAAAATCAATGCAGTTATGCTTAAGGGAGGAATTCACATCATGTATTTTCTGTGCAGTATTTATGTGAATAGCAATAGCATCTTAAAACTCTTAACAGTTCATGCTCCTGCATTCCTGAGCATATGGACAAAAATAAAATCTTTCAAATAGCACAGATTTTGATGAGAGAACTACCTTGCAATGAACAGTTTGCTTGAGCAGAATTGGTCTCGAGTCACAGTTTCAAAAACAGTCATTAAATGGAGAAGTGTGCAAATAAAAAAGCTAAGTAGTCTTGTAATGCTATTTCTGTTGTCCTGCTGCCTTACTAGACTGGCGATTCATGTGCTGTTCTATTCACTTTCAGCTTCATCAGTTCAGTGATATATTTGTAATACTGAGCAGAAGTCTTGCAAAATGCACAGACCAAATAAATATAGTTGTCACAAGAACTAAAATTCTTGCAACGAAGTGCACAAGACATATTAAGAAAACTTAGTGAAATACAGCGTATCAAATATTTCTTCAATGTTTGCTTTTTTGATAGGAGAAAGCTGTAGAAATAATCAGATTACAGTGTAAAAATAAGTTCCAAAAATAACGCTATCCCAGTAGAATTTGAAAAAGGTGGTACTTTATCAGTAAACCCCTGCAATTCTCTTGTGATGAACATTGGCTTAAACAGTAATGTGTATGAGGGCATATAGGATTGCTTTCAGAAACAATTGTTGTAAAGATTGGAGCCAGTTGCATCTAAACCTTATGTAAGATATTGTTTGATTATGTTTTTTAAAGTAATTGTTGTGTGGTTGGAAGAAGTGGCCAAAAAGTAAAAGAAAACAGTAGATTGTCAAGTAGAAAATTGCACGTATAGTGCTGTTTCAACAGTTTGGCATCCTGTCAACCAGAAGTACTTGGACTACTTGGAAGTATGGTGGAAACATACGGCAGTTTTTCTGAAAGGGGAAAATGATGTGATTCCCCCCCACCCCCCAAGTTTCTGCATGCTTTTAATAAGAATGTGAAGTTTTTTGGTAGTTAAAACTTAATGTTGACAAGATGCTCAATTAATACAGTAAAAGTGTAAGGAGAGCTTTCATTCTTCTGCAGCAGTTGTGACAAACTTCTTAGACTTTCTCTGAAGTATTAGGAATTCACTGGGTTTTGTTTTTAAATCACAAACTTAGTTTTCATTAAAAAATTTAGTTTTATCAGAAGTTGAATTTGGCATGAAACCCTCCCGTATTAGAAGGGAGTAAATTCCCATGATTTGTCACCTGTTGGCTTCAGTGGTGTCCTTGTTGAGACTAGACATTGCTGTAATACTGTATCATGTTTAGGCTTCCATTTTAGCAGACCAAGAAGCAAACACAGCAGGTAGTACAAAGTAACAGTACTTACTGTTCAGTTTTTCTCAGTTGTTTAACATATTTATCGTAACTCTGCCTACAAAAAATACCTTAACAAACGCCACAAACAAAACAGCTGTTCAGACTTAAATTACTAGGTAATAGAGCTAACAGCTTCTGCTTTCATCCATAACAGCCCTGCCAGAGTTTTATCTCTACTCAGAGAAGTTAGAGTATCCTGAGCAATATTCCAATGTACTGTGTCTTTTAAGAGTTCATAAAGGGTGTCAAAATAGTTGTGACTTGACAAAACATGAGCTTTTGAACTTGGTGAATAGTTGCTGCATGATACGGAAATTGTGATGCTGTCAGTTAACTCTTGAGGAGCTTTGAGTGAAAAGATGTGTTACATAAACCCAAGTATGGGCCTAATTCAGCTGTTTAATTTCTGTACAAGATACTTAAGAAAATTAATATGGGTTTCTCAGTATTGAAATTTGCTCTAATTTTACTGTGTAGGTATCTTTAAAATGTGGTGATGACACTAGCAAGAGCTCATCTGGTGAGTGAAGTTCTTCGATTTTATTTAAAAACTGCTTTCAGGTGGCTGTTTTAGGAAGATATGCATTAAAGATAAATTATAATTTAGGTTCACTGCAGCCTGAAAACCCTCTGAAAGTGAGTATAGACCAGTTAACAGGAGCAGTTGAGGCCCTTCTGCGACTCCACATGAATTCATGTAGCAGTTCTGCACCAATTTCTCCAAAAGATAGTAAGAGTACCAAGGAAGCATGGACTGCCACAGAACATCTCCAGTTCACAATATTTGCTGCTCATGGAATTTCTCCTGGTTGGGTATCAAAGTGAGTAATTTATTAATTGTAAAATTCATCCTTTTATAGATTTTTCTGCTTGTTTGTTTAATTTACTTTCTTTTCCTTGTCCAGTTATGAAAAATACTACTTGATCTGTTCTCTGACCCATAATGGAAAAGATCTGTTTAAACCTGTTCAGTCCAAGAAGGTTGGCACATACAAGAACTTCTTCTACTTGATTAAATGGGATGAACTGTAAGTGACTTCAGCATGTTAAAACTCACTGAAATATTTTGGTTTAGCTAGTACCTACCTAGCTAACTGCTGAATACAGTCATTCAAGCAACTCTTGCTTCTGATTCCATTTGAAGTGTTGAAAGAACAATGTATGAGACTTATTGACCAAAATCAGAGATATTTTTCCAAATGGTATTTCACTACTGATTTTAAAAGTGGAAATGGAAATGCTGGACACGTGCCCTGTGCTAATGTGCTTGTAGTATACAATTATAAGGAGTTGGGAAGGTCATAGCATTCCTTGTAATGGGAACAGCTTGTGCTGCTCAAAGAATGATGAATAAAGCTTGCTTATAAGCAGTGCTCAAATTATGTAAATGGAGAGGAAAAGCAACTGACTGTTATTAATGTTCATGTTCAACCATTTTTTGTTCCAAATACATTGTAACAACTTTATCTGAATTTAAAAATCTAATTTAGGATTATTTCTATAAAGAGAGCAGATGCATAGGTGCTTAAGAGTATCTGTCTATAGCATATGAGTGTCTGGTTTGAGCTATTAAACTTCAGTTTCTTTTCAGAAAGGAAGAAGAAAGGGCATGCAGAGAAGAAATAGGGAGAGGATGGCGGGTGATATCTGATAACTGAGAGGGAAAAATATTTTTCATTATCTATGCACAGCTTACTCTTTCCCACTTAATAGTTATCAGGCAGCCTGTCATAACTGGAGCATTAGGTGAGCTCCACGTTGCCCTATATCTATTTTCCTGACTGTTTTTAAAGGTCGGAGATAGACCCTGAGGCATACTCTGAAAGTCTACAGTGACAAGTTATTTCAGACCAGGAATGAGAGTTTCAGGTTCTAGAATTCGTGCCTTTGGAGAGCACTCCAACTACCTTTTTTCCCCGATGATGCAAGGGATTAATTGTCAGATCGTTTGCTGGCAAGTACTAGTGTATTACAGCGAAAGATGTGTTAGATTGCTTATAAGCTACTTAATATAGTTGTAGTGTTTTATAGTGTAATTGGCTCAGTAATATGCTGTCATCACTTTCAGAGTGATATTTTGATGTGTTACAGAAAAAATCAAACTTGACCATTTTAAGCAATAAAACCAGTGTAAACAAAAATCTGAGTTTGAATTGCTGAGTGAGGTGTATATTCCTCAGCTGCTTTCTTTATGGGTGCTGGTTTTACCCATATTTTACCCATACCCATTTTACCCATACCGATATTATGCCATTTGAATTTAGCTTTCAGTAGTTCTTGATAGATTCTTTCGTTTGGATGGGAAACTATTGTCAGCTGACTCATTAAATCTGAGAGATTAGGAGGCAGCTAACATGGAATTGTGTGTGTCATCCTAGTGAGTAGAGTGGGAAGACTGGTTATGCTGGACAGTGCAGTTCTGTGTAAGGAATGTGATTTAATAGACAAAGGTTAAAAAGGGTTGTTCCAAATCTGGCTACAGTGCAGAAGTGTAATTTAGCAGGTGTTGCAAGCTATTGGTATGGGAGATGAAGTGGAGTGAAATATGATTGCGAGGAAATTTAACACTTGTTCTTTGATATTAATTAACTTTTTGAAAGCAAGATGGATTATATGGATAAGCCTGTAACTTACTAACAACTGTCTTTCCTCTGACTTATTTTTAATACTTTTATTTTACAGAATAATTTTCCCCATCCAAATTTCACAGCTGCCTTTGGAATCAGTCTTATGTCTGACTTTGTTTGGAATCCTAAATCAAAGCAGTGGGAGTTCTCCTGACTCAAATAAGCAGAGAAAGGGCCCAGAAATTTTGGGTCAAGTTTCTCTACCTCTTTTTGATTTTAGGCGGTAAGTATCCAAAATATGGGTAAGACTATGAATGTGATTTACTCTATATAAAGCTTACTCCACTCCCGTAACTATAGAAACTGCTTCTCTGCCACTGAATGTAGTAGGCCATGATAAAGGTAAGAATTGTAAACTATGTTGTTACAGAAATAATACTTTCAATTAAATAGGGTACAAAACATGATCCTGTGTTGTAGTATTTCTATCTAACTGGCTGAAAAAACTTACCTGTTAGAGGAAGTTGAATATTGTTTGGATGAAAGCGGTTTTATTTGCAGGAAATATTCATAGTAATGTGGGCCAAAAGAGATCGTGTTAGTACCAACTGTTTGTAAGTATGCAGCAGATGAGTTTGTAAGTATAACTCAAGTTGTCCTCTGAGGAATCCACTGACATTCAGGTGTTGCCCTATAAGTCATATGCAGTTAAAGTATCTGCAGGTGTCACTGTCTACTGAATCGATAGCCTCCCTTCTACTGAAGGAGTATGGTCCTGGCAGGTGGCATTTCATGAGTTCTAATCCTGATTAGAAGATCTAAAAGTACATTATGTTGGCTAGAGGCAGTTCAGTCAGTATTCATATATGTTGTAGCAGATGAAGTGTAAACAGCCAGTTCTCAGCCAATTCATAAGCCATGGTGATAGAGAATGCAACTTGCAAAAGAAAGTGTTTGCAGCAAGCCTTGGATTCAGCAGGAATAGTGTCTAGTGCAACAAAAACCAGAACAGAATCCTGACAGCAGGTAAACAATGTGTTATGCTTCCATCGTGTCACTGTGAAAGAGGCACTTTTGCTCTTTTTTAACTTTCTTAAGATAGGAAAGAATAGCTCTTATCTTCACCCAGTCCTGTTTGTAGAGCAAAACATGGTGATGACTCCAATTTTTAGAAATAAAAGACCTTTAATTTAAGGTCTGCAGTATTTCTAAGTACTATTATTCTTTAGAGGCATCTTTGCCTTGGCTGCAAAATATTCAATGCTGCATGTTTCATAAGTTCACATATGCAGGAGCCAAACTGGAGAATTTTGGATATACTGATATTTTTCTTTAATCCTTTTAAAAATTCCTAAATCTGATAATAGGGTTGTAATATATAAGCCAGCAAGAGAATCAAAATACTGTTTTTAAAATTTAGATATATTTTAAAATACAGGTGTATTTTCATAGATAGGAAAAATAAGCCATTTCTTCCATCAGCCTGTTTCTGAGTAATAGAGGTCCCAGGATATTCTGAAATTATTCCTTTTGATTCAGAGCTGAATTTATTTAAAAAAATTAAAATAAAGGGATCATTAACAACTGTGTTAAACTTCTGGCATATTTCTAGTTTGAACTGGCCTTCCTTCAAGTACAGCTGATGGATCCTGTTATAACTTTTTCACTAAGAATGTAAAGCCTACTGTAACTTTCCTCAGTTAAGTGTTCCTGGATTTGCTCAAGTTGCCTTGTCCTTGAAACTTTCATTACGAAGTGTATTCCAAAACACTTATCACTTTGGTGGCTATTCAGTGAAACATTAACCAACAGACTTGAACCACGGATTCCAGAATTAGGCATGATGTTGCAGAAGTGATCACACCGTTGCAAAATAGCTTCAAGATTTATGCTTAAGATTTCTTATTTATGTGCGCTTCTGACTTCTAGGTCTTACTGGAAGCCTAAATTATCTAATTGTCAACGAAGGCTGCAGAAAGACAACCAAGTCTTTCCTGGACAGTTATTTCTATGTATTGCTTATGTCTGTTCCATGTGGTTTGCGTCCTCTGGTTCTAGATATGGCTCTACTTGTTCCGCTTCCTCTTTTGTATGGTGACAATTCCAACAGCTTGAGGATGCTTAAGAGTTTAGTCTTTCCTGCACTGTAAAGATGGCCTGCAGCTGCTTTCAGTCTCCACTGAAACTTGGATTTCTTTTCATAAATGATGCTCGTTTCAGCCTTCTGTTTAAATGTTGCGTTTCAGTCTCCTATCTAAATATCACATTTCACAGTATTTGATTGAAAACATAGCTTTTGATTTGAATTGCAAATTTATCTTATCTTCATGATGTATGGTGTTCTCATAGTAGTTAATTTGGGGAGAAAACTGTATTTTCTGTTTATGCAGAGCACTACAGTAGAATGTGTTGTGCCAGAGTTTACTGAACAGCCTGTATATGGCAGCTGTAGAGATGCTAGTGGTCTAATCCACTTGCAGTCTGCCTAAATTAAACCCAGACCTAGGTAATTAAAGATACTAGCCAAATATTCCAGTTACAGTTGAGAATAGCATCAATAGCAGGCAGGAGCTAAAACCTTTAGCTAACTAAAACTTAGGAAGAATAAAAGGTCATGTATGTGCTTTGGAAGAATCTGTAGTCAAGTTAAAATCCCTTCAGATGAAGTGTGTGTGGAGTGGCTTAAAATATCTTTACTTGTGGATGAGACAGAAGGCTGTGGCAAGTATATTAAACTGGAGAATTATTAAAAAGAACAAGCTGTTCAGTTATGCTTTAGTGGCATGATTTAGTAATTTTTATTGGCATCATAAGCTCCCAGTTAATCAATATTTACATATAAAGAACTGTTCTTTCTTTGAAACACATAAACCCTAAAACATCTTTCAAAATATACTTAAGGCTTGGCCTTCAAGCAATCTTTTGAGACTCTATTTTAATTTTTAAAGACTGATAGAAGTTTTCAGTACCTAACATTCAGCACTTAACTGATTTATGAAGTATCCTCAGTTGTGCCTTACTACAATTGGAAATGGTATTAATATTGCGAATAAACTGGCAAATACAAATGTCATCTGATATGCGCTTGCAGAGTCTAGTTATGTGGAAAGTTCGGGTAAAGGGCAATGTCTATAATATTCATATGCCTGTGCCTCTTTTTCTGAGAAGATAGGAAGGTGTGTTTTGTTCAGTTTATTCCTCAGATGCAAAAGTATTCATTTTCTCCCTTAAGAAATAGGGAGCACTTAATTTAGCTGTGTCAGCACTGAACTTTTTCCTTTGCCTTTTCCACCTAAAAGTTGTATGCAGTGTTTTAAAGGACTTAAAGTACAGAAGACATCCAGTGAAAAGAAATAAATTCATTTGACACTGGATGATCATAATTCCCTTTTTTTTTAAGCTCCCAATTGTATTGGCTAGTACAGTTTGATTTCCTGTGTTCTTCTCTGAACGTCAATGTTGAAATACTTGTCATAAGATAAATTCTTACCTCTGCAGTAGAAACACATACTCAGTTTGAACTATCCTCCTATACCACACTAATACTTTGAAATTGTTTCCTTGTAGTGACCACTGATCTTCTCCAGATGGTATTTTAATAACTAATATCTTGTTGAAGTGAACAGATTGTGACACTAATACCTGTACGTGCTTTTTTCTCAGATTGTTAACTTGTGGGACAAAGCTTTTACAACTCTGGACCTCGTCACATCCACATCATGCATCAGTGATGGCCAGTAAGAAAGGAAATACGGAAAGAATAGTATTGCAGGTTATATATAATTCTGACTTGATCTGACTGTTTTGTGTGAATATTTGTGACTTGTAACTCTTACATGAGTGGTAATAGATCAATTTATGTTTTGAGGAGAGTGTAAATATTTCTAAGTCATATTTGAAAACTGGTATAGAATAGTGATTACTAAACATTAAGGGTAAAGAACGGAAAGCTGCTGTAAGTGTATACAAGTCAGTTATTGAATCACTATCTTGAAGTAAGAGAAACTGGAGATGCCTTGGTAGTACATGCTATCAGCACTAGGAGAGAACATCTTTGAAAAACAATTTATAGAAATGTATGCTGAGATGGGAGTTGTCTACACCCAAACAATAGCAATTCCAGTTTCTTTACAGAACATAAGCACCTCTCATTCTAAATCCGGAGTCCAAATTTCTCTCCGAAGAGAAGGCATCTTGTTAGGCATGGCTTAGCAGTCCCAAAACATGGTTGGAGCTGGTGGTTGGCCTGAAACCACTGGTGTGGATTTTAATAGTTCTGTGATTAGTCTCCACTCTAAGCATTCTCAGTTCACTTCTGAGGAGTACTCCAACTACTGGATTGTGCAACAACACAGTTGTCATACGTTTAAGGACCATAGTTATGTAGAAGAATTGAGATGGAAAAAAAATTCAGGAAACAGTATCTGAAAACTGTTACACATGTAAAACTAAAGAGTTAAGATGCCTAAACATCTGAGGTTGCTGGAAGGGTGAGCTTTCTGTACTGTTCTTAAGGACTTGCATCATCTTTTTTTTTTTTTTTTAGATTGACTTTCCATCCCATGCTTTTGATATTGAATATAAAATTCCTCAAGCTGCAAAGACTACTGTGCGTCATTCCATAGAAACATTAGAAAAACCATTGAGAGAACGTCTCCTTGCCATTCTCTCCAAGGATAACACTATTGGGTACGTTCATCTCTTTCTAGCTATGATCTCTTTCTAGCTATGGTCTCTTTGTAGGTGACAATTTATGGCTAGGGTATGGAATGCTTATTTATTCTTAAATTTCTTTAATATGATTCTAGTATATTTTGAAGACCTGTAGAGACTTAAACAAGAGATTGAATTAAGCTTGCGAAATAATGGTGCTGACTTAATGAATTTACTTGTGCTTTCCATGGCTGGTGTCATAATATTCTCCTGTTACAAGATTGCTACCCTTTTGGCTGCCTGTTATATATGCCTATTTCTGCTTGGCAGTTTTTCAGTTACAGGGAGCAGTGGCAGTTTCAGCAGTGGCTGTTCATATGCCATGAAAGCTTTTCTGGCAGGCTTTCCCACTCATCTGTGCCAAACTAACATTTAACGTTTTGGTTTATTTCAGATGATACTAAAACTTACTTTTGTCCTGCTCAAATTATAACTTTGAACAACTGTTTCCATAATGTTTGAGGCTTTATTTTGCTTCTCGTTTTGACTTTTGTGGAGGAAATAGCCATTTTAATGTCATTCCATTTTGTGTGTTAAATTATCTGTACATATACAAGGACCAGTAGCATTGGGGTTATTCAGGTGATGGTCTGTAATGTGCGTTATAAACAAATGCTTTTGTCTGCAGGCTATCAAAAGAAGATAAAGAATTTTTGTGGGAGAAGAGACATCATTGTCATAGTCATACTAGTAGCCTACCAAAAATATTGGTTAGTGCCCCTCACTGGGACTGGGCAAGTCTTCCAGAAATATATTCGTTACTTCAGCAGTGGCCTCCTTTATCACCCTTAGCTGCACTGGAACTACTTGATTCAAAGTAAGAAACACAACGTAAATAAGTTCTGTGTGTCTGTTGTGCATTAAATGACTCTTCTTCAGTAGAAGATTCTGAATGACATTCTTGTGGAAAATATTGCTGAATTTCTTGTAGCAAAAGCTAAATTTTCTTAGAATTTTAAAGAACATGTGCTTGCTTTATTCATGTAGGATTAACCAAGTCGTGTAGTGAAAGAGTAGCAATAGTGGTTAGGATTCTGAAATCTAATTTGTGACAGGACAGCAAGCTATACAGCCAGGCTATCAAGACTGAAGTTTTGAGAGATTAGTATGCTTGTCCTAAACACACACATGTGTTTGCATCTTAGGTAATGAAGGGCCTCAAACTTGTAGGTCCTTTATTGAGCTGTTAAAGACTTTATATTGGTTCTTTTATATCTGGCTGATCTCAAAAAAAGGGGGAAAAAAAAAAAATCCTACCTGAACAGAATAAACTTAATGTGGATTTGTGGTGACTTTCTAGGTTTGCTGATCAGGAAGTACGAAATACAGCTGTGAATTGGATAGAGACTTTAAGTGATGATGAGTTAACAGATTTCCTCCCTCAATTTGTACAGGTAAGACTTTCTGCCTACACTGAAGTTTGAATTCTTTTGCTCTTGAAAACCCAAAGGAATTGCTGATTACGAGTAACAGAAGTGCAATTGCATGCCTCTATACTTAACCTTAATGCATAGTAGGGAAAACAATTTGAGGAAATAATCGCTTTGTGACTGTCGTATGGATTTGTGGTGATTCTGTCTGTGCATTAGTCATAAAATCTCAGTCTTCATCTAGAATTAAATCCAGACCCGTTTTGTTTCATTTTCTTTGTATTTAGGCATTGAAATATGAAACCTACCTGGACAGTGCTCTTGTCAAATTTCTTTTGGCTCGGGCACTGGGAAGTGTTCGCATAGCGCACTACCTATATTGGTGAGACATTCTTTGTTCCATTGTTCACATAATGTGTTTACTATAAGATTAATATTTCCAGAAAAAAATACTCTTTCTTAATATCATAGTTCATAACAATGAATGTTATGAACGGAGAGCATACAAAATATAGATCCTGTTTTTTTTATGAAAAAACAGACAGTGCCTCCATGAGGCACAAACTTCTTGCCTTTTATAGCCTGTTTATCAGTAACTTCAGATATGTATAGTACTGATTCATTCAAATACTTTAATGTCTTAGTATTGCATTGTTTGCAGTATTTTCCTTAGGAAAATTTAACTTAAATCCTTTTATTTCAGGCTTCTTAAGGATACACTGTATGATACAAAGTTTGGTGTAAGGTATGAGCAAATTCTTGGAGCTTTTCTTTCAGTCTGTGGAAAAAGGCTGAGGGAAGAGCTGGAGAAGCAGACCAGACTAGTGCAGCTTTTGGGAATGGTAGCAGAAAGAGTAAAGCAAACGAGTGGATCTGCTCGGCAGGTGTGTATATATTTTTAATATTCTTTAGGAAGATAAGACTGCGTATACCCTCAAAACAATCCACTTAATTGCCTTTTTAGTCTAAGTTCAACAAAATGTTATGTGTAATATATAGGAAGATCTATGGATCTATTGTTCTGCATTTTAACAAGTTAATGGCTCAATGAAGTTGATGTTTTTGTCAAATTTGTTGTCATCTGAAACATAAGATTGTGTGAGGTGATAGGGTAAGAAAGTAGGATGGTTTCTGTGTACAGTAAACTGGAATTGGGTTTAAACCTATTACTGCTGAAGAATGATCCCATTATGCAAAAGAATGGGATATCTGTTTATATGCTAATAGTATGAACTTACAGTTTGATAGAGTAGGATGCTATCATCTGGTTCAGTCAAAAGAAATCCAAAAAAACCCACGAACTTGTGTGACATTAGTGTTGTACTGCTAGGCTTATGTATTTTTAACAGCTAAAACAGCAGTTATAATTTCTAGCATTCCTTTGACACTGAGGAGTTAAAACATTGGCTATAGGATAACTTTGTCCAGAAGTTTTCTGTAGATGCTCCAGTTAGAAAAATGTCAGCTGAAATTTTTTTTGTCTGCAGGCTGCCTTGCAAAATGGTATGGAACGTGTGCAGTTATTTTTCTTGAAGAACAAATGCCGTTTGCCTCTCAATCCCAGTCTTGTGGCAAAAGAGTTAAATATTAAGGTACTGCACATTCAGAGTTTCAAAACCTTTTTGTAAAAATTACATATAGGCAAAGCTTTTACAAATAGAAAAAATCAATTGAGGTGCTTGAAACCTCTTTATGCTGAGGGGGAGAGTTTTAATTAAAAATTCTGATTGAACGAGGCAGTGAAATTTGCTGAGCAAAGGTAAAATTTATACAAATACTTGTGTAAAACCAATGAAGGTACTTGTATTAAAATATATATATATCTGTAGTAACTTACTATATCTTCAGACCCTGTCTCTCTTGAGACCAACAATCATGGTTATAGTAAAGCAGGGGACTATTCAAAGTGCATGAAAAAGTCCTGTTTGCAGTAGTAATCAAAAGAGAAAATTGGGCAAGGCTATAAAGCTCAAACAATGAGTAGATACCGTGAAATTGGTGAAACTACCTGTTACTGGTTGTGTCTAAGAGATGCACTGAATCCAGGCAGGCAGACAGTAGCTTTATTTTATTGTGAAGGTCCAGCAAGTAATAATGTAGGAGAAGCAGGTAAATTATTTTTCCAGAACTCTGCAAGATTTGACAATACCGCTCAACCACAGTCTTGACTATATCATCATGCATGACTGAGAACCTAAAGTTCTGTGAACACTGGATTTAATCCTGTGTGGAGAGACAGTTCATCTTGCTTTCCTTCTCTACTGTAACTATTAAATCATGAGTATGTACTTGAAAGCAGATAAATGAGAAAATACTGTGAAACATGCAAATACCTGGTTTTCTGTATCTAGAAGATACAAAGATTTCAAAAAAAGCTGCTAAAATATTTATCCATGTTTTATTCACTCTTCCCTTCAAAATGTATAAAACATCACTGTGCAGCACTATTGGCTTTTGTACAAGAATTCAACAAATAACAGCCAAAGAGCTCTTTATTCAAAGGAAGCACGTATTCGCCACAATCGCAATGCTAAAAGTCTGAATAGACACATTGTGTTTCAAACCTGCTTGTTGTCAGAATGTCTTGTTTTCTGGGCTAGCAGTCCTTTTTCAGTATTAACACTAAATCTACTTGTAGGCATGTTCTTTCTTCAGCTCCAATGCCGTACCACTGAAAGTTGCACTGATAAATGCAGACCCTCTGGGAGAAGAAATTAATGTGATGTTTAAGGTAGGCCTTACATGTGTATTGGAGAAAAAAAGTTGAATTATAATTGATACCAATGAAATAGTGATTAACTTTAGCATAGATCAGTAAGCTTAGTTATTTTGTGAGTTTGCTCCTGTGTATCTAGAAACCAACATCTGAACAGGTTGCAAAATGTGAAAGTAAGTCTACCACATGTGAAAGCTTAAATGTAGCCTATTTCTCTCTTTAAGTGCGCAGCTATGAGGAAGGAAGTAGCATAATGTATCACTTCCTAGAGATGTAAAGCAATTAAAATCTGTGAAGTTTAGTTTTGCTGGAAGCATATTATGTCTCTAGTTAACTTTTATTTTTCCATTTAAGGTTGGAGAAGATCTGAGACAAGATATGTTGGCTTTACAAATGATTAAGATTATGGATAAGATCTGGCTGCAGGAGGGCCTGGATTTACGGATGGTTATCTTCAAGTGTCTCTCAACTGGAAAAGACCGAGGTGCAAAACCAGATGCTGCCTATAATCTTTGCTCCCCCACTTCAATTTCTTGTCACACTGATAGTGAAAAATTTCTGTGTAGAGGCACATCCAAGAAAGAGTGGAAGGCTAAAAGCCTTCCATGCAAGGAACTTCAGTACTTGAGAGTACAGCAAGTTAAATTGCTCTAAATTTCCTGATGGCTGAGTTGCATTTAAATGTGTTTCTTCTCTTGAGTCCTAAGATTCTTATGCATTCTGTTGTCAATGAACAGTGGTGCAAACAAGTAAATATAATGATGAAAGCTAAGGTTTCTCTTGATGTCCTTACTGCAACACAAGAAAATAATGGTGTCATAGCAATCCTGATTCTGAAAGCTTAGTTATGGTGAAAGAAAGTATTTAAGTCAAAACTGAAATTCTAAAGTCTTTGGAATCTGCTGCAGTTGAGTCGGGGAGTATCATTCATGTACTGAAACATGCAAAAAGAAGAAGAATTTAACACACACACACACACACACACTGTCCCTGAGAATTAGTGTCATATGCTGGTAAAAGTTCCTTGGCAGTACGAGGCTGTCTTTTAGGTTTGAAACTAGGTCACAGAACTCTAAGTTTGAGTGTAAAATACTGCCCTGCACCTTGAACATGCTTTTTGCTAGTTTTCACTAATTCTCTAGAGCTAGCCAATAGGAACCACAAGATCTTTAAGAGGATGAACAATAACTTAAATATTTCTTCAGTCAGATGCTAGAACAGCATGATGAAAACTCTTAAATACATGGAAACATTGGAAATTTAGGTTGGCAAAACTAAGCAAAAAGCTTCTATTTGTGTAAGACTTGCTTTTTAGAGAAACAGATGGCTTTTCTTCCTGCTTTGAACGATGACTTGATTGCATAGCATGTTACTTTTTTTTTTTGTTGTTGCCGCTGATACTAGTATTCCTAAAGTACTTGACGGATTAAAGTGGAAAAGAATAATGGACGTAAATTACAGCTTTGCCTTTAGTAGCTCTTGCCAAGATAGAAGTAAAATTCTGTTAATCAAATAAATGTTTTCCTTTTATAATTTAGCTGTACAAATATTTTTAGTAAATGGTATCTCCAAAATAAGGCCACCCGTAAAGCCCACTGCCTTATTTCTGGAGCAACAGCCTGGTCTGTTTCAACACTTGACAGCAGTTAAAGTTACTAGATTACTTAAGTGTCAGTTTATGAGAAATGTCAGCATCAAAATATTTTGCAGCTATTGCTTATAGACCAATACTAGTTATGTAGTAGAAAGTAATTATTCAAAGTATAATTTATATGTGCATTCTAGCAACCGTAACTAATTGTAGTAAAGTAAGCCTAACTTGGATTGCTATATGCGTTTCATGGTATGCTTTGTAATATAGTCTGCGGAAATGCTTAGTAGACTGATAGCACTATTTTTACATCTAACTGGGTTTTGAAAAAGGCTAGTCTAAGATTATAAAATCCGTCATTGTCAGGGAGGTTTCTACTGAATAATGAAAATGCAGTATAACTTAAGGAGATGGTTAAATACCCTTTGTTATATTTTATATAAAGGCATGGTAGAGCTTGTTCCTGCTTCAGATACGCTTAGAAAAATTCAAGTGGAATATGGAGTGACAGGTTCTTTTAAAGACAAGCCTCTGGCAGAATGGTTGCGAAAGTATAATCCTACAGAGGAGGAGTATGAAAAGGTAACTTTTTTCAGTGTTATTCTTTTTTGAAGATCTTTTAAAAGGGAGAAATACCATCTTATGAAAGAATGAAATTCTTATTCCAGATCTTCCATTGAAATTTTTGTTTTATATCTTTAGGAAACTTAGTTTTTTCCTATACTTGGAAAAAAGCAAATGAAAATCCCTTATATAACTAAAAAGGAGCCAGATGGATTCTCAGGTTTCACATCAGGAGTTTTTATTGGATATAGAAAAAATGTACTTCAAATTTAAGATAGGGAGGAATGGTGGCTGCTCGTAATTGTGGTTTAGGAGCAGTGGCCTCTTCTTGTACAAGCACATGGGATTCAAAAAATGTTTTCTTTTGGCTACAACGCCGTTACAACACATTGGAAAAATAAGTCTTATACCCTTTTCTTTTCTCTGCTAACATATTTATTTCTTTTTGTGATTTGTCTTCCAAGTCCTCTTTTCTCTTTCATTTATTTAAAAAAACAAAACAACCTTTTTTGCTGGAAAGTGTGATATCTAAAGACTTTTGCAAAGCTATCTGAAGAACACTATTTTGGAAAAAAGCAAATTTTACGGCCTGTCTTGTCTGGCTTGGATTTTACACTTGTCAAGATTAACTGTTGAATGCATGATTGCTGTTTTCCGACTGATATTTGATCTCAATTCACTTTTTTTCTTTCCCTCCCAGGCTTCAGAAAACTTCATTTACTCTTGTGCAGGATGCTGTGTGGCTACTTACGTGTTGGGAATTTGTGACCGCCACAATGATAACATAATGCTCCGAAACACAGGGCATATGTTTCACATTGACTTTGGAAAATTTTTGGGTCATGCGCAAATGTTTGGTAGCTTTAAAAGGTATTTTCTGTAGCTAAGCAATGTAGAGAGTGAAGTGATTTTTAGTATATTTTTGTAAGCATTATAATTCTAAGCATTAACTTTTAAGTTCCTGTTATCTGCTGTTCTCATTATGAAGCCAATATCTTCCAATTTAACCACAGTTTCCAGAATGCATTCAAACTTACCTGTATAAAATTAATTTTGAAAAGGCTCCAGCTTCCTATTTCCATATTCTGAACTCTGGAACTGTTTTAAGTCAAAGCACATAGGCATAGCTTTCAAATAAAATTACCGTTCTAGCTACTGGTAGATTGAAATAAGGAATTTGGTCTCCTAAACATCATTTAACTTCAGTGCTTCCAAACTGCATTCATTCCTTAAGGACTTTGTGCTATACACCCTTGGCAAATCTCAATGGGAATTTCATTACAATAGTTATGAAAACCAAGTATTTTGGTACAGGAGAAGATTCATATAACTTTTTATTGATATTTGGGAGCCTTACATCTAAAACAAATCTTGGTGCCATACTTTTCCAGGAATATTGGATAAAACTGTAGTGTAGTTTCACCTTTTTAGCTATATTCATGCAATTACATATTGCATGCTTGTTAGGTAAACTGTATCAATGAATGAGAAATTGAGTGCCAGAACCTTTACGTTATCTGAATATCTGAGTGTGAAACAAATGAGAACAGACTCTGGCTCATAAAAACAGTAGTGCATGTCAATGTTATAGAAAAGAGTGAACAGCAAGCTTGTATTTACTACCCCTCTGTGTAGGGGAAGATAATCTATATCCAGGATAGAGGAGTTATGTTTTAGTCGGGTGATAATATAGTCATTAGATTTGCTTTAGTGTGTTATGGCTTCCAGAAATGAGGGATGGAAGGCATTGTAAGGTAACCGGGCCTCCAAGTGTTGCTCCAGGAGATCTGCTGTAGGTCCAGTACCATGGGAATGTGCTGGGAATCTGAGATAGGACTAAGGAGCTGAACCCAACCCAAAAAAGTAAAATGGCATTAATGGATTATTTAATATCATTACCTCAGGGTGGGGATGGAGGGGAGGAGGAAGCACATAACAAAGTGAATAGACCTTATAATTAGCTTACGAATTCTGTGCTTTTTGAACAGGGATCGAGCTCCTTTTGTGCTAACATCGGATATGGCTTATGTCATTAATGGTGGTGAAAAACCCACTATTCGCTTTCAGTTGTTTGTGGATCTCTGTTGTCAAGCTTACAATTTGATAAGAAAACATGCAAGCCTCTTCCTTAACCTACTTTCATTGGTAATCATTTTATTAAATTCAATTGAAACTTGATAGATCTGTCATGTTGGGTTGTATTAAATGCTATGCTTCTTATGCTGCAGAAACTCTTAATGCATGCTTTTAAAAGCCAGAAACACCAGATCTACTTTTTAGGAAGGCTGTATTTGGAATTTTTTTAAGCTTTTTTTAGTACCTACCTGTTCCCTGAAAATTTAAAACTAAGATGATACCATAAATTACACTGTGAAATGTTTTTAACTGCTTTTAATTCAGCAGAAATGGTGAATAACTGCTGATTATAAGTAACTGTTGGCTATCACTGTTAGCATTTAGCAATTTAGTGCAGCTTCAAATGAATTTGAAGGTCTAAGTTTTAATCATTTCAATGTAAGATCATATTGGGTTTTATTGCACTAAAACTGTACATTTTAATTTCTTGCAGATGCTTTCTTCTGGGTTACCAGAACTAAGTGGGGTTCAGGACTTGAAGTATGTCCAGGATGCTCTCCAGCCGCAAACAACAGATGCAGAAGCTACCATTTTCTTTACGAGGTACTGGATAAGTGAAAACTAAAATATCTCCCAGCGTCATCCTCTTAATGGGAGCTTTCTGCTATGAAAAAATGTACTAAGGATGTTCACAAACATGTCTGTAGAAGCTGAATAGTTACATTGTACAATCATAAAATATAAGTTAGCCAGTGAACTACATAAATAAGATCAGTTTCATATAAGATTAATGCTTGCGCTAAAATACTCTGCTGCCTTTAAGAGTAACCTTGTGCAAAAAATTTGGTTGAAATACTGAGTGTAGATAACTGTCTGGCTGTTTGAGAGTTGCATTTTGAATACTTTCTAAATTGCTTAATAGCGGTGTATATGATGGGAACCTTGTAATGCAT
Source organism: Gymnogyps californianus (assembly GCF_018139145.2). Taxonomy (NCBI): domain Eukaryota; kingdom Metazoa; phylum Chordata; class Aves; order Accipitriformes; family Cathartidae; genus Gymnogyps; species Gymnogyps californianus. The sequence goes on along the minus strand of NC_059475.1, from coordinate 15,662,583 downwards.
TGTAAAGAAGTTCTCTCTTTCAAGAAGTGCTTTTGCACACTGGGGAGGGAGGGATGATGCCCCATTGTAGCAAGTGGGGGTGTGTATGTAGTGTAACTGCGTCGTTGCTATGTGTTACTGTACTTCGTTTTAAATATATGGGGGAAACTGCAGTAGTATGTGTGCAATTTAGAATCATAGAATGGTTTGGGTTGGAAGGGACCTTTAAAGGTCATCTAGTTCAACCCCCCCGCAATGAGCAGGGACATCTTCAAATAGAGCAGGTTGCTCAGAGCCCCGTCCAACCTGACCTTGAATGTTTCCAGGGATGGGGCATCTACCACCTCTCTGGGCAACCTGTTCCAGTGTTTCACCACCCTCATCGTAAAACATTTCTTCTTTATGTCTAGTCTGAATCTACTCTCAGTTTAAAACCATTACCCCCTGTCCTATCGCTACAGGCCCTATTAAAAAGTCTGTCCCCATCTTTCTTAGAAGCCCCCTTTAAGTACTGAAAGGCTGCAATAAGGTCTCCCCAGAGCCTTCTCTTCTCCAGGCTGAACAACCCCAACTGTCTCAGCTCTTCCTCATAGGAGAGGCGTTCCATCCCTCTGATCATTTTTGTGGTCCTCCTCTGGACCCGTTCCAAAAGGTCCATCTCTTTCTTGTGCTGGGGGCCCCAGAGCTGGACACAGTACTCAAGGATTTTTAACCAACTCTGGAAACTTCACTTCTCGGATAACAACCTATTCCAAAGTTTGGATACTGAATCTTCTATTAAATGCTGATACGATGCTATTTATATAGCCCATTGATGACACTTAGTTTAAGAACTGTTTCTCTGTCAGTAAGAAATTGGTTTTTATTTTTCTTAGACTGAAGTCTGATTCATTGACAGAACCCCTTTTGTGGTTTTTGACTTTTTTTTTTTCTTTTCTAGGTTGATTGAATCCAGTCTGGGAAGTGTTGCCACAAAGTTTAATTTCTTCATTCACAATTTGGCTCAGCTGCGTTTCTCAGGTCTACCTTCTAATGATGAGCCCATCCTCTCATTTTCTGCTAAAACATATTCTCTTAAACAAGATGGCCGAATTAAACAAGTGTCTGTGTTTACATATCAGAAGAGATATAACCCAGATAAACATTATGTAAGTATGTGGAATCTGTTTCCACTCAGTGAAGATACTGTGCATTTTCTTCCAACAAGATACATTCTCCTTCTTGCCATAAGTTCAGTACTTAATCGCAGAGAATTAGTCCAGGGGAGACTTGCCTTGTTTAGCCTTAAGTAGCTGGCTTTGAGGTAGACAACTAGGTTCCCTTTATTGACAGAGACTTAGTAAATACAGCTATAGATACTTACTTGTTCAGTTAGGCACTAATGTCAGATTCAGGATGAGCTGAAGACTTCTCTGAAGTCTGCCTGCGTTGACTGTAATGGGAGCCTAGAAACCTACACCAATGTTGACAACCAAGACTGAGCCCCACTGTGGATGACTTGAAAGTAAAAACAAAACCCATAATTGAAATCTAGATCTTATTGGGAATGGGCCAGCTTGCTTGCTTCCTGGAGAAGAACAGAGTTGTATTGGCTCTGGCTGGGATGGAGTTATCTTTCTTCATAGTGGCCCATACAGTGCTGTGTTTTGGATGTTTAACTAAAACTGTGTTGATAACACACCGTTGGTTTGGCTGTTGCTGAATAGTGCTTGTACAGTGTCAAGACTCTCTCTTTCTCCCACTTTGCCCCTGCCCCCACTGCAGTGAGTAGGCTGTGGGTAGGCAAGGAGTTGGGAAGGGACACAGCAGGGCCAGCTGACCCAAACTGGCCAAAGAGATACTCCATAGCATATAATGTCATGCTCAGCAATAAAAACTGGGGGTAGAGGAAGAAGGCGGGGGACGGGAGGGTGCTGTCTTCTAAGGTGGCTGTTGCTTGGGGACTGGCTAGGCACGTGTCTGCTTGTGGGAGGTGGTGAGAGATTGTCTTTGCGTCACCTCCCCTCCCAAGCACTGTCTTTATCTCAACCCATGGGTCTTCTCACTTTTGCTCTTATTCTCTCCCCTGTCCCATTGGTGAGGGGGTGGGAGTGAGCAAGCAGCTGTGTGGGTGCTTAGCTGCTGCGCAGGGTAAACCAGCCACAGGAGTGCTAAAGTACAGATCGGTATTTTTAGCATCCAATAATATTCTTCAAAATGAAGACACTTCTTGAAAAGGATCTAGAAGTAGTATTGGTGGAGACTATTTTAAAAAATGGGGATTTGAGTCATGTTTATGGGCTTATGTAGCCACCTTCTGTAAAATGGCTCCTTCCTGAATAGGAGTCATTAAGTCAAACACTCTGTTTTTGTTCTGACCTTCCATTAAAGTTGTATTTGCTCCTCCTAAGTAAAAGCATCATTTCCTGCATTAATGCACTGGTGTGGTTTAACCCCAGCCAGCAGCTAAGCACCATGCAGCTGCTCACTCACTCCTCCCTGCCCCGGTGGGATGGGGAGGAGAATTGAAAACAAGTAAAAGTTGTGGGTGGAGATAAGAACAGTTTAATAATTGAAATAGAATTTTTTTTTAAAAAATATAATAATTATAATAGTAATGAAAAGGAAGATAACAAAAAGAGGGTGAAATACAACTCAAGACAGACAAGTGATGCACAGTGCAATTGCTCACCACCTGCTGACCGATGCCCAGTTAGTTCCTGAGCAGTGATCCGCCCCTTCCTGGCCAGCTCCCCCCAGTTTATATACTGGGCATGATGTCATATGGTATGGAATATCCCTTTGGCCAGTTTGGGTCAGCTGTTCTGGCTGTGTCCCCTCCCAACTTCTTGTGTCACTCGAGCCTTCTTGCTGGCTGGGCATGGGAAGTGGAAAAATCCTTTGACTTAGTTGTTGCTAAGTAGTGTGTATACTAAAAACATCAGAGTGTTATCAACATTATTCTCATACTAAATCCAAAACACAACATTATACCAGCTACTATGAAGAAAATTAACTCTATCCCAGCTGAAACCAGAACATGCACCTACACTCCTAGTTAGTCTTACTAGAGGCAGCAAACATTGCAATTTGCCCTCAGGATTTTGAGACCTGGGTTACACTTTAAGACTAGTATTAATATTCATATTCCTATGCAGATGTGCAACCATCTTCAATTTATTTTTTTTTTTTACTTCTCTACTGCTGTTTGGCCTAGAATAGTCAGCTCAAGTTACGTTTTCCTCAAGTTGTTTAAAAAGTGAGCTATATTGATATATGCAGATGTACATCTCTTTCCAAGTTGTATTTGCTGTAAATGTCTTAATCTCTAAGACACCAGCTAGGGAAGGTAGAACAAAGCTAAATAACGCTAGAAGTGAAGAGCAGCTTTGTACTGAATCACTATATTATAAGTGTATTTGAGCACTCCTGGTCTAAGCCAAAACAGCCTCTTATCTTCCAGGAAACTGTTAAGATGATGTAGTCTCCCTCTGTCTAGATTTTTAAACCTCTTCTCAGTTGCACATTTTTTAAATATACATTTAACTTATCTGCCCATAAAATGAGTCCACTGAATTGAATTTTCTGTGCAGTTTCTCAGCCTACATTTCCTTTTCATAATAATGTGAATAACTGCATCCTGGGACTGTACCCTCAGTATTTTTAAAAATTCCTTTTGTATAATGCAGTACACTTGCATCTGCCCACCAAATTATCACTTTAAAAGTGGAATCCTTTAGAATCTTGAGAGAATTAGATTGAAAAAAATTAGGCATTAGTTTCCTCTATAGTCCACACCTGAAAAGTTTTGTGGTAGTTCTGGCCCCACAGATACATGTCTAGATGTAATCCCGCACTGATGTGTTAAAATGTTGTACACCTGCTATATGGTATGAACTTACAATGAGGCTTAAAAGGGAGAATGCGGACAGCTTAGCCTTAACTACCTTTATCCCGTCAGATGTGGATCTGTGTTATGGGAAGATCATGTGATGTTACTTTGCATTACAGTAGGGCTATTTATAATTCGAACTCTACTATAAAATGCAAATGCTGTTACTGGGATATGTATGCAGGAGAACGATTACCATAGTAGAAAGAGTTAACTGTTAAGAAAATTATATCGTTAAGTCAGTTCTATAATATTGTTACTACCTTTATCTTTGGTTTTTTGTGTTTTGGGCAGATCTATGTAGTGAGAGTTCTGAGAGAAGGGCAAGTTGAGCCAACGTTTGTCTTCCGAACATTTGATGAGTTCCAGGAGCTCCACAACAAACTTGGCATTCTCTTTCCTCTTTGGAAGTTACCAGGGTATGTTCCTAACTCACTCATCACTATTACAATGGAAGCAACAAAACTGCTCCCAGCTGGGTGGAGGAAGAAATACCTTGAAATGGAGACAAAACTGCTGAGGGGCAAACTAGACCTCAAAGTTGGCAATTAAGGGAGAAAACTGTTGTCTCTAAGTCTTAAGGATGAGAGCCAGAGGAGCAACTCGGTGTCTTTTAATCTGTGTGTCGTATTGCTTACAACAATTACCTATAAATGTTGCCCTGCCTTTCTATAATGTCATTACCTATTAGCATGCTGTGTTTCCACTCATGATTGACATTAAAAAAATGGATGTCAGCACTTCAGGATGGAAATGACAATGAAATCTAACTGTTCTTACTTCAGAGAAATTAACTGAAAACTCTATCTTGTTCTCCCCTTGTAGCTTTCCTAATAAGATGGTTCTGGGACGAACACATATAAAAGATGTAGCAGCTAAAAGAAAAGTGGAGCTCAACAGCTACATACAGAGTCTGATGAACAGTTCTTCAGAGGTGGCAGAAGTGAGTTCAAGTAACTTAAGCAAATCCAGTGCAAGTTTTCAGATTTTGGTGCTTGTTAACACTTAAACTAATATGTAACATTTCTTCCAAATTTAGTGTGATCTTGTTTATACTTTTTTCCATCCGTTACTTCGTGATGACAAAGTGGAAGGAATAGATGGAATAGCCAGGCCTACAGGTAGGTAATGTTTTTGGGTGGTGTTTATAAATTGGATGGCTATAGTACGACACCTTTTACAATGTGATTTTTAAAAAAAAAAATATCCTTTTTTAATTAACTGTAGTTTTCCCTCATTGAAAACTCTGCATCACTGTCTTTCCAAATGTGCCTGCATACAGTTTCAAGGAAATAAAAACATACCAAAAATTGCAACAATATATGTGATCACTTGGGCTTTTTATGGCTTGACTAAATTATTCAAGTTTTTACTCTAAACCTCCAAGTTGGTTCTTACAAGAGAATGTAAAACTCTCTAAAACCTATGGCCTTGCCCTCTTATTAGGGAACTAGAAATAAAATCAGGAACTGAACTTGGTCTAAGGCTTGTATTTTTTCCCCATATGTAATAAGTCAGTGTAGTACTGATGTAAATGTACAAATATTACAAAGGAAATAATTGTATGTTTTTTCAGATGCAAGTCCATCAAGTCCTACCTCGGGCAAAGTGGGAGGAGAAGTGAAGCTATCCATATCATATAGAAATAGCACTCTATTTATCATGGTGATGCACATTAAAGACCTGGTAAGTAGAGATACTGAGCTCACTGCCAAAAACTGTTTCTGTTTTGTCAATTACCTTCGTGACTTAGATTGATGCAGGAATGGTGGAACTCTCTCTCTCTTCCTCCAAATTTTCCAACTGCCAACTTAATTACTGCTGCTTTTGGTTAGCTTGATTGCAAAGTCTAGGTACTTGAAAATAAATATTCAAATAGGTATGCACTAACTAGTTTTCTAACTTGTCTTGGTTTTGGGTTGTAGGTTACAGAAGATGGTGCAGATCCAAATCCCTATGTAAAAACATACTTACTTCCAGATACGCACAAAACATCCAAACGCAAAACCAAAATCTCCCGGAAGACAAGAAATCCAACTTTCAATGAAATGGCAAGTTAAAACTTATGTAGTAACTCCCTATGGTTTGCTGTTGTCTCTTATTCTAAGCAGTAATTAAAACATTGTCTAAAAAATCTGTGAAGATATATAAATGAAAAAGGAACTTGTTTGAGAAACTTTGTGCCCTGTTTAAACAAAACAAAAAAACCAGAAAAAAACCCCACCCAAAAAAGCCCAAAGCAACTGAGTAGATAAATGTACTATTACAAGTAAGCAGAAATTTCTCAGACTGACTCTGAGGAGTGATGGGGAGAAGGAAAGGAATCTTAAAACTAAAGATTCCCCTGCCCTGGATTCACTGATTCATAATGTGGAGAAGAATGAATTGAGAAGTCTTGGCATGTAAACGGTACTTCCATCTAAAAACACTGGTCCTTTTAAACACTTAACATTGGGAGCACAAAATAAAATACAGATGTACTTCAGCCCATCCTGTGGAAAACAGACGTTCTGAATGGTCATAATGTGCAGTTGAGACAGCTATCAGTGGCTAGGCAGTCAGAAGAAAGGGCAATCTGTGTAACTTCATTTGGATAACCAAAAAATTCTTGACTTCTTACCTTCTAGCTTGTGTACAGTGGATATAGCATGGAGACTCTGAAACAGAGAGAACTTCAGTTAAGTGTGCTCAGTGCAGAATCGTTACGTGAGAACTTTTTCTTGGGTGGAATTACACTCTCACTAAAGGACTTCAACTTGAGCAAGGAGACTGTTAACTGGTATCGACTAACTGCTGTACCCTATCTGTGAACTCATTTCTACGCCTGAGTAAGACCAGAACAATTGTATTCACTTGTGCTTTGTGCATCTTCCTACTTGAAGATAACTTGTACATCTTAAAATAAGAGACTCTGCATTTGGACCAACGTTCATGTAGCCTAATTTGGAGGATTTCTACAAAACCTGGTTTATGCTTATGCAATATTTTCAAAGCATCACTGTAAATGTTTAAGAGTTGTGGGTAAAGGAAGGGGTTTTTAAACCATCCATGAAAGTGAGATGAACAGTTTGACCATGCTGGTTGGTTAAACCATAACTTAATCATTAGGCCTGTGGATATAGTGCATTTTTGCTTTTAATTTTTGTTACCTGTGTTGTGTCATCCATGGCATGATGCTGGAGAACATCAAAGAAATGACACATTTTAGGATTACATTCCCACTACTAACTAGACATCACAGAAGCAGCAACGGGTAAAATTTTGGTGGCTTCACACACACCTGTAGAAATGAAGGTTGAAGGGCTGGAAAAATTACTTAGCATTGCATTTAATCCCAGATCCATGCTTCTCTAAGACTTATTGGAGTGAGTGCCAATAATGGGAGTTGTAAATAATGGTGCCTTATAATTCAAATGCTTCTCTTTTACCTCATTTCTGGTATTTAAATATGTATACATGTTAACTTTCAGCTCCTTAAAAAGGGGAAACGTTCTCATATTTGATACCTTGCAGGTCCTACTGGAAGTCTTTTCCTGAGGTGTGTTATTTACAAATAACATTACTTATACTGATCTTCATAGTTAGTGTAACTTACATTAATTTTTTCTACCCCATCTTCTACCCATGATCTCCAAAAATTGAATGAAGACTGGCTGAAAGTGGTGCTGTAGGAAATGTGCCCAACTTCTCAGTGTTTTGAAATGTCTTAATTTCTAGAACTTTTAAATACTGCAGTGATTAAACGTGGAACAGAGTCAAACACTAAATCCCAAGTGGCATTTGAACCTGTACCTCCAGGTAAAGGATGGCCTCTAGTGAAAAAACACAACTGCTGGATGAATTGCAGGCCAGAAATGAGTTGCAATAACAGAGTGTTGAGAGAGGAACTTGGTCACTTTTTTTTAACAGTACACAGCAACACTTTCTCACTCCCAGTAAGAATTAACTCCCGCTAAAAATACTTCATTCCAAGGAACATTAGATTTGAACTATATTGTGATAGTGCAGTACAAATGTCACTTACCATCTCCTATTAATACCACTGGTTACTCAATTAGGTTTCTGCACTAAAGGTGTAGCCTTTTATTCACCTTACTTGGTGTTTAGGATGATGATGTTGTCTAAAAAAAACTATAAAGTTGCACACTTCAGTACCAAATCTTGAAGCAAGACAGACTATCACCACTGACTATGACTAGAGCGAAATTTTAAAGTAAAATACGCAACTATGAACACAGATGCAATATGGGGAAAGCCTTCTATATACCCAACACTAAAAACCTATTTCATAATCTGGTTTTCCTGCCCCTGCTACTGACCAATCTCCCTTCAATACAGAAGAGAGAAGTAAACTTGAATCTCCTGGTGCCTAAAATATTCACGGTCCAATTTCGTAGCAATTATTACAATTAAAGCTAAGAATATCTTGAATGTTAGAAACTGGGTTGATACTAATGGGCGCTAACAAATCCCAGTTTTACTAGGCATCTTCTGCATATTTTTCATTTAGTATATAGCCTGTAAATAATAACTGTATAACTAACTAGATATATTTCCTGCTCACTTGATGCTTTTGAGACTTACTCCATTCCATCATTAGAATCACAAGTCACTTAAACACAGGAAAGTAGACTACTGTTTTTGTGAAACGTTCCATTGTGAAATAAAATGAAAGCAATATGTACTGCCTTTTTTGCAGTTTGCTATTAAAGCACAGTGTCTTACAGCACAAAATACAAATAAACTTAAAATCATTTAAAAAATGATTTGCAGTTTTAACAGTTGTCTGGACTCTGAAAAAAATGTATAGTACTGTATTATTGTTAGCACATGTCCTGACTTCTGATTTAATCTTCTTCATAGCTTAACTCATTTTGTGCCTTTCCCTTCCTTTTCAAAATAGTCACTGGCTGAAGCTTTTTATGGTCATGGATTTTGTCTGTGGGATCTAGCCTTGGCCTCTCCTCACACGTAGAGGAACAGCACCAAGCTTCCACCTCTTTGCACTATTATCAATTCAGAAAAAAGTGATTGTTGCAATAAGACTTTAATGTACTACATACAAAAAACCAGATGGATGTGAAAGAGGAAAATATTCAGTTGCGGTGGAATTTACCAGTACACTAAGTAGCTTGAAAACATAGTTTTAACAGCTTTTTATATCTTGATTAATGAAAAGAAAAAAATCTTTTATGCAACATCTGACACGCAGCCAGAAATGTAATTGTCTGTATAGACCTTGTTTTGGTATTTCAGAGTAACAGCTTGCGCTAAGACCTCTTCCTTTTCTCTATTAACCTAGAACTTTGCACTGAAATTTTTATTACTGCCTTTTTACGATCTTACAGCTACCTGTCTCTGGAAGCATGTGCGATCTTTGATAAAAGTTCTTTTCTCTATTTTTACAGCTAGGGTTGCGTAGAAATCCCTGTCACCTGCCTTAACGCGAGGGCTCTTCCTCGGGCCCGCCGTCTGCGGCAGGGCAGGGCCGCACCGCCGCCTTCCCCTCCCTTGTGCTCCTTACTCGGACACTGTGACTAAGATAGTACTACAGGTGATGAAATTCAGTGAGAGCAAATAGTTTGCCTCCCTGTGTCTATATATCTGTAAGAACCAAATACTTTAATTAAACGAGCTCGTTAATAAAGATGTACAATATTGTCCTCGGTCGTGCCCGCACTGAACGGGTTAAATGTGACTCCGTAACTGTCCTGCAACTACATTAAACACTATTCTGGGGGAAAAAAAAGTGTGCTGGTCTTCATTGTCCGTTGGGGCCGGGGGGGGGGGGGGGGGGGGGCTCGCCCCGCGCCGCCGGTAACCGCCCTCAGGGCGGGGGCCGGACCCAGCGCTGCCCCCTCACCACCTCATCCCTCCCACCGCTCGCCAACGGCCCGCCGCGCTCGGGTGGGGGGGGGGGGGGGGGGGGGGGGGGGGGGTGCGCGGGAGCGCGGTGCAAGCCGGGCGCTCGGGTGGAGGCGTGCGCAGCGCAGCCTCGGCGCCACTCATTGGCTAGCGTGCGGGTGTGGGGCGGGGCTAGGTGCGCGGACGCCCTTTCCTGCGGAAGTGGGGCGGGAAGGGCCGCTGCCTCGCGTCGCTCGTTCTTTTCTGCCGCCGCCATCATGGGTCGCATGCACGCTCCCGGGTAAGTGGCTGCCGCAGGGGCCGGGGTTGGGGTATGGGGCCGGCTTGGGGCTGTTGTGGGTGCTAGAAGGGTGCCGCAGACGGGTGTGGGAGCAGAAAGGCTGCTGTGGGAGCAGTGCAGCGTGTATGGGGATGGGGGGGGTGGGTGCCGGCGGCGGTGGAGATATGGCGGCAGGGTGGGGAAAGGCTCGGGCCGGTGCTGGGGTGCGGGTTCCCTTGGCCGGCCCCGGGCAGGGTTATGTTTGTGGTGCCCGGGCTCCTGTTCCCGATGCTGTCCCGGTGCGGCCTGTACTGGTGGTGACACTGTCTCCAGGCGAAGAGGGAGGCCGCAGGCCTCGGCCATGCAGGCTGGATATGGCCCTGCAGGAAACGCTGGTAGCAGGCTGCCTTGTAGCGGGGTCAGGGCGGCAGTCTAGCTTGTCCGGCTCCGCTTAGCATGTGATCTGCTTCTTCCACACAGAAAGGGCTTGTCCCAGTCAGCCTTGCCCTACAGACGCAGCGTGCCTACGGTAAGTAACTTCCATGCTCCGTGCGCACTTCGGAGGCCCGGGCGGCTGCCTTGTGGCGTTCAGTGCAGGGTCTGGTTCCTATAGTGCAGCTTAGCAGTGCCCAGGAAAAGAAACAAAACGAAGAGAGCAGTAATGTTTTGTATCATCATTTTTAAATTATGGCCTGATAAAATACGACCTTTGCCTATGGTGTTTAGGATACTGAGGAAGCAAGTATCGCTTCCTGGCCACATGATTTGTTGGGCAAAAAAGTATCTTTTCCTCTTTGTATCTCCCTTTATTTAAGTGCTACTTTAATTATTTTTAGTCTGTATGCTGATAATTCCTAGAGATTAAATTACTCTGTTCATACTCGAGTTTGGCCCTTGCCATTATGAAATAAACCGACTGTTTTCTAAACTATTTACAACAGTAATTCGCTGGTCAGAGCACTAACTTAAGTAATTTCAGCATGGCCTTAGTTCATTCAGGACACTTCCACTTAAAAGGCTTACCTGTCAGCTAAACGAGCAGCTGCTTAATCTATCTTGCTTTGCAAGACTATGTCTTGGAGGATCTGTGTGTTGGCAGAAAGATCAATTTGTGGTGCATGTGGAAAAGCATGTACTGAAAAACAGTTAAATGGAAACATGAAATTAAAGCACAAAATATAAAAATAAAGAGATACAATTTAAGGTAATGTGAAGTTGTTTGAAGTACTGCTGATGGTTAAACAGTTTAATAATGATTAGGATGCTCAAATGCTATACTTATTTTTAAAAACCTTGTGGGTTTTTTGCTTAGGTTTATTTGTATTCTGGTTTGAATTGTAATCTAAAGAGCACTTACAAATCTAATTTTTGCTGTGCTTTTCTATTTCATACTGTGACAGTATTAAAAAAGGGGAAAAAAATGAGCTTTTGTAGCTTGTGGAAAGAGCGAGGATTACCTAGCTTGTTGGTATTGTCTTCCCCTTAATAATTATGGAAGCAATTGCTCTGTCAGCACAGTTTAAAATAGAAGTAATAGAAGAGGCACAGTCCTATCTGAAGAGATCCATTTGTTTCGTTTTTTAATTAATTTGTGTACTTAAGGTCAGATTTTCACTAATCTCTGTAGGTGCTTTACCAAGAGGTGGCTAAATGGTTCTCAATTTCATGTTTCTGTCAAAGGCCCAATTAAAGACTTCTTTCCCAATGGCAGTGGTTTTTTCCTCTGTAAATTTGTATTCATGTTTCCAGTGTGGCAGTTAAAGTAAACTGATGATAAAGCAGCTGGTTGGAGGCTATATGCGATGTTTTAAAGAGATTTTCTTCCTTCAGCTCTGCATTCCCCCACCATATTTCACTAGCTGTATAGGTTCATAATATGTAAAAAAGTTTCTGTATCGTTAGAAGTACAATTTCAGTTCCTGATTGTTTTTTTCAAGTATTGCAAAGCATCTTTTTCTACCATTTATAAAAACCTTTCATATAGCTAGCCTATGCCTCTGTATTAAGCAGTGTTCATTGGTTGTTGTTTTTCTAATTTTCTTTAGTGGCTGAAACTTACTTCTGATGATGTAAAGGAACAGATCTACAAGCTGGCTAAAAAAGGCCTGACTCCCTCGCAAATTGGTAAGGTTTACGAATCACTCCTAAATGGAGACAAAACACATTTTTCTGACTGTAATAATGTAATTGTTCCTTGAACCTATATTAAATAACATGCTAAGAAAATACAGATTTTTCTCATGTACCTATGTATTGACTGTGTGGATACCACTAAAAATGTAATATGTCTCATTCTTGCAAGAAGCATATTTGGTGAAGTAGTTGAGTAGTTTTCAAGCAGAAAATGTGAAGCATCTGTTTAATCTTATAACCTGTCCTTAGGAATGGCCACTAACAGATGTTATAGGGAAGTTTAGTCTGCCCAGTTTCTTGGAGAAAAACTTGACGTCTCATCTCAAATATCGGCAGCCCTGTGTTTAGGAGCTTAATGAGCCAGGCGCTGTAGCTGCATAATAGACTACTTCTCAGTACTTTGGACCCCGCTAGAGCTCTGCTTAAGTGTATGCATGCTACAACTTTATGTGGTCATGAGCTATGCAGTGTAATTATGTGCTGTGTGAATGATTTTTTTTTTTTAATTGTAATCCTGAAAGTATTAATGATCCCTATGGTACAGTACAGTTTTTTAGAGTAAAGTTGTCTATGACATCTTTGTTAACCATAGAGAAAAGGGTGATTGAATACCTAGCCTTAGTGAGTCCTGTTGAAAATTTCCCAATAATATTGTAGCACACTGATAAAGTGTTCCAGCTTCTGCAACTTGTATTTTGCTCACTCATTCTCTACCATTTGTTCATAGTTTCCACCAGAAAGGTTTTTAATTTAGAGAAGACCTTTTTTGGATATCTTGTAACTGTAAGGTTGGTTTCACAAGATTTGTTTGCGTAAGGTTTTTGTTCTCAGTGTGAGGTGTAAATGTTTGTTTCAGGTGTGATCCTGAGGGATTCCCATGGTGTTGCCCAGGTTCGCTTTGTTACTGGCAACAAAATTTTGAGAATCCTTAAATCAAAGGGACTGGCCCCAGACCTTCCAGAGGATCTTTATCACTTGATTAAGAAAGCTGTTGCTGTTCGCAAACATCTTGAGAGAAATAGAAAGGTGAGTGCTAATTTAAGTAGGTAACTCTTGATGTTTGTTTTTTCAAATAATACAGTAGTTTATTTACAACTTGACAAAGCAAAGACTCTTAGTGTACTTCCTGTTAGCCACCCCTTTTGAGTAAACTTAGGGGCTTGGGAGGCATTTTGATAAAGGAGAATGGTCTTTGTGAAGAGGATCTTAAAAGCATTGCTTAAGCTATGTATTTCTGGTCCTGTTCTGATTTTACCAGATTCATCAGACTTTGGTAATGGGAATGTGGAGTTTGTAGCAGTAGCTGTGAATATCTTACTTTACTAAAGCTCATCTGAACTGTACATCATTGAGAAGTCAAAGTAGTGCTTGGTTGTAATGTAACTGTCTTTTCAAGGATAAAGATGCCAAGTTCCGCCTGATTCTGATTGAAAGCAGAATCCATAGGTTGGCTCGCTACTACAAAACTAAGAGAGTGCTGCCGCCCAATTGGAAGTAGTAAGTCTTCTCTTATGTTACTATTTTCACTGAAGTCTTATAGGTTTTGTAAACAATATGCTGGGGCTGTTATTCAGAGGGTGAAGAGTGCATTATGATCAGGCATATAGGTAAACCAGGCAGCAAAGAATAGGTATTTTCATAAATATTAACTGATAAATTAATGAAACTTATTGCTGGGTAAAATGACTGTCACAACACTTAGAAAAAAATCTTTGTCTCAACAAATGAAGTCACTATCTACTAGGTAATTTTTATAACACTTTATAGAAACTGCAGTCTCTGTGCTCACTCGGATACTGTTATAGTTCATGTTACTTTCAAAATTCATTGAGAGGGCTTAGTATCTGTGGCAAAAATGAAAGTAATTTGTAGTTTTTCTCTAGGAAAATGTAGCCAACATAGAATTCCCATAGATGTTAGGGTTAGCTTTGCTTTTTCTGAAAAGACTCAAGTGCAGCTAGCCAGGTTTTTGAATATACGGTTTTGTGCTGTTATCCTAGTATGTGTATTTTAAAAGGAAGAGTGAAATCTTTATGCCATAAAAAATTTTAAACAGGTAATGATTAAGCTCAGGACTGGTAGTTAAAGCTTTGAACTGAAGAAGTATTTTTGACAACTAGTTTGAAAAACTGCCCCTGCAATTAATATTTCTCTCTTTCTTCTCTCTTTCTTCTCTCTTTTTAGTGAATCATCGACAGCTTCTGCCCTGGTCGCATAAGGGCTGGCTATGACTTACTGAAAGAATAAATTTTCATTAACTAAGTTTGTGTTGTCTCTAAATGGTTGGTGTCTTAGAAACTTCTGCTTGTTTCAGGAAGCTGCATGTAAATGGGAAGTTTTTGGGGTGGAGCAGACGTGGGGCCATGGTTTCCATATTGCTATCCTACAGTATCAAATCTGGGTAGTGGTTGTTGCTGTTCTAGGCCAGCTGTACAGTTTGTGTCTATGCTTAAACTGTTTTTTTGATCTGATAGCCTCAAGTTAGTAAAGTGACCTAGTCATTCACAGCAAATGTATTTTATTCTTCTGGGGCTGTGCCTCTGTGTGTCCTGCAGGAAGAACTGGGGAAGAAAATGATGACAGGAGGAAGAATTGGAAATTTAGAAAATGCAGAAAGGATTAGGCAGTACGAGGGGGGGAAAGGGAAACAAAATTGGAGAGGCTGATTAATTCATTGCAGGTAATGTGGGTCTGTTCCTTGTGCAGAAAGCGTAAGCAGACCTCAACCAGTTCCTGACAGTAACTGTTGCTGTCATTTGTAAGTAATTTTAAGAATAATCTTTGAGATTTGGGTAAACGCAGACAACAGTTTAGCTCTCCTCAGATGTTACATCTTTAGTTAGGTAGTTTTCCCTAAACCCAAAGGGCAGTAGCTATTGTGTGGTCACTATTGCTGAGGTTGTGCCTACAGGTTCTAAATAGCTTTGACCTTAAGAATCCTCTTTCTGCTGGAGAAGTGTGGAGAACTGACTGACAGCTTTTTCCTTTTTTAGGAGAAGATTATAAATGGAGTTATTCTGAGCTGTTGTGACTGTTGCTTCTAAGTCTTGGTGCATTACTTAACTTTTACCGTATTACAAAGTTAAGTAAATTTAAATAAGCCCTAACATTTTTGTGAAGTGTAGTAGCTACTTTCTAGATAATAACCAGTGGAACCTGGTAATTTCTGGATTTAATTTTGCAGAAAGACAGGATTCCTCTGCCCTGATTATGAAGCTAAATATAGACTTGTGATTAAGAGTTTTAAAAGAAAAGCACTGTATTCCAGTTGAACTCTACAGTGCTACTGTCTGGTCCACCTTAAAAGTTAAATTAGCAGCCTCCATATGCTGTCAAAATACTTGCTTTCGTTTCTGAAAGCCTCTGGTGATTACTTGCCAGGCTCTCACAATGCTAAGTGTTCTGGGATGTAGATGCAATAAACCACTTTCATGATATAAAAAAAAAAAAAAGTTGTTGCGAGTTTGGGGTTGGAGGTCTTGCCAACTGAAAAGCACACGGACGCTTTCACTACTCGTTCTGAAATAGCTATGTGTAAATAATGAAAGTACCAGCAGATGGCACTTTGAAACATTAGTGTTTTTAAAAAGTTCTCTTGCAAATGGTGCCACCTAGAGGTCAAGTGTCAAGGCTGACGGTCCAAGCCAGTGAACAGAGGATATATTTAGAATTGTAGTCGTACTATATATGTGGTGCCAACTGATACAATGGTTTTGAGCACAGGCGTGTTGAAGCTTACACAGTTCTTGTATTTCGTGCTACTGGGCTGTTCCGGTCTGAACACATTCTGTACTGTGTTTTTTCGAGCACTGGTTTGCTAGAGAGGCTGAAAGCAGGCTGTGCTGTACTCGTGGCATTTCGCCCATCCAGTGGTGCTGAAAGCTCCTGACCTTGCCAGAAGAAGAGGGAAGGGCAGGCGTTGTTACAGCGATGGGGCCTGCCTCACAGGAATGGAGGAGAGGGGGAGTACCATGTAAATAATTTCCTTGTGGTGTACTGTCAGGAATGAAATTGCCCACGGATAGATCCTGGGCTTGCAGTAAGATCAGATCCAGGTGTTGAAGGTACTCCTGAGGACAGAGAGAAAGAGGTACACTGTATTTACTGCCTGTAGAATTTGGCAATCATTTGTCAAAGAAAGGTAACGGTATTGTGATTGTACTGTTACGCACATGTATTTCTACTACTTGCATTGCTAAAGATTGTGTATTTCCTGTAAATCATATAGGCTAGGTTAAGTAAGTTGTCTGTTCTCATTACTATTGTCAGTCCCTTACCCCTTTGATTGCTAGAAGAGGTACACCATCAGTTGAACTCATTTGCCCCAGGGCATGCGGGTTGTCTGCTGAGCAGCTGGTATGCCACAGGGCAGTGGGTGCCTGGCCAGGTGTGGGAACAGTGGAGCCAAGGCACTGGCAGGGGTAAATCCTCCCTGGGGAGTGGACCCCTACGAAGCATGATACCAAGCAACGCATTTGGAGGATGCGGTCCTACAGTGTGTGCCTGAAGAGAGGAGTGTGGGACCAGGAGGAACGTGGTCCTGTGGAAGTATCAGGTAAGTTTACCATCTGGGGCTGTGGTACAGGACTGTGCCTGGGTGAGAGTGAAACTCTTTCAGGTAGTCTCTGAAGTCGCCTCCCACGTTAGCCAAGCACCAGGACTGCCCCGGGCAGCTCAGGACTTGTGATCCAACTGCCCAGGTACAATACAGGTCGTGGCTGCCTGGGAGAGTTAGTGGAGTCTTTCCTGCTGCTCTGGGTAAAGGTACTATAACTTCCCTTAGCTGGAGAGATGCGATAATGGGAATAAATCCAGATTGCAAATAGTTGCCCAAAATTAATTCTTTTTATGAACCAGCACAAACTGTCTCTGCCCCATGGTTATCTCCAGGCACCACCCTGGCTTCCTTCTCCCTGGCAGTCTGAGGTGTTCTGCAGGCTTTGGGCCCCACTGCCCTCTTGGTTTCTTCCATCACAATGTCTTGTCTCTTTATGGTTTCTTTTGCCTTGACTTAAACTTCAGAAGCTATGTTTCTGTTTCTGCCTCATTCCTAGCAGCCTTTTCTGAATTTCCAGTGTTGCATTTTCCTCCTGCAGTATTTCGTGCTCTCCCAGCAGGTACAAATCTGAGCGATGATTTACACACACACATGCACACACACCCCCATCCCAGCGTGAGCTTTTTCCTGTGTTGTGCCAGGGCACATCAGAAAGGAGCTCACAGCCTCCCCAACTTCCAGCTCTGTTGGCCCCTCTGGCGCAGAGAAGCCTGCCCTTCCTTCTTCAGAGAGGTGCAGCCACAGGGCCTCTGTCTCCACAGTGAGCCATGGTACGTGGGGGCTCCCTTGGCAGCCACGTGGGCACGCTGTGCTTTGCTGTTCCATACCAGGCTTGTTCGCGTGGCGAGTTTGGTTCACAAAAGCCTCCCACTAGACTTCAGTCCTTGCCAGCTCTGCAGCTCTTCCAGGGCTGTGGGGTATATGGCAGAGGCTGCTTCCCTTTGGCTCATAAACAGCTGGTTTGGAAGGCTGGCTGCTGAGGCACCCTTTCTTCTTGCAGAGCCCAAGAAGGTTTGTCGCAGGGTTTTGGGAAGCAGGATGATGATTCTTGCCGTCACTGCTGTGTGGCTGAGGGTGGTAAGGAGAGAACTGGTTTCCTTCAGGTCTGAAGCATAGAGTTCTCCATTGGACGTGGCACAGGGAGATGGGGCAAGGGCATTCTTTGGGTTATAGGTTGGTTTTTCCATGCAGATTCCCAGGCCTTTCTAATCCATGTTTTTTCTTGGGAGCGTGAAAGTCTTCTCTCTTTTGCCTTTCTTTGGCCTTGGCCTGCTCCTTCTCCCTGTCGTGTCCGTGTGTGTCCCCGTCCCCCCCCCCGCCAGGTTTCTGTGCTCTAAGTGTTTGCCGTGATGCTTCTGGCTGTGTGTCTAAGCTCCTGTTAAGGAAATTTCTCCCTTTATTTGCAAATCAGTGAAGCCAATTTTCTTCCGTTCCTTTAGGTGACATGAGTTTAGCTTACCTTGATTTGAGTCAGCTAGGGCAGCGTTCAAATGTACGAACACAACTTCATGTTTTGTTCACTTCTGCAGTGCATCCTGGAACGGTAAGTCTAGAAAGGTGAGTCTTCATTCCTATGGTTAAATCAATAGGCGATAGATGCCACGTGCAGTTTCTACCTTTGTTTTTAGGAAAGAGTTTGAGAGGTAACTGTTGAGTATGGGAAAGATTAACCCTGACAGGGATTTAAGGGAAAGCTTTGATTCAGTCATGTCCAGAGGACGCTTTGAGTGCTAGGTATCTGTTCATTCTGAAGGATTTTGTGGTGTGACTGGCTCCCTTGTGGAGGCAAATAAATCATCTTTTACCTCTGTGAATTTTTCTAATTGACAGTTCCTGTTTACAAGTATTTCTGTGAAAAATAAGAAACTTCTAGTAATTTATTTCAAATAAGGAAACTTAAACACCAGTTATTCTTCTGGTAAGTTATTACCGCTGCTGGAAACCGTGAATTTCTCTAGCTGAAAAGGGTAAGAAAAGGCAACCAAGCTATAGTAATAACAATCAGAAAAGGCAAGTAATTATTTAGATTTATAAATGTACAGCTGCAAGTATACGCTCTTCTGCTTTTTCTGGAAAACAGCTTCTAAAGTGGGTTTTCAGTTGCTTTTTCTGCTAGTAAGCTTTTTGCAGTTTTCAACTCAAAATCATTCCATGCAAGTGAATCCCAAATAGCAAAATGTGCGTGAAACGTGTACTCTGATTTTTCTGAGCGAAGGTTTGTGTGTCACTTTCTTCCACTGTTTTCAGTGTCACTTACAGATCATTAAAAACAATGTAGTTAAAAAGCACTGCACGTGTTTCTCAGGACTCAAGGGCCAGTTTTTTTCCCTGTTCCCATTTAAATAAAGAGCAGTAGGGCCTGCTGAATTCACCAAAGGCCGGTTTGGTACTGCCATAGCTCTGGGATAGCTGGTGTTTCTGGCTTAGGCCAATGCTGCTTCACATTCACGCAGTTGTTTTGTTTCCTTTTCAATGCTGGGATCAAACTAATGAAAAAGTGTGCGCTGTTGCTGGGAAGTCCCTTCAATAACTCTGCATCATTTGCATGACAATAGGTCGTCGTGCCCTGGTAACCTCCCTCCACCAGCACATACCTTGGCAACAGGAAATGGTTCAACACTGTTCGCTGCACAAATGGGATGTCTGTGAATGTCCTTTTCTTGCTTCCCAAGGATTTCTGGAAATACTTGCAGTTGGATAAATGAAGGCTTCCCTCTTTCCTCTCCACCCTCTCCTGCTTTTGGGATAAATTTTACTTCTGGTTAGAAATCTGTAACCCTTGTAATGAACAGTGTTGCTGACTAGTGTGAGTTCTTTCCTGTCGCCACAGGATTTATTAAAGACATTAACCAGCACAGATGCAGTAACTGGAGCTGAATCAATATAAAAGGTTAATGCTAATGGCATAGCAATATGTAGTGGATATGACGATAAACGGTAGCATTGTCCTGCAGGGCTTGGTCACTAGAGGAGAAGTAGTGGCAGTTAATTTCTGGAGGCTTGCTCGGTGCTTAGGACAAAAGGAAGTGAAGTACAGCCTGTTACATCAACTCCCAAGCGTAAGTAATTAACGTTGGCTGTGCCTGAGGCAAGAGGTGTACCTACATTAAAAGATCACCTGAATTTTCTAGTGAGTGCTGGTTTTACAGGCTAATACTTTATTCCCTTTGAGGCTGCTCACTCAAGACCCCTTTTCAGGTCAGAATTCTCCTTCAGAGCCAGGAAGGGGCTTTCAAGTTTAGTGCAGCTGTCGGGGATCAATCTCTTTTACAGCTCCTTCAAGTTCTTTATGATGCAGATGAATAATTTCTGTAGATCCTGAGCCCTGTGTTATGCCAGAGTGGGAAGAGGGTGGCTGGCGTTTTGAACTGTAGAAGCTGTTGACTGACTGGGTGAAATAGCCAGTGACAGCCATTAAAAATTAATCAGGTTAAATGAACTTGGGAAGGGTCCAAATCTCAGAGGATCAGTTCTGATGGAGAAGGCATTTGAGATTTGCACAAAAGGGGTGGAAACATCTCTCGGTATAATATATGTTAGTGGACACTGGGGCACGCCAAAAGCTGTTGTGAAATACAGGCTGTAAAAGAACTTGTTTCCTTCTGAGTTTTTTTCTGTTGGGTTTTTTGTTGTTTTCATGGGAAAACCATAACATCTTCCTTTTCCTTAAAATAAAGTCCATCCCATCTTGCTCAGCTCAACAGGTCTTGGGAAAACTAGGACTACAAATTGATAAGTTTTCAGAAACTGCTGATATAGTAATACCTACCTTTTGTATTGGATATTCCATTTACAGCTTAAACTCATGCTACAGATACCTCCTTAGACTTCACTTCAGTAGTTATTCCTGATAACTTTCTTCAGCAGTAGAATCAAATCTGGATTCTCTTTTGTTTTAGTATTCTGCAATTAAGCCACACTGTATCTGTAAAGCAATACAAGAATAATATTTTAAAATAGTATTTAGCTAGTTTCAATCAAGCTAGGATCTCAAAAACTTATATGATTAACAAATAAAGCCCTTACTAACAAATAACATTCCTGTGATGTGCAGGGAGGTGACTATTTCCGTGGCCCCAAATTCCAAGTAGTATTACACTTGTGAGTGGTGTGTAATGACCTAGGAAGAGACAGTTGCTGGCAAAAGTGTTTCGTTTTCTGGAATTCACCAAATGTGAGTGTTGCAACTTTAATGCTGCAGGATCACCGTTTCACTGATGTCTAGCTCTTGCATAGTACTTTTGGCCCATAAATCTCGGTGGTTTGTGTGAGAATGGAGTAGACTATCCCCCACCCTTTCCAGGGAGACAGAGGCATAAAGCAGTGAAATAGCTTGCCTGGGGCAGTAGGAGAGCTAGGCGTGGAGCTCTGATGTCCTAAATCCCAGCCCCATGTCCTACCTGTGAGCCTGTAATACAGTTACACTTTAAACAAAGATGGATGTTTATATGTAAATGGCGTATGTGGGGAGTGGTGCAGAGCTGAGCCTGGAGGCAGTTCACAGAGGCATTTGGGGACACAGACCATGGCACTTACTCCTGGCACAGGATACCCTAGCGTGGCTCTTAGTGGACAACAGTGGGCAGTTAGGATAATTGCTTTTTGCACTGATGTATGTGCAAGGTTGAGAGTGGAGGGAACAATTCCCCAACCTCTTCCTGTCCAGAGTGGGGAGCGGGCTGAGCCTTTTTTCCTTCCTTGATAGAGTAGCGGGGAAATGGAGCCAGACTTTGTCTCGGAGCTTTGTCTACCTGATTGTGCTCTTGTGGGGCACATAACTCTATACTCCTACCAGCTCAGAGCAGATTGTGATGTGGTCTCCTGCTGTTATCTTGTCTTTCTGTGTATGGCAACTTTGGATATAGCAAAGGAGGACATAAAAAGCAGGCCGAGTTAGGAGCTTGGCCATGTTGTACAGTTGAGATGTTGTCACTTGTCAGTTTTGAAACTTCTTGACTTACAAGTTCTGTGGTAAAATACTGCACAATAATTCCCTCAATTTAGCTGCCTAATATACAGGATTCCCCCTACAGCACAGGTAAAGCCTATGTTTTGGTGATCTCTGGAAATTGTGTCTTCCCCTCTTAGCAAACATCAGTACCTTCTGCAGCTGTGTAATAAAATTCTGAGGGTCACAAGTTGGTCTAGTAAGAAATCCTATTTCAGATAAGGATTCCTGTCAGCCTTGCTTCTGGTCTGATCCAAGGATCAAACTAATAGGGTTGAATCTGAGCAGTTTAATGAAACAATGTTATTTAAGCAAAGCAATCATGTCCTGCTGCAGTGTTGTTTGCTATTAAACAGCAATTAGATTTGTCTCCCCAACAAAATTGAAAAGCTCGTCTGAAAGCAACTGTAATCGGAAATGTCATACTGCAGATACCAATGACAGATATGGTTTAACAAAACACAGGCTTTGGCTTCAGTTCATCACAATGATGGATAATCCCATGGCATACAGCAGTTTAGTACTGTTTATGTAGCTTGCAGTTCAGGTTGAGAGTATTCCTTTCACTGTCACATACACGCTTGTATTTATCTTTTTCGCTCTAGTGTGCCATGTGATCAACAACCATGTTAAACTGGAGTATTTTGCCCATGTCACTCTGTAGTGAAGGTTAAGTGAAATGGCATTTGGGATGATGAACCTGAGGTTTACCCAATGGTACTTGCTATAACAGCACATATATTGAACTCCAGTCTGAGCTTTTTGCAATGGCTCACTGTGGAAGCACAAGAAACTAAGCTTTCAGAAAGCTGCAGTGGTGGTGGCAAGAGTCATGCAAGAGTCATCACCGACAATAAAGTAGATGTACTGAAGTACTGATTAGGGGGGTGTTTACAAAGACTTTAGAGGTGTATGGCTGGATTTGGTTTAGCTGCCTGCATGGGAACTTTCACAAGAGAGACTTTGTAGATTGCACAAAGCTCCATCTCCTGGACTCATGCAAATTTGCAAGAATTTTTGCTTAAAAAAAGACTAGAACATATTGCATGTGTGTCAGCCAGTCTTAAAATGCAGAACTCTTATTAGTCAGAATACCCTGAGTAATAAGCCTTCCTCCATGCATCCTGACTTCTAATCCTTAAACATTTGAGTTAAAAAGATGTTAGCAGTAAAAGAAAGCAAGCCCTGTTAGCATCAGACTACAGAGTAGGTACAAGCACCTGATGTGTGTAAAAGAGCTGGCCATCACTGTATTTTTAGTCTTAATATTTCTTCTCACGTGAGCTAGGAGACAGTAGGAAATTCCCTCTTGCTGTGTATTTTTGATGGGAAGATATGGCTGCTGTGAAGAAGTGTTAGGTGTACTGTTGTCCTGGAGGTCTGCAGCATTAGCATCACTCCACATTTTTATGTCCACAAAAAAAGTGACAGACGGTGGGTTAGATTGTGCTGGGTATTTCAAATACTGGCTTTTTTCCTGCTCCCTAGTCCCTGAATACTTCTACACTTATTATAGTGCAGAAACTCACCAGGGAGTATGCTAAGGTGCCTGGAGTCCTGATGTGCATTATTTGGAGCTTTCTACGATCTATGCCAGGTAGATAGCTGGGGTAGTCTGAGTGCTGTCTCTTCCATCACTTCCCTTCCAAGTCAACGGATCCTGGTGATCTGCTAAAGACACCTCGTTCCCAGGCTAAAAGTCTTTGTCAGAAGTAGTGGTGCCTGGCTCCATATTACCTCTTCCCAGAGGGCACAAAAGGTGGCCCATCTGATTACTGCCCTTCCCATGTCTGGTGGGCACACACTGACTCCTGCGTCGTTCATACATGCAGCGTCCTGTTTAAATGCAGTTTCACTTGCTGGAATCCATTCAACATACAAGAGCCAGCTTAAACAGAAACCTTCCACCCATTCAAGTTGCAGGCACTTACTTCTCATTGCCAGGAAGTTTGCTCTGCTTTCAAACAAGAAACCACTATCCATTCTGATGCAGGACACAATGAATTGCAGGCATCTCTCTCTATGGAGGAGGAAGGGGAAACAGATTTTGCCACCTAGTTGTTTGCCTCAGTTTCTCGAGCAGGGGAATGGGCTGCCTTCCAGCTATCGGCATTCAGGCTGGCTCCTGGTGTGGGAACCTTCCCCAGTTCCATGGCTTGAGAAGAGCCAAACCTCATGCATGTTGATGTAGGCTTCAACTTGCTCTAGGGGTGAAGATCACGCGAAGAAGAATGTCTCCATATCTGTGCACTTTGGATACGTTCCCTGTCCATCAGGTGCAGGGCTGTTTTCTGTTAACTGATCCTCTTCCCCCTCCTGCCACTGACATCTTTGACACCCTCATTTGCTATCACCCTGCGAGTAGGATGCAAAATTCTCTCACCAGCTATGGAGGATGCAGTTTACTATTTGAGCAATGTTGGTGTATTAGCCTGCTACTGCTAAAAGAGCAATCCAGTCTATAGTTACTATTGCAGCTCAGTCTGCAGACACTAGATCTGACTTAAGGAAAGAGGTAGTGAAGGAGTGGGAAGCAGAAGAGGATCCCTTTCGATGCACAGCTATCTGTTAAATGCTCTTTACTCTCACGCTGACTGCAGCGTTCAGCTTTGCCTGACAGCTGGCTCAAGACAGCACAGAAGTGAGTGGGTGCACAGGTCACGCAGCTCACTCCATGCTGGAGGAGGCTTGACACGTCAGCAGGCTTTCAAGTCCATGCTCAACTTGACGTCATCAACCCAACAAATCTAGGAAACTGCATGTGAGATGAGTTCTTATGGTCCCAGTAGCAGGAGGCTGCTGCCACCAA
The DNA here is from genome assembly GCF_018139145.2 of Gymnogyps californianus. Classification (NCBI taxonomy): domain Eukaryota; kingdom Metazoa; phylum Chordata; class Aves; order Accipitriformes; family Cathartidae; genus Gymnogyps; species Gymnogyps californianus. The sequence continues at coordinate 15,638,161 of NC_059475.1, read as the reverse complement.
TGCCTTTTCTGGGAGACTCTCTTCCCCTCCCTGCTATATCCCCTGTGATAAAAAGGGGAAAAGGCAAGAGAAAGGAGCTGTGGCCCACAGACATTGCCCTAGTGTGCCCTGTGCGGTGTGCAGGCCACAGCCCGAGCAGCCCTGTAGGGAGCAAGTCGAAACCCAGAAAATTAGGATAATTAGTTTTATATGTAGCAGTGTCATATGTAGCAGTGTCATAGTTTCTCTCAGAGGGACCCCAAAGCAGTTTGGGGTTTTCTTAGTAGAGTGTTTTTTCCCCTTTTATGACTGTTCAAATGTTTCCTCCCTCAGTCTTGAATTACTCTGAGTGCTTTTCTTGTGTAAGAGGTAGTTCTGCCTCTTTGCCCTTCAGGGTAATTGAGCAGTCATTGGTTTTGCTTTTATTTTTTCCCTTCTCTTTGTCTTTCAAATGTCTACCAAGCCATTGTCATCTTTAAAATTAATTTTTAAAAACCATAGTTCTTTTATGGTTCAAGCTTGCTACAAAAGCAAGATCCAAATTGCGCTGTACTCTATGGAGAATTATGAGTGTGTTAGGTAGGGCTGCAGTTTCTGTTCTTAATAAAATAACGCTAGTAACAAAGACATCTTTCTTCGAAGTAGCTTCCTTCAATTACCCTTTTTTTTTTTCCTTTGCTAATGTTAATAACTCAGTATGTGGAAGCGAAGCCTTAAAAGGGAAATAAACACTTCGTGTCCTGACCTGTAAGATGGACGTTTTTGAGTTTAAATTCCCTTGATAAATGCAGTCCGTGGTTTGTTGTTGGGCTGTGGTGTGGCCTCAATAACTCTGAAGCATTAAGTGCAGCTCGATCATGCTGCCTTAGGAAACGCACGAGAGGACAGTGCTGTGTGTCAAGCGCCAGGCCTTTGAACAGTTTGTCTTAACTTTTTAGATTCATTTATCCAACCCCCTGGAAAAGCCTTTTACTACTGCACTGTATCTTATATTGCCCGCTTTTCCTGTTAAGTAAAGAGTACTTAGGGAAGGCAAGGGGAGCAGTAGGTTTTGCACAACAGTAGTTACTTCGGGCTTCAATGCCGGGGACCTCCTGACCTAACTGCCACTCAGGCCGAATCTGTCATGTTTAATCCCTCATGCCCCATCCACCCCTGGGAGGCTGCAGAGGTGTTCCTGTCCTTTGGCCTGAGCCAAAGAGCTTCTGGATACTTACCTATAAACAAGGTCTAAAAGGTAAAATTCATGTGGTGCTTCATCTTGAATTATGCATTGAACCCGTTCAGGAATTACTTTCACACTTTGAGGAAAAGTCATGCTTTTGTGGGGAGGTTGCGATGGCCAGCGGTTAAAAGGAAGGGCTGACATTAGGTATTGTTTCTGTTCTGCCTCTGCCCCTGCCTTGCAGGTTTGCCTGGAGCTGGTTGTTAATTGCTGAGCCTTTGAAAACAATTTTACATTTTGGCTACACGGTTTTGTTTCCTCAAGGCCAGCTCTGCCAAAATGGCCCCATTTAATCATTGTTTAGTTTTTAGACTGAATGATCCATAGAGGTGTGGGTAGCCAGTGGCTTAATTTCTGGTTGTTAAAATCAGGCTGTTTGGTTAGCCATGATTCTTGATTTCTTCATAAATTCTGTGTGTAGAACTACAGGCAGAAAAATGCAGAGTATTAATTAAGAGTCTTTTGGCCCTATTATTTAGTTTGTCCTTGGATTGGCCCACTCCTGATTACTACCCGGTTACTATTGCTATTATTCTTGTTTAATGAGATAATCCAAATAATCTCATTTCAGTTTCACAGATCATTAGATCCAACACACTTATTAATAAGGCGTTTGTGAGCTCTTTATGTCCACTCAGCTGTTTTCAGTCCTTCTCTTACCCTCTACGACGGAGGGAAGAGATGTGCTGAACATTTTGTAGTTGGATATGTTTCGTCAAAGTATTAGCATTTGTCACTATATATTGTTTAAACAGCTGCTTCTTTTTGTTAATTGCAGTAATAAAAATGTTGTGCATCTTGGACAGAGGTGTTGACTGTGCTAGCGAAGAGTGGCTCTCACAAAGAGGGAACTGCTGCAGTCTCTCTCCTGCCAGAAAGGGTCACCTTTCCCGCGCAGGCAGTAATGCGCAGCAGATGCGGGGCTACTTTGCTCCGTTGACAGTAGGAAGAGAGTGAGCAGGGACGTTCTCATGCCGACTTCCCAATGACAGTCAAAGGCAAGGAAGCACTAGGGGGACCATCTAGTTCATTGCTTCCCGATATTTTTAGCCAGCGTATTCACCCATGCAGCCAATTACGTGTTCTTCACAAGTCTCCCCAGAGTGTGTCAGTTACAGACGCGTGCCCCATGCCTCATTGGCTGTTTTTAAGTTCTTCGCTGGTGAGATGTGCCTCTGACGCAGGGAGTGCGCATCAGGTACATCTGGCGGGATGGCAGGGAGCACAGGGGTGCCCTTGGTTGAAGTATTTGCAGTGTCCTTTTACCCCACGCATCTCCCATTGATACCAATACCTACATGTGCTCTCTAATGCTGTGGCTTGGATTCTGCTTTTGCTTAGAGCTAGTAGAGGGGTGCCTGGACATCTGTATGTTTGCTGGGACCATGTTATTTAAAACAATGAAAATTCTCCAAAAAATTGAAATAAACAGGTATGTGTAGCTGTGCTTTTGTGCCAACAATGAAAAAAGCTCCAGTTTTTACGCACACATGTAGCATTAAATGCAAAGAGTAACAAATGCTTTGCTGCTTTCAATAGAGTGAACCTATAACTCTGGAGGATGTGCGCTCTTCTAGTCATGTCAGTTGGCTGCTAAGCATGACAGTCCTGGCGCTGAAACTGTCACACTTTTTCACTGTGGTTCGAAGACAGGCATACGTTGCTGACTCTGAACAGCGATCAAACAGTGAAATGACAAAAGGAAAAGGGTTAGAAAAATCAACCCTGTTTCATTGTTAGACAAACTGGCATGGGCTGTCTGAGCAGCTGAGGTTGCCATCTATGCTGTGAGACTCTTCTCCCTGCTGTGTCACCCACATGTGTCTGTGATATAAATGGAAAGAGAGCTGCTAGAAATGACTGTGGGCTGGAGGCTTTGCCCTGGCAAACCGTGCGTGGCATGCAGGCCACGGCCCATAGTTCTTTTAAAGCTGAAACTTGCTATACAGGCAAGTTCCAAACCATGCTGTACTGAACAGCTGATGAATTGTCAGTGTCCAGTGAAGCTGTTCTTCATGGGGGGAAAAACTCCATCTGCTCCACTCATGATCACTGTGGGCCTGTCTTCACCACTACACCACTTCGACCTTCAGCTCAAAGCCTGGCCTCTGATGTAGCCTGCATTCACATGCAGAAGTCTTTAGCCTGATTGTTAGCTCTTTGTAAGGAAATGTGCCTTGAGGCTTGCTTAATGCTGCAGTGGGGACAACACAGGCTGTGGATTTCTCATTTGATACCATCCCTGCTTAAGCAGGATTTAGCAGTCTCCTCCTCAGGCCCTTCTTCCTACCCTTCCACTCCCTTTTCTGTTGTGTCGGCAAGGTTACTGATGCAGCAGGGTGGTAAGCTGCAGTGAGAGTCAATATAGTTTGAGAAGAAAAAAAAAATCATAAAACAACTTGGGGGTTTATGTGATTGATTTTTAAAAAATTTTTAAAATCTTTTCTCTGATGTGGTTTACCATGCTGCTGCACAAACAGCTATGTCAGAGAGTGGAGCAAATCTCTGCCCAAAAAGCGACAGGGATTGTATAAGGTTTGTTTTCATGTTTGATGGCAGGGCCAGCAACAACGGTGAGGTAATGCCATCTGCATGTACGTTACAGTGCTGTCACCCCAGTTACGCCAACTCAGCTGGCTGCGGGGTTGCACTCAGAGTCTTGCACTTGGACCAGCTTCCCGGCACAAAAATCACGTATGCCAGTGCTGCTAAAACCTCCACAAGAACCGCCCTACTGCATGGTGCAGCCTGAGCAGGGTTTCTGACTCTCCTTACGTACTCACTTGAAGAGCAGGGAATGAGCTTAAGGGTGGATAATCCAAGCTAACGCTGCAGTGAAAACAAGTCCCTTACCTCAAATATCACTAAAGACTCTTCTGCCCTCCCAAACCTCTGACTTCACTGCCCTTTAACAGCAGCCGATATTCTCCTGGCACAGACTACAGCAGGGAAAATTAATTGCTCTGTAATGACAAACCTCCTCCCAGAAACGGGCCTTCTGTTCTGTGTAAATGAACGGCAATCTGTAGCCTATCAACAGACCGTTTCTTTTGAGGAAGCAGCCTTGCAGTTCTCAAATTCCCCTTTACGCTACTGACTATTGGCATCTCTTCCTACCTCAAGATCTGCTACATTGCTGCAAGTTTTTTTTCTCTTTAATTAATTTCTTTCAGCTCTGTCAGGATACAGGGTAATTAAATGCTTCAGTATCTTGTCATAAAAATGCCACTTTTCAGAGGAATTGTCTTAATGAGCCTGTTTTTCAGTATAGCAGAGGCTCATCTATTAGTCCAGTGTATATTTTTAGAGCATGGCATTAGTCAGAAAAGCCCATTAGATCGTTATACAAGTGGCTGAATCAGCAAACTGTATCTGCTGCTATCCTGTCAAAGCAATAACGTTAACATTATCAAAGTGATTAAAAGCCATTCATTCATTTTGCATCTGAGTTGACACGTTCATTCCAGTAGAGGCATACAGTATGAAGCTGTAAGAAAGGAAATGTAAAAGCTCACCATATCGCTCAACCTAAAGATCTACCAGCGTGACAGATGCAATCAAAACATGACAATTGAGTGAAATATCGGACACCTGTGTTCTGTCATGCGGTGGGTTGTCACTGGCAAAGCAAAATCAGTCTTAGCCTGGGACTCTTTTTTAAGGATGCGCATCTTTATGCGGTGAGTTTAAAAAGCTATGTGTGCTTGAACAGGGCAGGGTTTCCACAAGAGATGTTGTCCTTCAACTCTGGGTCACCGTCCTGGACCCTCAGAGCAATGGTAGTGTTGCTGGTCTTTCCTTGTGGGGGGGTTACGGGCTGTGTTTGGTCCATGGGTTCCCCAGCTCTTCAGTCCCCCATGGTAGCTGTTGAGGGCTGGGTACTTTAGTTGCGGTTCTTGGCCTTGGCAGGGGGGTGTTGTTTGTCCAGTGTGATAAATATACACAGCAGAAGTTACAGGAAGGATAAACAAGCATTGACATCGCTGTCATGACCTTTCTGAAAAAGCTGAGTGGACAGAAACGTTCAATTCCTAGGGGCTGCCCTGGGGAAACTGCTCAATTAACTTGCTTGTGAAAGGTGCACAATATGCAAATCCTTTCTATGGATAGAGCGTGATTGTAAAACAGGTGAAGAACAGTCCCTGTGTCTGAGACTGGAGTGACAAAATACCTGTTAGCTAGAGTGGGAGATTTGCATGTAGAGGGCTCTGTTTTCCACTAACAAATGTAAAGCAGCTTTGAGTTCTGCAAGTCAAATTGTGCATCAGGGAAGGAAAAGGCAGAGGATGGGAAGGGCAATCCATTACGTGGTAAAAATCCAACACCTGCTTTCACTAATGATCCCGCCTACTCAGTTCTGATCAGTACAGGAATGTATTGAATTGCATTTAAAAAAAAAAAAAACAATAATGATCCAATGAGTTATCATATTGGAGTACATATGTTTAGCTGACTTTTTTTCCCTGTTGTGGATTGTCTTAATTGTGCTGGTGTCAGTGGGGCCCTTTATTATTGATTCATTTTAGTGCCATGAGTCTGTTGTGGTGAAGTGTCACTAACACTATATGTCTGTTTTAAACAAATGTCTTGTGATCACATTTATATGAATGTGAGCGTCAGACTTTTATGCTGTGTGTGCTTGTGCATGCCTGTTCAAGGGATATTTACCCTTTTAACAGTTGTTGTGCATGCTATGCACAATTTATTCTTTTCCTACCATGATGAAGAAAAACAACTTTTTTTTCCTTTTTTTTTTTTTTTTCATTTTTAATGTGCAAAGAAAAAAAGTAGCAAACCTGCTGGTTGATATTTATCCAGGGAAGAATTGCTCCAGTAGGGCATTAGTGGTATTTTCAGAGCCCATGAAGATAAAAATCCATAGAAACTGGGGGTGATTTAGGAGCTTTAGATATCTAACTATGAACTGCAACCTGGGAGTCTCTTTCCCGTTTGTAGGCATGTACTTTCTAGTCACTCAGTGTCCTGGTTTCGGCTGGGACAGAGTTAACTCTCTTAGTCCTCAAAGTCCTCCTGCTCATTGAATTTGTGTGCTCATCGGCACTCTTCAAATCAAGCAAATTAATGCTTGAAGCTGTTTACTTAATTATCTTCCCTAGCTTACTAATATGAATCATGCCTGGGAAACAATAATTTTCACTGATTTTGAGGAAAAAAATGAGGAAGTGGCTGACTTACAAATAAACGGTGAATTCAAATCATCAGATAACTGAGGGTTAAAAGAGAAAAACGATGTTTCATTTTGAGGAGCGAGATTTGAATTTCTGAAAGGCATTTGAAAATGCACAGAATGGTTGTTAGGTTTGGTCTAATAAATGTATCTCAGTAGAACAGGTTGGAAAAGAGAATTGCAATAGCAGTGCTTTCTGGGCAAAACCTTGGCATTGGTATAGGCATGAGGATGAACACCTGAATATTTTATATCTGAGAAGGCAAATGTAATGATCTGTTGTTGCTTTTTGTCTCCTTTATCTATCAAAAATCTGAGCATCCATTTTTATTGGTGATTTGCTTTGTATATACCCTTTGCCAACTGGATTGTATTATAGCTAAGTTGCAGTATGTAGAGCACAGGAGATCAATATTTCACTTTAAGTGTCTGCCACAAGAGAGCAGTGTTGGTGTAATAAGCTAGGAGAGTGTGCCTCTGGTAGCTTAGTTCTTCCATCAAAGTGTACACTGAAGTACTGCAAGAGAAATTCAAATACAGTACAACAAATCTTCTGGGAGCTCAGCAGGATTAAGGGATAAAAATAATGAATGGTGCCTAATTTCAGGTATTGAGTTTTAAGTTTCTTGGAGACATAATTGATATGACTGTGGAATCCTCATGAAATTTCAAGGAGTTTATATAAATTTCATCACACTACTGATAATCTAAAGATGTTTGTTCCCATATTTGCCAGTGTAACTCCATTGAAATCAGTGCTGTTTCACTGGTATACCTGAGAGTATCATTTGGCAATGTGTACATATTTGTTTATGGTACAGCCAGTTCTTCAGATCTGCAGGAAACACAGCTTCCACTGAGTGCGCTGAAAGGTGAGCTTGCTCCAGACTTTTCAGAGCTGGGTCTAAGCTCTGGGAGTCGCAGACTGGGAGTCCTCTGTGGATAAGTTGTATGCTGGGTCAGGCTCATTAGCGCCCAGGGTTTGCTTCATTTTTAAACACGTAACGCAATCTGCTGAACTGCATGCCGTTGGAGAAGCTCAAAACTACTGCTCCTGCTCCAGATGCCCAAATCCCAATTATACTAAACAATTAGGACTGTGCCAGTAGATTCACTGCTCCCTACCCTTTCCTGGCTGGAGACCAGAGCTACAGTGGTACTTGAAACATATTACTGCCAATTTCTCCTCAAAAAACCGCCCAAAACCCAACAACAAAAAAAAACCCCAAAACAAAAAACCTTTTATTTGGAGAAATTTGTACGGATTAGTTTGGAAGTAATTAACCTTAATTTGTGTGTGGTTTCTTAATGAAAATCTGTCTCAATACTACAAAAAATAACTGCATTCAGATCTTGACCAAAATGACTCATTTTCACTGAAATGTATTAAAAATCTCTTTCTATCAACAAAACTTGATACTAAATTTTTTAAAGCATGTGCCTAATAGTTCCTGACTTGAAAGCCCGGAGTCTGATTTTAAAACTGCCACTTCACTTGGTGCTGTCAATGATCTGTTTCCATGTGACAGAAAACTTGCTATCTGAAAATGACAAGGCAAGTATGTGTCAAAATGAGAGCCAACAGAAGCCAGGCTTAGGCCTAAGAAAGCAGGACAGATTACTTTGAAGACAAGATGTGTTTAAAGGAGGAAAGGATGTAAATGGGGAGAAGTTGCAAACTAAAAAAAAAAAAGATGAAAAATGATCCAGTCATGGAGCAACATTTTAAGCTTGAAATAAGTGGAAGAGATACAGTACACTGCATTATCTCTTGGTACAATAAAATGCTGAACTTAGGAGAAATAGATCAGCAGATAATTTGATCCATTTGGAGGAGACCAACAAAAGCAGCTGGGTGAGAGAAGAGAAAATTATGGGAGAGCATGGCTGTACTATGTCAGGGTATAGTGGACTAGACAGGTTGCTGGCCTATCTCCAAATACCTGCTACTGGATGCTTAGGAAGGGGTAGCAGAAATGCTATGTGACAAGTTTATGATTACTTTTCTCCTGCTTTACCTGTTAGTTTTCAGAAGACAAACAGGGAGAAGGGGTCACAGTATGCAGTATCTTGTAGGTGAGAATGAGAGCTGGAATAAAGTGTGTCTGAACTGATTAGCCAAGTTAGTGCACTTGCTAAAATAGCCAAAACCGAGCTTCATTTTGACTAAAAATAGTTGTCTTATCTAAATATGTCATGTATCTACTATGCCTTCCACTTCCGAAATGTTATCACAGCTGCAGTGTCCTGCATCCTATATTTAGAACCATTCATCCTACTGAATTTTCCAGTACAGTAGATGGATGCAGCAGCTTTTTTAGAAACTAAAAAATAGAAAAGGTTAAGAATAACATAATGCAGAGCCGCCATACTGAAATACCTGTGCTTAAACTTTGGTAGCTATTACTGTCTTTACTTCAGTCGTTATTTTAAGTAATGATTATACAAAGTGTGTAGGGATTTTACAGTGTCTGAATTAGCAGTAATGGTTCTGCTTTTTTCTAGCATACTGACAAGTGTCCTTTTGTAAAACTCTATTTGACTATCGTCTGTGAGTCACACAGGACATGAACTGTACTGGCTGCTTATTGCTGCAAGTCAAATTTGAATGTGAAATATATGCCTAATATGCAGCAAGATGAGACCAACGATTTCCAGAGCTTTATAGGTCTATGGCTTTTCATGAGCTCTCACAAGTAGAGATTGTTTGGGATTTGGTTGGGGTTTTTTTCCACAGGTACATGCAGAAACAAGGTCACAAAATCTTTTTTCTTCTACTCATATACAGTTGTCGCCACAATAGCCCCTATAATATCTAATAGCCAATATATTTTCATACTTTAGGACTTCCCAGAATACCTTTGACTAAGTCCAGGTTTAAATTAAGTGTATGCTTTTTTATTAGTTTCTGTTATTAAACGGTTGTAAACTCTTTCTTTGTATTCCATCTAATCAAAATTTCTTTAAGAGATTAAAAACATCTATTGACAGAATAGGTGAGTAAGCCTTTATGTTTAGATTAAGCCTGTATGTTTAGATTAGTTAGAAGGTTGCTAATCGGTTGATAAACTGAGCAGAGTTCTTGATACATCCTGAATTGCTGTTAGATCTAGTAAAATGCATATGAAATGTTGAGTTTGTCCTAATATTTTGCGAGTTCTTTCCTGATTACCACTTTAAAAAATCGGTAGTGTTAAGTATGAGGGTAAAGTATGAGTTTATAGAAGAAAGTTGCTTTTTCGTATCTGACCAAGGATGCAGAAATCTTGAGGGACTTGTAGATTAACAGTAAAGCTACTGATTTCCCATAATCTTTACAGCTGTTTCCCTTTTGGAAACTCTATAAACTCTATTGATAGTGAGAATCAAGTTCTTAAGTTGGATTCCTAAGGTGACTTAGAACATAAAAATCCTATGAATAGTACGGGGGGCAGGGGGGGAAGGTATTTTCTGACAGTTTGAACATCAAAATGCAGCTCCTCATGGTGGCCAAGCCAAAGCAGTCTTTAGACTCAGCTATGTGGAGTGAACAGCACTCAAAGTGGATTTCATGCTCACACGTCCTCCTTTGTGTTGGTGAAAAGAGAGGCTCCTGCCCAATGTGGGGCGGCGGGACTCAGATGCCTTTCCCGAAGTGGGCTGGCTGCGAGACTGCCGCTCTCCCCGCGCTGCCTTGTCTCCGAGAGAGACAATTTTGTTGTCATCTGCAATTTCAGTGCTTTTCAGAGAGCTGCAAATCCCTTGTAGAAAAGTCGTCATCATAAAAGTCAATTTTACAGGGAACAGTCGTAAGAGCTCGCAGGCGCGTTGCTATTTTAGTCAGCTGGGATCGTGTGGGGCTCCTGCAACAGCTGGTTTGTTTGTGGAGTCTTTTTAAAATTCAGACTTTGATATAATTTCTTTAATATTTGTTCTTATTTTTCAGTTAGGATAAGAAGAAATAAAGGGAGAGCTGGACTGAGCATCTTCCCTAGGAAGTAATGAATTTTGCATCTTAAGCCAAGTTCTTCTCATCAAAACTGGATTTAATGATGATTTGCTTTCTGAGGGACCAGATGGGTTTGATGCCTATCTGAACTTTGTCATTATCTTCTAAATCTCCAGGTGTAACCTCTGACCCTTCTCCTAGGCATCTCTTTGCTGACAAACCTGAAATCCCAGTTGTTAGCTACCTCACTCAGGTTGTTTTCAATTCTAATTCCTTAGCTTTCGGGCGAGCCAGTAAAACCTAGGTCCATTTTGCTGCTTTCTGTTGAGAAGGGCACACTGCCATTTTCCAATAATTTGGCATTCTCAGCGAGTTCTGTTTTGTAATCACCCAGGCTAACACTCTGGAAAACAGATTTGGTCATTTCTTTCTTAAAAAGCAACTCAATTTCTTACCACAATTACCTCAAGCAGTTCTGTGGCAGTTTCACAGTTATGGCAATCATTAGGAATGTTCATTATTTCGTTCTTTATCGTACTTGTGTTTAGTCAGACATTAAAAACACATCGCGCTCTGAAACTCTGCAGCTCTCTTTGTGCATTGTATGACCCCATACCTGGACCTTTAATCAGGCTGTGGGAGTGCTCTTGTATCGCACTTCCTGAGATGAAGAATAGGGCTCTGTAAGAGAAAATGACTCAGGATCAAAGATTAATAATCAACCTTTCGTTGTTGCTTTTGCCATTTGTCCATTTCAGAATAAAAGGCATAGGATTCGAGGGGAGGGAAGGTAGAATTTCAAGCAGCGTGATTTATTCCTTACTGTATTTTTAGATTTCTTTAAGTATTTTAGTCAAAAAGCTAGAGGTTGCTAGAATAAGAACTGTGGGATGCCTGCTCACAACTGGCTCAGAGGTAGAAGTCCATTTACAGCAGAAATGTTCCTGCTCCTAAAGGCAGATCCAGATCTGAACTTTTGCAACGGTTTGAGGTGGGCTTTGGTTCCGATTTCTCACCAGTTATTTACTATTACAGCAGCTACAGGCCCCTGCTGAGATCAGAGCTTCCTTTTGCCAAGTGGTTCATATAAATTAAGAGACAGATTCACAATATGAAGAAAAAGGACAGAACAAGAGTGCAAGAAAGGAAACATTATTTTCCTTTGTATATTTGTAAGATGACAACTGAGTCTGAAAGTTTATGAAATATTTGGGAACTGAACTCAGATGTCCTCAGGCCAGTGTTCAATCATAAGATATCCTTCCTCTGTTTTTTGTATTTATTGCATGGTTGGGATGAGAGTAGAGTGAAATAAACTCTGAAGCTGCTTTGCGTGTGTTTGGCAACTCTTTCATGAGCTTCCTTCTGTATGTGCTTCTCTTTGCCCTTGGTCCCCATTTCCATACATTGAAATTTCACTGCTGCAAAATTTCAGTGGTGCAGTAACAAACAAAGATGTTCTGAAAAACAACAGGTGACAGATAAAGTAAAGGTCTCTCTCTGGCCTTTCACCCTGCCAGAATTCGTCATTTTTGTCTGCAAGTAAAATGTAAACCTGAGAGGTTTTATTAAACTTCGCTTTCTGTAGAATAGTTCTTAGAAATAATTTTGGCTGCTAGCTTTGTGGAATATAATCCTGAATGGGATATTGCTAGTTTTCATGCTTTATTATGGATTTCATACTCTTCTTTTCCCTCTCCCCCCCTTTTTTCTTAGTAGCCTCGAGTCATGTGATTAGACCAGACTGCCAGATTTTGTCTGAAAATGAAATGCTTCCAGTTCTCACTAGGGTGGTTAGGGTCTCAAGAGTGTGAACCTAGGGCTTGGAAAACGGAAAGCCCAGAAAACAAAGAATCCCAGATATTTTTTTTTTTTAATCAAAAGAATTCTAAACTATTCTTGTTGTTTTTAGGGACTGACCCAAGTTTGAATATGCAGGGTTGGTAATACTGTGTTGTATATCCCGTCTCAAAACAATGCCCAAAATACAGTGATGTGCCCTGGGCTGTGACCCCTTTATTTCATGATAACACCAGGGGCATGAAGCAGGCGTTGGGCTTTGCTGGCAAATGCCCTTGACACAAAGTGCTCCACCACAGGGCGCTGAACCTGTTTTAGCAGCTCGTCCTTTGCACAGCAAGCCCAGGCAGGGTGCGAGGAGGAGTAGGAGAGATGTTAGGAGCAAGGAGCAGCCTAGCTGTGGTATCTTTACTTTCCTATGCACAACTGATAAAGCCAAACTGCAAATTACATCAGCCGTATGGGGTGAAACTTTGGCTAGACCAGACCATAGTGTTTGTATAAAAATGAGGGCAAGCTGTGAATGCATGTGTTCAGGGAGCGAATACAGGCTGTGTGTCTTGCCAAGGCAGTGGAAATACCTTTTTTTCCTAGATGTCTTTTTAGTCGAATAATGAAGGCAACCTCAGACAAATGGTTTCTGTTTCCATTCATCTAACACACATATTTTAAGACTTACTCTTGTGGGAAGTTTTACCTGCCTTAATAATGTCTCTTTTATTGTTGTCTTTGTCCTCTGTGTCCCCTGTCGCTAAGAGCAGTGTGCCAGGATAATGGGAATTGGGGCATGGACCACATCACAGATATCAGTGGGAATTATGTTCATGCATCAGAAGGAAAACTTCAAAATGTTAGAAACAAAGATATTCTTGATCTACAGTACAGAAAAGGTGCATTGTATTTAATTTACGTGGTCATCTCGCGTTGTTCTCACATCCTCACAGTTTCAGTGAGGGATAAACTCTTCTTTCAAATTTACCAGACTAAAACCACAGTAGCTGTGCTGAAAGTGTATGAAACGACCTAGAATATCTGCTAGTGTTGTGTCTCCATTAGCACAGTATATAATCTGAATGCTGTATATGACAGGAGCTATAGAGTAACGGCCTTGCAACAGGGCAACTTTGCTTAGAAAAGCTTTAGAAAGTACTAGTCTTTTCTCCTGCTGTTTAAGACTTTCCCAGGGGCTAGTATCATGGATCGTTAGAGAATATACTGAACGCATGTCATGTAGGCCAGCAGGTAAACTGGCTTAATTTCAATAAATTGGCTTGGATAAGCAAGAACAGCAGGCACTATCCTTCGCTAACCTTGGAGCTGATTAATATGGAAACTATGTATTCATCTCAGAAGGTGCCTGATAACGCAAAATGAATTCACACCATCACCATTAAGTAGAAAGTAAGATCTTGGAGAGACATTTTGGGATAGTCACAGGTAGGCTTACTCAGATATACCATTAATTGTGCCTCTAGTTTTATAAACATACACCAAAACCAGACTTCCTATTACCTCTTCCTTTGACTTGGTGACACAGTTAGAGACTCTCTTCAGTTAGAGAATATGACAATGATATCTTCTGAACAGGACACCTGGGCAAGCTCTGTTCCCTTTGCCAGGGGTTTCAAGGAAATGCAGTCTGCCTGCCTGCCTTCCACGGCATTTACTGGAGGAGCCAGCGACACTCCAGTCTTTTTAAATGTGATGCACTAAGCTTTGCAAGGGGTGCACGTGCTGGTAGAAAACTCAGCACTGCACAGGTGGAAGACTTCAGCAGAGAGCAAGCTGAGCACTTCACACTCAGCTGCATCAGGACAGCTACCCCAGAGCAGTCTCCTCCCAAACCCAGGTGCCAGGACTCTGACTTCTCATAGATGCAGACAAGTCGGACCTATATAATGAGCTTTCATGGTGTGTTCGTGTTGTGAAGAGGGATGAACTTTGATGGGCTCCTAAAGTGATGGTAGAGGTCCACCTGTGAAACAGGTATGCTGGCAACTTGAGCTGTTATCTAGACAGCTCGTTTCACTGAGAGGGAGGGCATTTTTCTGATGACAACACGAGCTCTGTTTTGCCAGTAGATCTGCATGTACACTAGAAGTGTTTTGCTGTGACAGTTTCCTGGATGAGTGAAGCGGTTCTGTTGTACAGAAAGACTTGAACCTCCTTGTCTCACAGCATGTAATATTTTACTTTTCCAGGAACTTTTTTATGAGTATGTCTGCACAGCAGCTATCAGCTGCCTGGCTCTGATCTCACCTCTCCCTTTCTCAGTCAGAGGAGGCACTAGGAGTCTCTTATCCATATCAAATCCGCTTCACGAAGGCAAAATTACTGTTGGTCGTGGCAAGGAGTTTGCAGACTGTGGCTGAAAACAGTCTTGTGACTTTAACTAGGACACTAGCTCCTGCGTAGCTGCTGAAAGCCCATGATAAAAAGCTGTTGGCCCGTGTTGATACACATTAGTGAGCCTGGACCATAAGCTTTAGCTTCATTGCATACCACTACTTTATATTATTCTCTCTCCATAAGGCCTGGTGGTGCAATAAATCCACATTCTTTAGTCATCTGATCTGCACGCCAAGTTTTTTCACATGAAGACCATTTTCCATTGGCTTGTTAGAAGCTGCACTTCAAAACCTACTTGTTTATAGGGAAAGAGGATGTAAAAATTAAAACTAGTAGCAAATCAGGCTTTCTGGGCTCTCCTGTATGAGGGTCAGTGTGTTCCTTTAAAAACAGATATTGTGAACTTCAGGCATAGGAAACTGGGAAAAACGCCAGTACAGGATAGAATGAAGATTAATGCAGGCAGCTCCTAGGCAAGTTTTCCACATTTCCTTTACAGGATGTCAATATGCTAAGATTATTTATGAATTTATATAGGATATTATTATAAAGGCTGCCAATAAAGACTCTCCTTCTTAACCTAAACTGTAGCAGTTCTTATGTTTCAGTGTGAGGCTTCTCCTGCACAGAGCTGCTACTGTGCTGAGCAGTGTTCATGTGAAGTGAATACATTTCTGAAGGGATTATGCTGAAATTGCCCAACTTGTTTCCCTTTAGGCTTAAGCTAGATTTAAATTTTGGCTTGTGGATGTGAAAAACAAACACATTGATTTGCTGAATTGCTTCCTGTTCCCAGGAAACGTTTTCAAATAAAGATGAAATTCTTTTAACGCTCTTTTGCTCACACCCCTAAATATAGGAGTGAGCTCCTACGAACAGAGACAGATCTGCCACATTAGGATAAATATTAGCACCTCACACATACCATGTCCCAGTTTTCTACGGATGCTCCAGTTTTTCCATTGTAGCCAATTACGTTTGAAACTAGCAGTTTGTCCCAGTTTCACTAAAATAACACATTACATTTATGAAGTGCCTATTATCTCAAGTTCTTCCAGCATTTCACAAATGACAAAAATATCTCTTAATACCTGTACAAGCTGGTGGGAGATGGAGGTGGCAATTGGAAATGGAATTACAAAGACAATAATACTGATAAGAAAACACAAAGTATGGTACTTTGAATTGTTAGAAGTAATGAATAAGTTTGAATCTACTTGCGTTTTACAGTGTCTGAGATCAAATACTGAGTCAAAGTCCAGAAGAGCAGAAAATGTTAAGATTCTTTCTTTACATTTCTGTCAGAAATACCTTTGATTTCAGGACAAAAAACCCGATGAGCGTTGCCAGGATTCCCTGTGGATTTCTATTACGTCTCCCAGTAAAAATCCATTGTTCTAATGCTTTTTAACTATGGGATTTCTTCACTTTTGGTCGATATTATCAGCTTAATAAGAAAGCCACTGTTCTGTCTTTATTTGGCAGACTGTGTCTGCCAAATGAAAGTTCCTCACAAATTAATTAAAGATCATTTCCTGCTTTGCCTGGCATTCCTCCGTAATAATGCCATTTTTTTCAGAATTCATGCATGACCTTCTCAGTGAAGCTCTGTTAAGCAAAAAAACCCCAAAAGCTTGTCATAAGTGTATCTTTGACTCAGTGCTATTCAACACAACACAGTTCCATTTCTTATTTTCGTTATTCATTGGTGAGACAGGATTATGCTTAATCCTCTCAACAGCCTCATATTTGTGATGTGCTGGCATCTTTTCTATGTATTGTGCTCTGTCAATTATTACAGAGGCTATTAGAGAGATGTGTATAGGACATTTCAAATTGTTGAGCTGGCAAATATTTACTCCAAGTGGCTTTTGATTCCTAAGGAAATTCCAAGGGGATTTGAATTGGTCCTTTGCTGTTTGCCTTGCATGTTAATTTTCTGTCACGTTTTTTTTGGCAGGGGTATACTAAATATTTATGTCAATGAAACTGTTAGATGAAAAATGCCACCAAATGTAAATCAAAGTGTTTCGCAAAGCAATTTTAGTAAAGCACAAACAAACTTCACAAATAATCCAGTGTAACCATTCTTTTATAGCTAAATTTCTCTCCTACCCACATAGGAATAGTGTTGTTATCCCACTTCAGAGATACTAGCAATTGTAGGTGGCCTTAATGCAGCTATAAAAGTTGCAGCTAATTCTTTTCAACTTGAGATTTGAAATATTGTTCAGCAGAAATGACACAGCAAGTTGCAGAAGGCCAACAAGGAGGTGGGTTCCCTTTTCAGTGGAAACAGCAGAAACATTGCTTGTTTCACAGTGGGAAACTGCTCCCCACTTTGCAGAATTTCCCAAATCTCCAAGAAGGTTTTTAGGATGTGGGGAACTGTTGCTTCTCAAAATGAATCCATTATTGTCTTCCTCTTCCACCTCCAGGGCTGTGAAATACAGTTAGAGCTCAGCAAATATTGTGCACCTCTTTCCTGGGAATCTGTCAGATCCCCCTTCCTACAAAGGTTGGGTTGATGTTATACCCTCCGCAGAACAATCCGCATGTTGCTCCTTGGTTCCGAAGTTCTGTATTGTTTTGTATCTACCCCTGGGTCCTGGTACCCACCAAAATCTGGTTGAAGGGGACTTCCACGGAATGGGTTTTGGTTTGAAGAATTGGAGGTAGAAGGAAGGGAAGTGAGACAAAAGAGTTAGCTAATAGACAGGGCACTGGCCTTGCACACACTCAGGAGGCTGCATTTGCCTCTGAACGGTAACTCACCCTTTGGATAAGTTACTTTCCATCTCTTTTTTTGCTTTTTGTCTAGCTTGTCTTTTTAAAGGCATATACTCTTCCAAATAGGAATGGTCTCTAAGCACGTTTTCATGGCACAGCCAGTAGTACCTTCATTACAATTAAGGTCTCTAGTCACTGTAGTACCACAAGTAATAGCCTGCTCAGTCTTCCTGCTGCTAGGAATTGTGGATGCATTGCCATCCCTGAAAATATCTCCCTTCTGCCTCTTTTTCCAAGATTGCTATGTGTCTGCGAAATGGAGTGGGGATGGAGAAGAGTTGCTTTTTTTATCTTTTTCATTTTTTCTTTCCTGCTTTGTAATATTTTCCTATTCTCTGTGGCAAAGGGGACATTACGTGGCAGTGACTGCCCCGGCCCTGCTGGATCATGTGCTTCTCTCTGTGAGCTTCAGCAATCCAGCCACAGAAGCCACGTAGGAGCACGTGTGTTGGCTAATGTGTAACTAGCTGCTTTCTGCTGTTGTTCTTTCCGAGGCTAAGCTCTTTTTTTGCAGGACTTCAGTGCTTTCATTTTCTTTTTTACTTTGAAATATAGGACCTCTTAGATCATTGCATCCAGCCTACTGCTATCACAGGTACAGCAGCATCCAGTCTCTTTCCTAAACCTGCCAAGTTCTGTCTTAAAACCAGTTACCATTACTCCCACTGGAATGCTGTTATAAACCCTGCATATCTCACACTTGTAAGTATTATTAGTTTGTCTGCGCTGGTGCAGCCAGGATAGCAGAGGGCCATACTGGAGATGCAGCATGTGACAGAAGGAAGTTTTTCTGCTGGCCTTATTTCCCCACTTTCCTGAAAGCCATACAGTAAGCCAACAAAATATTCTGTAATTTTGCCAGTATAGCCGTATAAGATAAGGTGTGGATTTTTTTTCACATTCTTAGCTGACATACTGTATCATCAAAGCTTTTTAGAATAGACTGAGCCTTATCTGCAGATAACAATTGTACCATTTTGCAGCTGCATTGTTTTTGGAAGCTGCTTCAAGGTATGTGTCAAGTCTGTAGGCAGGATTTACTTCAGGTCAGTAGTGGGAAGGAAAGGGATAAGAGAGGAGAGAATTTAGGTCACTGGCAGGTGGAAAGGGAAAGAAATGTTTGAGTGCCTCAGGTCGCCTGCAAGGACTGAGAAATGCCACACAAGGGACCTGGGTAAAGAACAGCAATTTTTTTCACTTGCAGGTAAAGTGGAGATGCTGTTTAGCCCCGCAAATCTTTTCCCCATTGCTATGTGCATGGGCACATTGACCAAATGGGACCGGTAACAAGCTGTAACTGTGCCCTTAGCTTGCCTCAGCTGTAGGTTGCATTGCTGTCATAACCTGATCCTCCTCAGTCGTGTGCCTTTGCTCTTGGTAAAAACAATACATCTGTTTTTTTAGACTGTCTTAAATAACCTGACATGCCCCTACAGGAGGAGGATAGCACTTCACCAAATAAGTTGCTAAACAAATTTAGTTACATTGATATTTCTTTATGTGAGCAAAGCCTTAGTAGATGCCTAAGCTTACAGTTTTCTAGAAAACATTGACTGTGACCTTTGGTATGCATCTGATTTTTCTTGTTCCTTGAAGAAGCCTTTCAGAGCTCATTGCTTCACAGAATGGGAAAGCAGGAAGTTGATCAACAACAGTTTTCTGACATTGATTTCCTGCCTCTTTAGATGACAGTTACTTTCACTGAAAGACTTCCCTGCAGGAGCTCAAAAGCAGGTGCTAGGAATGACATTCCTGCTTAGGCAAATGTCAAAACAAGAGGATTTTCAAATTGTAGAACAAATTCAGGACACGTAAAACTAGCAAAATTCAAAGAATATTGAAAATCTGCCTGAATCCCCCTTGTGTTAGGGAGGAGCTGCATTTCTCGTTCTGCTCCCCCTTACCTGTCCGAAAGCACTTTCCTCGCTTTTCACTAAGTACCTGCTCTTTGCTCTCAGGTCATGAGGCACCCCTTGTGAGACACGCTTACAGATATTTGCACTTTTTGTGCCAACATATATTGCATTGATCGCCGGGACAGCTAAGCTTGTGTCTGAATCTGAGGAGGCTGCATCTCTAAAAGCACCCACAAGAATGAACCCTGGACACAGAACCACAGCACATGCGGGTACCACAAGATGCTTTCAATCACTGTAGGTGCTAGGGGTGCCCAAAATACACAGAGGAATTTAACCGAGTAATCTTTAAGGTGTGCAAAATAGGTGTGAAGTTCCAAAATTCCTCCCCCATGCACCTGATACCTCTGCCAGCCATGGCCAAATGTTTTGGAAGATGCATAGCACTGATTTTCTTGTAGAACAGAAATAAGTCATAGAGTCCTTTTATATGTTGAGAGACAATTGAGACTGTGAGCTCCTGATGCTATAGGCATCTGTGTGCATGCCTCGTGTTACCTGGGTGAACATCCTCAGTGACTTTAAAGGCTGAATCTATGTAAAGTTAAGCATGCACTTCAGTGTCTCCAGGACTGGATGTAACTTTGGTTGTCCTAACAGTAAATTTAGAAAGACTAATCATGCTGTCTATACAGCAGATGAGATAAACTACACATCGACTTGTTTAATTCAGGATGAAAAGAACTTCAGGGAAACCTGGGCTTTTTTTTTTTCCCCAGCACTGACTACTTGTGTTTAATTGGTTAACTCCCTTTCGTTCGATCCCTCTGTGAACTCAGGTCAGTAATATGATTAATTAATATTACTTAGAAGGGTTGCAGACTTATTAATATTACTTAGAAGGGTGGAATGTGCTGTGTGTTATGTGCTACTGCTACTAGTAATATTAGACACAGATGTATTCTGAACAGATTCATGACAAACCATTGCCTTTTATTGAAACAGATAAATTGGTTGCATGTCTTTGTGTCTGTACCTATCCATCTAACCACTCTGATGTTCTCCACAGAGTTTCTGCATGCTTCCAAAATATTTTAAAAGATGAGATTTTAATACACTTTCTCAACAGTGGTCAGGAAATTCCCACCCCCCGAGGAATTAAAGTGAAGGTGGTGGTTATTTTTTAATTCACATCTCATTTGTCTAGAATACTTTGCATACATGATTTTCTGTAAAATGTCATACGTACTTTAATATGCTTTTACAGTGTGATTCAACATTAAGTATTCAAAAGGAATTGTGTATTTGTCACAGCTGCAGTAAAGCAGCAATGATGCAATTGAGAACAGTATTGGGCTGTTACAGTAATTTATCCTGGGTATTTGGAATGCTGGAGTATACTGGTTATCTGGATAGCATGGCTTTTCTTCTGGACTGATGCAAAATTAATTGCAATTCCTGATGTTGCATGTGCAGCTGTTTTCCCTTTAGAAAAAGAGAATCCCATTGGGGCAAAAACTTAAAAAGAACACTGAAAGATCAGGGAATTGGCACTTGTGTTTGCAAGAATTTTAAGAACTTCACAAGTAGAACAAGAATCAAAATCTTTAATGGTCCAATTGCAAAAAACAGTAACTCCAAGAGGAAATCATTAGACATGACCTTCTTGCAAACAGGAATTAATAAAATGTAATCTTAGGCTACAACAGATTTTAATTAACTTAATGCCTCTTTCTGATAGATGCTAGTTTCTATAAATATTATCCGCATATACAGTACTGCTAAGGAAATTGGTATAATCTTGAATTCCAGTCATGTTTCTCCTGGGCAAATTTTTCCTATTTTTTATTTTTTCTTCCCAACAGAATGCAGTCTCCACACTGCCCCCTGGTTATTAGATTATATTTTAGCCAAACTAGTTACTATGCCTGGCTAATGAGGAAAAATGACATTTAACTTCAAAGCTGGCTATTTAATAAAAAGAACGTAACAATAATATGTATCCTTCTCTGTCCATGAGGCTGCCATGGACCATTGACAGCTTTATTTTTTGTTGGTACGTTGGCATCGATGCATAAAATATAAACAGTACCCTCTCGTGTCCCAAGATGCAGTAGAAGCCATGTATGAGGAAAGTAAGAGCCACTGTAGAAATAGCCACCATTTACAGGTGTGGGAAGGATGAACTAATGGGCAGAAACGTGCGAGATGTTAAAAGCCAAGGTTTTGCCTTTCCTGACTTCTCATTTATTGTGCACAGCAAGATACAGAAATAAAGTGTTTGGGCAACAGTTAGTTAATATGGGAAGAAGGACTGCTTAATTTCACAGTCTCTATTGCGCCTGATGTTTCTCTTTTCATACTAAAACCTGGTCTTATAAAGTCTTGGATTTCCTCTAGAATTAGTGGAACTATTCTTCACCATCCCTAGTGTTGTATCACTTTTTATCACTAGTGATAATGCAACAATCATAGTGTACAAAGAATGAAAAAAATCTAAGGTTTAAGAAAATTACCATTTTAGAAATCTCATTTTTTCAAATAGACATTTAACTAGTTAAAAAGGCATACAGCATCTTTAACAGATGCAATGGTACTGCAACAATGGGCAAGAGAATCACATCATCAAGCAGATAGCACATGGAAACATGAGATCATCTTGTCTGCCACTTCTGCTGATAGAAGTCCGCTGTATGTTGTACACTTTCAGAAATCTATATTTCAGAAAGCTGATCTTCCAAGGAGAAACATGGCCACGCAAGGAGCAACAGTTGACTTCAATAGGGTGCCAAGGTGGTAGAGGTAGGCTTAAAGAGCTCAACTCTCCTGGTGTTCCGGCACTCTCTTCTTGACGTTAGTGATAGTGATAAAAGCGCTTGAACTCATAGGACATAGAGAAGAGATTTGGACCATGTCAGTAAGACAGCTATCATTTTTTGGAAATGAAGAAAAGCTGTTTCCAAAGGGAGCGCTATTGCTACTTAATCTTGTTCATTTATTCTCTGAGAAGTTCTTTGAGATGTGATACAGGATCGCCCCATATGGGGAAAATAAGGGTGAAATGGGGTGAAAATAAGAGAAGAGACAAAGTTACATGACTTTTCCTTTCTCTCTGCACTTCAGAGTGGATTCAGTGGGAAGGAAGCACACTTAGCCTTTCAACTGGATAGGATGTTAACGGGGGCTTTCCTAGCTGGTGAAGTAATACACCCTTCAAATGCACATGTTGATGAGCTTTGGTGGCTTTTTTGAACAAGTAATCTACACTACTTCATTCATTGTAAATGGTATAATGTTTTGCATTTAGAGAATGCATTTCAGCCACAGCTTTACAAATACTCATTAAGCCCCGAAACACTGCTCTGGAATAGATGAATAAATTATATGGGGAAAGTAATCATTAGAAACCGTGTTGTTTTGTCGAATGGTGTACAGTTTTCATGTAACCAAGGACTTAAGTGCAGCAAGTCCTTGACACCTATTTTCACTTTCCTATATGAATATTCATTTGGCTTAAGTTAACATTTCATCCCCACATCTTATCAGAATTAAAATTCATCCTCCTCTAATGGAAACTGTGCTGTTTCACTGCTACAGACAATGGCTGGCATCAAATAAAATTGTTCTTTGTTCCAAAACTATGGTTAGAATTCAGTCGTTAATCAGATGCTGATAGCAAGCACTCACGGTTTCCTTTACATCCATGTGACAATACAAAAGACAATTGATATGTGGCTAGCATAAGATTCACTCTTGACATTCCAGGCACATTGGGCTTTGTCAATATACCAATATACAGCTTGTCATTATATGTCACCTTACTTTGAGTTGTGTTTCTTTCCCCTAGCGCAAAATGGTTGTGTACTGAATTCTATTATAGACATATCTTAAATACATATATCTTACATATAGATATATATCTTACACTTGGCTAGTGCCACATTTTGTTCTTAAAATCCCTCTATAATGTTAAAACCAAAAGAAAGCTTCCAGGGACATATGGTGGGTTATTAAACGGTTTCTTCTAAAAATCCAGCCGGAATCTGATCCACTTTGTTAATCTCCAGATGTTTCTCGTTACATTAGCAGGAGTTTAAATGAAACGAGTTTAGTCGGGGTGCTCATATTAAGAAAAAAATAGCCATGGTATAATTTTTGCTAATTTTCTCAGTGAAGCTAATATTTGAATGGCTGGGTTGTAGGTGCACTTGATCCTGTCATCAGGTCTTATTACATCGGAACTTAGATGTTCACAGAGCCAAGGGGAAAATCCTGCAATATCCTAACTCATCTCGTAACTGCTTTATGAACTTATGTACAATACCTGTTTATCTTCATCTTGATTCACAAGCAATAAAATAATCTTAGGAAAGTAAATATTCTCAAAGCAGCTACAACTGAAAATTGCAAAGCTGATTTCCCAGGTACCGAACTAATTCTCTTCCAGAGTTTATACGACAATATCATCATCAATACCATCAGCTGTTTTTTCAGCACTCCAGAAGGACGTAATGCTGATAGAAAGTGGAATTTTTAATGTGATCTGCTTTAGCAGCAACAACTCCAAAAGCAGGGTTAATTGGAATAATGACCTTCGGTTGAGGCATTTCTTGGGAAATTCACCAGGAAGTGGAGAGAATGGCCTGAAGTGAAAATGCTAGCTTGTTATCAATCTCTGGAAACACCTCAGGCCACCACTGCTACTACTACAGCAAAGCTGCACCCTCCACTCGGGAATTAGCACATTCCCTACAGATTTGCATATAATGGAAGTAGTTGTGATAGTTTCTCAAAAAAGTCTTTGTTTTCACCATGCCTTTGCCAAACCTGAGCCAGAAACATGTCATCTAAGGAGTCGTTTATGTATTTAAAAAATGAGTACTGCTTTTACACTGTTGCCATGGGACAGCCACAGCAGGAAATGAGCAAAACACCCACATAATTATTGTTGACAGAATACAGTTCCAATTTTATCAAGTGTAACCCCTATGTGATATGTTGTTAAGGCAGCCATCAACATCTCAGTGAATGAAATACTCATTTGAGAAGTATGCAGTGCCCAAAAGAAACGTACAATTTTTTTGCTTAAAAAACAGAACATGTGAAAGACATCTCCTTGACTGAGATGATACAGGAGTAATTATTGCTAAGTCTCTGAAGAACAATTAGAGTTGTTTTTTATTAAATGTTCACGTTATGATTGACATTGAAACTGAATGAATCAATATGTAAATCCAGACTACAGTGATCTAATAAGATATTGAGAAAAATGATACTTTACAAAACAGTCTGTGGAAAAACGACAGTGCTGAGAAAAAACCATAAATTTATCATTTTGCAAAGTGCCTTGCTTTTGTTCTTTTTTCGTATTTAATCTGCTTAGCTACTATTTAAATTAGATTTCAGAGGACTCTAGTTAAGAAGTGGGATATAATTCATCATTTGTAGAGGTGATATCCACTAGGTATCTAAATAATAAAAGTTATTTATAACAGTGTTTTATAACAACCTTAGAGAGTTTTAACCATTAATCAATAACAATGGAGAGATGTCAATGTATAAAACTGAATCAGGTATAACAATATTCCAGTTCGATAAATATCAGGATATAACTTGCTGAAATACATAATTCTCTCTCCTTAATTGCATGGTTACTGACTTCACTGATTAAAAGGAAATCTATTTCAGGTGGGGTTTATTGTGAATAGTAACAAATTTGTATATCTTTAAAAGAGATATGGAATAGTCCTACTCCCTCAAAAAAGGAAGTCTCAAATAAGAAAGAATAATTTTTTGAAAAGTAATACTGCAGTAAACGAAGGTTTCATTTCTTTTAATTTATATAAAATAATGAAGTTCACTAGACATCTTTATTGTACAAATTGAGTCTATATTGTTTATCTATTTCAACATGCATATTTTAAAAAGCGGGAATGAAAAGGTGTGACACACATATAAGTGCATTAAATCACTGAACAATGTTTTGCACCCTGCTGATGTTTTTAGTGGTAAAGCAAGCTGAGGCACTGAGTCTGTTTTGGTCTTTTCTGTGGAAATCCACCTACACAGGCTCTAGAGGAATGAAGAATATATGAGAGTTAAAAAAAGCATCTTTTCTTTAATACCTTGACTCAGTCCAGCCAGATTCAAGAACTCTTCTCAAGAACTTGCAGAAGGCTCTTCTTTTGTATCTGTGTTTTAAAAGTTACCTATGCTATTTTCAATTATTAGAAATTGCTCTCCAGGTTTGTGCAACAGTGAGCTGGGTTGCAAGCATTAGCGCATAGCCTTACTGCTTCAGGATCTGAACAGATGTCTTTAGACAGCACAGCACATCACTGGGGAAAATGTCCTCTCTCAAATCCTTGCTAACCTCCCAAACTGCTCCCGGAACTCCCTGGGGATCTGCACCCTGGTAGTTCCCACAGAGCAGCCTGAGGTGGGGAGCTGCATTACAGGAGCTGGTTGTGTGTGCGCCCAGCGAGGCAGGGAGGCTCGGCTGTAATTCTCCTCCCCAGGGCTGGCTCCCATGGTGGGTGCCATGGCCCTGTGAATCCACCTGCACACCCAGGATTTGGGGATTGCAGCTGGAGGACGGTGCAGCCAGGCAATGATGCCAGCCTCAGTCCTGGGTGAAGCCTTTGGGTGGTGCTGCCCTGAAGACCAATTTGTAACCCAAAAGTAATAGCCACACATCTGCATCCCATCCGTCTTTTTGAGGAATAAGAGTAACTATTCAGCCCCATTACATCTGAGATTGAACTGACTTGCAAACTGAGAGGCATTGGTTGTGCTGATGGTTTATTGCAGGAAGGGAAGATTACTAAGAGAACAAGACAATAAAAAGGGAACAGTGGAAATTAATTTCACAGCCCACAAGGGTCCTATGGCTGAACCTGTATCAGAAATTAAGGCAGAACTGGGATAATGACAATTTTGTCTATCCTGGATTTGCAACTTACAGATTTATCTTTTCTTTTTCTGGGAAAGAGCCAATCTTTTCTTTCTACTTTTGTTGTGTGTGATTATTTATTTATTTTCCTCCTTAAACCAGGCAAAAGAAAGTTTTATTTCTATCTCACCCTGTTTTGGGCTAGGGGGAGATACAATTAGGTGAAGATATGCAGGAGGATATTTATGGAACCCTGCAATATTTGGGGATGAGGGAAAAGATGAGAGATACATCTCAGATTTTTTTTTTGTTTCGTTTCTGTTTAAAGTATGCTTTTCTGTTACTATAGCTACTGGCTGTGTCATGCTCACATACGGATGCTTTATTACATTGTCTTTAGCAACTGACTGATTGCTGCTGCAAACCATCGAAGCCAGGAGTGAAAGGGCTACAGATATGTAGCAGGAGACTGGAAAACCACGGAAGGACCTGAGTCCAGCATAGGAAGAGGCAAAAACAGATGTGGAGGACTGGCAAGAAGGCACACTTGCTAGGGTTGTAACAGAAAGCAGGAAGAAACAGGAAAGAAGTAGGATATTGGAAAACCTGCAATGAGGTATGTACACTTCCTGTTACCAGAAGAATCAAGGAGCCTGGTTAACCCTCAGTTATCTCCTTCTGGGGTCAAGCAGATAACCAAAATCTTAGATTCTCCTGCAAATGAGTCTTTGAAAGAGGAACTGGGAGACCACAGTGGGAAGAGATTGCTCTGCCTGGCAAAAGCTTATTTAGGAAGAGGGCTGAGACCTCGATGACCTGCTGAGAAAATATAATCTCTGGAAAGACAGGGCAGAAGATGCTAAAATTGGATCTTGTCTGGAGTTTTGTGTGGGGATTGTTATTAAGGGGACTCCAGGGTAAAGTTTTGGGTCTTGCAAAGCAAACGAGGAACAAACTTCAGGAGGAGCCTGGATAGTGAGTTCAGGGGTCTTTGATTTCTTTAGAAAAAACGTCTTAGTGAAGATTACTGGGAATATGTGACATTCTGCTTGCCCTCAGTGTGGTATGTAGTTGCAAAAAAAAAGGCAAATATGGTCACGGCAGTTGCCAGAGGTGCTGGAAAAGAGTAATACCAGTCATGGGCTATTACACAGGATAGCGGACTCAAAGCTCGGGGAAAAAGCTTTGATGGGAATATGGAAGTGAGGTATCTCATGTTGGGGAAAGGAGTAAAGTGCATAATCCGTGAGGAAACCCCAGAGAATTCAACAGTTTGATTTAAAATCTTAAAGCTTTTAGTCTTAAAGGTCAGAGGTGTCCATCTTTCCATTTGTCCTGTTTCTTAAAAAAGGATCTCCTCTTCATACTCATGTGTCCATGGCTATGGGAGGACAGTGAGCCTATTTGTGTTCATAAACATGGAACTGACTTCAAGTGTCTGCTTTCAAACAAACAAAATGTTGATAGTCACAGGTATATAAATGTTGAAGAACTGAAGGTTTCTCAGTGCTGCCAGGCCTACAGTGTCCTTTGCCAAAAAAGTAAGAAAAAGACCCTCAACTGTTCATTATAAAAATCTTAGTTATATTTCTGGAAATGATCCTGTAAGTGACTTTGGCACATAACTGTTCTTTTGTATTCCTCCCTTCTACAAATAACTTGAACACTGTGCAGCCATTTAACTGTTGCCACTTGTGTTTAGAATGGTAAGACATCTCATGAGAAATTATGACTATTTGTTATTTAGCTTAGTTATTGATTACCAAATATATCTTAGTATAAGGATTCTAGGTGTTAGGTATGTAAATTATTTGGACTTTGTGAAATGCAAAAGAGAGAAAATGAAGAGAAGAAGCAATAGGACTGTGTTAAATATAGTAATCATAAAAGCTTGTGTGACAGAAAATTGTAAGTTGACATAGCCATTAGGAAATCTATTAATTCACTTTTGCTTTTGCATGCATTTTTGTGCATTTCAGGGGACAAGCTTAACTTGATTCCTGAAATATAAATCTTTTGGGCAACAGATTATTCAGGTGAGAGAGGTAATTGGATATATTCAGATATTAGCATCTGAAAGGTAAATCAGCAGCATGTCTTTAAAAATGAAGGAGATTTGTAAGGAAAATAGAATTGTTTTCAAGATATCTTCTGGATTCCACAAAAGGTACTTTCAGCATGAACACACTTTTAAATACTGACAGTGGTTTGGAAAAGAAAACCTTTTAACTGAAGATAATTACTATTTTTCTTATTCTTAGGGGAGTTCAGCATGTTTTGGAAGGAGAAGTTTGGATTTGTTATGTAGCACGAGTGTTGCCTTCTCAATGTCATTTTCCCATCTGTCTTGCTCAGCAGTGTTACAGTCTCGGCTGATCCATGTGTGCAGTCATCAGTCGGATCATACTGCATAGTGATACAGTGAGCCTGAAAACTATTCTTGTACAATGTCTGCCATGCTCCCTATCTTCCTCAAAGGAACTGTGGATACAATTTGAATTTGTTTATATTCTTTCCAGTGGCCAGGAAAATGAATAATTCCTTTTTCCGTATTTGGAATTCCCTCAACAATAGATTTACCATTATTTCATCCTTCTTACTTTATGAGCTATATTTATCTTCTGGTACTCATAGAATTCTATTGCCTGACACTAGTCCCATGGAAATTTAGGGAAACGTCTCAATCTATTGCAAGGGAAACAGGCTCGCAAAATCTTACTTTGTCTAAAATTTGCCATCACTTTCACCACAGCATAAATTGCCCTGTGCACAAAATGCAAAAGATGTTTCATTTAATGTCAATCCTTATAAAAAGATAAAACGCAATCTATCAGTGACAATACCTTTTCTGTTCTATTCAAGATTTATTTGGCATTGCAAGCAATATGTATTAATCCTGTCCTGGAAAGTACTTAGGCTGGAAATGGGTGATATCTTGCAGATGGTTTGCCTAACTTTTGTACATATCTTGAGACTCTTGCCACCCTTCCCTGTGTCTAGCTCTCCTGACTTCTGTGGATTGTGTGGTTCAACTGAAAGCATTCCAGATCAGGAACAAGCATTTGCTCTATATTTAGTCATGTCATCAGTAGTACCATTGTGCAAGTTGCTTGTCTTTCTTAACTAGATTAGGGATTGTCCTTCCTGTTCTTGTAAATAACAGAGATCTTTAAATTCAAATGGTTGCCATGTATCCTTTCTGTGAGCTAGATAGCTGCTCGATAATGATGCTCTTTAGTAGATATCAGGTGATAACAATTTTTGATGTCCACCTATTTCTA
Organism: Gymnogyps californianus; assembly: GCF_018139145.2. Taxonomy (NCBI): domain Eukaryota; kingdom Metazoa; phylum Chordata; class Aves; order Accipitriformes; family Cathartidae; genus Gymnogyps; species Gymnogyps californianus. Next base: position 15,608,873 of record NC_059475.1, on the reverse strand, counting down.
AAAATCTTACCATTTTGAATCAGCTTCTGTTTTCATAGAAATCTAGGATAAAAGGAATCTTGTGAGATCATCTGTTCATAGCTCCTGATCCGAGACAAAATAAGTATACTTAGAATCTCCCTGACAGAATTTTTGTCTGGACCAGCCTTTGGAAATTAGTGATGAAGGGAATACCATGACATTCCTGCTTAGTCTGTTTTACTGCTAATTAGATTTGGGAAAATTTCTATGTAGTATCTATCTTCAAATTTATCTTGGCATAAATCAAGCCGATTTCTGCTCACCCTGAAATGGATGAACATGGAATAAAATTGATTGGTATATATAAAAAACCATCAACTACATTTTCATTTTGAAAGAATACAATAATGATCTTTTTGTTATCTTGTTTGCTTTCCCTACCCAGTAAGGTAATATTCGGTCTTTCTTTGACTTGAATATTCTTAATTTGTTCTCTTCTTGATGTAAACAATTTTTGGACCTCAGACTAAAAAAAAAAAAAAAAAAAAAAAATCTTTCTGCATGTTTGATCTATTTCTTTATAGTGTTCCTTTATCCTACAGCATGACACTGGCTCTAGCTGTGCATGGCTATTTTTGGTTTTTCAAGTTATGGAAGAGTCCTGTTGATGTCACTAATATTTTTATTCTGCACTGAGATACTGACATTAGGTAATCAATTACATATATTCTCTTTTTTTCTTTATAATTCCTTTCGAAGAGAAGCTACCCAGAAGTGTCCTAAGTGTCTGAAGTCTACCATTTTTGTCAGTTCAAACTTGCAGCAATTGGGGACCTCAGCATGTCTCCTTGAGTTACCCAGGGACAAAGGAATCTATTATTCTTACTGTGCTATTTTTGGAATCATTAATACTGTTCTCTTGAGATGGCTTTTTCCCATGCTGTTTGAGAGTTCAACAGTGAAAGTTGTTTTCCCCAATTTGAACAAATACACTGTAGCTATTCCTTAGTGAAGTTCCTCCATCATCTGAAAAAGCGTTGCAGTTTTGGAGAAACGGCATCAGAAATTTTCCTGGAATGTGGATTTGCCTAATTTCTGCAAGATCTCTTTCATATTTCCCCTATTGTCTGATTAACATATTCTTCTACCTGTAAGAATCAGTGTTTTGATTTCTGGTCTCTTAAGCACTTGCCACTGCTAAATGGAAATCTCACTGCACAATCTTGAAGAACAATTCGGTTGCACAACATATATATGGGTGTAATCAGAAGAAGAATCGGGCAAACTGCTCCGAAATTGTCTTGCAAATTAATCTATCTCACTGTGAAACCTTCTGTGATTTTAATTCTCAGCTCTTCTGAGCAGAGCTGGTAAATCATGCTAAAAGGCATATTACACATTTTGCATTATGGCTTAGGAGCTTTCTTAACCAGGACGTAATAATTCGGATTCATTGCTCCTCAAATGCTCTGCCTCTGTCTGGCCTCACACCTTTTAGAGGTTCTGCTTGTCCTTTAAAAAATGTACAGGCCATGATGAAAAAGTCATAACTAGCAGGCTTTTCTACACATTGTATCTCACTTCAGTTAAGTTTCCCAAAACAGCAGCGGCTTTTGACCTCTAAGACCATCAATTTCAATTATATTCAATTCTCAGAAAAATAGGAAATAGATCATTAGAGTACACAGCAGCCTGAAATCCAGCTGTGATTCTGTAACCTCCTAGACACTGGATCTAATTGTGACTCATAGAAATTATACTTTAATTTTTTTTTTGGTTGGAGATTCTTATATAGTGTCTTCAGTATTATTTCCAGATTCCTACTCCATGTTTGGTTGAAAAGTTACAGCATATGAAGGGTTGAAAAAGTGCAGGGAAACATGCAGACCTAAATGGGGTAGGGGGTGGTGGTATGTGTAATAAAAGTAGAAAAAAAGGAAATGAGAAGATTTGGATGTTGGCACTGACAGGGTGAAGCTGGGTTGTAAGGGCAAGGGCTAAAAAAAAAAAGGATAGGGATGAGGTAGAAAGGATGTTCATATTCAGTTGTTTGATTTTATTCTGGAAATAGCAAAATGTAGAAACAGATTCTGGCATACTTTAAAATATATCACTGTTCTCCCAAGGCAGAAGAAACTTCACGAGGTCATCCAAAAAAGTCCTCCCAGGGGATGCAGACAGAGCAACACTAGTAATGCATTCATATAAAGCTGCCAAATGTGGGTTCAAACTTGCAGTATTCAGGGACCTCAGCATGTCTCCTTGAATTACCCAGTTATCAACAAAGGGAGCCTCGAATCTCCTAGCTTTTATTAGACCCTTAATCTTGTTGAATAGCATATTTCCCTTAACTAAGTTCCTGATATTGTGGCCTGAAACTCCTAAATTAACCCCAAATAGCTTCTTCCAGATAGTGCCTCTAGAGAGCAATGAATGATATGTAATAGAAAATAAAAGTGGCTGAGATCAGCCAGGGAGGACTGCAACCACAGCCTGAGCACCAGCTGTATGCAGACAAAAAAACCCCCCACCACCCAGAAGAATCTGGTAACCTTATTAATGAATGATGCCTGGAGGCATTCTTCCTCAAGGGCTCTAAATCACAAACCTACCTCCTGATGAGCCCAACACAAGTCAGCTTGTGAACTTTTGTGAATTTAGAGTAAGTTTTCATCTTGATCTTAATTTTAGAATAGAGCTCTGCAAGTTACTGTAATAAAACATGCTTTTTCAATAATGCATTTATCTGAAGTTAACAGGTGTATGTGATAATGTGCTAATGCTGCAGGCACCATGATGCATCAACTCAAGATTTGGTCATATGACAAGGATGATAAATTGAAACAGGGAGCTTCTAACTTGATGTAATGAAAGTAGTTTCACCACAAGAACGTGGGAACAAGTTGCTAAGAGAGGCTGTGGAATTTCCATCCTTGGAGGTTTTCAGATCCTTACCTGGACAAAGGCCTGAGCCACCTGGTCTAAATTCAATGCTGACTCTGCAGGAGGTTGCCCTAGACAACCACTGTCTCTTTCATTGCAAGAACTGAGGAGAATCAATGAAATAGGAGCTGGGTTCAAAACAAACAGAAGGAGGTTATTCTTCATACACGGTTCAGGTAGAGATGAGCATAAGGAACACTTTGCTACTGGCTGTTTTGGATGATGATAGAAGTTATGTGGGCTCTAGTCTGGACAGGTTCACAGAAGAGATCCATTAGGAGTTACCTATGGAAACACCATCTTGCACAAGAGTCTTCTGAGCTCACAGCTTCTGAAGGCAAGCACTAGATGTAGATACTAGAGTTAAGGGAAGAAGCTGGGGAGTTGTATATGATTGGCTCTTGCACGCTTTCCTGGCACCTGCTCTTGTTGAGATCTGAGACAGAATACTAGGCTAAATAGACCCAGTTTGACCCAGTACAGATGCTTTTAGGACCTGAAATCCACAACACAATAATGTTTATTCAATTAAGTTACTGTTCACTGTAAGTGGAGAAGCCTATCTTGTCACGGTGGTCTAGTGGCCAAAGCGTGGTGGAGTTACAAGCTAACTTCAATGAGTTCATGCATCTGACAGAGCATGAAAGACTTGCTTCATAGCATCAAGGCAAATTAATCTCTCCAGAGAAAGAGTTTGTCTTACCTCTTCTGCACAGATCTAAACATGCAATGACACTAAGCAACTTGTATTTGATTTACTTTGTAATTGCTTGAGAACTGACCTTATTGCAAGTTCTCTGATAACTCACATCTAATCACAACATTACCAGAATGACTCAAAATTGTTAGGGTTTCAAAGAAAAGCAGCACAGAAGTTTTAGTTTTAGAAGTTTTAATCAAAATTCTGACTTAGGATAAAGGGCTAGAAGACACTCCCTCCTGCTTTTTAATTGTGGATAAACTAAAATTCTGTGATTGCTGGAAGATTACAATGTTGAGGAAGAATTTTTGATGGTGTAACATCAGGGAAATTAGTCTATAGAAGTTAGCAATAGTTCTGCAGGTGTAAGACTCTGCTAGACTTTCACAAAACCCCCACCAAACTCTTGATTTCAAGCCCATGCTTTCTCTTGTGCAACTGAAAATAAACCACCCTCCAAAATTAAGCCTGTAACATGTCCCACAGTAATGACCATTCTTTGTCTAGTATAGTGTCATCTTCTTCAACAGTGGCCAAAAACAGAGCCCCACAGAATGCCCTCCTGATGCACCATACCTGCATGTTGACTGAAACTCCTATGAAATAGGGCAAAGTCCTCTCTCTTCCCATTGCTGCTGCTTTTCTTGCCTCCTACTTTCTTCTGATGATGTCTTTTGGTCATTTAGAAGAAGAAAAAGCATACACGTGTTATTTTCCCTGTACCGCAGCACTCTGCCCTCTTACACCCTCCCTACTGCATGTGTTCTCCCTCTCCCCCACAGCCATGCCCTCAGTTGTTCTCCTCTGTTTTCATTTACTCACCTGCCCCCGGTCAAGCCCGTCTGCCCTTTCCTACCCCTCTTTGCAGCCTGCCTTTCCCCTGTTTAACACTTTCCTTCTATCCCAAGCTAGCAAACATCCTATTTCCTGGCTTTTTGATCCTTCTCTCTTCCCAGTATCAGAACAGCAAAAAAACCCACAGAGGCATGCTTGGCTCTACCACTGCTGCCCTTGTTGAGACAGGCAGGTGGAGATTTCCCCACCCTGACCCCGCCTTGGCTTTCTCAGTCCCCTCCTTCTGCTGCACTTATCATCCCTGCCAAGGCAATGCTGGGAGGCACAGGCTGGGACTCCTCACCCAGGACCCATCATCGCTCTGCTGGCTGGCATAGAGGATCAGAGGAAGAAACGCAGGGGCTCTGCTGTGCAGCAGCTCAGCCACAGCACTCCCTTGCCTCTCCCACCCGCTCTGTCCCTAAATCATATTCTCAAGTGACCGCAGCTTTGCCTGGAGCACTCAACTCTGTCCTTAACTGTAGCTTCCCCGTGCACCAGCACTGGTAGAGATCCTAATGTCACAGGTCTGAGTTGGGAGGGAGTAATACATAACTTAAATTCACCTAGCAGGCTCTCTCATGTTACCTCTCCCTCCTTTTCTAGGTCATTGATGAATATAGGGACTGGCACAAGTCCCTTGTGATACTGGTGACAGCTCTACTTTGTCAACTGACTGTTATTGACTCTCTGCTATCTTTTAACCTTGCAGCAATCGTCCCCTGTACCCGAGGTTCAAAGTCCCCATGGCCTTTCTCTCCTCGCCTTCCACCATTGGTGAGTGTATCCCGGGACCCGGTGGAAGGCAAGTGCTATCACACCTGTACTTATCCTCCCTTTTGACACGTTCTGGACGGTAGCCAGGACTCCGACACTGGAGCAGGAGATTCATCCGGCCTCTTCATTGAGCGAAGAGCGTCTTTAAGGATGTGCACCCTCCCTGTCAGACCGTGGAGCCGCTCTTGCCCGCGCGGTACGCTGCTTGCTTCCGAGGCGGCGTCCCTGCGTCCCCCTCGGTATCCTGCGACTCGGGGGTGACCCCAGGGGGGTGCCGCGGCTCCGCCGGGGCGTGAGGGGACGCAGCCACCAGCCCACGCGGGACTTGGGGGTGAGGGGGCGGGCGCGGGGCAGCCGCGGACAAAGGCGGCCGGCGCCACCTCAGGCTCCTTCCCGCCCCCCCCCCCCCCCTTTCCCCCGCGGGCTCTCCACGGCTTCCCTGGGGCAGGCGCCTGCCTCCTGAGGGGCGGGAGGTGTCGCCCCTCGCCCGCGCCAGGGCGCCGCGCCTCCGGCGGCCGCGGTGGCGCTGCCGAGCAGAGCCGGGCGCTGGGCGCCGAGCGCCGGCCGCCCGCCCGCCCGCCCGCACCCCCGCCCCGGCCGGCTGGCTGCGCGCACGGCGAACATGGCGGCGGCGGTGGGGCGGGACACTCTACCTGAGCACTGGTCCTACGGCGTCTGCAAGGACGGGCGAGTCTTCTTCATCGAGTAAGGGGGCGCCTGCGGGCGGGGGCGCCGGGGGAGGGGGCGGAGGGTGGCCCTGCTCCCGCCACTGCCCGCCCGGGCGGCCGCACGCAGTCACTAACAGGTGCATGTTTTCCGCTTCTCCCTCCCAGCGACCTGACCCGCACCACCACTTGGCTGCATCCTCGCACCGGGGAGCCCGTCAACTCCGGCCATATGATCCGCTCAGGTGGGTGCCCCCGCCCTGCCCTCGCGCCGCGCACCGTTAACGATCGCTCCGCTCCCCCTCCTCACCCCCCCACCACCACCCCCCCCGCGGCCAGTGAGGCACCTCGGGGGCGCGGGCGAAGTTCTCACTTTTCCTTCCCCGCTTTCTTTCTCTTTCTCTCTCTCCCCCTCCCTTGCAGACCTGCCCCGCGGATGGGAGGAGGGGTTCTCGGAGGAGGGCGCCAGCTACTTCATCGAGTGAGTACTCCCCTGCCCCGCGCCGCCCTCGGGCCGCCGTTGGTGGGGGCCGTTGGCGGCTCGGCCCCGGCCCGCCCGCGGGGACGCCTCAGGCCGGGGGGGGTGTGTGTGTGTGTGTGTGTGTGTGTGTGTGAGGGGCCGCTTCCACCTCCTCTCCCCCACCCCTCACCAACCCGGCACGTTCGCCTCTTTAATTAATGATCAACGCGAGCGAAAGTGACAACGAGGTGTGCGGTTTCGGCGGCGGATGGGGAAAGCTGGCCGCCGGGCGCGGCGGGATGTGGTGGTCCCCCCGCCTGCCGCGCTCTCTCGGTGGCTAGCAACAGGTTTCCCCGGAGGCGGCTCTTCAGTTTTTGTTGGGGTTTCCCCCGCCCTTCCTGGTATTTAAACTGCGGTTTGTGGCAGGTGGAGCGTTGCATTGCTGAGCGCCGGTCATGGTTGAAGGTGGATGGTTGTTTTTTTTTTTTTTATTTTAAATGCCTCGTGGCTGTGGATGCAGCACTGGGAAGTTTTGCAAGTGAAAGGCTTTCAGTGTTTCTTCCCAGAGATGGGGCTGAACAGATGAACTTGCCTTGCATGGGCTGGTGGTGGCTGTCGTATCTTTCATGTAGTGTATCTTATTCAGAGAACAGTTAAAAACTTGAGATGTGCTGCCTGTTAAGGCTCTTTTATTCGATGAGATGCAAGCGTGTTGCAGTAAAATAGGATAATTAAGAGAGCTTGTTTCAAACATTACATATATAAGGCTTTTGCAAATGCAAACACTGATGTAAGAATAGAGATCTAATCAAATCAGTAAAACTCTAGTACACCCTGGATATAGAATTATGTGTCACTTATGTCTGTGCATTTTCCTTTGGAAATCTGAATGCGTGACAAATTCAATGAAACTAACAAAAGGATTGGGAAACGCTCAGACTATCGTATTGCTTCAATGCAGGACTGGAATGGTTAACCCAGGTCATTCAGTACAGTCCCCTATAACTGCTGACAACTGTGTCACACATGTCTAATTTTGAAACGCCTGCGAAGTGTACCCCAAAACCTTTGACAAACTTGAGGTTTTTAGTAAAGATCAAACTTCAACACCATACTGGGCTAGGCGAAGGAGGAATTGACTGAAGGCATCATAAATATCTCACATGGTAGGACGTTTGTTAAATAAAATTCCAGATGATCCTAAAATGTCTCTTTTTTTTTTTTTTTTTCCCTACAAAGGAGAAAAAAGGCCATAAATCCCTGTTTGGGTGAGCCAGAGAATTCCTTACAGTGCTGGACTGGACAGTTAGTTTAGCCCTCAACTCGTGAACAGGAGATAGCAGCAAGGCATTGGAGAGCTGTTGAATACCGCTTATAACAGCCACCCTTTAACTGTGGCCAGTGCGTTTAAAGAAAGGAATAGAAGTTCTTGTGGTTACATAGGTGGCTGATGGAACTTTAAAATAAGATAACTGTGCAGTCTGTAAATGTAGCATAAACAGATCCTTTACACAGATATATCAACACAAACTTCTTTCTCCTTTGTAGGAAAACATCTATTTGTTTTTCTGTCCTTTCCAGAAGCTTACTCGTGCAATTTTAGAACAGCTTAGATTCCTTTTCCCAGCTGCTCTGTTTGGAAGACCATTCTCATGTCTTGTTTGTCAGGCAATTACAAAACTTCTAATTTCTGGTCTGTTAAATTATAGTTGTGTGCGGTGCATTGTCATAACTTGTGCTAATAGCATTCTTTAGCTTGGGCTGGAATTGCTGCAGGAAATGAAATATAATGTGTGTTTTAAAGAGCAACTGGATAAACTCGACCATCTTTAGCCAAACAAAGTTTTGTGAGGAGCAACAGCAATTTTTTGACTTAAATCTGTTCAGCTGTACTGCATCAGACCAAAGATTCACCTGATAGAGTATCCTCTTCAGCAGTGATACTTCCCCCAGCACTGCTCTAGCCTCTCTGTTTTCAGCTCAGAGGCTTTCTGAGCCAAGTGGAATTTCTCAGTTTTTCTTCCATGAACATATTGAGCTGCTCTTGTGGTCATGTAAACGTCAGCATCCTTCGATGAGGATTTCCATACCTCACTGCTCTGTTTATTCCTCCTATGTTGCTTGCACGTGATGAGTTCTCAGCTTACAGAAAAGGTTACTGGTCCCTAAATGTGTGATTTCACATGTTGTATTATTAAATTCCATTTTCTGGCATTCCAGCTCACAAAAACCATGAGCTCTCCTGTATAACTACCCATCTTCTTTGTACTGGTGATAGTTTCCAGTCTGGTGTCATCCACAGAAATTTCATGAGCACATTGTCATTCCTTGGCTACTAATTTATTGAAGGGTGTCAGGAGGAATGCTACAAGAAACCCCTCTTTCATGTGATCATTTCCACTATTAATACAACCTATTGTAGTTTTTCCTTTTTGGTCAATTTCTTTATGTATCTTGCAAGTCTTGTTTCTATTTTAAATATTATTTAAGTATTATTTCTTTAATGAAATTAAAGTATTACTAAGTATTATTTCTATTTTAAATAATTTCATGTGGGACACAGTATAAAACACTTTATTTAAATGTACATAGGCTAACTCCACTTACAGAACTGATTTCTGGTACAGCAGTAATCAAAATATTAGATAAAACATTGGATGTGAGCCATCTTTGACTTTAAAAAAAAAATTAATTAATCCTATGTCCATTTACTTCCATGTCTTTATTACTTCCTTCAATACTATGGACGACCTTGAAACATCATAGAGTAAAACAAAGGTTTATAAGCCGGTCAAGCTTAATATCAAAACCAGGTAAGCTTTTCTCCCCTTTCCACGTACCGGGAGTTTGAAAATTTCTAGAACTCCACTTCTGTTGGATAGAAGTTTCCAAATTAACGTGCTCTGGTTTATAATGTTTTTTGTGTGTCAGTGCTGTTCTATAGTTAAGCAGCTGTCCTGTGGTTTAAGGGGGACTATTTTCCGTTCAGTTATTTACTCGAGATGTTTGTCTGAAATCACATCCCCTCTTAGTCTTGTTTTACTCAACTATATAAGCTGGGTTCTTTGTCCAGTCCTTTAAAAAGGGCTCTCCGTCTATTTGATTATTCTGTAGTTCTTCTCTGCACCTCTTGCAATATGAAGTCATCTTTGTTGCATGTGAGTGAACAGAGTAGTACGCTGGAATGAGCTTTTGTGAGACTCTCAAACAACAGAAGTGCCGCCTTGGCTCTAAAAATTTCTCAGCTTTCTGCATTTTAGGTTGTTTGCCTATTTGGGGAAGACACCCACACTGACAGCACGTGTGAGTGCTGCCAATTGACTGATACACCCAGATCTTTCTTCTCCTTTACTGCTTTAACTTCTAAGACTGTAATTTATACTGGGAAGCCATGTATGAAGCTACATTCTAGTTCTTCCCATTTATACACGTCCATGTCTTCCTGAATGATTTTCTCCGTTCTGATTATTCTTCAGGTTTTCTTGATAGTGGCAAACCCTATTAGCACAGTCTTGCCTTTAATCCTAAAATCACTAAATAAAACATTAAATAAATGATGTATAAACTGATTTTTCTGGATCTCCATTTAGTAGTTTTGGTACAATCTCACTGTTTCTTTTGTGGCTTATTTGCAACTTAAATAGCTTGTCCTAAGGAGAAAATGGGATAGGTTTTTATACAATTTTATGTCTTTCCACATACATAGCCTCAGCATCTTTGTTACTCTTAATCAAATAAAGACATGGCATAATCAGCTATACTCAATATAGATACCAATTGTGAAAGGTTGCAATTTGGTCACCATTGCTTGTGAACTGTTAGACTTTTTTCATCAATGTGACTTATTTCTTCAAATTACAAAAATGTCTAAAAACAGCAATTGAGCTTTTTTTTTTTTTAAAAAAATGGAGTGTTCAGTTTGCTTGGTATGCCAACCTTCAACCTGTTTTAGGAGGAACATTGATTTAGGCATGATCATAGGACTGGATGTTTCTTTGTCTAAAAGTATCACAGATGTTGCGTTTTCTGACTTTGAGTGCCGAGGACAGCTTGCACTACTGTTTTCCATCTCTTTGTTTTGTTTGTTTTCTCTACTGATGTTTTTGAAATATGTTGTGTTTGTTGGGCAACTGCTTTATGTTAGAGTCACTGCAGAAAGGATGTTGTTGCTGAGCATATGTGGAATTGAATGAGGACTTAACAATGCTTGCTCTGGTTTGTTTCTGGTAGTTGGGTTGCTGATATGAAGTGGTGTGGTTGGCAGGCTCTCTTTTTGGGGAAGGAGATGTGACATGCAGGGAAAATAGTGACTGATGGAAAAACAGTGCATGTATGCATTACAGTTCAGGCTTTTGTTTCCATTTGCTTATTATCTTTCTCTGATCATCCAAAAGACTTAGGAAAGTTGGAAAGCTTTGAAAGTCTGGAATGCTTTTTTTGTTACCTTCTTATAGCTTTGAAGGTTTGAGATGAGTATTTATGTGAAAGGATCCATTCTTCCAGTATTAGATAGCTAACTGGCTTGTATTAAAGTATGTTAAAAAAAGTGTACTGCTGCTATAGAGGTTGTTTTAGAATGCTGCAATAATATTGCACATCTTGAAGGTAATATTGCATTCAAATTGTAGCCTAAAATTAAGAACAAAAAAGTGGAAATCAGCACTTAAATATCTGAAGTTAACCCTTTGTTTGTTTAATTCTGAAATCAGTTTTTAGTCCAACTTGGCCTCTTCTTGGGGTGACAGTGGATGTACAAGAAACAAAGCTTTTTATGAAATCACCATTGTTTATAGCAGTAGTCTGTAACTGTTTGCAACTGTTATTCTTTAATTCTTTTATTTAGCTTTTACTGTATGTAGGAAATATGCATGGTATGTGTTTCAAGTATTTGGAAATAGTAAACGAGCAAAGAACACAGAAGTTGGTGAACACCAAATTGAAGTCTGCCTTGTAACTTTGATTCTGCTGTGCCAAACGCGTACATTTAGATACCATGTCACTGAAAACCATACAATCTGAGATTCACCCAGTGTGGGCTATAGATGATACCCAATTAATGATTATTTAATCACAGAAGCCTAAAGGGGCAGAAGCCATCTGGATTATTGAGTTCAGTCCTTTTGATTATCTGAGAAGATTGTTTTATAATCTCATTAATAAATTTAATCAACAGGTTTCTTCTGCCCTGCAGAAATTCCTGTCTTCCCCGCTCCTAGTAGGAAGTTGAAGACTGTTTCTTTTTAGTGGCTGTTTAGGTGGACTAAAGCGCTACTTACTGTATGTGTTTCATGGCCTGCTGTAAATACAAATTCTTATTATTTTTTTTCTTGCTCTGTTTTCCATGATGGTTATTGCTGTAGAAGCAAAAGATATTGAAGCACTTAACTACTGTGAGTAAGGAGTAGTGATGTCCCTCATAATGAGATCTTCAATATAGATTATGTCCTTTGTGGTTCTTGAACCCGTGCTTAGATAAAAGGTCTCAATTAGTGTATAAGTAAGTATATAAAATGATATGAAATCCACCTGTGAGGAGCTGGCCTGTGAAGTACTTCACTCTATCATTTCTGTGTATAACCAGTTTGAGTTGTGTGGAGTTCCTGAAGTGGAATAAAAATTGTGTGGCTGGAACCACACAAGAACTTCACCAACCAAAAGTGATGACGTTTACACCATCACTAGCAAATTTGAGGATAGTCTCTAGCAAAATGAAAGGACTTTGTGCGCTGTAAAATGTCATGGAGAAACTTTTAGGGAAAGAAACCTGGACTGGTTCCACAGCAATGGGTAAAGCTCTATTTTGGATAAATCTTGAGAGGCACCATATGCAGCAATCTGTAGGTTATGAATGGTTACTAGAATTCAATCAGGAGTTACCCTTGAGGGGACTAGACTTCCTTGAGGTAATTTGTATAGGTGGAAAAACGGATATGAAATTGAGAAGTGGAAGAAAAATGCTAGAATTAGCTTTTGTCTTGAAATGTGAGGGTAGGGAAGCTGTCCCATCCTGCAGTTCTGCAGAAGGAATAGACAGTCTTGAGCGGCCTCTGCTGGTTCACTGGCAGGAAATTAAGCAGCAAGAGAAAAGCTGCCAGGATGGGGTCAATCTGTGTGGGTGTTTTTTATTATTTTTTAACTTCTTGTAAGAAAATGTTCTATTTGGGCAATGGGAAAAAAGAACTATATGCAGTAAAAGTAAATAGTATTGCTTGTACGAGTTGCTCTGTATCTCTCCTAGTCCTTTGTTCTCCGGCTCTGGGCTTGATCAGACAGCCTGTTTAATAAATTTTGTTCTCCTGGATTGTGAACAGAACTGAGCTGGGAATATTGGACCTGCTGGGTAGATACAGTAGCTATGTTTCATTCAGGTTGGGGAAACAGTTAAGTGTCCTTTTTTGATGACAGTCAAAATGAGAGATCACTCATTAAAGAGTGAAGTAAACGCTGATGGATTTGTACTCAGGCAGAAGATTGCTGACGATTGCAGACAGCAAAAGAAGTACTTTGTAGTTTAGCTCCCAGAAAGCGGGAAAAGGGTACGTTCATGCTGCCTGAATTGCAGAGTGCCCTCTGGAAGAGCAAGCTTGGAACTGTGCATAAGGAAAATGCCATGTGCGCTTTGATTCAGCGATGTATATGAATGAAGAGGAACATTGTGTGCATTCCTTGGCGGGGGTGGGGAGGAGTGTATGAGGGGAGGTGCTGGTTTTTGTTTGTTTTTAAAGCAAGGCTGCACCAAAAAGTACTTAGCTTGGTTTGTCAGTCCTTGTTTGCCTTTCTTCCAAAATACACACGTGTTGGAAAACTGAATTTTGGCTACCTGAGGAGGCCAGCAAGGATAACATACACTTAAAGCATAGTTCCCATTAACTTGAGATGTTGTTTTGGGTGTTGAACACTTTTGAAAATCAAAGTTGTCTGGGAAACAGAGGAACATTCTTTTGTTCTGGTTGGGGTTGTATGGCTTACTTGTGTTGTAGCTCAGAAACAAGGGTATGAACTGGTTCTCCAGAGCTGCCAGCATCCACATTTTGTTCAGTACACATTCTAGCTTTTTTAACATGAATGTGTCAGAAAAGCTTCATTCATTCAGCCTCTTTCCTGAAGTAGTGTCCACTTCTGCATTCACTGAATCTGTGTGCAGATGAACATGTGCATATGTTTTGGGAAGCTGCATATTGCAGTTAGGCTTTCAATATTTCTGAAAGTCTGTCTAAAATGTAAAGATTAAAAAAAAAAGTACGGTTGTACCGGATAGGTATTGCTATAGTCTTAAAAATAGTTTTCATAATCTTGTGTTACATTTCAAACTGCTTTTAGAAGTGTGCAATATGTCTGTCATTAGCAATATGTCTGTCTTTAGCAACAACTAAAACATCAGAGTGTTATCAACATCATTCTCACACTAAATCCAAAACACAGCACTGTACCAGCTACTAAAAAGAAAGTTAACTCTGTCCCAGCCGAAACCAGGACATTATCAGAAGAGGAAATAGATAATCTATTCAACACTTTTAATTTTATTTTATTTGTTACCCATTATCTAACAGAAAAGAGAGAATCTCAAATAATTGGGGCAGCAGAATCTTGATATTAATATTACACGTTTTGTTGAAGAAGGTTGCTTCTTCAATCTATCAGTAGCCTTTAAACTCTGTAACAACTGGACCTAGTTAAAAGGATTACCTATCTGCAGGCAAATATATCATGCAAGATGTTTTTGTATTTTATAATGGAGGAAACAAAAAAGTATCTTTTCCAGGTGAGTCTGGCAATACTAAACAATCTTAGGAAGTGCTTTGGTGAAGAGAGAAGTGCGTGCTGTGAAGTACATGGGTGCAGGTTTTTCTCCCAGGTTCTATGCCCTGCATTTTCCCCATCATTCTGTTTGCTGCAGATGGGTTATACTAAAATGAGTTTTCACCTCGCTACTGATCAAAGTTTGCCATCATCTCAAATATTTACATTTCATTGATACAGATTAAGTGTATTGCTTCCGTATTGTAGTGCTGCATCCCTGCAAAGACCAACTTGAATAATGTGGTGTCACACTTACTTAATATCACATCCGATTCTATCCGGTATGACTGTACATTCTAATTTACTGTTAAATCTAATTTGTTTTGTCTTTGCCTCCTAGATGTGCTTTTTAAAAAAAATTTTTTTTTTATGACCTTGGCTTGGATAACGATAAAGAATGGGGCTAAAACCTCATTTTATTTGTAGTTTAATTGTGTTTTCCTGCAGCATTATTAGACAGTTTTACAAGGTCTGCTCTGAGGTATTGTCCTTAGAAGCAGCACTTTTAATTTAAAAGCAGATTTGTAATTAAAGATGTTAAAATCCAAGAAGAATCTGGTTAAGCACCCAACCCTTTTCTTTTTGATTGTCTGCCACGTAGTACTTGGCAAGAATGTCACTGACTTGTCTAGACAGGTACAAAAGCTTGTTACCAATACATGGTAGGTATGTGCTTTTCTGCCTGAAGTTTTCTGTTTAAACCCTTGTTTTCCTTCTTGTTTATCTGTGTCTTTAAAGGTTGTATCTTTAGTTTAATAAAAACTACAACCAAAACCACCAAAACTTTTAAAATGAGATTTGGATACGCTGCTGAAACAAAGCATTTGAGTAATACTGCATTTTATTTACAATTCTTTGTCAAGTGAGGACTTTTGTTATATTTTTATTTACTTCCTAGTGGCCAAATATCCTGAACTAAGAGCAGAGTGCTGAGCATTTTGAAAATACATGTTGATTGTGCAACGTGTGGGTGATTTTTTTTTTTCCCAGGAGCTCTGTATGCACTGTGATTGTCAAATATGACTAAGCAGAAAAGCTGCTGTTAATTTTCTACTTTATTTCATCTGAAAAAATGTAGAGTTACTGGCTTTTTGCAGGCTGCATATTTGTTTCAAAATGGCATAGTTTCACAGTCATCTTCAAACTTGCAAAATGCTTGAGCACCAACTTTCACTTAACTCTCATGTTTACTTGGTTCTTTGCTTTTTGCAGTTAGTTCTCTGTCCCTTTTCTAGGCAGAAGAAAGACTCATTTTGATTAACTTAGGATATTGGTATTAATATAATGGAGAGCTATGAAAAACTAGAGGTACCGTTTGTTTATCAAGCAGTGTAAATCAGAGGGCAAAAGGCAAATGTAATTTTTTTTTTTTTTTTTAAATTAGGTGTCTTTTTAAGCCAATTTTTAGGTGCTTTAAATGTGTGCTCTGCAGGTTAACCTCTTAGTGCTTGAGTTCAATGCCTACTTTGGACCAAAGGAAAAAAAATGGGGCTTATCCTAATACCTAGAATAAAAAAAATCTGTTAGATCTATTTCAGCAGAATGTTTAAACATATCTGCAGACAGAACTATGCTAATGGGTGTGATTCACTATATGTAATTTTCACTGGTTGGTAAACCAGTTAGTAATATTTTCTTTATATTTTTCTGAAGATCAGGAGTTATAATATTAGCTGTTTGCATGGTGAGATAAGACTGACAAAATCTAGATGTAGACGGTTGTTCCACAGAGGACATGGTAGTTCAAAACCATGTTGAATTGCCTGGACTAAATTATAGTTAAATTAATAAAAGTTAGCTGCAAAATGGTGAAGACCATTTTTCTTAGATGGCAATTATCAAACACTTGATATTTATTGTTACCATCTCAGGATCAGCCCTCATTTTTTAATTTTTCATTTAAAGAGAGTAATTTGTGAACATGCCAATTTTTTTAATGTAAAGTTGTTGCTTGCTTTCCACTTAAGACAATGATATTGTCAAGTGGCTTGAGAAAATGCTTTTATTTCCTTCCTTGCAAATCATAGATTGATGCTGTTCTTTAAATGCTACTTTTGTGCTTTACTTTTTCAGCACAGAAATACTTGAATACCTAAAACTATTTCAGATAGCGATAAGACTTATTCCTTCAACGCTGTGCATGTTACTACTCCCAGTATTCAATTTTAAATAGCCTGACCTCCTTCCTTTTGCTCTTCCAGTTAGCTATTTAGTGAGTTGCAGTTTGAGCTCATTTATATTTAAAAAAAAAAAAAAATCAATTACTTATTTTTACTTCTCATGTGAAATCATTATATGAAATTCTTTTAATAAACAGATTACACATCAAGTTGGGCTTTGATATACTCATTTAGCAGTGTATTTAGTCCTTCCAGTTAAAATGTGAAGTGATAAATCTTTACTTCATCAAGGTGTTAGTATCAGTGTAACAGATACTCTTCAGTGTCACTGGCTGTTTTTTTTCCTCTTACTGCTAACTTGTTTGAGAAGGTGGACAGCTAAATCTCCAGATAGAGTCTTTCTTGAGAGCTGTATTTCCATGCTTTTGGAGAATATTGAATTGTCTAAGGAAATATTGAAGCAACAGAATGGAGGAAGGAAAATCGAAATTACTGAGGTTTATGACAGTGTCCTCTCACAAAGAAGTAAAACAGCATTCGCTTTTATGACTTTCAGTATATTTCCATGTGTGGCATGTGATTGCTGGGCATTCAGTATGTGATCGTTGGGCATGAAATTCAGGTTTTGCTTATGCATTTTTATTGCAGTTGAAGGATTAAAAAAACAACACAGGTAGAAACATAAATCACAGTTATTCCTGAAGTAAACATTACTAATCCAGAACATCCAGTGTCAAAGTTAAACACAAGATATGAAAATACACGATTAAGGCATTCAAACATAATACCCCGTACTTGCTATGCAGGAGCTGTCATATTGATGCAGAGTAGTCCTTGCTTAGAGATTTACAAATAATATGGATTTTTAAACTCTGGTAGTTTCCCTCTCCCTTACTGAGCAATTTGAAATGCTGCAACAATACTACTGGTTTTGCCAGGTGATCCAGAGAATTTCAGTAGAAATGTCTTCAAGTTTTGTATCAGATTTAAATAACTCTTGTACTTGATGGATTTCTGCACTGCAAGGAAACATTCATTCCTGTATACTGACTACAGTAAGGAATCATAGAATCATTTAGGTTGGAAAAGACCCTTAAGATCCTCTAGTTCAACCGTAAATTTAACACTGCCAAGTCCAACACTAACCCATGTCCCTAAGCGCCAATTAAATTAAATACCTCCAGGGATGGTGACTCAACCACTTCCCTGGGCAGCCTGTTCCAATGCTTGATAACCCTTTTGGAAGAAATTTTTCCTAACATCCAATCTAAACCTCCCGTGGTGCAACTTGAGGCTGTTTCCTCTTGTCCTATCACTTGTTAGTTGGGAGAAGAGACTGACACCCACCTCGCTACAACCTCCTCTCAGGTAGTTGTAGAGAGTGATAAGGTCTCCCCTGAGCCTCCTTTTCTCCAGACTAAATAACCCCAGTTCCCTCAGCCACTCTTCATAAGACTTGTTCTCTAGAGCCTTCACCAGCTTTGTTGCTCTTCGTTGAATGCGGAAGATGGGATCTCAGCAGTGACTTTCCCTTGGGATGGCTGCAGAGTCAGACGGTAGATGAACTGCAGTGGAGGTGTCTGAACCGGTGGTTCCCAGGGGGCTCGCTGTGGTCGCCACACACCAGTGCTGCATGCCAGTTGGCAGTGGCGGGCCAAGGGGCAGGGTGTGCTATGTGCCAGGCCCAGCAGCTAGTCTGTGGGTAGCTGGCCGCTCATACTGGGCAGGCAGAATCTGCTGTCATGGTTCCAGTTCTAATAGTAGTAAAAAACATGTCCCAAATGTTGGAAGTTTGTGAAAACACTGTTTAAACTGAGTTGCATAAATAAGATAACCAAGGTTAGCAGAAGAGAAGGAAAGATGTGAAGTAATTTTGGAAATGTAGATAAGTAGTGAATTGAAAGTCATTTGATGTGGATTTTTGGATGTGTCTATGTGTTCACAAATTAGAAAAGAGACAAAGCATTTTGAACAGTCAGCAGTGTGGACTTGAAAAGGCCAGAAGCAGTGTTCGTGTTGGATACTATGGACTGTTTCAAATACAGATTCTGGGCGATTTAAAATAGCCCCCCACAAATCACAGAATCATAGAATGGTTTGGGTTGGAAGGGGCCTTAAAGATCATCTACTTCCAACCCCCCTGCCATGGGCAGGGATACCTTCCACTAGAGCAGGTTGCTCAAAGCCCCATCCAGCCTGGCCTTGAACACTTCCAGGGAGGGGGCATCCACAGCCTCTCTGGGCAACCTGTTCCAGTGTCTCACCACCCTCACAGTAAAGAACGTCTTCCTTACATTTAATCTAAATCTCTCCTCTTTCAGTTTAAAGCCATTACCCCTTGCCCTATCACTACACGCCCTTGTAAAATCTGAGTCCTCTTTCTGTAACTTTTGCTGCATCGACATTGCTTATAAGGAAGCTCACATTTTTTTATTTTTTCCATTGACCAGATGCAATGATCAGCTATTGTGCCTGAAATGCTTGTCCTTTCACTGGTCAAACCTGTGGTTCTGGTAGCATAGGGGTAGCTGAGCAATGAGGTGCTTGGAAAGTTGCAGAAAAAGACAAGCAGGCAAGGCTCAAGACGTGAATGGTGGAGCTATATGTATCAGATATCTCTGGCGAGAATAAATTCTTGAGTGAACGGTGGACAGGATGTAAAATTTAGTGATGTGGAAGGGTTGGAAAGCATTGGTTTAAACTAGTTGCAAATAAACTATTAAATGGTATTGATAAACAAGATGGGCTAAAGACAGAAACCAAGGAGGAAGATTGAAGTTTCTATGTATGTGACTTTTCTCTTCCCTCACCAGAAAAGTAGCAGTCAGAGAGAAGGGAGCTACAGGAGTCCAATTTTTTACAGCTCATCTTCCTTGATGGATCTAATAGAGGAACTACAGTTAGCAATTTGAGGGGTGTCTCTGATTACCAGCATGCTGTTCCTGTGTCACTGTGGTAGGCAGACAGCAGAAGCTCAAGTAAACTGTGGTTTGTGGAAGTCAGGTTAAGTATTGCCTGAAATCTTTTTGTAGATTATGTTTTTAAGTAATGTGAGTAGAAAGGCTACAAGAATTTTTGAATTATTGATGTACAGAACAGAATTTTGTTTGTGTAGGGAGATGAGAAGACTTGTAAATTTATGTTTAGGCTGTCATACAGCTATTTCCTGAGTGGTTTCTATAACTGTGATGAGGTGCATTGTAAATAGGCCTGTTACTTTTTTTTGTGTGTGTGTGTGTAAATAGAAAAAGAGTGAATTTTTATAGATAATGGCCTGCTAGTGAATAATATGTTTGTTTCCTTTAGAAAGAAAATTTCAGATGGTTTATTTCTGATGAATTTTTAAGATTTCTATGATTAGAAGCACAATAAGAAATTATATTAATGAGCTGAATAAACTGTGATAATTCCAAATGAGGTAATGCAGATGGAGTCAGTTTAAGAATAAAGTTCGGCATCAACAATTTTGTTTTCCCCAGTATGTTAGTGACAAATTAACTTTTTTTCCTTTCATCTCATCTTTCAGGAATTCCATCAGTGATAACAAACCTGTTTTCTACCTGCTCTCGGGTCTGTGTAATGGTTTTGGGTAAAACTGAATTAGAGAATCGTGCTGAAAATGCTGTTCTTGGTGAATTTTGGCATTTGTGAAACATGTAGGTGAAAATATAAAATAAATTGAGCATGTTTTTATGTTTGATTGATTTAATGAAGTTCTTAAGTATTCTGTCACAGAGTTTCTTGATTCTGCAATAGTACAGAAATCTGAGAGATTGTTGACCTCTGCAAATATATAAAAAATTCTACTGTATTATTCATTTTTGTGTTTTATTCAGCTCAGCAGCTTCCATGCCAATTAACTTGACATTCCATTTATTTTGGCTACTGAAGTTTGTAGTGAAAATGCTAAATTGCAGTGTAAGACTTCTCTACCAGGGAGGTGAGTAGGAATGTGAAGAAGGTATGAATTCAGAGTGCTATGGTCTGTGAAGAGTGCCCATGTGAAGAATTAGAGTGGAGGACTGGTGTTAGGAAAGCCCCAGTGTTTTCAGCTGATTTGAAGGTAGTGTGCTTGTTTCTCAGTTGCATTGTGACTTTCTTTAGGTTGAGCTCTAGTTCAAAAGCTGTGAAAAATGTTTAGGAAACATCTGAACCTGCCATATAGGAATGGATTATTGTAAGAAAAATCAACCTTCCTGGAAGTTTTTAACTACTTGTGAGGTAGACAAAACAATTTCTGTCTAATAATCAAAGACATTACTTTTGCAGGGACGTAGAGAGTCAGTATAAGTTGGCATTAGTTAGACAGTCAGTAGAAGTTAGCATTAGTTGAACTGCTGTCTTCATAAACAAAATTACTTCTATTTATGAAATATACTTTGCTTAATCACTGAAGTACTTTTGCTTACTTGTAGTTGGTTTTGTAATGTTTTGGATTTTTCTGAATTTGATATATAAAATCCTTCAGTGGATATTTCATGCTGCACTAGTGTTTCCAGAAATGAATGTTTGGTGATCTGGAGTAGAGGTCACAAAGCAACTTAAATTGTGGCAGTAAATATATGGGTCCCGCTTGCATTTCACTTTTGAAGTGAGCTAAAATAAAAAGTCACTTATTAGTATGTGATAGAAATAGATTTTTTTTAAATTTCATGATAGACTTTTTTTTGAGTGCTTCAGATCATTTTAGATAGTAAATCTTGATTTAATTTTCTATTTTCAAGCTGGTTTTAATCTAGAACCATGTAGATTTGTTCTTCCGTTCCTAGCAGGTCATAAAGGAGCTTAACTGCGTTCCTGGTAGTTTTTCTTCCCTTCTGACATAGCTGTTAACTGAATTAGCTGAATAAGAGGAGGAAATATTTTCTCTGTGCCTGCCCAGAAGCTAAAGCATTAAACAAACTTTTGAAAGTAGTTTAGAGGTACAAGAATTACTTTATCACCACATGTTATGGGCAAATTAAATTAACAAGGATGATGTTAAAATGCGGAGTTTCCGATATGATAGGAGAGGTTTGTGTGGTATTGTTGTGTTGAAATAATCATGTATGCATGCATTTTGAAAAGCTCCTGATATGGTCTTGCATTAAGGTCTTAAAAGCAAGCCT
This sequence comes from Gymnogyps californianus, assembly GCF_018139145.2. Lineage (NCBI taxonomy): Eukaryota > Metazoa > Chordata > Aves > Accipitriformes > Cathartidae > Gymnogyps > Gymnogyps californianus. The sequence goes on along the minus strand of NC_059475.1, from coordinate 15,587,505 downwards.
TTACACTTCATCTGCTATTAGGAAAAAACCAAACACAAAGCCCTGGAATTTTAAATGCTATATGTTAAAAAAAAAAAAAAAAAATAAAAAATTATGTGAATTTTTTTCTTTGTGTCATTCCATCTAAGATAGCAATTGCTTTTATAATGGCTTCCATTCTTGAAGAAGGATGCAGAGCTCTAATCTTGGAAGATTTGGACAGTGAAGTTATTCCCTCTACCTCATCAGTTTGTGTCAAAATGCATTTATGTTAAAATACATTTATAATGATGTAGCTAACAGCTTCTCCCCTCTCCCTGCAAAAGGTATTCTTGAAGCTCAAGCAGGTCAAAGACTGTCTAGACTAGTGGAGGCTTTTTTTGTATCTCATTGTGGATAAATAAATCTTCTGAGAGGTGAGCACTTGCCATCTTCATAAAACAACATTATAAATGTGCTACTTATTGAGACAAAAGGCTTTGAGGAAATATTTCTGTACTGGGTATTCTTGATGCTAGGGAAAAAAAGTTGTATCTCTTTCAAAAGCTTTGGAAAACGGTAGGAGCAATTCTGTTGTAAGTCTTTCCTGGAATTTATGCTGTTTCAGCTGTTACAAGGTCAGTCAGAGTAGTAAACTTTTAGCTTGTAGATGTTCTGTTAATTTTCCTTCATTTTTAAAATGTGGACCTTTACCATTGATTGGAGTAAAGACTCTTCACTAACTCGATATTCAAATAGACTAGGGTAACTCTTACAGTGAAGTTTTTAATTTTTTATTTTTTTAAGGTGGCTAATCATGAGGATGGCTACTTTCTTGTCAACAGGTCTAACAATTAGAGGAAGGAGTTTGTACTTAATCTGAAATATGACAGGAGAGGAATATCCTTTAAAGCTTTCCAGCTCTTGGGTTGATACCTCCTCTCCCGCCCCTCCCCTCCCCCCGCCCCGTGAAAACAGTTTCTACAGGGTGTGAAAAACAGGTTTATATTTAGGTAATGCTTCTCCGGCAATAAACTTTAAAAAGACTATAAGAAAAACAGTTTTTAGAGATATTCTGTTTTGGAAAGCAATGATTTGAGTGCTTGGAAGAAAGGCAGACTAACCCACTCAAATGGGCTACTGCTTAGTATGTACTTAATAATAATGTGGATTTTTTTTGTCTAGGCTTCTCCTTAGATTGCCTGCTAAAGAAGCTTATCTTAAATGTCACAGCTGCCTTTTTAAAGTTGACTTGTATAAGGATATCCTGTATAATATGTTGTCCTAATTGCTTAGAGTAGCTGCAAGCAACTAAGGGACCTCCAATAGACAACTGAATACTTGCCTTCCTTACACAATTCGTACTAGCGATGGTGGAGATACTGTAACTGATGGGAAAGTGCTCCTAGTTTCAAGAAAACTGAGATACTTGTGACCTGCGTAATCAATACCATTTGTTTAAACATGCATACACTGAAGTGAAATTGTAAATGACAGACCTTCTTAGCATTCAACTGCTCAAGGATTATGAGGAGTTACTTCCTGTAGGGCTTGGGAAGTGGTGTTCTCTGCCTGAATGGGTAGGCTGGTGCTCTGGAGAGGAGACTTGCTGAGTCAAAATGGGTGGGTACAGAGGTTGAGAACTTCCTTCCAGGATCAGAAGACAGAGAGCCTAAGAGAGCTGCAGACATCTTGGGACAGCACTCAGGTTAGTGATCTGGGCTAAATTACAGAGAGAGGAATTTCTGTTACAATATACCTGAGGAAGGCTGGTTGAAGTGGAAGCCTTGCAAGGCTGCGTAGTACGGATTGGAGACTTCTCTCTTCCAGTCTTAGGTGTGGCTTAGCAGCTATTCTAAGGTAATAAGGAAACTTGGTGATTTCTTTTTCTCTTCTTCCCCAGCCCATGCTGCTCCTTGTATATGGGTGTGTACACACACGTTTTTCTTATATTCTGCAAGCAGTGGAGAACAACTACATACAACTGTATGAAAGACTGCAGCTTTGATAGGCTGGGATCTTGACCAGATAACTGGTTTTGTAGATCTTCCTATGGCTTGGTTTTACTCGGTGTCTGACAGTTAACTTTTCCTTTTAGGTAGTAAGACCAGGATGTGGAAAACAGACACAAGCTAGGATAACTCTGGAAGGAAATATTGATTTATTGGTTTCAAAAGGGATGAAAAACTTGGTTATACTTAAAAAGAAAAGGGCTGTTGGGCTGTTACACCTGGAATAACGCAGCTTAATGACTCTTGAGTCTCTTCTCTTTGAGAATCTTTACTGGAAATGCTGCATAAGCAAAATGATCAAAAAAATCTCAAATCCTACTGATTTCCCATGTTGTCATGCTGGGTTGGTAAATTCTCTGACCATAATCATGTGTGGTTTCTGAACTGAGTAGCTTTGCAGCATGGCTAATAGGGCTTTGTCCCAAGGAATCTGCTCTTATGTTCAGTGTCAGTGATGTGTGCGTTTCCATGACCATTGCGTAAAGCGTTCTGTAACCTGGGGGGGCCCAGACTGCTACAAAAATATGGGCTACAAATAAGCACACAGTGCATGCATCTGACTCTTCACAGGAAGACTTGCATCTCAGCTATATACAAACCAAGTTTTGAGAAAAAGCTCAGTGACACTTATCAAAAAGGATTTTTTTTTTTTTTAAGTTTACATCTGTGCTCTTACAGATGAAATGACATAGTGATTTCACTAAGGATTAAATGATAACTTTATTTTAAAAGACATTGGTTTTATAACAAGTATTTAAAAAACTTCTCGAAACTTGAAACTTCAGTTGAAAACTTTGAAAATGCCTTTGTATAAACCAAACATGGATGGTTTCTGTCTGAAAAGAGAAAGTTTCAGATACTCAAGTAATTAAAATATTTTGTTATTTTCTAAGGTTGTCTAAATATTCCAGTTGAAATTTTGGCCTTGATTGAGGGTTTATAATAGGTTGTGAAAGTGTTGTGTGGGTTTTTTTCTTGTTTTTTAATTATTGCACTGAGGTAAAAATACTGGTTGAATATTTTCCTGTTTGACCAAAATGTGTTGGGTTTTTTTCTCTCAGACATAACACTTTCAAACTTGCCTGTTGGCTCCCGCTGCGCAGTGCTGCGTATGCCACTACCAGCTCAGTGCGAGTGCTTGTAATGAGTACACATTAGTGAAATGTGACCATGCTCTGGGTTGTTGCAGATGAACCGGCAGCTGAAATATGGTATTCCTGTGCTTACAAACAGTTGTTTCCTACTTGAGCTGTGTTTTGAAAAAAACAGAGTAACACCTTTCACAGCAGACTGTTTACACGGGGGCAGGACGAGGGAAACAAGCTGTTAGTGACTATCCTCATGAATAATCTGGCAGGCTGCCAAGCAGCTCGAATTGCCATCGGTTGGGATAATGCAACCAAGAGTGATCTGTTAAAGAATGTGCTCTTAACTGTGCTGTATTGTAGACGCAAGATGGGAGGCTCCCCCCCCTCGCTGGGCATCAGGATTTCAGTGCCTTTTGAGGTTTGGCTTCAGCTGAAAGACTTTCTTAGTGGTTTTTTTGGTTTGCTTGCAGATGAACCGCTGCGTTAATGTCATTTTGGCAGACTAAGAGTTAAAAAGCATCAAAAATAAAACCTGTGTGAAAGATGCTGCTTTCAGATAAGGGAAGCGAAGCCGTCACAGTCACATTTCTTTTAACAGAAAAACTTGTAGTGTGCTAGCTTTGCTCCATGGGAGAACAAATCTGCTGGGTAGTTGTCTGTTGATTGTTCCTCTTATGTTCAGTGGTACACTTCTGAGAATTAGTAGTCTGTGGGGATGAGAGCGAGGCAGCTTTGCAAGTTGTTGCCTATTGTTGGAGGTGAAGTGCATGGATACTTTCCCAGTGAAATTGTTTTTACACATATTCTTTAATAAAAGATTTCAAACAGCATGAAGATTCGCCTTTCAGGAATCTGCCGAGGTGACAGCGCTCTGTTCCCAGAACAGCTTTCCCCAGGAATTTGATTATGCTTAGATTTACAGGAGGGACCAGATGTTCTCACTACTACACTAACACTCAAAAAAAGGAAAATGAAAGAACCACATAGAGAAACTGGGTTCAAACTCTGAACAATGTCTGCAGTTGTAGTTTAGCTTATTATGTGCTTTCCTATCTCAGTTTCAAAATAAGCCCAGAGTAATACATTCTTGTTTTAAAATTTAAGTTGAAAGAACCGAGGACAGGCTCTGCAGGGTTCTGCTGTGCCACAAGAGGGCATTTTTGGTGCCAACTCTGAAACTATTAAGGAATAAATGTGCTTTTCAGTGTCTCACTTTGGATGAATTAATCTTGAAAAATAGAATTGAAACGATGCATCTTTTCTCCAAGCTCCTTAGTTTCATAACTGAGAAAGAACAGTTTGAGATCTTTGTTCTCCTAGTTAACATGGAATTGTTGAATGATTTTTGTAATTACATAAAGCCTGAGAATTCAAAGTGGAATTGTGTTAGATTCAGAATTTTGTGCCTGGTGAAGTTTATTTAAATGATCTGCCTAGTATTGATTACAAGGAATTAAGTTGGACATTGAAGAAAATATGATGCTAGAACTGTTTTAGTTTTAGGACCAGTAACTTAAAATAATGTGGTTCACTGTGATCATAAGAACAGTGTATACTTTTGTTCTGTTTATACGGAATACAAGACTAATAAAACCAGAGGAAATTTACTATAAATACAGCAACATGAAGTACTTTAAATAATGCAAGATATTGTCATGCTAACATTTTATAGAGTTTGCATTTTATCACTGAAGATCAGTAATATTGCAAATGGGAGAAAAAAGCGTGCATAGTAGGTTTGACTTGCTGTTTAATTCAGAGATGCCCACCCCTTGTAGTGGGATGAGCTACAGTTTCTTTCAGTAAGCCCTAGAAGACCTATGCGTGTTGCTTCCTCCTTGTGCATGAGGATGTCTGCATGAGATTGCTTCATCATGTGCTTGGGACATGCGTGTGCCTGTTACCTGTGAGTGCATATCCTCTTAACAACATGGAGGCGTCCTCCAGTATGTGCTCTTCTCAGGTGAGAGGATACATTCATGCAGTTCAGTTGTTTATCTTGATTCCCAAACCTGTCATGTGATAAGGGGTCTCTTTACTCATAAAAAAGAGTTGCAGGAGCAGAATGCCAGAAGAGTTTATCAAAGTTGAAATACATCTGGTTTTGAGCATTCATCAGGAAATATGGCCACAAGGAACAGCATATAAGCCAGATGAATTGTTCTGGCAGGTTCGCTTTGTTATGCCAGCTCAACTAATCTTCAGGGGCTTTCCGATCTCACTGAACGCAAAACATAATTGTGGTAGGATTTGGTTGGTTTGTTTGTTTGTTTTTTTAAATGTGGCAATTTAAGCCTTGCAAACCATTGCTCATGCTCTCAGGTTGGTGGGCCAAACTTAGCATGAACACATTAGCAAATACTAGAAAAACAACATTGAGAATTTGGAAAGTTGACACAAAAATTCTATCTGCAGCAAAATTTGGCTGGATTGTTTTAATGTAGTTTTTGCTCCACCAAATTCACATTTAAAATAAAAAAATAACTTATTTCTTTAAACCAACCCATACATTATTAGCTTCAAAGATAATATCAGATCTCTGTCCATAAAAACTTCAGTTAAGGAAATACCTTTAGCTTTATTTACTTCAGTCACTTGGCATTTTTTGCTATTGTGTTAACGTTCTAAAATGCTCCAATTCATAAATCAAAATTGTACTGAAATTGTGCCTTTAAAAGTCAGCGGTATGCTCTGCATCAGGAAAACAGACAACTGTGTTTTTGTCATTTGGTTCTGCAGCATCTCTGCATGATTATTCAAAGGATGGTTGAAGCCTTCTGAATACTTCATGTGGAGGGGTATGGTGGCACCAATAATTTTTGTACATCAGTTAATGTGGATGCTTATTTTTAATAATGCTATTCAGTTAGATTTGTCATAGTTCATTATGAAAAACATTGTCTTCTGCTGATGTAGTTTTCTATCGGGAATTTTTTTTATTGTGCTGTATATTTTTCCTGAAATTTATGTGCTTTTGTATATGATGTGCCTGTTTTTGTGGCTTGCTTGCCAATAATCAGATTACTTCATTGCTTGGTTTGTTTTGGGGTTTTTTTGGTGGTGTTTTTTTGTTTTGGTTTGGTTTTTTGTTTGTTTGTTTGGGTTTTTGTTTGTTTGTTTGTTTTTTCCTTTAAAAGAAAATCTACTGTATTGGCTTTTTTAAAAATAAAAAAAAAGTTTGCAAAAACACCATTGCAATGCATGTGCTTTGAAAGAGGAAGTAGCAAACTGAATACATGCTGACAGAAAGGATAACCTTAACATATGTTTTTTTAAACTGGATTCTGCAGTGCTCCTGTATCTTCTAACAATTTCATTTTGAGACTGTTACAGAATTTTAATCTTTTTGCAGTGAGAAAGTGCATGTACTGGTAACTCCTATTGTTTACCCTTAAGGAACAGTGTTTTAGTCATTAGAAAGAGTTTATTAACGCTAAGACGGCAATTAAAAACGTTTTACCTATTTCTATTTTTAAACCTTTTTAGCTTGTTTTTGCATAGAAATGCAAAAATAACTAGTTCTGAACTAAAGCTCTATTCTTTTCACAGTGTTAGGGGCGACAATCAAAAATGTAGAAAGCTGTTGGAGATTTGGGTTTATATGTGCTTTTAGAGATACTCTGTTGAATGAATAAAGGCTAAGTATTTGCAGTCTTTGGCTAGCCCTTCTTGGATGCTTAAAGCCTGTTCATATAAGAAGTACTGTCATAATTGGCACCAAGTAATTACTGTTTTGAAAGTCTTAATTGAGGCTTGGCTTGGATTATTCATGGAATCTCTTTTGTTTTCCACTATAAATTCTGCTATAAATTGGTGTTAAACTGCAGAGGAAGCTGGTAGAAGTCCAAAGATATACACCTATGCAACAGATGTACTTGCCTGCAGATACATACATGACTTGGAACTCATACTGCCAATAAAACACTTTTCAAAAACCCTTCTGTTATAAATCTAGAGTCTGGGAAGTATGACAAGTTGTGCTAGCTGTATTTAAAAACAAACATACCCTGCCTCTTCCCACATACGCATGTGTAGAAATGACAGAACTTAACATTTGCATCAGCATAGAACTAGAGAACTTGTATGCATGCATGTGAGGAAAAAACCATGCTGGATTTGTGGAGAATAAGACATTAAATGTCTTGTCAGAAGTCATGTTTGGGATGGTAAGGTTTTACAAAGATGCTGCTAGTATAGTAAATATTTCCAGTGGAGACCTCCAACAAATCAAGCAGTAGATTCCAAGGAAGTTCCATTAAAACTTCATTGTTACTTCAAATTGGTAAAGCTCTTGCATAGTACAATAAAGGGCCTGTTGTAGTGTAAAGTATTTGCAGTCAGCCTTATTCAGACAAGACAATGATTGCTTTTGTTCACATGTGTAATGTAAATGGCACTTTTCAAGTAATGATGTTTAACTTCAGAATAACTTCAGATGCCTTCAGAATGGCTTTGGAAAATAGCATCTTCAGCTAAGATGATTGATTATTGAATAGATTGTACTTTATAGGCGGGATATTTTTCATAATAGTTTTCTAATTTAATGCTATAACTTCTTTAGAAAAACAGTTGTTTGAAATATTTTAAATCATACATGCTTTTTATGTTTTTGAACGTTTAGAACAATTTAGTGAATGGTGTGTTTATGTGCTGCCCCAGAAATTTTTACTTTTTGCAATTCATGACAGGAGAGGGAAAGAATTAGTGGAGGGATGTGTACAGAATGTGACTGACTGTTCCTAAACATACAACGTTTGGACATGAGCTTTTCCAAGAAATTGTTAGGAGATTACTCAGCTGTATACTGGTCTATAAATGAGTAAACATTAGTCCGCACTTTACTTCTGTGATTACTGTATTACTTGGTGTGGAAAAATGCAGTAGTGATCAAAACAAACAATATAACATTACAGGATATAACTAGAGCATGTCTGCTTTGTTGTTTAAAGCCAGGGCCAGATCCTGGGAATGTTAATTTGGCCATGATGCACGTGTTCTTACTTGCAGTGCTTTTAAATATGTCATGTGCTGCCATTCTATTGCAGACAAAATTGTTTGGTGTAGAGAGTACAGTACCTCTCCATAGGCATCGTACTTTTGTAAAATCCTCTGTGTGAGACATTCCAGGGTTTTGAAGAGGAGAAAGAAAGGGAAAACAGTTTTATTTAACCTAGAGAAAATATCCGTTTGACTGGAACTAAATATCTTTGCGTGTATCCCTTAAATATATGAATGGCTTGCAATTTCTGCATGAAAAGTAATAGAACAAAACCAGAACAGTTAATAACACCATATATATCAAAGCTTTACTTGTTTATAAAGTCTCTCCTACAAATATTTAATAAATAGGAGAATAATGAAGTTGTTAAAACCAATAAAAGTTGTTTTTACTATTACTTAGCACATGTTTTTTTTTTTTTTAACTTTATCTCCACGTTATTTATTATATTTGGCAAAAAATAAGGGGTCTGTACTGTCTGTACGCTAGCTGTATACACTGTTATAGATGTGAGCAGTTGTGTTTACTGGCCTGTTTCCCTTATGGTTATTATGGGAGGGGGAATCTTGAAATATAACAGATGATGTCTGGATTAGTTAATGAATATAAACTTTATTTGGTGATGATTCAGCTGGTGACCTTAAGAGTACCTTTTTAGAAAATGAAATTTCTTTAGCAGTTAATGTTCAAACTTGTCATCCATATTGAGGCATTTGTTTAGGCCTTTTGTTTTTAAGCTAAATAATGAAATTAGATGATAGATTGGTGGGTTCACGATTTTGAATCTTACTAGAGTTGCGCTTCCGTCTGTACTTAAAGATGAAATTTATATAGCTAAACTACTCAAAGTAAGAAAATAGTTACTGCTGTTTATTTCTGAAGAATATAATAACCATATATGTTTCTTAGGTAATTAGATCCTAGTCTAAAACTTTGTAGAAAGACAGTATGTTGGTTTTGTGTACGTGCATTTAATTTATGTAGAAGACTTAGGTAAACCATCTTGCCACGGTTTAGATTAGTATGCCTTACGGTAGTGCAGATGTGCATGTTTGTCCTGTCTTACCTCTTTTAATGTCATTGTAGTATACTTGTTGCTTTGTGCATGAGGATTTGCTAGATCTGTGTAATTGTTACAGTAGCTGAGATTTGGTGTGACCATAAATTCAGTTGCATCATGTGAATATAATTAACTCTCATTATGTGTGCCTCATAAGTTCCATTCAGTTATCTGAGTTGTAATCAGCTGAAAAAGTAGTGGAGATACTGTATTCAGCAGCCACGTAGAAGAGATGTAGGAATGTGTAAACAGTGGTCTGATTTGTGTTGGGAAGCGCTGGACCTCAGTGGCCAGCATCGAGCAGCCCTCCAGGACAAGAAAGCCGAGAATCTAATCAGTAAGTCAGAACAGTATTGACTGAGACTATGCATAGAAGGAAACACACAAGAAAATGTTACAATGTAAAGGAGTAGGATGTTTACAGCATTTCTTCCTATTAATTCTGTAGCTATGGATGTGCCCGTTGCTCTCCTAAAATGATTGCTGAAGTGCTCATCTCTTTAATTAAAAGTGAAGTTGGCAGTTTGAGAACCTCATATCTCGCTTGTAACCAAGGTACTGAATTTCAATCTACACTTTTGAGATCCCACCACCCTTCCCTCCAGTGAGTCCTCCTTGCGTATGATGTTTTGCCAGAATGTGCGTCACCCATTGTGATGGGTTTTCTACCAAATTACCCATAAATAGTGAGTATTAGCAAATATATGTAAAGATAGGAGGCAAAAATTGTGTGGGAAATAGCAAAACTTTGAAGAACCAAATGTTTACTTGCACACCAATAAATTAGCATACTTAGGTGATCTGCTGAATGATAATTAAAGGCTTTATTCTGTCATCTTTAAATCTCATGCCTTGACTTTTTCCAGAAACTCTTTCTGTTCTCTGAGGTAAACCCACAGTATCTGTATCTATCTTTTCCTTTTATATGAGCTTTTAACAATAGCCTTTCAAGTAAGCTGAGTGTGCTGACCGTTGTGAGAAGTATTCATAAGTGAAATTTTAATGGATGGAAAATGAGGAATGCTAAATAATAGGTCACTCAAATGAGTCTACAGCAAAAGCTAAACGTCTTGAAAATGAATGTAGTTACACTCTCATAAAACCCGGGCTTGTTACAGATTCATTTTGTATGTTGACATGCATTTCTCCTGCAGTTTAACTTCTTCTGAAGTATGCTGGGGAATATATTAAGACTGGAAAAGCTTGGCTGTCAGAATTCTGCATTTTAAAACAGGATATTTTTATAAAGGAAACATAATTTCTGCCTATATAGAAAATATCGTACTTTAACGTAGCCAAACATTTTGATAAAGAGTTAAGCTTTCAGGCTATGTGGAAACTGTAGCAAAGCCTGTGGTTGCCAGTATAGTTCTGGATTTTTGTAAAGGTCCACAATAAGTGGAATAAGGGACAGAAAGTTATTTGGGGAACTGTCTTTAAAACAATATTTTTCTATTTTTAACTAAGCTTTGGGCAGTTTTTATTCATGCTTGTTATATGTTTGTATGTGTCTCTGTTGGAAAAATAAAGTGAAAGTGGGAGGTATATAGGGTAAGATTTATTTATCAGGCAGAGTATTTGTTATTCTCTATTTGTTTCTTGTTGGTTTTTTCCCCTCTCACTGCCTTCAGATTCCTCTTCTCTCTCTCACCCTCAATTTTTTGATTAATAATGTTTTAAACAATGTAATTCCAAACTAGTTATGTTTAGTGATCTTTTCCTTCAGTGTGGTGAATAAATGTTGTTTTTTCTTTTTTTTTCTTTTTTTTTTTTTTTAAACTTTGAATTTTGAACCAACTCCTTTAAATATTCTAGGTGACTCTGTTACAGGTAGAATCAAATAGTCAAATTATAATTCGGTGTACTCTCCTCATGTATATTTGGAAGTTACACCATGTGTAATGCCTTCCTTTTTTAAATCCTTTCAAAATTGGTGTCCTGCTATACATGACTACTGTACTCCCTGCTGATCTAGCACAAGCTGCAGTCCTGCCTTAGAAAATGGATAAATGCTCCTTGGCTAGACTTTCTTGTGATACCAATTTAACCATTTAAATGAGTTTTCAGATTTGGCATAGATTAGTTCTAATGGTGTCCACTTCCTTTTATGTTCTTGGATATTCCTAACGTAATCTGATCCCGAAGGCTCTAATCTAAAAATTATTCTCTTCAATATCTCTGTATTCCTGTTTCTGTAAACCTCTTCCCCAGCATAATTTTATTCACAAAATATGCTACCACAGCATTTTATATGTATATATATACATATATATTTAATTTTAAATTTTTTGTACTATATATGCAAGCTTTATGAGAGAAACTTCCAGGTATTCAGTGCATGTTGTGTAGTTGTATGTGTATCAGAATAAATACTCTGTGATTTGAGGGTATTCAACAGTATGCTGATCTTGGCTGAAGAACAATAGCTATTGATTTAATAAATTACTTTGGTAATTAATATTTTAGCTTATAAATCTTTTCAGTACAATCTGAGAATAAACAGAAGAATTGGCAGAATACTTATATATAATATGTATATAAATGCAAGTATACGTATGTACATATATATAAAGCCAGATAATACAATTATATTAAAAAACGTAAATTGAGATGATTAATCCCAAATTTATTTTTTTGTCGTATCCGTTGCCAAGTTTTACATTTAGAGACATATTTTTACACTAGAGTTCATAAATGCAGATGTCTTAAATAATTTAAATACTTTTTAGTTGTACTGCAGTTTGTTTAACATAGAGAAGCAAAGTGTTCATGAAGAACTAAGTAGGATCAGTTTTAACCATGCTTCTTAATTGTTGAATGTTACTTTAGTAGAAGTATCATTTTGGTTCTGCCTTTTAGCATCTTTCATTCCTTATGCAATTTTATTCACTAAGATTGTGTTTTAGGACTGCTCTACATTTTTACAGTGGGTGGTTTCTAGAGATGTCTCTACCAGGAATGCTAAAAACATGTTCTTAGTATTCTTGTGGGGTTTCTTACCCTATAAGAGGGGAAAGAGATTGTACTAAGGGTGTCCAGAAGCCGTGTATCCTGATGTGACCATGAGATCTCAGCTGCCAAAAGGATAAGTGTGTAAAACAAAACGTCTCTATTCTGAAAGCTATGCCATCCGTCAAACCACCTCAGTCTTGTGGGGAGTTGGTTATTCTATGATTGCCCAGTTAGCAAGCTCAACAAAATCTGTGATGTGATATGCTCACCGATGGCTTTTCTTTGGTGCTTTAATGCATGTCTTGTGTATTTGTTATGGTCTTGAAGCTATTAGCTAGAAATCATACACAGATTTACCTTTTGTCCGGCTGTAGGTATCTGTAACATAGATGACACCTGAGAAAGTCACTTTCAGGTTCATTTATAGGTAGCAGAAGAAAGGTATTTCTAGGGCAAGTTCATCTGTCTTAAAGTTGACATTTAAAATAGATCGGATGAATTGTTCCCCCAAATTCCCTTTCCACTGTGAAATGCAGTGGACTGCAATGCAATGACTAGCTCAGCTATTGATGTTTAGAGATACAAGAAGTAAATCCCACACCATGTCTTATGTGGAAACTTACTGTGCAGCTGCTTTCTACCAACTTATTATGCAGATGGTACCTGGTTGATGGTAGGTCTTTCGGTACATGACTAGGAAAGTTGCTTACTTCTGTAGCTGTTCTGGGTAGAGAACTTTTCTTAAATGCTTTCAGTAAAGATCCTAAAATTAATACCTACCTGTCAGTTTCTGGGCTTGTCGATGTAGGTCCAGAGAGGAGAACTTTGTTAGGCAGTGTTTTCAGCTTTCTACTAGTCTGGGACTGATGGAATAACAAGTATTTATAAAAGAAAACAGTAGTGTTGGCTTTTTTAAAATTCATGTTATTATTTCAAAGTGGATAGTTGCTTCTGTGTTGTAACATTTCCTGGTTTTTTTTTATCTAGTTGAGATACTCTCTGGAATTAATCAAAGTTTTGATTTTAAATAGAGTCTGAACTGAATTCAGATATCTTGCTGTTTTTCAGTGCTCAGTTTGGCTCTAAAATGTATTCTGCCTGCATACAATTAAGCTGTTCAACAAAGTCCCTAGTTTTGCTTCTCATTTGTGACAATAGCTGCTGTGAGCTTTCAAATTCCAAACAGCTAACAAAATACTGTCAGCAGGAGTATCTAAGTGAAAGACAAAGAACTAGAGTGATTAAAGTCAGAAAATCCATGAATAAAGCGTTAAGGGTACTGCAGTATCTGTTTTGAAAGTTATATTATTAAAAAACTCTTCTCCATTTTTTCCTTCAATAGGTGTCTTTGTTTACCTTTTTCAGGTTATAAAATGTATGGGGAGAAGAACCAAGACTTTTGAAAACAACTGATCTTGGGTAGCTTTGTACTTTTGTCCTCTGTTTGGTACCATTTACCAAGTCCACTCTCCTCACCCCATCGTGGGCATATGCATTGTGTATTCTGAGAAGTTTTAAACGGTGCCCTGAAAAGTTTCTTGTTGCTTCTTAAGACTTGGAAGGAATTTCTTTCTTAGGTTACTGTTTTTATTAGGGGGTATTATGTGCTTGTTTGAAGTAGTTGTTGCCACCAGACAGTGGGCTACTTATATGCAGTGTGTGGGAGTGGAAGAGTCAAAGGAATTAACATGTGCCTGTTTCTGAGCATTTCTGTAGAAACAAAGGACAAGAAAAGTAAATTATGTGCTTTCACCACTCTAGGTCATTAAAGATGTAGTCAGAAGATTGGTGATTTTGGTGAGTTTTGGATTACTGCATGGCTGAGTTAGAGGCCAATTAATTCAGCTTCTTCACTTCCATTAGGAGAAAAAGGTGTGAAGTCCTATCCTGATGGCTGTGGATGAGAACACCACAAATTGACTAGCTAATAAGTTTCATGAGGGGCTTAAATTAATCCAAGAATGAGCTGTCAGTGAAAGGGATGCTAACATTTCCACTGTATATTTCCTTTGCACCCCTTTCCCGACCACTCCTGGAACACTTGTTTAGCAGCCTGATGTTCCAGCTCACTACTTTGATCTAGCTGAAAAACACATCCTATGGGAGACTGATTTCAGCTGAATAACTTGCCCTTCACTTTGCTGCATGGCTGCACAAGCACCAGTGCTGGTGGAGAGGAAGCTTTGGGAAGGCAGGAGGTGGGGCTGTTCCTTTCAGTAGCAATGGGATCTTAGTTGGACTTAAGCTCTTTAGAAAATTATACATTTAGTGGAACTGCATGGCAGATGAGAATTAAGTAGAGCACATCTTAGAGATTTAGACCTTCCAAGAGACTAGACATTCCTTGAGATTTGGCAGTTGTCCTTAAAGAGTTCGGTTTATACACTTCCCATCTGAAGTAATTAATTTTATTTTACCTTTTTTTTTACATTCATTTTCTTAAATACCTCTTACCTAACCTTTGCTTTTTCTGCCTGTCACATCACCGAGCAGAACTAAAATAGCTCCAGTTAAATAAAATCAATGTACAATTAAAATTAAGTAGTTTTACCTGTGAAAGCTTACCTTGGATTTCACGTGAACTTTGAAATGAAGTTACTATGCCAAAAATCCTTTGACAGAGATAGGAAAAATTAACAATTTGCTAAACGACATCTATGTTTAAGATTTATTGCAAGAGCATTAAGCTTTTGTTTTAAAAAATGGGCACTTTACAAATGCTTATAGACAATGAATGTCTTGTGGAGTTTTGAATACAGATATGCATGCTTTTAACATGGTTTAGGCTTTAAAGTGCCATTTATGGCACTTATCAGGCTAGATCACTGATATGTTCTGATACATATTTATGGTACATAGACTTTCCTGGGGAGATGTGATAGCGCTTGGCACTTGGTTTGTTTTGCTGCCCTTTGAGATTGGGAAACTGAGTAAATTTCCTTTTCAAGAACTTTGCAAAATACCAAGCCATTGTTTTGGTGCATGGAGAGTTACTTTTGTAAAAAATTGGATATTTTTGTCCTTTTTTCCAAACAAGGAATACAAAGGAACATTCAAATCTACAGCTGTGGTGGGAGGATGTGGTTTCTGCAGGGACACCACGTACATTCCATCTCATGGAATGCACTTGGTGTGACATTTAACAAAATGTGTTGCTTAACAGCTTCGAGAAAGACCAGCTTAATTGTAAAGACGTATGAAATGGGAGCCCTTGCTGCAAGATGGCATGCCTTTCGTACAGTTCAACAGAAGACATTTGTTGCCGAGGTAGAGAATAGGATTCTGCTGCTGGAGAGTGTTCTCAAAGTATTTGTGGCTTAAACCAAATTACAGGAGGCACGCTTCTATGTATCCCAGAAAGCAGAAGAATTACCTGACCATATATAGTTCCTGGTGAGCAAATTGAAATGGTTCATTTGAATAAGTAAGATGAATTGTTTATTGCTCTTCAAATGTTTATGTAGTCATGTTGAAAACTGCAGCTAATCTGCAATCTTCTACTGTCTGCTTTTTATGCTAATATGGTGTTATTTGCAAAGGTCTAGGAAGGAAGCCCGTTATTGGGTTTATTGATCTTTGTGGTATTGACTAGCTGAAAAATAGTTTCCATAGATGGCAAACCAAACTCATATTTCTAACTTGAGGTGGTGAGTTTGGACGTTGTCCTATTTCTATTTCTTAATGAAATCCAACAAAGAGGATAGGAATTGTGAGTTGGTTTTTGGTGTTCTGTTGTTTGTTTTTGTTGCTGCTGTTTTTTTTTATAGCAAACCTTACCAAAATATTTGTTAAGCCCTAAGGGTTGTATTTGACCAACTGTGTCTATCTTTGTGGTTTTGGGAGGGGGAGAGTTGGTAACAGTAACTTTGTATCTCCAGAAAGAAACTATATGGGTAGAATGTGGTGGTGATTATGGCATGTAATCAGTGAGAGAGAATTACAAATTTAAGCTCCAGTGTATCAGTTGTGAGGATTTCTAAATAAAGGAATACTGTCTAATGTAAAAGTAAAAATTTTTTATAGTACCAACGGATTTCCTAAAGATCTGCCTGTCATGCACTCTATTCTCTGCATTTCTTCCTCACTGGAAATATCAGATTGTAATTAATGCAAGATGACAATTATTTTAAGTGTCTCTATTTTGATAATGGGCTAGAATTTTCAATATTAGAAAAACAGTTCAGAAAATTTAATAAAATTACAGAAGCAAACAAGATAATTAAATTTAGCCAAAATCTATCTTCAGAAATGGCAGTCAGGAAGAGTATAAAAATTGATGTTTAAAAGTATGTTTTAAAGAATATAGGTTTAAGCCAAGAAAATTTCTTGATGAATCTGTAGAATACAATGGTGTATGGTTATATCTAGGGTTCATGAGTATTCCTGAGACGCTGGAAGAACTGCAATACTGAAATAAAATGTAATTAAAAAAATTCTTATCCAAGCCTGTTTTAGAGTAACATCATATATTTTAAAAGGAGAAATAACTTGTAAGTCTTCATACTTCAAAGAGCTCAATGTTTGTACCTCTCTCAGGCAATAAGCATCAATAGTGTAATTTTACTTTTGCGTTTCTGTCTTTGGTAAAGCTTCATCTTTATTCCGAATGGGAACATTCAGCTTCTTGAAAATAATGGAAGTGTGCCAGTCTTCTGGAGAGTGCAGCCAAAGTACCAAAGGAGCTCTGTGTGTGAGGAGGGTCTTTTTGGAAACCACAGAAGCTGAACCTTGTTGAAACTGACTTTTGTCAGACCTGTTTCCAGGTGATAGGGACAAGGAGCTTCTAGTCAGCAAAGTATGTCGAGGCTTCCGTAATTGTTTTTATCAGCCTGTGCTTTTCTGCAAGAGAATGTCAGTCCTTATTAGTAAACCAGCTTATTTTGATGCACTAGTTCATGGTTTTGAGACAAGGGCTATGTGTTCCTTTCCCCTGCTTTCCTGGTACTGCTTGTTCTAGAAAACATAAAGGTGTGTAATAATCTCTTGGTGTAGATTCTGTCTTTTCTTGTTTGTTTTCTGCATGTCCCTGTTGTAATGTAGTGGAGAGGTCAAGATCTAGAATGAAAATTGTGTAATAAATAAATTGTGTTCAACTTCTTCACTAGGACCCATAAGTCCCTTTGTACAAAGCTGTTTTCTAGGCAGCTGGCCTCCAGCCTTTACTACTGTATGGGCTTATTCCATCCCAGGTGCATGAGCCTGCATCTGTTTTTGTTGAACGTCATGAGGTTTCCATCAGCCTATTTCTCCAGCCTGTCAAGAGCCCTCCAAACGGCAGCTCTGCCCTCCAATCTAGTATTGTTTAAAACTGTCTTTTGTAGTAAATTTAGAAGGTTTATTAAGCATGGCTTTTGGTCAGCTTTTGCATTGGTTTCCTCTTTAGTTCTATGTTGTGAAGAATGGCTATAAGAAAGTATGGTAAATCAGCAGCCTTAAAGGCAAGCCTGAATTTTAGCATCTTATTGCAGTGGTGCACAAAGTGCTCATCTATTCTGTCTCAGTTTGCTTGTATAATATAGTACAAATATGGAACTTTGTGACTTTGACAAACATAGAAGATGAATGCTTGGCTTATAGGATTTTTTTGTGTGTATGTATTCAAAGAATGGTAGAGAGCTCTGGAAGAGACGTTGGAATCTTCATTGTTTATTGTGCTTTTCTGTGTATGAGCTAAAATACTTATAAGTAAATATTTCAGCTTTCAAAAAACTGTTTTTTTTTTTTTTTCAATCAAACCACTGTTACTGAAGACCTCCATTACTGTCAGTGATGCTATAGCAAAACTTCAAGCCAAGTTACAGTCAAGTTAGAAATGCTGGTGCAGGCATCTGTGATTGTCTTGCTCTAATTCTTCTTCAAGACTTTAGTGTGCTTTGCTCAACTGGTTAGTTTTACATGTGCACGTTTTGATCTTCATTGTGAAGGACTACGACAGCTTTGTGAGAAAATCACCAAATAGCCTTTGCTTGTTCATGGAATTTGCTTGAATGGAAGTTTTTGCAGTGCTTATGTCTACAATTTAGATGGCTTGCTTATTTTTAAGAGGATATATAGTAAATTAGAGGAATGGAAATGGGGGATAGATGGGGCACTTGAGAAACAGTGAAGCCAAAGAATTGCAGTTGCTCTTATTTTATTTAAATTAATTTTGAGCTACAGTCTCTACAAGGTCAAATTTCGAAGTTTTGTTGGGGGGAAGGTAAAAACACACAAAGGAAATGGTTAGGGTTTAAGAGTTATGAAAATCTTCCGAGTAAAATGCAAAAAAGAGGATTTTTAAAATAGCATATTTGTGGACCTTATTATAATTTATCTGTGGAGTACAGTAGAATGCCTGGAATGTATACTTCTCATGTAGAATTGCTTAATGATTTCTAGATTTACTGGGCTCTTACTCTTTATTTATACTCACATATTTATATGTGTTTCCTGAGCCTCTTCAGGGCCTATTTTTTCTCTCTTAAACTATGAATATTAGGAACGTCTTTATAAGATGAAAGCAGGCATTCTTAAGTCATTACATGATTCCAGGAGCTGGGGTCTTAAAGATGCTAAATATCACCTCTGTTTGCAAATGGCAGCTCCTAACTGCCTGCCAAAACCTTTTAGTTGGATTAAAGGCAGGACTGGCCCAAAATATTGGAAATGTGTATCTCCCTGACTAATGCCACTATACATTACTCTTCTTGCTGAAGTGCTAATGAGCAAGTGCCTCTTAGCCAAATATATTCTCGTGTGATTGTTCTTGTCAGCTGTTCTAAGGCCAAGTCTGGTACTTACGTTGGGTTGGTTAAATGAAACATTAATATATTTTTAACATAATATTTATTTCTAGCATAGGTAGGAGCTTAGCAAATCTATCTTCTTTTCCCCCCACTTTTGACAAATGCACACATGAGAAAACCTGTGCATGTCAAGGATTGCGCTTAGGTGCTTTGGGGCTTGAAGGGGCTGTATAAGCACTACTCCACCATCCAACTATAGTGTTCGCAAGCCTTCACCATCATCCCTAATCAGCCAGGAAAGGTGAGTCTTCATTGTGAGAACAATTAAACATTGGAGTAGGTTGCCTAGAGGAGGGGTGGAATCTCCCTTGCTGGAAGTATTCAAGACTCAGTTTGGATGACTGTGGATCATCTAATCTAAGGCCTCGCTTTCAGCAGAAGGTTGGACCAGATGATTGCCTGAAACCTCTTCCAGTCTAGGCTTTTCTATGTCTCTGTGATTCTTCACTGGGAAAGGGTAAGGCTTATACACCAAAGTCTTCCTCAGATTAGTTTGGGGCAAGATTTTGGATATTGCTAGTTGTCCTTTTGTGGATGAAGCAGGGATTTCTTCCTTTCTCTAGATTCAGTTTCATCATTTGAAGCTTTTAACAGCCTTCTCTCAGCAGATCAGGCATCCTGGCTGTATGGGTTGAATGGCAACAAAATGGTTTTCATACTTTTGGGATAATCTAATGATTCCAGAGGAAGCTGGGATTCCTGACATTCTGGATTTAGGATCATATCAGAAGAAGGTATATTCTTAATGAAATTGTGTGTGATAGTTGAGGCCCTACTTTGCCAGCAAGAAGAAAATACCCAACTTCCGATGCCCTTGTCATTCATCTGGTTGGAGGGGAGGAAGGAGGAGATTCCAGTGCCATTGCTGGAACCAGATTGATGGAGGCAGGAATTCAGGTCAGAGTCCTTTGTTGGACTGAAGAGACCACAGATGGAAGATGATCAGCACTTGGTGAGTTTTTACTAGATAACCCCATGTATGTTAATTAAAAAAACCCAAAAACTGAGGAAGACATCATTGTTTGTTTGAGACATCCAACTGGACAAATGTTGAACTCTTTTGATCCAAGAAACATGCATTGCCCAGTTAGAGCTTTGTGTGTAAGTAGGCTATTGTGGACGTAAAGTCATTGTTTTCAGAATCTAAGCAGTTTTTAAGTATTACATAATGTAATGCCTTCATGACATGGGAAAGTTATATTTTTTTCAGCAAACTAAAATGTAACTTGAAGCTTTAAGAATTTGCTGACCTCTGCTCTACAGTAATGCTTGTTAGCTCTGGCTTACTGCTTGTTTAAAGAACAGTTTAAGAAAAAAGGAAAAAAAAATGTAGCATTAAATCTTAGTTTGCATAGTAGCTCAGCATGGTAAACTCATAACAGATAATCTTCTAGTATGCTACAGATCAAAGACTTCTTTTGAATATTCTTGATTCAGAAGTTTTGAAGTTTACAAGTAGGTGTTTGCACAACTGGAGAAGTTTCATGGCTGCAGAGATATAGTAGAATCCAAAATATTTATTGATATTTACAAACAGCCATAAATTCTTTGCATGAACAGTATTATGAAATACTAGTAAATATATGAATTGACTTTTATTTCTAATTTTTGCAGACAATAGGCTGGTGTCTGCAAGCAGGTATTGACTCAATCATGTCTTCTAATTTTTACCACCTCATTTAAACCATCTCATGGACTGCTTAATCTGCATCTGTTTTTTCATGTTTGTTTGTTAGGGGTTTTTTTCTTCCTTTTTCCTGTACCTACCAGATTGTGTTAGAAATAAAGAAATTTTGGGAACTCTGTTCTACGTTCTGACTTGTATTAACTACTGGCAATCTGGTATCTGTTGGTCTCCTGCCATTCCTGTTGTTTGATGAAGGCAACTTTCCCTTCTCTGGTATTTGTATTACTGGTTGGTTTGTTTTTAAACAGAGCAGTCCTACACCCTACAAAATAAAGGGTTGAATAAGCTTCATGTTAATGCATGTCCACACTGTGCAGTGGATTGAACATGGGGCCCAGCTCATATACCTGTGTACCACAATGCAAGTCAGAGGCGTTAGTTTTCAGCCAAAAGCAGTATAGTCATGTCTGTATGATGATGTGCCTGGGCTATCAGATGTCTTCTAGTGTTCCATCTTCAGTCAGTCTGGTTCAGACACTAGCTTGGCTTGTTTAGGTCAAGTTTCTCTGCCTTGTGCTACGTTTTACAAAGTAGACATGCCCTAGCTTGTTGCAAATGACAGAGTACTTGATGTGTCCTGATCTCTTCCCCAGATACAGAAAGTCCTTCTTTTTACATGCACCTATTCAATGTTTTCTAGATCTGGATTACCTAGAATGGTGCATGATATTCTTGATAAAGTCTTGCTGAAACACAGTTAAAGGCTGCTTAAAATATTTCCTTGTCTCTTCTGGAAATACCCGTCATGATGTATCCTGGCATTGAACTTTGTCTTTTTCACTGCCATATTACAACGCTGGCTCATGCTAGGGTACCTCCTGCTTACTGATCAGTTTACTGTCGGACATACATTATGCGTTATCTCTGCATTTCTGTACTTTCAGTTGTTAGGTCATGCTTTGGATCTAATTTTGAATGTTCTATTTCCCTTGCTTTTTAAAACTTGAATTTTTTTTTTCTTACTTAAACTTGTGTTTGACTAATCTCCTACATATGAAACCTTTTGTCTGATAATTGAAAAAAATTTCTTCATGCTCTATTTATTGCACAGATACATCTCTATAAAAATCAGTATTTTCTGCTAGTCTCTAACAATGAGAGACAAGACTAGAGGAAAAAATAATTTGGGAGTGAAAGTTTGTCTTGCCAAATACACCTTTTTATTGGATTTTTTTTCTTTTTTAATTGACAGGCTGTCATGCAATTCCTCTTGCTTCTTTTAAGTTGGTTGTAGGCTCTTCTGTCACAATATGGCCATGAATATTTCATTATATGTTTGAAGCGCGTTGCTGAAAACAGTAGAAGTCGTGGTTTCTAATTACATCTGGGTAGTTCTTTCACATAACTCAATTGACCTCATCACATTTCTTGAATTAAACTAGCATTACTTAAAGGAACAAAAAGCTGTAAATTCATACAGGACTGCTATTATTACATTGTTGTTGTTATATAATAATACACACAAATGTACATACCAGCAGCAGAGTCTTGATTCTAGGCTGTGATTTTTAAACCTAGTAACTTTTCTTTTAGATGGAGAACTTGGCTTTTTCCTCTGCTTGATCTATTCTGTTTATTGCTACTGGTAATGAGGCAATCTTCTTCTGAAGCTCCAGCTGTTCCCAATCTTTGTTGCTCATTTGAAAAATCCTGTTAGCAGAGGAAATGCGGTAAAGCTGTGCTTCTGTCATGGCCAAAAGAGGTGTACTGTAATGGTGTATGGAAAAGAAAATGGGAGGTTTCTGGACGAATAATAATTCTGTTAGAAACCATAAATGTTCGGGAGATGGGCTTTCATTATAAAGCTACTTTTTCTTTGATGTGGTAAATGTCTCTTTGCTATGCAGTGAGTATATTGCTTAAAAACAAAGATGCTGCTGGTTTGTTTTAATCTTCTTATTATAAACCCTCAAATTAAGATATGGTCTGTCTTTTCAGTCAGTGTAATCTGAGTCTGATTTGAGAAAATTGGTGTTAACCACCCTCCTTACCATAGTGGAGATAAAACTGCCAAGACATTGAAAAAGATAGTTAAGGAAAAGCTTAACTACAGCCAAAAAACCTTCACTGCTGCTTTTGGCTGTTACATCTGTGTGCAAGCATGTTTGTTTGCTCCATCCAGGAATGCCAAGTCATGTGAACTGCCAAGTCGTACAGGCTGTTGCATTGCAACATGTGCTGCAAGTCAAACTTCTAGAATGAATACATCTATTCTGCGTTTCATGGGTTAGAAACGCATTTCATTTGTGTTTCTTCTAGCTTCTATTTTATCTAAAACAGACTGATTTTTTTTTTTTTGTCTTTTTCCTTTCCTTCTGAATGTTTGTTCTTTCAGTCTTTATTAACATCTAAAAATAGGGTGAGAGGCACTCTGTGTTCAGTTTGATGGAGTCTCAAGATTGCTTCCTTTAAGCAGTTGGCGATTAATCAGAGATGGTGTAAAACTACAAATTGGTAAGGTTTTTAGGTATATGTAAGCACGGCTAGTCATCATAATATGAAGATGAAATAAAGATGCACTTCTGATGTTTAAACTCTGTGTAGGTGTTCTAAGAGAGAAACAAGTAGGGGCTTAGTGCACTTTTAAAGGCTGTAGACAGATAGGAAACTTGCAACTGAGCAGGAGGTTGAGGTGGTAACTCATTCTTACTTGTCTGTCTTTTCTCCTCCAAGAGTTTACTGTCTCCTTGGATCAACCAGCGTAACTCTTCCTAACCTGGTGTCTCAGTGATCTGGGTTACTTTATACTCTACTGCATGGTTTTCAAAAACTAAGATTATTTTGCTAGAACTGGGTTAAGGAACAACTATGTGTACAGTTACAGTGGCTGATCTGAGGGGGGCATTGACTGACCTTTCGAAGTGTGAGGTGATGAGCTTTTGGAGGTAGTAGCCTCAGCAATGCCTTGCTTGCAGCATAGTCTGAAAAGAGTGAATTGTGCTAGTAATAGCCTTTAAACAAAGTCTTTCCAAGCATGGTGATCTTTTTAATCTCAAACCTATTCTTAATCAACACAGACTTAATTGATATAATCTATTTATAAGCTGAAATCTATGCAGATTTTGAACTCAGTGAATTTCATACCATATAAAAGTATACAACTAGCTATAAATCTTTGTAATTTATATACTGTGGAAGGTCAGTAAGATAAAATGCAAGATTTTCAGAATCCTTCTGGCCGGTTTTGAAATTACTGTTACTTCCAAGAAAATAACGGCGTCTTCAAAGTCATGGTGTTGTCCTCTTTGTAATGCAGAAACATGAAAAGCAAACAGAACTTGATGGAAGATCATTCTTTGGAAGAACTTCCTAGATCTTGGTTGAAACCTCAACTTAGCGATTCATGCAAACGCATAGATTGTGCAGTTGTCATAGACTTTTCAAAATAGAATATACAAATGATCTAATGGAGTGTATGGGGTAGATGTGTAAAATTATATATCACTTGTCAAAATACTCCATAGGGTGGTACCTCTTCTTTCTTGATAAATTGTATGTGTGAAGTAGAATAATACTCCTATGGAATTGTGGGGACTAAATAAAAAGACTGTAAAATAGTGCAGAAATGGCAATGTGAAAAGGGAGAAAATTAAGCAGTGAACACTTATTTCTAGAGCAGTTCAGATCTCACTGTGTTGTATGAGTAGGAATGTGTATTGTCATTTAGCACTTCATCCAAATGGTGTATGCTGCCATCATGAGGAAATTTTATTACAAGTAGCTGGTTCTACACGGTGATAATTGTTTATCATTTAAGTAATAAATGATATTGTGTAAAGTTAAGACTGGTGAAGCTCCTTTTAAATTTCCTTGAGTATGCCTACAGAATTAATAGCATATTTTGTATAATTAAATTAGTTAAAAAAAAAAGTTTAAAAATCTTTCAAGCACAAGCATTTGGAAATCAGGTGAAGTGTAAAAGTGAATTTGGGTAGGCCTGTTGTTCAGGTTTCTGTGCTTTTGATGATCTTTATTTTTTTTACAGAAATCCAGTGAAGCCTGCAGTATACTTATCTTCTGACATTTTGAATTAAAAACCAGAGGACATCTTCTGTAGTCTTCTAGATCCTTATTATGCTGTTTTTAGCCTGCAGTGCAGAAGGAAAAATCTTCTAGAATGACACATCATTTGTGATGTGAAGTTTACCATGTATATTTAGGCTGAACAAACACTTGGAAGCTTCTGTAATGGAATTGCAGTGCTTTTCTCTATCTTAGATGGCAAAATTAATGTGTTGGAACACAAGTAAACTGGGAATGGCTTTGACATTTTAGGATGTTAAATCAGGAACAAATCAGAATTTCAAGTATCATGTACGGTCTTGGAGGGTGGTAGTTTCACAGTGTCTCTGCTATTCCAGCTGTAATTTCTTGGTAGTACCAAACATGTCATGCATGAGGGGAAATGTTTTCTTGGTCTAGAGAAATCCATTGGAGGGTTTTTTGTGTCTTTAAGTACTTCTAGAGCCATTATAATTTTAATTTGAGCTTCTTAAAAAAATTACTTTTTCTGTGCCAAAAGCTTAAACCTTATGAAAGCTGTTCACACAGCTTCACATAGCTTCAAAGTATTTCTCTATGCAGAAAAGCTGTTTAGCATATTGATACTTTCCTGGGTCTATTCCATTTTAGATGACATACCAAAACTGGAAAACAGGTCCACAAATCGTCACAGGCATCTTATGTGTAATCTTATTCTCTCCTTTTTAAAGGACATCAGTGACACAGATCCCATAGTTTAAGATTCCCATCTATTAACTTATTATAGTAGCCCTTTGGAAATTTGAAAATTGTATCTCATTTTATGCTTAATATTTCCTTTTTCATCATTAGTGTAAAGACTAATCTTCTCCCCTTCCTCCTTTTTTAAGTGAGAAAACCGTTTAGGTACAATAGAGTGACCATGAAGTAAGTTTGATCTTTAGCTTGTTGAACCTAAATGCTGTGGGAAAAGAGATGGTCCTGTTTCATGCGATTTTTTGTAGTCTATTTATCAACTATTCCCTTTTAGAATTTATAATTAGCATGTAAAAAGTTGTGTACTTCTTGGTAATGTGACAGTTCTGATATGAAACATAGCATTTTCCACAAAGCCAAAATAAAACTTGAAACAGGTTGAGAAGAAATACTTCCATTAGGAATGGCCAGGATTTCTTAGTCTTGTATAAAAAAAATTCTGGTTTATGAATGCCTGAATATGATAAGAAGATTTCATGTTATAGACAGTTCCTAAATTTGGAAGGTGTCAGGGACAGAAGCAGCAGCCGAAGTATTGGGGAGATCACAAGGAGTCTTGGAAAAGGGGGCAGGGGAAAAAAAAGAGTGAATCACCAGGATGGTGAAGTTGTGATAGGGAGAACTGGGAGAATCTGGGAAGAGAAGTGGTTGCTCAAATATCCAAAATAATTGGATAGAGCAATCTGAAAAACATTACTTAATGGATGTGTTGATTAAAAATTTCTACAGGCAAAAAGCTTCTTGCAGCCACGGATTGTAAGAATTGATTTTACTGGTAACTCAATGTGGAGAAGGCATTTATGGCCGATTCTGAAAAGTGATCAGAAGGACGGGACACTGGGATTTCAGCAATTACGCACTGCAGGAAGAAGTTCATCCCCTTCTGCGCCATGTAGTTTGTGGGATTGAGCAGTGTGGGAACTGGTGTCAGGTTATGCAAGTAACTACTGTTACATTTGTATAAAGTAGAAGAGTGAAAGTTTGTCAGCACCGTGAAGCTGAAATGTAACAGCTTCTTTCTGATGTTGCTCTAAACCTTGTATGTGCTTGTTTCTGGTTTTAATATACCCCTAGGAAGTACTGTCTGGGACGTGTTTGCTGATGTAACATTATGTAAATATTATTTCAAAGCAAAAATAAGTTACTGGTGACTAATTAATGTTGTGATTCCAGCTTAAATTATTTTGTAGTAAGCGGAGATCGGTGTTATTTTTTTAAACTTTGTGAGCACCTGTAATTAAATGGAAAGTAATTAAAAACAAACGTTGAGTTAGGATGGATTGTCACTTACTAGATCTCGTCTTCTGTTAGGTTTTAATGGAGGTATTTGTATAACATTTACTCCTAGAACCACTTCTTTGCATGTATTTTCATATCTCATTTATAAGGTAAATAAGGAGTAATGGGAGTATTTCCAAACTTTGAAATTTTTGATCCTGTGGTGATGAGTAAAATAAAAGCTTAGGAAACAGTTTAATTTCTCACACGTATGTTTGGTGAACTGGAAAGGAAACAGAAGGCTTGCAGTTTTACAAATTTTTATTTTATTTTATCTTATTTTTAAAATTATATCCCTTAATAAAAAGAGCATGGTACTTTTGCCTTTTATTGTTTGCATTGCATTTTATTTCAGTCAAAACATTTTTATTTTTAAATAAATATTATATGTAAATATAACTAATATATGCTTAAGCTATAAAGATGGACCTCTTTCGATTTTGCGTTGTGCCTTGCTATTGCTCTTTTGAGCACAGCCGTAATACAAGTACAGATAAAGGCGAAGATCACGGGAGCCACGAAGAGCATTTCAACAACAAGAGTAAAGTCATAGCAGCTTCATGATAAATAACACTCCCCTTCAGCCCCCTTCTCGTCCCAAGTATGGAAAGAATCAGTGGTGTAGTTGTAAATTATGGTATTTTCACAAAGGCTTCTCTGTAAATCTGCAGCATAACAAAATTAATATTAAATACATCTTCTGTACTTTGATATAACTGGCAGAGAATGTGTTAAGTCTCTCAAAGACTGTGGGTTGCCTAATATATAATTTCAAATGAACAACTTTTTAGAGTAAATAAGGCAAACACTTCTCTTGCAACTAGATTTATTAGGAAGAGCTTCAAGGGAAATCTAATAGAAACAGTGTGACCTACTTAAATTAGCATAACATGTTAGATAATTGTTTTAACACAGCATATTGTTGAGACAAAATTTAGTTACCAAGAGCAGTTACAGTGAGTATTCCAATTGGTTTGTGTGGAAGTTTTTTTACAGAAGAGTTTTAAACTTATTGAAGTGATTGGACCAGAAGTCATTTTGTGATAGGCAGTATTTTGAAAGCAGTTTTAAAATAAAGCATAGTAATTCCTGATAATTTAGTTACTTCAAAGTAGGAGTCATGGAACATGTCAAGGGTTTTGTAATAAATTTAATATCTCACAAAACTGCAGAAATTTTTAATTCATACCTCTGAGGGGAAATTTACAGATTTAATCCACCCATCCCGAAAGTGCTCCAATTTTATAAGAAGTTCCATTAAAATCATGCTTGCAAAAACTGTTTCTGCTTCGAGTAATTAAGCTGAGGAGGGCTATTTTCTTGAAAGATTATATTTAATTTGGCTTTATATAACAAGTTGATTAACTTGTTCTAGATGGGAGGAAACCCAGAAGGTGATTGTCTGCAAACGTAATTATGCAAAGCTGCTGTCGTCTCAGTCACAGAAGTTGTGTGGCCAAGGACTAATACTGAGAGCTAATTGAAATAATGCAACTCTATTAAAACATCAATTTCCTGGTTTTAGGAATCATCTGGGATATAATATCATAATTATAGTTTCTTGATATTTGGTATTTAAATTTATTGCCTTTATCTTGAAACATGAAAGAATGATGACACTAAGTGGATGTGGTCATGCTAGGGCATCTCCAGGAGCGAGTGGTTTTAATGTCAGTGTAAAATCAACTAATATTAAATGTTCAAACTGACATCAGTTACATAAAACGAGCTAATTATGGTTTGTTTCTCTTAAGCCAGTCTGAAGCACTGAAACCGATTTAGAGACCAGTTTTAGTCATTTTTCTATGTGTGGATGACCTGTTGGGAGGAAATGATGGCAATGAGGTAGGCGGTATTCTGCTCTAATCTTCCCTCCCCTTTCTTTCTTTCCCTAGGCAGAAAGAGAGGAGTGAAGGCGTTAATGATTTTTTTCAGCAAATGGGGAGAGGGCAAGCTTGGTCCTTTTTAATGACTGTGCTTCACTTTTGGATGCTTATGAATGCTTCAGGCTTAATCGTGAGAATGGTTAATGACTGACTGAAGCTGACTGTCTGTAAACAGTGCTATGAAAAAGTATTATCTTAGGTATGTATCAGTGTTCAGTCCTTGCAAAAAGATTGTAATGTTTCATTTAAAACCCTGTATTTTTTCTTGTGTTTCATGTACTAAATGCCTGAGATAATATAAGGATTTTGTACTGATTTCTTGCTAACCCTTTTGAGTTTTCCATCCTGTAACTTCAAATGTGCAGTGTTTATTTAGTGCCATGTTTTTCAAAGTTTGCTTTGTGATTAGAATACCTACCTGAAAGTTGAGTACTGTTATCTTAAATAATTAGGGCAGTGAATGTTGGATATTCCTGGCACATACTGTTATCACTGGCTTTCTCTAAGTACTTACATTCCAGGTTTGTGAAAGATCCTGATGAGAAGGGTAGGATTGTTTCTTGGTCATTGTGGACTTTGCCTTTCAAATTGATTAATTCTTATCAAAGGGAATAAATATTTGCATTATTTCAAAAGTGTTTAAACAGATTTTATTACAAGGGATGAAGAGCGGACGTATTTGTAATGCTTTCTGAAGTAATGAAATTGCGCTAGCAATCAAAAGCTCAGTTGTGAAAGAAATCATGCCTATCTTGGAAAATATCTAGCTATTTCTTATAATAGATAGATATTATATAATAGTCATAGATATTATTGTCCAGGTTTGAGTCTATATCCTTTGCATTTTTATCCTTATTGTTCTTAGAGGGGAGGGGAAAAAAAAAAAAGCTCTTCTCTTTTGGCAAAGCACCTGAGGTTAGTCAGGTGTTGTAAACATGAATCGTTTCACAGGCTTCAGAAGATTAATCAAAATATAATTAGTGATTTTTATTTGTGTAAGTCAGTGTACGTTTTTAAGGGATGTCCTGTTTGTCTGCTCTGTTTTGCATAGAAATGCATCCCATGCCCTTGAAAAGCATGTGGCCCCTGTAACCTTGCACACTGCCATTCCTAGTGCTTTTAGGTATTTTATTTTTTTTTGTGTTTCCATAAATCTCATTGTTCTTTTTAGAATTCTGTGTAGTCCATTCAGTTCTTAAGAGTGTGACTGTGATTCAAATGTGTGTTGTATATTGTATCATTTCATGGTTAAGTTTAATTTCTTCCCTTTCAAGATGGTGTATGATAATGGAAATCATAAAAATGTAACAGAATATAAAGGACTCCTTAGCATTATTTTTTCCTGAGATTAAAGTGACATACCAAAGAATATGCCCAAACTAACTAAATAAAATAAGTTCTTACACCAACACGGAATGAAGAGTTTAAACAGTTGACTGTTTCAAAAGACTAGTAAGAAATATTTACATTTCAGAGAACAGGTCTCTCTCCTTTAGTTTGTAGCGCTCAATTGTCATTTAGTGGCACATGAATTGACCTAGCAAATGAAAAAGTTTTGCTATGCAAATTAAACTTCTTAAGTGCAGTGAACAAATACAAGTATAATAAAAAGTGCCATCTGTCTAATTAAGCAAATTAAATATTTCTTCAGGGAGGCTGGGATGACATAAACTGGATTAAAACTATGTATACAATGTTTCTGTCTTTTAACTAAAAAACACTCACCCTGCTTTTAGTAGTTCAGGTGTGCCTGTGGGGACAAGTAAGTAGAATTCAGTAGATGTAATCCAAGAACTGACGGATACGTTGTTTCTTTTTTTTAATGCTCAGATTATAATACATTAAGGTGATTGTTATAAACAAACAATCTTGAACTGATTTAAGTACGGACTTCTCAAAATATTTTGTGGAATTTTAGGAAGGAATTTGTTAACTTTCCTGTGTCTGAACTTTATTTTTTTTCATCCTCATAATGACCTTCAACTGGTTTTAATATACTGGAGTCGATACTAAAAATATTTTATCAAGAATATTTCAGATTACATGGAACAGTGGTATTAACTGAATGCAAGCCAGCTCTGATTTAGAAGCCTTAATTAGGAAAGCTTATTTTGGAAGTGGTTTCATTTATCACCCTGACCTCAGGAGTTCATACACCCTACATACAGTTTCTTTTTACTCTTGTTCTTTTGAGGGACGTCGAATTATACAAATTGCCAACTTTGAAGTGAAATGACAGTGTTTCATTTGCCTCTAATTGTTATGCTTTTCTGTAATCTGATATGTGATATGCACAATTTACAAGGCATTGTAGTTGCAGTTTATTTGCTAGTAAGAATTTTGAATAGGTTATTCTTAGAGATAAGAATTTATCAGGGCTGTTAACATCAAATGTCTGAATTAAAAAGGACACTGTATGACAGTCCTCTTATGTAGAAGACTTGGATTTATCATGAAGATCAGAAATAGACTCAGCCTTCCTTATGGGCAATCCTACAAGATGTACATTATATACTCTGGAGCTTCATCAAGGGCCAGCAAGCTGAAATTTGGATGCCATTAAATAGGCATCTGTTTAGTTTGTATTAGTAAGTTGTGTCTGTTGGAGAGAGAAACTTGATACATTCTGGTAGCTCAATTAAATTAAGATTTATTTGGGTCATGGTAGAGAGGAACCTGCCTTCTAAATTCAAAGTAATTTTGAAAATTGCTTATAATACCAGCATTCTGGCTTCTACATATGTTTGTAGTGACTGTTTTTATTAAATCTCTTCAGTCCAATTTACATGCATCCATACTCAGTGAAATACTAGATTTCCTGTTTGTTTTTAGTGAAGTTTATTCCTTTAAAGTTTATTTGGCTAATTTTTTTTTATTCAATCATTTTGGTTAGTTTTCTGTTCAGTATTTTCATGTTACTTGGCAGTAAATATTTGTCTCTATCCAGTATAATTCATTTTTAAGTAGGATAAAGTAGCTTAATCCCATTTCAGACTCTGCATATTTTTTTTCTATAATAATGTCATGTCTTCATGAATGCTTTTTTGTTGTTGTTGTTTAGAAGAGTTATTTCAGACTTAAGAATATGGAATTATTTCATACAGTTAGAGAATGTAATTTGATTCTCTAATTTTCTTTGAACTGAAATGTGGGATAACTGCTGATTCTACAGCACACAAGATTTATACTCTTGTTTTTACAAATGCAGTAAGCAGAAAATGGAATGATCACTCCCAAATGGTCTTTGAAGATAGTCAATGTCTGGTACAGGCCTTAAAAATCTTTGCTCTGTAGAACTGTTTGGAAAAATCTTGTTTAGATAGGTCAAGGTGATGAACTTCCTTTTATGAGGAACTAGGTGGGATTCTGGTTTGGTTTGGGCTTTAGTTTTTTGGGGGGTTTTTTGGGTTTTGCTTGACTTGTTTTGGAATTCTCTCCTCTTTCTGGCCAGTGATGATGCTGGCGTGGATTCACAGTCTTGCAGCTCTGTTAGCACTGGATTTCAGGCATGTGAATCCTGTAGCCTTTCTCCATTTGACTGTTATACCTGACTTGAGCTTCCTCAGTGTATTGCAGGTGGCAGCCGTTATGATTTGCGTACGCTGTAAAGTTGGGGGGAAGAGGTGTTTAGTCCTTTAGCCACCTCGTTCCAAAGCCAGTGTGAGGGCAGTGCCAGGTCTGCTGGACTCCAACGGTGAAATGCTGTGTCATTGATGCTTACTGCTGTGGCCTGTGACCCTCTTGCTTTCCAGCAACAGCAGTCTCCATCTTCCAGTCTACTGGCAGGCAATGGATTGCTGGTAGTAAGTATGACTGTATCGCCAGGTGATATGTTTACTTTGTTTCTTGGGTAAAGGTCATGGGGATGATACAGAGTGAACCTGGTGGTGCAAGGTAACATTTCCGGCTAGTGTTGAGGATGAGATCATTCCCCAAAATTTACGTAGGTTAGAATTCAAAGATGTACAGTACAGACTGTTTATGTGTACAGGTACAGAATAACTTAACATCTGTGTACCTCTGACTGCTGGTAGCGATCAGGTGATCTTGGAAGTTAGTTTCCAATCAGCTGGCTAATTGTGGCTAATTGTTTCAGCTGGAATTGCAGTTAGAGAGGAAGGCAAGGTCATAAGGAGGGTACTTCCCCCTTCCTGTCTATGTCATAGTCAATGGCTTTGTATCTGTGAGGTTTCATGACTTGCAGTAGGTTAATTTACAGCCCAGGTATTCCTCTTCTGCCCCAGAAGACATCCTGATGTTTTATTGTTGACAAGAATTTTTCTTGCTCATTCTGCAAATTGTTGTGGACTAATTTAGCCAGCTGTAGGGCAGAATGGCCTGGTTGAGAACATGGTACCTGGTTACATAGCAACTTCATTGTCATTTTAGGTTTGCAGGCAGGGAGATTCACTGCTCTAGTTCAACAGGACAGGGTTATCTCTCTGACAGGCAGGATGCCAGCCATATTCAGTTGCTCATGAATCAGTTGAGAACCTTTGGCCACAATAAAGGGTTGTTTAGCTTCTGCCTGAACACTTGCTATATGGTAAAGAAACTTGCATTCGTTATCTGACATCTAGATCAAGATTGCAGTTTATTAATCTCAATTCTAGTATGTTCTTTCTTCCCATATTTGCTATCACGCAATATTAGTAAGAGCCATTGAGAATTCATGGCTGACTGTTGAAACATCTGGTGGTAAAAGTTACCTGAGATACAGAATAAGTGAAATAATTATGTCAAATAAAATTTGGCTGTTATGGCTCCAGGCTCCCTAAATGGCTTATTTTGGTCTATGAGCTTTAGGTTTTTGCTCTCAGTTTTTTAGTTACCTATCCTGTCTTCTGTGTTCGGAATAAAACTGTAAAAAGTAAGTGCTGTAACTGAAACCAGAAACTGAGTTCTGTTTTTCATTTAAAAATCTCTGAAGGTGTGATGTGTGAGGAACAGGGAAGCTGCGGTGTAAAACAGAGTATTGCACAGGAGTTGCATGAGTGGTGATTGTTTCTGGACATGAGAAACATGTTTATGTTCGTCATTGTTACAGAACAGCGTGCTAAAACCTGGTGTCTGTAGGTGCCATGAGACATTACGGTAGAGGGATGATGGCAGTATTAACATGTGAAGCCTGAAGAAGGATCCTGTCTCTGGAGCACCCAGACGAGAGTAGAAGGAATGGAGCCTTAAGCTACTTAAAAATGGGGAGTGGCAACTTCCAAGAAGAGTGGAACAGACAAGAGAGGGAAGTGTGTCACCTCCAGTTTGGGCACAAAGGCTAGGAAGATGTGCTTTCAAGTACTAATGGTGATGTGTGATTAGTACTTAAGCTGTGATTTTTTACTTCATGTAGAATTGGAATGCGTCAGGTCGATGGAGGCTGTGCAGGCTGCACTGTAACTGCTTGTAGCTGGAATGGCTTTTGGGTAATGCTGTTTAGATTGCCTTGCAAGTCAGGGCCCTGGTGTTGGACTTCTGAGCATCTTTACAGCCTGTCTAGTAGTAAAGTAGCTAAAAGCAGTTTTATGTTTGAGCTAAATATATAATCTTGTTTAGATGAGAATTTAATAACTTTTGCTTTTTTTGTTTGTGGTGGGTTGACCCTGGCTGGATGCCAGGTGCCCACCAAAGCCACTCTATCACTCCCCCTCCCCACTGGACAGAGGAGAGAAAATACAGTGAAAGTCTCATGGGTCGAGATAAGGACAGTTTAATAAAGCAAAAGCAAAGGTCGTGCGCGAAAGCAGAGGAAAACAAAAGATTTTATTCTCTACTTCCCATCAGCAGGCGATGTCCGGCCACTTCCCAGGAAGCAGGGCTTCGGTATGCATAGCAGTTGCTTTGGAAGACAAACGTAAATAACGAATGCCCCCCCCTTCCTCCTCCTTCTCCTAGCTTTTATTGCTGAGCAGACATCATATGGTATGGAATATCCCTTTGGTCAGTTTGGGTCAGCTGTCCTGGCTACGTCCCCTCCCAAGATCTTGCCCACCCGCAGCCTACTGGTGGGGCGGGGCAATGTTGGAGAGACAGCCTTGATGCTGTGCAAGCGGTGCTCAGCAGTAGCCAAAACCCTGGTGTGTTCTCAATGCCTTTCTAGCTACCAATACAAAGCACAGCACTATGAGGGCTGCTGTAGGGAAATTTAACTCCATCTCAGTCAGACCCAATACATTGTTCCAGATTGGAGCAAAAAAATTAAAAATATTATTCTTAATCCAAGTAAGAATGGAAGGACCTAAGGTAGCAAACAGACATATCAGTGCTAGTAACTCCACTATGAATTCTCAGATGTTTAGAGTAAGTTCTAGGCTTTGTTTCAGGTGTAGGAATTTTTAAAATCTAGCTTCAGACTCTGACAGAAAGACTCAATCCAGACTTACTTTTTTTTTTAAATCTAAGAAATAAAGTATTCATTGTGGAATTCTTCCAAATCCAATGTCTTTTGAAGTTAATTTTGTTAAGTAGTATTTAGCTTTTTATTGTATGTTTTTAATGACTGATTCCTGGAATAATGTTCGGAACACGTGGAAGCTGGTGTCTGTCTACAGGACAACTAGTTTTAAGCCAGTGCTACTGATGTTTCTGTGTGACTTCTGTGTCTCTGAAGAGGAGCATGGAATGAAACAGAATTCTTCGCTTTCATATGTGGCATCTTGAGGTTAAGCTTCTGGATGCTGAAATGTGTCTGTACCTAAAATAAAACCTGCCGCTATATCTTGCTGTTACTTTTACTTCTCTGTTCCTTGAAGGACAAATCCTTAATGGAAATAAATTCCTTAAATTTCAGATACTTTTATACTTCAAGGCCCTCATTATTTCTACTTTATGGAGTTCCATCACTCCTACCAGCCTGCATGGTCGCAGAGAGGAGTGCGTTGGCTTTTTGTCTTGCAAAAGATGCCTTTCTCAAGAATTTCATGTGGTATGCAAGTTGCTTCAAAGAAACCTTTTTGTAACTTGAGTGTTGCAGAAGCAGCTGAAAGCCAAGTCCTATATAACTGTTACATGTTTTCATATCTGGAAAATTAGGTTTGGGAACACATTTTTCCGTCTTTAAAGTGTGTGCACGTAAAAATGCAAGCATTTTGCTACTGAGGGCCTTCCCTAAGGTGAAGGAAAGAATGACCTAGAATAGCTAGGTTTTAAATTTCTGTGCTCTGGTTTGCATCCCAGAGTGGACTCTCTTAACTGCTGTACAGGATGGCTGGGCAGTGGCTCTGTTCTGCGGAGGGTGCTAAGCTCCACGTCTGATGCCTGGTTGAGAGGAACAAAGACGGATTTACGGGAACAGATGATGGAGGATTGCATAGGGCTTGAAAAGTCTTAAAACCTGTATGTTGTTTCTGGTGCTAGTATTTGGTAATAGCCAGTGGAGTTCAAATCTCACACCTGTATACCAAGGAAAGAGTAAGTACATCTCTTTCCAACCCCCCCCCTTGTCCCCTCCCCCCCCAGTACTTTTTCATCTGACCTACCTGGCCTTTCAATGGCTAACATGGGGCCCAATTGCAAATTAAAACTTCTTCCAAAGGAGATTTCACTTATTTTTGTATCATAAGAGATGCTAACTTCGTGTTCCAGTATTCAGTTTGAGAGGGTAGCTTTAGACTCACTGTTTCCTTGTAAAAATAAATAAGAAACGGACAAGCTTGAGAAACTAAGCGGAGATTCTTGCTTTTCTTGGGAATCTTGCCTTTTGAATCGGTTTTGTGTCAGCGTCACTAGACATATTTCGGGACATGACAGTATATGGACAGGGAGTATATGGAGAAAATGTGCGGAAGCTTCAGTGTCTTTGTGAAGTGTGCAACACTTGTTTAATCAACTGTTGCTTGCTCTTTGGGATGTTTACTTCTTTTTAAAGATCTTACTGGGAATGATGTAAAGCTGATGGAGGATGAGGATGGGTAACAGGCAACCATCTCTAGGCTAGATAAATGGGTTATCAAGCTGAACAAGCTTGTAATAGGCCTACCGGGATAGTGCCATGTATGTGGCAAGAAATCTGCCTTAACAGCAGGAGGGAAAGAAGGGCTGGAGAAATTGAAAGCTACTGAAAGACAAACAGAGCAACCAGGTATTAGGAGGGCAGGTAAATGGGAAATTTTGAAGGCTGGAAGGTGGGGTAGGAGAGGGGGAGAAGGTAGACGTGTTTTTTGCTTTGGAGAACCCTGTTTAATTGAAGTCAGAATACAAACATCTTCATGTGCTGCCCATTTTCTTTCAGAGGTTCCTCACTTTATTTTGTATTAGGTGGCCTACCTGAAAACAACAACTAACCTGCTTATTCTGTATCTGCTTATGTGACAATGATCACTTCAGTTTTCTTGGGAAACTAGGCTGAAAAAAAAAAAATCTAGTTCAGTTGTTTGACCCACAAGCTTAGGAGTGCAGCAGTGATTATGCATTATTATTGAACCCACTAGTCTGCCTCAGAAAAGACCGAAAGACATCCTTTGGCAGCTAGGTTAGATCACTTTCTCACATGGATGTTTTCTCCCAAGTTCTGGTGTTGTTTTCAAGTCCTCTTTCCTTCCAGTGCTTTTCTGTTATCACTTCTGGGATTTTATTTGTTTTTGTTTTTCCCTATATAAATACGCAGTTAGTCTTTAACTCTGGATGAGTTTTGAGTTTTCAGTGATAGTGTCCTTCTTCAGTTTCAAATTTGCCATTATTATTCAGTGTTCTTGAATACTTCCATATTCTTGTGTTTCGTACAGAAAGGAAAAAGAGACTTTCATTTTGTTTTCTAAGTACTGCTCATTATATTGAATATCTTAGTAATATTTTCTTCGTAAGTAATACTGTTATTTTCAAACTTCATGTAATGATTTTTCCTACATTTCCTATAATATTTTTTTTTCCTTCTGTTTTAGTGTCTAATATATTTCTTAGCAGGCGGGGAAAATATCAAATATAACACTTTGTATGGGAGTAAATTACTGATTTATGGTATTGATGTTACAATAATTTCTGCATGACACTTCATTCTATTTTTATGAATACTAAACATTTTATATGCATTTTGATATATCATCACATAACTGTCTACAGTGTGCCTGCTTTCGCTCCTAGACTTGATGAAGTTGATTTAGATTCCAGTAATGAGGTTAGTTTCTGTTTCTCCTTCAGTCTGCCTTTTTAGTTTAAATGAATTTTCCATTAGTTTACCAAGGATCTTACTTGTTTGAAATACCTGAAAGTGGTCATGAGCTTGCTTTTCTCCAGTCTGTCAGCCTATCTTTGCTTTTTGAAGTGCAGTTACACCTCAGTTAAGTATTGCATACCTTTTCAAGTAGCAGCATTAAATGCTGTAAACGGCTAACAGGTCAGTTACTTCAGTATTAAAGTCACTGTAAATTCTGGAACACACCGTATTTGTGCGTCAAACTTATTTTCTTTATTTAATTTTGTTCCAGCAAAGTAATAAGTGCTACATGGCATGCTATGCCAAACAATACTAATGTGGTTATTTTTAAGTAAGTTTGTTGGCGCTAAAACACGGAAGTAAAATTCAAACAAACATGACTGCAGTTGGAACGAAACCCACTTGTCTCTCTTATTGGAGGTGGTGTTTGGCAAGTAGGTCTGGATCCCAGAAGTGCTTCTGTACTGTAATCAAGCCTGCATGTGGAAAGAAATAAAAGGGACACTTGGTAAATGTTGGGTATCATTGTGCGGAGGCTTTCTCTTTGGTCCTTACCAGATTTTCTCTTTCCCCTTTCTCCCTCTTACGCCACACTTTCCCTTCCTGTTTCCAAATCACTGGACTGGTATGATGCTTACCAATGAAGGATTCTGCTTCTGTAAAGATCATCTTAAATTCAGGTTTTGTCTGCCTATTGTTATCTAGTTTATATTGTCGTCTCGTTTATCTTTAAACAGGTGGAGAACATTAAATAGCATTTAAAAACTGTGTAGTTTCCACCACATTTTAAAATTTAAATGGCTTTTATATTTAAATTGACATTTCAGAGCAATAATGCTTCTGTTCTGTTAGAACTAGGAGCAGGAGACAAAAAGAAAGTTCTATTCTGAATATTCCCACACATCTTTTCCCTCAAATGCTACAGCTGTTTTATCCCTTCATAAATCTTTAATCAGAGGATTTCAATACTTAATTACAAAAAAAATCTAACCTTGCATCATTCCTTTGCTGTCAGCCAGTATTTTCCTTATTATGTGGATAAGCTAGGCATTAAGGGACTAAGTGATTTTTGCAAAATGGCATAACGAGCCACTGGCAGCCTCTAAGACTCCTGGTTTATAAGCCTGTAATCTGCTGACTTGACACTAACATTCTTTTCAGCTGGCAAATCAAATGGAAACACCCTAAATCCTGGTTGGGACTAAGAAGAATTATTCCGAGATGAGAATTACTGCATAAATGTGTTAATGCTGTGATTATCAGTGTCAAGGAGGCACCAAAAAAAAATTATTAAATATACAGGATAGAAATGTAAGTGCATTAGGGATGTGCACACAAGGTGACTCATCAGGTCCAACCACAGCAGTGTAGCAGAATGACTTACATGGCTCTCAACAGCTGTGGCAGTAGGGTTGAAAGCTAACAGTACTTATCCTAACAACCCTGATTAGGCAGCAGGGAAAGGTAACTTGGACAGGCCTGGTAGAGTTTTCTCTTCCTCTCACATGCACACAACTTTTTTTTGCTGTTACCTGTGTGGTTTTTGACAATCATGGGTTTTGGAATTAATGCTCTATACTAGACGTGAGAGAGATTAGGCTTATAAAAGCTGCTTTTTCAAGTCTCTCTGTGAAAATTCAGCTGATACCACAACATCATTTGCGCTTGAATTGCCTTGTCAAGCTTTTTCTTTACAGCCAGGAGAGATATAAAAATTTCTGCAAAATGATGTGCCCAGAAGCTTGTTTGTTTTTCCAGACATATCAGTTGGGCTAATAAAAAAATTTACTTCTCTGGGCAAACTGTGCTTTCTTTGTGTTATCCTGGCATTTTTATAGGACTTCAGAAATTGGTGCCGTATGCAGTGACCTATGGTATCTGCACGTTATTCTGTGTGCAAGTGTATGTTGCATTGTGTAAAATGGCCTGCGATTCCCCAAGTTGTAGCTGGTGAGAACAGTCAATTACTTGACTGAGCTCTATGTGTGACTGTGCATAGCTAATTAATAAGCATTCCCATTTTTTTGAGGACCAAACCCTTATTCTGTAGCCTGTGATTGTATTGGGTTTTTTTTCCTGTACTGTTTCATCTCCATTTGAAATGTTATCATGTTTCACAAATAAACCGCCCTTTTTTTACACCTTGACAAATAGTAGTTAGGCAATGTAAAACATCACAGTGCTGTTAAAACACTGTAAAACCAGTTGAGTTATATGAACAAGAAACTAAACATTTCACTGAGATCAGATTTAGTTTTAAATTTAAGATACATTTAAGGTAGAAGAACGAGCTCCCATTCTTTTAAGTCAGACTTTAAAAGGTACCTAGAATAGTGACAAAGTTTTGTATCATTTTCCTAATGACTGACATGTTGATTATAAACTTGTGATAAACCAAGTGAAACTGATTCAGTCTTTTTCCAAAACTGGGAGATAAAATGAGAGTAAA
Source organism: Gymnogyps californianus (assembly GCF_018139145.2). Lineage (NCBI taxonomy): Eukaryota > Metazoa > Chordata > Aves > Accipitriformes > Cathartidae > Gymnogyps > Gymnogyps californianus. Next base: position 15,547,466 of record NC_059475.1, on the reverse strand, counting down.
TAACATGTCATGGGGTAGAGGTATTAAATTCAAAATTTTAATGTTTTCCGGTGCAGCTAGCAGAGATAATGAAATAATTTTAAAATCTGTTTGTTTAATATTTTGCTTAAACTAAGCAAGTCTTCATGTGAGGGCACTGTACACCTTCTTTACTCTTAAGAGTAGTGTAGGTAGGTAATCATTTAAGTCTATTTGACATTAGTCATGCCACTGGGCTATACTGTGGCTACTCACGTCTTCCTGCTTTCCAGTTGTCTTTTCCTCTCCTGAGGAAGGCATGCCCAAATAAACTTTCATGTAACTTACCATTGTACTGTATATCAAAAGAAATCTCGCTTTTGATATTTTTTTGATTTAAGCTGTAGTAAAATACTACAGGAATGCATGCACATAATTTTATTTCTATATTCAGTAGCTTAAATAATGTGGTTTAAGATTCCATCTCCTATCCTTCCCTCCTGCTTTCCCATAGTTGAGAGTCTAGCATGATAGGATTCTTTTTTATTGGGGGAGAACTCAATGTGATTTTTTTTTTATGCTACTGTAATGTCTAATGCAATCTGATGTTGCTTATAAAACAGTAGTATGCATTATACATTTAACTGAAATTTTTAAAAGAAATTTTTTGTCACTAAGTTCAAGGTCATGGATCTCATGCATTTTCAAGGAAATTCTTGTCATGGGCTAAAATCATGTTTCACCTGCAGTCTGGATCTTCATTAGCTGATAGGAGGGATTTGCGGCATTGGCAATAAGTTCTGCTGGTTGCTGGCCGACTGCCAAAGCAGGGCTGCTGTTTAAGACAGCAGGTCTCTCTGCCTTTCGCCAGCCTGAAAGGCACTGTGTTTTCAGGAAGAATGCGGTGCAGGATTTTATGTCGAGTCAAAAACGACGGGCTGTCCTTGCTTTACTGAAACAATTGCATGTTTATGATTTTGTAGTATGTGATGTCATGAGGGTGTTGGCTTTGAGGAATTTCACTACTGAGGAAGCAGTTTCAAATGCAGGCAGAATCTTCAAGACCTTCGAATATGCACTTGATTTCTTTTTAGTTAGCTTTGAACAAATGTACAGATGGATACATACATATTTTTTTGGTAAGGAATTAACATATGGAATATAGAAGCGATTTAAGTGGATACAATACCTGAAGGCAATGTCGAGTCAGTCTGGATTTTCAAACTCTGTTCCTCTACCAGGATATCCATTCTACCAGGTGTCATGCAGGTATATCGTGTTTTAAGTTTTATCTTTTAATGCACTTGCATATAGAGCTGTAGCATGGTGATTGTGTTAACAGATTTTTTGTTTCCATTTCTTTGTTCTCTGAAAAAATTTATGAAATCAGAGAAGTAAGAAGCTGAAAAACATAAATACAGTTTTAGAATGCTTTGTGCCTGACTTTATAATTATGTTTGCATTTACTTAAAGCAAATATTTTTCATTTCTAAACATACTAAATATTTTGAGAGTTTTTCTAACTGGAAAAATGAGGTTGTAACCCTGGAGATTTTTTTAACTGAGTTATGTATTCAGATATGTCAGTCATTTATTAGGAACCAGATACTATGGTGTTGAGAAATGGAAATTACACAGATTTCTAGAAACATGAATAATTTTAAATCTTTTCATGCAGAATTGCATAAGGTAAATAAACAAAAGTGTGTACTGTCATTATGCTTTTAAGACAATTCACAAAAAAAGTGCATGTGTGGAAAGGTGATAAATGCCAGCGCTGTGATAAAGCTTAATCATACAAGCTTCTTATTGTTTTATCTTTTTGACTCAACAGTCCTGTTTTATTAAAAATCCTTCCTTCTGAGAGTGCTGTATAACAGTTTTCTAGTGAATGGGTTGGATTCTAACCATGAAATTACTGTTCCTGCTGTGGAAGACTGTAAAATTGCATAATAATTAGAGGGAATGTGTTACAATACTTCTTTGGCTGAAAGATCTCAGGTTTCTGGCACACCTTAATAAAGGAATGTAATCTCTGTTTATTGTGTCTAAATCTGAAGTCCCTGCCTTTCATGCTGCAACAATAACAGAGGGAGGGGAAAATCAGAGTTGGAACAGGAGTTTTGTGCTATTAGTCATCTTTCTGTAACGCATTTGAAGAGTAGGATAAGAGAATAAGTTAATAATTAACATGTTCATATCCAGAGAATGAACCTGACAAATAATCTTCATAAGCTGCAGCATACACAGTGGTATGGGTTAGTTTTGTGAGGCTGCAGGGACAGTCATTTGTGAATAGAAGCAAAAGTGGTTCTGCATAGTGTTCATTTAACCACTTTTCTGTGTGTTTCTTGAAATAAATTCCTGCACTTATTTGCATATTTGTATCTTTGTAGCACTACCAGGCTGTCTGGTCAGAGGTACCAGTAGGGTTCTATTGAAACCAGAGTTAGCCATTTAGAGGTCAACCACAATGATTGCTCATGGTTGTTGTCCTTTGGCCTGACTTTGGAGGATGCTGAAGTCTAGTAGCCTTTCTCCTTTTTTCTGGCCTTTTTTGTAATAATAGGCATGAATAAGCTGGGAATTAAAGATGACAGAAATTCAGTAAATGGCAGCTAATGTAAAAGCCTTCACTTCCCAAAAATATGTTAGATGCTTAGTCAAACGCATGCCTTTTCACTCCTACTCCTTAAGATCAAAATGACCAAAGCCTGCAACCCAACTCCCTGGTTTACACAGTGACCTTCTGGACAGAGTGAAGGTCTTGTGAGTGCGTTCCAAGTCCTCACCTTTCTGTTGTGAAAAGAGGTAGATTGAAGTTCCTGAACTTTTGGATCCCTGTTGTTTAACTGCATTTTGTTTTTTAATTCTCTCCTCTCTGTTTCTTACATGTTTTTAAATAGTTATTCTGCATTTCAATGAAGCCTGTGTTTAATAATTTTCAGATAAGATAATTAGTTTCTGTGGTATGCAACTGAGATTATTAAATCCTGTTTTATGTATGTAGAATTGGGTGGACTTACTTCCTTTCATCACTAAGTCATTCTGACTGCGACTCTGCTTTTGTTCCGGTACCTATAAAGAGAAATTCTTTACATTGTGTACAACCACTGATAACTTGGCAGCTCCAACTATGTAAAATTAGTATTCCTGCAGTCATTTTTAGAGCTCATCCTCAGTGAAGAATTTTCTTTCTGAATAGTAACATATGTCTGTTTCTGTTTGGGGAGTACTATAGTTTACAGAGACAGGACTGAATTAGGATTTTTATTCCACTCTAGTTGTCATATTCTGGTGAGGGAACATTTTCTAGTAAAATAAATAGGCAGTGAGACTACTGTTTATCGTAATTGGTTTGTGATCTCTATGGAGTGGGGAAGGTTGGTATACATTATGCTAAGTTTGTATGTTGGCAGAGACATTAATCTAATATGGCTTGCAACTGGGATGGCATGGCATAAAAGTCTTGAACAGAGTTCTGGAAAAGCTCTGTCTTCAGGAAACTTTGCCTTTTGTGTAGACAAAATGAATTTTCTAGAGATCAGAATTGTCATTGGAATTGCATGGTGTTTGGAATGGATTGTGTTTTCTGTTACACATAAGGAGTAATAGTTTTTGGTATGATATTTTTGTGGAAATGTGGTCTGAAGTATTGATGATAGCCTGTTCTGGAGGAGTGTGCAATTAATGTTTTGTTCATTTATGGTTTTCTAAGATTGCTTGGGACATTGTTTATACTTCATCTTGGAGATGACCAAGATACAGTCTCCAAAACTAAGTCACTCAGAGTGGCATGGTCTCTTGGTTTGCTGTGAATTATGGAATTGTATAAATCAGGAGTTCATCTTGGGGACTGTGTTTTTGAGCCATATTGTAACTCATTTTTGGTATCCATGCGATGCAGAATTGGCCTTTCTTGGGAGCTTTTCCATATCTGGACAAAATTAATAATTATTAATAAATATTAATAAATAAATATTATTAATCTAGAGAGTAATACAATTTATGTTGAGATTGATAACAAATTTCTTGTTGTTTCTTTTATGGCACAACAGAAGAGATCTGATCTAGATATTAGTTGTAGAAAATACTCCATGTGATTGAAAAACACTTCCTCAAGTAATTTATCATCTTTTGTTTTTTTACAGATTTGGCATTTAATATAGATGGTAATATTTTCTTTGAATTTCTGTGACTCCTGTACTTTAAGATAAGTAGCAGCAAACGTAAAATTAATGTTGGTGGTTAAACTTTAAATGGTAGCCAAAGCATGCATTTAAACCTGCTGTGTGCCATCTTACAGTGGCTGGAATGGCATTAGCCAGGTAGCTTGCATTTTTTCACCTGCTTAATGTTGTAACGTTAGTTTTCTTTTATATATCATATAGTGTAGAAGGAAGTCTGTTCAAAAGTCTTTGAAAATATGCTTATAATGCTTTGATTTTCATAAGCTTAATCAGCAGAGATTAAGAACAAAGTTTTCTCTGGCAGAGAGAGAAAACTCTCTTGCAAAGGCTGTGCTCATGCCTTTTTCCCAGTTACCCTGGTATGGCAAGAGACCTTTTTTGTAAGAATATTTGCTATTTCTCATTGCTTTAGGCTCCTAGAGGAGAAGATGGTAGCCTTATGAGTTTTTCTTTGGCAAAGAGAAAAGGAAGAGTTCCTAGCCATGTTTGACAAGAGAAGCCAGAGCTTTCAGCTCCACTGAGATACTAGCAGATTGTAGCCATTTTAGAAAATGGTCATTGTTTTTGTTTGCCTCAAAAATACACATTCAAAACTAATTTTGAGTAGGAGGAGTTACATTTCCGTGTGAGGAAAGAAATGTGAGATAATGCAAAACCCAACCCTGTCTCAGCTATGGAGCAATTACTAGTGTTTCTGTAATGTAGTTGGAGTTCTGCTGGTGGACTGTGATACTCTTCATAAGAAGATTCCTCTTTAGAAAGAATCTTCTTGTTTCTGACACAAATGCATAGGGGTCAAGACATGGGTGTTCTGCGTAGTTCAGAGATCTTATCATTTTCAGTAGTTACACTCAAAGTAGCAAAACAGTTTTTAGGATTTATCAGGGCTGCCATAGCCCTTTGGCCTAACCAGTATTGGAACCTTCTGCAGCCCTTTGTAATACTGGAATTTCATCTTCTAGGGAAGTTGATGGAAACCATGTTCACAACAAAAGGCTGCTGTTCAGATAAGACTTCCTTGGAATCGCACATGCTATTATACTTTTTCTGTCTGCTAAAAAAGAAAAGGGGGAAGAAAAAAAAAAAGGTATCCAGTGGGGGAGAGTGAAAACTTGTAATTTTGTGAATTCAAGATGAGTCAATTGCATCTGTGCAGTTGATTCCAGATGCAGTAATGCAGATCCCATGCAGTTGTAGCAATACTGTAAATAAGCTATTATAATTGAAACTAAGCAACAAACGGACAGTGCTTAACTGTGAAAAGGGAAGAGATCTTGCAGCATTAAGCTGCTGCTTTTCTTTTGAGGAGGGAGCCACTGCCCACTTCGAATGTTGGTCTTTAATTAGCATCCATTTCTTAAATTTAAAAAAAAAAAAAAAAAAGGTGCTGTATTTTAGATAGAGGAATGAATCTTGATCCCCTCCATGTTGTAGAGTGTTAGGAGACAGCGAGTGCTTTTAAAGAAACAAAACAATTACTGAGTTTTCTTTGTAGCATAATCTGACTAGTTAAACTAAAGTCTTTGAGAAATAATGAGGTCAGGCAAATAGCAATCAAGAGTAACAAAAAATGTATTAAAATATTTGCTTGTTTGGTAGCATTAACCAAAGTCCTGGGTAACTATTTAATATTGCAGTTCTGAATATTCAGCAGTATGCATGTGTATGACAGGGATTTACATTTGCATTTTTCTTGGAATAACTAAATCAGTTGAGCGAAATTTCCTGTATTTTTTGTTCGTTGTTGGTTCAGAGCCATTCCCTTTCCCCTGTAGGTAGAAGAGGAGGAGAAATGGAAGGGCAAAATTTTTGACAAAACTGACAAAAATATATGCAAGAACATGATGCACTAAATTCGAGCTGGCCTTAGAAGTTGTTTCCCCATAGAATTTGATTTTTATATTTGCCTACAGTAAAATGTGGCTTTCATATTAGGAGAGGGAGATCAGTCTCTGCTTTTTAGATGGATAACTCCTTTTTCAGGACTTGGGAAGGACTAGCGAAGAAAACTGGTGCTGCTATCACTAGCTATCTCCTTTATGTCTAAAAAGGAATATATTAAATTCAGATTTAAGTAAGAGAGGGAACGATCAAAATCTGAAGACGACAGTTTTATATATTTTGTCCTCTGCAATATTTAAAATGTGGGCAGCCTATTTTTATATTAAAATGGTTTAAACATGATATAATTGCTTTACAGGCAAATGTAAAGATTGCTTTTAAGCAAAAACACCCATTTTTTTCCAAGGGGCCTCATGATTAGAATGTCAGCAGTTATTTGGGCTTGACAGAACAAACAACGCATTAAAAAGCTTCACATAATAAAAAGTAACTCATTAAGCAAGATTGAACTTGAAAAAAGAGTTTTGCTTGCAGGGAATAAAACTTAAGTACAGGCTGCTCTCTGAGAAGACAAAATGATAGGAAAACTGTTAAAGACAAGGCAGGTTGCAAGATCACCATCTCTAAATTTTGTCCAGAAGATACAAGCACAAAATCGTGAATGAGAGATGTTGGTTAAGGTGTGGGCTGGTGTTGCAGTTCCTGTGCGACTTTCCTCAGTTGCTTCCTTGGAAAAGTGGAGCTGGGTAAGAAAGCTTTTCTTACAAAATGCCTCTGATATAGGAAGTCTCTTCTCTCTTCCTTATCTCCTACCTCTTGCCTCCCCCTCAGCCCCGCTTTCTTCCTCACTCTATTAACTTCCCCCCCCCCCCCAAATCTCCCCTATTTTGTCATACCTGAACTGGAAATGAAAAGCCTCAGCTCTCTGCGTGTGACCAAGTAGATTGACACAATCCCACATGTGGCTCCCTTGTGATCTACAGGACCTGTGAAACTGCGAGTGTGTTGATGTTGTCCCAGTGTTAAACTGAGCACTTGTGAAACTGTTGGCAGTGGTACGTTGCTAGTTTTGCCTGTGTCGAGTTATATTGGGTATTGCCTTCTTCAGGCATGTGTGTCACTTCTGGCTTGCTTAGAGCACGTTACCTTCTGGCTCCTCAGGTCTCCTTCCACATTCCTAGCGTGGCTCAGGTTACGCTTGCTGGTAAGGGTGTAATCAGATGAATACATGGCAGATTGCAACAATTTATTATAAATCATTCTGTCAGAAAAGAGGAAACTCTGAGGCAAAATGTGAGCATTATGATAATGTTATCTATTAAGTGTCCTTGAAAGGAGAGAAAAGTATAAACTGCGTATGATGCAAAGCAATATCTCTGATGTGGATTACTTTTCTAATTAATTCTGACTGAAACTCTGAATATTTCTTTTTGTTTATTTTGTGATATCTGGTATTTCAGGCTCTTATGCACAGAATTGTAATTGTAGTTCTTCTTCTAATGACATTGATATTTGGCCAGCAGAACGAGTTACAACAAGTTCTGTGTTACTTTTTTCTTAACAGCTATTTTCTAACGTATTCTTCATTATAAAAAAAGGAAACTGTCTGGTGTAACTAGAGATTCAGATGTAAAATCTTTTGTACTTTCATTATTCTGAGGATTTCAGCATGAAAGGGCAGTTTGTTTCTTTATTTTTGGAACATTGTGCATTATGTCTGTTGTTTTAGAGGAATTTGTGCATGCATGTGTTCCGAAACAAAATTGCTCTGTTGATATAAATATATACTAGGTTTCCTGAATGATGACAGTTGTTCAGAGTTCTGTTCAGTTCTTCTCTTCTTTCTGTTACCATGTCTGCCTCAACTGTTGACTAATCTACTTACGGAATTAAGTTAATGAATTATCATAGTTCTTAGTTCAGTATAGTGCTTCCCAAGATTTACACTGTGATTGCTTCTCTTAGAGCTGAAGCTGCCTGGATACCTCTTGGATCCTTTTAAAATCCTTACAGGGATGTGTCTGGAGGTTTTCTGAGATTTACTTGTTGTGTTTGGGGGTCCAGGTCATGCAGCAAAATGTACCTCAGAGAACCATCCTATAACACTGAGAGGTTATGCTCTTAATACATTGAATTAAATGAAAATTAAATATGTTTTGAAATTAAATATGGAAACTAACTTTGTGTCTTAGAAATTGAGCCTGGAGAGAAATATTGTTCTTTCTAGTATAAATAAAGGAAACATTGACTTGTAATAAATCCTGCAGTTTAAAGGATGGTCCTAGAAATGGTCCTGGTTTGCGCAGCATTTAGTTGATAATTTGAGAAATGTAAACTAGGAATTTGTTACAGTTTGGTTTGGAGAAAAAAGTTGAAGCACTAGCAGAAAATTTATAAGGCGTGAATTTGCAAGTTTCTTTATGCAAATTCAAAACTTATTAAATCAGAAATGAGGGCATTGCAGAAGTTTAAAGATTATTTTTAAAACAATTAACGATAGGAAAATTATAACCAATACAGCGATTTATGTTAAAATTTGAATAAGTGTCAGCTAATATTTGAATTATTTGAATAGATACTATCTATATTTAACAATTTGTTATAAGATGTAGATTATATTTAGTCTCACTTTTTATGCTGCTGTTTTGGCAGGTGTATGATTTATGACTTTGCTAATCCAGTTTCATGAGTCCTGCAATTCATATGAAGGACATCTTCCTGCAGAAAATGAGCATAAATTTGAGCACTTAATAAATGGATACTTATGTATTGCATTTTTAGATGTTTTGCAAAAAATAGACTACTTCTTTCTCACATGCTGAGGAGAGCCATCTTAAAATAAAGACACTTATTTGAAACAGTCGGTCAGTCCTGTTGATGTGTAAATGCCTCTGTACACTGCTGAGATGACTGCAATGCAGATAATGCTGATGGTGCTAGCCTTTTCAAAATTTACACCAGCTTTTCAGCTCCTGTAAGAGGTTTCATTTACTCATAACTTTAGGTTAAGGAATCATCTGCTGAAGACAAACAATTACAGTGGAGAAGACTGTAGTGGCTGAGATTATGACCTCATGTGGGGAGGGTGCCAGGGCACTACATAACCACGCTGCTTCCTCGGCACGTTTGTCTCAGATACGACTTGTCCCAAGTGACAAATCAGATGGCATAGGGTGTTTTCTCAGAAATTGGGACTCGAGTCATTTTGAGACATCGTTGTGTGTTTAGTCGCTTTCCTTGGAAACTCTTGGGTGTTGTACTATTAAGTTTTGCTTGCTGTGACATTACTGACTTTAGTTCAGTCTTCCCTGTGGCTGCTGCCTTCTCCTGAAGTGGGACAGCATCTCTGCTGTTTTCTTTTACTCTTCAAATTCCAACTGTGCCTGCACTTTGCTGGCCCTTTCCCTAAAATGTTGAAGACTTGTCCCTTTTCCCTTAGGATTTACAGAGCGTCCTGTTAGAGGCCTTGTCTCTCTGCAGGGTTATTGTAACTTCTTAGAGCTCTGTAGCACTTTCTCTCCTGCCTTGTCTCTCTGCAGGGTTATTGTAACTTCTTAGAGCTCTGTAGCACTTTCTCTCCTGCCTTGTCTCTCTGCAGGGTTATTGTAACTTCTTAGAGCTCTGTAGCACTTTCTCTCCTCTTCCTTATTCCCATGTAAGTAATCCACATTTTACCTACTGCTTTAACTACATCATCCGTTTAAAAAATCCGTTTCTTGGCTCTCCTGTTAAACTGCATCAAGTTCAAACTTGTCTTTCTTGCTTTAAGATGTGTCATTAGCTCTGTCCCCACTCTGGTTTCTTACCAGGTTACTCCCTCTGTTTAAGTCTATTCAAATGTGGCTGTAATAAAAGTGATTTGTCTTACACTTGTCTGCTGTTGACTAGGTAAGATTTCTAGATTTGAAATATATCCTGGTTTACAGAATTTGTAACTCTTGATGTGTAAGAGTAATTATTCACTTACTATTGTTCTGCAAACTTAATTTTCTTGTCTTTCTCAGCCTATTTTGGCTTTTACTGATTTCCCACCCCTCCTCCTGTCCCCTTTCAGGTAAAAGCTAGAGTGTTTCCCTTCATTTTCCTCTAGCTTTTCTGTCTTTTCCATTGCTCTAAAAGTTGCCTGAAGGGAAGTAAAAGACAAACTTGGAGCATTGCTCATAACTGGAATCTTTTAATTGTGCCTTTGTCCTCTGTTGGCCTGATGTGAGGGAAGGTGGGTTCCAGGTGATGTCAGAGATCCAGAAACATCATTCACAAGAGTTTCTCTGTTGTAAATTGTTCACACTAATGAAAAGTCAGCATGTGTATATCTATTAGAGAAATGTATGTGTATTGTCTTGCAGCTCAACTGAATTTTAATTACAATGATTTTCAGGTGTGTCCACAAGATACTTCTGTTGTTTTAACTCCAGCTTTTGTGAGCTGTTCTGTGATGTCTGAGGAACAGTAGCAAGTGTTGATATAGCTTTTGGATGGGGAAAGATGCAATCAAGTTTTTGTTCTGATTCCGGCTATTCATGTGGAAACCTTACAGGCAGGTTTATTTTCTCCCTGCACTGTGTTACCGTAGATGGATAAAATGCAGAATATTTAGTACCCGGCCTCTGTAGACTTGTAATACTAAAATCTCAGTTCACAATTCAGAATTGTTCCAACTGAGGAAAAGCAGCACTGATCTATTAATGCCTACTAAGAGTCTGTTATGTTCCTTCACTGGCAGAATGTTTTTCTTTTATGGATTTATTGCTGCTGTCTGCTCAGCCTGCCTTATTTCCATATGCTGAAAACATTAGGCAAATCTGCAGTGGATTTGCTAATGTAAACTTTTCTATTGCTATGCACCATGGGCCTTGATTTCACTCCATTGTGCTTTCTCTCTATATTCTTTTCTGCCCACTCTCACCCTGCTGGGTCATGATTTGCTGTATTTCAGATGCTAAAAGCTCCTAAAGAGAAGACCCTTATTTTTAAGCACAAGCTGTTCTGAAAATCTCAGTTGCTTAAATGTCATAATTTTACATGTTCTAAAACCTAAATTTTCCTAACAACTAAGCTATTGAATGTTTGTACTTAGTAAGTTTGCATAGTCTGCTTACTGCAGTGATTTGAAAGAAATTTCCTGTGTAGTTTACTAATATTAATATATATTAAAATATTCTCTACTCTTTCTAAATTCAGCTTAAACTTGGGTAGAGTATGATTTATAAAAGTTTGCAAGCATACTCCCATAATCTCTGTTTTTTGTATTATGACTGTGAATTTTTAGAAGTTGGAAGCATTACAGATATGTAGTAAGTTGCAGCATTTGTTCTTTTCTACGTCAGTACTGGACGGGTCAGGAACTGCAATAAGTGTTTGGGCTTAGGTTCTTTGAAGCAATGCTGTTGCCTAGTTAGTTCTGTTAAGTAGTTGTGTCCCAATGCATGAATCCATTCTCTGCTCTGTTATTTTTAAACTATTGCCTCTTCATTGGTTGTTTTTCCAGTTCTGAATATCCTCATGCTGTTTGTTTTTCTTGACAGTTTATTCAGCTTCTTGTTGCCTCACATATAGCATATTAAGCCCAGCTTGAATACTAACCAGAACTTTTTTGGTAGACTGATCATTGTTAATCTGCTGATCATTAAGTGCACTGATTTGGAAGTGGAGATCTGTAAGCGTTAGGACATGTGTCTTGGATCCAAGCCGTAAATGTTTATACACTTCATAGAAATCTGATGAAATATTGGCAACCTTCACTGGAGCCCAGCTGGAGACACCATGTATTGTGCAAGCTTTTGTGGTTCAAGTTTAGAAATGTAACTCAGATGGTTGAATTAGTTTTTTCAAAGAAAGATTCCCTTTCTGGGCAGTGGAAAGAAAAACTGCTTTAGAGCAAATTCATAAACTCATATGGCATGAATTGTCCCATATGAATCTGCAGAAACTAGTCTGAATGTAAGGGTTGCTTTTACTGGGCCATTATACTACTGTCAGCCTTCTGATACATGACAATATGTATCTTTAAAACTTGAAGTCAGAGCTATGCAAACAACCATAGGTACTCAGTACTAAGGCCATCCTTTTGAGCTTAAAACATCATCATTTGTTTCCAGTTGGCATCTGTTGCTTCTTTTCAGCTGTTGATTTATTCTGGATTCAAAGTTGTCATGATAGGGCTCAGGTCATGATGTGCTCATTTGTGTATATTGCTGTGTTCTTGTATGGAGAAATATATGCAGAAGCTGAGGAAGTTTTCTTTGGTGATAAAGAAAGGGCAGAAAGCAGAAATAGAAGATGCCTCTAGGACAGAGGTGACTTTGCAATCTTCATATCAGACAACTGTAAAGCTGCTGCATGGACTTCAGTTAATACTTTCACAAAAAACCCCATAATTCTATTACCTTGGTCAGATGTGATAGGTAGTTTGGTCTTTGCCTAAGCAGGCATCCTCTTGCAGTCTTCCGGAAAAATGCTGCCAAAGTAGTGAGAGCAGAAGCAATAACACAAATGGTGTTTGAAGAAGAAATGAAGGTTGTTTCCCTGTGTCCTGAATCTTTCTACCATCATGCTTCCCATCCAACTTGCTCTTCTGTTGCTCTTATATTTAATCTGGATTTGGTTTTTTAAAATGAAAATGGTAATAATTTAGTCTTATTTTTCTTACATGTAACCCACTTTTATTTTGCAAAGTACCAATGCCCTGCAAGTATGTTTCAAAGAATGTGTAGTCTGTTTACTGCCTGTTTGGATCACTGAGTTTTGGCGCTAGTACATGAAATTATATGGGAATTTAATCTGACAGTAAATGTATGTGCGATCACTGAGTAATCACTAGGAACTCTCTTACTGAGAGTATCTTCAGATTAATTCCTTGAAGATTTCTTTTGTTTTTTGATTAGTGAAGAGCAAAAGATTTTTAACTATGATTTATTGTGAATGTAGAGCCAAAGGGACTTTTACATGAGAAGCAACAGATAGTATGTCTGAATACACTTTTGAGGCCAATAATTTTGTGGTGTAAACAAGTGAAGAACTTTTTCTCTAAATATTAGAAGTACTAAGTATACAACACAAATTAAAATGTACCATTTTTCTATTTGCTACTTTGAAAGAGGTGGTTATAATTTTAACTTGGAACTTACTTTCCCTAAAATTATAACACATGCTGAAATTTTGCACCCTTTAAAATCTAATATTTATATTTTGCTCCTAATATGCTGCTTGCCTTGTATAACATGTATCCTGATGTTTGTGAATTTGGAAGTTCTTTATGTTTAAGGTCTTTCAGGAAAACGAGATAATGATTGAAATAATTTCAGTAGCCCTTGGGCTAGAAGTAGATAGTCTGATTAATGTGATCAATGTTACTGGTATCTGGAAGCTATTGTTTCTGAGTCACTGATCCTGTCTGCTAGTAAAACTAGTGTTTTTCTTTCTGATACAACAGAATTTAAATGCTTCTGTGTGTAGTTCAAATTGCAGCATTTATAGGATTTGATGAATTGCCAAATATGAGGGCTTTATAAATCAGCAAATAAAATTGGATTGAATTTACTTACTGGCGCGCTTTTTTTTTTTTTTTTTTTTTTTTTAGTTTAATATTATGAGTGCATGTTGGTAGTTGATACTGGCTTCCATCACTTCATAATGTTATCAATAAACTTTAAAGAATCCAACATAAAAGTGTTGTAGAGCATAAATATAATTAGATATTGCTAATAGATGAGGTCTGTTTCCCAGAACAGAGGAAAGCCAAAGATTGCAGTAACAAATCATTCTTCTTATCCCTTTTATGTATTATGTAGATGGTATATGATTAAGGTGCAAGTCAAAGTGCTAAAGATAGCCAGCAAAATGTTTAGAATGATTTAAGCTAATAATTAGTTAGTTGGCAGGGTGAAAGTTTATTCCTTTATTTTAGATGTGACTTTCAGGAATGCTTCATTTTCAGTTAATTAAAGGTATAGTAAATCTCCATGGAGCTAAGATCACTTCTTTCTCACCTGACTTGTAATAGCAGTTAAGCTTTAAATAACGTAGGAACAAATTTTAGTACCAATAGGAAAATATAGCTATGAGATGTAAGTGTGCACATGTGTGTATAAATCTTGTTATTTTTATTACCATTTTAATGGTTATATCTAAAGATATAACTCTAAAACCACTATCACAATGTGGATTGTTCATCTTGAATTCTGATCTTTTTTTTTATTTTGCTGCACTAGAAAATCTTGTCCATTGTTAAAGTGAAATCCACTGCATCTTAGCAGATTAGGTGTGCCGTTAACACGAGTAACTTGCACATCTCTGTATTTCTTCCTAATAAGCACAGCTATGAGTGATCAACTGTAAGACAAATAGCTAGTTCTGACACTTCTTAAAAAGGCTTGGATTTCTCAAGTGATACTGGTAATTGATATCACTTGAGGCTTTTGTGGTAAGGATTGATTACATTAATATTTCATAAAACCCGCTATTCAGGCACTGTATGTTAGTGATGTACTGTCTTTATCAACCGAGTCTGAATTCAAGATACTGATGTAAATAATTCCATTAGTCCCCCTGAGACAGTTGGTCCCTGTAGGAAATTTGATTTAAATCAATGTTGGTGATAAAGCCTCTACAGGTTTTGATCATTAATTTCAATAGTATGATGGTTTAAACAAAGTAAATACAGGTTATTAATGCTACAGATTTCTATTTAGTTGATTTTTTCTAATCAATATACACGCCAGAATTTTTTTTGTGCTGATTTAGAATATTCTGCCTGTAGAACTTGCGAAGTTGTGTGAATAAGCCTGCTGTTGTTAAATGGTGCATTTTAGAAAGGCAATCAGCACTCAGCATTGCTTGGTCATGATTTGGAACAATATGCAGAAATAAAGGGCTTTGACTCCCTACCACTTCTTGCACTTGCAGTAATAAGTAGTTCAACACTAACTCTTCATAGAAGGACTTTTTTTTTTTTTTTTGGTAGAAAAATATGTACGTATTTTCTGAGAATAGTCAACTCTACTTTTTGTTCTTTGCCACTTGATTGAGTGCCTTAATGAATTCTGGATGACAATAGAAATGATGCCCTTGATTTAGGAAAAATAACAAACCAAACCATTCAGCTGCATAGGAAATTAAATACTGAAATGAGAAATTTTTTTTGTACTATATCTAACAGCAGTGGACTATTTAACACGTACTGTTCTTTTTTTTCCCATTGGTGTTCTTTTAATGACTTAGCAGTGGTTTGGATCACTTCCTGCAAAAAAGTTCTTGGGATGTTATCTCTAGACAGATTTGAGGCTTCTGCAATACTTGTGAAGTACTTTGCTTCAGTGCTGCGCTTTCGATACTTTTGATCAGGCTCACTAAGCATTTGTGGTATTAATGAAACTGTGTGTTTGATTCAGACTTTAATTCCTCAAACGCTCGGTTTCATGCTTCCTCCCAAAATTTAGAGTTTCCTGTCACCTCTTTTACTTTCAAGAGATCAATAATTAATTCACAATTCTCCATGTAACACTATCCTCTCACTGATGTGAAGATCTTACTGATCAATAAAAACTTACTCTTTCTCACTGTATTGAACATGTTTTTGTTCTGCCCATTGAGCTTGAAACTTTTCAGTATTGATGCTTTCCAAGTGTCCTTCCTGAATATTTGTTTTAGAAATATTTCACCAGAAGTGCTTTTCTAGACTGAATCCATATTTCCTATTCAGGACATCCTGCAATATCAGAATAAGTAACTTTTCTTTGGTCCTTTGTGCTTTTCTGCTGTTACTTTGTTTTGGTCCTCATGTTGAAGTTTATCATGTTGGCTGTAGTCTGTGCTTAAAATGTTCATCTAGGCTTTGTGTCCTGGAGAAGTTGAATTCATTCTCATTCATTGTGCCTTACTCTTCATCTTTGCTGTTGTTTTTTTGTAAACAACTGTTGTTGTTTACTTGTTTTGTTTGTTCAAGCAAGGGATTGAAAATGTCATCTATTCACATTCTGTGAAGATTACACACATTTCTATCTCTGTAAATGTACATATCGGTGTATAATAGAATGGCTTTTTGGCATCCATGAATACTGAAGAATCTGTATGAATGCAACTGTTAACTTCAAATAGGTATGCATGATTAAAAAAACCATGGGAGGAAGAATCCTAACACTTTACTGATTAGGATAGCATATATTCTGTATGAATTTATTTGCATAATCTAAACTTACATGCCTAGTGGTCCAGTGTTTGGTGTTTGTTTTTTTTTTTTCATTGTGGTGTAAACAAATGTCCTTAATATCAAAAGAAAAAGTAATTTTTTTGCCTGGCCAATCTAACTACATTTGCAATTGATTCATATCCCTTATTTGTATATTACAAAATTTCAAAGCAAAGTGATTACTCTGAAACCTGTATAAATACTGGTTTTTCTGCCGTTTTGCATTTTTATCTTCATTTATATATTCTTGCATCATATGAGGGTGCTTTTTTTACGTTTCCTGGTAGGACATATCATGGTGGATTTAGGCCAAGAAGTAAATTTTTTTTTTCTTTGTTCCATGATCTAATCTGATGTTCCAAATGTACTTTGAATATTAGTGTCTGATGATAGGCTATGTGAAAAGCTACAAATAATAACAAATTATGAGATTATCAAGCTGTATCCATTTGCCAGCTTGTTAGAGAAAAACATTGCTATGTAGTTATACAAAATAACTCCTGTAGTTTGTGTTTTGTGGTTGCATGGAGAAAAATTACCACCAAGTGCTCCTCTTTTTATCCCCTTGTGTATTTTTATAAGGGAACTGAAAATATTTTCTAATCTTCCTGATTGTTTATGCACACTGTGACTAATGAATAGCCCTGTCAAGTTAGGGGTTTATGTTTAAGAATCTGCAGGATCCAAAACATGATGGCTTTTAATTTATTTTTTTTTTTCAAAACAGTATCTAGAATATTATTTTTAAAAACCCCACAGCAGCACTTAGCATTGTCTTTATTTTTCCCCAAGACTAAAATCTTGCATGCTGTTGGGAACAATTGGAAAAGACATGAGATGCTTTGCCCACAGCTTTGCCTCCAGTCTTGCAGTTAACCAATCTGTGGTGATACTGACTTAGACAAGTCAGTCCCTGATAAACATTTGAGATTTCCTACTGAGGTGCCTTACAAAACTTAGTCTGCATTGACATGAAAAGAATTCTGCCAGCCATCCTAAAATTCTTATTCACCAAAGTACTTGGTAAGTAGCAAATGTGAAATCTAAATGTGGGGAAAAAAATTACAGAGCAGGATGTTTGAGGGGAAAAAATCATATTATTCTTGAAATCTTAAATTGCTATTTATATTTTTTTAGAGAGTAGAATTTTGTTTCGCTCAAACTGTCAGCAGAATGAATGTCAGTAATTAAAATTCCTATTGTCTTCTCTAGGCGTGAAAAGGTTTTTGTTGTCATGGTGACAGTTGAGTGACAACTTCAAAGTGAGTAATTGCTACTGAGAGTGCTATTATGAACATTTACAATGTTTCAGAAAGGATTTCAGGATGAAATAGGATTTTTTTTACTGGGCTTTCAAAACACCTTTTTTTAACCTGATGTTTTTGTATAAAGAAATAGTGTCTAGGTGACTTTATTTCACAAGGTCCTTTTTAAGGGCCATGTGAAATATCACTGCTAATTGGTTTTTCTTGCCCTGCTCTGGTGAGAAGGGCCAAATTCACAGGAATATTAGCTGATGCAGTTGGTTAGAATTCACAGTACCTTGCAGGTCCTGTATATTGAATTGTTCCCTAACATTCTTTCCTTTTACAGCAGGGGTGTGTATGCGTTTCATCCTAGAAGATGCATGTTGTGTGCATGCGTGTACGGTCTGTATGTATAATGTTGTATTTACTGCCTTTTGACGATTTGTAACGTGTTTCAGGCGAAAAGTTTTAATGGATCATTTGTGAAAAGAATAGCATTGGATTATAAAGATTTTTCTTACGTGTACAAAAGTTCTGTAAATTCATTTTTGGAAGACTGTATTGGAAAAGTCGGTTTAGAGTTATACTTGCTTTTCAGAGCCTAAAAAGTTGCTGTGAATCCCATTTCTGAATAGTGGAAGTTATACACTTAGCAGAGGAAGTTCTGTATTCTTGATTTTACAGTCTCCACAGTGCTTTTACCCCCATCAATTCCATGATTTTAAGAATGACGAGGGAAGTGAGATTTACAAGGTATAAGGGTGTTTGTAAATTGTGATTTGCATTAGATAGTACTGCACTAAAGTGTGTGTTTGGCTCAAAACACTGTATGCAGCAGTAGTCCGGTTATATGCATCCTTGTTACCACATACCTGTTTTTCTTCAAATCTAAGATACTTTCTTAAGTTCTGAGAGTTGTTTTAGGAAAAATATTTTAATTCCTGAAGATCATTATTATGTGTTCACCTGGCTGCCTGAGTTCGTGTTCTTCTTACCACTGGTAAACACAAATTAATTTATAGTAACTTACTGATATATCAACTTTCTGATAATAAGCTGAATTGAAGGTTTCTCTTGGATTTTAACTGCTTCATTCCATCCTTTATAGTGCTTCTTAGATTTGTGTGCTTTGATACCTTTATTCTAAAAGGCATTGTAATTAATTACATGAGCACATTAGAATCAAAACCTACGTGCTGTTCCTAAATATGTGAAAGATCAACTTTGTGAATTTTAAGAATTTTGTTCTTTAGGAAATCTGCCTAACTTCTTATGTGTCTAGAGCCTCAAAATGAAAACCTCAAGTATGCATGTGTGCTCACACATGCACACATTTTATGTCTGTATATATGTATTAAAAAATACAAGTAAATATATCAGTAAACATACATTTGTTTGTTTTATTTTTGTTCTTAGCGAAAAGCAACAGCAAAAAGGAATAATTTTAATTTTTATTTTTGGCCACGTAGTAGTTCAGGAAACCTCGTTAGCCTTACTTTCTGCAGACTGTCACTGGAACAATTGGAGAGCTGAAGGACTACTGTGTTCGTGGAGGAAAACTCTGTTGAGACTATGCAATGAAATTTTCTCCATAACTGTGAATTTGACCAAATTGGTCAGATTTTTCTCAGAGGTGATGAAGTGTCTTAGATCTGAACTGTCATTCTATGCTTGATCAACCCTGACAGGTTTCCGTTTCATTTGCCAAGGAATAAGTGAACTAAGGATGTTCAAAGTATTTTTCTGTTTGCTTCTGGTTCATAACTTTATGAGCTCAGTAGTTTAGAACATATTCTTACATGGAAAGCACTGTTTAAAAATGAGGTTGAATACATTACATAAAGAGCACTGAAGTATTTTTTTACTGCATTATAAGCTTTAAATATCATTCTTTTCTATATGTTCTATAAGTAGACTTACACTTTCTAAGATTACCTCTCTCTGTTTTAACTCATTCAACGAGTATTGATTCTTAAGATGTCTTTTTACAAAAAGGTTCATAAGAATCCTTTATAGACTGACAAAAGGAGACGTACTGCTTGGTGTCCATTGATCTTAATTCTGCAAACACTGAGAAATGTGAGTTGTTCCATTTGAAGTGTTTGTA
Organism: Gymnogyps californianus; assembly: GCF_018139145.2. Classification (NCBI taxonomy): domain Eukaryota; kingdom Metazoa; phylum Chordata; class Aves; order Accipitriformes; family Cathartidae; genus Gymnogyps; species Gymnogyps californianus. Next base: position 15,527,936 of record NC_059475.1, on the reverse strand, counting down.
AATTAAGCATGTCTTTAATCAGTTTTTATATTGTAGTAGGTAAATGACATCTCATTTTTTTCAGATTTCATTTTTACTGATCTGTTTGTCTATTAAGTAATTTAAATAGTATCAGGGCTGTAATTTAGACTTTTGGGTAATACCATTGATAGGTCTCAGCTATGCAAAGGTTATTATTGCACTGTTGTAAAAGTCTTGCTGTTCCTTGGAACTCGTGGCTTCTGTCACTGCATAAATTCTTCCTTCCTAATGAAGGTAACACACTTTCTGGTTAATCATTTGAAGATTATTTTGTTTGTTTGTTTTAAACTATGTTTTGTACATGTGTGTGTTATTTTCTTACTAGCAAAATTGCTTCTGGTACTATAGTCATAGTGCCTGTTATAATTAGTTTACATTAAGAGAGTTTTAGTGTGATGAATCATTTCTAGGCATTTTAATTCAAATAATGTACAGAGTACTGGTTCAGAAAATACAATGGGTGATTCTAGTCTTGTCTTGGATACAAAGAAGAAGAGAATGTGCACAGAAGTTTGTAATTTAAAGAAAAATAAATGGAAGTATTTCAAAACAAAGTTTCTTTTAATATGGTGAATATATGCAATATGAAGAACTGTTTTGTGATCCAGGCAGCAAATGATATGATCTTTGCCTTTTGTGTAAAATGACCGTATTTCACATTGGAAAATGCTAATAAGGGCCTATAACCCTACTTCCTTCCTTAGTCCTCTGTAGAAAATCTGCTTCTTGCCAGTTAAAATAATGTGATTAGACATTTAACTACAAAATACTAGATGGACAAAAACATACATAAGCCAAGAAAAATTGGCATCTTACAAGTTCTACCTTAATCTGTACTTTGCTGCCTGCATTGTAGTAATTCTTAATTTATGATCAGAAAGTGTTACCTACTATAATTCAGGTTTTTGAGGATGTTTAAGTAAATTATATGGGTTTGGTTATAATAAATTTTATTCAGGCTTTTTAGAAGTATTAGCTGTTAAAATTTGTTCTTAGAAACTCCACAGTGGAACTACTGAGATGCTGTAGTACAGTTTTCCCTATTTGGTCATTCTGATTTTTCAGTAACAAGAAAATGTTTGGAATGAAAACAGCTCAATATCTAAAATGGTATTCCTGATAGAGATGAAGAAAACAGAATAAAGAAGAGAAAGTGTGCCAGAGCAATGTTATTCTGTAACTCAAGGACTTACGTTCTGTTTCTCTCTGTACGTTTTGGTGCCAGCTTGTTGCAGATGCCTGATAGTTCTCCATGAATGAAGAGTGTGGAAAGTTAGTGGAAAATATTCTTAAGAAAAGTCAAGATGGAAGCATCTTGAACTTCTGCTGTTTTTTGAAAGATAAAATATGTCTCTGCAGTCAGTCTGTCTGCTGCTAATTCAGGATTTCTATAGTGACCACAGTGGTATTGCAGGCTGGTTGGATTAAAAGTAGTGCAAAGTGAAAATCCTCCTCAGAGGTGAATAGTTTAGAGAGATTGGGGGTGGGAGAGCCTGGAGCAATACGTGCACAGCATTGTTATAATATTTGGAGATAGGAGTGTCTGAAACTTCTCATTTACAAAATAATACTGTAAATACAGGCCCTGAGAAAATTTAAGATGAAAAGTTTTCTAAGACTCTATTGTATTATGGAGGTTGCAATAGAAGTGGTATTGTGAAGACGGAATTGAGAATTCCATTTTAATTATTTCCTGAGAAATCTGCTAATTGATACCATTGAGATTTAATTTGTAGAAACAACTGCTGCTGCTAATGCCCTGCATTCAGCATTCTGAATATCTGCATTTTAAAAAGGCTGCTCCATTTGAAATCTCACAGGTCAGTTAATACTTTGTTTTTGATACTTGAATTTATGAATATATAGTGATCTTGATTGTAAAAGTTGTATAATTATATATGAATATAAATTATATGGTTATAATATGATTATAATATGGTTATACATTAGTTATTGTGTGAAGAAGAGGACAGGATATTTCTTTGGAGAGCTGGAATTACCTGTACTTCCAGCCCCAGGGAGCAGTTGGGAGCTCAAGGAACAGAAGAGAACATCTCAGCTGTAGAGGATTAAGAAGCAAGGAAAATCCCTGTAGTGCTTATATGACTTTAGTTGCTGGAATTTGGTTCGCCTAAGGGAAAGTCCTCTGAAAAGCGGGTGGCTTGGGCTGTGTGTATTGCACTGCTGCATGGCTATTGAAGGACACAAAATTTCTTGCTAGTCCAGTCCCTCCTGTGGTGGTTTTAGGTAGTAGTTGGTTTCCGAGCTCTAATGATAATTTTCCTGTAATAGAACCATAACTCTCATGAACCTTTTTTTAATTCCTCAGTGGCACCTGCATAGAATTCATTTTGTCGTGGGCATTCAGCATTTTGCAGCCCTGTACACATCCTTCTCCTGTCTCCTTGCATGTACTGTTCCTTATTGCTCCTGTATCCTCACTCTTGCTTCTTTACTCAACTGTTCCCGCTGCAAGACAGCATAACACGAAGAGCAGATAAAATTTAAAATCTCCAGCTGCCTTGAAAATGTTGTGAGAAGAATTTGTGGAACACCTAGTTTATGAACTATACATGATGCTTGGATACTTTTATCAAGTGTAGGACATCTTAAGCAATCTAGAATACAGTTGTCATTGATAAGAATATGTGCAGACAATCTGTGTTAAGTGAACACTGGTCAAAATACATTTTAAATGAACTTTGTGAAATTTCAGTGGGCAAATTGTGGTTAGCAGGTCGAGGGAGGTGATTCTCCCCCTCTATTCCGCTCTGGTGAGACCCTACCTGGTGTACTGTGTTCAGCTCTGGGGCCCCCAGCATAAGAAAGACCTGCTCAAGTGAGTCCAGAGGAGGGCCACGAAGATGATCGGGGGCTGGAGCACATCCCCTATGAGGACAGGCTGAGAGAGTTGGGGGGTTGTTTAGCCTGGAGAAGAGAAGGCTCTGGGGAAACCTTATAGCGGCCTTCCAGTACTTAAAGGGGGCCTACAGGAAAGATGGGGAGGGACTTGTTATCAGGGAGTCTAGTGATAGGACGAGGGGTAACTGTTTTAAACTGAAAGAGGGTAGATTTAGATTAGATATATGGAAGAAGTTCTTTATTGTGAGGGTGGTGAGGCACTGGAACAGGTTGCCCAGAGAAGTTGTGGATGCCGCCTCCCTGGAAGTGTTCAAGGCCAGGTGGGATGGGGCTTTGAGCAACCTGATCCAGTGGAAGGTATCCCTGCCCATGGCAGGGGGGTTGGAACTAGATGATCTTTAAGGTCCCTTCCAACCCAAACCATTTGGTGATTCTGTGATAATTACATTGGAGTGACGTTACTTCCTATATATGCATCCCATTATTTTGACTGAACGCAATTTAAATAGAATCCAGATGAAAAGAAGTGAAATGCGTGGCCTCTAGCTTATCGATACACTGATTGTGGAGCTGCACTGGTGCTGGAAGCATGTAATGCTGTAATTATCTTATGGATTAAAGTAGTTTGTGGTCTACAATAACTTTTTAATAATTACGTAAGGTGACAATAGAGATAATATATACTTTGCTATTTTAAGTGGCCTCTTTACCTGTTCTACCAAATACATGGACATATCAATTCTACAAGCATGTAATGAGATTAGGTTGTGTAAACTATTAATGCAACTTCAAGGACAGTCCCTGAAAAAGTTCAGTTATTCCCTTGTATTTATTTGTTGATTGGCTTATTAATGATTTCATGAAAGAAATCTTTAAGTTTTTTTTCTCTTCTGTTGGTAAGCAGTTAGAAAACTGGCATCTTGCATTTGTCTTTGATACATGCCACTTGGCATTAGGTGAAGGTTCCTTGCTTCCAAAAATAGTTGGTGTTACATGTCATGTATATGGATTCCCCCCCCACCCCTTAAGAATCTGCTCTTAACTGTAGCAGGAAATACCTTTAAAATGGGACCATGGTCCTTACATTTGTGATTTTGTGGGTAGGGTAAGACCACTTAATAAAAATGGTACCCCTGTCTCTTTTCTTCCTTCAGGTAAACTTCCGGGGAAGACTATTAAGAAACATAACATGGTTCTTGTTCCTGCTGTCAAGGTTATTTTTTTTGTTTCCTCCGACTCTTCAATATAAAATGCAGGGAGGTGGTCTCACAATTCATGGCAAAGTACCTGACTGGTTTCTTGTTGTTGTCCTTCCCTGTAGGGCATGCTGACTAACCAGAAACGTCGGTGTTGGAACTTTGATCAATTATATTGTTTATTTTCTTTAGATCATGTTATTTAAAACAAAAATATAACTATTTCCACGTAGAACTGTAGTGGGTTTTTTCCTTCCCACAGTAACTCTCAATTGTCATTTTCTAATGTATCAACAAAATAGCTTTTGTGTCTATTTTCTAATTCTCATGCAGATAAAATTTACATTCATGTCAATAGAAATATTTGAAAGTGAAAACAGGTATGTAGGTATGTAAGGTATGTAGGACCAGACATTTCAAGGTGCCAAAAAGTTTGAGCTGCTTTTTCTTAATGTCTTAAGAATACAATGTCTTACTCTCCAACCTGTTCATGTCTGAAGAATGTAGAATATGCACATGGTATTTGCAGAATTTGTGAGCTGTCTGAGAAGAGTTAAATTCCAAGGTATTAAAACTTAAAGTCATGGCGTATAACATGAAAGTCCAAGAATGCTGAATATAAACCAAAGTTCACCTCATACAAGATCAGAATAATTAATTTATTTTATTTTTCCTAGAGAGCATCATCTTATTCAGAAACAGGGCATTTTCCCTCCTTTTGCTCTGATTTGACAGTAATTTGCATTACAATGTAGTTATGTCTTTCTAGTGTTGTACTTTGAGATGAATGAATATTGCCACTCATCACTTCTGGAATTTAATCTATTGTATTTAGCATCACTAATTTAGATTTAGATTCTTAGATTGTTTTCAAAGAACAGTAATAAGATGACAGTGTGTGATACCACAAAAGCAAACATATTCTGGGGCATGTTAGGCTGAACTTGATGTTTCAGTGCAGTTATTTATAAGTCGAACATGGGTGAATTAAGTTGCGAGCAACTAAGAAGTAAGTAACTGAGCGGAAAGATTTTGATTAAGTAGTATAGGAAAGTTAATCGCAGAGTGAATTTAGTTTTGGAGACTTACATTTGGAGACGCAAGTTTTCAGATGGTGTTGATTGGTTCAGTTTTGAAGAACTGCACTGGCAATTTAATCTTGCCAAATAATTTTGCTAAACTTGCTTTCTGGGTATCATAATGCATTAGGCTTTATTATGTTTGTACAGAATTGTATCCTCTTTTACAGTGTGTTACCTCACAGCTGCGAACAAGTACGCTAGTATAAAAGGCAACCTTCTTCCCACATCCATACACTTGGTACTTGAAGTGAGAAGAATAATTGATGTAGCCAAAATGTTGTCTTCAGAATAAAGATGATTTTATGTAGGATATAAGTATTTTAAGGAACAAACTTCTATGCATCGGAAGAGATTTTCTGTAAATCTGTAAACGGGTAAACGTGGAAGGCAGCAATGTGTCTTGTTTAGCCAGATTCAAAAATTCCAGCCTGTTCTTGCCTCCCAGGTTTGCTGTAGTTCTTTGGGAAGGTCAAGGTAGTCCTTTCTATTGTTGAAAAACAATGAATGTTTTTGCTTGTACGTACTGCAGTAGCACCCTGAAAGCTGCAAATGAGGTTAAGACTCTAAATTGGTAGGCACCTTTTCTCTCTTTTGAAAGTCTTAAATGTTAATAAAATGGTGATTTTACAAAAATAGGATTACTCGACAAGGTCGTACAAGATATCTGCTTCAGACCTAAGATCTGAATCCTGATCTTTCAAATCCCAATGTAGTAGTGCCAAAACCATTAACTACTTTTATCTGTTAATGAGGCAGAAAAACTTACTGCACTTCAGGTTTTGCAAATTTAGCCAATTCTTTCTCTTTTCTTGTAGGAGAACCCCATTTCTTTGTCAAGACACATTTCCAAGTCCTGATCCAGTATCCAAAATAACTGAAATGTCATCACTCAATGAATTAAAATTGTTTCAACTTTATAATGCAAAACTGATGAATATAGCCTTGAAGCACAATCACTCTGTGCGTCAGTGATAACTTATTCGGCAAAAATCAGTCACTTGAAGTCTTACTCTTTTCTGTGCTGCTTATAGATTTATTATTTTTTAAAAATAGTGTAATTGCAGTGTCTATTAAAAGTTACATTTTAGGAATAAGTGATTTGTTGGTCACTTTATTAGAATTAAATAAGTATGGGCAGGAAATGTTCAGAGTAATGATTTCTGACCTTGATTAGTTCCAATAGCTGATTGGGAGAAATTAAAATAGAAATTAATCTGAAGTTAAGTTTCTGTATGCAGAATGTAAGAAGTCCTCAGGAGGAAATAATACAGGGTTTGTCCGGTTACTTACTGCTGTCTAAGAGGAGCTGTTTCCTATTTGGAAGTTCTGACTTTCTGTAATCAGATAAAGTCCCAGAGAAGGTGAATGTGGCAAGTCACAGCTAACCAGCTTCCAAACAACAGGTCTGGAGCTTTTTCCCCATTTGTTGGAGGTTATTGCTATAAGCTACAGCTTTTTCATGAGCACACAGAATTCAGGCGAAAGAATGAGAGACCAAGTGAGTAGCTGTGCAGACAAATTACTCTTTGTAACTACTTAGGAAAGCAGACAGGATGCTTGAAAAAGAGTAGTTAACATATTTTACAGTTGTACAAAGTGAAAAACAAATAAATGTAAGTACATTTTATGAAGTTAAAGCTAAAAATTTTTAATGTAGTGTGGCACACTGTCCAAGAAGGTAGAAATAAATCTTAGCTTTGGTTTTGATTGCTGTCATGTGAAATGTGGTTTTGGAGAGGAGGGGAAGATCCCAAGAGTTCTTGAGAAAATCCTTGCAATGTTGATGTGTGGTGATGGTTTAATTGTACAGAATAGTCAGTATGTAAAACAAAAACAAAACAAACACACGAAAAAAAAACCCCAAACAACTGAATCTTCTTTTGCAAATAATTAAATTGCTAGATTATACATTTATCTGTGCGTTTTTAAAACATTGTGCATTTTCTGTAATTAGTAAATTAAAATGCAGCTGAAGCACTGAAAGCATGAAAAGGTACTGTGCTGCTTGTAATCCTCTTGATCAAATACATATGCATACAACACTCATGTTGCACTTGAGGTTTTTTGCATTTTAAAAGTTAGCATTGAAAAAAACCATTTTTACTATAGTGCTGGTCTGAACTTATCTGGATTGTCTAGCTCTTAGTCTGGCTCTGCTCACTCATGTGCTTTGGAGCGCTTTATTTTTGATCTTGCTGCATCTGAAGGGGAGAAAACCTTTTAATTCCCAGTATAGTGAAGGACTATTTAATACCTATATTTTCAAGAGATTACAACGTTTTCTGTAAGTGGAAGATGCACATTTTTTGGAGGCATTCTGTCATTGTATGTACTGTTAAATAATTACCTAAAGAACAAATACTATTTCATGTGAAGTTACTTCACCTTCATAGCTGCCAAGTTTCAGTCACATGTTTGATAGACACTTGCTCGGCATTGAAAGGACTTAATGCAGGATCTGAAGAAGTTTTTGGAATTTCTTTCAATCTCTCATCCTGCCAGCACTCCCCGTCCTCACCTCAGGCCTTGTCAGCAATGTGAGAGCTTGCCTCCTGCCAGACTCTCTCGCTTCAGCGTTGCCCTTGCCTGTCTGTTGGCTGACTGGAGGAAAGCCAGCCAAGTGGTGAGACATGCAAACCGGAGCGCTCCCCGAGTGGTGCTTGTGCTCTGCTCTGGCTGTGTTATTTGACAGCGGCAAACAGTGGTGGTGGTTTGAGGTCAGAAAGTGAACCAGCATGGAACTGTCCTCCCAGGTCGCTGGCCAGTTCAGGGAGATGGCAGAGAACTAGTCCTTGCATTACAAAGGTGAGAGGTGGGTAATACTGTAGATCCTCTGGCTGAGGTCTTATTTAAGGGCATATTTCTCTGATATTCAGCTATGTGAGCTCTGTTGTGGAGTGGTGTAGGCTGTGAAAACCCTGGTGATAAAGCAGCAGAAGCAGTGCCGTTGTACTCTTGGAGGTGTTATCTGCACCGGCTTCACGTTGGTGAGAATGGAGTGCTCTGGTGGGGGCTTCAGTATGGTGGAGCTACAGGACGAGAACCAGACAAAGTGGCTGTAACATGCTGCTCAAGTGGTGCAGGAGGAATGTAGCTGATAGCTCCACTATTTATAGTGATGTACTAAGAGCTGTCTTTTGGCTGGATTTTGCTGCAGCCTTGTTCCCTGAACCAAAGTTAAGGAGCCTGATTTCATCTGTTTTGGCTGTTGATATTTTGGCTGTTATATTTGGCTGTTGACTTCCAGGCTTATTGTGAAAGGTGGTAGTTGCTTCATCCTTCCAGTTACATTGAAAAATAATAGCACTCTTCATGTGTTTAAGGAAGGAGTTTTCATCTTTCCCAATGCGATAATGTCGTTTCACACAGAGTCTAATTCAGAGCTGATTTTGAAGATGCATGCTGTCCCCAGAAGACTGCATGCTATCCAGTAATGCATATTGATGTTTGCTGATATAAATGAAACCTCCGAACCACTTCGTAGAAAGCCAACAAAGTAGTTTTAAAAATGTGTTTGCTAGCTAAAGATATTTTTGAGACGGAAAGAGTGAAAATGTGTTTCTTTATACATTCCTTGTGCTATTTTCCTTAGCCACGAGATCTTCATATTGTCATCAGTTGTGTCTACTGTGGGCTTTTTCTGAGCTGGCTGTTTGGGCACTGTTAGTGACATTAAGAAAATGCAAATGTTTCTTCCGTGACTGGGTTGTTTTCAGTGCCACTCTTCTCACAGCTGTCTGATTGTGTTTTATTTTAATATTTTATTCTCAAATTTTTGCCTTCTGATAGTACAATGTGTTGATTCAAGAAATTAAACACAGAATGTGATTATATGAGGGTTTTCTTAAATTTGATTTATATTTGGTTCACATACTTAGACATTCAATACACTAAACATAACTTACGCCAATAATGTAAATTGTTATTATCCCATTGCTATAGGTTATATTGTGACTTGACATGCATTGATTACATAGTGGTGGGTTTGGGGGTTGGGGAGGAGACACTGGATGACTGAAAATAATTGCTTGCTTTCTGCAGTATTAGTTCATTGGTTTATGTTTAGCAAAGAAAATTCTAGCATTACACACACCAAAATAGTTCATTTTCAAAACAGTTTGCTTGGTTTTCTGCATTGAGTAAAATAATGAATATTAAAAGCAGAAAAGTTTTAGAGATTGGAATTGTTTAGTACAATGTTGAAATTCTTAATATCTTAATGTCATTTTTTTTGTTTGGTTGTATAAAGCTTGTCTAGTAGTGTTATGTATATTTTAGCATATTTCCATTCTACAGATGGATTTTTTTTCTAACTGGTAGGGATCGGTCCTCCGCATGTGTGATGCAGGCAGGTACAGTGCGCTGCTTGTGCGCTTCCTGCGCAGGTGTGCTGTGGGGCCAGGCTTTGTGCCCACGGGCCTGAGGTCTGCACTGCATGCAGGAGGGAAGAAAGGCTCAGAAAGAGAGGATGATGAAGTTCTGCTAGGAATGGCTCCCACTGCCCTAGGGTAAGAGCTGCCCCTGGTTAATGGGCCTTCTGTTGGTTTTAACTGTGGAGTGTAAATTCGGCGCTGGGTTGGCATGGATTTGTGTATGACTTACAGTAGTGTTCTAGATGCTAATGTCATGGCTTTCATATGTGTCAGTATTTCAGTGCTGGAGGTGCTGGGCTTCTTTGGAAAGGAAAGTAACCGGTAGGTGTGTAATTCAAAGCTCTGAAGAGTTGGTCTGATAAACTCCATTAATTTATACTTGTTGCTCTAGGCAAGATGATCTTGTATTACTTGTATTCTCTCAAGCAAAAGCTTGATGTTATGTGCCTTTCAGGAGTACTGTAGTCCATTTTATATTTAAGATTTGATAGGAAAAAATATTTTACAAGTGCATTTAAATTTGGAGGAGATGCGTCATATTTTATCCAACACAGTGAGTTGAATGAGATTGGGGAAGGAGTAACTCCTTTAAAACAGTCAAGAATCACACAAACCAAAGGAAATAACTCTGTTGCTGTAATTTTTTATTTTTGGCTTAAGCTGTATATGAGTAGAGTTTGAAGTGTTTCAGAATTAACCACAAGATAGGCTGGAATAGTTTGTTACTAATGAAGGAAATTCTATTAATATATATGCCAGTAAACACAAACAGCCAACCCACAAGAATAGGTGTGCGCTGTGGGAATTGTGGTTTCTTCATATTAAACGGTACTTCAGCAAATATGATGCTCATATCCTTGTTTATTCTTTCGCCTGGTGTCTGAAGGGAATGAGGTTTGTAGGATTACAGTCAGTACCTCAACAGCATTGTGAAGCAGTGGAGGACATGGCTAGGGCTAGAGGGGGACCCATGCATGTTTTGAATGTCCTTAACTACAGGAAGGGCTTTGGCTGGAGCATGTGTCCTATTAGATAAGAAGCACATAACCACAGGAACCCAGGCTGTGTAAATTCTCTTCTATCATGAAATATTTAATAGTAGAATGTAAATGGACTTTGAATTTAATTATTTGGTGAAGAAATTAATTAATGGTGTTATTAAAGGTTGAAGGAAGAAACCAGGTTTTAATGCTATTCTGAGTTTTTCTTCCTAAATGATGTGGAGATTTTACATTATTCTGTTAGCAAGATCCGTTCTGCAAAACTTTTTTGGTTATTTTGGGTTTTCGTTGCCTTTTTTTGGCTTTGTAGTAGAAATAGGAACTATACCTAACCTTATGATTATAAGACAATTTGGTTTGGGTGAGACCTCAGGAGGTCTCTAATGCAACTCCCTGCTCAAAGCAGGCTAAGTGGTGAGGTCAGACCGGGTTGCTCAGGTCTTCCTCCACTCTAGTGTTGAAAATCTCCAAGGATGGAAACTGCACAACCTCTCTGGGCAGCCTGTTCCAGTGCTTTACCATCCTCATGATACATCTTCATATTCTCAAAGTGAAAAAGCTTCTCCTACATGCAGTCTGAAGCTCTCTTGTTTCAATTTATGCCTGCTCTCTCTTGTACTCCCGTCATGCACTACTGTGAAGAGCCTTCTTGATTACAGGAGGAGGCTGTACTTGCAGGATGTAGGAGGACCTTGTAGGAGGACCTCCTTGCAGGAGGCTGCTGGTAGGTCACCCTGAAGCTGTCATTTCTCCAGGCTGAAGAAGGCTGGCTCTCTCAGTCTCTCCTTGCAGAGCAGGTGCTCCTGACCATCTTGGTGCCCCTCCGCTGAACTGGCTTCAGTTTGTTGATGCCTTTCCTGTATGAGGAGGTCCAAAATTGGATGCGGTATTCTAGACTGTAGCCCTGAGAGAACTTGATGGATACCAGCTATAATTCTTTAATTCTGTTCTGGGCACTTGTGATTTTGTAAGAAAACAGTGTTTGATTAAAACTTCATTCCCATGGTATAGGTTGTGGACAAAGTGTTTCCATTTTATGGAAAGGGGAAAAGGGCAGTGTGTTTCCACATTGTCCGAAGGCACACACAGCAGCCCAGCAAGGTCTCAGTCTGCAGTATTGTCCTCTGATAATCACGTTTTTGTATTATACATTAAATTCAATAAATAATAAATCAGAAGTGCATTTGTTTTAAGAAGTTGAAATCTGTCTTCAGCATTAAAAAGCTGATGAAGAGAAAATGTTTTGAGGTTATATGTCTTACATGGCAGAGGAATAAAGTTTTTGAAAGCTGTTCTATTCAGTTTTTATAGCTGTTGTATTAAAATTGTTTCAGCTTTCTACACGGTATGGCTTGCTACTTAGATGAAAGCTGGATGCTGGAAAACTTGTATTTGCTTTCATATTTAGAACAATGTGGATCATCGTGTCTATTATTGTGTAAGTCTCTGCATCAAAGTAAAATATGTTCAAATAGGACTGGGTGAGGGTTTTCAGCCTCCATTGGTAAATTTAGATGCTATGCATATGAACATCTCTCTTATTTTAACCAGTTTTGTTATGGCTTAAAAATTGAGATATATAATATTTTTGTGTAAAGCTTCCCTTAAGCATACTATTTTGGAAAAAGTATTTATATGGCAATGCTCGTTGGATGGCTTCCTCACCAAACTCTTTAAATTGTGGCTGACATTGGAATTTAAGGGTCTGCTGCTTTTACTCAGGGTGTTTTAATCATATTACTTAGTGATACCACCACTTTCTTTTTTATTAGAGAATGAATTTATTAATTTAGTTTGTGTATCAGATCCAGAAGAAATAAATAATGTGATGTGTCACTCTCTACATGTTGTTTTCTTGTGGCAGGATTGGTTTATAGCAGCATTTCACGTATAACTATTCTGCAACTCTGCTACTGTAATATGGTTACGTTAGGTCTACATAATTTTCTTTTGTGTGAAAGGCTATAGGGCAAATGCTGCTTTATGTGTAGTACAGAACTGAGTAGTGAAGAAAGTTAAGTTGCTGCTTTCCTGTCACACCAATGACCCCCAGTGGAAAAACAAACACCTCCATAGTTCCCAAAAATCTTTGATTAAAAAAATACTTGCTTTCTACGTGACCATCTGTATTTGGAGTTTCTGCATCTAATTGGTCTGTTGGGACCGTTTATCCCAACCATTTAATCCTCTAGGAGCCAGAGTTATTTACATCATTGCAGAAATATCTGTGCCAACATTAGAGATGGGGGTGGGGGGGTGTGTGTGTCTATATCCCAGATATACATATATATATATATGTGTTTGTGTGTATATGCGTACAAATACATGTATGTATATATCACCATACATGTATTTAAATATTGGACCTACTCCTGTTTCCATTTCAAACTTTCAAGTTTTGGCTTAGATGTTCACGTGGTATCTGTAAGGAATGTACAATTGAGTCTGTTGTTCACATTGTGATGTTAGTGACATTTCATTGTTGCTAAAAGTCAAGATTGTTTTTGTTAGGTAGCAAAGTTCCAAATTAATTTAGATAGATGGTTTTGAAGGTACTATGTTTTATTTTGGAGGTTTAGGGAGAATCATCTGACTATCTTCAAATACTTAGTGGAAAAGAAAGGAACAGTCTTAAGTGCGTTCCAAGCGTGAATTAAGATGACGTGATACAATAATGTGATCTCTTACCTTTCTAATTTTATTTTGCTGTGATCAGAGAATTTTTTAATTTAATTTTCAATTTTGAAGATAGGGACTGTAACTTGTCTAACACTGCAAAAGTAAGGAAATAGAATCAAATTTCACTTTTCAGGAATGTCCTCTTTTCTAAGGATTTCCTTGTCTTCAAAACTTTAACGTGCTTTTTTCCCTTAATTTCAAGTTACTTGAATGTGGGTTTTGTGAGTTAATAAAATCCTGATGGTGTCTCATGATATGCATCAAAAGGATTTGTGAATCAGCAGGTGACTTCAGCCAGTATTACTCATGGAAATCTCTGATGATCCTGTGATGATAGTATATTCATCCTTTTATCTGTTCTTTTAATGACTGAAAATATCTGTAGTGATTCTGTGGCATTTTCCATATTAGTTTACCATTGATGTATTAGATGTGTTCTTAAAGGATGTTCATTAAGAACAAAATCTTTCCTGCCGATATTTCTATTGGATAGTATAAACTATCTTTGGTAGTTCATTAAGACAGAAAAAAAATTGACTCAGTTCCAAAGAGACTTGCAGTTCCTTTTTAACCTCATCATTAGTGAGCTAGGTAGAAGGAAGGACACTACGTGAAAGCATGACTGTCGGTTTACTGTTAGTTTCAAACTTCTCTTGTGTGCAAGCTTTTACAAGGAGGAGTGAAAATATGGTATAATCTGATGTCATGCCAGCTGTTCCCTTAGCTGTCTTTATGAGCACAGGGTCTTTTGTTGACTGATTGTAGTCACAGACATAGCTGCTCGAGATAGTTACAGAATTGTATTCTGACTAAATAACTAACCACTTGTGAATTCTCAGGGTGATAGTCTAAGGAGGATGTGAGATTTGAGAGAATCACTTTTACTCTCTGATTCTTATGCAATAGTTCATAGGTTAAGATGCTAATTAAACTGTATGAGGGGGTGAAATTTTGACCTTATGAAAGTCTCCCCAACACTGATTACAGTGGAGCAAGGATTTTACCGCTACTTTGAGGAGACACTCTACTATTTTAAACTGTGGATAATGTTCAGGATCTTGAAAAGATGGGTTTTTGTGTGCGTCCAGCTTGTAGTGGGTGCTATTGCTTGTGTAATACAATTAGTTGGTATTGTTCCTAATTCTTCCAAATTATGTCTGTATTACACTGCATTTTTCTTCCAGTAGTATCATTTGCAGAACTTTGATGCCGCTCATTTTCTTGGACTATTCATTGATACTCTTTCTAACTAATTCTAAAAACTAATACCTAAAAAATACTCAGAAGGCAATGCTGAAACTATTTTGAAGCTATTGATGTATTTCAGAAATATGTTATGAAATAAAGCAAACTATGCCTGGCTGTTTGCCTGGTTAGATACAAGCACTTTCTCCTGTCTGGAGTAACAACTCACTGGCTGAACAGCAGTTCTTCACTGAGTGAGTTCTTCCGTCGGCTGCAGCCACACCAGTAACTCCCATAGAAGTGTGGGTGCTCGCCTGTAACTACCATCACCATTTAGGGTATTCAACATAAGGATGTTAATGCTTATTTAGTCGTGCAGGTAGATGTAGAGGAGTCAACCTACATGGAAAATAAATACTGTAGAAATGGTTTGTAATAATTTATAGGACAGTCTGTCCAATGATAATGTGAATTTTTCTTGCAGCTTATAAATTTGTTGTTAATGTGGTGTAGACTCAATCAGTAGTTGATTCACACATTTCAAGGTTTATCTGCCTGGGCATTTAAATTACTCTAGAGGCAATCTATAAACTTGCTTGACTTCAAATGAAAGGTCATCAGCATCAGTCATGTCCAAAAGTTAATTATTAAAACTTGGCTTTGACTCGAATACAAAATGAACTGAAAGGGGGGGGGAGGGGAGGTGCAGTCATGTTAATTATGAGTTCTGCGAAAGGATCCATGCAGGCAAAAGTGCCTGCCTGTGTCAATTATACTGTAGGACTGGAGACTGGATTTTAATTGTGTGCTTTTCCTGTGTTTAAATTAGTTAAATTTCATCATACTATAGGTTAGGTTAGTGCAAACAAATGATAGGCAATGTTAAATTTGCAGACTTGCTTAATCAATATCTGAGAAATGTTTTAGGCTGCATTCTGATGGTGAGCAGTAAGGTGCTATCAAAGGATATAGGGGTTTGTCTGTCTGCTCTCCCACCTACCCAGTGGGTGGAGGAGTAGGATCACAAACAACATCCAGTTGGTAAGGTTATCTGATTCCCCCCCTCCCACCCCTGAACCCAGGGCCGACTTAGAAGTTACATTAGATGCTCAAGCAGCATGCTTTCACGTGGCTAATGTTAGCCAGATGTATTAACACTGTTTATATCTTGAAGGTCTTATGTCTTTCTAAACTGCTATAGTACGTCAGTCTTAAGACAGCGGGTGACTATCAGTTCTTACGTTTGTAAATGTTGTGTACATATGCTGTGAAATGGTAGAATTTGTGTTGCAGCATCTATTTACAAAGAACCGGTGTTTGAACTGTGATTCTGTTATCAAAAGTCTGAGTCTTAACTATTACAAACCAGCAGCAAACCTTGGTGTTCTGTAACTTTGAAATTCAGAATTACTTTTAAGAGTCTATAGTGTAATTTAATAATGATGGTAGTGGTAGATGCTAATGAATATAATTTTTGTGTGGATTTTTCACGTTTTCATACTTGCTTTGGTTTGGTGGTTCTGTTGATTAGTAATTACACAAAATCAGAATAATACAAAACTGTTAAAAGATGATTGCTAGGAAAAATGCCATAATTTATCACACAGAAAATTCGTAATATTACTAGAAAAGTTAGCTTGGCATTTCAAATGCATGTTGTACTCATACAAGTTACATGGTGTTCAGAATTCACATGGTGAAGCATCATAAGCCTTTCCCAGTTTTGTTGGGGGTATTAAGTCTTTCTCTAGTGAAAAAAGAATAAAAGGGGCATGAAGAGTGGAGCAGCATATCGTGTCCTTTTATTAAGGCTCATTTATTGTGCCTGTTGTACATGGTAAATTTCTGGACAATAGAAACGCATTCAGCAGTTGCTATTCGGAGGAAATACAGGTGATTAACTACCGGGAGGCTTGGTTAGCTGATGTGTCTGGAGAACGACTGTGCCGGGTCTTTTCTTAGTCTGTGCTTGGAAAGGAAAGAGAACTTTCACTGCAACAAGTTTGCTAGATCACTCTCACTGGAGATGTTATTGTTATTATTGTTGTGTAAACAGATATTACTGTTAAGCAGATGTTTAAAGGACATGAAAACAGCAACAAAAAAATCGTGATCTAAATCTAAGAATCTAATGTTACAATTTTTCTCGTTCTAATCAAAACAAGGTACTGCTAATATTCTTGGAACACTTCTATTTAAATACTGGGAAAGCTTCAAAGGTGGTGTAAGAATTAAATAATATTTGCAGAGAAAGATGGAGGGAGCAGCAGACAATGACAGACCAGAATAATTTAGGTTGGAAGGAACCTCTGGACCCCATCAGATGCAGCCCCTCCTGTTCATAGCCAGGCCAGCTTCAGAGTTGGAACCAACTTACAAAGTTCGATTCGGTTGCTCAGGGCCTTATCCGGTTGCGTTTCGGATGTTTTCAAGGATGGAGATTCCACAGCCTTGCTAGGCAACCTCTTCCAATGTTTGACTGCTCTCATTGGGACAAAAATCTCCCTGCTATCTAATTCCTTGTTGTGAGGCATTAGCCATCTGTTGTGTAGGTTGTTTTGAATAGTGTTGCTTATTCTTAACGAGTCCTATGAGGCAAAATGCTTAAACTCTCACTTTTCAAATTCAAATAAACCACTGTGTTCTGCAAAACTAATTGTTAGTGGCAGTGGTTTCATTTCTCTCTTCCCAGCCAAGTCCTAGGTATTGAAGCTGCAGATTTGCGGAAAGTTTTGGTTTTGTATGCATTATTCTTGTCTGTGAAATTACCATCTGTATTTTATGTAGTAACGGAACTGTCCTTCTGTTTCTCTGCTCTTACTATTTGAAGTGCAAAACTTGTCCCAAAATGCAATTGCTCAGATATTTAAGAAGTGTTTACTTTCCAGCTGAAACTTTTATTATTAGCAAGTAATATTTAGTCTATTAGTAATGGACTTGCTCTTTAATTACAGCAAGACGACTAATTCATCTTCTGAAGGCCTGGTGAATTTATTTCATGGGAAATAATAAAACATTTGTAAAAGTGCTAGTATGGTATGATGGGTAACTTCATTTCCTAAATAACCATAGAGCAATTCTGGAATATAGTCCTTTTTCTTAGTCTTAATTGTAAAGTGAGTTATTAATGACTAAAAGCCTGCAGATGAGAGCTTGTTGACAATTCGTCTGCCCCTGGAGAATAAAGCTGACAAGGTACTTTCATTTTTAAAGCTAACAATGTATCTCCATTTTTGTTAGTAGTCCTAGCCTGTAAGTATCAAAGGTTAAACAGACTCCTTCAGTCCTGATTTGAAAGGAAAGACTTTTAGCTTAAAACTGGACTGTGTGACAAACAGGGAGTTTAATTGTTACAGTTATAATTTATTTATTATTTTCTTTGAAACCATCTGCAAGTCCCTGTTCCTTTCTTTGGATGTATACACAAAATGAGAATATAAACTCATGTAAAAGTGCTTCTTTCGAAAACAATACTCCTCAGTCCTTTTGTGAGAAAAAGAACATGGTTGCTTTGTAGATGTTAGCACTGCAGGCTTACTGGAAATACTTTCTCCTGATCTCTGATTTCATGGGAAAACTGAAGAGTTAGAAATGGCAAAGGTACTTCATTAACCCACTTCGGTAGCAGAGGTCAGTTCTCACCAGTCTAGGAGTAAATGCTGTCGCTGGTGCTGTGGGGTAGTTGATGGCCTAATATGTTGTTCACAGTTTTTAATGGCTGTAGGGCTAGAATTTTTGTAATAGGTGAGGCTGGAAAAAGTCCTTTTGGTGTAACATAAGTTGTCGCAGCTTTCAGCTTATCATTGAAAATGTTCATTATATCGGTCCCTTATATATGACTTTCTGTAGCAAGGCATATTGGAAAAGGGGTGAAAAGTTTATAACACAGAAAATACCCTCTGCCGTTCATGGTCCAAGTGGGACTTAGCGTGAGCAATTTGTGGTTTTTGTTGTCG
Source organism: Gymnogyps californianus (assembly GCF_018139145.2). Taxonomy (NCBI): domain Eukaryota; kingdom Metazoa; phylum Chordata; class Aves; order Accipitriformes; family Cathartidae; genus Gymnogyps; species Gymnogyps californianus. Next base: position 15,509,581 of record NC_059475.1, on the reverse strand, counting down.
GGTTTTGTTGTTGTTGTTGTTGTTGGGAGTTTTTTGGGTTATTTGTTTGGTTGGTTGGTTTTGGTGGAGGTTTTTGTTTGTTTGTTTTTGTTTTGTTTTTTAAATCAAGGCATGTCCTGAGCTATTTACATTTGAATGTTATGGCTGCATGAGCTGTTTGATTTTTAGCTGTCCTTTAACTCTACAGAAGGAGTATCATATCTTTGGAATTTCATTACTTTGAAACCCCAAAATATTTCTTTATGCCTTATTCTGTTTCTGGGGGGACATCCTGCTATGCTAGACAATTGGGTCAAATCTGTAAGACCTGAAATCGCTGGGCATTATGGGAGGAAAATCCCCAAATTTTTAAAACAAAAAAAATGGATGCAGTGTTCATTTTTGGCTCTTTGAGGTATAATTCATTTAATGGCCTTATTACTTTTGTTTTCTGAATATACTCACAATGTGTTAATATTTTGCTGCATTTGATGGCAATTCTAGCTTTAGATGTTGTTTACCTAAATATTGTTAGCTAAACCTATAAAAATTCAGAACCTTAAATAAGCGAGCTCTTGGTTCATTACTCTCTCTAATTCTAAGGCTCCCTAACAGCATGTCAGACATGACCTTTCTAATTCTAAAGTAAGATCTTCGATTTCTTATTTCTTTAAAATTTGTGATTTTTATAGATTATTTCTTTGGACAGGGCTGCAGAATAAAGTGCTTAGTAGGTATGAGACTCTATAGAAATTGTCTTGTATTTTCTATTCAATTAATTGAAATGATTGGGGAGGAGGGAAGACTACCAGTTTATCTTGAAATAAGCTTTCTTCACTCCATATTTTTGCATTATATGACTACGGTTACACAGATAGATAAAATAATTGTCTTTAATGGATAGCAATATTTCACAGAGAGCAGCAAAACATCTAGATAGTACTCTGAGGGGAAAGTTGATAGAAAATCCCAATTTTAATTTAACTCAGATGAAATGCTAAATTAGGTTGTTTTATATAGGCCATGTAACTGAACGAGTAAGGTTATATATGATCCTCTGCATGGTGGTGTAAAGAAAAATCACTGAAAAAATACCATACTAGAGGAAAAAAAAAGCCTGCAACAAATGGCTTCCACAAAATCGCTCTCTGTGATCTCATTAAATGTTATAAATGGTGTAAAATGCTGTCCAGCAGCATTTTAAATTATTTTGCTGGTTCTGTTCTGTGAAGTTTACAGAAATACAAATCAGTAATTTATGTTGTGTAATTTCTGTGTTATGTTTATATAATCTGGTAAGTCAGGTGTAAATAAGCATAAATTCAAGTGCATCTCCCTAACTAAGGATTGCAACTAGTTTACTTTTAAAACATTAACCTGTTTAATGATTAAATGGTACAGTGTGCCATTGGCAAAGTCAACAAGAATGCAGGAAGGAGCTGAAAACATTTCTGGCTTGAAAAGTACCTCAGAAATATGTTTCATTTTTGGAGTAGTAGCAGCAAAGCCTCAATACAAACAGTTCTGCCTTTTAGAGATCATAGATATATCTTACTGAGTTTAGCAATATTAATTTCTTTTTTCTTTTTTTCTTTTTTTTTTCCTTTCAGCCATAATCAGCAGACCACGTCATTTAGACATCCTGTGACAGGACAGGTTTCTCCAGAAAATATTGAATTTATTTTGCAAGAAGAGTAAGTAGTTTTATACCCATGTCGAGATCTAAAACAGTAACACATTTACCTACAGTAGTTTAGTAGTTTGACAGTTCCTCTGGTATTGTAGCAAAAACGTCATAGAGATGTTTTATGCTTAAAAATTTACTTCTCATTGTGATAGTATGTTTTTGAGTCTAGCACTGTTCCACATTAGGGCTTGAGAGAAAATCTTTACCAAATCTTAAACAAACAAACAAACAAAACCCCCCAAAAATAAACGAACAAAAAAGACAATATAAATAGGATACTTAAACAATAATGCTTTAGCCTTATATAAATATCAGATGTACAGAACATAAATGTAAAAGGTCTTTAGAGCAAACTGGAAGGTTTGTACTAAAATTCAAATACACAAAATATTGCTAGTTTCCATTGTAATTCACTGGTTTTCTTACATTTTAGATTTTCTACATTCCCTGTCTTGGACTGGTATTTATTAAAAAAATTTTGATTAGGCGTTCTTCAATTTATTCTAGAGAAATAGAATCATATATATTAGTTTCCAGCATTTTATCTTGATTGTCTGATTTAAAAAAAAAAAAAAAAAGGAAAGAAATGCATGTATTCAAACTGGTGTATCCGGGCATGTCTTTGGTGTTGATTTGGATCACTCCCTGTTTCACTGTAGGGTTTAACTACTCCTGTCGTCCTTTTGCTGCATGCTAGATTGCTCCTGGAATCCCTTCTGTAATGGGATGACTGGATATCTTCCCTAGACAGAGTCTAGGAGAGAGTTCTACATCACTTCTAAAACCACTCCAAAGGGCAAGAGGAATGGGACAACACCAGATAGCTTTTCCTTTTCCAGCCTAGTCTTCCAACACTGTTCAAGTAGCCTCTAGCCCTTCATGCATCACAGAGGCTGGGCATCATGCTGTAGTGGCCTGGATGTGGTGGTTTGTATGGCTGCCTGCACGATTCTGAACATTTTATGTTTCAAATTATGTGACATTTAATTTGCTTTACATTTAATTTAAAGCAGTGTAGCATTAAGAAAAATGAGGCCCAGAGAAGGGCCATGCGAGACTCCCACAAGACTGAGGCTTTTCTGGCAATGTCTTCTATTGTGGACTTGGAGAGGAAAGGAGAAGTAGAGCATGAATGTACAGCCCTCTGCTCAGAGCTTCTGGTACAGCCCTGAGAAGTGCCTCTCAATGGTTTAAATAACAAACCAACCAACCAAAAACAACAATAGCAACAAAACCCCAACAAAAAACCCCAACTAAACAGCTGCCCTCCCCCAAGCTCAAAGCCAATCCAAGGGCCAATCCTATGTTAAGGCCCTTGCTGAGAACCAGCATGAAATAGGATGTTGAACATATTTTGCAGTGTGTGGGAGAGGCCTGTGATGAGGTACAAAGACTGTGGGATAGCTACTGAGCTGGAGGTCACCCAAGGTGTTACATGGTATGCGGGTGGCCTGCTGCTCGGGAGGGGTTTGGCTCCTTACAGGTATGCAAACAAGCTACTCCAAGTCATTTGGTGAGGAGAACAGGTATCTTGTGATGGAGCAAATCTCAAAGACAGTATGGACAATAGTCACTGTGTGTCTGTGTTCCAACTTCCATCCGTTAATTGATTTTTATTTAATCTGTTGTAAAAGTTCAGTCAAATTTAATATAAAGAAAATTTGTACATGTGTAAGGGAAAATAGGTGTTTGGATAGAACTCCTTGGAGTGCCTCCCTGGGTTAGTCACACTTCCCTGGGCTGTTTCTGCTTTTGTAGTCATGGTAGTAGATAAAATATTAAAAGCAGAATGGAAAGAAAAACATGCTGGTGGCAGATGTTTTTAGTGGTCTTTTGTGTATGTTAGAAACTTTTTTGGAAGAGAAATGAAGGTGTTTATTTGGAGGGCAATCAGATGAACGGGCATAACTTCTCATCTCTAGACTTCAATTACACTGAGATGGTATCAAAAGAGGGAAAAAGCTCTTACAATGTAGTAGAATTAATAGAGACAGGTGGGTTTTATTATAAAAGAAGAGGGAATGGCTGGAGGGATATAGAGAGGAGTATGTGTTTGTAGTGACTACTCGGGAAAGTCTTTGCAAGAACATTTTTCTAAGCTTTATTATTGGCCTGAAGTACTTACAGTGTGTTTTTAAAATCAGATGTTTTTAATATATCAGTTAAAATTGCTTTAAAGATGTTATTTGCAAGTGTGTGGGATGCTCTGGTTTCCTTAGTTTTGCACCACTTCTGTGCAACAGTGTGGGTTTTACACAGATGCTGTTCGTCACGGTCATATCTGAGTTCCTGTCAAATGACGCTGTTCACTTATGTGGATGTCTCTGCTGAAATCAAAGGATCTGTTAGCACCTCCCTGTCTTTAGGCCTAGGAATAGTAATGGGGCTATGCCATGTTTTCAGTTCTTTTCCCTCAGGCATCAGGGATTTGTATGGAATCAGTGTTGTTGATCGTGTATTAGTTTGGAATCGGTGGTGTAGATTGTATCTTGTGATGAAATGACTTTCACAAACAGGACACAGTCGGAAAGATAGTCTCTGGATTTGCATGGTCTGTGGAAACTTTCCATCATGGGATCCTTTTGACCAAGAGTACTTTTTTCTATAGCTGAAGAATCCTGTCTGAAGTAGTAGCACTCTTAAGGGTTTCATAAAAGGCAATTTGTTCTTCAGTGCTCTTGTGATGTGATTTATTACTTACAGGTTGATTTTAACTTAAGATTAGGGCCAAACCCAGGAGTTGTCACCAGATGTTGACTGGGAGCTAGTGGGGAGACATAAGCACAAACTTGTTCAAGCTACAACAAACATATCTATTAAAAGGACAAGTTTACCATCAGAAAAGTAATTTACAGTAATCTACAAATGATGAATGTATGGACTGCTCTGGCCATTTCTCATCCAGGAAGCAATATTCTGGCAAGAAGATTTCAAAAGAAGTTTTGGAAAATGGTGTCAATAAATGATGTAATCCTAGCTTGATTATGAGTCAGTTACGAACCAGACGCCTTTGCCTCACTTGATCAAATGAAAACTGGATTCTTTCAGTAGAAGGCTGAGACTGTATTTCACTAGTCTTTTCCCAAGGCATTTCCCCTTTTAAAGAATATCACATCAATTTTGTTTTTTAAGCCGAAATCTGATTTACTGAACTTCATTGTAACTGGAGGATAAAAACAAAGAGTATTGCCTGGACCCTGTAACTTTTGAATTACGTTATCTTTTGATCCTTATGCTGTTCCTTCTTCCTAAAGGTGTTCTTATTTAGAATTTTTTTGTCAGAAAGAGTGATTAAGAATTCCTTATTTCCTAACCCATTCTCAGCTGAGACCATTGTCAAATCCCCACCTCTTATTCTGTTTTTCCAAGCTTAGCAACTTTGGTCACTTAGTGTGTGGGACGTGTGTTCTGTACCTTTCACTAGCCCTGCTTGAGACCTAGGTTTTCTGTATGACGCTTTTAGATTTGTCTTTTTTTCTGATGGAGTGATTGATTATAGCTGAATGTAGTATTCAGTATATGACCTCATTGGTTTTTGTAATAATTTAGTTGTACTTTTTCTTCTCTATTCCTTTCCTAATAATTCTTAACATACTTTGGCTGCCACTACTCATTGTGCTAAGATTTAAAAACATCTTTTCCTCAGATTACCAATGTTGTTTTGAGCAATAAAAGCTGCAGAGATGTTTTTAATTTCGTCCTCCTTTGAATTAGTTTTCTGTTGTTGACACTGAACTCAGTTGGGCATCTTATCACATGGTTACTCATATCTGAAGATTATTTTTCTGTCTGTTCCTGTCAGTATTTCAGGTTTTGTCCAGAATAATTTTTGTCCTATATTGACTTGGTCACCTCACAGTTTTCGGGATCACCTCTAAGTAATTTGAGCATCTTGTCTGTATGGGAAGTCCCTCTGGTAGCCTCCCTCAATTTCATAACTGTCTCTTGATTTCTGTGCTTTACTTTCATGTTTTTAATGAACCCTTAATCCACAAAGGGACCTTTCCTAAACAACCGATGGAAAAATGAGTATTAATGATAAGGCTGCCAGACAGGTGTTAGATCTAGTTTAACCACATTGTTATATGCATATTTCTCTGAAAAATCTGTGATAGAATTACTTAGGATAGATGTATGTGATGTTTAGATTTTTTTCTCTCTTATCTTTCTTTAAATAACAGTTCTTTAAATAATTGTATACAGAAAGGAAGAAGCAGGCACTTACAGCCATGTATCTAATTGTATCTGTTGGTAAACACTAGTAGTTGTATATTAGAAGCTTTACAGTATATTTGTGATAGTGGTATGTTTGCAAATGAGAAGATAGTACTTTAAAGTTAAAAAAGGTAAGACTTGAACATAAATGCAGAAATATAGGAAAAAAAAATATTGTGCTTAATCCAATGAGTGTTATCTTCTTTTTTGCCTGTTTTTTGTGCAACTGATAAAGCCTCTGTATCACCTCTGGGGAGAGAACCATCTTATTTTGTCTATTGCATTTGGTTACTATAGCAGCAAAAATATCAGGTGGAGAGAAAGGAAGAAACCCAAACAACCCCAAAATAAATATCTGCCATGTTTACATGTATAGAAATACTAGGACAGTTAATTTTTTATCTAGCTGAATAGGAGATTTATTAGTATTAAAACTAGATTGATATGATGTTATTGCATCATATTTGGTTCCAACAAAATAAACTTTTTAAGTTGCTGGTATGAATGAGGATCTTCTAAGTTGACTAATCTTTATGATCCTTTAGAGAAAAGGAATGTCTTCTCTCGTGAGTATTGCATTTTCAATGTGGGCTACTGGTATAATCATTTTGTTGTTGTTCAGTTGGTTTTTTTGTTTGGTTTTTTTTTTTTTAATAAACCAAATATTGGCCATGTAATTCTTCTGGCTGGTAAATGTGATTTCTGTAGACATACTAGCACTGTTTAAGTAGAGCAGGGAGTTGCTTGACAGGAGATACTATATAGAGTGTTATTTTCAAGTATTTTAAAAAGATTTACAAGGGACTGGAGCTCCGAATGTACATAGTGCAATTCTGCCTGTGTATGCACACACCTGGGGGAGGCAGTAAGAAAACTATCCTGAAAATAGACAAAAAAGTCACTATGAAGACAGAATGGGGTATCTTGGATAACAGATATTATCAAACATCTTTGGTGATAGTGATTTTGAACTGATGTTTCTGAATGCACAGCGTTAATGCTGTAGTCACTTATTTTCAAAGATGAATCTGTAAATACTATTAGGACAGCATTAACTCCATTAACATGCTGGGATGTTTCAGGTAATTCTGCATATTCTGCATATTTTTATTTGCTTTTAAAAACAGACTGAGAATATTAATTAGCTATTAAGAGGCTTGAATATTTGAGTTTTGTTATGTTCTGATTTCATGCAACAAATCTATTTTATCCTTGAAATACTATATACAAATACTTAAATTAATTTTCAGTATTGTTTGGTGTTTTCTGTTACATCTCAGGTACAGAAAGTTTGGATCACCAGTGTTTGCTGCCAAAGGCATTTTTTGAGGAGAATAACAATGTATTTTCTCTTTTAATGGAATTCCTGTCTCTTTTGGTGGCTGAATTCTTCCACATGGCAACAACCTCACATTTTTTAAAAAACATTTTTCTCCTTGTGAATTTGAAGTCCGTCATTAATCTTGGTACTACTAGAAAAGGAAAGCTTGATTTATTGGCAGTGGTCACTTTCAGTAGCAAGTGGAAGAGAAATCACTAAATGGCCACATTATAAATGCTTAGAAATTATGTGTTTATCGTTCAGTATTGCATTATGATTTTCTCATAGTGATGGTCTTGTTAATCATATAAGGCTTATCTTCCTCTGTAGTTCTTCTAAAAAAAAAAATATATATTTTTTTTTTAAACTTCAGTATGTTTAACCTACTGTGAAACAGTATTGTGTGGAATAGTGAAAATCTGTTCAATCTAAGTTGAATTTGTAGATTAAAACTATTCCTCTGGGGTTATTTCTCTTTCTGTATTAATGTTTTTATTGGAAAAATTAATTCCAATTTGTTGAAACTTAAATTTTATTTTTCATTTTTGTCTTTCCTGAGAAAGTTAGCTCTCTGTGAAATAGCTACTCTATAAAATGAAGAAATATAATCTAATCAGATTATCTATAGTCTGGAAAGCCTACAAATTTTCTGAACGTGTATGTTATATGCTCTCTCCTCTTCCCTCCACCTCCTCCTTTCCTCCCTCCTCACCCCAGTGAGTATCTGGACAATATTGTGTGACTGTCCTACAGTATAAAAATAGTTTGTGGTGTGGACATTGTAGAGAATCTAAATCTCAAGGGAAGAAGAGAAATTTGTGTCTTCTAAGGCCAAACATTTTCCTTGGATGTGTTTTGTTTTCATACTTTTGCGACTCCTTTCTAGTGGCCTTCTTAATGATATCAAATCTAATACTTCAGATTAATTTTGAGGAAGCAGTGTAGAAGACTGTCCCATCTCTGTTAGTGTTCCTCCCTCATTGCAATACCTACTCTCAGTTTAGTTGCCTCGAGCAGGGAAATGGAACCTTTTTGATAAGTAAATACTAGGACAAAGCAAGTAAGATGCAGGCACATTGTAAGTCTGCATTTTCTACCTGTTTTGAAAGTTTATAGAGTGGGAAGGGAACAAGTGAGAAGAGAGTCAAAAGCAGATAATAAAACTGGCTGATCAACAGAAATAGCTTAGTCAGGCAGCGTTATATATGGCAAGTGTCTTAATCTGCTCTTTGCTGAAACTGGATATTCCTAAAGCTGATTAAATGCTGAAGTAGGATACCTGGTCCATAAGAGGTAAGGCAAATTGACTCAAACTGATGTGATGAAGCCCTCATGCATTCAAGGCTGGCCAGGGATTTTAGGAACTTGCTGTAGGTCATTCTCATATCTTGGGCCTGAATTCACGTATAAAAGCTAGAAAGAAGGGACTTATGCCAGATAAGCAAGGCATAAAGGAAATGGGATCAAAGTTGTGTTACTTCCTTGCAAGATTAATTGAAACTGTGTGATCACAAATGGAAAAATGTGCTTTCCCTGACACCATATCAACTATAAAAGCTTTTGGACAGCTAATTGTTCAGGTTGTAACTGAGGAAGAGCAATGGTGGCAAACACCTTGTCCTCAGTTAAACCCTGTGTTGAGCTACTACAATCACAAACTCTTCTTCTCTTTTCTTATGAGTGATAACTGCTCAGAATTGGATTGAATTTCAGTGGTAGCAACAGTAATGTTTGGTGTGGCTTGTCTTTTTTTTTTTTTTTTTAAATAAATGGCTTTGGTGACTTCTTGAGATGGGAAAAAGAAAATCATACGTTGTTAATTTGTTTTGTTTTTTCTGATGTGACTGTATTACTACTTGTTCCTAAAATACAATTTGCTAAACTATGTTGTTAATGATTTTTGAAAATACCACCTGTGGGTTTAATTCACAAGTTGGTGTTGAGCTTGGTTGCTGAGGCTTCTCTTCACAACCTGCATGTGGGATTCCACAAGATTTTGCACTTCTGTTTATCCTCTCATTTCTTCATCTGGGCAGCTGAACTGAATTCTTTCTTGTTGAACAGGTTATTATGGTAGGATTGATCTCACTGATGCTTTAAACGGGTATCTGCATCTGAGCTAGTTATCAAGATTTCTTGAATCTTAGTATGACTCAGAAGTTATTTATTTCTAACTATCTGCCATGAATTGCACCATTTCACGTAAAAGGTATTTTAATAATTCATATTGTAGTATGAATCATATTTTGGGCAGATTCAAAAATCTAACATTAAGTTAGTGAAAGATCAAACTGTAGGCTAGTCTCACTTTGATTTTAAATAAGAAGCCTGTTATTGCAAAGTGCTGACTCCTATCCTTCCCTCCCCAGTACTGGCTCTTTCACATGTTTGCAGCCAAGCCTCTAAATTGGGCACAATTTAGTTTCTCTGCATTAGCCTTATCTTCTCTGAGTGCTCTTTGTTACATCTTGATTCTCTGTTGGGTTTGCAGACAATTTGGCAGGTTTCTTCCTCCTGATACGTAGACAAATACCAATCATCAGATGTCACTGGCAGCATCTGCTTGAGAAATACCTGAAATCAAAATAATAGGGGTGGTGCAAAGGAAGTTGCAGATGCATGGGAAATGTTTGACTAGCCTGTCATTCATTTGCTCACTGTGAATCTTAAATATAAAAAGGCAAAGCTGACTGTTTGAAACAATGTGCTTTAGATTATCTGGTTTTCTTTGTTTTCTAGACAGAATTCATCTATGTCCAAGCAACAAATAAACCAAAGACCTTCAAGCATGGTCAGTGAAACGTCCACTGCAGTAACTACATCTGCTGTTGATACAAAACCTGGCTCTAAGGTAAAAGAAAAAGGCTATTGTTTCAGCTTGATGATTAGAACTTCACTCACTTTAAATCCAGTACTCTTTTAATGTTTTAATGCTGATTTTAATAGGGACATGGGTTTAGCCTAGTAGTCTAATAACTTACCTCAAAGAAGAGGTAATATCTTCTACCCAAGCAAAAACCTTTTTACAGCATAAGAGCACCATATACTTACATGATAGTGTTGAATGATAATTCAAAAAATAGTGATTATTGTGACATGGAAAGTTTGAGAGGCTTCTTAAGAACGGAAGCAAGTATATGTAATACTGGTATTCCAGCAAGTCTTTTGACAGTCCAGTGCATACGGCAAAAAGTGCTGCAGAATACCAGGAATTGTAATTTGCAGTTCTTACTTTTCCATGAAACCTTACTGCTGTTCCTCCTCTTAGTAACAACTTAGATCCTTCTCTGCCATCACTGTAGTGCACAAACAGTGCAGACACCAAGTTTACACACAGAATGTTTAATAATAGAAAAATCCATTATTTGTCATTGACAAAGGGCCTGTGTTGTTTATTGCACAAAATATAATAAAGTGCTGTACTTGAAGTGTCACCAACTATTTTAATGCTTCTTTGACCTTACAATAAATTGCAGTCCAGTGAGAATGGGAGGGGGCTGGATAAAAAGAAGCAAAAAAATACTGGAAGAATTAGCAGAGATAAGATAGATTTCTTAACTTTGCCTGCAGTTCTTAAACTTCTCATGTTTTTTTTAAATGCAAAAGTGTGAAGCCTGTTAAGTAATTGAGTTGAAGAAAGGACTTTGCCAAATTGGTTGCAAAGATATTTTTGTTGAGTTGGAATCACTTAAAATCTTCTTCTAATGTTTTGGTATGCTTGGGTGAATGTTGGAGAAGATGAAAACAATTTCATGAAAAGGAAAAAAAAAATTTTTTTTTTTTTAGATCCAAACTGTATAGGTTATTGGACCAACACAAAGGTTGTCATGTGTCAAATCTCAAGAATACGTTTATCTTTAAAGTGCTAGATGAAGTTATCACTGAAAACAGTAGACTTAGTAGGTTGCCTGAATTACTTGATACATTTCTTTTTTGATATTCTAACAGTTGAACTTACCAAAGTACTTGGGCATTTGTGTTTACTGTATTTATCCTCCTTATTCTGATTTTTTTAAGCCAGCATTAGAGGCAGAAGGCTCATTTTTTCACTCATAAAACCAGCAAACTTAATAGGGACCTGATACTCTGCTTTGAGCTGGGAATTTCTCCAGTGACACAGTTGGCTTTAACTTACCCAGGATCCCACTTCTACCAAAAAGTGTGTATCCTCTGTCACCTGCTCCTGCTCCTTCCCTTTGTCATGTGTTTGCACTGATTTTGCAAAACAGTGAGATCAAAAATGGTGACTGGATACAACTTACAGGGCCACCCACATGCTAGAGGCTAGTTCACTGGAGATGTCAGAACCACACAGCTAAAGGTGAGGGTAATGCTCTTTCCATCACAGCTTGGAGAATATCCAGAATCACCTCCCAAAACTTCACTTGGTCTGTTTTTGGTCTCTGTTTCTATTTTGTTTGCAGTCCAGTATAAGTGTGGCCATGCATGCTTCTGGCAGGCTCTCAGGTGTAGCATTTTTTTTAATACATGGCAGCTTTAAAGTTTGAATAGAGCTCTCGTAGAGGGCTTGCCTGTACTCTTCTTCTCCACCAAGTTTGTTTGTATAAGATCCATCCTGCTGTGGGCCCTCAATAAATACTTTACAGGAGTTTTGATTAAGACAGAGAACCAACATCTTTCTTATGTATGCTTTGTTTCATCATTGCATGTGTTTCCAGGCTTGAAATCACTCCTCTCGTTCTGTAGAGTCAGAAGATCTGTTGAATTCCTTCACAGCCTAACACACAATTAATTCAAGTGAGCTAGCAATGAGAACAAAGGCTGTAAAGTGAATAACCTGTGTCCTCCATTTTGAGGTTGACTTTTGGCATGTTGAGAATAGGTTTTAAGATCCTTTCATCTATTTCTAAATGTTTTCTTCCATGAATTCCGTAATCATTCTTTCAAAGAGTGAGTTCCCAGACGCAGACTTGAGAGACAATCATGAAGCCAGAGACATGTTCTGTTTGTCATGGAAAAGGTCTCTAGCTACCCATAGCTAATTATTATCTTTTATGAAATGCTTTCATAATTTTGTCCTGCAAATGCCATCACAGAACTGTGTAGGTATAGTGTCGGAATCCTGGCCAAACCCAAACTGATTTTTATGTAGAGCTATGTGCACTGAAGTAGTACCAAATCAGAAAGTGCAGGAACAGATACATGACTTTCCACTTAATTCTTCTATAGAAAGTTGACAGCTAAGAATTGCTACGTTTGGGGTGGAGGGGGAAGGTACGCTGCCAACTGTACAGCAGATTTGTCATTCTCAGTTCAAGATGAAGGAGATGAAGACATCTGGCTTGCTTGCTGCAGTGCTCAAGTCTGAACTTGGATTGAATAAAACTTCTGAAATAAAAAGTAATTGTTTGGAAAGAGAATTTCACATGTTCTGTCCAACAACGTCAGTTGTACAGTGTACACCAAGAGGAGCGTGTTGGAAAGAAGAAAAAGAAAAAAAGCCAAAATGAGGCTTATACTTACCAAAATGTCATTATATTTCATTGATGTGCATATAAATATATAAAGCTTCATTTTGTAAGACACCCGAGATGAGCAGTTTTGCAGAAATGCACATGGATTCTTGGGGTGGGCACCACCATTTTGATGCTGGCACTGGCTGAATAAGTTGTCTGAAGACTTTAGACCAATGCAGTCTACCCTTCCTTTTGAAATTTGAGGGGTATGGAGTTGAGGGAATAAAAAGCAAAAGGGCATGCTGATAAACCACAGTCGTTCTCTGTCCTGAAGATCTGCTTGTTCGTAGCCAATTCAATTACATTATTAACCATATTAAAAGCCATTTATATTGATTATAAATGAAGGATATGGAGGAATAAAGATCTGTTTCAGTTTGAGAGTAAGGTACATTTGGAATTTAGCCTGTTAAAGCATCTGATGGTGTGAATGGAAGCTTGTAGATTTTACTGTGATGCACAGTACTTCAGCCAAGTCAAAAGCGTAAATCATAGTAGTGTAATGTATTTATTACTATCTATGTTTTGAGAGTGTGTTTTGGATGGATTCTGCGCAAGAGAAGTAAATGAATTGTTGATGACACTGGTAGTTGCTGGTATTTTTCCAAGATGAACTGGTGAGGACTACAAGTAAATAAAGAACAGGTCTAGCAGTTGACAGAAACAGGCAATGGTGACAGGTATGCGATGGTGCCAGCTCTGTGGGACTGTCTGGAGCTGGAGTGTAGAACACAGGGTTTAGTTCAGGGCCACTGCAGATGAATGCTCAATATTAAGAGCAGGAATTTCTGAAAGTTTCAGTTTTTCCTATCTGAAAAATAAGGATTTTGTCTAATTTTCTTAGAGATACTGAAAGGATTCATGAGTTCATTTGTCAGTGAAACATTGACATTTTCTGAATGGAAGAGTTTGACTTAAACAGGTGGGGTTTTTTGTGGGCTGGTTTGTTTTTTAAGTCCCTGTAGATTGAACGTTAAGGTATATGTTCTTTTCTGTGAATATTTGCATATTTTTACCAAGATACAGTCTTCCTTTTTGCTATTTAGAAAATCTGTTCTAAATGAAAGGCTGTCTACATTTTTTTTTTTACTGTCCGGTTTTAGGAAAAAAAAAAGATTACATTTTATAATTAAGTTAGCAACTTTCTTCCTCAGCTAGACGCTACTGTAAGGAAGAAGATGACTCAGTGATGAAAAAGGATTTGAAAATTTTGGCTCTTGACGTTTTGGTTTTTTTGCAAAAACTTATGAGTCATTCACAAACAAGCTAGCATAACAAATGTACTGAAGTCAAAAGCGACTTCTTTGTCTTCAGTGACACAGGCAGCTGCTCTGACCTGCATTTTTCAACACATGACAATGATATCAGAATATTTTAAGTTAGGAAAAGACTACTGCAGTACAGACAAATAGTTTTAAAAATATACCTTTTCTTTTAAACTAACTTTGTATTCCAGCCAGTGGAAGCAAGGTGTGACATTCAGTATCTGTTATGCTTTGTTTTATTCCAAAGCAGAATGAGATGATTAATACTACACATGATAAGAAAATTTTAATTACATAAAGCACCATAAAATGATTTTTTTGTTTCCATTATGGGCTACTGTATTGATAGAGAATACACAGCCTTGGGAAAACTTTTCCCCATCCTGTGTAATAGAAATTGTTTGATCTTTTGACCAAGTCCAAGGATGACTTTTCTACATTGTGGTCTGCATTTTTGTTAAATTAAATAAGGTCAGAGAATCAGAGTGCTTGATCACTGATGGGGGATCTGATGAAAAAATCAAATTTGAACCCTGCTGTAAGGCTAGGTCAGCTATACTTTAACTGTTCCTCAGTTCATCCACCCTAGGATAATTATGAGAAAGAAAAATTAGGAAACTAAATTCTGTGCGTTTTGTAAATTGATTTCTGTTCAGGTGCAAAGCATGGATTTTTGACTTTCAGAGCCTTAAACAGTTTGGGCCTTGTTATTTTTCATCACCCTTGTAATGTAGCTGTTGCATCTAACATTTGGCAACAGTTTTTAGAAATCTTGACTGAATTGATTACTTCTCATTTTTCTTAAAAGAAAATGTGTATGGCTTGGCCTAATGATCATAAGATCATTCAGAGCTTGGCTGTCCTCATGATAGATCTTTGTGTGTTCGTTTAAAGTGATATTTGGACACAGGTTCACAAGTTACCTTTTGAAATATTTTCAATAGCAAACACTAAATGCCTAACATCTTATTTCTTCTTTCCTTTAGTGTCAGACTTGCTGCTTGTAGGTCTGTGAGTGAGTACTGAGAGAGATTTTGTGGTCATAATTGACATGCTGCATTTGCACAAAGCCTAGTGCTCTGCAGCCCGTTAGCTGAGTGCCTTAGCACAGGTATGGCAGAGAAACGGGCTGGGAGATCTTGGTGATACCATCCTCACCTGGCTTTTACTGAGAACTGCTTATTGCCGGCTGAATGGCAGGGGCGTCTGCTCAGAAACCTGTTGTTGTTTACAACCCGGCCTGTGAGATTTGTGCCCTGGATGCTGGGCTGCTCAGGTGATCTCCTGTGCTGCCTTGGGCCGCGCTAAGTCTTGTGCAGACTCTCACTGAGGTGTCAGGTGAGGTGTCACTCCCAAGGAAAAGCCCGTACTTGGCATTCTTCCTGTCTCCTAAGTGTCAGGGCGTTTCACAGAAATGACCGTGACATGCAGCTCACCTGACTTCTCAGCAGAGCTGAGAGCAGTATGCTGCTTCCTGGTAAACAGACCTTGGGGAAACTACCTCGTAAAATCTGCCCTTTGATATCTCCTTACAAGTCTTAAATCTACGTTGCTGTTTTATATGCTGTCGCACCAGAGAAAAAGTGGATTTCTTTTTTTCTTACTGATTATTGCTATTATCTTAATCCTGCATTAAGATGTGTGCTTATGTCTACTGAAATGTGTGAAATTTAGTGCAGGTTGGTAAAGCCTGGCCTCAAAATTAACAGAATCCATTTAAAGTTATCATATATTGCTAGAATATTTTCTTATTATATATGCTGTCTTCTAGTCCAGATGTTGCCTGACTGGCAGAAGCAGTACGCTGAGATATTTTTATGATGTCATCCCTTGCGTATGACACGTGCTCATTTCCAGAGCTGCTGTTTGACTGCAGCTGACAGAGCATCAGTACCCTGACAAGCTGAGAGGAGAGATTCAAACAAAGGAGAGACATTGTAGGAAGGAGACAGAGTGTGAATCTGGACAGCTCTTTCCTTGGAGAAGTCAGGAGCAACTGTAAGGGTGGTTTGTGCACCTCAGGTTCCTACAGCAATTGCAGCAACAAACTGTGCTGAGATTGGAAAAGAACAGGCAGATTATTCATCCAGAGATTCTCGCTGTCTCTTTCACAGACTGATAGGCTTTCCTTGTTTGTTATTGAAATAGTTTTGCCCATGTGAGTCAAAACTGAGGTTGCAGTAAAACACAAACCATTACCTAGTCCTTGTGACTTCCACTTACTGCTGTCTAGGTCTCTTCCTTAGCAGTGTCACTCTGTCTTCTGCTTTTGTTTGCAGGGTCAAAGTCCAAGCATTTTAATACGGTATCAATGTTGTTTGACTTTAAACAGGAAAGAAAACCAAAACCAACCAAAAAAACCGTCAAACAATGAAGAGCAAGAGTAGGATTCATGTGCACAAGGTCCTGTGTGTATAAAAGACTTGTACCATGTTGCAGAGAGAGACTTGCATGCAGCTGTTGTAGTGCACTCAAAAATACTTCCCAAGCACACTGAAACTTCAGCAGTTCTGCCCTTCTGACTTGAGTCACCAGTGCTGCTGCTGTTCAGCTGGGAGTAGTCAGACCGTCCTGGCACTGATATGTTGATAAAAGTGGAAGATTGACTTTGCTATGTTGTAAATATCATTGTCTATTTACTTGCCCTTGAAAATGCTATAAATAATTTGTTACTGTGTAATGAAGTATGAATTATTGCAGTGAGGTTATTTGTAATATGAAATGAGTCTCAGTACAGTTTAAAAACCACTGCTACATTATACTTCTGTACAGGTTGTGAAGGCTGGAAACAAAGTTCATAGCTTTGGAAAGAGGGAACAAGCTATCAGGAGGAATCCCAATGTTCCTGTTATAGTAAGAGGCTGGCTACACAAACAGGTATGCATGTAATCATCTGTTTCTGTTCATATACTTCAATACAATCATCAACTAAAAGTAAGTGCCTTCCAAGTAACTGAAAAAACAGAAGCTCGAATGTTGGTGATGCAGGGCAGTGTTGGGTACTCCCGCAAGCTTCTGTAATGAGGGGCTTGTACTCAGTGTGTGCAGGTGCTTGTGCTTGTGCTTCAGCACGTGTGACAACCAAGTTTTACGTCCAGGTTTGATCCAGAAGTGGAAACAATGATAAATGGACATCACCATCATGGTTAAATGTTGAGGCTATAACTTTGTTGTCTAAATCTGGTTATTTTCCCTGTTTTATCCTGCTTGATTGGCTTGATACCATGCTGATCTCAGTCTCCCTCAGAATGCACTATAAATCTGAGGCTGGCTGTGAAGGCCTTATTCCATCTGCTTGCTTATGCCCTTATACCCTGATCAAAGGCTTAATTCCAACACATATGCCTTTTGTTCTCCAGAAGCAGAAGGGAGAAAATGAAGGGAGACAGGGACCCGTTCACCGCACATTGCTGTCACCAAGACCAGTGTCCAAGCAAAGGCTGGATTATAGGATTTCATCCAACAAACAGAATTTTACAGCTGCTGCTTCTTGAACTCTTAAGCTGACAGAAGCACATCCTTGAGTGCAGAAAGTAAATAAAGCTGTTTGTTGTATGAGAATACTTCCCTGCTTCTAATTTGGCAGTCAGCGTCCATCAGATTATCACCGGAGATCCAGCAGCTAGGTTTAAGGATGAGTAGGAGAAGGCTGAAATCTAAGGCTTACAATTATGATTCTACATATACAGGAAAGTGAAATTGCTGACAGCCATCCACTTCCTCCTGCATGGAGAGCTGTGTTCTGCTATCAACTCTGTTGACATCCGCTACCCAAGTCCATTAGTTTTCAGGACAGAATCAGAACTCAGACACAGTATGTGTTGACAGCATTGGAGCATGAAAAAGGAAAGGGAAGAAAGTCCTTGTATACTTAATATGACTGCAGAAAGAAGAAGGGAGATAGTATATACAACATTCCTCTAGCAATTTCCTTCTATCCCCTTACCTCTACTTGCAAGCACTTAAAGCCTGAAGATGCTTTCTATGCTGCTGGTCTCATCAAAGCCTGCCTCAGCTGAATAAGTTGTACTTGCTTAGGTTACAGTCTGGCAATTTTACAAACTTCTAAAATTAATTTCAATGTAAATATTACTCATTTTGACAATGTGTTATATATTATATATAGCGAGAGAGATATATAGATCTCCACAGGGATATTATATTATACGTTATTAAAATTTGCACATTATGCACCCTGTTTTATTTCCTAAGGAATATTTCATTAAATTATGTTTTAGGCATGGGTAACATATGGGATATTGACTGTAGAATTATAGGGCATCATTGTCTGAAATGTGAGGTCATACTTCACAGCTGTGTAGTGATTTTCATCTTGGTGTACAGGCAATCCTTGTTGGAGTTTGTGCCATCCAGATGCATACTTTGTCTTTATTGCAGATAAATGTGTCTAGATAAAATACGCATTGGTTGCCTATAAGGTTAATCTGAATGCTGTTTGGGATGCGAATTTAATTACTTAATGAAAATTAGCAGTTTGAATATTCTACCCTGATTATTTTATAGCTGGATGTTTTGCCTCTTATCTTTCTTAGTACATAGTATTTTGCTAAAATATAAACCACTTGTTTTTGGAATTAATACCATATTTAGGTAAACTTCTGGTAAACCACTCACTGGTACAGCATTGTATGATAAGCTGTTAACTTTCCTTAAATGAAAAGTGTAATACATTTCTTGCATTTCAGGATAGCTCTGGAATGCGATTATGGAAAAGACGATGGTTTGTGCTTGCTGATTATTGTTTGTTTTACTACAAAGGTGAGTAGGTACTAGCTCTTTTGAGTTAGTCTGTAACAGTTCACCTGTTCAAATCGCATTGCAAGCATAAGCTAATTGAACTCTTCAGGTATAGTTAGGTATTCTGAGAAGAAGCATAGTGAAACAATTACATATCCATATGTCTTTAATGCGCAGCAAATTTCAGGCCAGAGTTGGGGAACAAGGGGGTGCTGTATGATCTTTTGTCACATAACTTATCTTTGATATATGCCAAGGTTTATGTTGCAAAACATTTGGCAGCAATACCAGTTTAAGATTTATCCCGTCTCTGGTCTGTGTTGTGTTACCTACTTGCTTGCACTTAGACAGCTCATTTTTTGAGAATGCACTGTGGCCAGATCATGGCATTGATTCAGCTTTAATCCAAGGGACAATGTAAGTGTGACAACTTCTAAATCCAGTATTTCTACCAAAAAGGGTTAGATGTGATCTTACACTGAACTGGGAATAATGGTATTACATAAGGTTATTTTGAAGTTTTGAATATTGTGTAGCGTGTTACAATTTTTGGAAAGCATTACAGAATATGAAACTTGAATTCATATTTCTAGGTACTGCATTTCTGCTGCTGATTACTTTAGAGCCAGCAGTAATAGAGGTTTCCTAATTATAGCAATTAGTCTAGATGCAGAATGCTAAATGGAAAGTCCGTCATGTTATGCAGCCTGTCAGAGTTCATTTGTCACAATAAGCTTTATTCTCGAAGCGGATTCTTCTGTCTGAGCCTAAAAAATCAACACCCCCCCCCCAGACCTCAACAAAAAAACAAACTTGATTTTTTTCAAAAAAATTCAATCTTGTTTCTTTAAAAACAAAACATTGTTCTCCAGGTATTATTGGTGTTGAGTCATAAGAAAATTCAGGTCTGAAGGGACTTCAGGAAGTGTCTAGTCCAACTGCATGGTGAAAGCAGGGTCAGGAAAGAAGTCAGCCCAGGTTGCTCAGGGCTTAATCTAGTCAGGCATTGAAAACCTCCAAGGATGGAGATGGCACAACCTCCCTGGTTGGCCTGTTCCACTGCTGCTCTGTCCTCAGGGGGAAAATTCTTTTCCTTATATCCAATCATCCACTCTTCTTTCTACTTAATGCCTGTTGTGTGTGTCCATAAAGGAGAATGTATTGTTACCCCACTGAAAAGTACAGTGAATTAGAATCTGTTTTTTTTAATTCAACAGACAGCAGAGAAGAATCTGTTCTGGGTAGCATACCATTGCCTAGTTATGTAATATCTCCAGTTGGACCTGAAGATCGCATAAATCGCAAATTTTCTTTTAAGGTACAGTTACAAAACTTATTAGCTGATCATATTTTAAAATGGTGATTTGAATGAGAAAAGCTGCTATTGTAAACAGAAACATCATCTGCGTTCCTATTTTATTTATTATTTTTTTAAAAAGTAGGTTTATTGACTGCCTGTTCAAATGTGACATAGCACTTTTTTGTTGCTTATGAATTGACATTCATATGTCTGTTACTATGTGAATGTCTTTAGAGCTTAATAACATGTCTGTGAGTGAAGATCCTGTTTCTAAAATCAGAAATTAGTATTGATAAGTTGTTCCAGTACTGTTTACAAATTGAAAGAAAAGTTGTCTTTTTTTCCTTTACAGAGTACTTGATCTCATAGTAGACTGATGGTCTTTTGGTTTTGTTGTATTTGTTAAAAAATAAAATAATCAGCTCAGTTCTCACAGAAAATGACAACACTGTAGCTTTTGGTGTTTAATTTCCTTATTTCAAGGGGAAAAAGTGTAAGCAATTTTTTTCTCCTTTTTTGGGGGGGAGCAGTAGTTGTCCTAAGTGACACGGGCTTTTTTAAATAAAAAAATACTCATTTGATATAGTTTGAGGTTGGTTTTGTGTTTTTTCTGTTTTTTAAAAAAAAATTAATTGTATAATTTACAGTTCTATTCTTTGTTATAAAAACCTATGAAAATGAAATAAAACATACATTCCTTCTTGACAGTGGAAACACCTGACTCCAATTGATTGTCTGAGCTGCATCACTAAGGCAAAGTTTAGAAACTTAAGTCTATGTTGCAGATTTAAATTCTACCAATACCTGGAGCAGAACCTGTTTTTCTATCAAGCAAATGAGCTATGTACTTTAAAATATTTAGAAATCAGGTTTTGATCAGGTATGCTTTAGGAGATCTAGAAGGGAACTTTCTGTTTATATCTTTTCTGTGCTGAAATTATGAAAAATGTCTGCTCATCTTTAGACTTTCTCTTGCATTTTGATTTTTGGGGTGTTTTAAAATTGTAGACTGCCTCTTATTGCTTTCGGTTCTATTTTCAAGTGGATAAAGGCTTGAAATTTTTTAAACAAATATTAACTTGGGAAATGTGTTTAAAAAAAGACCCAGTGCACTTTGTGGAAATGTTTATTGTACTTTTTCAAATGCATTGAACATGAGATAGCAGGACAAGCTACAAAGGAACCTTTGTTTAAGAAAAACATTCCACTCCAGTATTTAATGAGTAATTCATAAAGTCGTCCTCTTCTAGAGCCTTTTCCTAGGAAGAAGCATATACTGAAAGAGGAGGACCCAATGTACTTCTAGGCTTCTACTTCTCTTGGAAAAACTAGTAGTGCAGACTGGGGAAGGAGATAAAAGAAAGTAGTGATAGTATCTCGTTGCTTTAGAGTGTAAAAAAAAAAAAAAAAAAATCTGCTTTTTATTTTATTGAAAGAGTGTTTGTAAATGTTGATCAAATGTATATTAGGATTGTTAACTAGTTTAACAGTATCAGTGATAAGGGGAAAAAAACCCCAGTGTGTGTGTGTGTATATTTTTATATACACACACATGTAGTTTCCAAGCAGTATGTTCTATAGGCAAGCTCTCAAGTCACCACTGCCAAGTTGTGCCTCTCCTTTTCTGTGGAGTAGAATCCATAGTGTGATCATGGTTAAACGTTTTCAGAAGCAAATGCAGACTTCCCCTGTTCCTCTTAGGATATCATACCTATATGAGCTCTACCAAGTCTTTAACCTGAGTCTTTTTCTGAAAATCAGCATGAGCCAGTAACCTGAGACTTTCAACATAGGGGTCATTACTAAAAAGTTGATACAGAAATAGGGAGTTGATAGCAAAAGAAACTTTGTGCTAGAATCTATGTAAAAATCTACAACATGAATTTCATGTGTTAGTTTGTTGGGCCAATCTTAACTCTGCTTTAGGTGTTTGATGATTGACTGCAGACTTGATGCTGCAGTTTCATTTTATTTAGAACCAACTCCTAGGGCAGTGGGAGGATTTTTTAAGATTCCTGTTGCATGGACCCCATCCAACACTGACGTTCAACGGTCACGGAGTCGGCTGTGGGCACGTGGCGACAGGAGCACAGCCGTACTAGCATTCTATCACTCACCAGCCATTACCTTTATCTAATCTCTTCAGTACACTTCCATATCCAGAGTGTAGACGGGCATTCTGTCTCACGACATAGTGCAGCCAGAAATAGAAAACACAAGCAGAATAAGCCCAAAATAAAGATAAGACTTTTTCACATTTCAGTCCTGAATGAGGTGGGAGAATGTGCCATGTCACTTTTTACATTTGGCCTGTCACTTATTCAGATTGTTTTAAATCCTCTGTTACAATAGAGGTATTTGCTCCCATTTTAAGTGGCTGTTTTAAGTAACAATGAGTTTTTGAAGCTAGGGAAGCAGTCTGTGAAAAATGTCAACATTTTGGTTTGTAAAACTAAAGGAAGGAAATCTACTTAGCAAATACATGGATACTTTTTGCATATGATTCAGTTAGAAGAAGGTTGGTAAAATACATGCTCACTAGGATATATGTTAAACCTTGCTAACTGTTAAAATGTACACCATAGGAGTTCTCAAGATTCTTTTCCTTTCATCATCTCCTGAGGCCCAGCTTTAAGCTTTTGTGTCTCTTTGGGTGTTTGACAATTACAGGCCTGCAGAACTGCGTACAGGCTGTTCAAACGCAATCAAAAACCCACTTTGAAGTGTAGCAGTATGTATGTTAAATTTTTTTGTTTAGAAACTCTGCTTTTAAGTATCTATCTTGATGAATTTTTCACATTGTGTATTTGTACCAAGCAAAGTGCTGTGACTAGCTGTAAGCTACTGTCATTAAGCTGTGTGACAGCCTTTTAGAACTCAGTATCCTTACTGCATATTTAGTTCAGTACCTAACATCTTAAAGACATTTTATTAATCTAATTGTTATATTTTTTAATACAGTAATTTTTTGCTGATACAAATGTGAGGGAGCACAAATCCAATGTATAGATTTTAATGTGAAAAAGCTGGCACAACATTCATATATAGCTGGAAATACTCCTTGTGATTAATAGGGAATTAACTGTACTTTTTAGTAATACAACAATTTTAAACGTGAATGGTATCAATTGATGAAGGTTCATGTCATCGCAGTCTCTTTAGAAGCCTCATTGTCCTCAATCGTGAAAACTATTTTTTCATTTGTCTTATATGTGTTAAAATATATGAGAGAATACTGAAAGTAAACTCATTTATATGAATCTGACAGTAACACAAATTGAGAAACTTGGAAGGCCTACCAACGTTTGCTGTAAAGAAAACAACAAAAGTTCATGCAAAGGCAATGTATGCAAGTGTATGTTTGTATTTAAGTGCATATCTTGCTACCAAATAAAGTCACTGAACGATGCTCTGATGTTCCTGTAAGAGGCAGGAAGTAGCATTGGAGATACAAATTACTCCTTTTTATTTTGATACTACCTTTTAAATTTTTTTAGAGATATACCCTTTCAGCGTGAGGGCATTCAGAGCCTAGGAAGCCGGGCAAAATCATTACTTCCAGAAGATGCAACTGCAGCTTGTTTTTAAACATCTTTTCATTATTGACACTCTAAGACTTACTAATGGAAGTATCTGTTCATTCCTTAGACCTACTGGGACCAGGGCAAACTTCTTGTCTGTTTCTTTGATCTCACTGGTTTTCCTAAAAAATTTTGACATGGTTTGTTCCTTTATGTTCTCTGGATCATTGTTGCTTCCTTAGGCTCCCATACTGCTTATGAAACTTCTCTGGGTCTGGGGAGTCAGGTGAAGAAATGCCAAGGGCTATAAATTTGAGAGGTGCCATTTTAGAATTTGGAAGAGGGAAGGTTCTAGCTTCTAGAAGTCCTGAAAAAGCTCAATATTATTTGAGGGTGAAAGATGAGTTAGATTGTAGTGTGCTGTTGTGTTTATAGTGAAGGCTCAGAATATTAATTCAATTTTTGCTCATAAATGGTTCATAAATATCAAACTTCAGGAGAAGGGAGAATTTCCTGTATGTTATAGCTTATTTAGAGGACTAACTTCGAAAGATTACAATTATTAGAAAACTGTTCCCCTCCCCATCCCTTTGTCCTATAAACTGTGGCTCCTTCTCTCCTAGGAATTTTGAATTATTGGAGGTGAACATAACAGCTCTAGGCGTTAGTTACTTTTAATATAGTCTTTTGTTAAGTATTTTCTTTGGAAACATGAATCTTTTCATTATTTTAACTTGTTTAACTTTTTGTCCTTATCTTGTCCTATTGATATGCTCTTGGGGTTTACTGTCCATTTCTCCTTCTGTGCATTATGGGAGAGAGACTGCTTTTCTTCTCAATCTATCCACATTAAGGCATCTGAATGCATGAATAGGTACCAATATTATTTTTTCCCTGTTGTATGTATGGTGTACATGTGCGCATGTGCTGTGTTTTAGGCTTTTTAGTATGCTGTAGTCATCCTAATAGCCATTGCTTTAAAAAAAAAAAAAAAAAGACCCGCTAGCTTCTGTGTCTGCAAGCAGTGACAGCTCCAGGGCATTGGCACAAAGTGGCTTTCTTGCATATAAAACACACTACTAATAAATAACTGAAATATATTTGAATTTTCCTTTAACCAGTTTTATATATTACAAACTTGTTGTGTTGATGATAACACACCATCTCCATTATCCCTTCTGAAGCTATGAATGTTTACGGCTGTGATAGCTTCAGTCTCTCAAGGGAGAATGGTGCAACATACTTCACATTTTTATACTGTTTTCACCTACAGCCTCTTAGGCAATGCTTTCAGCTATGTTCATCCTGCACTGCTGAAAGAGAACCTGAACGGCAAACGGGTTATGTTGATTGGGACATACAGATCCATTAAAACAGACAGCTGTTAAATCCATTTATTGATGTGGTACGCAGTCTCCACCGTTAGTTACCCAAGGTTCTGGGTTTTTACAGCAAGTATATAACCAGTGAATGGCAGGGTCCTACTGTGTCATCTGCAGCAGGGCATACGTAGTCTGCTTTTCTGCAGGAGTCACTTCACTTCTGAATTCTAGGATCTCCTATGGGCTCAATGTGGTCTGTGAAGGAACCCTGTAGTCATAAGGTCTAGCATTAAAATCACTGTTTTCTTTTACATCTGGGGCTGCCAATTTTTGATCTCTTCTTACACTGGATGCTAACCGTAAATTGCAATGAATTAAATGCTTCTAAATCATGTTTGTTTTGACCATTTGTAATGGTCTCAACATGGCAACCCCCCCCCCCCCCAAGACCCCAATAACGACAAAGAAAACCCAAACCCAAAGAACTCAACCAGGCAAACATGAAAAAAAATCCTTTGATTCCTAAATACCTAATTGACCAGAGCTACTGTTTCATGTATGTAAGTCCTGTTTTCCTGTGTTAAGGTAGGCAGCTAATGGTGGGGAGGGAGAAACCACCTTGTATTCCCTTATCGGCCAACGTTATTGGGAAGCAGAGACTCTTTCAAGCGGGAGAGAGTCATGGACTTCTCTATGTCACACTTGCCTTCTCTTCCTTCTCCTTTTTCTAGCTGGCTGTTGTGCTGCAGTCTCAGCCTTTCCACTATGGGTGTGATGGCAGGCCAGGGACTGACCCCTGCGGAGACTGTATTACCACAGTTTTCAAAACAAACTTGAGGCTTCCTTGATTGAGACACAGAAGGGAAAGGCCACGTTTCACACGTTTATAAGAACAGGCTGCAATAGAAAGGGAGTAAATTTTCCACAAAACTTAAAGCACTGTAATAGCAAGCAAATATTTTGCTCTTCGGAGGTGTTGATACGAGTCTCTAAGATTATGGTAATTTGGGAAATTCAGGGTAAACAACTGAAATTACAACATTTAGGGAGGGCTGCACCAGATTAAATAGCCTGGGTTTTGTCAAAACTATTGGTGTGTTTCTGAAGCCATCTGTGAATGCAGAGTGGTTTTTTTTTAATTTGGAATAATGAGGGGGAGAGGATTTAATAAAAATAAAAAGACCAGTCATTTAGGGAAGATTTGTGAAATGTTTAACCTTAAAAAGATGATGTAGCCAAATTAAAAAGTTGAGATAATTTTTTTCCCTTTTAAAAAACCCCTATCTCAGCAGTGTTTCATGCCTTTAGCTTTTGTGTGTGGTAGCAGGTTTAGTTTTATAAAAAGCAGTTTAAATTACTAATTTTGTTTTAATATAATTACAAGAGCTTTCAAGCCAAGTATACTGTCTTCAGTTTTTTGGAAAGTAAGGAAGTGAATCTCTCCCTACTAATCTGAAGCACAGCTGTAAAGTAACTTTGAGGAAATACAGTCAAATGTTTCAGGACTGATAGGACTTAGTAATACCTATAGTATTGTTTACACAAATGTGGATGAGATTTGATTAAGTGCAACTAGCCTAGAGTTACAAAGACATTCCATATTGAATACATTTGAATATTGAATATATTTATAGAGGAATTTCCAAATACCTCTAGTTTGCAGTGGAATTTCATGGAGTATTTTGGTGTGCAGAGGTACTTGTCAGTATTTTATGTGCTGTGATAATTCCATCAATATTACTAACTTTACCAGTAAGTGTTGTGATTTTGCAGCTAATACAGGGGTTCCAGTGCACGCTTTAACCAAAAGATCTTAACATGCATTATAATCAGTTCTTAAATAAGCAGTTTAATTGCTTGAATTGTAAGATTTTTGTCTGTGCTTTGTCTGAACAAATTGCGTTATTAAATGAGCTGGGAAAATTGGCTTGCTTATGCATGTCTCAGTGAGAATTTCTTTAACTTGTTTTGTATGGTATTTATGGCAAATGAAATGTATCTGTTAAGAGAAAATGAAAAGATGAAATTTCCTGCTATGAAAAACAGAAGCACTGCACTTTTCGCTTAATAGTGCGAGAAGGAGGTAGAGGAATTTCAGTAAAAATCACAGAGTGCCATTTGAGTTTGCTGCATTATAGCCTGTTGTGGCAGTGTAATAATTTTACCCAAAATTCAAGAAACAGTCAAAGAATCTGGAAAGTTTTTTTTTTTTAAGATATCAGGAAAAGTTACAGTAAATTTTCTGGGGGAAAAAATGAAAGGACTGTCTGACTTTTTTTTTTTTTTTTTTTTTTTTTTTTTGTTCTTACAGGCTGTTCATACAGGTATGCGGGCATATATTTATAATAAGAATTCTGTTATTGGCTCTCAGGCAGAGCATTCAGGGATGCGGACATACTACTTCAGTGCAGATACCCAAGAGGATATGAATGGCTGGATCCGGGCTATGAATCAAGCTGCTCTTATGCAAACACGTTCTTCACTGAAGAGGCAAGTTCAATACAGAAACTGTTAGCTTTTAAAAAAATTTTTTAATATATTTTTTATATATATATAAAAAAATCAGATTGGTTATGATTTCTGAAAGTGATATTTGTAAATGTGTGCATGAAACTCATTCCCATTTTAAAGAAATAATTTTTTTTCATTTACATTCTATTGCAAATCAGTTAACTAACATTAATTAAGAAAACCTGGTGTTCAGTATTTATGTCTACACACAAATTGGATGCCCACATTTAGTGATATGGATTAATTTCTGTATATGTATAATTTTTTAAGGAAACTTCAGTTAAAAAGTTACAGTTTTTGTGAGCAAATTCATACGCCTGCAGAAGCTAATTGGCAGCCTTGAGAAGAGATAAGTAAAAGGGAAAAGACAGAAGAGTAACAAGTTGTTTCAAATGAGTGTTTAGAACTAGGATTAAAATGCTGTTAAGAGGGAAAAGAATGTTAAAGATGGGTAAATCATAAGTTTGTAGATTTATGGATATTAACTAATTTATGCAGGTATTAACTGCTTATTTTTTTTTTACTTACTTTGGTGGCCTTTAGTACTTGTAAGAGTTTTTTATGTTTTTCTCAGTGTAGGAAAAAAAGCACTGTTACAAAAGGAGGATGTCCTTTGTCCCATTGTTCTCAATTAATGCTAGAGGCAGACTAATTCAGCTGTGCCTTCATGTGCTTCCAGTTATTCCCTTTTCTTAAAATTGATGTAGCCTTCTTGATGTTTTGACTTTGGAATGTGATTCTTTCCCTACAACTCCTTGTGAAAGAAGACTCTCTACTGTGAAACAACCCTGCTTTTAACCCTTGGGGCTGTGAGCATTAAAATGCCATGGTGCAGTTCCTCAGAGTATCTCATACTACTGCTTCCTTTTGGCAAATCAAATATAAGGAAAGGATCAACATCTCTTCCAGAGCTTTGTATCCTATATGATTTTGTGTTAAGATTTTCTGGATTTAATTTAAATTTCAAATAACATGTAACCTCTTACCTGTTTTTTCTTTATCTTCTTTAAAAGGATAGGAATAATTGAAAGAAAAATTGAGGAAGTCTGGCACGTTAGAAGTATTGATCCAGTGTCCTTCCTCCTAGTAGACTATTCATTTTGAGACATTAAGTAGACTGAAGTGAAAACAGTTGTTTCATGGCACTTACTCAGAATTCACGTTCCATAAAGCTTTAAAGAAGCTGAACTTAGTTTCAGAGAAGATGAGGTGCTACTCTGAGATCAATGATACTCTGTTGAATTGTAAGAGAAAAAAATGTTGTCAAGAAGCTTATCACTATTAAGAGATGAAGAAAATTGCAAATGAAGTATGTTATGTGTCAAAAGCAACATAAAACTTTTAGGATCCTTAGACGTTTTATAGTGTGTTGTAAGTTTAATATCAAGATTTCTGGTATGGAATTTTTGAAATATTTAGACGATAAGGTAAATAAGTAAACTAGTGTGCATTGCAGCATGTATTAGGAGCAATGGAGATTTTTTTTTTTTTTTAATTTTTTTTTTTTGCAGGAATAGCCCCCAGGTTAGAAATTCCTTGGACAATGATAGTACTGACTCAAATGTAGATATTTTTCTGTCCTCTTGGCCAGAAATTACGAGTCCCTAAGGCACCTACAAAGATATGAAAGACTTTTTTGACTTTGAAATGAGCAGTTGGCAGTTTGGTTTTGATTTTTTGGCTTTCAGTGTTTTCCAGGATAGGAAGACTTTCTTCTTTACAGTTGTTTGTACATAATAGTACACAAGTCGAACACTTCTTTCATACAATATTGGTATTTTCAGTCACCTTTACAGATGCATATAAATGACTTCTGCTTCCTTGATAGCACTATAAAGTTAACTTTTGTCTAACTGGGATAACAACTGGGTTTTGCTGAGCATATCTGTCTTAACATGTCAAATTTATCACAGCCTGGAGAAGGTGCTCTTGTGGGTACCCTTTCTAAAATAGTAACAAGACCACATCAACTTTTCACAATTAAGCAGTGTTCATTACTGACACATATTTTCTTTTCAGAGAAACTGAAAAAGTGGATCAGCAAGCTGTTCCCCAAGTCAATCATGTAGATGCCTGTAAAGAGTGTGTGAAGGCAGAGATCACAGATACGAAAGAAAGTTATCAAAAATCAGCTGAAATGCTTGGATATGATAAACGTGAAGAGATAAGAAGAGAAAAAGAGGAGGAGGAGCGTTATATCCACAGAAAAGAAACTCTGGAAACTAAGAAGGGAAAGGCTAAGCATGCGTTAACAGAAGCTGATTCATTATTTCCAGACTTAACGAATGCATCAAGGTCCCAAGTAGCTCAGCCTCAGCCAGCTGAGAAAAATGGAACGCTTCCTAGTTCATTAAGTGTGAGTGCTGGCCTAGTGGAGCAGAATGGTACCAGCTCATATAAAAGAGGGTTTGTTCCCAGAACAAATCCAGATAAACAAATTCAAAGAAAAAGTAACATGGCTCAAGTGGAGCACTGGGTAAAAGTCCAAAAAGGAGATACAAAAAGGTTAGTAATAGGTCCGTCTTTAAATAGACAGCCAAATGGCATTTTCTTAAATTAAAGGAAAATATGTATTAGTAATATGTTTAGTGCAAATCAGAATGATATTTTTCAGAGACAATATATAACAAAACTTACTTTCTCCTCCAGTGCAGAATGGTATTTTTCAGGTGTTTTTCTCATGGGAAAGTCAATATGGGATTGGCTAATCAAATCCCTTTAATGTTGTCACTATATTGCAAATAGAAGTGAGATTAGAGTGCCTTTTTTTTTTTTACTGTTTTTAATCACTGTGGATGCTTAAAACTTCTTAAAATTTGCCACAATTGAAGAGCCAGAAAGTGAAGTGCAGCCCTCAGTTACCTCTTATTCATAAACAACTACACAATATAAATTATAGAGTATCATTTGTTTTCCACTTAAAAGTAAAGAAAGCTGATTTTTTTTTTTTTTTTTTTTTTAACTCCCTTCTAGTCCTGTTCCAAACATCCATTCACTCCTCTACATCAGATCACTGCACTTAAAGTCACGGTGTCTGCATCACATATTGAAAGGTCTCCGTATATTCATTCAGTTAATGAAGAGGTCCTAGGATGTTTCCATGGTCTCCAGGATTCTCTTTTCCCTTTTCAGTCCCTGAAAATTACCTAAATTGTACCAAGAGGTGGAATGCACGTGGGAATGCTTTTGTGATTTGAAAGTCTCGTAATTGCTTTATTTTGAAAATGCGCAGTCAGATTAGGTACCAGTTGAAAAAATGAAGTGATGTACGTATGCATCTGTTCAGAATGTCACCTTGTGTCAAATGGCAGGAAAGACAGTTGGGCTCTATGCTGCATGTGAGGATTTTTCAAATATGGGTAACCTACTGAATTAGTACCTTATAAATTTGCTAAAATTAATTATAATATAGAACAATAGAAGACATTAGCATGTGGTTTTTAGGAGGGAGAAAACATTTTGGGCACTTTTTAAATACTTATTGAAGCTAACATTTGTCATTTTGGATCCAGTAAGAAATTTAAGGCTTGCTAATTCTGTTTGGAAGTCCATTCTTCTACTCTCTTATCTTTGGAATTACCCTTAAAGAAGCTTTCATACTTTTCGATTTTATTTAATGTTCTTCTAGACTGCTAGAGTCAGTTTACTTGCATCTTTTTTGCTTGGATATCAATCCTGAGCTTCCTGAGAGAATATGTCTTTAATGAAAAAAAGTACTTGGTATGTTAGTTCTTACATGCACAGATGTATTAGTCTAAAATAATACAGAAAACTCTTGAAGTAATTAGCCAGGGCTTAAGAAAACTTCTGTTGATGTTTTTCACATCAAAAGTATAGGCAGTGAACAGGCTTGACTGATAGCTAAATAAGTACTGTTTTCTTCCTAATTACTCTTTCCAGTAAATCAATTTTAGGCATGTACCAGATATAGTGTTAAGATAGCACTGTTGCAGGTGCCAGCTTTTGTTCTAGATAAAACCAGCTACCTCAGCTGGAGCTGTTAAGTATTCAGTGAAACTTTGCAAGAGTTGACTGCAGTGATGTAACGAAAATCTAACTTTATATATACATATATAAAAATTTTCTTCTTACCTTAAGAACTTTATGTTCTATTTTAGCTCAGATGACCTTGTTTTCTTTGTCTTTCCCTGACAAATGCCATTATATTCTCTGCATTCAGAGTACATTGCATGTTACCTTCCTGAAGATTAATGGATTGATTTTTTTAAATGGCACCTTCTCTCAACCTTTGAGGTTGTTGCAGTGCACTTAACTGATGGATAAAAGTGGCATGTTAGTTGTCAAATGTCGTCTTGATTTCAGGATGTAGAAATTTAAGATAGAGATGATAATTTGATTGACATTCCATTTTGATTTTAGTAAGTATGAGCGGGCCACTTAATTTCTTAATGCTCCATGTTTACTGTTATTCCACCTGAAATGTTATAAATAAAGAACCTCTGAGGATTTAGAAACCTTTTTAATTTTTGAACACAGAATGAGTAGAGTTTTATTTGTTTTCTGGCTCAGGTGTATAAAGATGCAATGCTTGCCAGCAAGTTGATTATGACAAGAAAGAACTCTTTCAGCTAGAGGCTTCACACAAATACAGCAGTTGTTTGTATAATTATTTGCAGGGATTGCACCTTTTATATAGATATTTAGATCTTTCAAATAGATATTTTACTTCCCCTTTTTATAAAGCACTCAGAACTGTTTGCTAACTAGTAATTGTTAGCAGCCACTTTGGAGATTCATCTCTCAGACAATGAACTGTTAGCTGCGCTACAGTTACATCCAATGTAGTCATATAACCTCACTCTGTTTTGAGGAAAGGGGACTACCTGCTTTGGTAAGGTTCATGCCAGCCTTTGAGAGAGATCTAGAGAATTGGAAGAAGGTTTGAAAGGAGGCTTTCAGGAGATTTTGGTTTTAAGTAATTAAAGTTCAGGACCATCAAACAGCAGCTGTCCAGAAATTATTAGTCTTTGATCTGATTCCAGTGCCTGGATAGACATAGTGAATGCATAATTCTAAAGAATCTGCTATTTCTAACAGTTTATTTGCACTTAAAAAAAAAAAATAAATCTGATAAATGTAAGCTTAATATTTCCCAACTAAATGCAACCATGTTGAGGAATTTCCTTCCTTGCAAATACAGTATTAAACATTTCTTGTTATGCACAACTTTCCATTCCTTCCTGATTTGCTTAAGGGAGAAACATTACTTGTCTTTGTTAGCTTCTGTGCATTCCCATGAATGGGCATAGTGTTTCCAATAATTGTATTTGTTTTCTTTTGAACATTTATCTTCCCTTTTTACAATATCTTCTGTACAGTTGCTTCCCGTTGCAGACCCTGAATGATCTTCATGGCCAATAATCATATAATATGGCATCAGGCCATTTTTTCACTCTTCAATGTCTGCTTTCCTTTTTATATTCTTTGCACCTCATCATTCAAGAGAGGGAGATTCTCAAGAACAGCTGCTTTTGCTCATTTTTACTCTTGATCCCTGAGAAAAGAATTGTCCACAGTCCGTTGTGGACTAATTTGAGTCATTTGGGACATTGTTCCTTTCATATTACAGAACTTGCTATGTCGTCTTAGTGCCTATTTTTATGTAATGCAAATTATTTTTAAGGGTCTGAAACCTTGTGTGGTAGACATGCCACCTGCTTAAAGGCTGTCATCTTAGCTGGAGGTTTCTCCCTACTTCATATACTGAGAAATTACAACCTGCTTGTATGTAGGCAGTTGTCTCTGAAGTTCAGCTTTGAATATGACTTTCCCTGTGCAATGTAATGCACATGCAACTTTGTTCTTTTTTCTAGCAGGCTGAAGTATTGCATGAAGCCGGCATTTCCCAGCTGCTCAAAGTACTGCTTTCATCCAAACAGTTTTTAGTTCCTCTCAGACAAATGCATCCTTTTCTAGAAGAAAGGCATGGGTTGTTTTTTTTCCCCAAAACTCATGGCGTCTTTGTTTTCAGACTGCTTTTGCTCCTAAAGCTGGTAGCCCTGATGACTTCATTGACTACCAGTAATTCCTGCTGATCTGAATACTTTACCCTTTCATGTCCAATTAGAAAATAACCACACACAGATGGTTTGCAACATTCAGTAGTTTGTCAATGCCTTCATGAGGGTTCCACTAGGTTGGAGTATAGGAATGGTCAAGCCCCCTTTCCCTTTTTTCCATGGAGAAATCACCAAAGGAATCTGTCCTAGCTTCATGCCTGTCTCTGATGTTCTTTCGAAGCATTACCTGCTCCAAACTTTCTCAATTCTCATTCCTATCTAGAGAAAACAAATTTCTGCCAACTGCTTTGATTTTCATGTGGAAAGAATTGGCAGTACAGTACAGAACATACAGAGTACACATGATGTAATGAGCTAGACAAATAAAAGAGGTTACTTGACCACTAAATGCTGATCTTTGAGTTGCCTCTGTTCATACTACCTGCCTGCTTTTTAACCTTTATTGTGAAATATGAGGTAACATCAAGGTTCTGTGTATGAGAGTGCAGAGCTTTTATGAATTTGTAATCCTCCATGCAGCGCAGAGCAGTTATTCTGCTTTCTGACATGAAGAATTATGTATCTTCTCAAGAGCATCCATATTTCAAGACAGCCCAACAGTGCCAAATCCTGCAAGTAGAAGGAGATGGAGGCAACTACTGAGCAGCAGTTACTGGTAGCAGTTCTTTTCCCCTGCTTCTGTTATTCTTGGATGCTGAACAAAGATGTTCTTTTTCCATACTGCCCTTTCTTTCATGTGGAATTAATTCCTGCAGTTCACACACCATCAGGTCTCCCTGTCATGCAAAGAGTGGAGCTTACCAAGTGGAGTGATGAACATGCTCTGAGTTTCTTCATTTGTGTTTTTTGTTGTTTTTATTTATTTTTTATATTGTTGCTCTGTGACAAGTCTAGCAGAATGATTTTCTGTTTGGAGATCCTGAATCAATGGGCGAGTGACTGCAAGTACAAAACCCCCAGATGTTTAACTGGAGAATCTGAAATTAGAGGCTACAGAAAGAGCATGAGGCTACAGAGAGATTTTGGCTTCAAAGGAGGAGAGGGAGCCAACTACACTTTGTCAAAGCTTTTGCCAGTTCTGTCTTTATTCTCTATCTATTAAAAGATGTAATTTCTACAGTTTAAGTGCGTTATGGATGCAGTACTAAAGCCAGGATGCAATGCCTGTTTTTATATTCTACTTTGTCAATGAGTTTTGTTGCAAAAAGCCTTGTGTTGCTTAAAACAGTAGAACCAGTACCATTAGGTCAGATGAAAGTAAATCATACAGACTTGGGGACTTTGAGCAATTTCTTACCTTTTTTTTTGCTTCATTCACATGAACAAAAATTATCTGAGATACTCATTCTGTGATTGGTGAGATTTCTTCTTGCACTTTAAGGTAATTTTTTATAATGAGCATGCATTTGTTGTTCATAAACTGCACCACCTAGTGGTAAGCAGGCTTTTGGTGAAAAGAAATATTTTAATTTATGGATTTACTCTTTAAACATAACAATAATTCCTTTCTTCATGTTCTTGACATTCTTTTTGGTCTAAGTACATAATGCTGCTGTCCCTTAAGTTTATTTCTAGTAGGTCATCCTAGGTTAGACACTAAATTAAAAGCCTGTATTTATACTATTTGCATCTTTGCATGAATACAGTGTAATGTTTTTGTGCAGGGTAGATTTCATTAATATTACTTTGTTAATATTTCTGTAAATCCTTTTTAAATGACTCTTGTATGTTGTGTCTTGTAGGTCCTATGCTAATGTCATTAGAGATTTTTTTTTTTTTTAATCAGTCACTCCCGCTCATCAGTGTATGCTAAAATTTACCCTTTTGTTCCTCCTCCTTTACAGCCTCACTTCTGATCAGACTCTTACACGTCAGGGTCCCAATCCACCTTTTCCTGAAAACTATCACACTTTGCCAAAGAATACCAGGCAGCCTTCAGGGAGCTCACCACCACCGCCAAACCGCAATTTGCGGAGTGACTACAAATATGCACAAGATCGTGTTAGCCACTTGAAGATGTCCCAGGAGGAAAGGAAAGCAAATAAGGATGGAACTGTTTGGCAGCTATATGAGTGGCAGCAGAGACAGCAATTTAAACATGGCAGCCCCACTGCCCCACTTTATGTAGGTTCTTCAGACTTTATTGATCGTGGTAAGTCAAAAAGTTCATTAGATGTTCCACGATCAATATCTGTTCCGCCCTCTCCATCTGATATTCCTCCACCTGGACCTCCAAAAAGCTTTCCCCCAAGGAGACCACATACTCCTGCAGAAAGGCTTACAGTTAAACCATCTGATGAGAGACAGACTGTAGATGTTCCTTTTGCTGGATCACCCAGGAAGATACGAAATCATGCTGTAAAGGTTTGTATACAGTATAACTGATTTCAAACTGTTCTACATGCGATGTCATACACTGATAATTTAAGTTAGTCATTTTTCATTATATCCTTCCTTGTGTATGAAAGATCGTGCAAGTTGTAAAAGTTAATACAATGAATAATTTTCTCCTAAAACTCTTACCTTTCTGATCATTTCAGATTTATTAATTTTTGTTGGTTAGGAAAGGAAAATTCGTGGCACATCACATTGGTTTGGAATATTTTTATTCAAAAACTGTAAGATGTATGTTTATATGTATAAAATATACAAATTGTAGTATTTTAATTTATCGAGTAGATAGGTGTCGTGGTTTAACCCCAGCTGGCAACCAAGCACCACACAGCTGCTTGCTCACTCCCCCCGGTTGGGATGGGGGAGAGAATCGGAAGGGTAAAAGTGAGAAAACTCATGGGTTGAGGTAAAGACAGTTTAATAGGCAAAGCAAAAGCCACTCACGCAAGCAAAGCAAAACAAGGAATTCATTCACCACTTCCCATCGGCAGGCAGGTGGTCAGCCATCTCCAGGAAAGCAGGGCTCCATCACACATAACGGTTACTTGGGAGGACAAATGCCATCACTCCAAACGTCCTCCCCCTTCCTTCTTCTTCCCCCAGCTTTATATGCTGAGCATGACGTCCCATGGTCTGGCATATCCCTTTGGTCAGTTGGGGTCAGCTGTCCCAGCTGTGTCCCCTCCCAGCTTCCTGTGCACCCCCAGCCCACTCGTTGGTGGGGTGGGGTGAGAAGCAGAAAAGGCCTTGAGTCTGTGTTAGCCCTGCTCAGCAATAATGAAAACATCCCTTTATTATCAACACTGTTCCCAGCACAAATCCAAACCATAGCCCCATACTAGCTACTATAAAGAAAATTAACTCTATTCCAGCCAAAACCAGCACGGTAGGCAAGAATATAAAATTCGGCAGGGTGAACTCTGCCTTGATTATTTACTTATGCTTGTAGTCTTCAGTGTTTGCCCTGTCTGAGCTCTCTACACATTTTGCTATTGTAGTTAGTCTTACAGCTGATCCAGTTTTTAGTTATGGCTAAAAACATAATAATTTTTCATGCATTTGATAGTTTAAGCCCTTTGCAGTGTCATTATCATTGGGCTAACCAAATCAAATAGTGTTGGTCTGAAACTTTAACCTTCTGTAGAATTTCACCGTGGGTTTTTTTGTAGGCACTGTTGTACCCACTTATCCAGAGGTGACAGAGGTTTCCCTATTCAGTACTCCACATGGCTCTCCTTGCCTAAGGAAATCAGGGAAATTCAGGATTGAATCAATGTAGAACTTACTTGTCTTGGTGGCTCTTACACTGGAATAAGTGGAAATGAAAGCCTCTGTATTCACCTAATTCTTTGATCTCAACCATGGGCTCTGATGGGGAAAGTGTTTGCAAAGAAAGAGACTTGTAAATTCAGATAGCCAGTGTGGGTTCAGGACCATGACTTTAGGTTGCATGCCAGCTTCATGCACAGTTTAGATTTTTTTTCCTAGTGTATATGTGGTAGAGCTGTCTGTCTTTCAGCATTTATAGATTTATAATATTCTGTCAGAGGATGAAATAGCCTAGTGATGTGCAGCACTGGAAATTAATATTTTTTTTTAACTCCTGATTATATTATACC
The DNA here is from genome assembly GCF_018139145.2 of Gymnogyps californianus. Classification (NCBI taxonomy): domain Eukaryota; kingdom Metazoa; phylum Chordata; class Aves; order Accipitriformes; family Cathartidae; genus Gymnogyps; species Gymnogyps californianus. The sequence continues at coordinate 15,472,171 of NC_059475.1, read as the reverse complement.
AGACATTGGTTTCTCCGTGTGTAAGTTGAAGGAGCAATTACATCCCTTACAAAGGAATGTACAGCAGTCTTTTCCCTTCCTGTGCAATGTAGCTGCATAAATTTTACTCATAAAATAAAACTCTTTTTATGTCATACTGTTTTTACCAGTATAGGGAAACACAGTTTTCCTCATCTGTAAAACTTTTCTGTGAAACTTCTGTAAAAGTTTTTAGAGAAAAACACTCATGGTTTTTATATGTAAGCACACAGCGTCATTTTACATTTAAATGTATATGTCTACAGAAATCTGTGATGCTCCCCCCCTCCCTGGAATGCTTTATTAAATTCCATCCAGTTACACTTACAAAAAAGAAAGACAAAAAAAAAAAAAAGGCAGAACAAAACAGCATTCAGTGAAATTCAGAGACAGGAATAAAAATGAATCATGAGACATTTAGTCTGCCTTGAAGAAAGCCATAAAAGTTTGGCGTTAAGAGAAAGAGGAAAGAATGGATGTGCAGTAGGTTTTCATATTATAAGCAGAAAGGGGCAGATCAAATATGATTATTTAAAAAACCCTGGTATTAATGGAACCCATTGCCACAAGGTGTCACTCATGTCAGTAGCTTAGTGTTCTCTGGCTAAAAGAGGGCATTCACAGTTGTTACTATATGGAGTACAAGCCTGCTGTTGGAGGGCATAAGCTAGCCAGCCTTTCTCTGGGAGACATTAGGTGGGGGGGAACTTTATTAATATTTTTTTAATTTGCTGGAAGCCACTTTGCATGTTCTGCTGAAGCATCTTGTGCTGCCAGAATCTGCTGATCTGCCCAGCATCACAAGTGCTAGATTTGCATTTGTTCATTCATAAGTTTTACTTAATCATCAAAGGATCTGGCTGGCCCATGAATGCTACCCTGATCTATGCATGCCGTGAATTCAAATAGAAAATTTGTGGCAGAGGTGCATATCTTCTGAATTTTCCCTCAAGTACAACATACCTCTCACTTGAGACAATCCTTACAATTCTGGCTGTGGCTTCTTACAGAGCTCAACTCACATTGATCGACGCTCTATGCCTGCTATGGGCTACATGACACAAACTGTGAGCGCACCCAGTTTGCATGGCAAGTCGGTAAGTTGAGAGAGCAGTTGCTTTTCCTGTTGTGTCATCATAGTATTGTAGTTAAGGTTTAAAATCCTGCTCATTCCATAGTACTTGTATTTTTAGTAGTTAAAACATAAATAACTTGAATGAGAACTTAATCTTAACCAGCTCCCAGTAAAGCCTGTAGGAATTTTGCTGTTATCTGCAACGTGAACAGGGGTGAGCTGTCTGTTATTACAGGATTCAACTTTTATTATGTTTATTTGACCAAATGCAGAGTTAATGAAATAATTTCTTAATCATGTCAAGTAACTGCTTTCTGGGCACTGAGGTGAAAAATGTAATTACAGTTACTCTCCCTGAAGACTGCTAATTTCCTCTTTACAATGTGTCTAAATACCTGCAGCCCGAAGAGCTAACATTGCTTCTCATTCGATTAAGGAGACATCAGGCTAAGTTGGCTAGTATACGAAATTACACAATCGCACAATTACTGCAGCACTTGCCAACTAATTCCACCTATCAGGTCAGCTGCTGCGTGGCTCATCTGTGCCGTATGACATTTTGTGACTCTGCAAATGCTTCGTTAGTGGCATGCTTGAGTCTGTGCTTTCTTGCCCATTCTTTGGTATTCTACAATTCCCAGGTCATTTGCAGTTTTTCTTTGCTACTGTATTTGCTATGAAAGATGAGCGTTTTAAGTTATAGGGCACCAGTGCATATGTTTCAAAGTGTTGTGTATACTTCCTTTTAATACTATTTCTGAAAATGCTGCATCTTCAGAAATGTGGGTTAAAATGTTAGATAAGTTCATTGTAAGCAAAGCCATTTCTTTGTGCTGCTTTCATGATGGGATTGGCTCCCTGTGCCACATGCTGCGTCACCTGCAAATTGAAATGCATCAGCCAGTTTGTACCTTCATATGAGCTTGTAACTGTGTCAGTTCTGCAGGTGAACGTTGGTTCATAAAAGCTCAGGGGCATCTTGGATCACCAACAGTGCTCTTGATTGCACTGATGGATGAAACTTGTAAATGTGAGATCAAACAGAAGTGTACTTATAGAGCTCTTTGGTTCATATTAGAGCCTCAAAAATGGAGCCACCTGGGAAAAAAATGTGGTGACTCTTCTTGAAATTGGTGAAGGCTTTATATTGGTTCAAAACTAAAGGAATTTTTTTGAATTTGGAAAAGTTTCATTTCCCAACTTACCTCACCTACAGAACAATTGCACTAAGATGGGCGATAGTAACAGGGATTTCTCCAAAAATGGGCAGACTTTCTAGTCAAGTCCTCAGCCAGACTTACAAGCTGATCGGACAAGAACTGTAAGTGAACACCTCTAAAGAAATGCAAGTGTGATCTATTGATTTCATGGCATAAAGGGTTTTTCTTTTGTTTTTTAACTGCACATTCTCATTGGCTCAAAACTTGAGAAAAGGTATAGTTGTGTTTTTCTTTTATTCTGAAGTTTAATGTACCCAGGGTATAAAATCCTGTCAAAATAGCAGTAAAAATTCTAGGAATTTTGGGGCATTTTGGCTGACTAAAAAGCAGAGTTGCAACAGTTAAACTTTATTTTGTTCTGTATTGCAAATACCTCTTTTGAAAAAAAGAAATAACTTTGTTATGACTTCTGTGCATGCTTTTCTTGAAGCGACTGTAATGAAGATGTTGCTAGATTAATGTAACTATAAAATTAAGCTGATAGCAGTTACAGGTGAGCCAGTGAAAAATAAGGATCAAGTTGAATCCTATTAATTAAAAGACAAAAGGGATTCTCTAATCATATAAGTGAGATCTTTTTCAGTATTTTATTCACAAAACTTATTTTGTGCTTTCCCTGAATAAAGGAATTTATATCTTTAAATGTCTGTAAAATGTGATCAAAAGTATTCTAATGATTTGTTATGTGATGGCTTCTAGTTACATCTGACATTCAGTTAGGTACAAGTCTTCTCTTCTTCTCTCAGAGACATATTGTGCTGGAGGACAACACCATAACTTTTTCAGTGAAAGGATAGTAGAAATTGATCTTGAAAAAATAACTTTTGAAAATCTATTATTTCAGGTAGTTACATGTCCCATTAGAGGTGGAAAACTCAGATCTACATGTTTGGAGGGTGGGCATGAGGTAATGATATTCTTGGGAAATATTTTGCCCATTTTTCAGCTGTAAACAGCAACATGCTGGTGGAGCAAATGTGCTTTTTTTTATGTACTTCCTACTCTGTTATTTTGTTTCCTCTTTCATCCATTTTTCTTATATATAACCAATCAAAGTGTTCTGAAATTGTTTCAAGCATTCAAATACATTGCTTTGTTTTTTCCCTATGTACTTACCTCAAGGCGGATGACACTTATATCCAGTTGAAAAAGGATTTGGAGTATTTGGATCTAAAGGTAAGATTTTATAGGAGTCTACTTCTATTATTTTTTTTTTAACCCAGTAGTCTTTTGTGTATCATCTTTGTACCTGCAGGTTTTCAAATCACCTTCTGTTCAGAGATGGAAACTGTGTCTTTTACATCACTGTTGTGCTTAGGATATCGAGTGTCTTTATAGTAGTGACTATACAATTAAAGTGCAAACTCAGAAAATGTAATTGCTTCAGTTTGTAGGAAGAACTTGTGTTACTGATACTCTAGTTGAATCATATTATGTGGGTTTATTGAAATCAGATAAAAAAACTGATTCAGAATGTTTGTCTGCTGTAGCATTAGAACCAATATGAAATCAGCTCCTCTAAGTTAAAATAGGGTGTTCTTTTAATCCAGCTTTTTCCCTTTAAGTCTTCTTGAGCTGACTTTTTCCCTGTTTTTATAATAAGCCATATTTATAATGTCTTGCTTTCTTGTGAAAATGTGGTGATTAATTAGCACCTGTCATTGTTTTCATATTATTAGACATAAGAGATTTCAAATGTAGCCATTCATCCATCCATCCGTAGATATAATCTGCCCAAATAATGTTACATGATATTTCCTTTAAAAAAAAAATTAAAAATACTATATTGAGCATCAAAGCGTCTGTCTAAACTAAATTACTTCTGTATCTGGTGCACCTGATAGCTGGCAATTTGAAAGCAAATCTAGACTTACTAATATCAGGTTTTGAAGAAAAAAACCCCCAAAAATGTATAATCATTTTGCTTAGCAAAACAGTCTACCGCTTTCTATCATGTGTAGGATGTCTCACCCTATATATATATCATATGGTGTTTCTGAAAATCAAGGTGGAGTGAAATTTGACACCTTGTTATTCTTATTGCTTGCATGTATGTAGTTCTCACTGATGCCATGGGGCATTGCATATGTGCAATTAATGAGCTGACTGGACCTATTAGTATGTGTATTTCAATTTTATCTGATGTTTTAATAGCTGAATATATAACCAAATATATGAATGGAAAATATTAGTAATACGTATTACATGTATGTATAGTGTCATATATCTATAAAGATAGAATATTTATCACATAATATGTGGTATATATAGTCTAAATGATCAAATATGTAAACTGTTGTAATCATTAATATACAAATCTAAAATTGGTTGGCCACATTTCACTCTAGGCCTTGTTCTTGGTTTGTTCATAGCTTTGCCAAATGTAACTGCATCCCAAGCCATCAGCTGAATTTTATGACAAATTTCAATTTAAAAGGTCCTACAATTTGAGAAATTATTAATAAACACAGTGTTTTGTCCATTATAAAACACAACAATTTTCACAGTTAAAAGTGGCCACAGTTTAAGCCTCTGAAAATGTTATATGATTAGCAAAATTATTAGGTTGGGTTTTTAGCTTTTTAGTGGATTCCATCCGGATTGATTTGTTGCAGTCTGGGACATGAAGAGCTATTTGGTCTCCCAGGGGCTCCCCTTGTGCCTTCCTGCAGCCTGCGTAGCACCTGATGAAAGCAGCAGAAAGAGAAATCTATGGGGGCACCCCGTCTTTCTGTGAAAAGAAACTTAATGTTAGCATTAGTTCCCTTTTGAAAATCTTGACAGTCAAAATGTCAAGTGTGTTTCCATAAGAATGATGTAATTTTTCAAAATGGGCATTTCTTAATAACCCTCTTTCAGTAATGGTCCAGAAATGTAAAAATTCACCATGTGAAACTTGAGAAGGTGTCTTTGTATTGGTTAAATTTGTGTTTTGCCACTAAATGTAGAGATGCTTTGTTTTGCAGTATGAGGAAAAAAGCATAGAGTGCTGGATGAAACTAAGTAAATTACGTATTGATTTGGTAACGGTGGAATATGGCAAATTCACAGTTAATATACGTGGTACCTTTCATTTAAGACACTGAAGGCTTAGCTAGAAAGCCTACTAATTCAAGTCTCTCTTTTGACTTCATTGGGCTTTGAGTTAGACCCACTCCGATGAAACAATTTCAGATAGGACTGAAGATTTTAGAACTGGAGTTAAACTTTTTTCTTTTCACTAAATCCATTATTTCTGAAGATCTCTCTTCTTAAAGGTTTCGAAATATAACTTTTCAACATGGAACAGTGATTAAGCAATTAACTGCATAATGCATGCCATAGTACTAAAACTGATTACAGTAACTGGTTACACAGCATTTAGTAATTTGTTGTTACTCACATGTTTTGTCCCCCTCCTTGCTCTTATCCTTTTATATGAGCCTATTTTTTATTACTTAAGAGTTTAAAAATATTATCTAAGAAATAATTTTTATGTTAATACCAAGATGATATTGTTCAACATTATAGTATATTGTCATAACATAAGTATAAATGAAATAAAAATGCTCTAGAGATATTAATCCATTTCAGTAGTTTTCTCTTGCATGCGAGCTAGTTCTGACAAAAAAAAGTCTAAAGGCTGTTTACTCACACTATGAGGAAAAATTATTGATAATTTTGAACTTGCCAAATACCATGCATTGTGGAGGTTTCCTTTAACAATATTGCCCTTAGATTATGAACTTTTTTCCCCCCAAAATTGTTGTAATGACTCTGTATTCTTTTTTCACTCATGAAATAGAGGTATGTGGAGCATGAAAGAAATGGTGTATCCGTATGCTATAGCGTAATCATGGCTCTTCTGCAAACAGATTTCCATAGTTGTGTTTCCACAGTTTGTTTTTTTTTTTTTTAATCTCTAAAGTGGATAGACACTGTATTAGAAAAGCAGAAAGGAAGAGCTAAGGAAAGAAAAACTCAATTTTCCCCACAAGCTTCTAAGATGACTTTGCAAATAAGGTGAAACACAAGTGGTGAAGCAAGCTTCCCTTTTTGTGATTATGAAATCGAGTTCAGGCAGGCTGCAGGAGGGTTGGATGGGCAGCCTCACTTCAGAATACTTTACAAACATCCCGAGCAGGTTATACAAAATATGGATGAGGAAGTATAGGAAAGTTTGTGTCACTAAGTATAAATTTTGCAACCAATTGAAACAAATCTGGGGTCCTCTCAGTGGTTTGGCAGTGGTCCTGCTTCATTCTTCTGCAGTCATACTGCAATATCTGAAGCTGTTTAGTTTCTACTGCAGTTGAAAGAGGTTGCTAGTGCAAGCTTGTGTCACATAGATAATGAAAGAAATAGTGCGTGGCAGGTGTTTATTATGGGAGGAAGGGTAAGTGTGATTGAAATAACTTTTTTCACTGAGGTTTTAACTAGATTGCTAAAATTATCAATATAGAGCTCTTGGTGCAAGTGTTACTACATATTACATGACAGAAAATATCTTGCTGTAATTCCCAACACTCTTGAAACTGCAGATGGAGAAGTCTGAGCAAATCCTATTTTGTGTTGTGTGTTTGTGTGTTTTGCAAAAGTAAAAAAGTCTTGTGGTTGGATGAACAATCTACGCGCAGTATAACAAGATAGGTAGATATCCAGTTGTAGCTTCCATAATGGCAGATTATATGGACTATAAACCTCAAGGATTGGTGTGATGTAAGACCGTGTGATTACTGCTGCTCACAGAGTTTTGAGCTGTAAGGTTTGGGGGTTTTAATTTTTACATCTATAACAAGCTATTACTAAACTTTTGTTTGAAACAGATAGAAAATAATGGACCTCTGATCAACATGATATACAAAGTGCTAAAGAACTCAGCACAAGGGTTACTGTCCAGTATACATGTAAGACTGCTTGCATCTGAAATGTGCTCATCCCATTGCTTTTTAAAATAGCAGTCAATGTTTACATATTCTGGCTTTTACAGGTGTCTTATGGTAAACAGTAATGCTTTGTGTAAGATTTTATTTTTTCTCTCCTCTTTTTTTTTCTCCCCACCTCCCATCCCCCTCCCCCCCAAAGTCTGTATGTAGAATTATGGCTGACCTCAGTGTTTGGTTTCATTTTATCATGTTTTGAAAATGATTGTGTCGAGTAGTGACTCCTATGTGTAATTTTGAAAGTGTGAAAGCATGCTAAATCTTCATTATGTTCTCATGTTCACTGCTTGATAATTAACAAATTCTTTACAGTTCTGATTATGTAATTTAAAATATCCCCAAAATCTGTGGACTCTGGTTTTTATGTTAATTCCGTTGCTTTGAAAAAGCCTTTTGCATTCTCTTAGCTTGCAGGTAATTAAATATGCAAAATTATTACTTTGACATGCTAGTATTTATGCTTATATTTAATTATTTGTTACTATTATATATAGGATTCAGCATTTAAATAATTCCATTAATACTTCTGAAAGAAAGGATTTTTCTTATATAAAACACATCATTGTTGAAAATGAAAATATCTGAAAATTGAAAGTTTTGAGAGGCCGTAAATGCTTTTGATTTTAGTGGTGGGGAAGTAACATTTCACCACATGAAAACACATGATAAATCTCTGAATGGAGTGTGCCATTGGAGGAGAGAAGACAGTAAACATAAATGATGACCATACTCTTCTGTCTTAAACCTACTTTGTTATTTGAAAATACTATCTGTAGATGGCTAGCTTCATATAACATGTTAGATGAGAAACTGAGGTTGTATCAAAGATTTCTCTACAGTTAGAGTAAAATTTAATTACTTTAAGAAAGTAATCCTGTAGGTACCTGTTAGGTTAATAAGTAAACTATGTAGCTTCTGGAGAGTGCCAGTCAGTCAGTAAAAAAGCAAACTACCCCTTCTGCCTCACCAAAAAAGCCAACAACTTCTGCTCTTATATTATTAAAGACTATTTAGGTGAATTTTTCTTCATAAACTCTTGCCTGTATATGAATAGAAATATACTGTATATGAGTACTATACTTCTAAACACCAGGTGTTTCTTTGGTAAGATAGTATTTGCTTTACTGAATCTTTAAAAGTGTTCTAATCTAGTAATATTAAGTCATTAGATTTTAAGGCTTTTAAAAACTGTATGATTAATGAGCTGTATTATATTGCCATTTTCTTAACCTCATTTATTCACAAAAAGGGTCCCATGTAGACCGTGGGATCTATTTCTATAAGATAGACATGTCTTCATTTTAAGATTGCTGTGAAGGTTGGAAGTATAATATAGTATAGTTTCTGTACTGATTTAAAAACTGTTTTATGTGAGAAGATAATCTTCTCACCAGAAATTGAATAAGAAACCAGTGATTTATGGAATGAGAGATTTGGTATATTATAAACATGTCAAAATAGATTAATTACATTTAATTCCACTATAGCACTTTTGTAGTAGTCTGTCTTTAATAAAATTCACCCTGTACTATGGAAGAGACTATCCTTTGTAGAATGAAGTAGTTGCCAAAAAGTTGTATTTTTAGTCAGTCATTAATGCTGTTATTCTTGCAACCATGCATTTAAAGGAACTATTCAAGTCCTTTGGCTTCAAGAAAGCTATTAAAGCTGAACTGTTAAAACTGTTAGGTTTTGCAGGAACGGGACCTTTGTAACTATAGACAGGTGGGATTATGCTGTTTTGTACAGAATTTTAAGCTACTGTAAGAGTTATTAAATAGCCTAATACAACTAGTGATCCTTTCTGATAACATTTTTTTAAAAACTAAAGCCATATTTTAAAAGACTTGTATCCAAAATTTTATTCATCTGTTAATAACCGTGAATATTTACAAAACTTTTCATTTTTGAAGCATAATTAGGTTTTAGTTTGCAACAAATTTCTCAGATCTTTAAAACCTGTTCCTCTTAGGTGACAGGGCGTGACACGTTAAAAGAACGAAGTACAAAACCTGTCAAGATTGCAGAAAGTGATACTGATGTAAGTATCAAATACCACTTCAGAACCTCTTGCATTGTTTTGGCTATTCATGTTGTACTGTTACGTGTTCACATTATTATGCTCTTTGGGGTAAAATATTGCTAGTGGAGACTTTTCTGCTTGGTTTTTAAAATGTAGCATTATATATTTATATGATTTCATTTTCAGGTGAAGCTAAGCATTTTCTGTGAGCAGGACAGAATTCTGCAGGACTTGGAGGACAAAATAAGAGCCCTTAAGGAAAATAAAGTAAGTAGATTAAAAAGTGTTTTATAAAATAACTTTCATCTAATCATAAAATATGGAATTACAAACAAACATTCGAATTACTGGATGCTGCTTGCATTGTAGTAGTTTTCTTTGGACGTGTGTATAAACTTATATAAGGAAAAGAATTGTTTTTTATGTTAGGATTGAGTACCCACTTTTAGAAAACACATTTTTGAAAATGAATGTTTTAAAACCATATAAATTTAATTTTCTGGCATTTATTAGGAATTAGGAACTACACTTTTCTGTGTAGTTTTGCTTTATGTCTTAATATGTATATGGTGGGAGGCTGGGTCATGTTTCATTTGCAGTTCTTCCCACCTCCACAAACATTGTTTGCATAAATAGCAACGTGCTACCATATTGAGCTGTCACTGTAACTTGTGTGGTGGTTTGTTGTTGTTTTGTTGGGGTTTTGGTTTTTGTTTTTTTTAAAAAGAGTGAGAGAAGGGACAGAGATTAAAATTCATAGCAGTTTCAGAAACCTGTGCTGGTTTATATATAGTACTGTGAACTTAGTTCTGAGGGTTATGACTGAAATGCTGGAATATCTTCTGTGACAAGTTTGTAGCTGGAACCCACCACCTTTCCTCTGTGCCCATTCAAGTCAGAGTTCAAATAGTAAACAATAACAAAATGGTTTGCCTTTCCTTGTCTTTCCTTGGCTGTTTGTATCTTTATCTGCTTCACTGCCTATGAGTTATAGCTGTCAATAAATTGAGGTGGTTCAGAAAAAAAATCTATTCTAAAATGAAAGTACTGTCCAGATGGATCGTTCAGAAGAGCTACTGTGCAAAAATGATTCAGTGTTATTTACTCCTGACTGAATGAATCAGGCCTACTTCATGTTTTAGACAATATTTTAATCCCTCACATGGCTAATTCAACTATAGCAGTGAATGAGAACCTATCCTTAAATAAACAGCTAATGCTGTGCTGTGGTAGGGCTATCACAGTTCTATACTGCTTAAGGGAATTTTTCTGAAACTGTAAATTACAGTTTTGTACAGACTGTAAATAGAAAAATTCCACTCAGTGCTTTGTGTTTTCCACAGTTTTGGCTACTTAATGAAAAGATTTAATGGAAAATATCGGATAATTTTGGTTATAATAGTTAATTAAGGCTCTCACACTTTTGCGTTTACATCTTAGTCTCCACAACAGGAGGCCAATCCTAACCTCTAATGGCTTATAGGAAAGACTGGGGGTGTGGAAAACAACTTTTATATTCCCACAGGTAGATCCGTAAAATTCCATGTAAATGTTGTAAGCTTACTGCCATCTTCTCCGTTGTTAGGATCAGCTGGAGTCTGTTTTGGAGGTTTTACACAGGCAGATGGAACAGTACAAAGACCAACCACAACACACGGAAAACATTTCTTACCAGCAGAGACTTTTGCAAGAGGATCTCATACGTATTCGGGCTGAAATATCCAAAGTTTCAACGGTATGTGTTTTTGGTTGTTTCAAGAAAACTATAATTAAAATACCAGTTAGAGTAAAACTGTATTGTTCGTTGGATAGGGGAGTTAAGTCCTGTTCTTAACTGATTTGGTTAAGGTACAGGATACTAAACCAGAAAAAAAAAAAATTTAAACAATCTCTCCAGCTTTCCTTTTCAATGACCCCTTCCCACCCCCCCACCCCCCCAAAAGCTCAAAAAACTTTTTTTATACCTTTTTCATTTACGTATGGGGCTTAAATTGCAAATCTTTCAGCTAGTCCTTTGAAAATATAAATGTGATTCCATGGTATTTTTCCAGGGGAAAAGGAATTGGGAAAGTCTGTTGATATTTTGGTCAAAATTTACTGTTGATATTACGACTTAATAAAATTCAAATACAATTTAATGTTGCATTTTTATTAATAAAAATATTTCTAAGAATTGGCCATGAAAGAGAGTATATTAAACCTGGGTGTTGTGTACTCACTATATTATTCCTGCCTCTTAATGAATATAGGACTAGCTCTTCATAAGATTGTTTCTAGAATTGCATGAACACCTTTCCTATGGTAAGATCTGATCATTAAAATGCCAGTATTATTTAAAAGTATATATGCAATATTTTGTGCCTGTAGAAAATGTATGACTTTCACAGACAGCTTAAAAATTTCATCGGGGGCATAAATAGCAAGTAATTGTAAGAATGGCTGTACTGGTCCAGTCCAAGGCGCCTTCTAGCCGAGGGTTCTGGCTTCAGCAGTGGACATAAGCAGATGCTTAGGGAAGAGTAAGGATAGGAGAGGTGGGTAGTAGTTCCTGTCATAACCAATCCAGCTTCTAACTATTTTGTGCTCAGAGAATTCCTGAGACTGGTATTTTTTTTGTCTATTTAGTAATCTTCAGTAGATCTCATTTCCAAGAACCTGTACAGTCTCCTATTAAATTCTGTGAACCTTTTGCATCCAAAACATCATTTGGCAAGGTATTGCACAGATCTTTTCCCCACTGCGTGGACAGCTGCTTTCTTTTATTTGTTTTGAGCCTGACTTGTACGTGTTTCGTGTGATAGATCCTTATTCTTGTATGAGAAAAGATGGGGAACGGTCAGTCATTATCTACTCTCTCCATGCCACTCATGGTTTCATAGACCTCCATTATTTCTTCCCCTCAACTCCCAAGTGATCTCTTTTCCAAATTTCAGAGAAAAAGCCTATTCCATCATTCCTGATATAAAAATGCTCCAGACACTTGATTTTTTTCTCAGTTCTGGGCCAGAAGGCAGACTATGGTGCCATGGATCTAAGTAAAGTAAGGGTAATTGAATAGCCTTATTTTCCAGGTGTCTGCTTGTTTATTCACTTCTAATGCCATTACAACAGAGTCTGTAGGACTTTTAAAGGATACCTACTTTGTGTTTCAAAACATGAGTTCTGGTTTAGGTGACTGGATTTGAATTATAAACTTGTTTTAAATAGAGGAGTAAAGTAAAAGGAAATGGAACTGGAATAGACTTGATTCCTTCATAGCACATTAGTCATAGTTCAGATTCTATTATATGTCAGTTTTATGCTAAAGAAATGGTTTTGTGTGAGGAAGCTGGCCAGAGTTTTTTAACTAGGGATTCTTGACTTGATCTTGCAGCTATAAAGCATTTTGAAGTTTATCATCAGCTCTAAGCAAAAATGTAGACTACAAAATGGATTTTTTTGCTGCTTTTTATAATAGAACAACACCATCTTAAAAACACTTTGGTGCTCAATTAGAGAATGGATAGAGTGATTTCGAAGTTTATTGTATCATTGTATTAGAGTATTTCCTCTGTTAATAGGAAATGGAAAATGCCTGGAATGAGTATCTGAAATTAGAAAAGGATGTGAGCCAGCTGAAAAAAGCCTTACAGGAACAGATGAATAGTTCATTGGTATCTCAGGTGAGTCCATTTCCAGACACTGGTTTACTTATGAGATGATTTTGTCTGAACTTGAAAGCTATCATCTCATAGGAGAGTTTCTCATAAGTTGTGTATGCAAATTTGTCATTAGTTTATTATCTTTTTATTACATACTGAGATCTTGACATGGATAATGTATTTAATTTATGAGACTATGCAGGACTTCTTAGTCTTCCATTTATTTGATCTGACATTGTTGGCTTCTTTATCCGTTTTTAAGATTATCAGTCACTAGCTTGTTATTGTCATTACTTGTTGTCATGTTCTTCTATTTATGGAAGATTTATCCGTGCCGATTGTTTTGTGAAGTGGAATAAGTGTTTAACAGCCATCAGTAATTGAAAGGCATCTCGATTTTTTGAATCTTACAAAGAAGCTTTGTTTGAAGCTAAGTTATTCTGTTTGCTGAACTGGATGTGGCATACCAGATTATTTCTACATACCTGCTTATAACTGGTGTTTTTATTCTTAGAGCAAGGAATACAGTCCGGATTATTTTTCCTGTGTTTAAGCAGAACAGTTTTATTTAAAAGACAAAACACAAGGAACAAAGCTAATGTATACATTTTGCTCAAATCTTAGCCTACTTTTCCAAATATCCCAGACCAAAAGAGCTCACTAGTTAAATTTTTAAATTTATTTATTTGCAACAAATATCTTATCAGATATGAATTGAAGTCTTACTTATTTTCACTATTAATGGATAAATGTTTTTTATCAAAGCAAGAGTTGTAAAACTTTTTTAGATTGCACCATTCTTCGAAGTCCAATTTCATTTAGTTTTAATTTTGGGGGGTGGGGGAGTGATTCAGTTTCTAGAGCCAGAATATTATGTAATTGAGCTCAGCTGTAGAATACATCCCTCCAAAAAATCCCAGGGGTATTTTAGAATAAAATCATCCCTGTATGAAGTTACGTTGTTTAACAAAGGGAAATTTGTTAAAGTACTTTAACAAACAATTTCCAGTTGTGCATTGAGCATACTTAAAATACGGGATGTGTGGCATGTGATTCAGTAATACATATAGAAGGGAATGCAGTTTGCACAGAAAAAATGTTAACTCAGTTTTGTTATCTCATATCACATACATGCATAGTTATAAAAAAAATGCACATGCACACACACAAACATATGCACATTATGTGTTTTGTGTGTGTATACTTACATATATATGTATATGTATGTATGCATAGATATGTTTGTCTTTGGCTAAGATTTTAAAAAATGTTTCTGAATACCTATTTTGAAGATACCAAGGGGAGCTGATTTTTTTCAGAAAGTACTAAATATTCTTAAAACTATATTCCTTCAAAGAAGTCTCACTTGAAGTACTCATAATAGAGTTTTTTTGATCTCTGCCCAAGGGTATGTAGACTCAAGATTGTTTATCTAGTATTTTCCAATAGCACTGAATTGTATTTAAAAAAATGCAGTCTTCATGGAGTATTATTAAAAATTCAATAAATTTGCAGGCTCAAGTTGCTGTAGGAAACAGCTAATGTTGTTTCTATATAGCATTAATTAAGAGGTTAAAAACTAAATGTTTCAAGCAGCTCGGTCAGAGTAAATCTTGCTTTTAAGAGTGTAGCTTCATTGTCTTTTGCTTAAGGGTTGGTGGGATCTGGGCATGCTGAAATTAACTGAGACGTGGTATTTTGTCAGTGATAACTTTTTAGTTGGTAAGTGTTTCTCCTCTGGTTTTATAAATCATTCTAAACTATGTTTCTGTGTGAAGGAGGTTAGAGAAATTGATTTATCTCTCCAAGTTACCTTTTCATGCTTGCCCGTGAAGTATATTTATACCCTTTTGTAAACAGCAATCTTGGCGCTCATAATTTAAAAATAAATTCATCTGTTTATCTTTTAGATCTAGTCCATTTTTGATCTAAAATATTCTCTTCACATCAATATTTAAGTAATGAGAAGGAATAATATTAAAAGATCTCTTGGCTTTTGTACATCACTAATCGAACATTTTCTGAGTGGTTTCAGAAGCAGGATTTTTTGTACATCTGGGTTTTTTTAAACCAGTTCTGAGGCTTGATTATTGTAAATCCATCATTTGGTTCCTTGTAGTATGATTTATCTCAGAAAAATGAAATGAAATGTGCAAATTTATAGTTTGTATCCTGACAATCTTTCAAGGTATGTCCCATCTATCGAGTGAGTTTACTACAGGCAAATAACATTCTCCATCATTTAAATGTTTATGTTCTTGGCACCCTGTTTGCTGATCTGTAACCTGGCTGAACATATTTTCTGATCTGAGACAGAAAGTGGAAAGCAATTTGTATGCCTTCCTTAGCTCTATACGGTGTAAGAGCTTTTACTAAAGTTTTTCTCTTCCAGGCTTATAGGATTAATTAGCAGTTATTTTGCAGCTCATGGCAAGTGATGGATTTCTAGAGTTCTTGAGCAGTTTGTAAGCAATTCTTAACTAAAGTGTTTCACTGCCTTCTGCTTTCTTTAATAATATTGTTTTCCTCTTGGTTTTACTAAGTTTATTCTTAATGCCAATTTTTGAAGGCAGAATTACCAGACTTTGATTAAGTAGATGAGAATGGCTATTTATGATGATTGCAATGAACATCTGACTTGTAGTGGTGGCTTCAGTAGCCAAGGCCTCTGGCTGCAAGATGCAATCAAAGGCGGAATCCAGACTGTAGACAAAGCTTCCCTTTCTTTCCTCGTGGAAAGCCTCGGTAAAGCAAATAGGATGCAAGATGAGACCAAATCCTGGAACAGCAGCAATATATTGTTTGAATCTGTAATACATCATGTCCAGTAGGCCTAACTAAGCAGAAGTTAAATTTGTCAACCCTTCTGAGTTAGTTTTGGTTTTATATTTCACCCATTAAAAGCCATTGGGCAGTTCATGGAAGTATTCAGGGAGACTATACCAATTTTTTTGCTTTTTTAATATTGGACATTTCCCCTAAATGTATTAAGATGAGTTTCGTAAGGCTGCCTTAGCAGTCTTAAGTGTGTTAGTATAGGATTTAAGAACAAAGTTCAAATGAAAAGGTTCTGTAAGCTCATTTTATGTAGAACATTAAACTAGGTTTTTGTAGCCTGAATAATATTGTAGAGAAAAATGTAGAGGTGTCTCTTTCCCCCAGTCTTCTATAGGAAGTCTTCCAAGACTCAGAAAATGCTCTAATAAATTTTATGGGCAAGATACATTGGTTTGTGTTGGTGTTTGGTTGTTTTTTTTTTTTTTTTTAATTTTAAAATAATTATTTAACTCATTTCTAGACTCCTGAGTTTTCATGTAAGTTCTGAAACATTAGTTTGGTTTCGGTATCAAAAGAAGGATAAGTCCATAATAAATTAAAAATGAGATATGATTGATTTTTCTTTTTTCCTTTTACTACAAACATCAGGAGAAAACACAAATACAAAAAGACTTGTGGAGAATTGAAGATGTTACAGCTGGCTTGAGTGCAAATAAAACAAACTACAAAACCATAGTAGACTCTATCAAGAATCCAGGTAAGGAGAACATAATTAAAACATAAAAAATATACAAATGCAGCTGAATCTTTGGGTCTGCGCAAATAGTCTAGAAGTTTGTTCTACTGCAGAAAATCCAGTTAATTCTGCTATTGGTTGTATCAGAAATCTCTGTTGATTTAGCACATTAACTTGGCGTTTCTTTGGTTGAGGTGGCAAAAAGGTTTTTTGTTGTTTGTTTTCACATACTGATGGCACTAAAATGTAACAAGCCATAAAAAAGGGAACAATAATAATAATAATAATAATGGGCTAAGTTCTTCAAGTTGCAGAAGGAGTTTCTGTCACATGTCAGGCTCATACTAGCATAGTATCTATTCCGCATTCTGTCCAGGAGCTCCTCTCTGTGTTCTTCTCTGCTTCCCTGCCCCCTCCCCGATGCTGCCCACCTGCCCCTGCTGCAGTTGCCTTCCCCCTCTGTCTTCAGGCAGCTGTTTGGTGGGCAGAGCAACATCATCAGCTATGGAAAAGAGGAAGGGAAAGTGTATGTGGTCTGCATTTCAATTGCTTTATTATGTTTCAAAGAAAAGACCTAATGCATTGGGATAGCAAGAGACTGTTAACACCTACTGTAAATTCACTTTATATTTAAAGTATCTTTGCTTACCTTTTACATACAGAGATAAAAAAGTTCTGAGATGGTGAGATCTTACTTTATTTAAGGTATGGCTATGAGTGCTTAGCCTTGTCTGGATCTATAGGCATCTTAAGGAATCTGTGGCACAGGGCACAGGGCTATGAACTGATTTCATATGACTCTCGGGCTTTTCCTTCCTTCCCTCCCACTGCCCTCTCCAAGGAATTTTACTGGATGATATTAAAGTGTGTGTTTTTATTTTTGGCCTGAAAGGCTTGCTTGATCCTCATCAAGAAAATGTTTTCCACCCCTGCTGTAACGTAACAATCAAACATTTTTATGTCCAAAAAAAACCCTGTTCATGTTTAAAGCAATATGCAGAATATTAGGGCTGTTTTATGAAGTCTAAGGATGTTAATTGCTATTCTTATGAACATTATGGATAAGAAACAACACCTAACACATTTGCATATTTCACCCCTAGAGAGAAAAATAGTGCCTTCATTTTCTCAGTCTTCAGTGCCTTCCTTACCAGCTTCCCTCACAACTGCGGAGAGCAAACTTTCAGTTCCGCAAAGCCCTCCACCCAGTCCAGTTAAATCCTCTCTGGAGGTTAGGCTGTATCCACAGCCTTATTTCCAAGCCAGAACGCAGCACCAAGCACAGCAGCTGAAAAAAATCGAGCCGCCTCTTCAGTCACCAATTAAGCTCAAGCCAAAGGTTGTAAGTACTGCTCTTGTGAGATTCATTCACCAATGTTTCCATTTGTTTCTGGCAGAAACAGTGAAAGTTTCATGGTTACAAAGTGCACACAGAGTAGAGGCACAACAGGGAGACACTTAAGGTGTTTGTATTGAAACTGAGCAATAGTACTTACAGGAGAATATATGTGCGTAACCTGGAGCTTTATGTACAGTAGCCATATACTGTTTTAGAACATACCAATGCAGAGCCTTCCTTGGTAATGCTTTGTGATTGATTAGTTTTTTGCTTTCTTGGGTCTTGTTTGGTTTTTAAAGCCTCAACCTCCTGGTGTGGACAGAGGAGAGCACGCTAAAGCAATCATAAATAACTCATATGATGTAATGAACTTTCAGTCAGTTTGTGCCAGACTGTTTTCAGACTGTTTGCCAAATACCTGTGCTTTCCTGTTACCAGGAAGATGAAGCGCCACCCAGACCTCCTCTCCCTCAGTTGTACAGTCCTGATGATCAACCACCAGCTGTTCCACCTCTCCCGAGAGAAGCCACTGTCATCAGACACACATCAGTGCGGGGCCTGAAGCGTCAGTCAGATGAAAGAAAGAGAGACAGAGAACTTGGACAGTATGTAAATGGAGATTATAGGGTGAGCACTCATACACCTATACACCTGCACGTTAAAGATATGTGAACCTATAATAAAAGATATTATTGTCTGTAAAATATATGGACTTCTAGGTCTTGTAATAAGGACAGAGATATAATGGCAGAGAGATAGTAATGGCAGGGAGAGATCTATGCCGTATAATAATGGCAGAGAGAGATTTAGTAATCCAGAAACAAAGCTTTAGGATTTGTTTTAAGATTATTAAGACTTGCAGTCTGTGATTTCATTTGAGCTGATGAGTATTTTCCCATATAGGTGGAACTGCGTTCATACATGAGTGAACCAGAACTAGCAACGATAGGTGGTGACCTCAGCCAACCTTCCAGTGGTTTAGTAAGCTCTGACAGTGGATACCAGACATTACCTACCCGTGGTAAGCCAGGAATTTATGTAGTTGATTTTTAGCAGTACTGTCTGTATAGGAGCTTTTCTCTCCTAGGATTTTCTGGAGATGGTCTTTATCATCAGATCATTATTTTTAGATTAACTATACAATGCTGTGAAAGTCTAGAGATTTTGTGCATTTTAATGGTGCCGTTACAGACAACCAGCCTTTTGCAAAGCAACTTAATATACAATGCTTCAAAAAAAAGCATATCAAAACATGAAATTAGCTATTAGAATGTCTCTTATATTCAGAGTTATTTTCCTTCATAATTTCTGTGTGATCTTTTACAAACTCAAGTATTTTTTAAACACTTATATTGCCATTGAAATGAAAGTGATAAAGAATATGAATATAATGCCACCAGACACTACATGTGACTTGACAGTCCATCCCCACTGTGCTACAGTCCTGTAACTGTTTCACAAATGAGGACAGAGAGGATATCTGGGGAAGAGCAATTAATTTCTTAGCCATTCTCTTCTTATTTTTTTTCCTTTCTAAGTATGAATGTTAAAGTTTGATTTTCTTCATAGATGATTATTTGTACAGCTTATCTACTGTTCTACAGCTGAGTTCACCCCATACCTCATTTAATATAAGCTTCTAAATTATTGTAGATCTTTCTGAATTTTGATCAATAGTGACCTGAAACACATTACTTCTGGCTGAAATGAAATTTCATGCCTCTCATGATCTTCTGAACTGCAAAATGTGAAACGTGAGCTAAAACAGTAACCAGAATGTCATAGAAAAAGCATGATAATTTAAAAAATATCTGACACTTGTCTTCATTTTGTCTGTCATTTGGTTTTAAAACATTCTCTTTTTCCTTATAAAGGTTTATCTGGATCAACTTCCAGATTGCACCAACCATCTACCATTTCATCATATGCAACACTTCGAAGGGATAGGTCCAAGGTAAGGTTTAAATGAATATCTGAAGGCACATGTCTGAACTGTTCAAAATAGTTAAGCCTAGAATATAGTTTGCATAGCAGGAAGTGGGATTGTAGTAGCATGGGAGAGGACCAACACCTGTGATCTAATAAAATCTCCAATTTTTCACTTTCTTGAATGAATCAGGAAGCAGACAGGTAACTTGAAATAGATTTATAAAACAAGATTTAGAACCAAAAATCAGCACTACTAATAGAAAATATGGAGTTGAAATATGCAAATTAATGCAAAAATAATAGAACAAAATCATGTTAATTTAGTAATAAGGTAGGAGAAAGAGTTAATTTTTTGTATACTACTTATAAAGTATTAATTACAACATGTGTTTTGTGTGCCTTGTGACTTCTACAGGAGAGACCAAAGAGTGCCTTGGAACGTTTATACTCTGGAGACCACCAAAGAGGCAAGATGAGTGCAGAGGAACAACTAGAAAGAATGAAGCGACATCAGAAGGCATTAGTTCGTGAACGCAAGAGAACTCTTAGCCAAGGAGAAAGGCAGTCTGTTTCATCTCGGTCTTTCATCAGGCCCATTTCTGCAGACATAGGCTCAGTATGTTAGATATGCCTTAAAAGGACTAAACTAAAAATATCTTTGGATTTTTTTTTCCTAGCAAGCACTTTCACTTGAGTGTGTGTGATGCTTCTAGTCTAATTAAATTAGTGTTATACGGTATAAAATGAGTTCAGAGAGTGTGAGTAACAGATGATCTTTTTTTACTAGTAGTTACAGTATATGTAGCAGGTTCAGCAGGTAAGTTGGTCAGAGGTTAGTGTGCTGAGTGGAGATGTGAGTATATTGGAGTGATTTCAGACATGATTGTTTTTTATTGGAATTGTATTTAGAAAGTGTAAGAAGCTTGTACAGTTTTAAAACTGCTTCATAATGGAATGGGCCTTTTAGAATGTTCTTATTCACTATGGGTGGTATTTTTCTTTTTAATTAATAAATTAGGCTGCAAGATAGTTGTGGTAATATCAGACCAAGGTGGTGTGTGTTTGTTTTTTTAAAGAGATGATAAATGGATAATCAGTTTTAAAATCTAATCATGCTGATTAGAAATTTATGTAAGAGCTAATGTGTTTTAATTGATAAAAATTTTTCTTTAAAGCTCAAAATGTAGAATATTCTAATAAGGCTCAAATTTAAGCTGCTGAAGAAAAGGATTTTTGTTGTGTTCTGCAATTAAATGCTGTACAGACAATAAGTTTGTAATGATATATTTTGGATACTAACCAAAGCAATTCTTATTGGTGAAGTTACCCAGTCGCTCACTTGGTGCTAAACCAAGATTGTACTGTAATTGCACTTATGCTGTGGTCTTTTAATTTTTTTTTTTTTAATTTGATCCACTAGAGCTTTAGAATGATCACCTTGTTTTACCTAATTCATTGCACAAGATCTCTTGCTTTTAGATTCGTCACTCATCATACCTAATGCCTCTTTTTTGTTTGCTTGTTTTTAATTTGCAGAATTTTGTAGTTATTTTAAAATTTCTAACTGGACTACTCAATTTTTACCAGGCTTAATTGCATTTAGTACATGTGTGTCAATTGCTAGCATTAAAAAAACCCTATAATATTCAGCCTTTCATTCCCACTGTTCAGTAGCACTAATTTACAGCCAGTTATTTGTATTTACTTTCCCAGTAAATACGAGTGCACTACTTGGAGACATTCATCTGTTTTGTCTTCTGTTTTGCAATCACAAATTTATTAAAGATAGTGCATAATATTTGGGAACTGTAGAACTGTAGTATCACTGTTATTTTCATATTTTAACTAGAAGAAGTAAATCTGAGCTGCTTATGTTTCCTGACTCACATAACATACACAAGTCGAATTTAAACATTTTCATAACACCCCTTATTAACCTTTGTGGCAAACACTTTATCTATAAATTTGGGTGCCATCCTGGTCTTTTTCTTGCTGTAAAGAATTAAAATAGAATCTTTCAGCCCTAGCAATGTTTTGTAGAGATCATCTCTCATACCTGTAGGGCTTCGATACGCAAAAGGCATGTTTGATAGCACAATTACTTACAGCATTACAATTATTTAGCAGCTAAAATGGCAAACAGTTAAATGTATAATTGAAGTGCTGCTCAGTATGTAACATTTGCTTTAAACATACATTGTATGTGTAACTCTAATTTTTAATCGGTCAGCTCTCAAGTGTAGTATGACATTTTAAGTATTGATCACAGTACATGAATTCATTTGTTATATACAATGCCTTTTTAATGTAAAAGTCGCAACATCAAAGCCAATAAAAATACTGCTTCGTAAGAATGGTTTGATGTTTTTCTTACCTATATATAATAACTTGAAAATGATACTGTGTATTTAAAATATACTATGTCAATCAGGCCTGGTTTGAATATGAGTAGAAGAATGAGTTTGGAGTACTTGTATGAGAAAACATTTTTTCTCTTTTGAATTCTGTAAAGAAACTTCTTAATTTTTGAGATATAATTACCTTTTAGCTATTTAACTTTTTAAATATACATGGAAGATATGTATCTTCTGAGTGAATATTGAGAGCTTGTGCATGAATAGGTTTCAATTAGATTTGTTAATGCAAGTAGCATAATGAAGTCTAAGGACTTCACATGGAGTTCAACCAAAACAAGCCAAAGATTTGTAACAAATACTGGAGATGTTTTTAAGAAAGATCTAATGGCACGTTCTCCTATTGATACCCTCAAATGCTTGAGGAGATAAGTTTGTTGTTGTTGTTCTTTTTGTCCCTTCTCTTTCCCACTGCTTTTAATATCGTGTTTCAACTCTGTATGGTAAAGTTGCTGAGATCTGCTGGATGAAATGATGCTGCAACTGAACTTAATTTTTTGAACAAAAAAGTGTTGGTAGGGTTCTTAAGCGTGAGTTTATAGGCAGCTGTATTGTGTGTAGTTGTGAAGGAGCTACTATGCAATGATTTGGGAACTCTCAATTATGCTGCTTAATTTAAATATGTTCTGAATTTATTATTGCTAAATATTTACCTTGTAAAGACAGAATGTGAAAGATTTTTTATCTTTGCAGGTGGCTAGATACTGCTTTTAGTAAGTCAGAAGAGCTTAGAAGTTACTAAATTATTATTTTTGAATTCAAGACAAGTTAATGCTAGTACATAAAATTATTATCAGCTTTAAACACTAGGTATTATTCTAAAAAGATCCCTAAAATTTTCAAGTTGCAGTTCTCAACCTGCAGTATAAATACCCTTTCTGTGTAGTGATTCAAAATCACACAGCACTGCCTGGTTAGAATGCCTAGGACTAGTCTATCAGTTCGTAGACTCACTTGTATTGACATCTGTGCTTCCAAAGATGTTTGTGTGTAGCTAGTTCCATGTTAATCACCATATGTGAAATTGTGATTAATACATTTGTTAGAATTTAATACTGCTGAACGTTACCTGTAAAATTAAACAATACTCCAAAATCCATGCAGCACAGCTAGAGATCAAATCTCCCAAACATATGTTCCAAGAAATACAGTTGTATTTTCTTTTTCTTGTCAGTTAAGGGGTTTGCTCTGTGGATTCTTTCAGCAATATAGCATTTGCAGCAGTAGTAATGTACATTGCTAAATGATGAATTTGGCAGTATGGTTGAATGCTGTTAATTGTTTTGTATCTATTACCAGTGGAAACGAGAACAAGAATTTGATTTGCAGTTACTTGAGAGGGCAATTCGTGGAGAAGACAAAGATGAAAATGAATGGTTAAAAGTTCAGCCAGTAGCAGTGACAGAGACAGACCTGGAGCCTCAAGACTATGATTTAGATATCAGCAGAGAGGTAACACTCATAGTTTTTTGCCTCCTATTCTGTGCCCCAAAATATTAAACTTTCTGAGTTTTAGGAAGTGAATTCTCATCTTTTCTTTCAAAAGTTAGCTGGAAGTTTGAACTAAAAGGAGACTTTAGGGTATTGAAAATTTATGGCCTGGCACTTCGAAACTCTGTAAGGTTCATGTTCATATTGTGTTTTTGTGGAGAGAAGAAATTGAAAGGTTGGCTCTACTGTTTGAAATATACATCTCAGGCTTTATAAAGGAAAAAGTGATTAAATTAGGGAACATTATATAAATTGGAAAAAAAGATGAGAAGACAACATCAAGAGTATTTGAAAATAGGAAACAGCAATGAAGGAAAAGTTAGTTCCCCAGAGCTACCTTACTCTTCATTTTGACTGGCAAAACATGGTAGAGAAGAGGGAGCACTGCTTTATTCTGGTCAGAACAGAAGACACCTTTCTGTCAGCTTTTCAAATGACCTGGTTGGTGTTCTGGGCACTAGATCTTTTTTCAGCTCTAGTAACTGAGTAAAGTATTTGTTTGAAATGCTATTGAGCCATCTGGTGGAAAAGAAAGAATATAGCAAGTGGGAAGATTTCAGTAGGTACTATGCATTGTGTAAAATGCCATGGTAGATGGGAAATGAGTAAAACTGTTAATGATAATTAGACTGGTAAGCACCTCTACTCTTCTGAAAGCTGTTGGCGATGTGTCATTTTATATAGAGAGATATTTGTAAGAGGTTGAATCTGTGAGCCGTTATCTGTTCATCTCTATGAATGAATGTATCTTTCAATTAATCTTTGTATATTTTCTGCAGAAAATGCAGTGCTCCTGTAAACTTCAGAAAGAGAAAAAATGCTTTCGTTGTATTGCCTTTCTCTGTTGCACTCTGCTGTTAAATTTTTTTCCAGAAGGCCTCCAGGGCTACATGAATCACTTTGTACATCCAAATTAGCACCTTAAGCCTAGCATAGGAAACATTTTTGCTTATAGACATTTCTGTCCTACTTCAGAGTAACTGAAGCAGGTCTGAAGCTCTGAATGTAAACCTTCTTTCTCAGGTTACCCAGGTTGTCCTTTTCCATTTCATGTACCCATCCTTTTCACCTGGCAGGCACTTCTGTACCTGAGGTACTTCTGTGCCTCATAAGGAAATGCACTCAGTTGTGTCTTTAAGGCCAATAAATCTGCTGTTCACATGATAACTGAGTTTGTTAGTCTGGAAGTGGCAGGATGAGCTGATCTAAGTTAGTTATAGCATGGAGATAGATATATAAATTTTAAAAAAACAAGAACACCACCCCCACCCCCACCCCACCCCCATATATATATATATATATATATATAGAGCTACAGAGCTCCAGAGAGGAGTTGGATTTAAAGGTAAGGAAGTGTAGTGGAAAATGAGGATTTTTCAGGAAGCATTGGCCTTGGGTTTACTGAGAAGGAAGTATAAAAATTTGAGGCTGTGATTTTAATGTGGTTATGAGTGCCAATGACTGTATTGTATGCTTTGGGCCTATGATTGCCTGTGAATTACTGAGCCTAATCAGTGGGGGTTAGGTCAGGCCACTTTATATATGCCATTGAATTAGTGTGGACTAAGTTCAGTGGTGAAAAATTTAGAATTATTTTTATTAAAACTTTGAATTTTGAAAACTCATCGCCTCATGAGTGTTTTAATAAAAGTCCAAAGAGGAGACAAAAAAATAGTTCCCCTTTACTTATTTTTATTTATTCACACATCCTCTATTTGTGCTTTTCAAAAGCAGTCTGTTCTGTATAATAAGCATTGGTTTTCAAAGTCCATTTGTAAACTGAATTTTGATTGGGTGATTTAGATCTCCTAGGTAGAGCAAAAATTTCCCACAAAGAAACTGATCCTAACAAAAACTTGTTGCTAGCTTTTGTGTAATCATATTAAAATTTTCAATGTACTGAATTATGTGTATGCAACATGTTGTTATAATTGCACAATGTTAGTGTATTTCTGGGTCAGTTCCCTAGACAACTTTTGAACACCTAGGATTTCAGATTTCATAGTCCAAGGATTTCCTAAGATGATTACAAACTGCTGTTTTTCTTTTTTTTTTTTTTTTTTTTTCCCCCCCTCTGCTGCTTAACAGAAGATTATGCAGTCTCAAAAGAATGATACCCTAGATTAAAACTTTAGGTGTTATTTCCTTTCAGTTGTAGGAAGTCCTCGCTGGCATGACATAAATATCATGACATTAAAATCTCAGGTTCTCCAGTCAGTCTTGTAGTGGTTGCTTCTTTCTACTGTAACAGCTTTAGACAGTGTCCTACTTTGGGCTCTAAGCCTGAGCTGAAGAAAGGTTCCCTGTGGATTGTAATTTCTTTTGTAATCCCCTTTAATATTTGTTCAGTCTATCTTCTAAAGTAAAATGAATCAGAGGGAAAAGACACTGTTAAAAGGGCATCAGCTCATATTCAGAGGGAGTGTTCAGCATCAGGTACATGTATTGACTGTGAAAACCCATTCTTTATTCTTTTCACTGTGTTTTCCCATTGAGGAGAATTTATCTCAATTTTTTTTAAGTCTTTGTTATTAAAAACTTGATGCTTGCTTTCTTTCCACAGTTGTCAAAACCTGAGAAGGTTGCAATTCCAGAACGCTATGTTGAACTGGAGCCAGAAGAGCCCCTTTCTACAGAAGAACTGGCAGCAAGGCAGCGTAAAGCAGAAAAGATAAAGAATATTCTTACTAAATCAAGGTCAGGGTTGGGGTTTTTTTTCCCCAAATCTTATATAGGGGCTGGTGTTAAACATTGGGAACTAAGTTCATACAACAGTCTAATTCCTATTGAATTATCTAAGTGTAACTTGTAGCTTTTAGAAAACGCACACAGAATTTATGTAGTATACTTAAAGCTGCTTTTTAAAATGGGGTAGAAGAGATAATGACAAATTTTATATGTCCACTTTCTTGTTCAGAGCATCCTAAAATAGTAGTGAGTCCTTACTAAGCAACTTGTAGATGAGAGTGAGGAGGAAGGAAAGGCACAGATCTGGCGAAAAGCAGGAGAAAATTCACTGGGAGAGCAAGTTTCTGTTGTTTCCAGAGAGCTGGAATCCTGAAGGAACACTTTTGGCTACTTAGAGCTAATGTAGAGTCAGTTGAAACATTCAGTTTCAAGAATCTGATTACCTCAAGTATCTGCTGTCTCTTTGGAAGACAATTAAAGAGGCTGTGCCTGAGGACCACCAGATTATATGCCTTTTCCTCTGGGCGCTAACAAGAAATTTCATTAACAGCTTCAAATAAATAGCATTTTTTTGGTAGTGCTTTCATGTAAACAGTGTATTTACAACAAAGGACTTTCAGATGTACTTAAAGCTATGCAAAAATTGTGACTGAATGTGTAATGGCTGCATCATTTGTCTTTGTATGCTGTAGTCATTTACATACAATATCTAACACTACTTTAGAGAACATCAATAAAATATGGAGCTTGATAGATAAGATCTGAAAACTGCTGTATGAATTCAAGCTTGTTCTCATCTGCATGGTGGATTCTTCTTTATGTTTGCAAATGTTAATGTTGTTTTGCACTTTCCCACTAGTATGCACAATCTACAGCCTACTGTTGCCCAGGACAAACACAACTCGGTTGATTTAGATTCACAGCTGCAAGAGCAGGAGCGCATCATTACCATATCATACGCTTTGGCTTCTGAAGCCTCTCAGAGGAGCAAGGAGGTAGCAGGTAATACTTACTTATTTACAAAATAACAGCTATTTCTTACCAGCTTCTAAAGTTGTGTGGGTTGTTGCTGAACTCCTGGCATAAGACAGAGTTTTAGTCATTCATATTCAAAATAGTGAAAAGTGTGTATGGATAACAACTTTAGAGAGACTAAAGATTTATGTTGAGTATTTGGCCTCCAATGGACAAGGTGAAGGGGACAAAATAGTATGATCAATAAGTTCAGAGCTTGGAAACTTGCTCTTACTAGTAGTACTAAAAAATTAACATTTTCAATGAATTCCCTATAATTATATTAAATTAGGTATTTCTGTATTCATTTTTTAAAAGTAAATTGATCTGTGACTTAAAAAAATCAGGACAAAGGGATTTAAAATTTTTTTTTTAACAGAAAGATTCCCTGGTCCGGTGATTGACATTAGAGTACAATCATTTGCAGCTTGAGCTGTATGACAACAGGCTGAAAAAGACATTGTAAAATGGGTATTGGCATGTTTCTGTCTGGTGACCAAGATTAGAGGTCAGAGCAAGACAGCTATGCATGAATTCTGCTTGACGCCTGGAAATTAATAGATCCTTTGCAATATGTTACTAAAAGTGATAATTTCACTCTTGATTGCTTTATAGTTGAAATAAGTAAGAAATGTCAAGAGATTTGTATCACACAGTAATACATGCAGCAGCTATTCTAGCAAGCATCTGACTGGCCATTTATAACTGGCACAGTTCACTGTTCCAGTGGAGAATGGAAATAATGGAAGCTTCAACTATGATGGAGAAAAAATATGCACATTTCTCATCTGAAGTTGTCAGTTTAAACTTACGGCACTTGCCACAGAAGCCCTTAAGACCTTCCCATTCAGGACAGATTATTCCAATATCTCGATGCATAGCATGCATCTATAGTAACAGACTGTTGATTGAATGTGGCTGTATACTCACGGATGCAGTGGCAGCTAAACCTGAGGGGAATGTGATTTTTGAGGGGATGGAATACATTTTCAAGATATGAATCTTGAGACTTCGGAGAGGTTCTGTGGGTAATTTAACTGACTGGAAGGGATAAAATGATTCCCTGAGGAGGCTAGACATGATAAAAAATAAAAAAAAACCCCAAACCAAAACAACCCAGAATTGTAAAATCCTGGGAGCATTTCAGGAATAACCTTTTGGACCTTCAGGCATCTGTGCATCAAAATGGCTTCTCTGCAGGCAGTCTGGTCCCAGTTCTAGTAACCAGGCCCTTGTAAGAGGGACTCGCATGCTTTGGTCATGGAGTGGGACTTTGTGTTTCATGAGGTATGAGCCAACACAGCATTTTGCCACATGAGTTCTAGCTTCTTCTGGGAAAAGGTAGCACCGAAGCTAAGATCAACCAAGATGAACACAGCCCATACTTGAAATTATTCCTGTGTGTCAGTACAACAAGAGCAGAGTGCCTGCCATACTAAACAGTCTTCATGTAGCCAGTTAACTTACTTCTGGGTGTGTGTGAAGTTGCAGTAACTTTACAGTACTGAAATATGTTTGATCTTTTTATGTTGTATAGTGAATGTAGTAGTTATGTTTTCATTACTACAGTTTTTTTGTTTATATTTTATTTTTTTAATTGTAATTATTTCAAAAGTGTGTTCACCACTTATTCTTAGGTATACTTAACCACAGAAATCTTCTTAATTCTTTAGTTCTCCTCAAAGAGGGAATTAAAATGTGTATTGGCATTTAAATGTTTAAATGCTGCTTGAAAAAATTTGCAGTCAGTTGTGAGATGATTTTTAATTTAATTTTCTTTGTGAAGTATAGCTGTTAGCTCTTTTGTCTTTTAGACACTTAAAAAAACCTAATGTAGTAGCCAAGGACTTGATTCTTTAAGGAAGCCCAAACCTTTATGTCCATGCACAGTTTTCCTTACCACACTTGTATCTCAAATACTTGCTTCTTGTAACATGTCTTGCTTGGATTTCAATTATTACTTACTCCTTTAAAAACAAACACCTTTCAAGGAATTCTAAAAAAAGCCAGAGTGGTTTGGTTTTGATAGAAAATATACAAACCACAAAGAGAGTTCAGGTTTTTTCCTTACGGCCTATTTTCTGATGAACTAAAGTGATTATAAAGAAAAGCATTTGATGCTTTGCACAGCTGATTGTACATTCTCATTTATTCTCATTTTACGGATTCCTTCAGATTCTCATTTTTGTAGTTTGATTTTTAAAGTATGAGCTGTCATTTGCTCCTTGTTGACAAAGCAGACCATATCTGAAAATCCCAAACTAAATATCTAGATTTTTTACAAAGATTGGCTTATGAAAAAGACTGAGAAGCTTAACTTTTCCCATTTTTCAGGGAGAAGCAGTTAAATTATGTTAAGATGCTATGATAATATAAATCTTTTAAAATAAATTGTACATTTATCTAATCCTTGTAAAGCAGCATTTTCGAGTTCCTCTGTTCCTAGTAAGAAAGCAACCTTCTAAATGGAAATCATGCCAAGAATCTGGAAGATTAAAATCAAATGCAGGAGGTTCAAGAAGTCGTTTCCTAAATTGTGTGGTTTGGAATTAGGTCTACCTTTGGTCCTCCAAAATGTTCAAGCAGAATTTAAGACTGAGTTTCAATCTCTTTAGTTTTATGATTATTGTCTTCTAATACTATACCATTACTCTGTTTTATAAACAAGGATAGTTTTAATCATTGTATTCTTTATCCTGAAGTTTCAACCTGAGATCTGAAAATGTATTTACTATATCATGCACTGTACTAAGCAAAATGTTAGATGCATATGTAATTTTTGTGGTGTGATTTTTCTATATATTATTTTCATTTCTGCTCATTGGCATAGAGCAAAGGAAATGTTGAAAACCTGTATAACCTCAGTGAAATCTTGAAATCAAATTAGCAAATATAGGTGCTATTCCAGAACTGCAGTTTTAAAAGCAGGGCTGGATTAGAGTATATCAGTGTTGTGTGCCTTAAAATGTTCCAGTGAAACTTCATCTTAAGATAGATTGTCCATATTCTCATCAAAACAGGAATGTTTATTTGCATAAATTATGCAACTAATAGAAAAAACCAGCAGGTAGAAATGTTGTTGTTCAAATTGTGTTCCATGTAACTAAAATAGTGTAACAGCTCATTGCATTACTAATCAGGTTTCCTATTCATGTGGTAGAAAATTAAGGTCACTCCGTTTGTAATATGAATGTTTGATTGTGCAGCCTAATTCCTGTATGTAATCCCTTCTAGCTCAGCAGTTGACCTATCCATCTAAAGCACCCTCACCTTCTGTACCACAGCCACCTCACTCCCCCTTAAGCAATGGATTTCACTACACATTTGTTTAAACACCTTAAAAGTAAGAACTAACTGCTCTCTCAGCATGTCTGATTTGCCATTGTACCTTTGCTGTGGCTTGCTGAATTTTAACATTTTTACTACACCTAAATTAGATCCAAATGAGCGCATGCATCTATTTTTCAGAAACCTTTTATTCTTGTAAATATTGCTTCTAATGAGCTAACATGTGGGCTAATAAAGTCTTCAAATAACTGCTGTTGCTCTACAGATAAGATGCTCCATAATCTTACTGTGGTGAAGGAAAGAGACATCTGTACTCTTGGTAGAATGGGGCCAGATTTTCAGCAGCGGTTTGTACTCCGGTGGCTAGTGTTGTTTACTCCTGTAGCTACCGTAGGGGTGCGTAGGTATTTTTGCCTGTGCGTGGCATATACAGTTGTTGCTCTACAGAGTCCAAAGCGCAAAGTTGTATAAGCAGGGGGTTCGTTTATGGGCTGGTATCTTACACATGAACTAACATCGGAGTCTTAATTGAGGTCAGCTGAAAATTTGGCCCTTTATAACTAATTCTACAATATTATGTTTGACTTTTTCATGCCTTTCACGTGGTTTTCATTGAATTGTGTTAACAGAAGACTTCATTTTTGTCTCTGATTAGGTTATTTTGCCATTTCAAGTATTAAAATTGTGATAATTTCATTGTCCTTATAAAGAAATGTGTATCATCTCTTCCCAGTAGTATTTTCAGAGTTTTCTCTATTTGAAATAGGAAAACCTGTAAATATTATGATACTTGATTGCTAAGTGTGCCCCTAGTTAAGACACTCGCCATGCTTCCATAGTTTCCTTTGAAATTATTCTCACCTTTCTGATTTCCTTTGGCCTAATTTTATTGCCTGATGTTGGACAAAAAGGTAAAATGTAGATGAAGTAGTAAAGAGGGTTGATTGAGTGAATAACTCAAATAGCATTAACCTTTAGATATCTTTGTTTCCATTGTCACTAATCTGAGTCAAATATCTGTGCAAAAAATAAAAATCTAAATAAAAGTGAGCACATACCAGAAAGGCCCAAACGGGCAGTGACCTGCCTT
Source organism: Gymnogyps californianus (assembly GCF_018139145.2). Classification (NCBI taxonomy): domain Eukaryota; kingdom Metazoa; phylum Chordata; class Aves; order Accipitriformes; family Cathartidae; genus Gymnogyps; species Gymnogyps californianus. Next base: position 15,440,505 of record NC_059475.1, on the reverse strand, counting down.
CTACAAGGCCTGTGAAAAATGACAAATTTGCATCAAGAGATGTGTATAGACATTAAGAGCCTCTACAGAGCTTGATGGAAATAGCTATTTGCTTTTCCGGTTCAGTTTATCTTTCTGAGAACCAGAGTCTACCATGTTTGCTGTGTCTGAATAGCACTTGACTACTGTTACATCCAGGGATATGCTAGTTGATTAGCACTATCACATGAGATCTTTGCATGCAAATAGGGTACCCATGTGTGGCCTCAAGAACCCAGAAAAATAACCGTACAGTCCCAGGGTATTGGACTTGAGCAGGTGGCTTGGACCAGATGACCTTCAGAGGTCCCTTCCTACTCCAACCATTCTGTGATTCCAGACTGACTTAAAAACATGTGTATCACATGTCTGTATAAATATACATACATACATGTGTATGTATAGATAGATATTTACACACACACACATATATATAAAAACCTACGTTTTCTTCAGGAAAATTGTCAAGAAAATAATTGCAGTAACCAGCAACATGCAGGGGGGACAGGAGTTTGAGCATCAGTGGCATCATGAGCTAATTGTTCGCTTAATGTGTCTATATGAATTGTTCATTCTGTCAAACTGCAGAAGGCTTTAATAAAAAAAATGTTTCCTGAAAGTGCTTACTGCTTGGCATTAGTGTACTCACTTTAATATTTAACCATGTTTTATTTTACTTCATGCTAGCCAAAGCAGTAAGTGAACACTGACATAAGACTCAAAGCAAATCCCACCTAGTGATGCCATGTGGAAGAAAGAGGAGATTCATTACCAGCTTTCTGTGAAGATACTCATCAGCTGATGACATGTTCTTCTGGAAATACATTCAGAGAATAATAGGGGGATTTTCTGTGAAAATGAAGAGAATCGAAAATGATTTTATTTTGACTTCAGTTTAGTTCAGACTTTTTATATGAATAAACGGCACTTTTAATAAACTCTGTAAAAGACTGACAATATATTTTTAGGACAATGTATTTTAGAATTTTTTTAAATCAAGGGCTGAATTCATTTTAAGAGAAACTAATTGCATAGATGTTAAAAGATGCTCTTACTTCCCCCTCAGGCTCAGATGCACAATGTAAAGTTTCATGGAAAAAAATGTAAATTTGAACAAACCTAGAAGCACATTCATAGGGTATGGGTAGAGCTAACGCAAGTGAGAGATTTGCCAAAAGGGTGTTTTGGATTGAATATGTTTGTAGAGTTAATCACCCACCCTTTTGCCCATTAAATAATACATTGCAAGGAACTTTTAGCTTGAATTTCTAAATATCAGTAACCGCTGTATCGCTGAAATTTCCCACGAAAGCCATAATGAAAGCCAGTTTTAACTCCTGTTTCCTTTTTTGATCCCATATGATTAACTTGCTGGTATCAATACACAGTATATGCTAGGTTGCCCTTGACAGTAGTGCTGTCCCCTCAGTAACAGCTAACGAACTATATTTTTTTGAAAGTTGAAATGTGGAAGAAGAAAATTTTTAATTAAAATATGTGAACTAAGCAATAAAAAAGTATATTAGGATATGTAATTTTACTAGTAACTATGTATTTTTCTTTTGATTTCTTTTCAATAAACATTACAATATGATGTATTGACTAGTATTTATCCTGGAAACAGCAAAACTAATGTAATGTGGCACCTGCTAATTTCGTATACATGTTCACCTGGTGCTTAACTTTGCCAAACTTTGAAATTCAGTCTTTTACTTGTGTATAGGGCAAAGGGTGAGGTAGTTACATAAGGAGAAAATAAAGTTGAAAGAATTGCTGCAACTACTTTACTTGAAAAAAACCTGCGTACACACTGAATGCAAGACATGCAGAAACTTCACATTATGTAATTATTAGTTGAGTTTAGCTCTGGATGAGAAATGACTGAGAAATACTTCTGCAGTATTTTGTGAAACCACTAACTTGTTCATTTGCTGTGTTCGAGTAATAGCTACAAAACCCTTGAAATTGACCTTCAAGTTTCAGACTTTAAGACAAATCATATTATATTAACACGATACTCAGAAAGAAAAGTATATATTTAGCTAACGCAATCTATTTTACCTCAATATTGCCAGTATCAACTTCAAAACCTTTTGCCAAAATAATGATTTATTTTTGCCTTTATAAAAAGTTTTGAAAGCATAAATGAATATTTTGCAAGAAAACATTAATTTAAATAAAATGTAACTGTTTGGAAAATGGTATATGTACAGATTAAAATATTAACATAACTGCCTCCTATCGCCTCCGTCTTGTCTGCTCTCTTATCAGCGTCCATGTGGTTGAAAATCCAGTCTCGTTTGTGCTGTTATCACATTTTTCTCTTCTTTGGTTCAAATCCCATTGAAGTTTCCCAGTTTTGCACTTATTTCACTGGTTCCCCCTACACCAAAGCTTCATTTTTACTTTCTTTTTTTTTTTTTTTTTAGAAATGTGTCCTGGTTTCGGCTGGGACAGAGTTAACTCTCTTCTTAGTAGCTGGTACAGTGCTGTGTTTTGGATTTAGTGTGAGAATAATATTGATAACACGCTGATGTTTTAGTTGTTGCTAAGTAGCGCTTATCTTCAGCCAAGGACTTTTCAGTCTCCCATGCTCTGCCAGCAAGCAGGTGTGCAAGAAGCTGGGAGGGAGCAGAGCCGGAGCAGCTGACCTGAACTAGCCAAAGGGGTATTCCATACCATGGAACGTCATGCTCAGTATATAAACTGGGGGGAGTTGGCTCGGAGGGGCGGATCGCGGCTCTGGCATCGGTCAGTGGGTGGTGAACAATTGCATTGTGCATCACTTTTTTTTTCTCGCCCCCTCCCTTTTTTTGTTATATTCCTTTTAATTACTATTATTAGTATTAGTATATTTCATTATTATTATTGTTAATTTTATATTTTACTTTAGTTATTAAACTGTTCTTATCTCAACTCACGAGTTCTGCCTTCTTTCCCGATTCTCCTCCCCATCCCACCGGGAGCAGGGGGAGGCGGACGGGGAGCGAGGGAGCGGCTGTGTGGTGCTTGGCTTCTGACTGGGGTTAAACCACGACAAAATGTTTCTTAGCATCTGATTAAATCTGTCTTTATTCTTGAATAGAAAGATTTTTCAGGCTTGTCCCCTAAACACAATGACTACAATACTGTCCTTTCTATCTCCTAGATACATATATTTGTCTGACACATTCTTAGGCCTTTAGTTTCTGGTGAAATAAAGTATCAAAAGTAACTTCAATTTAAAAACAAACAAACCAAAAACCTGGAGGCATCCCATGGTAACATGCGCACTGTATGCGAATAGGGTAGTGACCAAAGAGAGGGCTGGTGGGCAACTGGCAAAGCAAATTTCAGTAGCAGCTAACCAGCAGTGATTTACACTATAACAGGTCCCCCAAATGACATCAGTTTGATGGAGACCACTGGAAATGTTTAATTCTTCTGAAACTTAATCTCTAGTACAAAATGTAAAGAAGCAGTTAGAAGTATTTCTGTGGCTTAGTGTTGACTCTGCGAACTTGAGAGCGAATATTTGAGACACTGAGTACTTGACCTTTAGATGCATGCTGCAGAAATTCAGAGCTGAGCTGCTTATGACATGCTTGTCCTGTTTCTCAGGCACACAAAGGAGCCTTTGACCACATGTTTCGTGGTTCAGTGAAACTGCATTCTTTCTACAGAAGCTTTGTTATGCAGGAGGGAAGAGTATGTGGCCATAATTGGTGGGCGAAGAGCACAGCCCATGGGATCCTGGGCTGCAGCGGCCGTTGACTCCAAATTCCGTCTGCTGCCCTAGCAATGAAGGGAAAGGGATGCAGGCGCTTTTGCTCTGCAGGTTGTGGGACATGTTAATTTTCTTTCCTTTGATCACACAAAATCTGCTCATTCAGGCTTGCATGAAAGAGAAGGATTTTGCCCTAAATAGTTATACCATTAATGTTTTTAACAAAACTAGTCTTTCTAAAGATTTTGGTCTGTGTCCATAGTTAATCCCATATTTGGGAAAAAATTATCAAGATAATTTTTCTTCCAAAACTTTTTACTGAATATGTGAAATGCTGTTCTCCAGTGACCATCTTTTTTTGCAGGGATGGGTGTAGTTTTTAAATAATTAGGGCTAATTTTCATATGCATATAGTGTTTGTTTTGGGTCAATTTCCTTTTTCAGTTCTGTTTCTTTTAATCAAAATGCTCTTTTGTAGGTGTTACACACTACTCTTTAATATTAAGACTAGGAAAAATGATGTCTACTTGCAGATCAGTATCATTTTGGTCAGAAAGTGGCTTTTTTTTTTTCCTCTGCCTATTAAGCAGGGTAAGTGTTTGGGACTAATTAAAGAAACAGAAACTCATTAGAAAGCAGTATCAGTTTTTCTTTTGAAGGCGCTGTTTTCTAATTAGTGTTTTGTAATGTTATACCAAGCAAAAATTATGCAGACTGACTTTTCTTACCATATACATCTGTTTTCAATTTCTTCAACTAAAGTTATTAAAATTTTATTGCACAGCTGAATTTATAAAACTACAGCCTAATACTCGTAAGTAGCACTACTTTCACCTTTTTGAACTTGCATAACACCCCTGCCCCACTCCTGTTTTTCACTGCTGTTATTCTGAGTTTGTATGTATTGCTGGGCTGCTAGGAAATCCTCTTGAGCTATAGCACTGTTGCTTGTCTTTGTACCTCTATATGAAGCTATTTAGTTTGAAGGACTGGACAAGTAGCGGTAGTTGGAGGCATCCAGACTGTTTCGGAACAGTTGGCAAAAAACCCTAGATGGAAAGATTTTTCAGGAAACAATTGTATTAAGAGATTCTATTCTGGAAAGTTGCTTGTGTGTGGAACTAAAAGCTACTGAAAGATACTGCTAAACTTGTGTGCTGCTATTTCAAAAAAATTGTTAACTGTCCAGCGAGGTGGTCTCAGGTACCCTGTCGTAGGCTTTAGAGGGAGGGGTTGGTGTTTCAAGAAAGCAGAGCCCTCCCAACATGTTCTGGTATTGTTTACACCGTTTTTTTTTCCCACCTGCACCATTTACTCATCTGATTTCCAGACCTTCAAATATATGTGTATGTATTTTATATCGGCGTTTGTTCTGCTCTCTAAAACCACATATTTCCCATGTGTCTTAGCAATTAACTTCTGAATGTTATATGAGGGAAGGACCAGATTTACTTACTGTCAAAACTTAGAAGATATAGAAGGCATGATCTGATGTTACCCCTCTAATTTATGTCTGTCTTTGGGTATTTTAAAGTGTTTGCTTGTGCCGTGTGTGTGTGTGTGTCTATGTATTGCGTAGTTATAAAAAGAACAAAGCCATGCACAAGAAAAACGTGAAAAATTGCTATATTTTCCACACCTAGTAAACATTCCCATTGGTTATTTGGCTGTATTCAAAAGGCTAAGACTTTTATTTGCTCTACTAGCAAAAGCAACCTTTCTTCATAGTGGAGCAGTACAAAGAAAGAGCACAAAAAATACACACATCACAGTGCCTGAAATTCTGTTTGAACAACTGTATTGATTGGGTCTGACCCCTTTACATTTTTTTCCATTATTTGAAAAGGTGCATCTAACTGTAGCTGAATTGAACCAACTGAGATGAACTTTCCATGAAAACTTCTTGAGATATTTCTTTAGTTCAAAGCTTTGGAATTTTAAAGAGCATTTTTAATAGAAGTCTGTTGAGGTATTCTGTGCAACAACCATACTTTGAATGTTAAACTACAGGTAAACCTAAGAGGAAGGTAAAATTATGAAGCCTACCGTGAAATTACTGGGAGATGGCAGAATAACTTTGAGCACTAATTATAAAAGTAAATAAAACCAGAAAGTATTGCATATGTGGACATTTGTGCACTGTTTACTTGTTATTTACTTGCCAGTGCTCCGGTTGCCTTACAGAGAGTGCCAAACAGCCTCCAAAGAAAACACTAACAGAATTAGACAGCAGGAGCAGGTATTGATGAAATAGTGTTATAAGATGTAAGCTTAAAGGACAATGCTGTTTTCTTGTTGTCCACTAGAAGAAGCCTTTGACCCGGAGCTATAGCGTAAGAAAGCAATAGAAGGAAGGGATTAAGAAAACAAAGGTGAGTAGTGAGTTTGTAGGAAATAATGGCAGAGATGTATCTGCAAACAAGACTAAGTAAGAGGCTGAAGGTGAGAGTGGAGAACAGCCTAGTGTTTTGAAGTGAGAAGTAGTAAAAAGATTGAAGGAGCTGGGATATGTGGACTCAGACAGAAGCAAAATGCTTTAATGAAGGGACTCAACCTAAATTGTAGAGGGAGAAGTAAGAAGAAGGAATAGCTGGCAAGTGAGAATGTAAGTCCAGTGTCCTAGTATAAAAAATACCTTGTGAATGGGATAAACGAGAGAGTAGAGTGTTGATTGTGGCAGTGGGTGAAGGAGATTCACTGATGACTTTAAAATAGTGTTTTGGTAACAGGACAATTGTCTTTTCTGTTGGCAGCTGCTGTGCTCTGTTCTTTTAAGCCAAATTGCCATTAAGAATAGCCAGTATGAGTGAAATGCTCCTTTTCCCTGTAGAACCAGCTTGCCCTAGAGCCAGGGGTGGAAAAGGTTGGTCCTCCCCGGCACAGAGCCTGGCCCGACTGAGTGCTTCTCTGTCAGCGGTTGTGATGTGCCAGTGCAAGGTTGAGTGTCGTGTGGCCTGCTGTAGTCTCTGGCCTCAGTTCTGTTATATTGTCAGGGGGCTTGGGCTGGCTTGATTTTTGTCTCTAGAGCCAGAATTGAGAAAAGCCTTAACATTGTTTTCTGGTTCATCTCTTGAGACACAGGAGGTTTTTGGAGGTTTTTTTGAAACCCTGGCTGATGGCTTGTGCAAGATGTAACCCTAATGAAATGAAGTAGCTGGTGACATTTAGTTACACTGAGTTCTACCACTCTGAGGGAAAAAGTTGACATCAGAGAAGTCACTGCTAATTCTATTTGTCTCTTGTATTGTCTGTATTGTTGGCTTTTGTGACTGCTTAGTTCATGCTAAACAGTTCTTCTGTGTCTTTGCTCTACTTCTTCCGTATTGTGCCTTTGAGCATCTTCTTTTCCCAGCATGGAGCAGGATTTTGTCTTCTGCCCAACATGGTTGTAGTGTGTCTGTGTTTATGTGTTGGGGGGCGTGAACATACACACAAGCACACAGGTTGATCCCATTCTCCTTTCATTTGGTGCTAAGGCACAGAATCAGCAAAAGCTGAGGGACCACTGCTGAGATGAGTACCAGAACTGGCCACTCTGCTCGCTTTCTATGTCCTAACCTGGATGAGAGGCTCAGAGGGAAGAGAGAGAAACATCTCGTGAGTGTAGCTGTGTCCCCTGGCTTTCTCAAAGCCTTCTGTATGCCTGAGGACTCGTTCAGTGGTCTTCACTGAATCCAGTTTAAAAGTTACTTGGCAAATGATTTTATACGCAGATTTTATTCAGGATCTGGGTAGTGGCTCCATCAGTTGACTACTGAGTAAATTTGATCTCTCTCTCTCTCTCTCTCTCTCTCTTTTTTTTTTGTGCCTAGTATCGATTTCTTATGTTAAGAAGTCTTTTTGACAAAAAAAATATGTTTTGGAAAGAGATGTTCTGTTACTGCATCCTTACAGACAGATCACAATTACTAGATTTTAGTGGCTGTAACAGGAAAAAGGAGACTTGGCCCCAACTAGTTAAGGATCCAAAGCTTCACCTGCATTTGTTTTAAAGCTTTAGCAATAAATGTGAGGGTGAAAAGGAGCCAGTTCAGATTATCAAACCTTTCTGCAGTCTTTAATGTAGCTTGGTATACCTGTGATGAGAACACACACTTATAGTAATGATTTGAGAGAATTTCCCTTCAGGTCAAGGTGGGCAACCGTGAAAAAGTTCAAAGCAAGGAAGTGGTTTTTTATATGAGCACCCGTATTGCTTGAGTGACGATACAAAAACCCTCTTCTGACATACGTTACTTTTCATTCTTCTCTTTTTTTTTTTTCTCAACTAGATCTTCCTGAGCTATGGACACCATAAATGGTACTGGATTTGGATAGATAATAGCAAAAACTGTCAGTGTGATCTCATTCTCCACCTGCACATCAAACCCAAATCAAATTAGATTGAATCACGAAGTATTTTGTTTCTTTAATGCTGTGCGAAAACTAAGGAAACCTTTATCTGTCCATCGTGATGCTGTACACCTGTGTCCTACTCAGATATTTTCCTCAGGAAAAGTGCTGTTGAGGTGGCAGTCTTAAAAGCAAACAAAACCAACTTCTGCTTTGTCCCTTCGGTGACGGTACCTTGACACATGTCCCTTCTCTTAATCCCCTGACAGCTTCCAAGAGACTGATGCAAATAACTGTGCCAGGCTTTGATTATGAGATATTGCACTGCCACTTATTCTCTTTGTCTCCTGCAGTTTACAGAGGCAGCTTCAGTACATAATTTAATCCCTGTACTGGGGACTGTAGCAAATCCACAGAGATTCCTACCAGCCGTCCTCTCTGGCATCAGAACAACATGTGCACGTCGTCTTTGATGTCAATTCCCCAACCAGAGCCTTAGAAGGACCTGTAGCTTTGAAGCTGGCCTATAAATTGTGCTTTCAGGAATCAAGTTGTCAGCTTCCTCTTGAGGAAGAAATGGAGAGTAAACTGTAAAGCAGTTGCATAAAGCTACAGGGTGACTTATAGATCTGGTTTTCTTGGCCTTGAAGAATTCCTGTATGATGATGAGAATCCCTTTTTACCTGGTTTAGAAACATCCTCTTTTGTGACTGCAGGACCTTGTGGGCAGCGGGGCTGTGACGGTACTCGTCTTGAGGGGTTCCCTGTTCCAGGGCAGATGGAAGGGGAACAGGCACACTGGTGCTTTAGACCTGTTCAAGTGTTTTCAGCCTTCCAAAGCCAAATGCTGATGATGCACCTGCATTGACCTTTGTGTAGGTACATTTTCAGTGTGGTTTAGAACCAGATGAAAACTTTTACCAGATGCAATGGTTGTTCTGTGACTGATCTAACTTTCATCAGTTGTTTCCTAAGACATGTAGGAGTACAGGCGGACTTCTGCCTTTCTATCGAGATAGAAATAAGCTGGTCTTTGAGGAATTTCAGTGGCCAAATCTTGTTTGCAAAGACAAATGCAGTTGCCCTCTTTATGATTCAGTGTTTGCTTATGTGTTCTGCTATCATCTCTGGGAGCTCCTTCCATACCAACCTGAAAAAGCAAAGAACTGACTAGAATTAACCAAGACGCCAACCTTGATTTTTCCCGTGTTCTCTGTCTCCGATGAGACCTGAAACCATTCTGCTACTATCCATGCCACTACTGCTGATGCTATTATACCAGATGTTGCTAAAATGGACTCCTGAATTAAACCATTTACTGCACAATCTACACTGAACTAAATCAGCCTTTCTCAGTATATACGGAGAAGCTTCTTAGGCTGCTTCATAGATGAATCTGTAAGTTCTTAATAGGTTTATAGATGTTACACAGAAACAGACATGATTGTGTAGAACTCTTCCTATTTTGAGCAGATGAGTCTTAGGTCAGCATCATAAATGAGTTGTTACACCAAACCTTATCAGATGTTCACAATATTGTGTCATACTTTTGGGGAATGGAAGTTGTGTTGTGTTGATTATTCTTTTTCTGGTCAAAGCTGTTACTAGAATAGTTTAATTTCAGTTTATTTTTTATCCTTGTGTGGTCTATTTATTTATATTTGGAACTGACAGCCTAATCTGTTTTACAAGGCAGGAGGCTGTAATCAATTCAGGGCAGAGCTGAGTGGTAGAGGCCCCTGATGGTGCTCATTGTGGCAGCCCGTTCTGTCGGCAGAGACGCATGCAGGGTCCATCCTGCCAGCTGGATCTGCTTTCCCTGCGTCTTTCCAAGTTGGTCGCACTGTGGAGAAAAGCCCTCAGGTGAGGTTTTACCATGGCCTTCCTTTGAGGCTACTGGGAAGGCACCAGGGCCCTCTGCCTTGCAGGGTGGGTCTGCAGCAATGGATTCTGTCACCTGCTGAAAGTGAGTCTCTGTTTAGACGCGTGCTGATGGGCAAGTCCAGAGATCTGTGTGGATGCTGAGCAGCTGCGGAAGGAAAGGTGGTGAGAGCAGCGCTAGCTTCAGCGCTGGGACAGAGAAGGCAGAGAGCTCAGTGTATATGCACCATTTTGCAGCCTACACCCTAATTTTGCAATAGCACTCAAGGCAATAAACAGCCAGCAGTCGGATCTAAAAGAATTCAACAGTAAAATGCTGGTTTAAGTGTAGCTCAAGTCTCTAAAGAGGAAAAAGCTGTTATCAATCTATTAGGAAAGTTAATCAGTTGATCTTTTGCGGAGGGCCTCTCTCTCTTCCTAGAGAGAGCGAGCAGCTTTCACAAGTCATGGTGAGGTTTTCTTTCTTCACAATGTACAAGCAACTTTAATTTTTGTCTATGTATGAGAAGCTTGCAGTATTGGGAAAACAAAAAAATCCATACAAATCAAGTACAAATCACTGACCGTTAGTGGCTGCTGTAACATTGTTCTTAAAACTGAATGACTTTGAAAGATTTTGTATTAAATGCAAATATAGTAAAACAGATGATTAATCAAAATCTACACTTTTTATTTACAATCATATTACTTTTATTTTTTCCATAATGCAACTTATTCCAAGTCCTCCCCCAATAACTGATGCTGCAATGTTTACGTTCGATAAACCTACACAATGATAGTACATACTGCTGCTTTCATGTAAGCAAGCCAACTGGCTTGCAAATGTTGTCTGCGTGTCATAAATTGTATACACAAATGGAATATTCTCCACAAGCATCTGGAGTGTTTCCTGAAACACTGTTGCGGCAGAATGAGGCTGTACTAGAGGTACAGATCAGATGTTCTGTTCTCCCAGCAAGGAGAGGCAGTTATCTGTCTGATGTACTAAGAGGAAACTAAGTCTAAAAAGTTCTGATATTTTATTAATTACTTGAATACAATAAACTATAAATTTGCAGAGAAATGGATGTGCTTAATTCTTGCTGGAAGGAGTTACTGGAACTCCTGACTCTTTAAGCGTATCAACCTTACTTGAGAGGTACAACCTTTTTGTGATAATTGACTTCGACGTCTGAGTGATGCATGTATGGGGAGAAAAGGAAGAAGGGCTTGTGTACTTAACTCTGTATGCTATATTTTAAAAAGCTAAATGATTTGTATACCCTTTTCATTATCAAAGTATATTTTCTCTTTCAAAGTAAACTGGTTTCTTCGGGAGGAGTTATTTTTAGTAACAGCTCAGTGCTATAACCAGGAGCCAATAATTCAAAAATCACTCTTTTCTGCTGAAAGGTATGAAGAACTACAGCTTATCCACCTCATTATAAAGCCAAAGAAGCAAGTAGAGCTTTCTGTTGTATTATGTGTTTCTAAAACACCATCTCCCGTGCAACTGCTGTAGGACTTCAGATGGATACAGTGGTTAATACTGTCACAAAAGCGAGTGATTTCTCCTCTTAGCCCTGTCAACACTAGCATCTATAGACAAAATCGTCGTTTAAAGCTCTAGTACATCACAGAATAGTGCTGATACTGGTATTTTACAACTAATGCAACATCCAGTAATTCACATGTAATCTTAATAGTTAAAAATTCAAGACTGGGGTACTAACTAAAGAAACCACTAACATGAAGTTTCCATATCTGGCATGGAATAAGGGGAGGGGTAGTTTAGATAACATTGTAGAGATTGGGCAGGAACAAAAAGAATTTATTTCTCCATCCAGTATTTTATACACTTTACAAAAACCAGTAATATCACTGTGCCCATAAAAATGTTATCCATGGCAATGGAAAGCAAATACTACTTTTTGTCATCTAACAGGGTCTTTTTAAAATCATAATACAAAGATTTGTGCTGTAGCAGTCCTCCACTTTGCACCGTAACAATAAGGCTTACTGTACTTTAAATACAAAGCTGTTACATCTGCAGTTATGAACCACTGGCTTTAACAAACATCATTTTATAGTTGCTTTTTGCTTCTTTTTTGTTTTCTGGAACCTCAGCTTCATCATGTTTTTCAGCAGCTTGTAGCTCCTCTGCAGACTCCTCTTGCTCCGACTCAGAGCCACTTTGGGAGTCCTCTGAACTCTCTTCAGAGGAGTGTCCAGCTGCCTCTTCTTGTTCTTCACCTTCCTGAAACTAGAAGTTCAGATTATGAGACAGATAAACCATTATTTCCTGGCAACTCCATTGCAGCTTTTAAAATTTCCCAGTGAGAATGTTTTGCTTAATGGCTCCTTTCATTTTAGTACTAAAATGGGCTATGTTGCTAAACACGGGTTTTTAATATACAAATTACTAGACAGAAAGCAACTCCACTGAAGTGGTTAACCGTACCAACCGTAACATCCATGGTTTCATCAGCCACATTCTTATTTAGTTACAGCAGAAATCCTAAAGACACCATTGAATGAGTTTGAAAAGTTTCAGATCACATCAGTTTAGTAATTCCTTACTTTGGTGTACACAGTACATAATGACACCTGAGTATTTGTCATGGAGTGAAACATAATGAAACTAATGGCTAGACCCTCAAGAATTCACATTCACGACTGATCTTTGAAGGTTAGTTTAGCACACCGCAGCATCAGGAATGCTGAAGTAATCCAATGATACTGCTAACAACAACCACCCTAAAACGGCATTTTGTTCGTGGTCCTAAAGAGCAAAGCCTCTATGGCTGTAATATTAACAATTCCCAGCACTGACAGGTGGTTTTACTCGCTCTGGAAACATCAGCTATGTTTTTATGCAGTGATTGGTGCTAAAAGTTAGCAAAAAATTAATTATTCCGTCTTTCAATTGGCAGATGAAGACATGTTCCTAATTCCCTTGGTTTTTGTCACACTTCTCTGCCTGCTCATTCCTATGGAATTCCTTGCAAGTACAAGACCAGTCAGGTGTCAGCTCACTGGAGGACTCCGTACAGCAAATTTCCCTTGTCTGACCCCTCTATAGCCACTTACTTTTCAGGACCACAGAGCAGTACATGCCTCACCGCAACAAGAAGCTAAGATTAATTAGCTCTCGGCAACAATGCAGATGGTTATCCTGCCTTCTTATGTATTCCTTGGCAACACCCTGATTTAATATATTTCTCACTTTCTGTCCTAATCAGTCTTGGCTACTATGGAGCATTAAGCATGTCCTATCACTTTTCAGAACAATGAGAAACAGCTATCATTTCCAGGCATCTTGATGGCCACCACCGTGTACACAAATAGGGGTCAAGTGCCTGCAGTAAGTTTGTCCTTTAACCCAAACTGTGGAAGTTTGCCACTAGTTGTGGTGATTGGATTTTTAAACCACGTATCATGTCTTAGTGAAGTGAAAGCCAAATCATTATGGAAATAAACAACTTACTACCTCACTGAAACCAAGTCCACAATGGCGCCGGTTTCGTCCAGACATTGTGCTGTCCATGCTTTGTTGGTACTGAGACTCCAATTCTTCATTCATTTTCTTGTCTTCTTCCCCTGCATTGTCCAGTGTACTTTGGTTATGGTTCATTCAAATTAACAAAGACATCAAATTACACGAAGTCACATTTTCGAAGTTTATCACTATATATGTGAAAAAGTTTAAATTTAGCCATCTTAAACTACTGGATCGAGTATTATTGCATACAAACCATCAGATTTATAAGCAATCATATCAAGTGTCCAAGCAAAACTGCTTTGATACAAAGATGGGACAGTAAGTTCCTAAGACCTGATGCATTCAGAGGGTTGTACTATGCACGGTGTATGTTCTACTAAACAAGGTAAATGTAACCAGTACGACTTCTCTGTGCTTCCTGCCAATACTGTAACATGTCACAGCAAGCAAAAAGTTTCTGACCTTCACTACATAACGTGTGATTACTGTGATTAAACCATGATTAATATATAGCAGCAGAAGTTGGGACAATAGTACTTTTGTTTATAGAGCTGTATCTGAAACTATTTCATGCATCCTGAATTATCAGCAGTGGTTACTACAGCTCTGCATTTTTCCATCTTTAGGAATTAGCAGAAAAACTAATTTTCATGAGCTACTTCTACATGCCCTTTACTTACTTGTTTGAGTAAGTAAATAAAGAATCATTTTTACTGGGGGAAAAATATGGTCTAAAATAGTTAAGAATCCTCTGTTCTTGTGAAAGGTAGGAATCTCTAATTGTCCCCCAACAGGCCTACAACGCTCTAGTTTTTAATTTGTATCTCTGTAAAATTAAAAGCTTGTATTGCAAATTAATGTTTCCTCATTTGGAAGTTAGAGCTGTATGTTATTATAAAAGGACAATAATTGTATGTTGGACAAGGAAGTAAAGTGTTAAGAGAATAGCTGTTCTGATTTTTTGTGAAAAAAACAGCATCTTAACTTCTTGCTAGGAACAAACCAGCACTGATTCTTTATGACTCCTTAGGGGAAGCATCGTCTCCCTTCTAGGAAATTCAGGTATAAGGAAGTGATTCTCAGTCACTCTGCAAACTAACAGCAGAACCTGGAACTAATCCTCAGGCTTCTTTTGGTGTTTTGGTCCATAGATGATTTTTTGTCAACTCAAAAATTACTAGTGGAGCATACCAGGGAAAGAAGTTTTCTGGAAATCTGACAGTTGCTATTCTGTACAGCTTTATCAAACCTTCTCTCAAACAGTCAAGCCCAGCTTGGTTTCGATGTACTTTGCCTTACTACCTGAGCAAGCCTGATAAGAAGTTACCATGGTCATACATTACATGACATCAAATTATTGCTGATTGCCAAGATGACCTTGCAGATCTTTTCAGCTTCTACCTTATTGCTTTCAGGCAGAGATCTTTCTATTCAATAGGTAATAAGGTGGGGGGAGAAATCAACCCGTTCTTTTCCATGCACAATGATTTAGAGGTTTGGATATCCATACATGGCAGCAAGGAAGAAGTATAATACTGCTACGTACCAATAGCAATAAAACTTTACTTTCTTATTTTGATAGCAAAATAAGACTGAGGACCTATAGGCCCTGATTTCCAGGGCATTTGTACACAAGTTTAACTGACCATCAAGTACTATGCTGAACCTGGACTTTAGAAGGCAAATAAGTACAGTCAGAGAAACTGTTTGTCAGTAATCTAACAAGAGAAATTAGACTTCTACAACTCCACAGACTGACCTGTCTTCAACTTCAGCCATGAAACCTGAAATCCCTCCCTGCAACATCTACAAAGCTTAAAGTACTGGGATGTTCCTAAGTGTTAGATTTCCAACTTTGTATCAGCTGTTGGATAAACTGACCTGTCCTGAAGTGAGAGGTTGATCTGTGGTCTCCGATAACAAGGCGGCCAGTATGTTCTTTCTAAAAGAAAAGGCAGTTTGTTTTGGAGCTTTAGGGTGCACTGACAGCTCTGCCAACATTCTGGAAATCTCAAACGGAAAAGGTTTGCTGTCAAACTTTGTCAACCAACTGTAAGACTGTAAGTTTTGCTAGCTAACAACTGCTGCCTCTTGATGAACTTGTTTCATCTTTGTTTTGTTGAATTTTCTGAAAAAGAACCCCCAACAACTAGATACTCTTTACTCTTCCCACACCCCAAAGCTGGTTCTAGTTCATTGTGTTTCTTGCCACTCCAAAGATGAAGACAAGCCATGCTAGTATGTCAGCTAAACCAGGAAGAATGGTGATCACCTGATACGAAAACTACACTACACAATGCTGGACAAGTGTGAATTTAGGTTCTGACAATTCACCCTTTGCGTTTCTTTCTCTGGCACTATGCAATAGTTCAGTCTGTGCATCTTACAACAATCCCACTTTTAGACTGGTCACAGTATCAGGTAAGACCTTCACAGTGTTCATTAATATATTGCCTCCGTAGTTCCTCATTAGCAAATGCATCCCTATAGGCAAGAACTGGCATTACATAGCAAGCAGCATTAAGTATCCAAGTAGACATTAAGATTAGTGGTAGTGGGATGTTTTAATAGGGTATTGTATTCCTATCCACTAGGAAGGATTAACTTTTACCTCTTTTAATACAGTAAAATATTTTAGCTTACAAAAATACTGTATTCAAGCAAAATAAGCTAGTACAAGTGTAAGTATTTTTCTTGAAGGTAAGTAGAACTGCAATACTAAAACAGCATTTTGTACATGGAAAAAGCACGATTATATTTGACTAGTTTTGCAGCATTTTTTGCTAAACGCATAGTAGAAATATTGTTTTAGAGCATTTTCTCTTTAAAAATATTTCCTGGATTATTTAATTAGGTTTACTATTTTGCTGTTTTAGTCTATCAGCTACCGTTTTTTTGAACCTTTGATTTTTTTTTTCCAGTGAGAGAGAATTTTACAGACCTAGTGCACAGGTCTGTTAGTTTGTAACAAGGACTCTCTCAGAAGCGTCCACAAATAATTTTATCAGCTGGTCTGAAAGTATAAAGGGGTGGGGTGGGGAGGAAGCTGCAGAGCAGAGACTTGACCATTTCAGACTGATGTTTTGTGTTACACCGCTGCTGACATAACAGCTGCAGCTGTGAAACCCAAATCCTCCTTAAAGGAGAGTCCCAAAGCGAGGTTGTCTTTTTCCTCAGAGAGCACTGCGGCCTGCAGCAAGCCTCCCGCGGGGGAGGTTTTGTTGCACCGCAAACAGAAAACCCCGCGTAGCCGCTGGGGGGGGGAGGGGGCGCGGATTCCTCCCGCTCGGGTCCCCGCGTCCCCGCGGCGGGGGGAGCGAGGCGGCCTCACCTTCCCAGCGCCCATCAGCCGCAGGAACTTCTGCTTCCGCTCCTCGTTGCCGAGGTCCGCCGCCTCCCAGCTGCTGGAGCCCTGCGGGAGCACACGCTGACTGCGCCCGCCCGCCCCCTCCGCCGGGGCGGGCCCGGCGGCCCCCAAGCGGCCCCTCGCCCCCCGCCTCCGCCTCCCCCGTGACGCCTCCGCCGGCCGCTGCCCCCCGGACGGCCGCTAGCGCGAGGAAGGGGGCGGCCGGGAAGGCCGCGGCCTTCCCTGCGTCCCGCCGCGGGGCTCGGGCGCCGTGCCGGGGCCCCGCCGCAGCCTCCCTCCCGGCCTCCTTCTCCCCTCCTCCCGCCGCGCGGCTGCCCCGGCCCCGGCGCCCATTTACATCGGGGGAGGCCGCTCGCTTGAGGCCGTGGTGGCCCTGGGACTCCCTGGCCGAGCTCATCGCGGCGGCTGGGTGACCGGGCCCCTCTGCCGCTTTCCTGCCGGAGCCTCTCCCTCGGCCAGCGCCGGGTCACAGCCCCGGGTCGGCCGCGGGGCGCGCCGGAACCGGTAGTTCTCGCCCGGCCCTTGGCGGCGCGGTGCGGGCAGGCCGGGACTACTCGTCCCACAGGCCTCCGCGGCGGCGGGGGGCCGTCTCTGCCCGCTGATTGGCAGGGGTGCGGGCCGGCCCCGAGCTCCGCCTCCGGAGGGAGGTGGGGGCGGGGCCGTGGCCCGGGGGCGCGGCGGGCGGGCGGGAGTTCTCGCTAGCGCGCAGTGGTGGGGGAGGGTGCTGCGGGGAGCTGGGTGCCGTGTCGGTGGCTGTGGGGGAGGCTTCGCCTCCGCGTGGCGTCGGGCGTGAGGCGCTGCTCGGGGGAATGAGGGGGGTGAGGGGCTCCCGGCCCCGGGGCTGCGCTTCTGCCGTCGTGTGAGCGCGGCCGGGTGTCGGCTGGCTCGGAGCCTGAGGTAATCCGCGCTGAGGGAAGGCGAGCTCTGGCCGCAGTCGAGTGTGCGAGCCGCCGGCGTGGAGGCGGCGGCGGTCCCCGCCTGGGTGTGCCGCTGCTGGCGCCTCAGGTTGGGTAACGATCGCCTGAAGGCGGCGGTAGCGCCCCCCGCCCCCCTTCTCCTTCCCGCCTCAAGTAGCGGCCGTAGTCGCGAGGACACCGCGAGGTTCCCGCCACTTTCCTCATCTCCCGGCGTTGGAGAGTCGGGACGGAGATGAGGCGCCTCTCCCGCTGTTCTTGGTTCACTTCGGTAACCGTCTGTGTTACCGAAGTCAGCTCTAGCCTGACCCAAAATCCCTCTCACCACCGCACCTGAGTAACGCGGGGGCTCCCCTCCCGCCGACCGGTCCTGCCACCTCGTGTGGAGAATGGCAGTTTGTGACCTGTGTGGAATCCAATGTTTGGAGCTCCAAATGCTTCCAGTTAACCCTTCAGTTGCTCTGGCCGTTTGCCATCACTGTTGTTCCTGCAGTCCCATCTCCTCCACGTATATGCCATGTACAAAACAGAAATTTACTGACTACCTCCAAGTTAGTATTTTCTCACGTATGTCTTCTTCAGAATTAGCTTAATTTGAATGGGTTGCCATTGAATGTCAATATTCTGGCATCTTTGCTTAGATTTATTGAATGGGAAGATGCACAGTCACATCTTCAGGTCATCTCACCTTAATGTTAAGAAAATCCCTTCTGTTTTAGTTCCTCAAGTACATAGTGACTTTGCCCCCATGATAAAGTTGTAGCTGTCCAACTAATGTCAGGAGGTTAAGGTGCACATGCTGAAATGTGCAAACGATGCGTGCCAATTCATATTGCAGCTTAAACATGGCTAGTTTAACATTAAAGTTGGTTGCTTAAGGATTTTTGAAATTAAAATGAGGTAAACTACTCGACATGAAAACAGGTATGAGTACACATAAGTGTATTTAGTCTTATTGAAACCTCCATAACAACTGATTTAAAACAAATGATTGCAATTTTCTAGTTTAGTCAAAGAGCTAAAGTTAGTGTCTTAATTAGATCTTTTTTGAGTGGTTGTCAGTCTGTACATTCATGTCCATGTGCATAAAGGCAATCACTTCAGCCATGGAGTTTTCATCTCCAGCAGTACCCGTAAATCACACGTCCTTGTTCCCTCAATCTTCTTGCATGCTTTGCACATACAGTATGGGTGGTCAGAATATGCCCCGACTCTTCAGTTCTTCTCAATAGTTGGCTTGAATCTGAATAGAATAGAATAGACTATTTCAGTTGGAAGGGATCTACATGATCATCTAGTTCAACTGCCTGACCAATTCAGGGCTGACCAAGTTAAAGCATGTTATTAAGGGCATTGTCCAAATGCCTCTTAAACACTGACAGGCTTGGGGCATCGATCACCTCTCTAGGAAGCCTGTTCCAGTGTTTCACCACCCTCTCAGTAAAGAAATGCTTCCTAATGTCCAGTCTAAACCTCCCCTGGCGCACCTTTGAACCATTCCCACAAGTCCTATCACTGGATCCCAGGGAGAAGAGATCAGCACCTCCCTCTCCACTTCCCTTCTTCAGGAAGCTGTAAGAGAGCAATGCAGTCGCCCCTCAGCGTCCTTTTCTCCAAACTAGACAAGCCCAAAGTCCATAGCCGTTCCTCATAGGACTTTCCTTCCAGCCCTTTCACTAGCTTTGTTGCCCTCCTCTGGACGTATTCAAGGACCTTCACATCCTTCTTAAATTGTGGGGCCCAGAACTGCACACAGTACTCAAAGTGAGGCCACACCAACGCTGAATACAGCGGGATAATCACCTCTTCTGACCGGCTGGTTATGCTGTGTTTGAAGTACCCCAGGATGCGGTTTGCCCTCTTGGCTGCCAGGGCACGCTGCTGACTGACATTGAGCCTGCTGTTGACCAGCACCCCCAGATCCCTTTCTGCAGGGCTGCTCTCCAGCCACTCCTCTCCCAATTCATACTTGTGCCTGGCATTACACTGTCCTAGGTGCAGAATCTGGCATTTGGACTTGTTAAATTTCATCCCATTAATCATAGCCCAATGCTCCAATCTATCTAGATCCCTCTGCGAGGCCTCTTGTCCGTCAACAGAGTCAGCAGCACCTCTCAGTTTGGTATCATCAGCAAACTCGCTAATGGTGCATTCAACTCCTGCATCCAGATCATTGATAAATGTATTGAACAGGACTGGCCCTAGAATTGAGCCCTGAGGAACACTGATGGTGACTAGTCGCCAGCTAGATGTAGCCCCATTCGCTGCAACCCTTTGAGCTCTGCCCTTCAGCCAGTTCTTCACCCAGCGCACCATGAACCCGCTCATCCCACAGCTGGACAACTTGTCCAGAAGGATGCTGTGAGGGACAGTATCAAAAGCCTTACTAAAATCCAGAAAAACTACATCCACTGCCTTCCCTTCATGCACTACGCGGGTGACCTTATCAGAGAAGGATATCAGATTAGTTAAACAGGACTTTCCCTTTGTGAACCCATGTTGACTGTGCCTGAACTTTCTTTTAACTTGCAGTGATCTAAGCTGCATTTCTTTGCATCTACTTATCTTTAGTGGTTTGTTTAGTTTAGTTTCTTCTAGTCACAAGTTTTTATTCTTGTTTTTATTGTTTTTGTCACTACAACTGTTAAACATTTTGGATTTGAGCCAGTAAGTTTATCCACCCACCTGTCTAGCTCTGTGTTCCATCAAGGAAATTTTTGGATTTTGAAGGTTAGAGGGAAGGAAGGACAAGGTAGGCTATGCCTGCTAATGCCAGGTGTAGCCATCTGCAAGGCAGAAGACCACACTCTGCAAAGAGTGATTAGGGGCAAACATAACATTGAAAACGTAGCACGTAGGTCCCATAATACATAGGTCCACACACAGTGCAAAGATGCTGGTGGACAACACATCTCATAAAAGAAGGGTGTTCAGTTCCTTGCAAGTAACTTCTCTTTATGCTGAAGCAGCTTGGGGTGGGTGATGATGATGGGTCTGGTTCCATTAACTCACTTTTAGCTGAGGTGATCTGACTGCTGGTCAGAGCTGGGTCCAGCTTTCAGACAGTTTGGGGAAGATCCTGCAGTGGCTACCTTCAGTTTTCTGAATGTATTTTTCCTATGCTCTCCCTGTAGTGAATGAAAAGTTCCTATAGGGCTTCTAAAGTTAGGCTTCTGCTCTGAACTGTCTTTGGCAGGAATCTTTGTGCTTGGGGGGATGAACTGCTCCTAGCTAAGTTTGTCTTTATGAATTTCCGCCTTACAGAGCTAAAAATGTGTCATTACAATGTTTTTTGTGAGTATGGCAATTAAGCTCTTCAGTCACTTTGCTACTTTTTAACATTTTCCCTGAGCCTTGTTATTCAGATGTCACCCATCGTTCTTTTGTAGGACTGAAATACAATGAAAGAAGAGTTGATAAAATATTCTGGAAGATGGAGCATGGAAGTTCAGCAGATCTAATAATGTAGGGATGTGCTGGTATAGCCCTTCCACTCCCGGGTAGGTAGATTCAGAGTTAAAGATACATGTAGAAAGTCATTATTTTCAATTATTATTTATACAGAACAGCACTAGGATAGTGATGTTTAAATTCATGTTCACATTTATTGCACTGCTTGAGTGTGCAAAATCAAATAGAAAGGCACAGCTGTTACACCTGCTTTCTACGACTTCTGTAGTTATTGTTTGACAATGATAAAGAGCAGAAGGGAGCATTAATGTGAGAGAATGTTATATTTACAACTTCAACCTCATTTTAATGTATTTAAATGTATAGAATATTATATAATGACTGTAATGGTGGATTAACTTAAATTTCAATATTTAAAAAAATTATTTCTAACAGAAGGGGAGTAAAAATGCAAAAGATGTAAAAATAACATCACTTTATAAATTTAAAAACTCAGTTTTTTGGAGTAGTATCTAGCAGCATTTTTAGTCCGTTAACTTAATAGGAATTGTGGTAATCCAATACCAGTGAAATTGTACCTTTTCCATTTTTTTAAGTTAAGCTTTTATTACAGTTTCTGTACTATTGTGCCTAAAGACCTGTTCCTTAATAAAAACAAGTGTGAAATTTTAGCTTCATGGCTATGGTTCCCTTATGGGACAAATTGAGAAGGTTTGCCTTTGGAAAAAAAAGTGCAAGAAAATGAGACTCTTAAACTCTAAATCAGCTATTATAATTGGGTCTTAGTTGTGGCTCACTGTTAAATTCAAGTCTTTTTCAGGACAACTGAAACATACTAATGTTTATATGGCTGACTAATGGTTTGGTAATTTTGTTTTTGTTTGCATTTTGAATGATGAGGTGCTGATGATATTTTAGTGAGAGGCTTTTACAGAATTTTTTTTCCCTTAGTTTATTGCTCACTTGGGATAAAAATGCTCTATTTTTGCAGAAAAGAGGTACCTTAATAAACAAATACATCCCTAGCATTAAATGGCATCCATCTACCTATGGGTTAACTTAGAAATGCAGCGATCTGACTGCTAACAAAAATGTGGATTCTCTCAGTAGCAGACTGATTATGTAAAGGTTTCACTTATCTTTATGGAGATATTACAGATAATTCTGAGGATGTGCGACTCATGAGCTTTGTATAATTCCAGTAACACTAGCAAATGATAAGAAAGGAGTTCTGAAAATCCTGTCATGCTAGGAGTCAATGTTATATTTGCTGTATTCTTTTGAAAAACTGAGAAATATAATGATTCACAGGAGAACAAGGCAGATTGCGTTTCTAAGAAGAAACCTGTCTTCTCCAATCTGTGAGACTTTTAGAATATAAACAAAAGAGTAGGTAAGGATCCTGGGCAATATTTGTGTGAGTTTTCCACATTTCTTTGACATAGTCCCTCTGAAGAGACTATCCTGAAATTAACATTCAATTCACAGGAGGTGAGATTTTCTCATGAAGCAGAAACTGGCTACGATGCAGAAATCAGACCTCAACTAAATGACTTTATCAGTATAGCTGAGGAACAATAGGGAGGAATGCTGAGGCTTCTTGTTGGAAATGAACAGAGATAGACAATAAGGTGAGAGTGAGATGAGGTGAAATGACAAATAAGGTAACAAAATTATTTACTGTCATGTACAATTATACTCTGTCTTAGACTTTTCTATATATTTCTGCTTCTGTAGTGAGCTGCAGTCTGTGGATGGGAACCATCTTTGGGGGTGGAGGGTAGGCGAACACCAGCTCTATTACAGGAAATACCAGAAAAACTACCTTAATGAAGATTTTCCACCCCAGTCCAATTCCAAGTTTTGAACCTCAGCAATCTGTATTATAAAAACTTTCAGGCAGACAACAGCTTAGGAAAGCTAGGTATGGGAAAGCCGAGGCTTAACTAGATCTTGCAGAAGCATTTTCATGTTTGAAGAACCTGATGTAGAATCTTCAAATTTTTTTTTTTTTTTTTAGCTCTCTGTGTAGAGGTAGGGTAGATTAAAGTAGAACTACGTCTGACAGCCAAAAGAATTTTTTCATTGTGTAATGTGATAAGGATGTCTTTGCCGTGTGGTGACTGACTAAGCTGCAGTAATAAAACTATCACATGGTGACCAAGAAATTGGACAGTCCTGGCTTGGAAGCCATGGATTCAGAGTTGAATCTTCCCCTGCTATAGTCCTGGGTCCACCCAAGACTAAGTGGCCTTTGGCAAATTATCTCACCTTTCTGCTTTATCTGTGAAATTAGGATAATATATCTACATGCCAGCGTTAAGAATTAATTAAGGGTTGCACAGTGTGTGTTCAAAGCAATGTATAAGTGCTAAATATTAGCTATAGTGTAATTGGACTACTGTAATTTATAATATGCTAACTGACATTGGCATATAAAATAGGATCAACCTCTTCTCAAGTGCTGTAGAATTTTTAATTGTTACTAATGAACTTCTGATACTCAAAGTAGCTGTCAACATGAGACAGGGAATGTTGCCAGTATCTGTCTGTAGGAAAGCTTAACAAGGAAACTACTGATTTTTTTTAGCTTGAAATAAAAAAAAAGTATATATGTACACATACACCTACTTTAAGTGCACAGTTTAAATTAAATTTGTTTTAGGCAGAAAGCTTTATTTCTTTTTAAATGGAAACAGGACATTACCCTAGCATTTCAAAACTGTTTCATCTCTTTCAGCATATTTTAAGCTGAAAATGCTTCCTGTTTTCTGACCAGCTTTCCTTAGTAGTTGTCACTGCAACACATAGAGGTTGCCACAGAGAAGAGTGGCAAATATTCTGTATATCACTGGAGGAGGGGAAAGAAATTTTTAAATTGAAATCTGACTTATGTAACATACTTATTCAGTGTGTTTTAGTGGCCTGATGTCTGCCAAAAGTTCAATTCCAAGCTCTTGCTAAGTTTTGTTTTAAGGGGTTGGGAAGAAGGAGAGACAAGCTAAGAGCAAACAAAGAGATGTCAACAGAAGGATTGCTGAGAAGGGAGCATCAGTTGAGGGAAGGCAGTCGTAGCTGTTAACATTTAAAAAGCCCTTTCAAGGACTAACAAAATAAAGGATAGAGATGTCCTCATCCTGAAATGGCTTTTATATTTCTGAACCTGTTATAAAAGCTTTTCTTAGAACACTTCCCTTCTAAAAACAAAATAGTTTCTATCATAAACAAGACAGGCAGCACATCAATACAAAGACTATCTTCACTTACTTTTATTTCTGGACTAGCAGAACAGGCCATTATTCAATACCACAGAAAAAAGAATTGTTGCTCCAATTTAATGAATGAAGAAAATAAAGAATGTAGAAATAATGTCCTTGAACCTAGCACTGTGTAGGCTTCCAGTACCATTGCATGTATTAGGCTTTGTCCTCAATACAAAGATTTAAAAAATCCGTATTTTTTAACGTCGTAAAATGTATGTTAGGACACCTTTCTCTAGTTACAGTCCTAGTGGAGACAGGACCCAGGTAGTTTTTATATCAGTGTAGCCAGTCAAGGCCAACCATATATCTCTTACTTGGAGTTGATGTGAACCAGCTACATCAAAATAAGGAAATATAGCACTTTGCTTCCTCTAAGGTTTTACATCATATTAGACTGACTAGGTCTCTTCATTTACCACTGTACATGGTACAGCGCTAGAATATTGTACCTGAGTAACAATCATTTTTATTGCAAAGAAGATATAGCTTTGTCTATTTCACTTCTTTTCCTTCTTTTTCTTTTGTGCTTGCTAACACATAAAAGCACCAATAAAGACAAGACATTTCACAGAAAGTATCTGCCAAATTCAATTATTCTACTGTGAGTCTGAATGATGAGACAAAATCTTCAGTATTATCAAAATGAATTGTGTTTGTTTAGAGTGAAAACTCAGTAGTTCCTTCCTTTGGTATATATTCTGTTTCATCCATCTGTCATAAAGCAGAATACTTTAAGGAAAAGGGAATCGTAATATTTCCATCTGTTTCTCTTAGGGAATTTAAATTATCAGGTAATTTGAAAATGGCGTCTACAAACCACTCCCTAACATACTTCAGTGACTAACACTCTACTGAAAAAGGTTGAACAAAATTAACATTGTCCTTTTTTGAGTCATGTGGTGCTGTGAAAGCCAAAGTCTCTGAAGTCAGTTGAAAGTTGTCTGTATACAGAATTTATCTCTTCATATAATTATTCCTGTTCCTAACACCTTTGAATCTTTTACTGTATGGGCAAAGAGAAATTAGAAGGAAATGTAATTGGTATGGGAAAAACAATGGCTCTGTATGTTGTCTTTCCTAACCTTGTACGATTGTAGTAGTTGCTCCTCCCTAGGGACTTCAGTAACATTTGTTGAAATGGTCAGTGGCAAGGAATAAGAAATAACACCAAGTGTCCTTATATTGCTGGTTTTCACTTGATCCAAAATGCTTTGAGAAAGATTTTAAAGGTGTGAAAAAAATGGGTGTGTTAAAACACTGATATAGAGTATATGATGTACTCTATACATATACTCTGATATAGACATAGCTCCCAAGTCAGAGTCCTTTTTGAAAAGAAGTGTTTCTGCTTAACTTTCGTCAGTGGAGCGTATAGACTTTTCATATGCACCCAATGCCCAAATGAACTTTGAAGACTGCTGAATATTTTTCTTTTCTGACAATATCTGCATCTCCATGATAGAGCTGTATCACAATACTGTCTGCTGCCACCGCATCAGAAAGATTTTTCCTCCTGCAAAAACATTTTCATTAATTTGTGTCCTGACAGTATATGTTCCAAATATGTGATCATTCATTACCCTTCTTATTTACTGGAGCCTAGAGGAAGATGAATCAGGTCCATTGTAGCCAGTTTGTATGTGTTCTGGTGACTTGTGTTACTTAAAAACGTAGGCAGCATATCTCCTTGGCAATGCTGATTTTTGCTCATTTTAGCTACTGGAAGACCTTTACTGTACAAAAGGACATACAAATACATGTTTGCTTTGTCCATGTACTGGGCTCATGGATTATTAATTGCGTATCAGTCACAGCCTGTTGACTTTGAGTGACTGCAATAAACACAAAAATAAAAGGGAAATTCATTACCCCTTTTTACCTGTTTAACACCAACATCTTATTTCTTACATCAGGTCTTTAAAATTAATGTAGTGATCTTTTCAAGCTATACACTGTATTAATAAACTATAAACTATCTGGCAGCTTTGCCAAGAACCTACTGTGCACTCTGCCTATACTGAAGTTGACTTCACCATTTTGGTATTCATTCTCTTACAATAAATGACCTTAAGTTGCAGGTGCAGTACTGCAGCAATTTATGTACATTTTGACTTTGAGCATAGAAATTTGTAGCTGAAGCATCAGGATATTTTTAATAGTCTGAAATAATAAATTTTAAATAAATTAACCTAGGCATGAAAGATCATGTCCTCTTAATATTGTGATATTTATGATAGGTCTGAGACTGTCATGGAATTGTGGTATCCTGCCTAGAGGCAGGACAGTGTCCTTTACATTAGGACAGTGGTTGTGACATACAGGCACAGTGTGCCAGGAAGAAAAACATGCTGTTCTACTGACTTTATGCCACCTTCCTTGTTTTTCTGGGGGCATAACAGGTGCCTTTTTCTATTTTAAGTAATGCATTATTTCTAAAGCATTTGGGATCCGAAGTGGGAAGGCTTAGTATAATAGCCATGTATAGTGCTGTTAATTTACCAGAAGTAAGTTCTGTACAAAAGACTGAAACCTTTGTTTGAATGAAAAGCTGAGAAAAGCAAATGTAAGGCTGTATGCTGTCATTAAATAGTTTAGTGAGTGCCTAGAGTGCAATACTCATAAATGTTCCTGTACATGGCATGGCATTGTTAAAACTGGTATGTGTATCATACAAAATCGTGTAATGTATATCATAGAAACATAGAATTATGTAGATTGGAAAGGACCACCAGGGGTCATCTAGTCCTACCTCTTGCTCGATGCAGGTCCAATTAGAGCAGGTTGCACAGGGCTATCTCCAGTCAAGTTGGAATATCTCCAAGGATGGTGATGCCACAGTGTTTCTTGGCAACCTGGCCCAGTGTTTGACCACCCTCAAGGTAATTTTTTTTTCTTTATATTGTATTAGAATTTCCCATATTTCAACTTGTGTCCATCGCCTCTTGTCATGTCACTGTACACTTCTGCGAGGAGTCTTGTTCCATCTTCCCTACACCCTCTTATTAGGCAATTGCAGGCAGCAATAAGCTCTCACCTTCACCTGCTGTTCCTCAGGCTGTGCAAACCCAGCTCTCTCAACTTCTTGTATATCGTGCTACAGCCTCCTAGTTGTCTTGGTGTCTCTGCCGGACTTGATCCACTGTTTCAATATCTGTCTTGTACTGGGAAGACCAGAGCTGGAGACATTGCTCCTGATGCAGTCTCACAAGTGCCAGAAAGAGGGAAATTATCAGGTCCCTCAATCTGCCGGCAATGCTCTTGTTAAAACAGCCCAGGATGCTGTTGGCCCCTTTGCTGCCAGGGCACACTGCTGGCTCATGTTCAGCTTGTTGTCCACAGGGACCTCCAGTTTTTTTCTTGCAAACAGGCTTTCTAGCCAATTGGCCCCCAGCCTGTACTGTTGCATGGGGTTATTCCATCTCAGATGCAGGACACTGCATCTTAATGTATTGAATTATAATTATAGAATTCAATGTATTGAGTTATAATTTTGTGCTAGTACGAATTAATAGCTTTGAGTTTGTCATTTGGGAATAGCAGTGGCATGCCTTCTGAATAGCCTAAATAATGCAGAATTATGCATAATATGACTCTCATTTTTGGATAGTCAGTTTAACAAAATCACCTAAAGCTGATGATATATCAGGTGCATCCTGGGATAAAGAATTTACAGGAATCATAATAAATTACCAAAAAAGGGGTAGTGAATTGTTTCCTGAAAGCAGATAATTTTTTTAGACTAGTGATGCTTCATTTTTGTTTTGTACATTTGTAAATAAAGTAAGCTATGCTACTTTGGAAGCAAAACCAACACTACTTTGTGGTTATTCTGTTTTTTGATCAACTGAATATTTAACTTTTCTTGTTAGATTAATTTAGTGTGGAATATTTTCATTAATGAAAGAGTTCAAAATATACTTTATTCTGAGGATATTGAAACACCATTTGATATTATCCAGTGTTGTCATTGTATGTTGAATGGTTTTCGTATAACAGCTGTTCATGACTAGCGTGCTTTCACATATACATAAATTCTCTAACTAAAAGCTACTTTAACTTCTTATATCGTACGTCAATTTTTATAATAAAATATTTTATTGTAATTTAAGAATTTTAGAATTATATGAGCAATTTGGTAGTTGATAACAAGTGGTTTTGGGTTGGGTTTTTTGACAGTCATAATAAAGGTAGGTTTTTTTGTGTTGTTAGCAAACCCCCTTAGAGGTAACACAAATCTTTACTTATGCCTCTCAGCTACTGTTAATCCATTTGCTCTTTTTAAGAATCTTGGAATTTGTCAGAAATGAGTCTGGGAGGATGAATTCAACAGATCTCTGTCCATGGTCTGGTGTCGCTTTCTCAAAAGGGCTGTATGACTGCAATGTTAGGAAAATTTGGCGTATTGTAAATTAAACCTCAGTGCTGAAGACTCTCAGCTAGGAGACGTTATACAGAAAACCAGCATTTCTGGTGCTGCCTATAATTTTCATCTGATGACCCCCTTTGCTAATGAAGCATGCAATCCTAATTTGGCATGGGTCAGAGGTAGGACGATCTTCTTGCAGGTGAAATGTCATTTGCCACATTTTGCAGAGTATTAGTCTGAACGTATATTTGGTTGGCACCTGTGCTCCAAAACTGGCATCCCACCTTGTGAGAAGGCAGAATGCCACTCTGACAGATGGGGAGGAATGCAAGCATGCCAGCAAACCAGTGTGTGCATCAAGGGGTCACATTTCTCTCCAGGAATGTTGAAATACCGGTACATGCAGAGCTTCTGTATCTAAGGCACACGTGTTTCTTGGCAACGACCAAAGTTCCTGCTGAATATCTTGGCACAGTACGTAAGGAAGCTTAGTGAATTTTCATGGCTTTCATAGGGTTTCTACACCATGGGAGCCTACATATAATTTCTGCTAAGAATGGCCCTATGAATATAAACAGAAGAGGGAATATATTTTGCAAATTATTCTTTCTTATTAATAGATTAAGAACTGTTAAAATGCCATCATAGCTTTCATGGATAATGATTCTTTTGATTAGTTAATGGTTGGTTTATCCTGGTCTGAGAGCAATAGAACGTGTGGTTTGGCAATCAACCCAAAATGTGAATATCACAGCTTAAACTTCTACCATTTCTTTTTTGTACTTTATTTTGTTTCAACTTAAAAGTAAATTCTGGAATCCCATCACACTTTTGTACTTCATCAAGAAATTAGTTTTTTTTCTGTGTTCCCCGAAATGATATAATGTATTAAAATTAACTCTGGGGCATTCCTTTCTTTTGCTGAAGGTAATTCTGAATGGTTTATTTCAGTGTTTTTACTTTTTTGCCTCCAGAATTACTGTAAAGCTTTTCTATTTCATCCATTACAGCACAGTGTTTTTCACATTTGAATAGCTACATCAACATGAATCCTTTATAAGGACCTTAAAAACAAACTTTGCCAAGTCCCAGAATACAGAAGCTAATTCACATCCCAATACTCAGCTGCCTCATGAATAAAGGAGAGTCTGTGCCTGACACTTTGAAGCTGTAGCTGTTAAACCATACAGACTATTTACCTCAATAAATCATTATAAGAAACTAAGGTACAATTATACCCACAGAGAAATAGAATTCAAAACACTGATTTATGTGGTTCAGTGCCTGTTCCCTTTTCCATCATGTTTTGAATTTTATGCATGTTTGTCATCTTTGGCTGCTTCCATGTATCTTTAAACTAATGGGTCTTGCTTTTTTAACATTCCTCATTAGGTTTGTTATTTTACTTTGACATACAGACATGATTTGCACGCTGTACAAAGTTTTGCATTTAAAATTAACTATCTAATTTCTTATGCTATAGACCAAAAATGGAAAATGTGAGTAATTTATTTAAACTAACATACACCCTTCTCTGGTTAATTTGTGACCATCTAAGCTGAAATTCCATATTAGTTAAGAATTTTTTTGGTGCTTATTTGTGGGATCTGAAGAGAGACCACTATACAAAGGAATCTATCATTGTGCTTTTCAGAATGTGCCTGCTAATCTAGAGGGTTATCATAAAGAGATGGAAGCCATATGAAGTTACATTTGGAGTTAGTTCCTCAATTTCTTTATCCCTTGAAGAGGCAAAATGAATCTAAAAGATAAAAATTAAATAAAATTAAAGCACTGGCTCAGAGGAAGGAATGGCACTGAAATCGACAAATAATTCCATATGAAATGGTAGAAGTAAGGTAAATATATTTAGAAAGTGAAGTCCGAGAGCAGTCACAGACTCTGTTAGGCCACCCAAGCCTTTAAGAGCATGCAGTGTTGTCCTGTAGAGCAACAGGGTGGGGAGTGATTTAATAACCAATAAATGTTCCTCAATAAAACTTCAGAAAGTTACAAAATATTTAAAAGGAGATTTTAAATATGAACAGTAGTAAATATACTACAGTTCCAAATGCTTTATGCCTTGCTAATAACTTTCAGCGCTGGTGCTTAGGTGGATCCAAACAGTCCTGAGTGAGGGTGTATCATGCAACCTGCCTGATCCCAGTGGTTTGGATTAGAGTAGCACTTGTCTGCACTATTGAGAGGGAGTTATAAATCCATCATTATTTCTGAAGTGATTTCTAACATGAAAGTTTTTAGACGATGTGTAACATTCATATATCTAGTTAAAAAAGTTGTATCTGTTGAAGACAGGTTTGGCCGTTTCAGACTATTTTTGCTTTACAGTGGATAACAGAAATTAGAGTAAGAAGCCTAAATGCTCATCTGTAAGTCTATCTGTATTTTTATTATCTTACACTGAATTTCATGAGATGTTGAATTCATACATGAATATGTGTATATACTCTGTGTATAATACTTGAGTAACAGCACACGATCTTTGCATGCGCTCTGTCATTTGCATATATACCTAACTCTTACACTTCAGTGTGTTTTTTGCCTCTCTGAATCTACAGGCGTTTTGTGAGGAAATAATATACCTAAAAATTTCCATATGCAAACAATGTTATTTATCCAAAATTGAAAACTCATATAGGATATTCCATAACCTGTTGCCCAGTATTCCAGGAGTCCATAACATACTGCTTTTACAGTCTGATAGCATTTAAAACGTTTGTCATTATATCCATGTAGTTAATAGTGGGTTTATGCTACTGAAGTAGAGGATTGCTTAGAAATATTGATGATGGTGGAATGTAACAAATCTGTGGATATAGCATTTTACTGTCAGCTATTGTGACTGTGCAACGTGAGACCTCTGGTATTATTCAGACATAGAGGGACAAAGTTTAGGAATCTGGGAGCAGAAAAGCAGGACAACCACTTATCTCCAGAAAAAATAGATATATTTATGTTCATTATCAAGTGTATTTCAGTCTCATTTCTAATAGAAACACATCTGCAATGTCTGTGCCAGTCTGTATCTCAGAAAATGCTGGCTGATTTCAATAGAATTTGACAGTGGGGCAGTGTCTGAAAAGTTTCAAGTTGTTACGAGCTTCAGAAAAACTGGTGACTAGATAAGGAGAGTGATCCAAAGTGTTCCTCTGTGCAGCTAAGACTGCAGAGTGAATGCAGCAGTATCTATAGCTAACCAGGCAGCTTGTCTTCATTTCTGTCTGACTCATGTGTTGCATCTTGCACAGCTCCTAGCCGAGTACCCAGCTGCGTTCCCTGGTGAAGCGCTAAAGGAACCAGAGCTCGTGGTGTTACCTGTGGTCAGGGGAAAGTGGAGGGAGAGGCCACAGGACATACATGCAGCAAATGGCAATTATTGTGGTTGGACCCACGTGAGTGTGATACAGCACAAATCAACTGGTAGCCACACTATGAACATTTCCATTGCTTACAAAGCAATTTGTTCATTAAAACCATTTGTATCTGTTGAAAGTCCATTAATTAAACTACATATTCTAGGGCTTTGTAATACCTAAATTTTATTTTTCCTCTGTTCTTAGTGCCCTAGAATGGAGATCCCTGCTCAATTATAAAAATAGCAATGTCATAAATGATTAAAGTTTCAAATTAGATATTTCCATTAAGAAAATTTCAAATTATTAATGTTTCACATTGTTTTTATAGTTCAGTGCCCGTGCTACCATGTAGCAAAGAGCCATTATATTTTGCAAAATACTGAAAAATCTCATGCTAAGTTGAAAGAAATTCTGGGACATTTCCAACACTTGCTGAAATTTCAAATATTTACTAGGATTTGTTGGCTCAGGTGACCTTGCATCTTCAGTCTTTCAATTTTCTAAGCAACAAATATAAATACATCCTGAATGCTATTTAAAAGCATCCAAAGTTAGGGGTTGTTTGCTGTGAAAATTGAAACACCTTCTCAGCTATTGGCATGCCACAGAAACTCAGGAAGCTGGTTCTGCCAGTACTCATGCTATTTTCTCTTCTGGTAGAGACTATTATATCTGGAACTTTCCATCAGCTCTAAAATAGTGCACATCAAAAATAAGAGTATTTTAATTCCTAATGAAATCTCTTACCAAAATTTCTAAAGAGCATGTACTCGTTCAGATGTGTGTTCTGTTCTAAACATGGGTTCTAGAGCAGTGTAAGTATTTTGGCTATGCATTATGTTTTATTGAAATAATTATGCAGGTGTAACCTGGATGTGGATGCAACTGTAATAGTATAAAAGGGCCATGTCCGTCTTCCCTAACAAGAGGAACGTCACATGTAGAAAGCAACCTTATGATCTCATCACAGTAGAGGGCTTGAGCTGATTAAATTAAATCAGTGTAATTAATTAAGCATAACTTTTGTATGTAGACAAATCTTAAGCATTGCATGAACACAGACCAAGAATAAACTTGCTTAGCTTACAAAACAGACTGTTAGTTGCAGCCTATCACGCAAATAGGGAGAACAATTTTTAAATAAACTTAATGAGTTAATGATGCAACTCTGTATGTGTTAAGGAGGGCAAGGTATGTCCCAGGCAAGCAGTGTGAATGTTAATCTTAGACACCTGAACCAATTTGTTGAGGTTACCTAGCATGATTTTTTTGTGGCTAGTTTGCAAATGTAGTAACAGTAAGGAAGTACAGTTTTCTGCAGTTTTTTCTAAGCTTTTCTTCTATTAGCAAATGCTTTTCACTCACTGAAACTTTAAGTTCAAACAAAGGTTCTTTAATTTTAGCAATGATTCTTCAGAACATCCAAGGATTACATGTAACAGATTGTGCGTATAGCATGAGCAAACAAGGCATCAATAATAACCTTCTAGCATGGTTTTATCTGGATGTACTGAATTACGAGGAAAACAGTTTTGGATTTTTTCCTAAATCTCATGGATCACAGATTGCGTGTTTAAAAGTGAAAAGGGAGTAGCCAGACAAAGGAAAAGAAACAACATAAAAAGCCTTAAGTTTGCATGAGTTACACTATGCTGAAATCCTGACCTCAAATCAATAAGAAATCCTTTATCTGACACATATTGAGGGATTATAGACTCAACATTTTAGAGGATGTGTTTGAACAGCATTGACATCAAAACCTTCTGAAAGCTCCAGGTGGATTATGAACTGTGTACTGTTTATATCTGTAAGTATAAGCAGCTGAAGAGTTGTTTCAGTCTATCTATGCTACAGTTTTGCAAGTATGCTACGTTTATTTCTTAGGAAATAATTATTAAGGAGCAGAGGGGTGTTTACGTTGGTCGAGTGGTTAAGGCATAAGGACTCAAGAGGTCAGAGTTTTCCTTGCAGTTGTGCTACAGCCATTCTTTGTGAATGGGGTAAATCAATTCCTCATTCTATATCTCTGTTTCTCTGTAGGTACAGCGGAGATGGTATACAGGCAGCACTTGCTGGGATATTACAAGATTTGTTTTATTATTTTTGAAATGTACATGCAATTACTTTTAAGGATACAATATGGCTGTTTTAGGTGTTGGGATTTGAAAAATATTTCATAATGGGCAATGCTGCTCTTCCAAAAAGGTGGTGTCTTTCAGTAATCTATGCTTACTGAGTCTGAAAACTACATTGGCATGCTGCTTAAGTAGTTGTATTTTAGATGTACCAATATAGGCTGATCTCTGCATTTTAAACTGTTTAAACATATTTGTTTTGCTGTGAAGAGTGTTAAAGATGCTGAACACGTCAATGCAATAGTCATTTATTTGGGTGTTTTGTGAGCTATGTAACATATTTTAGGACATTTGGAAAAGTGTTTATTGGATAAGCTCTTACCATATATTCTGAGATTTAAGAAAGGGAATAGATCCAAATGTGTACTAAAGACAAAAAAAAAAAACCAACATGAAAACAGAAGGTAAGGAAAATGGCTGTAACGAACAAGCCATTGGACTATATCTTGTGTGTTATAAACTCAGGGAAAAGCTATAATATTTGATTTAGGAGACACCCATTCAAGAAGGCGTTTTCGAGTCTGCAGAGTGTCCTGTCAGTCATTTTAACAGTTTCAACCCTCTGTTCCCTGCTGATGGCCAGCTCTCCTTAAACATGGAGAAATGTGGGGGACCTGGACTTTTTAAAAGGAATTTAGATAATGAATGTCTATTATCTCCTTGATATTTAGCAGGAAAATGTTGTGTGTATTGAAAAAAACCTGTGTGATATACTTCTAGAAGGATGCTTATAATATTCCTAAAATTAGTCTTCTGTTAATTTTTATGTCAAATGCAGTAGCAAAGAGACTTATCAGTGGCAGCAATCTAGTTAATACAAACCAGGTGAACTGTGGACTAGTGAAAGTAAAAAGGAACAGCACTGGATCTGCTGTTATAATATTCCTTCTGTTTGACAAGTTAGGCATTTTATTTCATATACGTACTTTCTGTTTTTAAATGAACATTCAGAGTGTTCTCCTTGAGCACCACTGAGAAGTAGGCCATTTAGTTCTGTTTTACAGTGCTGGGACTTTTTTTTTTTTTTAAAAAAGTTTTAAATCTAGATTTCATCATGTTTATGTCACGATAAATGAAAACTTTCTGTTTTAAGGACTGACAAAGTTCAAACACATTTCACTTGTGATCAGACTTTAGCAGGTAAGTTTTTAGCATGTCCAAGGCTGTGTAAGGGGAACTTATTTGGAACTGGTTATTGTTCTGACTGGTGCCCTTAGGCAACAGCAATAACAACAACAAAATCTCTGCTGGACAAAACAAAGAACAAAACATATGATTTGGTGGTAGATAAATTACAACAGTGGGCAAATATGCCTGCAGCAATACAGCAGAAGAATAAGGATAGGTTATCTCTAAAATAAAATCTTACCTTTGGTTGAAAGATTGTTCTGATTCTACCTGTCAGGGAAAGTAGATACAGCACTGCAGAATTCTTTCAGGGCTTCGGTGGCTCTAGTACTATACGGAGCTCAACAGAATAAATAGTTTATCTTGTTTAGCATGTCTGTTAAACAGTATTGCCATTATTTTAAACTATCAGTTTGTGAATACCTGGCCTTAACAGCAGTTTGATGACTGTAATGGTGATACCTGCGCACATTTGAAGCAGAACAAAGATGTTGGTCAAAGATTACAACACAGAGGGGAGACAGGAAGCTTTGTCTGAAGTCATGTTAAAGCACTGTGCTGGATCTTGGAGTGGGCTTTGATTTCCTTATTTCCATGAGTGTTTTGACCTTCTCTGAGCGTACATCTGTACTACTGATCGGTTTTGCTTTGACTGCCACAAAACTATTAGCTTCTGTCATGGAGGCAAGGATTAGGATTAGAGAAAAGCAAATGAAAGAGAGCATTGCACAATCTGACATAGGAAGAGGTGTGACAGAAAGACCATAAAGAATCCAACTGGGTTTTTTGCTGTGCTGGCCCGTTAGCTCTTTTTATAACAAGCATTAATTTCACTCGTAAGTGCTAGAATGCTGTGAGTTCTTTTTATTTATGCAGGTATTATTTTTGAGATTATAAATGTTAAGACACTTAAACAAACAGATATATCTGTTATTCAGATAGAAGGAAAATATTTAGTTTATATTATTGGAAATCTGCTGAACAAAGGTTTTTCTTTAAAAAAATATCTGTAGTAAAACTCATGACTGCATTTTCCTAAGAAAAGTCTGAATTAACAGCTCACTAACAGGTAATGAGTGTGGTCAAGCGAGGTATTTTTTTCTTCTTTCAAAATGTTTTGATTTCTTCAGGAAGTATACATATCAGTGTGTCTATATACTATATGTGTATTTGTCTTCCTCTGTCTCCATGCATATAAATATACATATATACATATATATATAACCAGTTAAAAATGGAAATGTGTGTGTAGTCTAATACAATTATTATAATGCAGTGGGATTATATATATTGTATGCTATGTGTTTCTTGTTAGGTGGATGTGTGAACTAAGAATTAGGAATGCAATGAGGACATGGGATTAATGCTGGCAATTAATTTCCCTTGTCATAATTATGTGATTCCCATTTTAAGATGTCAAAGGAAACATTCAGATTATATTTTCGTCCTTTACTCACTGGATGAAAATTTGTTACTTTAAGTTTTCTTCCATACACACTGAGTGAAAGAAAACTATTAATAGCAAGTAAGAGACAAGCTCACATTGTTGTCTTGACAGGTGATGCTTGGGACTTCCTGCTTAGCCTATTAATGATCAGATTTTAATTGAAGAAGTAAGTAAAGGTCCTAAATATCTTGTTTATCTCACTCTGAGTTTTAATAAGGCCTAAGACCTGCAGAAAGGCAAGCAAAGCCATATGTATGCAGACAGGAATTCTTCTGTGTTAGAGGACAATGTGAGATCTGGTATAATTTCTGGCTCTGCTATGGTCTTCCTCTGTGACCATAAGCCATTTGCTTACTTTATCTCTGCCCCACATTCCATACTTCTATTTAGGCATTACATTCTTTCCTTACACCTTCTGTTTCTCTTGTCTGTTAAACTTCAGACTATTCAGGACAGAATCTAGCTTTTACTGTGTATCTTCTGTCTATATGAGTAGTGCCTGGTAGAATGGGATGCGGTTGTGGGTTGGGGTTTCTAGTCTTTGATCATTTTGTAATGCAGCTAAAAATGACTAAATTTATTATGTTGGGGACATAAAAATGGATTCTGAATGTTGATCTGTTGTGCACTTGAACAGAGATAACAATCTTTTAGATATGTAATGAAATTAACATACAGGCAAAGGCTATTTTTTTATTTTTGATGGTGGTTTTGTTGTTTGTAACTTTGTTGTTCTTGGATAGCAATATAATTAATTTCATTTTGTTGTCAATGAAACTAATTCACAATATTATTAAAAGAACAATTATTTTTTAAGTACTTTATGTTTTTTGTTGGTGAAAAAAGGTAAGGAATTCTAAATTGAAGGTTACTGATTGCTGATTTGGAAATGTATGATAATATATTGAAGTAAATTAAAGTTGCAACATGAAAGGCGAATATTGTATAATTTTTTTTGCAATCCACTTTAATGAAGTCTCTGTGTGCAATAGATACTTGGAAGCAAGGGAGAAAGTCATCGATAGTGAAATTGTTTACTTGATTTATAGACCACCTTTCCAACTTTAGTTCATAAACTTCTGGTCAGAAAAATTACTTGAAAATGTTTTTCTTGGTAAAGGCTAATATAATAAAGTACAGTGTCAACTGGAATTATCTGTATCTGTTATTTTTGTATGTCATGAGCAGCAGATTGGAACCATAACCATTTCCATTTTAGAGTACAACTTTTCAACATGTAAATAGGCAACTACTGTATTTTTA
The DNA here is from genome assembly GCF_018139145.2 of Gymnogyps californianus. Classification (NCBI taxonomy): domain Eukaryota; kingdom Metazoa; phylum Chordata; class Aves; order Accipitriformes; family Cathartidae; genus Gymnogyps; species Gymnogyps californianus. Next base: position 15,402,416 of record NC_059475.1, on the reverse strand, counting down.
AAATTACTTTAAAATTGTAAGACACCAAAAAACAGTCTGTAACTGTGTAATTTAATTAAGAATTCTCATCTTCAAATGTTCAAACTTATAATTCCTGAGAAATGTGCAGACTATATGTATACTTGAAAGTACTTTTAATAGTTGTGCAGGAAAAGACATTTATGCCTAGTACAAGACAGCATGCATGAAAAATGCACCTTCAGTGCAGAACAGTTTTAAGTTTACACACTGCCTATAAGCAATCTAGTTCATATTCTTGCATTGTAATTAGTTGATTTGTAATCCTGGTGACAATTTAGGATGGAGAAATTTGTTTGGGTTTCTCTTTGTTGTCTAGGGATTTAACCTTTTATATGTCTTTCCACAGGAGAGCTAAGATTTTGAGTGAGTTGAACATGACTTCAGTCTGTTTAAAAAAAAAAAAAGCAACCTTAGTTTCTAGTGTCCTGGCATGTTGATTATCTACTTTACAGGTTTTATAAGGCAATTTGTACTTGCTGCACTGATATGCATTTGCAAACCTTAAATTCACTGTGATTTTTTTTATGAATTGCCTTTGTTTGGTACCAAAACGTCTAGTCAGGAAAGGACATATCTCTTAGGATATTACAGGAGGTGAGTGACAATCCAGCAGATTTTCAAAGATCACTGATTACCCATGAATTCTCCCAGTGACCAACATCCAATAAAGAGGACATTTGATATCATGAACTCATTACAAAAGGAGATCAGTGATACCCCCCCACTAGTAGCAATCCTTTAAATTTTAGGTAGGAAATGTGTTATTGTTTTGAAATAGTATATGTGATCTAGTAAATTAGGGTGGTTACTTCATAATTGTATTATTGTAATGTTTTCTGTATGCATATCATAATTTATTGTGATGGTACGACTGTGAGGAAGCATGCTGGATTGAACAATCCTGTGGTACACAGTATGGGGTAATTGCAAAACGTTGCCTGGATCATCTGCTCTGAAGACAGCAGTTCCAGGCTTCACTCAAAGGTACACAGTTGTATACCAACACATACTGATTAAAAAGACTATCAGTTAAAATCTGGGCACTCCGCTCTCTGATGACTTAGACAAGAGTTGTAGTTTCTAGGTTACAATACTGTAGGTAGGAAAGACACTCTGTCATCCTTATATTGTTATTCGTGTGTTTTACTATCTTTCTGCTGTTAAGATGAAACTGTGCTTGGTGGGGGGGTTGTTTTTTTTGTTTGTTTGTTTTTGTCTTTTTTTATGAAAATAAAAAGACTGTCTTGTCTCTGTGACAAATTCCCTAAGGAAATATGTTCAGATGTTGAATCTAATTAAGTCTAGCCACTAAGTGTAGTCGAATCCTTGAGCTGTGCTCCTATAGGCAGTTTGAGTTCAACTGACTTGACCTGCTTGACTAATGAGAACTCAGTTTTGAGGACTGCTACCAAATCTGTATAAACAAAGCAGACCAGAAAGACATGGGATTTGCAGGTGTTTTTACAGTTGTATCATCAAAGCCCATGTTTCCTTTTCCCAGCCTTGGAGATGCCATCCTATTCTTCCACTTGCCATATATCTTTCCCTTCCCAGGATGCTTTCTGCTTGCCCAAGAAGACAGAAAGTATACCATAGCAATGCTGCTAACAACAACAACAACAAAAATCAATATACATCCAAATTGGATCAACTCAACTAAACTTTGCTTTTATTATCTCAACCAGGGCAGGCCAGTAATCAAAGCTTCAGAAATCTAATTCCTTACCTTCCCTCTCCTCAATATCTGTACATAGGGCCAGGGGACAGTCACACATGAAACCTCTATTTCTCAGAAACTTTTATTTCTGGAAAACTGTCATCCAATAGTCCTCCAAATCTGAAAATGGATTGATTGCATATGAATTACTTCTGCTCACTTTTCTCTTCTTTGAATTCCTTTAACAGCTGTTTTCAAGCATTTTCCCCTTGAAGTATCCTTTACACTCTTTCCTTGCTGCTCTCCACTGCTATCCTCCAGAAGCAGGCATTTTTATCCCATCATGTGTTCAAATGTTTGTGTTAACCTTTAACATACTTTGACCATTCTACTTAACTTTTGGAAATCTTTTGATGTCTTCATATAATTTATAGTAATTTCCTAAGTTATCAGCAGAGGACCCTAGGACATTTTTAATTCAGTACAGGAAGATACTACAATAGTGGGAGCACAAATGTATCTGTAAATACTGGTTTATCCTAGTTAGAGTCAAAGACCTGTCTGCTAGTTGATGTGTATTCATGGGAACAGAGGTTTCATAGTCCACATGTCGCTTTCTGGTCTGTTAAGAGTCCTTCATTCTGGGCCTTCTTGGCAAGTCAGGTGGTCAATATCAAACTTTCTAATCTTTTCTTAGATGTTTTCCCTTAAATCAGTGGCAGTTTTAATCTTCCTTCTAACTAGTACAGGCTGTGGATGGGAAATCTAAGCCTACTAACTAATATCTATTTATTTATTTATGTACTTTGCATACATAAACTAATCAAATATCTCAGTGGTCTGAGTCAGTCTCCATGTAGCTGGCTTACTGATCTAATCAAAATTACTTGCAAATAGCCTATTCTCTTTCAGGAATTAACATGCCAATCCTTTATAGCTTCCCTTCAGCTTTTGTCTGCAATTTCCAAACCTTTAAGAAAAATCTATCTGTTAGAGATTTTTTTTCTTAATATTGTTACTGTAGTCAAAATATTAGACTTTGTTTCTTTTATTTACAGTGTGACTGTAATATTAGAAATCTTTTTGTTGTTGATTTTATTTCTCCTTGAATAAAGATTTTTCTCCTTTCTTTACATTCAGTTTTCCAACACTTCATCATGTCTACATACATGCCCTTAAAACTTAAGCTAGGGTAAATCTGTTTGTTCTAAAAACTTACATATCCTCAAGTAACAAAAGATTCATATTTTTGTGGATGTGGAATGGCAGAATTTAGATACTTGCATACAGAAAAGAAGTCTGGTCGTCTGCGTTATTAATTTTCTGAATGCTAGCTCCTAGTTTTCTCAGTTTCCGTCTTTTCCAATCCTTCTCAAGCTGTCTCTGCCTTATCTCCTCATCTCCATGATGATTGCATTGTAAAAAATAATATGTAGAATAATGTGTTTTATAATGATGATATGGAGTCCTATAAACTATGAGTAATGCTTTCTGAAGCCACTGCTGATGTCTTCCTGTCAGCCCAAAACTACACAATGAAGGCTTAGAAAGTAGAAATTTACTCAAAAGTGTGGTCTGTATAGCTTCAATACTCCAGTCAGGAATGATTTGTCCTTGCCTGTTACATTCTATAGAAACACTGCTAGATAGCTTTAAGACCGTGGGTTTTTTTTCTTGTTTCTTGTCTCGTTCAGTGTGTAAGTAAAAGTCCTGATTTTATTTCTTTGGCATCTTGGTAATTTCAACTCTGTATACTTACTCATTCTATCATAGCGTTTTCAAAGAAAGTGCAGAGGTTTTAGAGGAAGCTTGTAAGCAGTCAGGCTGGCTCCGGCTTTGGGTCCATCACAGCTGGAGTTGATCTAAGTTTGGGCTGCCTTGTCCTCTCCTCTATTGCCTCTGGCTCTGTGTTTCCACCTTCTGCGCTGTGCTGGCACTAGCTCTTGTCTGATCATTCTGTGAATTGCTTCTTGGAGCAGATCTAGCTGAAAAGTTTTTTTGTTTGTTCGTTCGTTTTTTTTTTTTTACTTTTGTGGGGTTAGCTTCCAGACAAGTCACCTCCCTGAGTTGGCTCCTGCACACTTATGTGGGTGTTAGTGCTGATGCAAGGGAAAGAATAGAAATGCTTAGTTGGTAGAGAAAGGATGAGAGGCAAGGCCTCCTGTTCAGCCTCAACGTTTGTTGGTTTAAGGTGCCATAGGATCCCACCCGCAGGCTGCAGTTCCACTCTTTCTTTAAGCTGGTATGATCTCCATACCAGGATCCATTCACTCACTGCTGTTCCCTCTCGTGCCCGCACTAGTTTTTGTGTAGCTGCGCTATTCCAAATCACAACAGACCCCCTCTCCCTGCCTCCCAAATCCAGAGCAGTTTCTTCAACTGACTGAATATGTAGCCACTTAATGTTACTGCTGGCAGTGAGGATGGAGCAAGAAAAGTAAATTCTGTGATGCCGGGCATTAAGCCATGTAAAGTAACCATGGAATTGCAGCTTGTGAAGTATATATATGACTTTTTACAAGTGAAACTAATCTGTTTAGCTTTGATATGACTTTTAAGAAGACTGTTCTTGAATGGAAGATTGTTTCCCCCCACCTCCTCCTCCAACACACAACTCCCAATTTAAGTCTTTTTTGCAGGCACCTGTAAGTCTATGTCAGTATAAGGCCCAGATCTGGCATCTTTCATATTCCAGAAGTTTATGATGTGCTTTATACATATATACATGTACTCCCATTTGTACTTACATAGAAAATTAAGAAAATAATGGAATTATGAAAAATAGGGCTTTAACAGATTTTCATTGAAAAATAATTTTATATGCTTCCCTGAAGTGTGCAACTAAACCCATAGGGGATGAATAGGCAGATCTGCATATGGTGTAAATGATCACTGTTCCTTTAGCATTTTACATAGATGATGATCTGCCCCGAGATTCCCATTCTGAAGTAACACAAAGTAGGAGAATGACAAAAGGTAAATGGTAAGACTAGACAAGGGTTGCAATAGTCGTGCAAGATAGAATTCATCTCACTTGCTTCAGTCACTAAAAGATAGGTATCTAGCCTAAATTAATTGTTTCTAGGTCCTTTTTAAGTCAGGAGAAAGGGACAGACTCCTCCAGTGGCCAGTTTATCTCTTATACTTCAGTTATTCATAGGCAACACAGGGCAATATTGAAACATCCTATGGAGATACCTCTCTGTACGTATGTATTTGATTATAAAGGAATTCTACACAATTAGCTTAGACTAGACAGCTACTTTTAATTTCCTGAACTTATATGAGATATAATTGAGCCTCAATCTTAGTTTATCATATGTACACATTTTTATCCCCTTTAAGTGTGGAAAACCTTTATATGACTGCAGCTTTTTGGTATTAACAAACTTCAATTATTTCATCAACTTATCAGTTACTCTTTACACAGACAGAACTGCATCCATTTTAAAGAAGTTCTGAATTTGTAAGAAGTGTAGTGATTTGACCCAGAAAGAAATTTTAAGCAAACATCTGAGAAAGCACGTAATTTTTGAGTTTTTCATTAAAAAAATCTAAAATAAAATAATGCTGGAGACTTAATTATGTTTTGGTAATAGCTTGCTTATTGAACATAGAGCTGTTTATTTTGTCCAGTGAGTATGTTCATGATAGCTTAGTAAATTTTTGAAGTAAAATTTGCAAGTAGCGTAAAGCTCTAGCTGGCTAATAATAGGATATCCTCTGCATAAGTGTACTTAAAAAAAAAAAAAAAGTATCCAGATCTTAAGGAGTAGTATCTCTGCATCTAAAGGGCAAGAGTCTAAATCTGAATGTAAGTATAAAAGCTGGAAAAGATTGAACATATGTTATTTCCCACCAGCACAATATTAAATGCAATTATTTTCTTTCTGCTAAAATCTTGAATATATCTTGCAACACAACCTCAAAGAGTCCCCTGCTGCTGTTGATTATAGTGAATCCCACTTCCTGCCACCCAGTAAGTCTTTGCAATTTTCTCTTTTTCGCCACCCTGTGGAGATAAATAATGTATATTAATGTGAAAATATCAACAGTAAAATCCCTTAATATTCTCCACAAAATAAAGCTTCTCTCTAAATCAAAGGATTTGTATCTTTCATTAATTTTTTTAGCAAAAAGAAACAAGTTCCTCATGTAAGGGCTTTGAAAAGTTTGAATCTCACTCTTAGAAAACAAGTGTGCCAAATACTCTATAGGAGAGGGTTGGATTTTTTAGAATTGAAAAAGGATTCAGTATGGTGTACTACATTTAAAGCACAGATTTTAGTCTTTTTCTATCTCAGTCTTTCAGTAAATAGGCCTTAACAAGTCCTTGTTTCACCTCCTTTGACCCAGAACCTTAGAAAGTATGTCAGAGTATTTTGTGTTGTTTTTTAGGAATTGCTACCTGTGCTGAACACAATAATTACAGAGGATATTTTATAAAAGGTTCGTCATGTGTGGTTACAATAGATGCATGCATTCAAATCTAATACATTGCTAATTCCACACTTAACTCTCCCCACTTTTGTACATTAAAAACCATAACATGACAAATTTTCTTTGCAACTCTGAGTTCTAGAAAGGACAGGAAAAGCAAAGGCAGAAGCTATGATTCCTTGAATACTGCTTTACAATCTAGGTTTAGGTTTCAGTGCTTAAGTGGAAAATTACCGTACTAAAGAAATTATTACTTGCTGATCATAAGAGTTAGGGATTTGGGGTGCATGTGACAATATTGATTCTAAAGTGCTCTCCTTTTGCTCAACGTATTTCTCTTTAATTCCAACTTCCACGAGCATGGGCTCCTTTGCTGAACACTGTGAACATTTCCTAAGTTAAATTTTTTTTAAAAAACTATAATGTTCACCTTGGGCATATCTTTCTATTGCATAAATTAGAAAGCTAATTGAAAGACATATTCAAAACAGAAAAGATGAAAAATAAAAAAAAGAAAAAAAACACAGAACAGAAACCTTAGTCACAGACCTTTCAGATGGTAGTCTGAGAAAGCTAACCATTCCATAGTATTAAAATGCCATCAAATTAAAATAACGGCAAAATACTGAGACAGAGGCAAATTGTGTCCCCTCCTCTGTGGTTGTGGCAGGCCAGCATTCAAGGACTCAGCCAGGAGTATAATTTCTGTGGCAAGAAGGGGAGGGAGAAGGGAGGATACCTTTTGTGTCTCTGGGCTGAGGAACGTGGTACTAGAAAAGATAGGTAGTTGTGAGCTGCATTGTGTTAGCTGGTTTGGTACTTGGCATTAGTGCAATACCAGTGCAGGCTATTACAGACTGAGGGAGAAGTTGTTTCCTTCTTTTGTCCCTATCTGCTCTACCATTAACAGCTGCTGGGAAGGTATTTTCCCCACGGTGTTTTTTGAAAAGTATACAAAATATTTTCAATTATGTATTGCTGTTAGATTTCTGTGTAAATAATTTGTATTATGGTAAAAATCCATCCAAATCAGGAAGACTGTTTGCTACTTTCAGCCCCAATTCTGTAAACATTTATATGCATGTTTAGTTTTAACTATGTGAGCAGTATCCATTTGGGTGAAGTTAAGTATGGCTGTAGCTGCAAGTTGGAAACTTGATCTACTTTGCATATCATTATGCATGTAGCATAATTTTAGTCCAAGAGAGTAGCCTGTAGTTGGGAAGTCTGAGTTGCGGAAGAGTCCATTGAAGAAATGAAATCTAGCCAACTAATATGAATTAAATATTTTTGTACTTTGGTGTAATATATTCATTCACAACTGAATAAGTAGTAGGAATAGCATAAGCATTAACAGAAATTAGAATTTATTCAGTGTCTGAGGCAAAAACCAAAACCAGCTTGGATGGTGGCAACACACAGGTGATTTATGAGTATCTTTTATGATTAGAACTGATGTTTTTGGAATTATTTTACATGTTGCAAAGAGGTTTTTGTTTGTTTTGAACATGTAGATATGATAAGGTAGCAAATTTTTTTAGTGTCAAGTCAGCTATGCACCCTCTTACTTGTACCAGAACATTATAATAGCAATATTTAAAAAATCCTTCTATTGAATGTGACGTAGGACTTTAAGAATGTGAGGCCTGAACCTCATTACTAACTTGTATGAGTATTTTTACACATTATCTGTTCCATTAACTTAGTTCCTGATACTGCAGAAGTTTATATGCCTAGAATTATACAGAGTGAATAATTCTACTGGAGTAAATTGGACTACTACAAATGTGTGAAGTGAAATGTGCATGAGAGTCTTTGCAGGGCTGGGACTTTTAATGGTAATCTTGTTATGCATAAATATAATTGATATGTGAGGAGTCTTTTATGAAGTAGGTCTCCCAACAGTCTCTCTCCATGTAGAGAAATAGGATAAGAAGATGAAAAGTCCAAAAAGGGTAGGCCCCAGCTTTTCAGAGGCATATGCCTACATTCGCATGCATCCAATATAAGCAGATACGGATCTGTCTAAATTGAGCTCGAGGCATGTATTCTTTGAATTTTTTCTACTCAAGTGACTTGGTGTAAGTGACTTGTTCAAAAACACTCTGTAGGTTTGTAGCACAGCCAGGAATAGAACCCACATCTCCTGACTCATAGTTATAGACCAGACTTCTTCTTAAATTTGTGTGAAAATTTAATTTGCCATGTTTCTATATGAGAGGGAATTTATTAATATTGTTGCTACCTTCCAAGGTTTCATAATTTTCTTTATATGATCCCATTCAATAAAGGTGTAGAACTGAATGTGGGCTTACCCTGTGTAGATGCAGAGCATCTGGTTTATACAAATGGTCTCCCACCAAAAAGGAAAACTTGGAACTGTAGATTTTTAATGCACAGATCTTGTGCTGTTGCAATGTTAAGAAGTCCTTGTTGTTATGAATGTGCATTATGAGTATATTGTACACAGTCCTGGTATGCAAATGTGTAGCATTCAGAGAAGTGAAATAATTCTGTGTTATTATTATCTTTGTAAATTGCATCTTAAGAGTTTGTTGAGGACTTTATGACGGCAGTTTTCTATAGTCACAGCCATACAGCACAAAGTGTTTCTTTCATTATTAACAATAACTGAGCCAATGAAAATGCTTTTAAATATACACCAGACAAGCAGTTATCCAGCTCTTCCTTCTTACCATCCACAAACCATCTTTTAGCATCTTATAAACAAGCATGTAAAATAGCTTTGTAAACATCTGCTTTTCATTGTTAATTGTCAGGGAAAACTAGAGATTTAAATGCTTCTTTTGTAGCATTCCTTAATCCTATCAGAAAGGATAGCTCTAGATGGTTCTCCTTTCTCACTGCAGATAGCTTCTCCAGGCTGTGGGGTTTTTTTTTTCCGCTTTCCTTTTTTTGTTTTGTTTTTAATATTGGTAGTCTTTATTTACTTACAAACAGTTTGTTTCATGTCTCAGTTTGAAAGGTCTTGCATATTCTAGTCTGTGTGGCAACTCAGTAAAATTAAACAAAAGATACTACGTAATTATTGATTACTGTGTAAAATGTGTTGAAAATTTACATTTTTTTTCCTATTAGGACCTGCTCAGTATTTTATTTCATGTATAAACTATTGGATTAGGTATTGTATCATACATATGCAATAAGAAAACAAGAGTATATGTTCATACTGTCCTATAACAGCAAAAATAAAGAAATAAATTTTATACTGTTACGATACAATTATTATTTTTTTAAAAACACTGCCTTTATTTTGGTTAGCTTTTCTGTTCTAATAATCAAGTCATTAATGTCAGTTGAGTGTGTCTGGCAATGATTTACTTAAGGTAGCATTCATAACACACAGTAGCTGCATTATACAGGAAAAATAAATCTATTCATGTTACATTTCCTACCTTTAAAGCTTTTTTTTTGTCTTGTATTATGGTCCTGGATTTGTAACATTTGACTTTTTACTTCTTGCACACACAAAAGGAACATTCATGATTTAAAACTATTTCATGTTTTATATTTCTTGGATAGGAATAAATCTCTTTTTACATATTTTTCCAAATCTGCTTCATTGGGAAAGATATTTTTTTTCAGTTAGTTTCAATGTTTCCGTAGCTTTCGTCTTTTAATTTTGGTGTTTTTGAAGTCAAAGGCTGCTTAACTAGTTTCTCCAGCTTGGTTATAGGTCTAAAATAATTTAGAATTCTCCCTGTTTTGTTAATTAAGTAATAATTGAAGGGTACTGTTCCCTATTCATATTTTTATTCCTACTTTTCAATATTTACTTCTAGAACTTCTTAAAAGAATTGTTACACGGACCTCAGCATCTCTGCATGTAAAATTAATTGAAATGACATATTGTTGCAGTTTCTATGACAACCATATCATGATGTCGATGCTCTCAAAAATTTATAAACTACAATTTCAACTATGCTAATACCACTGAGTAGAGTTAACATTTATTTACTTAATATTCTTATTAGAATTAAGCTTTCAATACTTCATTTAAAAAAAAAAATCAGAAAAAGGTGTATGTCAGTGTTTTTTGTTTGTTTGATGTTGGCTTTTTTTGTAAAGGAGTTCTAATTTTTATGAGAACATTTTTAAAATCTAACTCTGCTACGTAATGTTGATGAAGAGCTTATTCATTCAAAACAAAGAAAATTTATATCATCAGTCACAAACTTTTAAATACGATATTCCAAAATAACTCTTACAGTGTAATCCACTGCAACTGGGTTACAAATAGTCTTGTTTTGCTGGTGGAATATTTAAAGCCAATTTATTCCTATTTCTATTGTCCTAGATGCTAAACCTCAAATCCTTGTGACATGAGAGTACTGATTCACTGGCATGACTTACATAAATAAAGTCATAAGCGTAAGTGTCTGCATGACCAGGCACAGAATTATAAACCCCTAAAAATATCTACTTATGTTACTGCCTTATTTTATTGTAAACGTTAAAAAGCTTTGCCTGGTAACTTGATTTTCCCCCCCCCATTAAATACATACCTTTAGTATAATCACGTTATTCCATCAGTCTGCAGGCTTTTAGAAGTTCTCTGATTTTAACAGTTTGACAGGGAACTCTATTACTCAGGCAACACTCACATTGGAATCAACGAATGTTTTACTTGAGTAAAAAATTTAGGACCAATGTAAGATGCCTTATTCAAGTTACTTTATAATTATATAGATTGCAATGACTTAAAAATAGTGAGTTTTGCTTTCAAAGCATAGTTATTTTATTCGGTCTAACTTGCACTTATTAAAAAAGTGTGTTTTATATTCAAAATGCGTGATTCTCCTGTATGAGACTTATTGATCATTGATTCAAATAGGAAATAAAACACCTTGATCTTTCAGTCATTTTTCTTAGGAAGATTCCAAAGCAGTCAAATCACATTTACTTTACTTCAGTCTTAAATTTGATATTACGTTGGAAAAATGTTTCATATAATTGAATGCTCAAATATGTTGAGATCATGTTGCATTTTAGTTTTTAACAGTCTGAATAGTTTCAGCAGTTTCTACCCAATGTTCTTGGTTTAGGAAGCTATATTGAAACATGTTTTGAAAGATTTGTACAGTGATTTGCTTCTTAGTCAACTTTGTTGCAAGAAGTTACTACTGCGTATTTTGGTTAGAAAATGTAAAGTGTTCTAAGAGGTGACCAAAGGGAAGAGACAGCCATACTACCCATTCAATATGCCATGATATTTATAAGCTCCAGGCAAAATGGGACAGTCCAAAACAACTTTGTACCCCAAAATGTCTTTGTAGACATTTTCACCTTTTGTCTTGATATTTTCTAAACAGCTTATCCTTTACAGCATCATCATTTTGATCCTCTTAATAAGAAGCATGCACTTTACATGCACAGGACTTGAGCTTCTGGGTGAAACAATTCACAATGACACGAGCCTACAAGATTAGGCCATATTATCACAAATCCACAGGAACATCTTAAAACCAAAGCAATTTATAAGCGCACAGCCGTAGTAATATCAAATACAAAATGATTGGCCTATCTCAAGGATTACTTTTATTTCAGTTCATGTGGCATATATACATGGCTTAGTGGCAATGCATTTATTTGCAGTGTGGGCCAGTCCTCAGGTCAAAGACATCTTGGTGTATTTATTCTACCCTTCAGGGTTTTTTTGGTTTTTTACATAGTATCTTGTCTGTAGCACGATAGTTAGGTCAGGAACTTTAAAAATTGTGCTGTGTTGTTGGGATCTTTTTTTTTGGGGGGGGGGGGGGGGGGGCATGGAACAAAAATAAACTGATGGAATAAATACAGTGTTATAATGTAAAGTCTATATATACTCTGTTGAATTCCAGCATGTGCTGTCAGAATGGGACATTGCCAGTGAAAAAAGAAAAGCACCGTGGTGTGCTGGTAAACCCTTACAATAGTTCATAGGGGTTTGCAGTCATCATGTTTAGCAAAGGTTTTTCTGTGATTGCGATTCTAGGGAAAAATATTCAGCAACCTTCATGTTTATATCACTGACCTACAATTTACTCTGGGCTATAATATAAAATAGGACTACTGCGGGGTGTAAGGAGGTCTTCTAGCATGTGTCCCCTCCCAGCTCCTCAAATGTGCGTGTGGGTATAGATATGCCAGTATATCTTCCCGTCCTTCCGCATTCACAAGACAAGCTCAGCTATTCCCAACTGAAGCTGGGAATATCGGTATAATACGTGAGGCCACACAGGTGTATGCTGAAGGAAGAGATGCCTCAGTATGACTGTGATGATTGCTGTAAGCATCTCTTGCTTGGCTTTGGGTTGCTTCTGAAAAAGTACGTTTAAAATCATTGTTAATCTTCAGCTGCTTTTTTATATGTTAACGGTGTTTTATGGTCATCCCATTATACAGAGATGGGAGTAGAAAAATGTTTAAGATGACAAGTAGGCAAATCCAGCTGTTAGGTGAAATACCCAGAATAGGAGGAGCAGATGCATTTCAGTGGAAATGTTTGCACCTTCCACAGTCACGCTACCGTTTTTCTTTTTTTACTCAATACCTGCAAAGTATCAGGTATCCAATCTTGATGTGATTTCTAATCACAGCTGAATGTAATTGCCATTTTTTGGAGCTTGTTATTAGTGTTCTCATGATTCATTTGCAGAGCTTACTCCACCAGTGCAACTTGTAGCCAAGAGTTTGGTGACTTCAACTTTGCCGGTGCAGTTAGTACTTTTCTGGGTGCCAGGATGCCCTGACGTGATGAATGCTTTCTGGTGGCTGGGGGAGAGGATCAATCCCACCACCTGCTAAAAGTCCCATGAGAGGACCCCTTCCTGGTTTAAGGCTTTTCGTAGGAGTAGGGCTAAGGACTGCAATGTATTGTGATGCATTGTGCCCCTATATAACAGGATCTGTCTCTTAAAGCTGATCGATTCCTATAGCTTTCTTGCGCCTGGAGCATGCCTAAGAAACTCACTGTGCTGAGTCTTGCCCACAACTTTTAGCAGTGTCACCCCAGGTACTGTTCATGGGTCATAACAGCCTAGTCTTTTTTTTCTTTTTTCCATTCCCCTTCCATTAAAAAAATAAATCGACTGTAGATTATAAACTGTAAACCCAGCCTCTGACTTGAAATCACCTAAAAGACTTGAGAAGCAAAATCCTCCAGGAAAGCCTGGGCAGTGCAACTGGCCTGATTTTGGCCAGGGAAGGAGGCAGAAAGAAGATGGGCAGAGGAGTCAGAAGTATTCCCTGGCACACGCTCTGAGAGGAAACTGCCTTTGAGCAGGGCGGTCGGAGGCGTTTTGCAGAGCGCGGTGCCGGCGGGAGGCGAGGGGCCGAGGTGCGCTTGCCTCACCCCGCCAGGTCCCTCTGTGGGGACGAGTAGGGTGCGCCCAGCGCTGGTGAGAAAGGCAAAGGAAGAAGAGGGACTCGGGGCAGATGGTTAAGGAAAACACTGTCGTTGGGGTTTTGCTTTGTCTATTCCCATCTCCCTAAATTCGCTTTAAATTCTACGCTTCTTTCTCTCGCCCGTGAGAGCGAGCGAAAGAGAGTGTGCGTGTGCTCACCCCGGAGCCCTCCGGGGCGGAGGAGGCTGCCAGGCGGCGCTCCCGCGGCGAAGCCACCGACCCCGCGCCCGCCGGCAGCGGATTCTTCGATGACTTTCGCGCTGCCGCTAACGCTGTTTGTTTTGCTTTGCGAAGTGCTAATCCGAGAGCTCCTTGGCAGGCGGTTGCTCTCGCTGCTTTATTTGCACTCGCCTCACGGTGGCGTTTTAAGCACATAAACAAAGCCCAAGTGAGCGGAGAGGCAAGTGTGTGTTCTGGTTTACCTTTATTAGAATAACAGTTCCGTTAATGTTTTGGATAAATCAAAACTGTCTATTAAAGCGGTTCAACTACAGGAGATGCGCGATGCTCTACGCCAGTGGAAGGTGTTTTAATCTTCCCGGTCGGCACAAAGCCCGGCTGAATTAGAGTGAGAGTCTGTGTCATCTGAACAGCAGGGTCTCACCTGGGGTGGGTTCCCCCCCCTCCTTGTCCCTCTCCTCCCCCAGCCCCCCAGGAGAAGTTTACAAAGAATGCGATTGAAAGTGTAAAGCAGCAGATGCCGACGTTAAACTCCAGCTTGATTTGAGTATAACGATCTGAGACACAGCCCTCAGCCGCCGCCCTCATTAATACAGAAACATGCCCCTGGGACCTGAGTTACCGGGAGAGAATAAACACAATATAGAGTCATCTTACCTCCGAACCGAGAGAGCAACGTTGAGGTAGGAGAGGGAAAAGTGTGGCTCTCCTCCATCCTACCTCGGCCGGTCTGTCGCAGGGCTCCGGCAGCGCTGCCGCCGCCTGCCCAGCTGGGCTCCGCTCCCCAGCGTGCTCCCCCCGCCCCCCGGCAGGCAGTCCCCAAACTCAGCCCAGCACAAATCCAGAAGTCAGGGGCAGCGTTTCGAGTCAATCCGTGCCGGTGCAAATCCCCCATGGCTTCTCTCCGCCAGAGCGTGGAACAAAATTGCCGGTTACCCTGAGTTTTTCTCAGGCTTTATTGGCAATCTAGGAGCAGGTAAGGCGGCTGCTGGCTGCCAGCGATTCCCATTGCACTTGCAGAGAGCAGCAGAAGCCGGTGGAAGTGGGAGTGTGGTCTGCTCTTCATTAGGGAGGGGGGAACGGACCCTGGAGGTGATGCAGTGAAACACTTCTACTTCCTTGCATTGTGTTTGTTACAGATCACGGGCACTCTCCTTTTATAACATTCACTTCAAGCATTCTCAAACCCAACCGGAATAAGTTCCGATCCTCCCCTTCAGTTTACATTGGGGTTGTCAAAGGATTAAATAAATGAAACTTTATTTGACCATGGAGTTTACAGACCCTGGGATCCCTGCGCGCTCTGGCCTTATTCTAATTCTATAGCAGTAATTACCCTTCGTTTCTTTAAGTGCAATAGATTTATTGCCTTAGAGACTATGCACAGTTTGATTGAATTATTCATTTTTTTTCTTTAGTGTAGACTGCATCTGGGGACTGATGTGACGTGTAGATTTTTTTTTTTTTTTTTCAGGAACAAAGGGAATGTGGAAATGAAAGAGAGAGGGAGAGAGAGGCTGGCAGATGTGATGAGATGCGGTGAAGGTGTATCCAGCTTGGCACTCCCACTCCTCTCTTCTCCTCTCATTGCAGCCCTGGGTGACTCTCAGGCTAACACAAACAGCTTTTCTTCCGCAGCCTGCCCTCTGTCACTGTAAGTACAACAGCCTTCTCTTATCAGCATGCAAATTCCAGCCACTCACTACCTTAGCCTGGTGTTTGCACTTTAGATTTACAGAGGGGACCTTTAAAATGAACTTTCCGAGACAGGAAGGGGTTTTCATGTCAAACTTGCTTTTATTTTCTTTGTAAAAGTTTATGTGGTTTTTCCAGTCCTCCCCCCCCCCCCTTTTTTTTTTTTGGAACGGGGGGGTGGAGTGGGGAGATTGTTGCTGCGGCTTTTTGCTTCACTATCAAGATGATGCACAGTTTCAAATGAAATTAAAATCTCCTTGATCCTCTTTCCGCCAGGACAATACATTGTGTTGGCAGATGACTGTGTAAGGAATTCAGAGTTTTTGTTTTCAGTCAGATCTTCAGCTTTGGCGTTATAAAATGCAAACGTCCCCTAAATTTTGAGGAGATCGCCAGAGGTTCTTGTTCTAGGGGAACTCGTATCAGCTGATGGGTTTGCTTATGAAGAAACGTGCAGTAATATGCTTCTATCTAGTCTAACAAAACTTTCTCCCAGTCGGATGATCAGGCTTTAACTTCTTTTCCTTTAGCTTTCTCTCAGATGCTGTTGATTATTTTGCAAAAGTTTCTCTGAACATCTTTAACAAGCCTATAAAAAGTCTTCATTGTCGGAGAGTGTCAGCAGAGGGAATTTATAAATATGCCTGTTAATTGTCCGGCATTAAGTGGGGAGAGAGAGGAGTTTAGAATTGGGTAAATGATTTTTGAGGTGGAATTTCTTGCCCTTTGAATCAAAACTTCTGAGACTGTTCCACCAACTCTACAGGAGTTGTAGGTTTGCTCATCATGTTAAAGATGCGGTATGTAAAACTTAACACACAGACAGGTTGCTTCGCTTGTTAAATATTGCTTTACTTTAACGTATTTAATGAGAGAGACGGCGCAAAATGCAATGACAGCTGTGAACAGGTAAGTGCCCCGACGTGAACTGAGCGCCTCCGATCCCTTCCCTCTGCAAGGACCCACAGCAGTTCAGCACCCCTCCTCAACATCTGCCTGCGCTGGCTGCTCTGGCTGGTTTTAGCCTTAATGAAGCAAAAGCAAGGGAAGTAATTTAAAACGCGGTCTCTAAACGTATGGTAACGCTAAAAGTAAAAGTGTTTTCTTGTTTCCCGGCACGTGTATACGTATCTACACAGCGGGTGTTCACTTATGCAAACAAAGCGGGAACCACAATTATTCCTGTGCAGCGCACATACACGCACATTTGCATACAATGCCCAAGGAGTCCTCTTTTTCTACCGCGGAGAAGTTGTAGCTCTCTGGCACTGTGTGTTACATCTGTAACTTAATTGATCACACAGGGGAAGCAACAAGCTAGAGAGTATTACTTGCGCTCCGCCTGGGAGTGTGGCCGCATCTCTGCGGTGTCCTGCCCCAGCCGAGTGTCATTCTTTGCATAGGATTTTCGGGAGTGCAGCGAGATGTTCCCCCGATTTGGAGCTAGATGGGCGCTTAGATTTATCTGATGCCTTAATTATCTGTTGTCCCATTACCGCCTCGTACTTAATAAGAAGGACGCTACATTTGAGGAGTGGATTATTTCCACCCCCACCCCCACCCCCCCCGTTTGTTTCTTGAAAGAAAATAACTTCCAGTAACATATTGATGGGGTTGCAAACTCGGGTAGGATAGTTCGTCCTTGTGTTCTGATTACATCTCTTTTCTTACAGAGCTCATTTTTTTTGCGCGCCAAAGCTACTAGTTATGCAAAAAGTCAAGGTGTTTCCTTTACTTGCAGCAGGTTTAAATGTGTTACAAGGAAAATGTTAGTGACCAATCACGGGAATTCTTATAATTAAAGATTAAAAAGGTCATAGCAATATCTGGAAAGGCAGCTATTTCCTGTTGTTAAATCCATAGCCCAGATAACTGCAGCAAGGTGAATACTTTGAATCAGCTGAACGCAAGTGAATACAAACTCAGTATTTACAATCTTACAATTTACCCCGTCTCCGAATTTCAGTTTTTTAGTATCTTTTATTAAAATTGAAAGAATGCATGGAAATTAGCTACTATGCCCTCAGCCAGCTAATTTGATGATAAAGCTTTACTAGATAATTTTAAAGTTCTGTTTCAAGGTGTTTGCTGCTTGCCGAATAGGACTTGATTGCTCATTTCATCGTAGTGGAATTGCCAAAAATACCGTATAAAATAGGTCCGCTATTCCCAGAGGTTCTGACTTAAAACTCATTTTCCCTGGACGCGACTCCAGAGGGACGATAGTACCTCGAATAGCAAGGTAGAGGATGCAGTGTGCACGACTCCAGTAGTGTGTGGAGTTTTACAGCTTGTTAACAAAATGAAATAGAGCCAGATCAGTTCAGTCCTGTGCCATCACGTTAATGCTCAATTTTCATCACGTCCTTATGAAGCAAGGTTCATTCGCAGTGGGGCTGAGTATGCTTCTGGGTCTAACCTATTCCGCAAATTTCTACTTGAGAGAGGAGGCAAGCGAAATCAGGCTTTCTCCTCGTCTTCTTGGCCTCTATAAGTTATGAAGCTATTTTAAAATTAAAAAGTTTCTCTGTTACTAACTGTTCCAGGCGCCTTCTGGAAAATGGGGAGAAAGTGCCAAAAATACAGAGATGAATCAACAACTTCTCTCTCTCTCTCATTTTGTGGGCTTGAGGTTGCTTTCTGCACTCCCATCTTAACAACAGTTTAGCCTAGGTGTGAATAATATCAAAAGAGGGAGACGTTAGCTTTGCAGCGCTGTTTGCCCACCTGATCTGCGGGCCCCTGACAGTTTGAAAGACTCTTTTATGTTTACCTTTGGAATGTAAAAATACAGCAGAGAGACTTTCTTGGTTTTGCAGTACTCTGTGCCACTGGTTGATTTTCTCCTCAGCTCCTTATAGTTTTCCCTTCTTTCTCCCAGATTCCGCCCCCCCACCCCCCCGATTAGCACTTCCAAGGGAGCATGAGTTCCTAAATTGGTATTCAAGCTGATATTCAAGTCTCTATCTGTTGCCTTTTGGTAGGCAGAGAGAGAGAGATTTATATATTGCCGCTGCTAAAGTCTCTCGTCGTCGCCACGAGAATCCCAACTTCATCTCGAGTCCGTCCTAAATCAGTTTTTCTTCTCCGGTCATACCTGTCTTTCCCTTTTAACTGTGCTCACGTTTTACCTTTCTGTTGAACGCACCACTAAATAGTTTGTGGACTCTGAGTGCCTTCTCCTTCCTCCTCTCCCCTTCCTCTCCCCTGGGTCCCTGTAGCTGGACTCCCATCTCTAGTATAATTTATACTTTACATTTCATCTGGTTTTTACCCCGACCGGGCGGTGGGATCGGGCTCCTCAGAGCCCCATTTATCAACTGTCAGTAAGCGCTTGCTGAGTGCTTCCCTTCTCGTCCCCACTTCCCCACCAGTCCTTCCCATGTCCTGCAGACCGTCTCTCTCCCGCTTCCCACCCCCCTTTATTTATTTATTTTTTTTAATTTTTTTTTTTTATTGCGAGCAGGAGCCCAGTAGGACTTTCTTGGCTTGTGCCTCCCCACGCACTCCCCGGGAAGCGCCGTGCCGGGCGGGGGAGGGCCGGCGTGTAACACGCCGCTCCCTCGCGCAGCCCCAGCCCCGCGAACCGGCTCTCCCGGGACCCCCCCACTCCCCCTCCTCCTTTTCCGGCCCCCGCCCGCCCGCCCGCCCTCCCCTCCCTCGCACCCCCTCCCCGGTAACTTTCTAGTACCTTTCCTCACCACTCCGGGCAATCAGTGGTCATTAGAGGAGAGAGGTTTAAGGTTTCATTTGTCTAATAGCAACGTGAGTGGTGATAGCTTCTCGGGGATGCGGCTGGCAGCCTGGGGTGATTTCACTTTCTGTTTTGTGCTCACTTTCTCCGCAGTTGTTGCTTTCCCCGCTCGCTCGCTCTCAGTCTCCCTCTCTCTCTTTTCCCCTCTCCCTCTCTCTCTCTGTGTTGTCTCATCTTGCCTGTGCTGTCTGGGCGGGGGAGCCCTGCCTCCTTTTGCCTTCCTCAGATCAATGCCCTGGCCACTCACTTTCTGATGTTGCACGACGGGAAATGCTTTGAATACTTACGACATGGCCGCTCACATTGATTGCCAAGATTGACAGCAGTAACCATCGCCTTCACTTGTTTCGGGAGGAAAAAAAAAAAAAAAATGAACCTGATTGTAACCAAATCTCCAGGCAACCCATCAGCAAACTTCTAACGATCGGGATCCTGCACATCCATGGCCCGGAGAAACACCAGCAGACTCTAGTTCATTTATTTTATTTTATTTTACCGAATTACCACCCATTTATTCCTGTTTCTCTCTCCCCTTTCACCTCCTTCCCTCTTTTTTTTTTTTTTTAATGAAAATTACCGAAGCGCGTTGCAAAAAAAAAAAAAAAGGAGGCTCTCCCAGTGCTTTGTGCCACACTGGATCCCGAGGAGGTAACCAGGAAAAAAAAGCCCTATTGTGTTGTATACCTGTTGTTTGCTGTGCTGTGTAGTGCTGCGTGGCTTGGTGGTGGTGGTGGTGGTGGTTTAATGGGTTTTCGCTGGATTTATGTCGCTTTGCGGGAGAGAATCCGGTTCCCCCTGCGCTGTCTTTAATGGGTTATTAGTTGCAATTGAGTGAAGCAGCAGCGTCCGGAGGTAGATCTGTTGTTTAGCTTTTAACATTGCTGAATTCACCCCTTCCCCTAGCCTCCCCCTGCACGATTATTTACTTTTATACCACGAGGGTGTTGTTGTTGGTTTTTTTTTTTTTCCCCCTTTAGGGAAAAGTTGTTATAGTCTCGTCCCCGTGCGAGTTTCCGGGGCTGTTTGAATCCCGAGGTTTCCGAGACGTTAAGGGACCCCAGTACCTTGAAATCACAACACTTTCTTATCCTTCCCGAGTAGAGTTTATTTTAAAATGTAGTGACAGATCAGCGTTGTATTTTAAGATCACCCACGGCAGGCGAACACATGGTGCTGGGAAGATATTGTACGTAAGGAACTAACACGAGAGGGAGAAAGAGAGAGAGAGAGAGAGAGAGAGGAAAAATAAAATCCGAAATAAATCTTTGAGAGCAGAGCGCTGCTGTCATTACTCCCAAGTGCTCGCGTGGGTTTCTCTTCACGGATAACCCCAAAAGACACGGGATGGAGAAAGGCGAAGGGAGTTTAGTGGTGCTTTCAAATTCTCTGTTAAGTTTGAGGTGGGTAACTGCTTTGAAGTTCGCCACAAATGAGTGCTATCCACGGAGCATGGAATAATACAAAGCTACTGGAGTGGAGGTGTAATGCTGGTTTTGGCCACACCGGGGCACTGTCCCGAGGATTTGCAGTTCTGTGGCGGCGCCTTATCTCTCCAAGCAGAGGGTTTGGATAAAGTTATACTGAAAACTTTAAAATTGATATCGCACCCTAATTTGTGATACACAAGGAGGGGGGAAGAAAACAGTCCATCATCAGAGAGCTCTGTTTACACCCGGGGAAGGGGAGATGTGTGCCGCTTTGTGGCAACATTCGACTTGGGATTTCTTGCTGCCTTAGCTCTTTGCCGGAGGTCATGCAAATCGACCTTAAAAGAATGCATAAGCCATAAATTAAAATAAACCCTTAGCCAGAGGCTGATCCATAAGTAGACAATACCTAACCTGGACAAAACGGCTTCCTTTGCGAGCTGAAAAAAAGAATAGTGCCTAAACTAAATGCAAAGTAAGTTTTCAGGAAGTATTTCACTTACTATTATTATTATTATTATTATTTTAAAATAAAATAGTGGCAGTTGCAACAAGCTAGCGCAGCTGTTTACAGACGGTGCTGTAGCATACGAGTAAGGCAAGGTGTGTCTGGTGGAGAGCTTGTTCTTTTCCTGGCTTTCACTACCTTCGAAGCTGTTTGTTTTTTCATTGGGGATAAGAAGCCTCTTTAACCGTATAAGCAATTTAATGTTTTATCTCGGATAATGCCGGAGAGTTTATGAACAAATCTGGGTTGCCTGCAACTGTCACATGCGCGCACACAAGCTGTGTCTGTGTATAATAGTCTCGGGGCTTGTTTTTTTTTCCCGCAGTTTTTGACAATTGTTCCATTCATGATCCTGAAAGGAATCATCAGTGGGAGCTAATGAGTGTGCCTCTGCGGCTTGCCCTGCTCCGGGGAGGAGCGGGCACCGGCGCTGCCGCCGAGCCCGCTCGTGTAATGCATGCACGCGTGTACCGGCGGTGGGGTCGCCCCTGCGTGAGCGCGGCTGTGTGTAGATACGTGAGAGAGAACATATAGGCGTGATGTGAGCAGGTACTTCCACGCGTGTATTAATAATTGAGCTGCCAGAGAGTTGCTCCTCTGCCGAGAGAGCTTCCCAGCTCCCTTTCCGAGTTGTGTTGAACAGCGTTGAGCAGTTAACCCGCTTTGCAGCAGGGGCTGTGTGCTTTAGCAGAGCAGGGCCTTGAGGTCAATCAGAGGCACTGATCATATCGATTTGATTGCTGTCTTTGCTTTCTGCGGACCGTTTCACGGTGGTGTTTGGTGTTTTGTTTTGGTTTTTTTTCTAAAGGACGGGAAGGAGTGAAAGTGGCAACGTGAAAAGACAATTAGTGTTGTGTCTGAGTGGCGGGGGGGCTGCAGGGAAAGTCAGCCTGGTGGGAGCCTGGGGACGGCAGATTAGTTCTGTCCTAGGGGTGTTTCCCAAAAACATAGACGGTGAAACTTTCTGTGATAAAGTAATATATCTTCGCCTGCTGTTTGTAGATAAGGTATATGTTTATTAAGCTAATTTGAATAGCCTTCGGCACACGAGCGGCACTTTGTTCCTACTGTTTTCTTTTACCCTCATTCTAACATTTTTGGTATTTCCATCTTCAGTGCTGATCGTGAGGGCAGAAGAACAGTTTTATCCAGTCCCCAAACAGGGTTTGAAGTCCAAAAATTAACGAATATCCCTTTCTGTATTCGTGTAATGGAGTAATTTTGAAACCTGTTTTGAGACTTCGACTTGACTTGACTTGTTTTATTGACGTGCTTGTGCCCACTCATTTAATTAAGCCATTATACCATAAAGTAAATAATAAGAATGAATGTGAGATATGTGCATGTAGTCTGCCATTATATACAAATATTTCCCTGGAAAAGACGCTTTAAAAAACTTTTTTCAGCACACCATGATTCTTTGGCAAGATCTTATTGCAGGTTTTTGTTTTGAGCCAGGACATTTCACGTATTTCTGTGCTCACAACGTTATATGCACACTACACTCGGAATATAAACAGCAAGCATACCTAGCAGCTCTTTCTAGTAAAACTAAGAAATAATCTATTTATAGTGAGTACATTTAAAAGAAAATAATGAGGTCATTTGGAGTATGCTGCAGTTTGAAGTAGCTCAACACCTGGCAGAAACTACATACGTGTTTTCTTCAGACTCTGCACTATCCATAACTTTTCCTTATAATACATTCTTGTGTTAAGTGAGAAAGGCTGTTTGTAAAACAATCCCCTGGCTGGTTCCAGTGTTGGGTGAAGCTGATCCTGTAATGGCATTTTGTTTTGAACAGTTGCTGTAGTTGAAGTTCCCTCATAAGGTAAGGTGGCACTGGGTCTGAAAGGAGGTCCAAATGCCACATTTATAATTAGACTGCCAATTCAGCACATTGTATCTATTGCTATACAGGGATATACTGCTGTGTCTGGTCTCTCAATAGACTGTATTCAGAATTAGCCAATTCAACTGCTTAAACTTTGGAGTCAAATTTAGAATAGGCAATGAGAGAAGGAAAGAAAGAAAACAATAATGCTTTCTTTTTTCCTCAGCTAGCTATTAAAAGCCAAAGAATATACGGAAACCAAACCAGGCACTGCACTTGGAATCAATGCACCAAGCGCAGCCTGGCCAGCCTCGCCTGCAAAACCATTTTGAAGCGCACTTCTCCGGGGGGAGGGGAAGGTGAGCCCTGGGCATCGCTCCGAGCGCCACTCTCCAGGCCGCTTCCCTGGCCGGCTCGGGGGCCGGGGCCCGCCGGCGGCGGCGGCGGCGGCGGCGGCCTCGGCGGGGCGCAGCCCTGCCCCGGCCGCGCTGCCGGGCCGGGGCGAGTGCCCTGCTGCCGCCGGCTGGGACGGTCGGGGGCCCCCGGGCTAGCCCCGCCGCAGCGCCCCGGCCCCCGGAGCGACTCACGCCGCGCCGCCAGCTCCCTCTCCGGGGGGGTGGGGGGGCTGGCCCTTCGCGCCCCGCGGAGCCGTGGCGGCTGGCGGAAAGGCTCCCGCCCCCGTGGCGGGCGGGGGCAGCCGGAGGCCCGCGGGGAAGAAGCGGCCGTCGCCGGGGGACCCTGCGCCTCCCAGGGGCGCCGGGGCGCGGGCTCCGGCCGCTGGCGTCTCTCCGCGTTGTCCCCGGATTTACGGTTCCTGGCTCCTTTTCTCCTGTCTTACTTTTTGTTTCGCTCACTCTGATTTCTCCGGCCTCCTCCCCTAGAACTTTAATTCATTCAGCGATGAGAACGTAAGAGGCCCTTTGGTCGGCAATCTCGCATCCTCTGCTAAATGCATTATTTTCTCTCTCTTCCTTGTAGTTCAGTACTTCCAGTGCTGCTGGGAGGCTTAGCTGGGCTGCCTCAAAGCTGACTTAGTTCCCTTTTCTGCTAGATCGTGGGGTGCAAACTAGTGCCATGTGTATAACACATAGCATAAAGGGAGTGAGACAGATGGCTGTCTCTCCCTGCACATTACTGATTCTCTGCTGAACTTACATAACTCTGCTTCATTTTTTCCTTCTTACGTTTACACACTGGTGAAAGCGAGAAGAGAAACCAAGTGCAGCCCATCAGTTTCCTTCGTAAGGCCACTACTGCCTGACTTGCAGAAAATAATAACTGATGTCCAAAGTTAGTTGCCTTCACTTGTCAATTTGATTTTGTTCACAAGTGGGAACTGCCAGTGCTTGTTCCCTAGCCAGTGGTTTTTAATATGTGGCCAACAATTGTTCGTGGTCACTTCCAGCTGAACTACTTCTGCTCAATGGGGAAAAAAATCCCTTTGGACACGTTTTTTGCATCTTTGATCGTATTTTTAGTTGAAAGTATTCATGTATGTCTGCAGTTCTGAGAGGCCTTGGAATATCTTGTGGTAATAAAGGCCAGAGCTTTGCATGATGATGGCAAAACCAAATATATTTTTTCTCAGTGGGCATTAGAAAGTTTCTTTAGTCATGACCTTATATCTACTAAAGACTGTAATCACCTTGGGAGATACCACTTCAGGAAGCATATCCATTAATCTTTTACACTTGGTTTGGTTTCCCCCTTAAAAGTGTATAGATCACACCTAAAAGGCTTCCGTCAATTTATTTATTTATTTATTTATTTCACAAAACAAAAATTACTTAGGAAAGAGAAGCTGCAATGCGCTTTTCTTTATACCCCATACAATGGGGTGATGTATATTTCTTTTTCCATAGTGTGACTTTAAAGATCAGCAGGCCGGTTTGGCAGAGGTTGTGTGTAATGACTAACGTTTTAAAAGTTATGTAAATAAGGGTGTTTGTGTATATACAAGCTATGTCAACTGAAGTGATACAACGACATATTTTTAAAACATTTCAGTTAATATAGTAAATCACAGAGACAGAGCTTTGAAACATTTCTGCATGATGTCAGAACGTGCGAGAGAAGTGCTGCTTTATGATGTATTCGGTAGTTCACATATAGCTTATTCATCAAGTAGCAGCAAAACACAAAGGTGCACGTTTCAAGTTTGTGCCTTAGTAAGCTGATTTCTATTCGTCTCTTTCAGTGTCTTTTTGTGTAATTTTTATCATTTTCTATTTTTTCCTTAGGTAGAAAAGCAAGAATGGGAACTTTAGGGGACTTCTTACCAAACCACAAAAGCTGAATTTCCTTTTATTTTATATGAGCTATCCACAATTTTTTAGACACACGATTCTCCCACAGTATTTATTGATATATCATTACAGGCCATGACATCATATTGTGAAAACAACAAAATATGTTAAAATCCTGTCATTAGTAAGGTTGTGTACTGGACTGGTGTAATGTCTGTATGAAATACATGTATGTTTATTTAGGTGTAGTTCTGTGCAGAAGGGAGAGATCTGATAGACGTATTTGCTGGAAAGCAGCCGATTTCTACAGTGATAAAACTGGATAATTACATGTTCCCAAAGCCTTTTCAGCAGAGAAGTAGGTGTTCTTTTAAAACATTATTCTGTGGCAACAACAAATATTTGTGACATCATTGTAAGAGATTTCCTGCCAATTTTTAGTTTACTGACTTTCAGAAAGTCTAGAGTTCTTTGGCACTGGTGAAACTGCTACACATACCTATCGTATATTCAAGTATTCAGTGAAGTTTTAAATAATTCTCTTTCAATTAGTACAACAGGAACCTGAAAAATGGATTTTCTCTTAAAGAAACAAGAATCAGTACATAGACATTTCTTTCCTCCTCTTGTATATTTTAAAATACTCATATCAGTTTTATGTTTACTGTTTTGTCTCCTTAAATCAAGAAGAAAGGAAACAGTATCTCAAGTTTGAAAATCATTGCTTGGAAATTAGTTTAATCAAATATTTCTTGAGCCTTGTGAATTGGAAAGAGTAATATAAAATTAGATATATTGGTAAACTAGGTTAATCAGAGTCATTCATTTATAGTGGATAACAAATATCTATTGATGTTTTTTTGAAGTCAGGCGAAACATTCCATCAAGTTAATGTGTTTAAGCACATCATATCAGGGACAGACAGATACTAGAAGTGATAAAAACCAGATAACCTACAACAAAATGATTTACAGATGGGTCATTATCTTCTATAGAGAGGTTACACAGATCATATTCTTTATAAAAAGAGAAAGTAATCCTATAGAGCTAGGAGAATTATCTAAACAGGTCTGAATATTTCATGTTTTTTCTGAGTGACTAGTAGAATTTGTCAAAGCAAAATTTTTTAGCCTTCTTACAGGCAGCATATTACTGTAAAATATAGAAAAGTACTGGGTTTGTATTTTAAGTATTCTTTATTTTACCTGTTTGGTAAAGTAAAGCTTCGGAAACATTTTGCTTCTTCCCATGTGAACTTTGTAGTGCATACCTTTAAAATATGCATAAAAATGTTACATACAAATTAAAAAAAAAAAAGCTGGGAAGTTTGATGTTAGTGATTTATTAGATTTCAGAACCTATTTCATACAGCAAGTGGCTGAGTTGCATCTTTTCTGTCGGTGGTAAGACAGGCTGTCATTTAAATATTTTTTCTTTCTTCTTGAGCGAGACAGAAAGGTGTACAGTCAATTGTTTCTCCAGTTGCTGGTAGACTGACATAAGGCAACAGGAAACTAAAACCTCAGAGGTGCAGTATTGATTTGATTCCTAACTGCAAATCCTTCATATCATTGCTCCAAATATCTAACTTTACACCAATATTACCCATTCTTTTTATAGTGACACCATGCTTAGTAAAAAACTTCTAAGCACTGAGGTCAGGTGTTGAGATTGGATTCTAGTTTATTTTTTATGAATCAGATAAAGATTTCTGTGCATGAGACCGTATGTGAAGATGAGAGAACAAGAACATTTCCATATCAAAGGCAATATATCTGAGGCTGCATAGTAATTAAAATGCAGTGGTTTGGACTCTGTGCACTGGCACTTACGCAGAGCGTTGTTGGGACCTTGTGCAGCATGCAGGCGGTTGTCTCTTGCATACTTCTAGAAATATACTTATAATTTTGTACAAACATTTATGCCAGTCCACACTTTTCTGTGGATAATTTGTATTTCATCCAAACCATTCAAAGTAGAAGTTATTTTTTGAGCAACCCCCTCATTATGGCTTTTGTGCATCAACTATTTTTATTCTGGTTGTTTGTATTTCCTCTTACCAGAATGATGGCTTGTTTATAGTTGTATTTTTTTGCATGTTTCTCTAAGACCCCTTCCATATACCAGTGAAATTTTACTACTTGCTTGGAATATCTTGTATTAGAAACAAAAATGCTAGTATCTTTTTAGATTTATTGAAGATGGTGTGATTTCTTACATACCATACTTTATGGCAAATTAAATGCATGTGTTGGAACATAATATTTTTAGTGAAACAATATGTATTTACTAATTCCAACTAACTGTTACACAACATAAGGAGAATTAATACATTACTCCAAGGACGTGCCGATGTAGGAAATTTGACATAAAATACTGCAGGGTGCTCCCTATCTGGATACTCTTTTCTGGAATAAATGTGACTTTAATTCCTGAGTAGATCGCCCTGGTGAGGAGCTGTTCCGGAAGGGCTGCTGTTGAATTGTTTACTTCATAAACTGTATTGGTCAGTGTCCCAGTGCGGAGGAGGCAGTGAGTGCTGCAAATTTCCTCATTACTCATAGATACTCACTCTACAGAGGCTCTATCCATTAATGCTCCTAAACTGTTGAGGTGAAGCTTTTAGGATGTCTTCATATTTAAACAGATGTTTGTACTGTGAAAGTACTGTATTACAGCAATCTTGCAATCTCACTTCATTTTGTCTAGTCTTAGATTACAATTGGTGTATGAATACATACTTTGAGCTAGAATGTCACACTTTCAGAGATTGCTCTGCATGCTTTTTACATCTGTATTATTGTTGTGGATGGGCTTGTTAAACTGAGTTCCTGACCATTTGTGGTTAGTAAAAACCTGTGGTATTTTTGCACAAGTAGGGGGGTTAACCTCAATGTCGTGGCCTAATTCCAGCTAAGATAGGATGTAGTTGCCCATCTACATTCTTCTTATAGTTTTAACTGGCTCAGTTAATCCTCACTTCCTTTCCTAAATGCAGTAGAGTAGTGTGCTAAGGACACTTGCAGCATTTTACCTCATAAGTACCAAATCCAGCTATTGAAGTAATAGGTGGAACTAGACAATGAATCACGTTTTGGGAGCTTTCTGGATAAGAGGGGTGCTATATGCCTGACTGGCTTATTATTATCAGAATGAACGTTTTGAAGGATTTAATATATATGGTATTTGAATGTTGAGCTATTTCAGAGGAATATTTTGATATAATTTGATATTTGACAGACTCTCAGCTGGTATAAGCCGGTATAACTCCGTGTACTTAAGTGGAAGGGTGCCATTTTTCTCTAGCCACAAGTGCATTCCTTAGGACATGATGCAGTTCCTTCTGGATTCAATGGAAAGACCTTTCTGTGACTGGGAGAGGGGGTTGCATGTGAAGGCCCTGCTTGCATTGGATTCACTGTAGAAAATAACTTGGTTTCAGTTAGGGTGGAATCAGGTTTGTCTACATGATGTTCCTTATGGCTTTAGGATGACATTAACAGGAATTCATCTCATGTAAACTACGTATTAGATCAACTGTCTCTCTGTATCTAATCTTCCAGCGGGTCTTCTGGTATAGTATATGCAGCATGTGGGGATTCTGACTGCTGACTTCCTGTAACGGTGTAGGCTATGGCTGTGCATTTTCTTTTTTTTCTTTCAGTCACACCTGATCTGCTGAGGGCAGATTATGTTCCTGCAGATCCTTTCATATTTTTCTTCTGCTGAGGGATTCATGTAGGCCATTACAGTAAGAATGTACTTTATTCAACCTTTAGTGCAAGTATATGTAGGTGTGCACATGAAAATTTTTTATGTACATAAGTAGACATGTTTCAACATATTTTTAGTAGTATTTTTGTTATGGTAATGCCTATGATTGAGATTTTGTATTCACCTCTGGTTTACATGCATATGTTCTTCCATTCTGCTATCTGTATGTATTCTCATTGCTTGTCCAGAAGGTCAAAGATGAATTCTAGGAAAACCCTTTCATGCTTTCTGGTTGCCTTCTATAGGCTCTAGTTCCCATTATACTACCTGTTCTTTCCACATACAAATTATGGTACCTGTGGTATTTCCCTTTGAAAGGAACAATGGAATCTTTTCATTTATTTCAAAACCAGTTAGAGATGATCAGCTTTTCATCTTGATTTCATGAGCTAGAAGGTAGTTAACTGGTGTTGGGATGGGATGACAGCTACACAGGCTGTGAGGAGTAAGTTTAGAGAAGTGTAGTGAGATGGAAAAACGTGAAACGAGTTCAAGAAAGAAAGGTATTGCCACCTAATGTTCTAGAAAAAGGAGTAAGATAAAACATATTCTCATTTCTGCTGAGTAGTAGTACAACAGATCTTTTGTACTCTTCTTAGTGGTGTTATTTATGTATTTTGATCACTCTTAGAATATCCCAAGTTACAAATCTGTCAGCATACCTGCCAGAGAAAAAAGGAACGTTCCTATGCTAGAAGATCTGCCTAGATTTAAAGTACTGACTGGGCAATCACTTGCTGCCTTCAGGTGGAAGAATGTGCGAATATTGGCCATTCTGGCATCTGGCTACTTTGGACTTGGAGAGCAGATGCTATTAGCCTTTCTACTTCAAAGCTATATTGTTGCTGCAGGTAAATAATTCACAGGCTCCCTTTATTCTTCAAGAATGGCTTACACAGGTCGCGGATATGTTAGCATATGCATTATCATGCCTTCAGGCATCTGCACCATATGCATGATGCTCCTGAGGGATGGCAAGTTTCAGGTAGCCCCCACTAGGCGCAGCAACCCCTCTAACTTTTCACCCTTTGCTGCCTCTGTATACAAACTCTTATAGACATGGTGGAGTCAGTTCAGGTGTGTCTCTATGCTCACCCACAATGCTCAACCGAGACTTCAAGGGACCATGTCTACTGAGTATTCAAGCAGTTAAGTGGGCCTTTGTTCCCTGCTTTGCAGATCTTCCCTCAGCCTTTGGTGAAAGCCAGAAAAGTTTTCTTTTCTTTCCTTGCTTGTGTACACAGCCTTTCCTTGTGATTCCTTTTTTCCCTCAGTCAGTGAAAACTCTCCTTATTAATCTTCACCATTGCCTCTAAACAATAATGATTCAATCTGTAATGTTTATTTTAAGAATGTAACAAAAACTCTTAATTAGCGATGGTAGTGGAGATACACCGGCATGTATTTTAGTGCAGATATACCGCCGTGCATTTTATGGGGTGAATGGGTGTGTCCACTAACAGTTGATTCAAAAACACCATCGCACAACACTCTGTGATGGAATGGGGTCAAATTACAGACCCAAAGTCAAGGTGATGGTGTAAAAGTGAAAGGCTTTGAATGCTCTGTTATATATAGTCTTTTCAGGGAAAGAGAAAATGTGAATAGGAGAGAGAAGGTAGTTGAGAGACCTAAAGAGTAATTACTGAGGATTAGCTGGAGTTTCTAATTTATGAAGTCCTCCCTTGGACAGGTTGAATTCAATTTTTCATTATGTGAGTATATTGTATAACATCACCAAAAGCAAAAGGAACAGGTGGAAATTGTTTTGCTGAATTGTATGTAAGGGTGATTTCTTATCGAAGTGCAAACTTCAAGGCATAAGCTATTGCTGATTCTACTTCTGATGGATTTTTTTTTTCTTTTCTAGTCAAAGTGGCACAGAAATGCCTAGGATAACAAATAAACCAGTAAGACAGAAATCCAGCCCAAAATTGTTTTTGATTGCTGCGTTCCTCTTGTGGAAGACTTGCTATTTCAGTAATTCAGCATGGGATGATTAGATAAAGAAGGTGAATGCTCGTTTCTCCTCACGCTGTCTAAGTGTGGCTCCCACATGATACTTCCTGTCTTTCACATATTGTCTCTTTAGTATCGATAGCAACTAGATGCAAATCAGCATGGCATCTGCTAGTTTGTTTTCAGCTGACCGGGCTAAACAGCAGATATGGAATTTATCGCCAGGAGGCTGTGACCTCATCACAGACAAGTGGCATTCCCACAAGTAGGTAATGAAGCACCCCTATTGAGTGTAGCTAAAGTCCAAATCCTCAGTAGAGTTATTACATATTCATTTTAAACAGCTCTCCCAAACTTTAAAGCTGTCCCTTGATTTTTTTAAATCCACTCACTGTTGTAGCTGGAACAGCAGCTGCCGATGCCACACTGTGCTGAATTGGGCCTTCTTGAACATGTGTGGGAGAAAAGAAGGGATGAAAAAACAAAGGGAGAGGAAGAGGAGGGGAAAGGATATGAAAGCACAAAGATGGGAGGGAAGAGTGAATGTGTTGAACTGAATAGTAACTGTAATGCCCTCATTGCTGTTGAACATGCATAGCGAGTATCTGTAGTCAGACAGTATTTGGTAATAGCTTGATACATTTAAATTATTAAAACTTCTCTATATAGATAGTGTAATGCTGTCTTTTTAAGAAGATAACATGCGGTGGTCAAAAAAGTCCCCTTTAGTGCTTACCGTGTTCAAGACTGAACTCCATATTCCTTTTCTGTTGCTCATCAGGTTGTTCGCAGCAAATATTTTGGGACGCAAGTTAACTGTCCTTGCTGTCTGAGAAAAAGTAGGCTTCTGGGGAAGGTTTGAGTGGATCAGTTTGGTCATTTTTGTATTTTTTAGCAAGTCTTGTATGTGTACATAAGTATTATTTATATGAACAGCCCATGAATACTTAGCACGAATCTCAAACATTTTTGTGTTTTACTGATCCTTCTGTCAACTGATTTATAGCAAATATTGTTGAAAGGCTTTACAGATTCTGAATTATCAGTATAAATTAGTAATCCCAATACACTTGCACACCAATTTGTAGTCTGAATGTTGAATGTGAAATGAAATTGTGTTTTATGTCTTTAAAATAGTTGTGAGTGGGAGAGTGGTAGCTTTTTGGTCTTGTTAGCAATGAAGGTTTGAGACTAGCTAAAAGCAAAGCAGAAATGAAATAGGTGCTTTAGAACCTGAAGTAGTCAGTTTCTGTGGATGGGAAGGGAGGGAGAATACTTGAATGAGAGGAAACGAGGGGGGGAAAAGGAAGAAAGGGGATAGGGTGAGAAGCAAAGAGACAGAAAAAAACTAGGATGTATGGGGCAGATCAGCGTTAGAGGATACAGCCTTTCAAGGCACACTCAATGACTTTATTCTCCTTCTTCACCTATACTCTTCTACTTTCCAAGAAACCGAGGATGACATATCAAAATCAGCATTTCTGTCACTCACAATCAAATGGGATATTAATTGACCTTAGAGTGGGAGTAATGACTGAACAGCTGTTGATAACTGGGATGTATAACCTCCAGAACTGGGAATATTGTGTTACGTAAAAGGGAAAAATAGTTTTCCTATGTTCTCAGCTTTCTGGAAAGTTGTGCAGTTCTTGTACTTTTAGTGAGAGGTTTTTTGGACTTCCTGTGATAGACAATTCTTTTAGAAGAACTAGACCATGGCCTGCAGTCTTCCAGTTGTGCATGTTAGGCTGGGCTGGGCCCACTGCACCATGTTTAAATAACTGACATGCAGGCTGGCCTGCTAGTTGTGTTGTAGAGGTAACAAATAGGGAGCCAGTCCAAAAATCCAAGAAATATGAAGCTTTATCATAAAAGGCACTGAGCCACTGAAATTTCCAGGGAAGGATCCATATATCCTCAACGTCTCTCCTGAGTGTCCAGGGTTAGTAGGATCATCCATTACTGTGGCTTGATTGGAATTCTTGAGCATGTAAAAATATGCCACGGTGCATGTCAGCTCTTTTTCTTGGTGAATGCTGTAGACCAGGGTTCCCCATAGCAATATTCTGTCTAGTTAAAGCTGCTAGATAGTGGCAGTCGACTGTCTGATAATTTTAGGGTCACTCTATTACTGGTTATACATGTTCACTATTTAATTTCTATGCCACAATGTATTTCTTTGCCTCCAAATGAGGCAAAGCAGCCACTATACAAAATAGTCTTTCACAATTTGTTTCGAATCTTGTTTCAGACATGAAGGTGCATGTGGTTCTTTCTATTCCCTTTAAAGTTCTCTATGCAAATTCTCACTTGATTAATGTGTCAGTATCTTACCAAGCTTTTTTAAAATTCAGATTCTAATAAAATACCTTTACTTGTGTTTAAAAATATTTGGTATATCAGTTTTTTGCAATGAATAGGGCCCTGAAATGAAAAAAAGGCAGAACATAAAACAAACAACCCCTTTTGCACACAGATAAAAGGCTGTTTAACATTAGCCATTACTTGTTTGATGTAGGAAATTAATTTATTTGCATTTTGCTTTTCTGCTATTTTGCTTGTCTGAAAGAACGCTCGGTGTCACACCAGTTTTCATAGATCACACTTGGGCCTCAGTCTCCTCGTGGTGAATTCCAGAGCTGTGGTAAAGGCAATCGCTGGTTAAGAGATCCTCATTTGCCAGAAGTCATTGACAGCCACAGGCTTCCTGTTCTTTGGTGTTTGAGCCATAACAAATATGATCAGATGTGTGAAGAGCAGTTTGCCTCTTATCACAATTTTTGTATTAAAATAAATAACAATGATGAATTGGATAGTTGGCATTTATTCCCAATAATTCAGGCAATGATGATTCTTACAGCTGAACTCAGCAGCACATGTTTTTTCTCAGCCGGAGGAGCTGATGGACTTTGGTCCTTTTTCTAGGCCTAAGGGAAAATCTCTCTCTCTCTCTCTCTCTTTTCCCCCTTGACACCTGCACCAGAAGAAAATGCTGCAATGGACCACAGGAATGGCTGCTGAGCCCTCATTCTTCTACTTGTAGTTGTGGAAGAAGGGCAATCTGAACTCATAATCTCTGAATGGTTCACATCTTTAGAATGAAGTTCAGAGTTATTGACTAAGGCAGGTAGAAAATTCATTTGCTTGAGCTCTTTCAGGTCCAGCTGATAACACTCAGAGTTCAAGTCCTGGAAGATACCAAGTGCTCTGGTCCTAGTTCAACAGACTATATAAGCATATGCTGAGCTTTAAAGCCCGTGAATAATCTCAGTGGGAATGAGACTATGTATGTGCTTAAAATTCAGCATGTAGTTAAGTACTTTGTTGGATTGGAGCCAACGTGCTTAGCAATTTGGAGGACTGAATCCTTATTCACTAGTGGTGGTTTATGTATTTTTTTGGCTTATGAATTTCTTCACTGACCTGCTCCTTTGTTTAATGGTCAGCTCGCAACATGGTCAGGATTAAAAACTGCTGGGCCTTGTTTTGTCTAGGCGGCTATGGATAATCTCTAGAGGGAATGGCTCATTTTACATAATTACGGATGCTAAATAAATATGTTCTTTATAATCAACTTTATGTTTAATATGAAATTGCTAAGATTTTTGATCAAGAGACCAATGTTTGACCCAGATTTTATTTCTTCCCTTGTTTAGAACTATGTTGTTTATCTGCAGAAATTAATAATGCCTGTCTACAATTAGTATATCAAATTCTGAAGATAAGTTATATTTGTTTATAATGACTTTTTCTGTTTCCAAGTTCTCTCTGCTTTCTACCAGCTTTTTTTCTCATTCCAAAAAAGTGTTCTTCAGGCAATAATTAGCAGTGGGCTTTATCTGAACCGAGATCTCTAGGCAGTTCTGTCAGATATTTGGTCTTGACTCAAAATGTCTTGGCCACATAAGGTAGTGGTTCTAATTGTTTTCTTCCTCCTCTCACCTGTTCTTCTACAAAGCATAATCTTGGCACTACCTCAACGGTGTTAGAATTACAGAAGCCAGAGAATCTTTTTCTGTTATTGTATTATTATTCCCAATTATATTTTTAAATTCTTACCTACATATTTGTCGATTATTCTCTCTAAATTAATGACCAAGCATCATAAAGGATCAAGTGAACAAACTGAATTAAAAAAAAAAGAAACTCAGGAAAATCCTAGATGTCTCAGGCGAAGGTAATGGATGCACTTTCTCCTCAGCAGGAACAAACGCTGGTCTTTTCAAACCAGTGAGGAAAGAGAATTTCATTGTTTCTGTAAGAGCTTTTGCTTACTTCCACCAAGATGGAATAGGGGTACAGTTAAGTGCTAGCTTAAAGCTTGACTGTTTGTCTTTCTTTTTATGCTCCATCTTTAAAATAACTGAGGTAAAGTATATATATAGCCTAGATTAGAGTGTTGACAGGCATGTTGTTGCACGTCTAGCTGGAGGGACAGAAGAAATCATACGTTTAGCTCTTCTTTCCTGCCTCTTAGCTGAGGTGCAGTAAATGACTATGTGAATGCTTCAAATGTAATGTCACTGTGTGGCAAAGGGAGGTAGTTGAAACCACAGCTCAAACCATGTAATGTCTAAGTGGAGGGACAGTAAGTTCTAGCAGGGAGAGCCGTGGCTTCTTAAACAATTCTAGTTGCATTCATAAGAGGAGGAACAATATATGCCTCTCGTGTAGCTCAGGGAGTGGTGGGCACCAGTACTTAGGGCACTGAACAGGCAGGTAGGAGAACTTGGCATTATCTATTGTTTTGATGCTGCCACAGACCGTGATTAGAAACATGTTGCTTTACTCACAGTACCCTTCTTCCCTCTTGTGTAATCTACTTACTTAGACTACAAGGTGTAAAGAATATCTCTAACTCAGTGTTTGTACCACGGGTATCGTATTTAAGTATGTTCTGGGAACAAATGCTAAGAGTTGCAAATATATAAGCAGATAGTTTTTAATGCTGCTGTATGGATATGTGCTCCGAATCCACAAGAAGAATCTCATTTCCAATTCAGTGTCAGTAGGGTCCTACATGATTAAAACACTACAAATTATTTTTTGCCAACTACCAGAGATTCATTGAAGGAGGATGGTGAAGCATAGATACTTTTAAAAAACATTTATCACTTCACGACTTTTAAAATTAGATGGCCCAAGAATGCTTTTGGGAAATCAGAATGATAAAAATGTTCCCAGTTCTGTGTGTACTACCAAATGCATAAAAAATTGTGCCACTGACATTTCTATCTCAATCTGAGTTCAATTTTCTGTTAATGATGACTGGGGTTTTTGTATTTTTACTATTATTCTAAAGGTTTATTCAGCTTGACAGTTGTAGGATTAAGCTTTACAAACAAAAGGATAATATATCCTATGTTTACAAGTTAGCCAGAGGCCAGGTTTTATAAACTTTAAAAATACAGCTATTGCTAGTTTATAAAATAGACTAGTCAGCTTTCCAAGAGAGAAAATAAATCCAGCAACGGAGCTGATTTCATGGGAGCTTGGTACTTTCATGTATAATAATATATTTTGACCTAAAGCAATGTTACATGCAAATCTCAAAAATGTTTCGAAAGAGGTAAAAATATGGAGCGCAAAGCGGAGACATATGGGGCCTGATTCTGTAAGTATCTTATACCTCCCATAAGAGCCTTTAGTTCTGTTGAAAGGAGCACTGAACAAGTGACATTCAGTACCATTCAGAACAGAGGCCACGTAAGATTGTAGAATTTGATCTTTCCAATGCTTTCTGTCAGATGCAATGGTTTTCATTAGTTAAAATCTGATAATAAGTTCACAAGCGGGCCTGTAATCACCTGTGTTAGCAATGGAGAAAAGTATCGTATGTTTTCTGCTGAAGGCCATCTAGTAACACTTTTAATCTTAAAAATTCAACTCAAAACAGAAGAGATCCAAAGGTCATAGCAAGCAAAATAATAAATTCTGAAAAAGGATTTAGGATGCATTGGGCAACACAAGTATCTTTATTTACAAGCATAAAATGTAAAGAAGTTCCACATAAACACAGATTCCTGTTGTATCATTTGCAGCATAGGAATAATTCATCTTCACATCAGAACAGCTGTATTTACAACAGATGAAGAGAACATCTCAGATGAACTATGGCTGCAATGCTGGGCATTTTTATTTCGGGTTTTTTTAGTAATGGTGATATATTTAAAATGATGAAATCGGATTTGCCAGTGACTCTGGTGCACAGGTCTCCTGTAGCACTGAGGAGGTGCTGCCCTGTTAGTTCTCAATCTTGTCACTTCTGGGGAACAGCAGTGAAACTGTTTGTTCCTGACAGCAGACAGCCCCACTGCAGGGCCCTGGTTTCATGTTACATTAAGTATTAGTGCTGTTCTTTCAGGAGCTATTATGCTGTGACATCAAAGATTTTCTGACAGGGCAGTTGTAGGTTAGCACTGAAGTTGTCTACTGAAATTTTTAAGAATGGAATTAAATATATATGATCAGATTTAATATGAGAGATCGGAAACTGCATATAAAATGGAGTTAGTGGTTAAAGAAAGCTGCAAGAATAATTATTTGGTTTGGCCTATTTGTCCTTTCTTGTCCAAGGCAATTTTTATTGCCTTTAATTTCTACAGCAGTTCCAAAAATACTGCCATATGTTAACATTTTTGTGCAACTGCTAATTTTCTGAAAAATGTTGTGTGAAACAGGAGGAAAGGGACTTTTATAAAATAAGTGTTCAGTATAGCCCCTGCAGTGCATGTATAAATTAGGCCTTGAACAATAATTGTAATAGCCCAAATTCTTTTTTTACTGATTGCCTAATTACTTAAAAGGATCAAGATACACATTTTAAATAGTAAGAAAGCAATTTAGATGGCAAGCAAAAGCGTAATAGTGATTTCTGAGGCTTGCATCTTTTTGTAAGAGAGAAACTGTAACTGTGTATAGATTGCAATTTCAACTATTGTTCTTTGGAAATTCTGAATCCAGTTTCTGCCGACTTAAAGGGAAGATGATAGGAATTTGAAACTAACTGGCTATGTAGCTGTTCAGGATAAAAAAAAAAAATTCTTGAACATGCGCAACTTCAAATGTTCCTGTAGATTCTTATGTGGTGAAATCAGCATTGCTACAACTATAAAATTACTATTATGCTCTGATGAGGCAAGTTCAGTGACAGGAAATATCAAAATTAATTTTGGAAACACATGTCTGCATATTTTTGATTACGTTACTAGGGCAGTTGTTCCATTTAGTATCAAGCAAGTGAATCATCTATTAAAAATGTAAATGTGTACAATAGAGTAATACTTTTCCAGTAAAAAAAAAACCTAAGAAGTTGAGCAATACTGTTTAGTCATAAACAAGACACTAGCATAATTTGTGCTATATATTTAATACTGAGTTTGAGGCATGAGAAAAATTACATAAAGAATGTACCTCTTTCTTCGTAGTGGGGTTTTTGGTGGTTTTTTTGGGGGGGGGGGAGTGTGTTTCTTTTTTTTTAAATATAGCCATGAATAAGAGGTATGATTCTGAGGTCCTTGCTCAGGTAAACAGATCATTTGATTATTTTGGGGCTGTTCTGTTCAGTAAAAGCTTGCGGGGTCAATTCTGAAGTTTGT
Organism: Gymnogyps californianus; assembly: GCF_018139145.2. Lineage (NCBI taxonomy): Eukaryota > Metazoa > Chordata > Aves > Accipitriformes > Cathartidae > Gymnogyps > Gymnogyps californianus. The sequence goes on along the minus strand of NC_059475.1, from coordinate 15,363,917 downwards.
ATTGCAGTAGAATATGCTATTTATGCTATGCTAATTGACCAAAACTAGCTGTATGGTAGCTTTGATCAGGCGTAATGATTTTAGTTTATTTAGATAACATTGCTTGACTTCTCCTTTGGTTTTCTTGCATTGCAACACACCTATCAGCAAATCAAAATCTTTATGGCTCAATATTCAGAGGCAGATAGTTTAGAATGAAAACTCAACCCTTTATACTGATGTGTGAAGCTCTGGGAACAGTGGCACTACCCTTAGGAAATACTCACTGACAGGTGGCAACAGCGGAATACAAAATTGTCCTTTAGCTCTACAATCTCAAATCACAACATTTGAAGTATATATAAAGAAAGAAAAATGTGGGTAGTAGAGCTGGGTCTTGCAGTGAATTTTTTAAGTGATTACAAAGGTACATGACAAAATCTGGGTTAGCTACTGTATCTAAAGTAATTGTTGATCAATAGTTCTAATGCCCTTGAGAGTGTTAGATTGTAGGTAAATTTATCTTCCTTTCTTCCATGATTTAAAAGGTATGAAGTAAAACTGTTTTTAAACACATTTTTAGCAAACAACATGTACTATCAGGAATCCATTTGACTACTTTGTTATTTTGGACAGAATATCCTTTCATTTAGCCTGTGATCGCAGAGCCTAAGGACTGTGTTACATTCAAGTAATGATGCTTACCAGTGTATCTGCACTGTGTCTATCCTGGCTACATTTTTCTTCTTGCAGCTTCGTTATGTTTTTTTTCTTGACTATTAGAAATGTTACTGTACTTCAGAATAGGAAACTGCTTAGGGAGGACTTGTCAAAAATTCTCTCATTATAGGAAGGTCTAGAGTCCTCTCAATTTCCTGCATAGAATGCCTGGAGTTTGTTGAACAGCTAATATTTCCATTTCTATTTAAATAAACAGCAGTAGAACTGACTTGATAAGTGTGCCACTAAATAGATCATGTTACCACTTAACTTAGGGCTAATGCTTAACAGTCTGGTTTGCTCCATTTTGGTGGCAATGTTCGTGTAAAGGCCAGGCAGTTCCAGGAAAGAAACAAACAGTAGTATTATGCTGTATTACAGCAGCAATTATATTTATTTGTCTACAAGTGAAAAGTTGAAAAAATGTCTAGCATGTGAATGTACATTAAGTAATTTTTTAATTATCTAGAGGAAACAAAGACTGATTCTATGCTAAATCTAAAATATGTTTAGAATGCGTGATTGCACAGACCCCATATAACAAAAAGTAGGAAATCTAACCTTCTGATAGGTTAGTCTGTCACTAGCTTTTCCTGTTATAGAATGAAAATGAGAAGTACCAAATCATTAAAGGTGTGGTATGTAGACACATAGACAGTATCCCTTGGCAGCTTCAGATAGATAGCTCTAGATTTTCCTGGCTTTTGTTAGACTCCACAGTACTTAAAACACTTTGGAGAAGTTGTCTTTGTCTCTTCTTGTGTGTTTAAAATGTATAAATACAATCAGGAAAGCATCAGTAGAAGGTGATAAAATTTATTCTCTCAGCCATTCAGTTTTGCTTTGGTAAATACATAATGAATCAGGATGTTAAACCAGTATTATATTTTCAGAGGTCATTCAGGCCTTGGGTAAACAGAATCAAATTCTGTGAGCCTGATTCTGTAGTTGCAAAGTGTTTGCAGGTATGTTATGCATGAGCTAGACTTGTGTGCTTGGACAGTTCAGAAGGCGTCCTTTGGAAGATGAGCAAACCTGATGAATTACAGTTAAAATGATAATGGGGAGATATTTTTCTCCTTCAGATGAAACATAACAAGGGTCCTTTTTTCCCTTTTCCTCTTTTATTTTGTGTCAAAATGGTCATTTAGAAGCTACAGAAGTCTTAGCTTCTCATTCTTACTGAACATCTCACTTGTGTTCACAGTCAGGACTCTCTTCCTTTCTGACAGTTCTGTTTCAGAGCTGTCTGCCAGAAACGAAAAGTCAATGGAGAATGGCCACTTAAGGATTCCCATTTTTGGAGATGCCAGAGACACTGGAGATAATGTAGGCAGGTCCTGGAAGGAAGTTGCGAAAGCCTGTGTACACCATCTTCCGGAACTGAGGCTGAATGGGACCTTTAGCTGTATCCTGGTATGGGAGAAACCGTGGCTGATTCAGGTCTTAGACTTTGAATGGCTGCTGAGTAAACTTGAGTAGTTCAGCCCCGATGGAGTCGTGATAGGTCAAAAGTTGGTATCTGATAATATATTATTTTCATAACTGAACAAAACTTTGCCTCTTCCAACTGATTTAAAAGCCCAAAGAACTGGCAAGGCACTGCTTGCTATATACGTTAGGCAAGAAGGCACCATCAGCCATCTTTGGGCCAGCAGGGACTGCTATGCAATTTATAAGAACAAAAAGCAGAGACAGAAAAAGCCTGGCTTATGTTACTGTGTTGGGAGAGAGACAAATTGTTTTACCCTCCCTTGTTATCCAGTTCCAGGTTACTTGTCATTTAAAGCCCTGCTGGCTTTGGTGAGAGGTACCTGAGGGTTTCTGATGACAGACATGTTCCTTCAGGTTTAAAAGAAGGTTAGTGCTTTTGTAAGAGTAAGACTCAGAAGAAAGTAAATGTGGACCTTGGAGGAGCTTTACTTTTGATTCTATGTGCCTTTTCCATGCAGTTTTCTTTCAGTCTCTCTTTTTCTCTAAATCACCTACCTAACCATGTCTAAACTCTCTTGCAGGTTAGAAAGTGAATGTATATAAGAGAGAATATACATGATTACTATTTGTCTTTTACATGTGTTTAGAGATGATAAGGGACATTGGAGCTTCTAAACAGACAAGATACTAGTACACTGTGTTTAATTAATCCTCCACACTTGAGAGAGAAATACTGTAGGCAAGTATGTTTATTCTCACTTTTCCAGTTGGGAAACTGAAGCAGGAAGGTTTCAAGATGGTTTGGGTCCTAGCCAGAATTTGAACTTGGAAGATATGGCTCATTTCCAGGCCTGTGCTTAAATTGCAGACCATCTCTCTTTCTTTTTCCTCTGCAATATTTTGTAATAAAGATAAGACTTTTTATACCATTACATATGCAGTTAGAAATAGTTCTTCATGTACTTGGAGCTGCCTTTTCTCTGTGGCTTTTGATGGAGCATATGTCTGCTTGATCCGTGCTCTAGTGAGGATGCAGACTGTTCACAACAAATCTGTCGTTTATTCCTGTTTTCTTCCTGCCTGAAGGGGACTGCTCTCTTATGCAGTGGGCCATACCACTTTATAACATCAGTAGTTCTGTTACAGTGAATTCAAGATTACAGCAGGCTCTGGCAGGCTATGGAGTTCACCCATCTTGCTCTTAGTTAACTAGCCATGAGCTCCCACCATATGTATGACTGAACATCTGTATCTCTCTTATTTGTGGCTACCCAAGTGAGGCCTGAAATGCAAACCCACTCCTTCATAACACAGTGGAGAAAGAAGTTAAGTTAAATCTCCAGAAACTTTCTTTTAATTCGTTGTGTCCTTGCATTTTTCTGCATTTGTTTCATCCTGTCTTTCTGTTTTACGACTCAGCAATATATTCTGTCTTGAAAACAACATTAAGTGTAGTTACGTGCACACACACTGAGAGGAGAATATCCCCCCACAGTGTTTACAGCAACACCTCTAGGTGACGGCAGGCAGTAAGCTTTCTTTTTATAGAGCTCCAGACTACAGATCATTAGCTTGATATGGTAGCTCAGTGGTGCAAAGTCATTTGAATATTTATTACCCTGCTTAAGACATTCGCTTTTCAAGTGGGAAATAAATGTGATAAGACCCCCTTTCTGTCCTCTTGCCTGATATGCTAAAGCACAAATATGTGAAATGGATTTTAATTGTATTTCCTTGAACCTCCTTATTAGATACCAGCAACTTGGATATTTTTAAGCAAAAACGTGTGTTGAACAACTGCTCAAGTTTGTAAAGTCTTTTTACAACCTTCCCTCAAAGTTTGATAGGATATTCAGCTCCAGAAATAAGTTGAATTTTCAAAATTTAATATATAAATATTCATGTATAATATACAAAAAAGCAGCTTTATAAATGTATATTTGAAAGGGGCACTGTTACTTAAGTGAAGTACAAATTTAAAGGCCCCTTAAAACTGGACTTTGCCAACAGTCATAGATTTTGAGAAATAGTAACAAACCAAACATTGTGTAAATGAAAGTTTATGGGGGGAAAAAAGCCAACCCTATTACAATATGATCAGTAAGACATGAAAGCCAGCAGCAGGCAACAGAAAGGCAGAGGCAGGCTCCTGAATATATTTTAAAGGTAGAATGTTGTCAGTGTGTTTTCATTTAGCTATTTTAGGATGTCTGTGTTTCACTTGCTACAGTCACAAATTCTAACTGTGAATAATAAGAATCATTATATGGGTGTAAATGGTATATTGACTACATTTTTCAGGCTCAAACACACCTTCCTTGTTGGCAGTGGAAGGCAATGAATGAGGCATTTTATTAAAACTGGTGCTTGTGGTTCTAATCAAAGGTCACTGGTTAGCTCTCACTTTTCAGTCTCAGATTTGTCTAGATGTTTGATCAGGGGGCTGCAATGAAATTATTATGACAAAGACTTTGTACTAGGCGGTATCTGTCTGCTGAAACTTGAAAGTCTTTGCCACAGTGATGCTGACAGCATGTGAATGCTGAAAGAATGTGCAAGAAATGTTATGTCTTAAAGAAACCTTTACTAAGTATCATCTTCCCTTTGTGTTACGTTTGAAATCATTTCAGTTGCTATTAAGGTACGAATGAAAAGGTGTTTCATTGATTAAAGGTGGCGTGGTTTTTTTTTAAGTGTACTGGATGCTTTAAGACAGTCTTCCCATTACTTACTCTGTTCAGTCCCTGCTGCACACAGCAAGTTCATTAACATGCAGATATGCAGTGATTGAAGTCGGGTTGCCTTTTACATTGGAGTTGTCTTGATATAATGAGCTTCTCTTTAATGTTCAAAAAACTGTTGTTACTTTCTAAAAGGGGTTTGTTTGTGAATTTCATTAAATTTAATTCCATCTTCAAACAATTTCAGTATTGTTCATTTTACTACAATTAACATGCTTGCTGGTACTAAAACTAATTTTTTTTTTTTTTTTTAAACAGATGCATTTTAACTTTTAGGCAATGTGTGTGGGGAGGTTGTCATTAATGTTGAATGAGAGACCTCCTATTTAACTCATGGATTCAATATTTTAATTGGTGCCCATGTGCAAGAGTAGTAGAGAAAAGTAGGTTAGGGTTAGTCTAACTGTTTTTCTTCTTGGACTGGGATAGGCAGCATTCAGTCAGGGAGAGCGAAAAAACACTTACTATGCCAGCTTTGTTTTCTTTGTTAGATTAGGCCAGACAAATGGAGAAGGAAATGCATCGGTAAGATAATCTGTCTTTGGTAAAGAGAGCATTATAGGACACAAACTTAAAAAGGATGGTTGTAATTTTCTGCTCAGTATTTCTAATCTAAAAAGATTTGGTCATTCAGGAAACATAAGGTAGAAGCTTACTTGCTGTGAGGTCAAAAGACATTGAACATCCAGTTGCTAAGATTTTGAGTCTGGGTCTTCAGTGTAGTTTCACAGCTCATTTGATGTCAGTGCCTCTTGGAAACTGCCTGTGAAAGAATATGAGGCATAGCATTTAAAAATTATTTGCTTGGTCTGGAAAAACAAATGAAGGTGATATCAGACTGAAGGTGGGGTGGGAAGCAAAACTAGGCTGGAAATACTTTTACTTTTCAATAAATGCAACTTCAGTACTCTAAGATACAGTATTACTGTCCTGGAAGTCTCTCATGGATTAGGAAACCATCTGACATTATGTATTTTAAGGACGGATTACAATAAGGTACAGAAGCAAATTCTTTAACTTGAGCAAAAAGAGCTGGGAAATAGGAAATAAGTTTACATCTTGCCATATTAACATTTTTTTAAATAAACTGTGCGGCATCTAAAGCTGTGTTTCTGAAACAGTTTTGTATGAACAGTATCTACTTATAAAATGGTGGCATTGACAATTGGCCTTGATATGAAGGTGATGCTGTCATCTTAATTTTAATTTTCAGATCTACATAAGAAGGATTAATTACAGATAACCCAGGTTACTATAGTATGGTTTTGTGATCTTGTGAAGAATGCAGAGATACAGAAATGTGGAATGTGATTTGGACAACAGAAGAAGCTCCAGTACTGGCTTTGGAGCTACTAGCTTGGAAAGTTTTAGGTTAACTTCTTGACGTAGCTAGCAGAAAGCCTGGTACAGATTGCAAATGACAGCATTTTGTATGCATACGAAATTGGAAGTAGTTTGTATGTCCAATAAGATGGAATACTACTTTGTTACTATTTGGATACTATTGCAATACTCTTGTTAAAGTTTTCCTGTTGGTGCTACTGTAACAAATGGAAGTTATTAAAATATTCTACGACTATTAATATAAATGTTTCTAGATTATCATTGCAATTCCAAAATATCTTTTTCTTATCACTTTTAGTATATTTTTAAATGTTCCATGGAGTATTTGGACTTTTACTGCTATCTCTGGGAAAACATTCCTTAGGTTGATGGATTTATTATCACAATCTGTTTCATCAGTATTGAATTAATTTCCTTTACCTAACTTATTTCTCCAGTAGTGAATCTTCAGCAATAATCTGAACATCCTATGATGAGAATCTGCATTTAAAACTTACTGAAACTTCCAAGACTAACTTCTCTCAAAGTGTAATTCTTAGACATGTCCTGAACTCTGTGCATGTGTTCTGGATTTTCTTTTTATAGAAATATTCCATTTATTTAACCTGAGATAATTTTTTTCCTGGAGAAGCTTAGTTGTCTTACAAATGAAAATGTTCTCTGTGTAGTATGCACAGTTTTTCTAACTTCAGGATCTTTTATGCAGTGAGTAGAGAGAGAGGATCTCCTATTTACATTGCTTTTATGATTCTGGGAACGTCAGTAACTGTATAGAAAGCCCTAGCTCCTAATTTAGGCATTTACGCTAGATATCTGAAGTGATATGGTGTGAATATTCCCTGATAAGAATTTATCAATTTCTTGGTAATGATAGAGTGTGAGAGTAGCTTTATTGCTGCCAATGAAGTTGGTGTTAGTGAAAATTTCCAGGCAAGTACGAGTAGCAAACTGGGCATCTTAGTCATAGAAATTTAATTTCAGTAAAGACATCTGTTGAAAATGAAGGACTCGATCCTCATGAATGTCCTCCTTGTATGTTACAGGCCCTTAGGCACATTATGGAGTCCCAGAGTCAAATAAGACTTTTTTTGGGGCTCATGACTCAACTGTAGTGTAGCTCCAATTACAAAATCAGACTGTTAATTGAGCTAAGCCTCACTGATTTCTGTTTTTTCTTTTTTTTTTTCCCCTTTTTCTTTCTTTTGAGAGATTTTTCTCTATTTTCATCCCTCAAAACCAGTTGTTAATACATTGCTCAGATCAGTGATTTTTTTGTTTTGCCTTTCTGGATTATCACCATACTGTTTAAGTGTTCCTTTTTTAGCCTTAGAAATGTTTAAATGCTTGCATATGAAAATTTTGTTGAAATAAACTAGAGACTCCAAGTAGACCAGTAACTGCAAGGATATACAGTACCTGCCTGAAATGACTTTATAGTTTGTTAAAATCAAATGACATTCAGTACGGATACTATGAAGAGAAAAATCAAAATAGACACCTAATTATAATTACTTTTTTTCCTGTCATTATATCCGTACGTGCAGAACAACTGATTTGAGATCACAACAGCTCAATTCGGTAGGTACAAAGGTTTTTCCTTCCTTTTTTTCATCATCTGCAGGATGTAATATAATTTCTTATACTGACCAAAGCCTGAAATTTCCTCAAGTCAATGGGTATGCTACCTGAATTAGTGGAATTAATTAATAGTATATGAATGCTATCAAGGTTATAGACACTACAGATTAATCGTACAAGTAAAATCCAAAGGCTAAGCCTCTGATTTGGTCTCATTGTTCACAGATGGCTCTTCCAGCCAAACAAAGTTGTTGTGTTAGCATATACTTTCATTGCTATTGAAGAAATGTAATTGAGACCTAAGAACAACACTTAAGTGAGAGGGAGGAGGATACACTTGTGAGATGAGCTTTGCAATTTTTGAATGCAGAATGCATTGGCTTTCTTCCAGATTTTCATGACCTTTTTGAAATTTTAGTTCAAACTGCCAGTTCCTTTGTTAGATGAAAAATAACATTTATTTATGAAACGAGCCATTCATGCCTGTAGCTCTGTGTGATATGGGACAGACAAATAGGAAAAATATAGAAGCACTCCAGGCTCTATCTTACGTACTACAGAAGGACTGAATGCAACAGATGTCTGTCATCTGTTTTCATATATTTTTGGAGGGAGTTGGTCCCTAGAAAGGGGTATATAGTACATATATATTAAAATGTGTGCATGAGTGGGCCATGCATGTGTGTGATACTGAAGGAAATGCTAGGTTTGTTGTTAGACAACAGCTTGTTTCAAAGCTGAGCCAAAAAAACCAATTAGTGTCAGATCAGAAACATGCTAAGTACAGGGGTGTGTAAACTCCTGTATGAAAATAGGGGAGGTTGGGATGGGTGGCAGAAATGAGTCTGCCATGATATGTATTGATCAGGGAAGGTCTCAGGGGGAAAAACCCAACCATATGCTGCAAATGCTGGTCAGGGAAGTCTTACTGAAATGATCCCATGGACATTGGGATGATGTTTTCAGAGTAGGAATGTCTGAAGTTAGAGTTCTGATTCACACTGACACTTCAAAGTGGATGTGGTCGACTTCTGAAAGGTGCTTGCCCTTAGAATCAGGGAGGAGGACATGTTTGCCAAACACCTCTCAAAATCAGGCCACCTTTGACTTGGTGGCTACAATAGGAATTGAGGAGTCTTGCTTTAGGTGCTCCTGTTTCAGGTGCTTTACCACTTACGTTTTAGAAACAGCTACCGTAGGTGCCAGTCTTACCATAGCATTATCTTTAATTCACCCTACACTTAAAACAAATCTGATTACTCATGGATTCTCAGAGGAACAGTCTATAGTGCAGATGGGACTGTACCTGATTATAAGCCATTTGTACATAGGTCCCCCATTTTAACTGTAACATAGATAATGCTTTGATATGAGCACTGAAGAAACTAAATATTCAATTTAGTGTGCCAATACCATGAAAGATGTAGAAATAGCTGAATTGTAAATATTGTAAGTCTTTCAAAAGATTGTCCAGAAATGACTGACCTTTTGTAAATCATATAAATCATGTTATTGACATTGAAAATTTTCCTCCAATGTTTTTATTTTTTAGACTAGGCTTTCTTTACAAAATGTCAGCTACATACCATGTTTTAGATTATGTTCATTTAGCTTTACACTTCCCTGAGATATGGGAGGCAAAAAACCTTTTTACCACTTTATCACTGTGGTTTTAGATAATTTGTCAAAAAGTACTAATTTATTCTAAAGTTCACAGAGAAAATTAGAGGACTTACATTTTTTTTTTGAATTATATTTCTTTTTGAAAACTGCTTTCAGTACAGTGCACACAGAAATGTAAGCAAAAAGTGAAATACAAATTTGGTTATCTAAATTGATTGGAATAATTCCAGTAACTCCTTGGAATTTTTAGCTTAAGCAGAAAGAGAATAAAACACATTCTGTTTGGTCAAACTATGCTTTCAAGATGCATTTTTTTCATGTCTAAATTATTTACCTGCCACTACTTTTACTTAGCACTTTATAGATAAAGATTTTGGCATACCCTGTAAACTGGAGAATACCACACAGTGTGTGTCTGTATCAGATATACTGTAACTGAGGAGACTTTTTTCCTGACCTAAAATGCTTGACATCCTCCGCACCCTTGCCTCACCCAGCATGGAAATATACTTACTGATTTATGTTCTAAGATTTTTAATATTAGCACATCAAGCTGTGAGGGGGAAGGAGTAAGGTGTGAAAAAGTGTGAAGTTGCAGCTTAGTATTTTCGAATCGTGAGAAAGGTTTTTAAACCTCTTGAGGAAGCACATGACAAAATAGTCTGTCAGAAGTGCCAGCAGGTGTGGCTCTGAAAAGAAACGCATTGTCCTAAAACTTGTAAGAATGGGGGGCTCCAGGGAGCAAGGCCCTGCATCGGCTGTGGCTGCCTTGCTGCCAGAATGCAAGTCACTCTGCAGACACAACATGCCCCAGGATGAGCTTTGCACAGTTAGGTGACAGACTGATAAGCAGCTCATTTTTTTGGAACCAAACTCAAAAGTCATTCTAGCAGGGGTATTTTGCATTCGCAGATAGCTGTACATTGTTCCATACATTTGCTCTTTCCAATAACACATGTTGCTTTCTGATAACAAGTTACTGCTTTCAAGAGCAGGCCTTTTCTTTGTTGCTATAATATCAATGGGAAGGCACTGGACTGTTAGTACTGATGCCTATAACCCATGTTATTTTGGGAAATAAAGTTTTAGGCAAATGCAAATTTATTTTATACTTTTTGGTTTCAATGCTATGTAATATCCAGATATGTTCATCCTGAGATGGGGATGCACAGCAGCAAAAGAAGGCATTGGAGAATAGTCAAGTTAGAAAAGCTGGGGAGAAAAGCCAATTTACTGATTATCATTCAGCCTAGAAATATTTAGGCATCATTTAGAAATAAATAAAAGTAAAATTTAAGTTAAAAATGTATTTGTCTGGAAAGAAACAGAAAATATTAACCATTTTCTCTGATAGAGATGTTAAAAGCGACTGACCGATGTTCTTTTAAATACAGGCCTTCTTTAATTTGTGTTGGAATGTATTTAAGATGGAATATATACATATGAGAAATCTAAGTGACAAAAATAAAATATGCTTTCAGTAGATGCAATAATATGTTATATTTACTTTAAACTATAAACCTTTGTTGTCCATGCTGGTGCACCGATGAAAGCACAGCTGTGTGTGTGCATGTGTACATACATGTGCATTGCAAGCAGAGTGGAGCTCGTCAACTAGTTTGTCCCGAAGACTGTTGTGAAAGGATCTAATATATTTTGACTTTTTTACACCATGTCTGAGTTATGACTCTACTTTAATTTACTATCAGGATTCGAACAAGGTGCCTAACTACTTCTAGGTACCATGATTTGCTATTACACTAATGACAGGAATTACTAAAAATCTTTGCCGCCTTATTGACCATTTAAAGTGCTTAATATTTCTAAGTGAACTCATGCTTTGAGGAGGTTTGTCCAGAAAAACATTTCAAAAAGCTGTTCAAAAGAACAGTGTGGAAATTTGCAAGTCAAACTATGATTTATAATATTATTTTTATAAGTAGCAACCACAAAAATAATCGTGCTGCTGGAGCCAACAGCAGTATTTTGAAATGGTAGGATCTAATGTATGAGGTTATTGCATATGAATGGAGAGATATGTTATTGCAATGATATATTTTATTACTTGCTTCTGTTTTTATTAAGGATAATGAAAACCTCCTGTTTGGCCCTGTTAACAAAACTAATGTGACCTTTTATGTGACCCACCTGTTGTGCTTTCACAATCGATAATAGTTACCTCATGTTAGGGTGATCTGGAAAATAACAGTGTGCCAGCACCACAGAAAATAACGTTTGTGTTTCTGTAGTTTGAATTTGTATTTGCCTTAGATCTGAAATTAAGGCAAATATAGGTTATCTAACAAAATGCTTAAAAGGCAAAATATTATTGTAAGAGCATTGTCTGTATTACTAGCAGGTACGTTTTCAAAGGCATTCAGCTGCTGAATCATAGCTGTAAATTTGCAGAATTGGCTTAAAATCTGTGATTTTTAATAGTATCAAAGATGGTGGGAAAGTCCAGTTAGCTGTTTTGAAAGTTAGGAAAGTACACAAATTAAAAAAGTCAGTATGTATAGATGCAAGTTTTCCCACTTATTAATTTAAAAAATTACAATTTTTTTTCTGTTTCATGTAGTACATAGTATTTATTTATTTTGAGTGGAAAATCTTAAAAGGATGAATTATTTCTAGACACTATTCTTCCAGTTGTATTTAGGTCTTGATTCTGGAAACAAACATTTAATAATGTAACATCAGCGCAATGTTGTTTTTCTAGGGGTGCCTTATAAATGTATTAGACTTGTATTGGGATGACTTATAGGTTATGGGCATAAGGATTTGCAGGATCAGGACCCTAATTTCAAAGAGATTTTCGCATGTGGATTTGAAGTACATGTACTACTGCTGAATTTGCTCGACAGACCAGAAAGGCTCTTTCCCTTTGGAGCCCTTATGGTTTATCTGGTCAATGGCTTGCAAGCTAAGAAGGATTTACACATTGGATCAATGATCCATGAAATAAGGGGGATTTCCACAATGTCTGTCACTGACAAGTTACAGTGTGGCCACACAGTATGCATTTTCAGAATTAATATGTATGCAGAAATATGTAACTGTATAAATGATTATTATGTGATGATGCCTAATGGTCAGGGAAGTATATAAATAATGTATTATGTGTATTAGAGGGAACTTTTTCATTCCTCCATTTCTTTTGTTTGGATTGAAATATGTGTGTGTACATGCTGTATTCTGTGCCAATAGTGTATGTTGTTGTATGTGCATCAACAAAAATTAGACAAAGTTAACACAAGAGGTCTCTCAGTACTACCCTTTCCCTCAAGTCACATCAATGAATTTTTTCTCTTCTGACCAAGTAGATGTCCCAGGTACTGAAGATCAGCAGTTGGCTGGAGTTACAAAATGGGGTCAAATGTCCTTAAATGAGTGTCCTCTCACCAGCACCTTTGTGGTTAAGCCATGAGACTGTCAGTTTGAGTGCCTCCTGATGGCAACTGCTAAGTATGACACGGGGAGAGAGGTATCCTACTAAGTAGGCAGGGCTTGATCAAAAGCCCCTTTGAAGTCAATAGAAAGAATCCTATTGACTTAAACAGGCTTTGGAACAAGCCCTTAATTATGAGGTACTCAATCATCAGGCACGTCATAAGCTTTTTACTGCCTAATTATGTACAATGGTAACTTTGGGCCTGTGACCCTCATGTAGGTTGGACCCCTTATCTTCCAAAAGCTCCATACTACAAACTGACCCACTAGCAAGAGCAATGTCCCAGGTCCTTTTCCTCAGTTCCTTCTCTTGCCTTAAGGGTCTAACCCTAAGCTGCAGTTCAGCTCTTCCGCTTTGAGTCTGCCAGCAGGCTCATACCTTGTGTTCTCCATTATCCTACTGTAATGAAGAGGATAGGGACCGCACTCTACAGTAAACCTCAAATCTTGTCCATACATCTGGGAAAGTTCTCAGGACCAGTAGCAGACTGAGCATTGCCATGCAGAAACCCTGTATGTCTGGATCTGATCTTTGTCAGTGTGCCCGTTTCAACTATACTAGCAAGAACACTTTGGTTTCAGTGAGACTTCTTCATTACAGAGGAGGCTAAATAGTGCGAATAGTGCAGTCTGGAGCTGCATTGTCTTTTGTAAAGAGTCTCCACAGGAACATCATCGAGGGAGATGAAATGAGACTGTCTTGGTCTTTCCTATTCTTCAGCCCATTTGTTGACTGCTTGGTATGTACAAGAAAGCCTCCAGAAAGTACATTGCTATGTCGTTAAGAAAGACAAATGATTCTTAAAGAAGACACTTGACAACCAGAGTTTTACTGCGGTTTACCTTGAGCAGTATGTAAAGGATCAATAAGTATTCCTTGGACATAAGAGAGTGTTAGCACTGGGATGAGCAAGTTATAGGTTGAAAAGACAGCTTATAGGGTGCCTCACACAGCTGTTTTTAAGTCACCTGAATTTCAGTATTCCTGGTTATTCTTTTGAGATTTCTCTTAAAAAATATTTGCTGTTGAGATAATTTAAGTCATGAACTGGCAGGCATGTCATACTACAAAACCCCCAAATCTGTAGTAGGATGCCTTGCACCTGTTTTTCAGTAATGGTGTAGTTCTGTGACTTTGTATTAGAATTTTCCATGGCTGCTGGCAGTAGTGTTCTTAATCACACTGTTAAACAAGTATGAATTTAGAGACGGCCTGAAAGAGGGGAACGTATGAAACAATCCTTTGCACAAGTTTTTGATGGGCATCTATTTGGTTATGTTCTTTCTGTTGGTGAGGTTTGAGGTTAGGGTCAGAAAAAACAGAGTGTCAGAGATTTGTATTGTGCTTTTAACCTCTTACTTTGCTTTTTGTCACTACTTGTCTTATCAAAATCTAATTTAGATTCTGAGTTGCTTAGATTCTAAGCAATCTGTGGCAGGACTTATGTCCTAAATTTTTAACAGACAAGCCATTTTCACTCTGCCCCGTGTTTGGTTATTCAAGGTCAAGACACCCAAAAAGGCCTCATTTTTAAATGCTGAATGAGCAAGGTTTTCTGACAGTCTGGTATCTAGAAGGTGTCTTTGTACCACTAGTGCATTTTTTTGAATGCTGAAAAGACCTATATCTTTTATTTGTCTTTGAAGTACTCAGTACATATTGAAGATAATTAAAAAGGAGAGTGCAGACTGGCATTTTCACTTAGGACAGATAAGCAGCATTAGTTTTTATGTTTTGAAAAAATAATACTAATATTTGGTTAAAAAAAAAAACCCAGTGGTTTTCATATACTAGAAGTATTTTTGTCAGCCATTCATCTAACACGTGTTATTCTCTTCCCACATATTTTCCCTGTTGTGTCCTTATTGCAGCAATCATCAAAACCATTTGAAGAGTTTAATTTAGACTGAAATGATTCTCCATAGAATAAACAGAATATCTCACCTGTGAAGGATGATTACATTTTCTAAATTTGTTTAAAAAGGAAGGACCTTCATAATTCACAAGTGTTCTACTTGCAGTTTTTATGGTGGAGAAATCTTACACACTTTAGGTCTGAAAATAAAGCACTGCCATATTTGAGTGCTATTAGCAATTTAATCTTTCATATTATTGGCACTGAAAGAGTAAGGATCAGTGTTTTGATCTGAGCCATCACCTGGCCATATATTAGTATTCTTTTACTGTGAAAATACTTTTTTCTGGTTATTTGAGTACTCACAATGGGCTGCGTTAAATAAGGGCATTTCAGATGTCTGTCTTTAACAAATTATGCATTAAAAGACAGTTGTGGTACAGATATAGGTAAGACTAGACAAAACCAGGGATACCTTGTGAAAGTATTAGCTTATTGATGCATCTTCCACATGTGTGGGTACTTCTCATCTGCTTTTGCATACAGCTGAGGCTATGGTCTTGTTGTTTAAGCTACTTGGCTTTGGTGAGTAGTTCATTCAGGCACGTCACTTGCGCAAGTCTAATCGAATGCATTTAAGGATGGAGAGTCAAATTCTTCACCTGCACACATTCTCACTCTCCCCAGCAGCAACACTGGTACAGATTTGCTTTGCAAATAAGAGCAGGCTTGCCAGGAACTGTACAAATGAATTTCCATGGCATTCATGGCAAGAACAGAGTCAGAGGATGTATTGTGGTACGTCTCAACAGCCTCTTGCAGCCCATATAGATGGCTTTGCTATCTACCAAAGCTGTAGGTCCTCAATGATGACCTCTAATCAGGTCTGTGGCCCTAACTACCCTGTTACTTCTCCAGACCGTCTCAAACTGTGTAGCATACACAAACAGCTAATCCATTTATCAAGCAGCATCTGGCTAGTCCAGATTGCCAGTAAGAACAGGGTCTTTCAATAAGATTTTGGTTTCTCAGATTTGTTAAATACCCTATGCTCTCTCCTCTGTAATTAAACAGGTATTTAGATATCATATTCCATATATATGCATCTGTGAAAAGATACATTTCATATATTTTATGTCTGCCTGAATTTGTGAATTTCCATTCATTTTTTAAGACGGTGAAAACCTTTGCTAAGGGCCTGAAACAGGCCAAATATGCTACTGTTGCTATTTCTTAGGCCTCTTACATAACCCAGCTGTTTTCTTTAGTGTGTCATATATATTTTTCTCTCTTTATAATAGGTTATATTTTTCTCTCTTTAAAGCTATATTAAAATTGCATACTTGAATTAATTTGCTATTGTTTGATTGTTTGTTACACCTATTACCTAGCTTGCAAGTTCAAGGAATTTGTTCAGTATATTTCCAGCAACTCGTAAGATATGAAATGTCAACATTTTCAATGCAAAATTAGTTGTGTGTGCTTTTGTTTTTAGGGTTAAACTTGAGACTCTGTAGAACCAGTTTGCAGCACCATCTTTAGGAAAATCAAGGTCATCTCAAGATGGAGTCTTACAAAATTAGTAGCTACTTTAAGAGCAGATTTAAGTTACATGCTTTTAAATACCTGGTGCAGTTTGGTACAGTTGTGTATATTCTTATTTCAGCTTTCTTTTCCTTGAAAGACTTGGCTATCTTTTTCTTTTGCATATTCAGGATTCCCTGTGTCCCTGCTTCTCTGCATTGTCTTCGGCCTTTTCACAGGAACAGACTTCTGTTCATCCTGTCATATTTGTTGTATATTAAAAACAGTATCCAGAAGTCAAAGGACAGTTTTGAATGCAGTAGTCTGGCCAAAAATATATTGGTGTGACAGGATTTCTGTTCATAAAAAGGGGGGAGAAAAAAAAATTGGGGGAAAAAAGAGACTGAGCATATAGATTCCCTTAGGATTTTAAAAGTTGAAGAAAGGTAAACAGTCATGTTCTCATTTTTCTTGAATACCTCTCAATTCAGGAGTACTTTGTGTGTATCTGGCTAGTTGTGAATGTAAATATATGTGTATAAACATGTTTTATAATTTGAAGTTATATAGTCTGTTAACTAAAAGAATACCCCCAAAAGCAGTTGGTCTGTCATAGATGACATAGCTCAGTGTTTATATTCTCTGTTCATCAAAAGAACCAATGAAAATTTCATTCTAACTGACAGCCAAGTAGCTAGAAAAATAAACTAAAGTTTGCTGATGCCAGAGCATGAGAAACACAATAATTTGCTAAGACTAATATGGCTGGCTGTAACCTGATCATATATGGATCAATTGATAATATTCTGAATTAATTTATGATGTGACTGACTTGCAGTTCTAAATTCCAGGAAAATATCTACACTGAGTTTAGTGAAAAATGGCATATTTAGTTCAATACAGATGTTTTGCAGCCAGACAGTGATGGAAGCGCTTCCTAATAGGTATATGGGAACTTAAGAAACACATACTAGAATAGGATAAATATATTTTGTTATTGGCAGAGTTCAGCTTTTTTTATTTGAGATTTAGCAAACGCATTATATTCTCTCATATAATTTTGTATTATAATTAATTATTAGACAAGGAGGAACTTTAGATGCATTCAGAATTAAACAAAATGGAATAATTTTTGACCAGACCCTGAAAAAAATTATCCTTCTAGGCTATACTGTTAAGGGTTTATTTCCGTATCCTTTCCTTCCTTTTTCCTCTTTGCTCCTTCCCTGTTCCTTGCCATTAAATGGCAGGATTTGTTTTAATTGTTTAAAGGAGAGGGGATTGTGGACACTTCTGGGGTGTCAGCTTCCATACCTAAGCCTTGCTGGCTTACCGAGCTTTTCTGGTTCACTGATGCAAGTGCAAGCATTGAATGGTTCATATACAGCTCTAATTCCAATTTATTTGGCAGTTATTTTTTGAATGACCTAATTTTACATATGATTAGTTTTTAATTCTTAAATCACAACATAAACTCTGTGTATTATATTACTATAAAAGTATGTTAATACATAGGATATGATTAACTTGAAGTGTGAGTTCTGTTTTTCCTGGTACACCAGTGTGCAACCACCGTGGCTTCTGTGGGAACTCCTAGTTTGCAGCTGAAGGCAGAATTCATCCTGAAGCAAAAAAAAGTGATGCAGATTTTTAGGATGTGACAAGAATAACATTACAAGATATATAACTATAGCAAGGCATAACAAGAAAATTATGTTTCTGTGAAAAGCAGACTGCAGTTATTTCTGGGCTGATCCTGGTTTCTGATTCACAGTCGTGAAGGCCAAAACGTATAGAAATGCATATATTTGTGCATGGGGAGGACTTGGAAAATCTCTGCTGGGTCCTGTTCCCATTTGGGTAGGTAGGAATAGGGCCAGACAATATATCTTGCTCTGTTTATATCCACCAGCTTCTCCTAACTTTCATTAGAGCACAATTGTAGAAACAACCATGCGCTCGGCTCATGACTAGCTCATATGCTTTGCAAAAACTATCCGTTTTTCAGAGCTGGCAACTCAGTCTTAACGTGCTCGAGGAATTTAGGTCTACTGCTATCTCATGTCATTGCTTGTACAGAATTTGCATCAAAAGTATGCCAGAATGTATCACTTTTATAAATGGTAAACTGCTGGTTTTATTAGAAAAGGTAAAGCAAGGACCTATCATATACGGTTTTTTTTGTTTGTTTTAAAAAGTGGAATGGAGATGTTAGGATGTGTCTTTTTAAATGTAGACATTAGACCTAATTACTTTGTCTCACATGAGAATCCACTGTTTCTGTGAGGTTAACATGTAATAAAACTGAAGTAACACATTAGTGAATCTGCTCCATTGTGTTTGGCCTTTTCTAGATGCTGTGATATTTAAACCAAAATATTAATTCCACTGGCCTGAAAGCACCAACATCTTTCCCTGTGAAAGTTTTTCTGGTGTTATAGCAGTTGCTCAAGATTCTAAGGTGTAAGTTGAATGATTTCTCTCTTAATTGTTATGCATTTTGATTTGATTGTTCCTTTTGGGGACGGTGTATTATCATCACATTGTGGTTGTTACATGTCATTGTGATGACAGTAGTTGAAATAAGAGACACCATGCTTTTGTAAGGTGGCAGTAATCTGATTATCCTTCCTGAAAGTAAATACTTTCGTTCTTTTTACTTGTTGGTAGAGACTTAAGAAAGTCATGCTGATGCTCAAAAAATATGAGAATATGACTTCATAATAATTTGCTACTTGTTACAATATTGTTAGCCATGATAAAATTAAAGGGAAAAAATCTGCAGGAAATAAATAAACTGTATTTGTTTTTTAAATCTCTGATGTTAGGAAATCTGCTCTGAGATCCTGTATAAAAATAAGGATGTAATGTGCAGTTTGTTTTTGCCAACAGAGTAGATATATACTCTTTGGAGTGTCACCCAGTAAGAATGACACTCTATGTAGTCCAATGTTTATTTACTTGCTCATATATTACATTTTGTCTGTCTGATGGCGTGTCTAATAAGGATGAACACGATTGTGATTCCTCAGATTGCCATATGCACTCAGATCTCTTCACCAAATTGACTGTTTCTAATTTCTCACTTTCATTAGTTCCACTGCCTTTTACTATTGTGCAGATATATTTTTGTGTGGTTACATATTTTATCCATCTCTTCTTTGCATCTTACTATTATAATTTCATTAGACTTGTTTCTTCAGAATGTTGTTTTGTTGAGGGACTAACCTTGCAAAGTTACTTGTAATAATAGCTTGTTTAATTTCCATCCAAATTTCTTATATAACTTTCTTACTAATTTTTTGGTAAAATTTTGTTCAGTTCTCCATGTCTACAATTATCTAATGTGTTATTCTTTCACTGTATCAGTCCAATTTATATCTATGAAAATTTTGATGGGTGCAAATCCATGTCCTGGTAGGATTATTTTGATTTGAAAACCTGTATTTTCTGGCTTATATATTATTGTGGTACTTTAAATGTTTCCATGCTATATGGAGTGCAGCAGCTTATTTGTTTGCTGTGGAACTTGTAGTTGTCATTTGGGATATATTTTCTACGCTGCGCTATTTTAAAAAATATTTGCCTGTTGTTTTTTTCATATATTTTCACTAATTTCAGAGCAGTTGACCCATTTTGATACCAACCAGACTAATACTATGTGTGTTCGATAAGTAGAAGTCTTTGAGAGAAGCATTTTTTTCCACCTAGGATAATATATGAAGTAAATTCCTTAGAGTTCCAATAGGTTTGCATCATTTTGTGTCCATGAATATGGGATGCTTGTAGGTGAGGGACATTAAATGTAAACTTCTCCTCAGAATTCCCAAAAGTAACTGAAATGTCTAGATTTGGGAATTATTGGTCATCACTTCAATTGAGTTCTCTGATTTTTTTTCGTGTTATCCATACTGTGCTGAGAAAACTGCATCATTACTGCATAGAAATTTTCACCTTTTGCCACAAATTTTACTGGCAGAAATGAGTAAAATAAGTGAATTAAAGGCAATCTGCAAGAGAGACTTGTTAATGCTCTTGGAAGTATGTTCGATGTTCTCATCATGTTTTCTTTTATGTAGATCTTGAAAACTAAGAGCCAAAAAGAAGTCTAGTATCATTCAAGAGTAGTCCGTATTCCTGTCTTCTCCCTTTGTTTTTCAGACTTTGCTACATTTAGAGCTGTGCTCATATTATTACTGTATGTGCAGGCACTGAAAAAAATGTGTTGGGAGAGTCTGATGTGAAATATTCTTGATATTGTTCTTCAGAGTATTATTGTGAAATGGCTTTGGTTCCTTTTACTTCTAATAGTTTAATTTCTGGTGGATCATTAGTTTGATTTCACAGCCAAACATCTTAAAAGAAACTGAGTCTCAAACTAGAGGCAATTCACTTTACCCCTAATCTGTTAGATAATGCTCTGAATTATCAACATATAGAGGAAACATAGAGTAACAAAACTGGTAAGAGGTATCGTGTATGTGACGGTGAGGACATTAGCTGAAGGTGAAGATGTTCCTTCTTTCTATTCTGGTAGGACTTCCTAGGATAGAAGTCAGATTCTGGTGTGTTGAAATTTCCTTTTGAGGCCGTGCTTTGGCAAGATGCTCTCTTGTTGCTTATAAAATGACTAAAGTGTCTACCAAATGCAAGTGCCAAGTCAAAATATGTTCTGTATTTTGGTAATTGTGCAGAAAGAACACCAGATGGTTCTGATGATGAAGCGCTTTGGGTGGGATCACCAAGTTTTAATGGATGGCAAACTCCAAAGGCTTAATTACCAACCTCTCTAGCAGCATACTTTTTATTAGAGTGGACAAGTTATTTTCAGACACAGAAAAGAAAGAACCATATATTTCTTTGCATGTAGCTGAATAAAACACACTTAGCTTCTCTGTAGGAGTATCTGAAACTCAGAATACTTGGGCCGAATAGAAAGGGTGCCAAATTATGTTTCCAAAGTAGAAAAACTGTATTATGAACAATACTGTTTTTGTTTGAGTAGCTTGATATTTTCCCAGCATGCTCAGTTTTCACAGTGTACTGTGAATATATAATTCTCCTACAATATGAATATTTCCTACATTTTGGGTTCAGGTGTATAATGATGATATTTATTTTCCACATCTAGTCTGAGATGGCTCAACAGTGGTGTGTTCTTTTAGAGGATTTTCCCATCAGAGGAATTTGGACAGGCCACGTTTAGAGAGTAGAGAAACTAAAAAATTAAATAGCAGGTCACACAACACATTTTGTAACTCCTGTGGTGTTGCTTGATTTCATAAAGTAAGTCCATACAAATTTGAAGTGTTGATTGATTTGCTTCTGCAATGTTAAAATTTGATTTTTAATTTTAATACTTTCTGGCCAGCCCTAATAACAGCATAGAAGTAATTTGTGTGCTGTAATCACAGAGGACTTTGTACGTATTTGAATGAAGTGTTCTGCATGTGATTTTTTTTTTTTTCCTGCATTAGTTTATGTTTGCTAAATCCTAGTGATGTTACAGAACCTAGTGATGTTAGTATTTGCTTCCAGTTTTTACACAAGAATAGTATGACCTTTGTCTGAAACTCTAGTTGTTATTGTCATTGAAATCATTGAAAGTTTCACCATTGACTGTAGTGTCATTATAGGGTCAGCTTGTTGAAATACATCTTGGATGAGGCATAGTTGAGATAATGAGGCCAAGTATAGCCATCACTTATATCATGCAAGTTCTTTGGCTTCTGTAGGACTGGACTGGTGTAACTGTGAAAAGCTGTGAAATCTGGGTTTTGTAAAATGCGAGAATCCCGCTTCTTATGTTGCTGTATAACAGTCAACAAAACCAGAACGGTCTAATTGGTTATGTTTTTAGACCCTCTTATTTTGTCTGCAGGAGCCAAGTTTTAAAGATTGTTGGGACTTGCTGTAAAGCACAGCTGCTTCTCCAGGTAGGGAGAGATATCAAGAAGAGTATCATATATGATTGATGGAAGACTGTCTTGTTGGCATTGAGCCACTTCGTAAATTTTTTTATATAATTATCTCTTAATTTTTGTACATGCACTTAAGCAACTTGTGATTAGTTCATCTTAAAATCGGAGTCAGCATGCTTACAGAGAGGATTCATATGACTTCTAAAAGTAATGTATTTTTTTATACTTATAACTTTTTAAATGCTTTAATAGTATTTTTACTGATTTTTGCAAAGCTCTACATGGCTTAGACTGGGATTCTTCTGTCTCTGATCTTATTGAGTAGAATCTTATTCCCCGATTTTCAAGGAGATGACTTGCTATTAAAGTGTTGCTTAATTGCACAAACAACCCCAGTACAGGGTGTCAGTAATAGAAATGTGTGTTGCTTGATCTCCCTCCTGGATCCTCAAATTATGGTTTGAAAGTTCCACAAACTTTATGTTGGCACTCTGTACAGAGGAAAATATCATCCAACTGTAGCATTTTTTAAATATTTATTGTCTTGTAAGGTACTTTAAAATTCCATCTGGAAATGTTATATAGGTACACAATACATTTTTGTAGTGATTAGTAACAGTCGTGTCTGACTTTGCAGTGAATTACTAGGTATTGATAATTCAGCCAAGTTCTGAAAATTTCTAAGAGATTCATTACCTTACTGAGGTGGGTGAAAGAGCAAAGAGCAAAAATAAAGAGCAAAATCCTAGATCCATTAAAATTGTCATTGTTCTGCGATGAATCAAGTACAGCTGGGTTTTAACCCTGTGTTCCAAAAATAACCATGCCTTCCTGTGAATTCAGGGGAGTCCCTAGGGTTTGATATACTTCTTTGAGGGACCATATTTATTCACACTGAATGGTGTGTCTGCTGATATTTTCAAAATGCGTGTCCTCTTAGAACTGTACACTTTTAAGACCCTTTATGGCAATTTACACAGCACTGAGAACAATGGGATCTTGAACATAGCTGCAATCTGCAGTACCACCCTAATGCACTTTGGTGGAAAGAAAGTGGATTAAATTATTTGGAAACAAGGAGTAGTTACCAATAAAATAACTGAAATTATAAACGTGATCATTGGAACTATAACATTTTACAGTTTCTTAAATGAAGAAAGAGAAGAATAAGGATTAAAAACTTTGTCAAGTGGGAAAGATCTTCTATGAATATGATTTTGGTTCTTCAGAGTGGCATTGGCTAAGAAGTTAAACATTTTCTTTTCCCTTGATTTCCCAGAAAATTTTCCTATAAGTTTACTTATATATAAGTAACTAACTTTGCACTGCATTCCAAAGGGTGCATATGCTAGAAAAAGAGGGCAGGGTCACCTGGAAAAAGAGAAGTTTCTAGCTCAAAGAAGCAAAATACGTCTACTTAAAGTAAAATAGAGGAATCAGAAAATTTTACAAAAAAAAAAAGAAAAAAGAAAAGAACCTACATACTTTATAGTTGCGAGGGAGGAGTTATAACTTGTGCTCTAATGATTTCTGATGGATGTTGCTGTAATGTTCACTCTGGTGTTCGTTAAAAAGAAAACGGAGAAAACACCACCCTAAAATTCCACAGCAATAGCTGCTTCATTTAGCACAAGACAGAAACGTATTTGAAGCACTTCCTAAAAAACTTTCTTTTTAAAGAAATATAAGTTATTCCCTGTATATTTTTCCTTCCTCCTTCATTTTCTTTTGTTTAGTTAAACCAACGATAAGATCTTGCAATGAGACATGTCAGGCTGATGAGTTAATTTAGTGAAACTTTTAGGTTTGCTATTCAGATTAATGCCAACTTTTTGAGTGTGTGATTTATTTATTTATTTATTTAAGATCAATATTCCATTTACATTTTGAAATATCATATGCAAAGCACCTAGTAGCCACCGCTCTAGCCATCAGCCTTTCATTGCTGCCTGTCAGTATCATGCTGAGGGCAGGTGCAGATGGCCTGAGGCTCATAGATGTTGAGCAATGCTGGTAAATGCCTGGAGATATGGTTTTATATGACTACTTAAAGAGTCTAGGAATCATTTTCAGCATGTGAAAAACAGAACCCTTCCCCCAAACTTGCCTTTAAATTTGTAGTTTAGGACAGTCTGTCCTGAAGTGCAGGGCACCTCTGACTCCAAGATCAGCAGTTTACTAATATATGATCTCTATACACAGTACAAAAACCAGGCTATGAACATAAGACTGATCTTTATGGACTGATAGAAAGTAGTGCTTTAGCATTTTAACCTGCTTCACTGTTAGTACCCATGACTGGGCTTAACATAAATTGGAGTTAGGAGTTGTTGTGTCATTTATTTGATGGGCAGTATTGCCTGCAAGGATTTCTATCTATGGTGAACATATTTCAGTTCTGGTTTCAAAATATCTTGCAGAGGTGAATGTTGCAGAAAAAGTAGGAAATCACAATCTTTAGATGACAGGCAACAAGAAAAATTATTGTTCAAAATCACAAACAAGATTTTGACAGAGATGTCATAGGTGAAAATCAGAAGAAATGAGGGCTTCACCTGGTTAAATCTCCAAAGCTTGTATTCTTATCAAACTGATAGCTTTACCATTGAAGGCAAATTTCTATTTCAAGGTGTACTCTTTCCTTAATTAAACATAATTTTTTGCTTGCTTTTTTAACTGATGAAGTAGTCATGCTTTAGGAGAGACTGAAAGGAGGCCGAGAGGTTTTTATTTTGAGGGCTTGGTGAGGTAACGTGGTTCATATTTTTTCATGTGATTTATTTATCCAGCAGGTGAGAGTTAGTTATCTTCAGGACTGATCGTTGTAGATAATCACAAATAGAATGGTCCTTTGGGCAGAATACAAAGCCATATCCTTGCTGGTAGCACTCTGTGCCACATACTTGGAGAACTGTTTTCTGACAGAGGATACATATGTAAGATGGGATTCTAATTGACTGAACAGATCCTTGAAGAAAAATGTTTTATTTACTTATGATTCTTCTAAAGTGAAATTAAAATGAGAGCACCTAGACCTCCTTTTCTCTGGTTATAGTGTCAGGAGAAATGAATTTCAAAAATCGGAGCTGAGAGGGGAAGTTAGTATATGAGGTCTTGTTTGTTTGTTTGTTTGTTTGTTTGTTTGTTTTTTTAAAAGAAGACTTAAGGTATAATTATTATGTTTCAGGGTTTCAGGAAAAAACCCCCAAGATATGTAGTTAAGAGGTTTTGTCCCTCAGGGAATCCAGGGAAGCAGACCTGAAGGCAGATATTCTTAAGGCCTTCTAATTGATTTTTATGTCCTACTTAACTAGCTTTGAAAATCTGAGCTTCAATAATATGGTACTCTCCAATACAGAACCCCAATATTTTGTCTGGATTAACACTAGTTTCAATGGGAGCAAATGGCACACTTACATTGTAATATTACAAAATAGGTTTGTCAGAAAAAAATATGAGTTTGTGTACAGCTGACAGCTCCTGGCCGTTTGGCTCACAACCTTCTTACATTAAATTCTGACAGTAAGGATACATTGTTGCATTTTTCTTTTTCTTCTTCTTCTTTTTTTTTTTTTAACCAAAACCACCAATCTCGGTGGTTGTTGTTGTTGTTGTTGTTGTTGTTGTTGTTGTGTAAGTGCACCACAGTTGTGACAGGTTGAATCTCCAATTTTCAGGGAATTTTCAAATCCAAGTGCTATATGGTATATTTATGCTGGAATTTTAAATATGGTAATGTGTTCCCATGCACTAGTATTATTGTTGATGTCTCTAAAATATCAGCTAAACATTTCAGCTATCTTACCATTTGTACCTCTTGGAAATACTGGTAAAACTGGGCTTTCACAATTAACACTCCCCCCCCCATCTCTTTGCTTGAGAGCTTTAGTTTCCTGTTTAAGAGGTTTCTTGTTACTATTCCAAGCCTTGCCTATGCATATGTAGGTGTTACACTATCAAAAATTGTACCAAGGAGTTTGCATCTGGTAAATATAGCACAAGTACAATTTCGTAGGTGTTCAGGTCAAAGTCCAGTGAAAGAACCTGAAGAAGTGTCCTAAACCCTTTCTGTGGTCTGTGTGCAACAGCTTCAGACTTTGAGCAGTGATGTACAATGACTCAAAGCCTCCCACGTTATTTAACTGTTCCCAACTCTACATAATTCTTGATGCTTTGTCTAGCAAGGAAAATACAGTCATGGAATTTGTTTTTATTTTTCTTTCCAAAAAGACTGTTTATTTGCTCAGAGGAGGTCAGCAATTGTAGATAAAATATGAAAATATATATAGATAATATATAAAAAATTGGGGATAAAATGAATATGTACCTGTAAATATAGATAGTTGATTTGAATCACAAATCAATGCAATTCCATTCTGTTGTGTAACTGAATTTCAGTTTAGTCCAATCCAGAGCTCATGAAGCTCATTAAAGAGACTTAACTGAGTGCTAAATTACAGTTTGAATAATATTTTATAGTTTTTATACTGTCCTTTTTGGTCATATGACTGAGCTGAAAGAATGTACCCTCTTTTAAACAAAGTAAGCCAATTCTTCAGTAAAATTACTTTAAACATTGGTCTGAATATGAAAGAGCAGGGAACGTGACACGTTATGTATTCAAAAGATAAAGGGAACCAAAACCTACTAACAGTATTGTTAATTCTAATACAGTTTGTCAAGAAAAAAATACATCAGTGTGGTAGGCTAACAGCTCCTGGTGTGTGTGTTCTGCTTCTTGCATAATGCAATTACTACATAATGATAATATTATATAATAAACAAAAACGTTATTATTTTGTGTTAAAGTTGTATCTAGAGAACCCTCGTGAGATTGTATTACAGTAGTGCCCTGAGACCCTGTTATGGTTGCAAGTTCCTGTACACACATAGGAAGAGATTAAAAAGCTGTCGTTCCAAACAGAGAAAGTACAGTTGAGGCACAGAGAGAAAGAAGAGAAAAAAATTGCCAAATATTATAGTGCAGGTCAATGCCCGAGCTGCCATATCGGTCTTTGTGTGGTTGATTTCCATGGTTATGTGACAAATGTGAGTCTCTGAAGAGTGACCCTGGATGCTGTTTCCAAGCCATGTCCTCTGCACACCTCTGCTTCTCTAGGTGTAGACAGTAACTTTCCAAGTGCAGTTTGTATTTGCTGTAAAACTCTCCCTGTATTTGATATGGCCTTCTAACAGTACCACATATTGGAAGGTTTTCTGGTATTTGGAACACCAGTCATACTTCTTGGGGCTTGTAATGCAGTAACTTTTCATTCTGGGCTTAATTTGCCTTGGAGAGCCTTCAGCGCATGGATCTGTATATGTAAACGCTACAGAAACATACCCATTTTGAAAGCTTTCTCTGTTTTCTTTAATTCGATTGTATTGATTAGGAATGACCCAGCCTGTGGCTATTAAAATGGCATGTAGCTCACAAGAAATTCAGAAGTGTTTTTGGTGTCATAGCTACAGCACGTGAGTGGCAGTGGGCTGGTGCAGGAACTACTGGGAAATCTGAGCCCCTTGATGTGGGAGCAGGGAGCCAGCAGCACTTACCAACCTACTGCAGGCCACTGAGGAGGCTTTTGCTATCTGTAACCCATGAGTTATAACTGGAGTTCCTCCTCTCCTCTCTTCAGCCTTCCAAGCAGCGTGGTGTATGTCTTGTGTTCTTATCTGCTTGAAAGTATGAGTACAGAGCTTATCAGATCTGGGATGCTAGCCCCCTTCCTTCTATATGAAGGAATAAATAAATATTTAGGTATTTCTTTCATCTGCACAGTGAATTAGATGGTTTTGGTGTTTTCAAGTGTAATTTTAGTGGCAGGTGTAATAATACATTTAAAATAGTTGGACATGTGCAGTACTTTTTTCATCAAAATCCTTTTTAGTCTCAACCTGATGCTATGCTATGTAGTGATACAGCCAAAAGACCTTAATTTTGTATTCTGTGCTCAGGTCCTGTAGTGATTGGATGCTTTATAGATATGCAGGCACACAGCAGAGAAACCTTCACGAGCTGCCTATTGAAGACATAATGCAATTTTGTGAATGCATGTGCCTTTACAGAAGAGATCATAAGGAGCTCTTATAGTCAGTTATATAACATAATGCTGCCAGATAATGTGCCACTACCGAATGATACCCTTTTGGGAGAGACAGGGAACAACTGTCTTGTGAACCACGCTGTGGGGTTTGGCAAAAGTGGTGATGCTTGTGGGGTTCCTTTTTTTAAGAGGTGGTTTACAGAAACACCATGTATTGTATGTGTATGTCGACATGCTTTTTGTAGGCAGATGTGAGGTTGCTCTAAACTGGAAGTCATGTAGTTTACGTAAGTGCTAACCATAGCTAAACTGGATTAGAGTGGGTTTGTGGCCAGTCATCTCCGAGTGTGGGCAGAGTGAGCTCACATCTCCCTGCAAAACTCTGTGGACATGTATCCTATTTTAGGTATTTTTTTGAGCCTCGTTTCTGCAATAACGACATCACAGCTTCTGGTATGTAGAATTGTAAAGCATCACTGTTACAGAAGGAAGAAATAGTAGCTCCTTTTTGTGAATAAGGAACTGAGAAGCACAAAGAAACTTTTTTGCTGAAGGTTGAGCAGAAAATCTATAGCAAAGACAGCAACTGAGTACAGAGCTTTGGAGACCAATTTTTACATTGCATGCACCATGTTGTTGTTCTTACCTCACTGTGATGCAACGTGTTTTAAAATGACCACTTGCGTAACAGGTGGTATACTCTGATTTCTCCTTTCATAGATCATTTGGCTGCAATCTCTGTTACAGAGTACAAAAATCCAAATGAGAATCATTGCAGAGGGACTATTCTAAAATGAAAAGCATTAGGGAAACAACATTGTGGTTGTTTTGGTTTGGTTGGGGTTTTTTTGTTTGTTTGTTTTTTGCTAATGCATGGAACCAAGGAGAGTAAACAGTTTAAGAAACAAGGCAGCAAAGGCAGTCAAATACAATCCTGGGCCATTGAAGAGAAGTGACACAAAGGGAATATAACAGGAATTTCGTCATCTCTTTTGTAGAAAGTCTTATCTATAGTGGTTAATTACTGTGTTTACTTTCCTGTTTCAAAATGATCATGTATGAAGAGTTTTTTGTGTGTAAGTAAAACATTCTTCATTGAATCATCTTGAAAATGTGCCCTTTACCTGAATTAAGTAAGGTTTTTAGAAATCCAACTCAAAGGATCTCATCATAATCAGCCTACTGCCTCCTTAATTTTTGTGATTGTGGCTAGGGGCTTACAGGTCATTAATGTTGTTTTAATTGTGAAATTTTGCACATTTCAGGGTGTGAAATTGCTATGTGATTCAGGCCCTAAATGTATAGCTTCATTTCTGTATTATTCCTTTTTCTCATTTCACATCATGTTATAATTCTGAAAATAGTTTTTTAACAGTTGTTGAATGGTACATATTTTAGTCCCAGCAACCCACAATGACAGGCCACATTCTCAAATGATATAACATGATGCCATGCTTTTTGCTAAATAACTGCTTCCATTTTTTACTTGCAGGCTTCCTTCATGCTCACTGATGACTGTGCACAGAAACTACAGACTACCTGTAAAGGCTCTATCTTAGAAAAATCAGAATATTTTAAGTAAAGATTTTATAAAATGAGTAATTTTTTTTCTGCTTTCCAAAAGTGGTGAAATCTTATGTTCTGAAAACTAAAATCTCTTGGAATTATTAGAGCTGATGGTGTTTGGGCAAAAAGAGGACTATTTTATAAGTGACATATGGCTATTTATGGAATTTTCTTTGGTTCATAACACTGAGGGCATACAAGATCCTACAGTCATTTAGTGATGTACATAATCTGTTTTATGTCCAGCATTCTCTTGGTGTCAATATGCATTTGCAAGACAAGCAAAAGCTTAGCTTTTTGAGAAGTGAGTTATTTTGAAAGATTCTGTTAAATTGTTGGATGACTGTATATTATTCTTAGTCAAGTCAATGAGAGATGGTTAACTTTATTAACCCTTCTTTTAAGCCAGGCCTGTGACTTTTTGGTGTTTGCAGAAATGACCTTGGTCTTATTTCATGTTACCTGATGTTAGGACACCTTTTCCTGTTTGAAAAAACAAACCCCAAAGAAACAAACAGTCAAAACCATGAAAACTGCTATGATGTTTGCTTGTGAGCAAACCTTTTCATTTAAAATGTAACCTTTTTGTGGTTTTCTAAAATGGAATTTTTGAGGCAAACAAGGAGATAATAAACCTTTGTATTTTCATTGAAAGCGGGTTGCCTGAACCCTAAAGTCCTTTTGTAAATCCCTGTCTTTGTAGTTTCTTGTTTTCATGGTGTTGGCAGTTTGTGTTTGGGTTTTTTATTCTGCTTTCCAAGACTTGGGAGTCCATGGTGTGTTACCTCTGGGTGTTTTCAACAGTACGTGTCACAGAAGTATAGCCAGTAAGTTCAGATCTGCTATATTGCATCTGCTTTTGCCTCAGTTCCCCTGCCTTGCGGCCATGCTTCAGCTTGTAGGTTGAAATGCTGATTAGTACCAGAGCACTGGAGTCACTGCTACACAGATTTAGGTCTTTACGCTGTGTTTTTCCTCTGCCGTCAAAACTTTTGGCATTTTAACAGAGTAGTAGAACAGAAAGTCAGCTATAGTACTTGAAGAAGAAAACATAACCTTTTTCGTTTAGTTCATGCTATGCGCTGATTTAAGTATGAAACATCTTTTGGCAAAGGTACCTGAAATCAGAGCATAAGTTGATCTTACAGCTTTATTTTTCCTCTTTCATAGTGGGACTGGGAGAGCCAGTCTTTGATAAGGATGCTAGCAACTTTCCAAACAAGCATCTGAAATACCTGCAGAAATTGCAGGTATTGAGAATGGTTTGAGAGCATTTTGACTGCAAAATATCTGAGTGAAGTTTCTGGTGGGACTTGTACCAATTAAATCAACAGAATACTTTAAAGAAAACTTTGTTCTTGCATATGTTTATGCAACAACTATTCACCTGTGTAGTCACCTGGAGTTCAACTCGAGACATCTAAAGTGAAAGTGTAAATGGTTTAAGCTAATAGAATAAGGGCTAGACTTCTGAAAGGTTAGGTCTTTCTTCTCAACATCAGTGGGAGCTGGCCTCCCAAACACCTTTAAAAACATGATGCAAGTCTTTTATCAATAAAAGAGACAGGTATAAAAACCTGCATGGAACAACTACTGACCTGTATAGTATTAGTCCTTGGTCTATTTTATTTATGTAATAAATTTCTATTTAATTATATGATTTATATAGGATACACCTGATAGGAATTTTGTATTAAACTTTATGATGTTAGTGTTTGATGAACAGAGGGTTCTCTACATGGATAAGAAAACAATTCTTTTTTTCAGTTTAAGAAAAATTACCTGGAAAGCTAAAAAGAAAAAAAGTAATGCGAGGCTATAGAATATAGGACTACAGATGTAGAAGAGAAAAAAAATAGTTAGCAGCTACTTAATCTAATTAGGTCATGAGGTTTACTTTTGTTTTGTGTGTGTGTGTGTGTTAGCTATATCATCTGTCTTTTGAGCAAGGAACTGTGCGAGGTAAAATGAGTAAAGGTAGTAAGAAACAGGTATCATTTTTTTCCATATAAATTCCAGGTACCTCATACTTGAATTTTCACTGTGAATAACTATTTCTGGTCAATTAGATTGTTTTCAGCATTTTACTTATACTCTGGTTGTGTTGGTAGACTACTACTATTACTGAACACTTACTTGGCTGCACAATTTTATTAAATTTACTAAGGGAATGTGGTTGAAGGAAAAGTCAGTTTTGTATGATATACTAAATACAACAGTCTAGCTCAGATGAATCCATTTTGAATAGACTGGGCTGTTTGGAGTTGGGGTTTTTGTTTTTTCCACCCTGACCAGCTACGTAATGGATAAGCCTGCAGCTGATTCCCAGTTCTGAGGTGTTATCTGAGCAACAAGCCTTTGTTTGCTCAGGATTGCTGGGTATGGTTAGCCCTGTTCTGCCTTCTCCCTGACTTGCACTGTTGCTGTAAGAATCAAGGCTTCACATACATATTATTCTGCAGGATTTTTTACCAAACTGAACTTTTTCCTGATAGATTAACAGAGTGCTAAAGCTAAATTTAAAATTTTGTATATTTAACCTTTCCCCCTAATTGCCTGCCCAGAATAAAGGTTTGGTGCTTTGTTCCTAAATTCTCTACATGAGGTGGTGTGCATTAAAGTGTATTTATACTCTTTCAGATTAATTAACTGTGACCTTATGAACCACTGTCCTTGTTTAATTGGTGGCTCCAAAGCACACTAATGGCATAAATCAGCTGATAATGAGATTCAGACTTGCTTTTAAAATATATAATAACACTGCATTGATATAGGAAATGAGATTTGTTGACTCTCTGTTGGTATTATAGGAGAGAAGACACAATTAAATGTGTACTTTCAGGATGGGGGAGGGCTTGGTTGGAATGAATAATATGCACTTCAGGGTGGGTGTATGAAATAAGGAGGATATTCTACATCAAGATAAGTTTGGT
This sequence comes from Gymnogyps californianus, assembly GCF_018139145.2. Taxonomy (NCBI): domain Eukaryota; kingdom Metazoa; phylum Chordata; class Aves; order Accipitriformes; family Cathartidae; genus Gymnogyps; species Gymnogyps californianus. The sequence goes on along the minus strand of NC_059475.1, from coordinate 15,331,201 downwards.
ATTCTCTCCTTGTCTCTAGGCAATGTGCAGTACTGGCTGGTGCACTTTAGGATACAGAAATGTTGTGGGAAGGTGTTTCTTAAAGATTACTGGAGGCTAACAAAAATGATGATTTCATCTTAAATATAGTTACATGTTTTTAAACTGAGCTTACACCCACTGTTTTATGAACTGCAAATTAATCAGATAGCTCCCAGAGAACAAAAAGGTTTTGACCTAAACTAGTTGCCCAGGCTCCATTACTATTTTCAGTTTAATGTTACCCATATCCATCCTCACATTTTGGAAAGAAAACAAGGGCTGTGCAACAAAGTTTCTTTGTTTTCATAAGAACTAAAAATGTGCTGTATGTAGACCAAACAATAAAAATAAACTACTGAACTACCTTCTAATGCATGGGGGTTCTGGAGAGAGGAAACCATGGATATTTAGAGGCATAAAGTGAGTCATTGTGCTAGTTAAAGAATTTTATAAGGCGAGCTCTGTGGGTTTGAGTCGCATCTGTTACCTTTCCAACTAGAACTGAGGGGTATGCAGGAAAAAGAATGTTGGATTTAATCATGCCTTATAGTGAATGCATTGTACTTAGGCTAAGCTTCTAACCAGGATCTAGACCGTAGGAGAACAAAATCGTTAGTCTTTCTTTCTGTATGACTTTTGCCTTAGATGGGTTCCAGTTAAACGCACCTAAAAAATATTATTTTACCCCAGTTAAGCTGCAAAATGCTGTTAACAAAATACTTGGAAAAAGTAATGAATGTTCTGTAACACTTGAAAACAAAAAAACCAACCAAAAACCCCCAACAAAAAACCCCAGCCAGCCAAAAAACCCCCACACAGCTATTCTCCTTATTAAAAGATAACCGTGCTTGCATTTATGACAGTTCTTAGAAGCCGTAATGGACTGGGTTGCTATGGTGTGAGATGCAGAACAATGAAATAATTGTTTCTCTTGGTATTGGCTTCCTGGAAACAAATTCTGTGTAAATTACTTGGCTGAAATAGTGACAACAGTCTTGTGTTCTGTTTTATTTAGTTCATAGTTAAAAATCATAACTATTCTACAATAATAAAAAAGTAACATTTATCAGTTCTGGGCTTTCTTTTGTTTCAACTTTTTTTCCTTTTATGTTTTCAGGTCAGTTTCATGAATTCAAAAGCAACTTACCAGTGATTTCTGGGAGCTGGGGCTGATTTTCTTGTGTATTTGTAAGTATTTATTGATTAACTTTCCTGTTATGTGCATCTTTCTAATACTCTTTTAACATGAAGAATGTCGCTGTCATATCAGAGTTTTAGAATGTTCTTTTATTAAGAAATGTACCTAACTACTTAGAAACTTTTTGTAGTTTTTTGCTACCAACTTATGCTTCAGTTATTCAGAGGCACTACAGATGCTTGAATTAACAGTGAATATTCCTGTTATTTCAAGCTTTCCTTTGGTTTTCATAATAATAATAATAAGAACAGTGTTGCTTACAGTAACACATCAGTTGTGACACTTGCTAATGATAGCAGTGCATCTTGCTGTTGTGATGAAAATTATTTCTAGAAATGAACTGGGGCTGTGATTCAAGACTGACAGGACTTTTAGAAGAAATGCTACGTGGGTTTACTGAGGAAACACTAGGACGACCAATATCTCCTGAACTGGGAATGTATTTTTGTATGCCCTGGAGAAAGCTGACCTTTATGGTTGCAGCAAAATGACTGAGACTGTAGTCATTTAGGCCATGGCCCAAGAATATGTTTCAGTGTATGCCCAAGTTCAAATAAAGCAAATGGGACTAGGCCTATGCATAAATGCTTTGAGAAAGGGAAAGTTAGAGAAGAGGATCTGGGAGGAAGATAGTTATTTACGCAACAAATAGAAAGCTTTCAGAATTGCTGTTTTAGATAGTCTTCAGCTTTAGTCAAGTATAATAAGGAAAATCTAATGGGACTTAGACTTGGCATGATATAAATTATTGCAATACCTCTTGTATGATGTAGTAGAAATGAAACCAATCTACGCAGTTTGTTCTCTTAAGTCACAAATATAGTTTATGAATAAATATTTATTCAATCATTTGTGGAAAAAGATCTTCACAAAACTACATTCATCAGGGAAAAGTATGGCTGGTTCTCCTCTCAATATGGAAATGTGTTCAATTTGTACTAACCCTTCCTCTTTACAAATGTTCTTTTTCATATATGGTTTTGCTATTATATTTGCAGTTTCCTTCATTTACAGGTCAGCGTCTTTTTAATGAGCATTGTCAGTCGTATTTAAAGAAAATATTGTTATCAAATAAAATAAACAATTTTTAAAAAGTATTACCATTGAAAAATAATTCTGAGAAGGCAACGTAAAGTGATTACTGAATTGAGAGTGAGGAATTTGCTGTAACTCTTCCTGGCTTTGCCACTGCATGTTTTTTTCAAACAATCAGTTAGGCTCTCTTTGCCTCATTTTTCTCATCTATAAATGGAAATAGTAATATATCAGTCAATACAAACAGTACCTCTTTATACCTTAATATAGAGTATACTTTCCGATCAAAGCAATGGAATAAATACAATGGTATATTCATGGTGAACTTTGTAATTAGCAGGCTAATTGTGTGAGAACCTGTAAGTATTGTTTAGTTCATGTTCATGTAGTATTATGAACATATAAAGTGCTTTAGTAATTATATTGTGGACTCCTGATCTGAGTCCTGCTTTTCTTGGTTGACGATGACAAAAAGCTGTGGTAAACAAAATTGACATAAAAAGTACTTTGAAAACAATGTTTGTGTTTAGGTCAATCAAGTAAGTACTTAAACTTTAATGAGAAGTATGCACTGTTGTTATCACATAACTGTACACTGGCTTTTGCAGAAAAAGTTGTTAGTACAGTTGAGACACCTTACAGTATTGTGACCATGAGAGCTGGAACGTGGTTCAGCAGCCTTACCAATGAAGCCAAGTAAAGGACTATACAAAAGGACTGTACAAAATGAACCACAGTCTAGTCTTTTATAGGTATTCTCTGCAACCCAGAGTTCAATCACATTGACATGAGTATCTGGAGAAGCTAACGCTATGGCTGACTGTTCTTGTTCTCTGATTAAAGGACTTATTTTAGTATTTAGCCCTATGTATCTAGGAACATATGCAAACCTTAAGTTCACATAAACTGAAAAAAAAAAGTAAGATGTACAACAGATTGATTCAGCCCGGTGTGTCCTCACATACTGAAAACAGGATTGAAGTATGCATTCTGTAGTAATACAGGTTTACATCTTCTTAAATCATCTCTGTTGTACCTCTCTGAACTTACAAGTATTCTGTAGGTAGTATACATTAGTTCAGCAGATACAGACTCTCACTATTCAGTAACAGTAATCTGTACACTGTCATAAATTTTCACTGTGCTCTGTAGACTAATAGGACAGCTTGTTACCTCAGGTATCTTTCAGTTTAAAGGCTTGATTTCTGCAAATACTTATTCGTGTGAGGTGACCGTGGAAGCTGATGAAATCGGAATCAGGACCTGAGGCTGAACAAATAGGCCCTAATCAAATGATACCATATAAGATGGGAGCTTTGGAGGGTTGGTGTGGAAGACAAAAAGTTTGCATATATAAGGAGTTTTGAGAAGATTCAATTCTAAGCAGCATTTTAAAAATGTTAATGAGACGTGTATACCTTTTTCATGTTATGCTATAATATTGGGGCATGTTTTTATAGTGTGTTTATTTGATCTATACTCCAAAGGAAAGGACTGTAGATCAGTGCTAGGAAGATTGATCTTTGAAACTGTGCATATTTTTTATATGGGAATACAGCAAGATCAGCTAAATACTGCTGTAGTTCTATACCAAAGCTATTTCAACCAGGGGCTATAATAACTTTTTCCTCAAATTTTTGAAAGTTTTGTCATAGATGCATTCTGCTGTAACATGTAATTACTTGGATCATCCAGTTCAGACAACTTTGGGGTTTTTTTGTCATATTTGGCTAGTTTTGTTCAGGAGAAAACAGGATTGATGATTCATACAAAAGTAAATTTCATGGAAAATGTGACATTTGTGCTTTTGTGTTATGCCCACAGAGTAATTGTCCTAACTAAAGGTTACTTTTTTCAAGAATGTGGTCTTAACATGGTTTAATTTATTTAATTGTTCTTCTCAAGTAGGTTTGTCCAGTAGTAAACTGCAATAGTTATTTAAAGTTACAGATGGCAAAATAAATGTCCTCTAATAACACAGCATTTAAAACAAATTTTGCTTGTACACCTTTTTACTAGCAGTTCATTTTCTGTGTAAACATTTTATTGTGACTTTACTACAAAGTGAAAACACTGACAGGGGGAAAAAAACCCCTGAAATGAATGGTATTAAAGCCCATGAAACTTCAGTGTCTTGCGAGAACAGCTCTTCAGTGAAAAGCCTGCATTGAAAATATGGTGAAAATAATATAATTGGATTTGAGACTAAAATCAAATTGCTTTAAAAACAAACAGCAGCAATTTTTTTCAAAGAAGGTTTAAAAACAAGAATAGACACACTTATGGGGACACACATGCACACACATTATAACACAACAAAACTGAGATTGTGAGTAGGTAAACTTTATCTTTTCAAACACTTATTCCAATCAGCACGTCATCAGGGAGTGCTTTGCTTCGCTTGCAACTCAGTATTTAATACTTTTTCCTCATTCTTATTTTTAAAGCAATTTTTATACTTTTTTTGGTTTAATTTGGAATGGTTCTATGTAAAATTTAGAGAATGTGTTTATGTAAAATTTAGAGAATGTGTTTATGTACACCATGAAGCATCTGACCAAATAGATTTGTGCTTTGTATTTGTACCAGCTTATTTAAAAGGAGAAAACTATTAAATTGTGAATATTTAGATGATAAAGTCAAAGAAGGCACAGCTTATTTGGAGGAAGTGAAGACATATGTGGCTTTGGCACTATTTACCTTTATGAGTTTAATTGACAACATCTGATGTTCTACTGAATTACAGCTAATTTATTTGGGAAAATATAGTGTCTATACTTTCTAGAAAAGCAATATACTGAACTCAATTCTTAAAAAGTTGATCTCCGTTTTTCTCTTTGTAAGATGTAATTGTTCATCAGCATTTTGGTCAAGGAGGTGTTCATCAGCTTATCACTTACCTCTTTCTATAAAGAGCTGATACTTTCAAAATTCCTATTCAGAAAGCAAAGTGATGCCTTACTAGAAGCTCTGTTTGCTCTGTATACTTTTTTGGCATGTGTGTGCTGGAGGTATCAGAGGTCTTGATCCTCTTCTGCCTACTTTCCTGCTAACATTTGTGACATACCAATGTAAAATGATGTGGTTGCACCATGAAGTAGCCCCTCAGCAATTCAAAGCTCTGTTTTCCTGGGATTATTTATAAATGGCGACTATAAAATCTGCTTCTAGTGGAACACTATCTTACTGTTTTTATGCAATGCTTGCACTACAGCAGCACACAAATTTTCTAATAAGAAACAAAGTTCCAGTATATAATGTGAGGTATAAATAAATACAAAAGCAAGGCACCTGCCTTGAAGAGTTTTCTTGTCTGAGAAAGCTTCTGTAAATACACATATTTTAGATGTACTTGAGAGAGAGTCAGCTGAGTAGAAACAAAATGGAAGGGGGAAAGGTCATTTCTTTACACTCCAGTAATACCTGGTGCGTAGATGCCCAAGCAGATTTGCCAGTGTGGGTCTAATAGAAGCATAGTTGCATCCATCCAGAGCTTTGTAGTTGTGCCTGAAGAGAGGAAGGTCTGGAAAAAAGACTGAAGGAGAGAAAAAGATGTCTGGGACATTCATCTGCTGAGAACAGGACAGAAGTCCAATCAAAATTACAAAACATTCTGTTTGTTTTTTAGTATCTGAAGTTCCCTCTCCTTGCCCTGTGCTTCTAGCTGGGATGTCTGATGGACTCCCCTGCGTGAATTTTTCTAAAGCGATGTGGTTGTGGGAGGTCACCTAGGGACTTCTAGTTCTAATAGAAGGAGTGTCTGTTGCATGATGCTGGCACAGAAGCATGTTCCTATCTGAGTTCCCATTTACCTTCTGAGTGCAGCAGACATTATTTTGGCTGCTTCTCTATTGACCTTACAGACTGTTTCTTAGTAGTAAGTAAATAAATTAATAGATATACAGAATGCTCATATTGTGGAAGCAATATGCATTCTATTCATTTTAGCCAGTTTTTCTTATAATAAACAAATAGTGCACTTAAGCTACTTCTAGGATTTTGATATTTAACATAGCACAGAAATCTTCTTCAATTCTTTATGAAGAATGAAATGTATGCCACAAGAGAAAATATACAAAATAACAGTTTTCATTCATATAAACCCAAAGGGTTTCATACTATTAGACTCTTTAGCACTTACTAAAATGAGGACGCCACTGAGGGTGAGAGCACTATCCAACCAGCTTCTGACACACTGCACAAAGACAGAGGCCACATATGTGGTCTTTGCTTACTTTTTGATGAAGTTGAACCATTTAGTAAAGTTGCTGCTAGAAATGCTTTTTCAAAGGAATGTCATGCTCTGGATATAAGCGAGGGCCTCCTTGCTCTACTGCTGCTCCATATGTGTGCTGGATGAGATCCGTGTAATGCACTAGATCCATCTGCTGTCTAAAAAATTCTTTGCAAAAGTACTAAGCAATAAAATGGAAATCCTCATCCAAACAATTCTATATGCTGTTGAAATTGCATACAATGCCTGCGAGAGAGGAATCTGTCAGGAAATATTTGTGCTAAGAAACTGAATTAAGAATGTGGAAGCAAAGTATTCATACAAGTCCATACCTGGACAGAGTCCTGTAGGTTTTCTGCAAGTGATTGGCATCTGCAGAGCCAAAATATTTTTAGAAGAAATGGTGGTTCGTCACAAAACCAAAGTCTCAGGTCACTTAATAACTACAATGCAGGATCTTAGAAAAGCTGTAAAGAGAATTTTCTTTAAGCCACGCTGCGAGTAGTAAATTATATACAGTATTTCTCATTCTATGTAAATTACACAAAGGATTTCTTATTCTATAGTATGGATGAACAATACCAACAGTTGATGTCAGCATTAACTTTTCAGATCATATTACTTAAAAGGGTGAGGGTTATAAAGTGTCCACAGACAGCTTCATTTTCTCTCTGTCTTCTTAATGCACATATACCAATGGCTGTTTGATTCATTTATTGACATAAAACAGAATTGCTTAGAACTAACCACTCATTCATCATAATCACAGTTACAAGAGAGTGTGGGGTAAGAGGTTAACGGCTTGCTAGATGTATCAAGATCCTTGGTATATACCAAAGCCTGACTCGATAGAAATCTGATAATGGTCTGTTGAAGGTAAAACCTAAGTGTTAATAGCTAAATAAAAAAATTGATAAAGACTGTACTGTAAAACACTCACATTTCTAAAGTTAATTAAAAAGAGCTGATCAAAATGAAGCCTCCATTAAAAATGTTACTTTAAGATATTAAAGATAAGGTAGAGCATAAAGGTCAATTTTAAAAATCAGTGCATATTTTTTTTTTAATTCATTTTCCATGAATTAATTTAAATTTTTTTTTTTTTGCTTCTTGGCAGCACTTTCATTAATAATTAAAATATAAATAATGTGAAAATATTCATTTTTTCTTTTAGTAGTTTAAGTTCATGCACAGTGATGATGAATTGATATTTTGGGGTATCTACATTAACAAGACATTGAACAAAATCAATTTGAACTAACTGGGAGCAGCTTCTGTTCTTAATACATGTGTGTGATGGATTCAGTACTGTGCATCATAAAATATTCAAAGACTACACTTAATTGTGTAAATACCGTATTATCTTTATGGGTTTATTAGAGATTACTGTATAATCCTGGCTCTGAAAGTTAGTCTGAAAGATGCTCCCTGCGGGAGCCAAAAAGCCCCAGGGAGTAATTAATCCAATTCTCCGATGCTAAACCAAAGCAGATTACATGAGTTTTTGAAGTTTCACCTCTCACTTCCGCCTTCCCCAATGAAACAGTTCACAAAATGTAAGACTTCATTCAAAGTTCTTATTTTCAGTATAAAAAGAAAAGTTTGATTTAGAAAGGGAGATGATCTTTATCTGGAAATTGGCAGGAATGAGGATCTGACTGAGACACATGGTCCTGCAGAAGATCTAAAGTACTGTAGGGTACCAGAATGAAGACGGATGACTAGCTAGGAAACTGGCTGTGTATATGGAATTCCTGCTGGTTTAGTATCTATTTTCTACTCAAATGCTTTAGTATTCGATATATAAAACTTTTCTTTTAAAGAATTGCCTGGTCACTGATATAACACTGAACTACAGTTAGATCTGCTGAAGTGACCAGAGTAAAGCACAGGAATCTGAAGCCAAGCTTAGCAAGATGAAAGTGAAGTAAAAATTTCACTGCCGATAACCTCATAACTAACTAACTACCTAGAACTTGAGAGGTGCTCCTACAGCAGGCACAAGGGATCAGAGATGTGGTTAACTTCGGAGTGTGTTGTAACACTCCTTGATCCTATTTCAGCAAAAGTTTTATGAACATCAAATCAGGCTCATGATTAGCCAATCCATCAATGGAAAGTAGGCAGCCCTTTGCGTTTCAGAGACAAGTAAAAATGTTCCAGAATGTACCTGGTTTATTAAACAATTCTGTGAAGTTCATTGAACTCACTTTTATTTCTCCTGTATTTCTGAGATATGTTTTATACTTGAGCACCCTATCTTAATAGAGCATGCACTATTGATTTATTTAAAGATATGATATTTTCTCTTTTCTTTTTATATCTTCAGGGTTTGTTTGTGCTATTGACATTTTATTTCATTATTCCATTTTTACCAAGTGATTATAGTTTGTATAAAATCCAGCAGTGAAATTAAATAGCTGAAATTATCCTTTCTAAGATGCAGTGTTCTGTATTTGTCAACACTAGGTTTCAAGTCACTCTGCTGCTTCTTAACTGAGTATTTTTAAAGTATGGCTAGAAAGTCTTAATTTTATGGAACATTTCCTCCTCCAAATCATGATGCAGATTTTAATATAAATTTTTGAAAAGCCATTTCCTCTACAACCGTATTGAATCTCCCCCCTGCCCTGTATCCACTAAAGAACGGTTATGTGTTAGAACTCTCTTATCCTATCTTGCTTGGGCAAGTTTTTATCATTGCTAGGTTATTGGCCTTTTTTAATTGATTATATAGTAAGGTAGCATCCCACCCTAGCAAATAGTCCTTATACTTCCTGACTGTGTTCATTAAAGCCTGACAGTATATCTATGTTTGTAAGAAGTGTGAATGGGTTCGAAAGGAATCTTTTGCCCAAAGATTTGTTTGGTATGAATTGAGGTATATTCACTTGCCTCTGAAATACCAGGTATTGGTTGCTGCCCAATCCATGCTGGATTCTTCTGATCCACTATGGAAACCTAATATGTTCTTAAATCTCCAGGTCTTGAAATACAATAAAGGAACAAACAAGCTGTATTTCTGATCCTTCACAACCTCACTTCGAGGCAATCACAGCTAGGAAGTGACTATTACTGCTGTGTCTGTGTATAACTTTTCTGTAAGTTAGTTACTTGTTTTTTAATCTCTTGTTCTTAAAGATTTTTTTTTATGGACATAACTGTAACTTTTAGAGAATGACGAGGGGAACATAACCATGCACATTCTCTTATCTTTTTGCTGTATTCCTCAAAACAGCTGCAAGACCTGTATAATCTTACTCCAGATTCCTAGATTTGTACATTAGATAGCATATATGCATCCTCTTCACAGGCCAATTTACTTGAATAATTATGTAATTATTGAAACAAAATATAATAATAATTTTTCTCTTCCTGCAATTTTTTTTAAAACTGAATTTATACATTCTGATTGCCACAGTTTGCATTGTAGATTTGTTTCAGATTGTGCAATATTCAGCAGCAAGCTATAACAATAATCAATGTTCTGTCCTGTTAAAAGCATTTAGGTGGAGTTCATGCCTTCAAAGAGTGTTTTTTTTAAGGCCACATAGATTCTCGTACTTTACCCTAGAAACATGCTAGCCTTTCTTCCCCCCGCCCCCTTTTTAACTCTGGTGGTTTGTTTCTGTGTGTGAATAAAATCCTTCATTCCTCCAAAACAGCCTTCCATTTGAGATGGCTGTTTATGGATTTTTCCTCTCCCACCCACCTGCCATTAACTATTTGGTTACCACTTGAAATACTTCATCATTGAGATTCAAACTCATTGTCCTGTGGCCATTGTTGCTTAGCAGAACACCCATGCTTGCTTTCTACACAAACACACACACACAAATTAATAACTGAGTGGAACTCCTCCTCCTCTGTGCTCCAGAAGGAGCTGCTCCAAAAAGAAGCCATTTATAGTATCAATAAGCTGCTTCTCCAAACCATGTACAGATGTGTTATTCAACCAGTTAATATTGGGGTAGTTAAAATCACCCATTATTATTTTTCTGGCAGATTTTGCCACTTCATTAATATCTTTCAACATACTGAGTTGCTTGGCTGTTCCTTCTTTTACATGGCTTATATCATATCATGCCATCACAGCATATTCTGTAGTTTCAAGTTAATTGCCCAATTAACAGTGGTATTCATGAAGTGCTAGGAAAATTCCACAACTAATGATTTGGACAATTTCAAAATAGGTTGGTATTTCATAGTTTAAAATGTCAAACAAGCCAATAGCTGCAAGCTTAAGACTGTGCAGGCTTAGAACCCAGTAGCTCAAAAATTCTGTATCGCAAAAATCATAATCCAGCCCTCAGAAACATGTTTCCCAGCCCCCAGTATTTCCATGTAGGGAAGTTCTGCACTACCCTAATTTCTCCTTAGACTGGTGAGGTGGGAGGGTGAAATAGGACCTCCTCGGCTTCTCTGTATTTTGTGGAAATGTGGAATAAATACCTTCTGGCAGCAGTGAATGCACCCTCACCCCCAACATGGCCCCAGATGATGTTTATGGCAGCATTGGGGAAGCTGCTGTAATAACAGTTGTGTATATGTTTACAAGACTCAGGAAAACGGAGATGCAAGTGATTGGAAGGTTGCAGGATTTGCTAGAGGACTTCTTTGTACTTTTCTTTCCCGTTGCCTGGATTAGGTAGGGATATTAACAATATGTAGTTAGCTTTGATGGGCCATTGTTCCCAGATGCAACTGAGAGTTGCCAATAGACTCTCTAGGCAGTGATCTGATTTTTTGTTTTGTCTCACCAGCTGCCGTGCAGAGATGCCAGGGGATACACTGCCTACCCTTTTTGCCTTTTCTCAGTACCTTCTGTGCCATTTATGAGTTGTAGGACTGAGGTGATGCCATGGACTTAGTCTACAGAGTCTGGGGATGGGCCAGGGCTATAAAATAATTTCATTATCATCACCCAAGAAAGAAATTATTAATTTTCAGCCTGGAAATTCAGGGTCAGAAACATGGGTACGGTAAAGGAGACAGTCCATCTCCTGAAAGCTAAAGGATCACAGACTCAAGGATCATTTCTAACATTTTACACTATTAGAACATTTTGAATTTCCCTACTTATCCAGTCTATTGAGACTGTATTGGTGATCTAATGCAAACTGCTCAGAGGTATATACATACATGATTAAGGCCTTAATTCAGCAAGGTGCTTTAAGTACTTTGAGGTACTTCATTGCAATTGACAGGACTTTGCAGGAGTTAAAATCCTGTGAATACTGAGATCTTTGCTGGGATGGTACTGATTATGTAAGTACGGCTGCTGGATAGCTCTTTTTTAAAATTAAATTACTGAAATACAGTGTTGTTTAGATCTTCCTTTTAGTCCTTCTTGGAGTTGTGGTAGACTCTTTAGGATATTATAGTTTACATTTTATAACAAAAATACGGTGAATTGTCTTATCTCATTCCTCTCGGCAACTCAGCAAACTATCATTAACGTTTTTAATCAGTACTCTGTTTAGAGTTTTCTAAACTGAACAGTATAGTGGTAACAGCTCATTTTTAGATGCTATTACAGTTCTTTTACATCTTTATAGTACTGTAGTAAAGCTGAATTTACTAGCTACCTTGAAAGCAGCGTAAGGCAGCATTAGAATCTGCATTGAAATGATTCAATACTCTTTAGAGAAAAGCCTTCTTAACTTGGGATCAGATACATATGTGTTTTGGGGGCAGCTTTATAAGGATTGCTGATAAAATAGAACGCTACCAACAACAGCTACTTTTTGAAATATTGTTCTGTCCAGCCCAATGAAATTTAAGGGAATTTGCTTTGCTTTGTAAGCACATGTGATCAACATTAGTGTTCAGGGGAGCTGCACCTGCAAATGGAAGGGAGGCTGAATCCTAGAGACTAATTTTATGGTTTGAATTGGTAAAGATGGGAGGGATCAACTTGCATGCACTTGTTTCTCTTTGAGAGTTAGTGCAAATCTCCAGTCTCTTAGGTAAGTACCATGCTCTGGTGTATTTTTCCTAAACGTTCTTCTTGGTGGCCATTCAGATTCTTTCCAGTTTGGGTGTATAGAGAGGATATCTATTTTTGTAAGTGTTCATGAGTTAAGAAAATGCAAACCTTTCAAGGTGATTCAGTGCTTGTGTTCAGTCAAGCTGACCTGCAATAAGTCCAATGGTTACTGTTCCTGGCTTTATGGTTCTGAACAGCTCACTTCATCTTGGTTTCCTTTCTTAATCTTTGACTAACTATTTTTTACACTTTTAAACTATAATCTTATCATGGATGGCAAAGTCTGGTGCCCAAAAGAGGGATTAGTGGAGGCCTCCAGAAATGGCTGTAATACTGATTACAATTATTACAATTATAAATACAGTAGTAGTAGTAGTAGCAACTGCTACTACCTGTAGTACGGTTCAGTAAGTGCAATTTTAAACTACTGAGATACAAATAACTCTATAATGCTACCCACAACCATTAGAAAATGTCTTACTGCTTTTAAAGAGTACAGGGTTCTGCACGTTCTAATTTATACAGAAGTTATACGTGTTTCTTACCTTGTTAGGTAAGACAGAGTTAACTCGGTCCCAGCCGAAACCAGGACACCATTTTTCAATAATTTTGCACCAAAAGCTTATTTTCAGATTAAGCTTCAGTTGTAGAAATAACCCCTTGGCCAATCATAGTTTTAGAGAATTTTGCATCTAGATAGCTATGAATAAAACATTTGCTAAGTTATTTTTGTGTAAGATAGATACAGTCATACGTTTCCCATGTAGAACAATAGAGCATTTAGTGTTCATGAAAGAAATGCTTTCAGTACTTTGAATACAGCAGCTTAATGTTATTTCTCTTAAAATGTGATAGCTTTTTAATTTTTTTTTTTTCCAGGTCAAATGTAGTAAGTTGATTACACTGTAGCCTTAATAAAATTTGAGACTATCACCAATAAATACCAAAATCAAACAGAAAAATATTGAAAAGAAGATTAAACTGTCTTTTTAAAATGGGAGTCTCTGATTCTATTAAAATTGTTGTTTTATTCCAAAGTAGGAACTATAAAATTAATGAACGCTAAAAGAAGATCCTTCTATTATTAATTAGTTGCACAAATTCTACAAACTGAAAACCAGCAGGGATGTAAAAAGTGATTGACCATTCATTGTTAATTTCATAGCAATGTTACCATTAATGACCATAGTGACATACGCAGTATTGCAAACTGAACAGGATGGAAGAGGATTATTTTTGCGTTTAAAAAATATAATCAGTAATTAAAAGTTAACTTTAAATACAAATAATTTTAAAATAGAATGGTGACCTAACATATATAAGTAGTATAATTTAAGATCCAAGATCTAGAAATATTCTGTGGTTTATGCAGTTGCAAAATAAAACTTTTTTTTGAGGCAAATATTATTTATAATAAATACATTAAACTTTGTCTTTATAGTTTAAATATTCATTGTTGATAATGCTTGAAAATGCTAAAACATTTTGGGTATTGGTATTTAACCTTGAGGTTAGGAGTTCCCAAATAATCAGCTAAAGCCATTAAAATAGGTATTCCCCCCCAGTACTTCATATGAAAAGTCACTGAAATATGTCATAAGTATGTAATTCTGTCCAGAGAAGGTATAAGTGATATTGCTAAAAGGAACAGTTGTAGTCTTTAGCTCTTTAACTCAGCTAAGTAATTTAGTTTTCAGTGCCAACTAACCTTCTAATTTCTCTGCCAAATTTGACGAGCCTAAAGATCTCTTTGATAGCGTTGCAAAAGTCTGTTTGCAAAACCACTTTCTAAGCCTAATAGACAATGCCGAAAGAAGTCTTGAGTTCTGCTGTCCTAAAATGTTCTTTCTTTCTTCAAAGATGTAGGATTACAATTTTCAGTATTTCTGTGAGTAAAAGGGAGAAGTTACCTGGTATTAGGGAAAGCAGCATATTTTTGAGATTGTGCTTTTTTTTTAGGAAAGAAAATCCTTCTCTTGCTAGAACAATCTTGTGGAATAGCTTCTTATGCAGTGCTTAAGGCCAGTACAGTTAAAATAACGGTTCTAAAAACTGGGAAAAAAATTACAGAAAAGGATGATTCCTAATTGCAGCTATTTACTGGACAGCTTCTCTGTTTTGCTGTCAAGTTTCTAAAAAACCAAAGAGTTTACAAACTTTAAAGACTAAAGGTGATCCCAGACACATCCTGTTCTTGGTTAAAGGTTCTGCTATATCACTGCTGGGACAAAAAAGTGAAGTGCCTCTCCACCAGCTGCAGAGAAAGAAGGTGATGTGAATGTTAATGAAGGACAGAAGTTTCATAGTAACAGAAAAACAGAGGCTCTATAGATAAGAGAATATTTTCCCAGGACGTCTCAGTCTGCAGTTGTTGTAACCAGAGGAAGTAATATTACTAAGGAAGTATTTAAATGTCTTTAACAGATATTAGATGATGAAGTGAAGTAGTCATTATATTCCTATCCAAGCTCCAATGCATGAGAGGTCTATTGAAATACAATCTTTTGAGAATATCCACTTGGTCCTGTTTCTAGACTTCCAGATTAGTTTGGGCATCCTGTTAATCTACAGAGCTCCAAACATAAAAGATTTCTCAGAGAAGTTACTAAAGTTGCTCTTTAATGTGGCAATAAAGATCATAAGGTTCATCGTCTTTATAAATTTAAATACTCATGCTCTCCCCCCTGTTCCGCCCCAACTGGAAAAAATCCCTGATTCAACAGCACTGAAATTCTTTCCTGATACTTCCACATTAGGTTTTTTAACATCTTTTGAACCTGGCAGTACCCTTGAATGATTCATAGCTCTTGATGCGAACATAAGAATTCCTTTTTACTCCTGCTTACTCTTTAGTTCTGATCATTCATTGCTATGTTTCATGAGCCCCACAACACAGTCCACTCTTTCTAAACATCTGATCCATTCACATAGATAGTCCTACAAAGACAAACTGGCATTCATGGCCTTCCTTGCATTCCTGTCAAAAAAAAAAAAAAAGAAAAAAAGAAAAAAACCAAAAGAAAAAAAAAGACAGTAAAAAAGTCTGTGTCTTTGTCTTTTAGAGTTTGAGTCAACTTACTTATACTCTTAAGGTGTTCAAATGTTTGGTTATTATTAAAAGCACTGTTACTTGGTGTCCTCAGCAGTTATTTTCTACTGCTAAATTGGCTTTTTTAAAGCAAATTAAGAGAGTTCACAATAGTACTACTGAATTGCTCAAATCCTGACACCTTCATGGATGGGCCTTGAGCCGATAAAGGTACAGCATTTGTCATTCTGATGGATGACTTTTCCTGCCCATAAAATAAAGGAAGTAATCCGTCCTCATGCTGCTTAGTTCTCTCTAAGCAGAGACATATATTTGGTTGCCAAACTCTCCCTTCCATTCTTCAACTAATCCCAGGGAAAAATGGAAATATGTTGAAAAGCCTGTGACACATGGTGGATGACTGCTTCTTTGCTCCCAGAGCGCTCATCTGTAGTGCTCGACAACCCTATGCTTTTTCTCGCTCCTCTATAGTATCTTGATGGAATTGCTGTGGGATCCATTGAGATTAAATTTCTGCCATACATAGGAGATGTGTGGCTTTCTGGAATGATAAAACCCAATTCTGGCTAACTGAATACCCAGCAGAGAGCAGAATGAAGATCAGCTGGCTTAAGCTAAAACCGAGTAACATGCAACAAGGGATGCCCCTCCAAAACATCTTCCTCTGTTGTTCTCTGTTGAATATATCTAGCATTTACCTGCTAGATTTCAGATAAATATGAATAATAATCAGTTTCCAAGACAAAAAAGGGAGATCTATACCTGAGTGTTAATTCAAAATGTTGATTTGGGGAGGATAATGGAACAATGAATTCTCTTTTCCCCTTGGAATCTGTTTTGTTTGTTTGTTTGTTTGTTTAATTGTAATCTCATCTGTGTGAGATGACAGACTCTGAAAAACACTAGTGTAACAGTCCATAGGCCTATTGAACTTTCTTGTTAACTATATTTGGGTACGTACTGTTGCCATCATCACCATGATATCTGAGTACTTACAATATTTTTTTAGTATTTTGGAATACTAACTTCTAGATCCTTTAAAAGAAGGAGGGAAAAGATAGCTTTACTCACAGTTCTCAGTGATGGAACCTCATATATAGGGTTTTGGGAATTGTTTCTTGAGTCTTATTTTTCACACTGGTCAAGGATACAGAAATTATAAGTTAGTTGCTTGACTTTTTTTCACAGGATACATCTTGTATTAAACAAGCAGGGTAATTTAGCCACTGCCGTGGAGGGGTTTCAGTATTACCAGTACAAGTTCATTAGAATTAGTTTAATTTGGCTAATCTAAATTTAGCTTTACTACCTCTAAACTATATCAAAGCGACTTTTGTGAAGTCACCCTTTGCGTTAATTCATCTCACAAAATTGATAATGTCAGCTGTGTCATGGGCTAGAATATGCAGATGCTCCTTATTTTTCCTCTGTTTTTACACTTGCGCAGGGAGATGCTTAAGGTTAATTCAAGATGGATATTAGAAGCTAAGTGAGAAAGGAGCATGAAGAGCTCTGGAAGCTTAGACATGTCATCCTGGTTCTTTAAGTATGAAGCAGTCTGTTGTCATGTGCTAGTGATGTCAAATATCATCTGAGTGTTCTTTGGACTATCTGTCTCCACGTGCTACTGGCACATGTACATATTTCTGTCCATTTTTTAGTGGTATGTATTGGGCTTATTCCTGTGTTAACATTCCTTCCATCAATCTTGAATGCAAGCCAGCTCTACCAGCAGGAGAATTTTATATGTTTCATACGTTAGTATGATGACGACTTAAAAGGCCACTCCTTAATTCCTTCCAGCTAAGGTTTCTTCTTTTATTCTGTATTACAGTGTGAAGGTGTCTTCTTTTGAGGCAATTAATTTCAAACTGTTTTACGTCTTTGATTTCTTCTGTCAAGCAGTATGGGACACACAAAAGCCAGGAAGCCAGGATGTTCTTTGGTACAACCTTTAGCAATGCTTCTGTGCAATTACTGAGGTAGGAAAAAAGGAAAAGGGTAATAATTCTCAATGCTTGTTTTCTTACAATAGAAGATATGTGTGTAAATCAGATATGGTCTATAAATCAAAGTTATTTTCATTAATTCTGTAGTTAAGGTTTTGTTCATATTTACATCTTGGAAAGATCTAATTCTGGAGAACAGCTGAGTAGGAGGATCCTTCTCTGTAGTCAGCTCTGACTGATAGCTTTGAAGCGGTCTCCTTTTCTGTCTGTGAAAACATATCATTCTACAGTAGATGGGATTTGCTGGGCATGCTCTTCTTGAACAAACGGACAAGTTAGCAACATTTTCCACTGGCAAATCTCCAGGGTGAAATATTTGTTATAGTTCTTGTGTATCTTTATGCTTCATCTGCATGCTTTAATTTTTGTCTTAGTAACATAAGAATTCTAACCTGCTTACAGGGTAGAAGTAGCTGCATAGTTAAAAGTGGTCTCAGTTTTTGGCTGCAGAAGTACATTATTCCAGAGCACTTCTAAAGCATCTGAAGACTTAAGAACTGCAGTATCAAGTTCAAAATACCAGTTTCACTGTGCATATCTAGGGGATGCTTCAGATACCTGCCTCAGACGAACTTGACAATAGACCCTCCCAGGACTCTTCATGACTGGGAATTTCTGCCAGGAATCTCAGCAGATCTCTGTCAGAGTTCTGCTTTAGGTTTGACAAAAGTTTGAATACAGCATGGTAGCTGTAATAAGTTTGTTTATAGAATGCTGGAGTATCTGAAAAATTCCAGTCAATTCACTTTAGAAGTCTAAATCCTTCTGCAAGTTTATGGTAGCTATGCTTCTAAGTGTCTAAGTCACCTTTTAAAAAGTGAGTGAGAGTTCTCATTTGTTGATACATTTGAAATTTTTCTTTAGGGTCTTTTAAAATACATTACAAGATGTTTTCTGTTGAAAACAGGATGAACAGAGCTTTGCTAGCTGACTAATTAAAAGTTTAATTGGCTAACTGTACTTTTTGTGTAGTCTTTCTGAAGCCTAGTGCTTCAGTGAAGATGAGATTGCTCTTTAAAAATCTGTTTGTGCAGTAATTCCATTTCCTTCTTTTAACTATTTTGAATACAGCTTCAGTGTAATATGGTGACAGGGAGAGGGGTGGAGCTGCCTTGCCCTCTGAGCAAATAGCTGAATCCAGGAAATGCAGTCTTTAGTGGTAAACTTATGGGATGGGAACAAATGGGTTCTGGAGGATAATAAAGTTAGGGAAAGATAATATATTCTTTCAATTTTGAATTCATAATGCCAAGCAGAGGAATTATCTTTTCAGTAGCTTGTTCCTTTGGACTCTGAGCTGGGTGGCAAGTTGCCACTTGTTTGTTTGTTCTGTCCTGTGGTGTGCAACTTTTGGGATATTAGTTTCTGAAAATTTTATGTGTACTACTCTGTACTATTACATCTAAGAGCTAAGTTTCTTTCAATAGAATACATTAAATGCATATGACAGAGAAGCACAAAAAATACATGGAAAAAGTGAACTGGATGATGAAATTCATTGTGTTTAGACAATTTTCTAATAATTAAGGACATCAGATATGTTTGGTAT
Organism: Gymnogyps californianus; assembly: GCF_018139145.2. Lineage (NCBI taxonomy): Eukaryota > Metazoa > Chordata > Aves > Accipitriformes > Cathartidae > Gymnogyps > Gymnogyps californianus. The sequence continues at coordinate 15,312,117 of NC_059475.1, read as the reverse complement.
CCGCTATCAAATAATGACCTACTGTGAGACCTACAGTGAGATTTTTTTCCACTGAATGATAATCAGCGGAAGGTAGGAAAAAAAAAAAAACCCGCCTTGTGACACTACTGTGGATTTGCCATTGCCTTGCATTTATTGGCTCAAGCTAAGCCATTTTATTTGCCTGTAAAGTATTTTTTCACTTCTTGAAGAAAAAGAAACTTTTTATCATGGGTATTTCCAGCATATTGCAGCATATCATGAAGAAAACTTGTTTCAGTTCATACTTTGTTGCTTCTAGTTTGTTATGCAGTATACTGAGATTTTGTATCAGGAATCTGTTCAGAGCAACATATAATTGTCTGGGACTGGAATGTCCTAGCATTTTGGAAGTTGAATGTAAAACATACAAATGCATTCCTATTTTCCTTCTTCACAATTCAGTTACTTACAAGTGAAGTTTACTACATTTTAGTAGTTTTATGCCTTTACACAACTGCAGCCTGCTACATTACAAAGCCAAAGCAGTTAATGAAATAAGCAGTGTCTTCTGAAGGAAGGCCAGAGAGCCTAGCAAACAGCACTAAAATGCATAGGCAGAGTTGGTTAGCAAATATGAGACACCCCTTCTAAGAATTGATTGTCACATTGCATACGTAATAGGTATTTTTTTTTTTTTTAATTTTTTTTACAGATGCTTTCAAATATATTACCCAGGTAGTTGTATATGAAAAGTTTACAATTGTTTAGAAAACAGAACAAGAAGAATTTGATTATCTGGATGCAAGACAGGCCTGACCCTAAATGACATATTCAGTCCCACATGTAATAAATCAGATGAGGCTTGTGGTCCTAAAGCAGTATATACTATTTTAGAGCATCACTCTGCACAGAATAAGTAGGAATTGGCAGTCTTGATGTTCTAAATTATGTACTTATGTGCATCAGTCCCACTAAAGTTTGAGAATTAACTTATGCTAAAGTGCTATAGTGAATCAATAAGAAGTCAAAGTATTCAAAGCATGTGTTCTGCTGTAGAATTCTAAATTAAGGCATTGTACTTCTGTTGATACACATGCTCAGAAAAGATAAGCATATGTAAATGACCTGAGGTTAATATCTATCATGTGCAACTTGTGTTATGTGGACCTTTTTGGTTTTTGTTTTCCTTGATTTTTGTTGGATAGACCTTTGACATTTTGAAGTTACAGCATAAATTGAAAGGATACAGACAGAGCAAGGAAATGGATCCTTATCTAAATTTTAAAAATAAGAACCAAATGGTTTAAGAGTAACCAGCCATCTCAGATGAGTCTGCAAGAGTCACTTCAGGCAGTAGATCATGAAAGTTGTTACAAATGACATAAGCATACAGATAGTTCAGTAGCTTCAATTTCGGCATCCTTGTACAAAGTGTAGTACATCTCTATGAGTGATCTGATTTGTTTTTGCCCTGCAAAGTCATAAAGTCCAACTTGGCTTTCTGACACTGACTAAGCTACATGGATTAGGTATAGCTGATCTTAAAAGAGAAAAATTGAACACTTGGCAAACCTAGCAGATATTTTGACACACTCTTGGAGCTGATAAGAATCATCATAAATTTAAACGTTACCTTGCCTTGCACAGAAACCAGACTTAATAAATGGCTTTGAATTTTTCATGAATGACTGAGCACCCTGTTTTACTAATAAGACCAAGGTTTTTAGGCAGGGGAATTGGAGAGGAACAGGACTATGAAGGATGCTATAAGGCTACTGATGGAGTGTCATATAATTTTACTAGTTGCATAACTGCTTTTAACTACTAAACTCTCTCTGATTAAAATAACAATCGAGCTTGTAATTTTTCTGAACAGCTGCTGCTACAGGGGGTCATTACCTTGGAGAGCTTTGAAATAATCGTACTCCTAATACATGAGTTATGTATTCTCATGTTTTACAGCAATGCACAAAGTTTAAAGTCTATAGTAGAATGTTATTTGAAAGCTGTCAAACCATGTTAAAAAAGACTGCATCGTCAAAGGCCCTTGTGGCCAGGATTCAACATGTAGCCTTGTCTTACTCATTATAAAATGCATGTTTATAAAGTTCCACAGAGCATCCAATTCCCAATTCACTTATATCAGCAAGACTTAACTTGCTCATTAATCTAAATTCTTTTGCAACTTTAATCTACATGTTTAATTAATCATAAAATGAGGCGGTAAGTAATTTCAGCAATGTGTGGCTTGTTATCAGATGCATTTAATCACTCTTCTGTGAGCTCATTTGGAAACACCTGAAGATGTCGAGAGCAGTTTGAATAAGCATAAATTATTCTTTGTCAGTGTACTTCACTCAACTAATAAGACATTAATTTAAAAGGCACTGTTCGTCATTTTTAGATCTTCACCAATATTTTTAGCTTAGCAGTATAAATCTAATTGTACATACTGTATGATTCCCAACATAGTGCCCAACATTGAAAAGGGTAAGAGTTTTATTGAATTCATTTTTCTTATTTACATGTAATTATATCATGTAATCGTAATTTTAATGAGGATTAGCCATAGGTATCAAATCTGTTAACTATTCAAATGTTTTTGGAATAAGCTGCTAATTACTTGAAATGCTAAAGAATATTGGGTGGTACAAAGAGTTATAGATTCTGTTTTTTCTTTACAGATAATAGCTCTTGTCATATTTGGAACACTTGTCACATAGTAACTTGCTATAGATACGCCTAAGTAGCTCAAATGTAGGTAGGATTAGCTTTTGAAAATACAGAAACAAAGACTGTAATATTGCTGGGCATGTTACATGAATAGCTGCTCTTCCAGATACTTACACAGGATTATATTGAATGAAAAATAATATTCCCATTTTTGCTAGTCACTTAACTATTATGTAGTCAGTGATGGCATTCTAAAAAAAACAAGACATGACCTCAGAACATATAATTCAAAGGAGCTGAGTAAGTCATATATCTCTTCATGTCAAGAAAATGGGAATAAAAATCACATTTTATTGAATGTCATTACCTGTCTCTTTATGCTGTGAGAGAGGATGAAATTCTATAAGAATAATTATTTCACTGGAAACAAATTTATTTGCTTGCCATAGAGCATCTCAGTTAATCTTGCTTTTGAACAGTGGACCACATTCACTAGCTGTCTGGTATGTTCCAGTATGGATCATAACAGGAAAGGGGAGGATATGCCATTTTGCCATGAAGTACAAATCACTTCCCCACATTTTCTCTGCTGTATTTAATGTCTGTGAATGAACTCTTGTTTTCTCTGACAGTGCAGTGCTCTAATAAGAATAATATTGCCATAAGTGCCCTGCCTCCGCTACCATGTTAAAGTTGCCGCACCATTTAAACTATAGCAATAAATTGTTGCAGTTGATCCTTTTCCCCTGCTGTCTATGTGTTCCTTTCTACTACAATTTAGTTTTTATTTTTATTCAGCTGCCTTTTGCACATGGAAGTGATTGTTTGTTTCTAGAGCGCTAAGAGTTTGAGAACAGTAAACCTTTTGCAGCATCATATAGTACCTATCACCCGGCTGGACAGTTTAACAATGTTTTATGAAACCACAAAAAACCTATGTACAGATTACATTTAGGGTCTGACTAAAACACATACAAACAAGGAAATATGAGCTCCTTCTAGGCCTTCCTCCGTGTAAACGTTTATTCTGACTTATTTACTCTGTAGATAGTAATGAATCCTTCACATGTATTACTTGGCCTGTTTTTGCCTGCAGAATGTCTTTTGAAACATCTGTGGTCAAGTTTCAAGATTAAAAAAAAAGTCTCAGTTCAGTAAACCGAAAAATAACAAGTTCAATTTTTCTGTAATTGCTCCTAAGTTAGAGAGCGTTATCAATGCTTATCAGTAAATATTTCAGTGTGTGTGAATGGAGGATTTTGAGAAATCTTTCAGCCTGTTGCTGTGTCCATAGTTTGAACCATTGTTACCTATGTTCAAGTAGTTCATTTTTTCTGTGAGTATCCCAAGATGATGACTCGTTTCTTCTTTTCTTTTTCTTTTTTTTTTCTTTTCTTATATCATAGAAGACCAGAGCTAAAATGTGCGAGTGTTGTAAGAGATTCTAGAACAAAAGACATCATTAAAACTTTTGCTGTTTATAGATAGCTAACATACTACTTGTGATAACTCTAAGCAAAAATACATGTACTTCATTAGGCAGTAGGTGAATTTGTGAAGGTTTTGCGCTAATCACATTGGCCTTTGAAGGGAACATTCTAATCACTTGTTTATATAGAAATTGCAGAGAGCTCATGCTAAATACATCCAATTTGCATAATATATTTTGGCCTTTTCTAATTGTTTGGATGTATCTGTTATCTACTTCAAGCCAAAAATATTTATTGACTTTATGGACTCATATGGAATGTTTTAAATGGGGATTCTTCAGAAAGATACAGCTTTTAAATTTGCAAAAGCCTATGTATTTGTTTTGCAAGTGAGAGTCCAGTCTTTGACATGAAAAAGTTGCATGCATTAAGTTCCAGGGTTACCTATTGCAAGTGTTAAAAACTTGAATTAACTGTTCTCCCTCAAAAAAAGTATTTTTTTCTTCATTTCTGTCTCATTAAATTTGTGCCTTTAAAGTTTGCAGTTCCAAATGTTTCTGTACATCTATGACTGTTAGATATTTGCAAAAATGTGCAAAAGATGAGCTTCTCATGCTTACATTACTCTAACAGTCATAGCTCCTAAAAAAAACCCCCCAAAAGTCATCAGACATTTGTGACAGGTCTATAAAAGGTGGCACCATGGTGTTCTGCAGTAAAGCTAAACTTCTAGGAATAGTGAGACACCGTAACAGCAGAGACTTCCCTAGTGCAGGTGCTTATATTAGAGCACCTGATTCATTGTACTCAAATATTCCAAGGCAGAGAACAAAATTCTCAAAAAAAAAAAAAAAGATAAAATTGCTCAGCCATGGTTAATTCCTATCATTCTAGCTCATAGTACAAATCCAAGTAGCTACATGGAAGAATCATGCCTAAAAGACACATATGTCAGCAAACAAGTGACTAAATAAAATAGCTAAATTTTTCACAGAAAGGGAGAAATAGTCAGTAGGTGCTATAGAAATGAAATTGAACCTGTTGAGCAATATGCTACCAGGTCACACCTACAATGGACAAGGTATTGAAAAGCTAATAATGGCTTGAAAAACAAGTATATTCATTAGCTGAACACCCTCCTAAAAGGGAGGAAACCCAATAACAATTCTTTCTAAACTTCATTTGTTCTGATAAACACTACTGTGAAATATTTCATTTTGAAAATGTTCAGTTGGAGGGAACTGCTAATCTATTGTTTCCAGAGATGTACTTGCAGTTTTCGGCTACCTTTTGGTGGTTAGGCCTCATTATTGTTAGAAGGCAAAGACTCTGACAGCAAAACACAACTTCCAGTTTTGAAACAGAATTTAACAAGGTAAATCCCTTAGCTGAGGGCTGAGAACACTACACATTCTTGCTAGTTACATGTGTTTAAGAGACTGTTCCCTATTTTCCCCAAATGTGAATCTGACTCTTCTGCTTGTGTCAAAATATTAATTTGAATTAATGAATTCTGTTTCTAAAAAAAGTGCCCCAAACAGTGCTTTACCTTCATTCTTTGCGGGATGTGAAACTTCTGCCTGTTACATGAAAAACAGATCTTGTGTGAAGTTCGCTGTTATGTGCACTTACGAGATTTTAATGCTTGAAACTGGTCACTTGGGCCAAAATGCAAGTGCAATAACAGTGATGTACTACAACTTGTCCTGGTCTCTTCTTTAGTGTACATATATCCATACACTCCCAATGTTTTAAGATGCTCATGTTACAAAGGATCCACATAAGTGAGTAATGATGTAAGGTACAAGGAGAGTCGTGAATTACTTGAGGCATTGCATGTGACCAATAGGTGTTCTTTTTGGCATAAAATTAGTTTAATGTAAGAGTTTTCCCCAGTACTTCTTGGATCACAAAATACAGCTTGTGAGCATTACATTCTGCAGGATGTCCCAAGAAGAGAAGGGAAATACAGCAGACTATCAAAGGAAATGAAAAACTTCTGCAATTTCCTAGACATTAAATGGGAGAATTCTTAGTACTATCTAACCAGGCTTTATTACATTTGGGTGATTGAAGAGCACAAAATTTACACAAAAAAAGTAAAGAAATATATTCTATTTCATTATCTTTAGATGTGTAAAAGAACCTGCAGAGACATCTGCTTAATGCTCTGGGAATTCTGAAACAGGCGATATCTTTCAAACAAACATATGACAAGCCACAGGTTTCCTTCAGAGACTATGCCTGATGAAAAGAAATTATTGAGAATAGTAAGATTTTAAGTACTAGCTGTTTACCCTTGAGGAGATCATTGGTCACCAGCATTGTGGCCACTTTGGAAAGAAATAAATCTGAAAAGTCCAGGAAAATACCTCATTGAATTTTGGACCAGCATTTTGCAGTGAGTAGTGCAGTGCAGTGTTATAAAGTTGACATACATGCTCCCCCATAAATAAACTATATACAAGACCCATTGCATGCTTTGGGAGGGTGTACTGATTCACAGTCAGACTAGTGTTTTGTAGAAACTTGACATGATAAGTAAAAACCTGCCATTGTACCAAAGTACATTTTGACCCTATGCGAATTAAAAGATTAATAGAAATCTATGTATCATAGATGTAATTAATTTTAGACATGCCTATAAAATACAGGAACAAAATAATAATAAAAAACCCCACCACAAAACCCAAAATACAATAGGAAGTAATAAAAAGAGGGCTGGGGAAACCCATCATTGGAAAAAATAACCTGGACTTGTATTACAAGTTTCAGAAGGTCAATTTTGTAACAATAATAATTTTTTTTTTAAATTTATTTTGTGAAAACAGACTCTTCTCTAAAGGAAAAGAAATCTTTGTACTTCAGAACTTAATTTTTCACTTAAGACTCGGTTTGACAGACTTTTCAACAAACCCATGGTAGAATACGTTTAAAAGGCTCTCAAAGAGAAGGTGGATGGTATTTTAGAGCTTTATAAGCAGCCTGCTGAGTAGTGGGACCCTAATACTTCATACCAGTGATTTATCTGTTAATTATTTAATTATGCTGTAGTTATTAACAAACTTTTAATATTCAGTATGACCTTTCAAATACAAGGCAGGCTTTGGGAGATATGAAACATTGGTAAGTGTACCTGGTGTTTCTGGTTTGTTTTTCATGCCTTGCAGATACCTGTGGTGGAACCCCAGCACAACAAGGAATTTGCTGATCAAGGAAGGTCGACAGGGCTCTTGAGGGCCCTCATATACTGGGTGTTCATCACCAGCTAGCTGAATGCCCTGGCAATTTTCTCTGGTTATTTTTTCTAGGAGTTGAAAAAGAATGCAAATGGTGATCTTTGGTTTACTAATATGCTCTATGTTGCTGATATTCTTACTGCTTGGACAACTGGCTAGTTGCAGTAGGTATTTTTTTCTGAGCGGTCTTTTGTTAAAATTGTCCTTTTATCTCCATGGTATCAAAAGGGCACTTTGTAACAAATAAGGGAAGGCATCACCCTTAAAATAATCTTGACTCTTAATTAACCAAAGGTATCTATTGTGGCTTTTATTCCTTTATTTTGAAGAGATCTGAGGTAACTGAGAGCCTGTTTTCTATGACACAGATTTTTTTGTTGTGCCTTAATGAAAAGTGCCAAATGGTAACGTGACTTATTTGACGTGGAAATTGCATTCTGAGTCATACCATGTCCTTCATATCATCTTCATTTTGTATGTAGGGGAGCCTGCTTGGTCTAAATCTTTTCCATAGGCAAAATTTCAGACCAGAAAGGCTAGGAGTGGTTGATAGACTGGCCTATGTATTAATTTGTGTAAGGCTAAAAGAAAACAAAATCTATTTAAAAATAAGATTGTGAAGGTTCATTGGTGCTGCAGATATTCAAAGAAGCATAAAATTGTGGGAGATGAAAGAATAATGACTGGCAAACTTGTGGGAGGAGCTTTGTTTTACTGAATAAGATTAAGGCCCAGTAGTAATTCCTGGATTTAAGTTTTTTTTTATTATGTATTACTATATTTTAGTTATAAAATATATTCCAAAGAGAGCACCTGACATAAGGAAGATACTAAATACTGCTCTAAAATAATAAAGCCCACAAAATTGGTGTGGTCTATTTAAAAACAAAGCAAAACAACAACAAATAACCAAAAAGCACTGCCCCCCTGTCGTGGTTTAACCCCAGTCAGCAACTCAGCTGTGCATCACTGTTTTTTTTCTCCCCCCCCCGCCCCTTCTTTTTGTTGCATTCCTTTTCATTACTATTATTATTATATTTCATTATTACTATTGTTAGTATTATATTTTAGTTTAGTTATTAAACTGTTCTTATCTCAACCCACGAGTTTTACTTTTTTTCCCTTTGCTTTCCTCCTCCTCACCCCACTGGGAGGGGGAGGGGGAAACGGCTGCGTGGTGCTGAGTTGCTGACTGGGGTTAAACCACGACACCCCCCCAACCCATTTCTCTAAACTTTCATGAAGTACCACTTTGATCCTCAGGAAAGATTCAAAGATCATGGTGAAAGTAAGGGAGTCAGTGTGTCACTGCTAAATGCCTGCATTAGCGTTGCTGTACAGGCACTGCATAATCCCCCCAGCAGGCAATTTCGGGTGCGCAAGTGAAGAATCACCTTCCACTATTTTCATTGTTTGTAGGAGTATTTATGCTCCTAATTCAGATACCCAATTAGATGCCTTGGCACTCTTTTATTTTCTCCTGTATCCTAGTGTGTCCTTGAATGGGTCAGATAAGCCCTCTGGGCTTGGGTTTTGCCACTTGTAAAATAAAGGCAATGCTCATTCATGTTTACAAAGTTCTTTGAGATCCACAAATAAAAACTGAGTCTGAGAAGAGCATGAATGTCATTGCTGTATACCCTCTCCTATTTGAAGTTTGTGAGTTTTATGGTTAGAGAGTGCAAAATAGTATTCATAACAAAACAGAAAACTCATTAATACCATATTTGTAGATATCGTGTGTAATAACTGAAGACAGAGGTCATCAATAAGAAGTTCTATAGATCTTCAATGAAGAATTGTTTTCTACATTTCAGTTCACAGATGGAAAAGGCCAGAGTTATACTGTAAGAATTTCCTTTTACCTCATCAACAAATCTGCCTCAGACTATAAAAATTGGTATTAGTACAGCTAATTTAGAGCTGACTGTAATGAATGTGAAACAGTCTTAGTATTCCTTGAAGCTTTGTGACAACACCCAAACCTGTTGGAGTCTGTATGTGAAAGTCATTTCAGTTGTTCTAGCGGTAGAATATTTGAGGATAATGTGCTGACTGAATAAGATCAAATATTAAATGCATTTGAAAAATTGCTATTGATTTCTCAAGAAAAAGTTGGCAAACATTTGTGATCCATACTGGAATGGGAAGTTGTCATCTCCCAGGCCCATAAGTGTGTTGCAATTTGACTGAATTTCTGACCTGTCAAGAGAGGGAAAAATCTCCAAAAGAAGATCTGTGGTAGTGCCTCCAAGCAGAGAAGAGAGAGGGCGGTATATAAGAGATTGCTTTTCAGCTTTGACAGTACTAGAGTTTCCCAATATCTCTGGCAGTTTAGCTATTTAATTTGGAGCCCTGCTCATACTTACAGGAGCTGGAACATCTGGACTCTTATACAGCCAATCAGTGAATTAATTGTAAAGCATAGTGAACCGTTTCTTCACATTATTTTTCCTTCTCTGCTGTGGACCTCCAGCTAAGGAGGGAGCCAACGTTTGAGTCAAATCTCTGCTTTTTTTCTCTATTTTCTGTATAATTGCTTGGCTGTGTCTCTGAAGGCTGTAGTTTGACCAAGATTGTACTTCAGATTTTTGATTCAGAGGCTCATCTGAGTTGCCAGGAATTCTTGTTGCGTAGCACATTACTTTCCAAGATGGTTGAGATCCCCACCAATGCCCACTTATCTTTAGACTTCAAGTTCCTTAATGGTCTCCAGAGCTGGGTAGGCAAGCAGCAGTGCTCTCTGTTGTTGTCAGGAGAGAGCTTTTCCTCTTCTACCAGTTAAATCCTTTGACGTTTCTGATTGAGTTCTGCTGTTGTCTTCACAGCAAGCAATCTAGGTTTTTGAAAAACAGTAAGTATAAGGACTGCTCACTTCTGCTTGGATTTGAAACTATATCATAAGGCTGCATAGAGATGGGTTTGTGTTGGACTAAAATAGAATTACTTATGTTCAAATATGTTCAAAATAGAATAACTCGTGTTCAAATATGTACTTAATGTTGTTAATAGGGCCCTGAGAGATGGTCTGATGAGTATTTAGCAATGGGTTCACAACATTACCATTCCCTATGAAACACCAAAAGGGTTTCCGATTCACGTAATATCTTCTACTTCCCATTCTCCTTCAGAGCCTGTTAGGTGCTATGGTTAGAAAGTAATTTCTTGATACAAAGAAGAGGAGGAAGATGATGAAGGTTAAATAACTAAACTGCTGAATAATTTCTCTAAAGTAATTGATACCCTATGGTCTGCTGAATAGTTTGAAAACTTGTCCAATTAAAAAAAAGAAGTATATATACACACATGATTTTAAAACATAGCAGGTCCTCTGATTTCAGATCCTAAACGTGAAAGCTTAAAAATGAGTTTTTAACGATGGTAGCTTAAACTGAAGGCAAGTACAAAACCTAATTTACTTATTTTTAATTATTATTCTCAATTTAAAAAAAAAAAAATTAGTATCTAATTACTCCTTACTCTTCTGAAAATACTTCATTTTAGTTTAGTGTATTTAGGATAAATGAAGTCTCTATGATGATTGAAGAGGATAGGCTTTGCTTTGTTTATAGGATCATGAGTTAGAAACTAATTGATCTAAATACTGAAACATAATTTGTGGCATTTGTCACACTTATAGGAAGTGAAGCAATATTTTGGAAAATTGGTTTCACCTACTACAAAGAATCTTTCTTATTTTTTCTTTTAAAAATACTAATTGCTATGCTGATTAAAATCAGATATCCTGTTTCTAGTGCTTGAAAGCATCTATATGGCAATATCGAAATGCAGCATAGGCTAAATCTGGTTCAGCAGCCTTGGAAGCAGGGCTTCGAAATTAGCCCCGTGTTGCCATTCATGTGTCATTGAGTGAGCTGTTTAACACATCTCTGTCTGTTTCCGTATCAGTAAGTGTGCATGAAATGTCCACTTTACTGTTATGTCATAAGAATGAAGAACTGCAAAGTGGTTTCCCCAAAGGTGTGAGATATTACTGAAATGGGCATTATTGGATTCCTGTTGTTATTATTTTATTTGTATTACAGTATGGAGAGCCTCCAACTAAAAGTAGAGCTTCTTTGAACTGAAGGTATCTCTGCTGATAAGTTTACTTTCTAAACGAACAATGCAGACAAAAGGTAGAGGACAGAAAATATTTAATCCTTATGCACTGATAGTAAATTTATATCAAATTCATCCAGACTGATTACTACGTTAAATCAATCTCTGTATTTATTATAAACTGTGGGCTTTTAAGGGTTTAGGTGTCCATCCTTCAGGAAAAACTAATCAAAGGAGCTTCGAGTATGTGAATATGGGCCAGAGATTAATTGTGGTGTTTCCCTGAGTGATTGCATGAAAGTCCAGTGGTGAAAGTCCACATGCATGTTTGAAAAACTCCAGCTTTAGTAGGTTCATAACTTTTAAGATTAGAGGGTCCCTAGTAATTATTTAGTGTGACTTGCATAACGCAGGCATAGAACTGCCCCTAAAGTCCCCTAGCTATGGCTAGACTAGAGGATATATCTTTGTGGGATGTAGCCTGACTGGAAAAATTTACAGTGATAGCAGATGTACCAGAACCTTTTGTTAATTTGTTTTAGTGTTTAATTTATCTCACTTATTAAACTGTGTGCCATAATTCTAGTTTGAATTGGTTTAATCTAAGTTTATAGCCATGGTTGTCTGTATGGTTGAAAGATCCTCTGTTACCGTATTTTCTTTTCCATGTGCATACTGCTAGATTCTGATCTAAAGTATTTTTTTTCCTTCAACAAATTTGATGGAGTAAGCCACTTGGCTGCCTCACTGCAGAATGTGTTTTCCATTATTTTAATCTTTCTCATGATTCTATATTAGCCTTTCATAATTATAAAGGAATTCTACGGAGAGGTAGTAGTACTTCTGCTGTCACCGAGTCGATTCTAGTGAAAACTTTCCCTCTTTATTGTACACTTTGCAAATGCTTCTCCTCCTATAATGCTGCTGCATTTCTCATTTAAGTGCTGCAGCTTTCTTACATATCACTTATTAGCTCCGTTAGAAGTAAGCAAATTCAATAATATGAGTCAATCATTTTGGGTCCTGGTTATATTTGTTTTTCTGCAAAGCATATTTGATTCCCATTTAAATATCATTGTTTTTACTTTCTGTTAAGTCCAAAGGAATGCAGATAACTACATAATATGTGGTGCTCCAAAGTCATAGTTGATTGTTCTTCACAGTACCTGAGTTTTTCTTCTTGCATTAGAATTGTATAGAATAATTTTGAGCTTTTTGAGTTTAAAATAGTTATAAAAGGCTATGAAAGTGATATGCTTCACAAACCGAAAAGTTTTCCACCAAGTAGAGAAAATTGTCAGAGAAACAACTAATTGATCTCTGCTCCTTTACAGCTGTGTAATGCTATGCATAACTAAAAGCTCCTGTTAAATTAATTAATGATTTCAATTATGAACTTTTCTCCAAAATGTTATGATTCGTATCAAGCTGATAATGCGGTGACCTGGGAGTGTGAAATCTGTGTTATGTAGAGAGTCGCCAGTTAATTGATTCACAAATTATTTAAAGTTTGTTGCACCCAAGGGAGTGCTCAGATCCATGACAGCTATTTCTTAAAGTGTGCAAACTCTCTTTTCTTTTTGAGATTGTCTTGAGCTAACAAGCATGATAAAATGGTTGCAAGCCGGATATTGGCAGTTTGTAGTGCGCCAGTTAACATATTCAAAGGACTTCTCTAGTTTTTTTTCCCATATCACAGCAAATGCCTATATGAAAAATAAACTTTACAGGTATCAACAAGAAAAGGTTAATGTCTTGTCTAGAAATGAACTTTAGTCTACCTTTTTATACCAATTACTTTTATAATTTTGAATGTTTCTCTTAACTTTCCTTATTCTGTTATCACACATTTCATTTCTGATAATTGTAGAGTGACTTGTTTCCTGTTAAGGGAAATACTAGTGAGTGTTTCTGAAAAAGCTTCTGAGGTTTAAAATGAAGGATATTTCATACAATATTGTGGTAGGCAGCAGTTTCACAGTACAGATAAGTAATAATTATGCCAACCTGTATTCCAGAATTTAATGTTATCAAATCTTGTATTTCACTGACTTTGTCATGCCTTTGTATGTACAGAAGCTTGAACAAGAAGTCTTCTTACTTGCTACGGATGCATAGAGGCAGGAGGGGATGTTCAGTGTAATTCTGTCTGATTTTAACGTCTTAGTGCATAAGTTTCACAACAATTAAAAATTGAAATGTACAAAGAATAATATAGAAGAAGGTATTAAAATAAGTTAAAGTACTGTTAATATTTTATAAACCTCTATTAAATTTTTATAAATGTTATTAAAGCACAGTTGAGTTGACTTCAGTATTGTATAAAATGACCGCTTTCACAAATCCTTTTGTGAGTGTGAGTTCTTTACTGAAGGGGCAAAAGGACTTCATACAGCTCCCTGGGTCTGAGGAGGGACCTGAAAGTTTGAGGCATGTTAGGAGAGGCATGTTTTGCTCTGAAGTTTGTGTGGTTGGGGTATTAGCAAGCAGTAATATTGCACTAATTTTTTTTTTTTTTTTTTTTGTACTATCAAAACATTTGGGATTGCATGAAAGCAGAAACTGATTTTAGATACTGGCAATTAAATACTGTAGCAAATAAAATCATGGTGGTAACTGGCTATTCCCCTCATCTTTCTCACTCTTGGAATATTCTGCCTACCCAAAGATTTAGTTCTCTCAATTACCAGTCACTTCTTCCTGGTTTTGTATTTTGTTAAAAATACTTGTGTCAACTCTCCTCTGTTACTAAGACAAAACAAAACAATTAAAAATAAAAGTGCATCTCATGTTATGAAGTTGCACATTGCTGCAGGGCCATGAGAAGCTGCCTTGAAAGGGAACAACTTTAAACTGATATCTGTATTGTAGAAAAAAACACCATTTAAAATACTGAGTGACTGCTTCTGTTTCCTAAAATTAAGGAGCCTATAATCTCAGCACCATTAACAAGTGCTGTCATTCAGATACACAGTGTCTGGCTGATTTAAATAAAATGAAATGAAGATAGTTGTTTCTGGTCCCTTGGCTTCACTCATTGCCATAAACATATGCTCTGCGTCCCGCTTCTTTCCATCTTATTTATGACTTTAATTTGTTGTGTGGGCTGCGCTAGAAATTAAATTTAATACAATTCTCCAAGGGACCCTGTCATATAATAACATGGTAATTTCTGTGTATCCTTTTGAAAAATGAGGAAATTAATTCTTCCTGACATGTTCTAATTATTCCAGTGTGAACGGCAAATCCGTTTTTCCCAGCCCCTGAAGTGTTATAGGCAAATGGCTGCTGTTCAAAGCTGAGGTGCTAATGCTGACCAGCAGTGCGTTTAATTTGAAACATGAGCAGACACCTTTCAACACACCTTTGTAATATTGGAGTACTTTACAGAAATTAATTCACTACTTATTTGGCAGCTTAGCCTGGGGGTTATAGTTTTTATTCATCAATACTATAGTCATGTTAGCACAATGTTTCCTGTTTCCTCTAGTGCTCTGTGCCTGTGCTGCAAAATACAAATTCAGAAGGGAGCAATGGTTAGTTTTAACATACATATTTTTAAAGTGGGGACACGGGTACCGTAGCACTAATGATTCTGTGTTGCGGCATGTTTACAGTTTGGAGCGAGGTACTATAAGGTCTTCAGTGTTGAGTTAATTACATACTGTGGTTAACACTTTCAACTGAAATTACAGGGAAGAAATTATTTGAACCAACTTCCTGTGAAAGAGCTTTTCCACCCAGATGCTGGCCTCTGTTGTGACAATCCGATGCCTGCTTCCATTTCTACTACATTGTTGAGATCTAACTAAAACCAGAATACATATGCTGTAACTTTAAAATTCCATAATATACTTGGCATAGGTGGATTTTTGCCGAGGAGAAGGCAACGAGTTATCAGCATAGGTGCTGAAACTCACACCAATGATTCTGGGCATTTATGACTTTTGATATGTTGCCTTTGGGAATTTCTATTTTAGTATCTTCATTTTGTGCAGGACTGCCAAGTGAAGTCCTTCAAGAGTCCCAGCTTTGTAATACACAGATGTTGTCTTTGTTAAGTGTTCTTTCAGAATTCAGATGCATGGAAGTATAAAAGAAATTTTAACTATTCCAAGAAACAGAATTTGACAGAAGGCACCAAGAGGAAGAATCTGGAATAGTTAAGACTTCATTTACAGCTTTTCAGCCATAGATGTAAAGAAGAAAGGATAGTTTTCAGAGATGTTGAAGAACTGGAATGAAGAATTGTCTAAAAAACTTGCTAACTGCCTAGCTGTAGGGAGAAATGGGGTGAAGTTTGTGGAGGTGTCAGTTAAGGCAGTAAGAGATCCATCAGGCTCAGCCCAGGGAAAAGAACTGAAATCCAAGTTTCTGCAAAAAGAGCGGAATGGATGGAAATAGTAGGTCTATGAAAGGTGAAAGGGAACAGTGGTTGCCTGCAATGGGGCGGAGAGCTGTGAGAGAAGGGTATCAGCTAAGACTAGAGAAGATCAGATCAGGTTGAAGATCATTATGTATTTGAGTGGAGCAGTTGCAGTAGATGAAAAAGACAGAAATGACATTTGAGGGGATGTTAGAATATTAGAACAGAGACCAAAGGCAGAGTTATTGAGGAACCTTGTAAATATAAAGAAGATTAAGCTAATTGGTTATAAAGTCATAAGGAGGAACAAGGAGGATTTATTTTATGACAAGGACACCGAATGCTAAAGTAAAAAAATTAATCTGCTTTTTACACATGGGATTAGTTTTTGCTAACAAGACAAGGAGTCAATGTTAGAGCAATGATTAGAATTACTGGATCACACCTTAGCATGAAAGTCTTTATATCATGTCCTTTCTGTAATAAATACTTAACTGAAGAACGTGGCATTCTCACTCCGAGTAGTTATTTACACTAAAATCTCTGAATACAGAAAGAGAAGAAAGAAATCTTATATATGTCTTTCATAAAGAGAGGTTTTAAGGCATAGTTGAAATTGTCTTCTGACCAATTCATAAGAGGTTTGAATTTCTTGAGGAGATCCTATTAGTGATATATTGTCATAAATACTCCGTGCATCCTTGCTCAACAGACTTTGTTCAAGGAGGTTCAAAACGCAATCTAAATAGTTTGACTACTGGATCTACTTTTAATTTGAAAAAGTAAATTTTGGCATTAGGATTTTCACTATAAAGGCTAAGTTCTCCCTGTGGATGTGTGCAATGGAAGAAGAAATTACTTCCAAAAGACTGGCAATCTTGTGAATAACTCCAGTGATAAAATATGTAAGATGGTGGTCTGAGGGTCTGAATAGCAAAAATGGAAGGACGGTACAGCTCCATCAAAAAAACGGATGAGCACATAAAACTTGGGTGTTGTTTCTGGGCGCTCAGGACTCAGTTAAGTCTGTGACCCACTGAGGTGTATTTTGTTACATAAAAATTAGTAGGTAAAGGGCAGAAAATGTAAGGTAACACAAACTATGGATATAGAAGCAGTACTCCTCAAAAGAGTGTTACTGATTCAGTGGAGCTAGTGTGTTCGTAGCAGTCACATGTAGTGTGAGGGCCATTGGTTTAGTCCTCAGGAATGTTACCGCTGTGTCCTTTTTGTATGCCAAAAGGAGTTGCAACATGAAGGTACCTTCTTTTTCCCAGAACCAGAGAGATCTCACGGGTATGCAGGGATCTTGCAATACCACCTAGATCTCTTATTTCCACAGCCTGCCTTTGTGTAGCTATTGCAAGCACAGCAGTGGAAGCTGTGGTCAGCTGTCTGAAGTCTTATAACATCTGTTGCTGTCTGAAAGCCTGGTTCCAATTCCAGTCTATACACCAGGATTAACCACGTTACTCATCATTCAGTGTACTCTCCTGTGTCATTCTCTGCATCTTCACCAAAACCTTCAAGGCTTTGTACACTAATGGTTCTACAATGGTACGTTTACTGGAGACTGGAGAGTATGGTAAAAGGAATATTATAAACAAATTTATTTTTGCTTTGTCCACTGTATTCGCAGCGGCAATATTCATAGTACTCTGTGCAGAACTTCAGAATAAAAAGCCTCGTCATTCGGGCAGTATTTAGTGCCTTGGCTGTTATGCATTCATATCCACTGCAGTGTGATAGTGTTTTTCAGTCACATTTGTCTGATATTTGCCTCAAGATGAAGATCATAGGATTCAGGTTGAAAGGGACCTCAAGGGGTCTCTAGTCCAACCTCCTGCTCACAGCAGGGTCAGCTGTGAGGTCTGACCAGGTTACTCAGGGTTTTATCCAGGTGCGTCTTGACAAACCTCCAAGGATAGAGACAGCACAACCTCCCTGGGCAGCCTGTCCCACTGCTCGCCTCTCCTAATGGTGAAAAAGGTTTTCTTTATGTCCACTTTGAAGCTTTCTTTTTTCAACTTTGCTCTTTACAGCAAAGCTTAGAAGAGCTACAAAACTGGTTATTTAGGTGGTAACGTATGATAATTCTGTTAAAAACTGGTTGCCTTAGTGACCAACCATATGCAGCAACTACTCTGCAGTCCTTCCTGCCTTAGCTTTTTTCATTGATACCTCTAGATATAACTTGGTCTAATCTCTCTCTTTTACTGTAAGGTCTCTTTTCAGGGGGGAAACCCCTCAGCTTGAATTCTGCAGTAACCATTTTGGTTTCCACTTAAAGTGCATGCTGTTAAACGTAAAAAGGCAAACGTAAGTTCCAACAATGAACAATAGATGCTTAGCAACAAAACTTAGCTAGTGAGGGTGGTGCAGCTGGAAGTTAGCATCTGAAGGGTGATTCTCTTCCTACTATGCTTCATGGTAAGGCTTCCAGTATTGGATTATGCAGAAAATAAGTCTTTGTGTTTGGTCCGGGCTCATGACCTTTAGTTTTTGAGCCCTCCTCTCTCTGTACTAGTAAATGCTCATTTCATCATTTGTTAGGGTTTTGGGGTATTTTTCTCACTCCTGGGACTGGATTGCAAAGGCAAGATTTAATTAGAAATGGAACCTGTCATCCCAAAGGTCTCTGATTTGAACCCAGCCAAGTAATAGCCTGGATTTGTTACAGTTTGACAGTTAGGTTCTCTGTGTTATGTTAACTGACGGTTCAAATCCACAAAGCTGTCCACGGGGCTAGGCTCATGGTCACTGGCACTACTTGATAGCTTTTTGGCAGCTTCAAGAATCATATGAGGCTTGGAATGGAAATGGCACTTGATCTATCTGCCCACTCCTGACATTCGCTCCTTTTGGGTCAGGGTCGAAGCAGGTTTGGGGGGTAATGTGAAGAGGCCTGCATGGCCAGTGGAGTGTCTGTTCTGTGGATAAATGGAGTCCTTTCAGTTTCTGAGGCTGTCAACCTGGCGTGAGCAATAAATTTACTTGCAGGCAGAAAACAGAAAAGAAAGCAAGACTACCACATCTGTGTTGAAAGGTCTCTTGCTCATCAGAAGAAGGAAGCAATGTAGGAAATGGAGGAGGCAAGGTCTGAATAATTGGTTTTTCTGGGCTAAAATGCATAACTTCTCTAGCAGATGAATGAAGAGTTGTTTGTCACTTCCCCCCCCCCCCCCCCCCCCCCCCAATTATCTTGAGTTCATTGTAGATATTTTCTGTGGAAAACCTTTTTTCTGTTTATCCAAGAGACATCACTGACTGAATAATCAATAAGCCTTTTTCTCCTTCATCTATTCAAGCATAAGACTGAGATTATGGAGTGAAAGAAGAGGGGGTCACCATCACAAATATTTTAGGACTATTAACAGTCTTTCTATACTAGGTACTTGAGGAAAAAAAATGCTCAAAGGTCTACTGATATTCTCTTAATGATTAATACTTTTGATGATATAGGTTTATAAATATGCTTTATATATATTATAGAACTAAGGCACCCAAAACATTAGTATTGAGATGTCAGAATTAAAACTGATATATTCTAAGACATAAGTATACACTCATCCCTTGCTTTTTTCCTCTTCGTTCTTAAATTAAATTCTTTCTCCTTTGTTCTACCACAGTCTATATTCCTCCTGTCTTTTTAATTGATTTGGTTCATCTCTTAAATGGACACAAAACATTAAAAGCAAGGGATTTATGAACAAAATTGGACAAAAAAATCCAAATAGCACTTTCAAACATTTCAAGCAGAAGTCTGAATTTGTGATTCTTTTTTTTTTGAAATATATATCTTACAAATTGTAACACTGTTATAAATTCTAAATCTGCTCTTACTCCTAAATCCATCCTTACATTATATTGGCAGATATTGTAAGTAGTGAAACTAAAACGTAGAAGAAATTAAATAGAAAATTATTTGGCTTTTCAGACAGCATTGAGAAAAATTTTTAAGCAGCTATCATTTTTCCTATCACTTCTGTCATTGCAGCTTTTTTTAAAAAAAGTATTATTTAAAGGAATACTGGCATTTTATTCCATGAAAAAATATTCATGTTTTGCACATTTTCAATACACAAGTGTCTTACATACAAAGTTACCGAAAATCAGATGGAAGTAGAAACATTGTTTGCTACTTGACAAGCTGCTCTTTCTCTTGCAGCAAGATACAGAAGTGGATACACTTGCGTTTATGATGTATTGCTCTTGCTAACTTCTGTCTTCATTGTGAGAGCTCCAATTCCCTCATTTTCCTGGCCCCTGTGATGGCCAGTCTGACACCTCTTTTAACAGGCTTCTGCTGCAGTCACTGGAACTTCGTATCACGCAGTCCCTGACTGTGGCCACTGAAGTGCCCTTTCTCACCATGTAGGCTCGATGTCCCAAACTCACCTGTCACTAAATTTATACTGCTTTTGCATTACTCCCTTTTGGTCACTGAGCTGTACTCTTCCCTGAGCCTGAATGGGCATGGCCTTTTCCTTAATTCTGTATCACAATGCTATGTTCTTTTTCTGCATTATTTTAACAAAGAATTCAATATTGGATTTGTGCCACTGGCAACCCTGACCTTACTGATGATTGAACATGCTGAAGACATTTTCAAAATCTATGAAATTATGCAGTAGAAATACGAGCTGTAGAATACATTACTTTTAGATCTCATTTATTTGCTGAATGGATAGTGCAGAAGTGACTTCACATTTTGCATTGGTTGTTTTAAAAACACACTCCCTCTGCAAATAATAACTAAATAGTCATATGGAGTTCATGTAGTTACTGTGACAAGAGATGTGAAGTGGGCAGAATGGATGTAAAAGTGTTAGGCAAGGGTTCATAATATTATGGCAAAACCCTATGCATATTAATCTTCCACATACCTTGTTCTTAGACAATAACTGATTCCTCTGTTTCTGAGAGAACTTTATCTTGCCGAAATAATTTTATAGGGTACTAAAATTATCCTAACAGAAATGATTGTCAAAATGCTTTGGACTAATGCTTATGGTTATTAGTGTTTATTGTTAATGATAAAAAAGAAGTTAATATAGAAACTGTTAGAATAGCAGGAGAGATTCAGGGAAATTCGGCTTGGTCCTGAACCAAGCTAGGGTTGACTAAGTCTTTGGCTGGAGCTAGGGAAGACCTTGCAGTGTGACTTTCTTGGCCTCTGCCTGGCTCAGTCTGCTGTTGAGGAACATATCCCAAAGGGAAGGGCAAAGTCAGGGAGAAAACTGTCCATGGCTCTTCCTTCCTTAAACTGCTTCAGCCTGAGTGCCCTTTCTGCCTGTCAGCTATTGTATAGGAGAGAAGTGGTGCTGATCCCACGTGAATTAGAGCCTGAAATCACATTTTAAATCAATAATCTACAGGAAATGAGATGCTCTTTAAAATCCAACTGAGAAATAGATAGCAATACTTTTGATAAACATTACTAAATTGTGGCCCTTTTACATTTGTGGACACACACATGCACTGAGTATGTGCCTTGAACCATTTGTGACCACTTTGAAAATGTGTTAGTAATAACAAGATCATGGTAAAAGAAGTTGCTTAAACAGACAAACAGTAAGATACGAGAATGTGTATAGTATACACCTATAGTATAACTGCTTACACAGATATGGGAACATGAATTAAACATCATGTACATAAAGGAACAGTAACTCTAGGGAGAGTATATGTGACACTGTTACAGTATTTGTTTAGCTATGGAAACGTCTATATTTAAATTGGCAGAAATTACGCTGAATCTCCCAAACAAGTAACCTAGTCAAGAGCAATAATCTGAAAGCAAGTAGGAGGACTGTAAAATAGCATGATTGTTTAGTTAATGTAGTTTTTAGTATAAATAGAGTTTCAAGTCAGCATGACTTTAATGCTGACCCTCCCAGTACATTAAAAAAAAAAATCGCTTGAAACTAACAGCATGTTAGCAGCTAATTCGTACATTATTTCAGTATCATTCATAAATTACTTTTGAATCCTTTAACTTAAGAAAAAGAAAATCCCACAAATCCTACTTTTGGTCAAAGCATAAGACCATAATTAACTCGGCATGTGCTTTTGAATTAAGAACACAGTGTTCTGAGCTTTCTTAAAAAGCTTTTAAAAATGTTGGGGGAATACTTTCATAGAGCCTTATTGACTGAGCAGAGTTTTAAGATTTGTCACATATGAAGTGATGTTAATTAAATATTGTTATTTCTTTCTGTCAATCAAGTAAGGTTAAGCTTTTTTTGTTACTTGAACAAAAAGGGAAGTGAAACAGGTGAAAATATGTAAAACAGCTGTGAGGAAAACAGGAGGAATAACATAGTAGGAATTTAATTAGTCAGAATTTATGGGGGATGCAGGAGGTTTAGGTACTAATTCCAAAGCATGGCATTTTTTGCAGTCCTAATACCATTTGAATATTTCTGGACTTTTTGACAATAGATCATTTACCTAATGAATATAGAAAATAAATGTAGTGGCAGAAGGCCAGTTTTTGACACAGGCATATGGTTTATTTAAAATCATATTTGCAAACTGATGTTTAATATGGCTGTCACTGAAACCTTCTTTTTATTAAACTAAAATGTTGTTAATCAGAATCCTATTTAATGCTGCTTCAGCTCTTTCGGATGCTATGGGCATATTTTTAAGACAAAATGAGTTATTGTTTGTATTAGCTATCTAACTATTGCTGATAATGTCTCCCCAAACCATGAATTTTAAAATGATGCATGTTTATATCCTTTTATTTCTGTTAATGTGCATAAGCCTGGGGTGTGTCATATGTGCAAGGACATCTTCAGGACAAGCTTTTCTAGAACTTTCCTTTTTGGAAGAAATGAAAATTGGAGTATAATTACCTGACTTGAAATGATGGTACTTAAAATCCACCACCAAACATCATATGGTCTTCTATATAGCTATTACAATTGACAATTCTAAGGACAAAACCAAGAAGCAGCTACGGACCTGTATAATAATAGCTAAGCTATATTGTTTCATCAATGTATTAAGCTTGGACAGTGTATTATTGCCGTAGGGCTCTATTAATACTGTCAGTATTGAAACCTTCGAAGGCATGAAAAGCACCCAGGAAGAAATGCATAACTTGTTTTACAGTTTCTTCTTGTTTTCTGCTTAATGGGGGAGAAACTTCTATGTGAACAGATTTAAATTCATGTGGGGAATTCTGCCTCTAAATCTTTCGTTTCCAGGCTCTTCATGTTTTATTGGGGTGGCCCATGATGATCTAGAGTCATGAAAGGCTGCTTCAAAAATTTCAGTGCTTTTGAAATCATGTAGGTACTGAGGTAATATTTCATGGAATGAATCTCTTCTGTAACTCCACTTTGGAAAATTCAGAAGTCTGTAGCAAAATGATGTCAGTAGTTAGTTTTTTCACTTCGTCCTGGATAACTGAGGAAATACGGGAGCTTTGATGAACTAGAATGATTTTGCTTTATGAAGTTCTTTGTTTAATTAAATAAATACCAGTTATTTAAAAAAACAAACATACATTTCCCCAATTTTAATATTACATGATTAAAAGCAACTTAATTTGCATTGGAAATGTCATGTTTTAAATACTTAGTATGTTTTTTATCATTTAGGTATATATTTTTTCTAGTACAGTATTTAGGTTTTCTTGTACAATTTCCCCCTCCTTGAAGATATTCAAAACTTGACTGAACAAGTACCTGAGCAACCTGAGCTGCTGTGAGCTGGAGGCAGGATTTGATGACCTCCAGAGGTCCCTGCCAACCTACATGATTCTGTGGGGCTTCACCACCTTGACCAAACCTCATGGACTGAACTGTTGAGCAGAAGAGAACAAATGTCTGTAGGTTGAATTAAAGAGGAAGCTTTAAAGTGAAGAGCTCTGATGGACTGGGTAGAAAGGACACATAGTATGTACAGAGCACTTACATTTTACTTTGAATAAGGAAACAAAACATTTTGCTTATAATCAGCTTTTTGTTTATAGTAAGCTTCACTTTCTGGATCTTTGTATCTGGAACTCAAACAGATACAATTATGAAGTATTCTAATTTCCTTATTTTATTAAATAAAAATAACCAAAATATTACTATCTGTGAGCATTTTTAACGGCTCTGAATTTTGGAACTAGGATTTCTGCTTGTCCCCTTTGGATCGGGAAATGATAACAGTGTTAAGTGCAGCTTCTCTAGCACTTCAAATAATCTGGGAGAGCAGAAAGCTACTCAAACCTGAAGCAGTTTTGTTTGATAGTACAAGATATTACCAATTAGCAATTAAATTAATCAATTTGCCCTGCATTAGCTATTAATTTTGATACTGACTGGTAAGTAATATATCATGCATCTTTGAAAAAGTCTGTTATACTTCAATCTGCAAATATTTTATTAACAGAGGCTATAAACCACAATGAGTGGCTCAGTTGTGGGTGGTTTTTTCATGCTTATTTTGATGATATAGCAGTATCTTGGGATGACATACTGTAGTGAGTGAGGATAAATATGTGTTGCCAAGGTCTAAACAGCAGCAATATGGAAGTAATTCAGCAGTCAGTTTCACTCAAAGTTTGAAATCTGTGCTGTATTAGAGGTATGCATAGAAGCTGTGTTAATTGCTAGCTTGTTTTCCATATGGTTCTGTTTTAATGGAGCACATTTGTTGCAGATGGTTGGAAAGTGGGTTGGACAGTGTCTAAACTGGCTATGACTAATTCATACAGTGATTATACTATACTTTAATGTTTAACAGTGTTCTTTGTAAACTTCTTTCATTCACAGTTCCCTTGCCATTGAAATGTGGTCCAAGATAACTGAAAAGTATTCTTCTTTATTTAAACTTGGCCTTAGAGAAGAGCAAGAGCATGGGGTGTGTAGTCATCTTTTCCCTGATTCAAATTCAAAACCACACCCCAAATTGGTTTCTTCAGATGGGTTATCTCCATCATTATTATGGTTTGCTGAGCGTATTTAGCTGAAGTAATGGACTCTAAGAAGAGCCACTTGAAGAACTGAAGTGACCTTAACAAATGCTAAAACTGGCTTTGTTCACACCACAGTGCTTTCACCTCTTCATTGGTTTGCAACTGACTACAGCCATTTTGGATACTAATAGCCATTTCTTGTTTGCAAGTTTTAATATTGCTAACTCAGACTCGAGGGCACTAAATACTTGCATTATGTTGACGTGAAACTGAAGGTACAAATGCAACAACATGTTGTTGTAGATCAATTTAGTGATGACATGCATGACAAGAATCTTTCATCTATTAACCTGGTGTTTTAACAGAACATCTATGAATTCATCCTAAATCTATAGAGGAAATTAAAATATAGAAGATTGTCCAGCACTGATGTAGTTGATTCTTATAATAGTTTATTTGGATCTCTTGTGACAAAGCTTGTATGACTGACTTTCCCTTTGCTGAAGACTACAGTGAATGTCAGAGTCAAACTCCAGTCGATGGTTCCTAGTAAAGAAAAAAAGAGCGCTACGGTTCAGTGGGTTTCTCTACCATTTTTACTGTTGTTTTCTCACATTGTCACTAAAATATTCTCTTTGTTATCTGAATGGGACATCTGCTGACTGGCCTAGCTCTCTTTACCTGATTGTGTGAAAAGTCTTGGTTAAATCTGTTAGGCCTTGGAGGCCCAGTAACCTGCTAAGTGCTATAGAGCCTGAAAGACATTATGTCCTTGGACTAACTTGTCTCTTCTACTTACAGCTGTATGTGATAGATAAAAAAACTTACATATAAAAGACCGGGGTAAATGTAATTTTAATACACTTGTGGACATGTTAATGAGTAGCTGCATTTTTCTTACCCTAAAGTGTATAAAAATCTACACAGAATAAGGTGTATTCTATAGTAGGGCAGAAAAATAAAACAGGCCAGCTTTAAAAGAAAGCCTTTTTCTCTGGCTCTATCACAAACTTGCTCAATTGGAATTGATAATTTGTTTGAAGTGGTAGGAAATCCACTTACTATGGCTAACAACGTAGAATAATACAGACCATTTGGCAGTTAGCACTAAGATGTCTAAACTACAGCTTTGATGCAATAATACTATAAATTGAAGATTTATCTAATTTATAATTTTTCTCAAAGCTTTCCCCTGCTCTGTGCCGCTGTTTGGCATGGTGATTTGTCTGCACTAACCGAAGTTTGGTTTGAAACACGTTTACATTTGATTGGTGTTTTTAGATTTTGATAGCTGCTAGTTCCTCTCTACAGAAGTAACCTTTTAAAATGTCAGTTTTAATGTACAAATTTTATGAGAATAAAAAGACTTCTTAAAATACTAATTTTAGACTCCTCTGCTGAGCTTGTAGTCAGCTGCTGCTGTCTCAGGCTGAGTCTTGGAAAATTAAGTCAATGCTCACTATAATAAAATGTGTACTCTGGACTTCATGTGGAGAAAAAAATAGTTTCCTTTTGAATTCTTTTTCTGTAACTGTTGCACAACTGCCAAAGTAATCGTCTGTCCTTTTACTTGTTGATATTTACCCTCGTTGCTTCCTTCTTTCCATCCATCCTTCTGTCTGTATTTAACATGCGCTGGATTTTCTACAAGAGAGAATTCCTCTCCTCTTAGGTGATAGTCCTCCCTGAGAGGAGTGATGTCAGGTACATAAGATTTCATCTTGTGCTCTGTAACAGAAAAACCTTACAAAATTAGGTGTATGGTTTATCAAATATTTCATGTAAAACATGGTTTAAAGAGTTTTTCCCTCTGAAGGTGACACAATATTAAATTGCTGCTAAAAGATCTGATAATTTTCTGTAATCGTAATTGCTGCAGCTTTTCCTGTAATTTGTCATATTGTCTAGGTTGCTGTGTCATATAGTCCGTTACAGAGGTGACACTGAAATTCAAAAGGAATGGAAGCTTAAGCTTTCCCCCCCCCCCCTTCCAATGTCCCTTGTTCTAAATCAGAAAAGCAGCACTTGTTTTGGCTTCAGGGAGCTGTATGTTCAAGCTCACAGCTGGAGGTATGGTGCTGCAGTGATGGTTACCAGTGATGGGAAGGGAGAGTATAATGAATTAAAAAAACCAACAAAAACAACACCACATAAAAACCCCTCGGGATTAAGGGCAAGTGCTTCATTCTTTTCTCTCTCAAAGCTCCTGTATAAATTGTGCACACAGATGAAAGAATTACAGAAGGGAACATGTTCAGATTTTAAATATCAACAAGATATATTTGGTTGTGATATTGCCTCATATGGACGTAGTGAGATTTTCTTTATCATCTTCCAGTTATGTTTCCTAAAATTGTGTCTTTTTGGTCATGATTCTTTTCAAAGAAGTAGCAGAGCTAAGCCTTTTCATTTAATTGTAGTAAAATGTTGCCCTAAAGTGGAATAAAAAATTTATTTTTTTTTTAGTAGTTCATATAGAAAAACATATAAATGTAATAATATTTTAACTATAGTTTGTCTAGATCTCTCCCGTTTAAATGCTATGCAAATCTTTCATACTGCAGGGCAAACAACTGTGAGACTATAATGTGCGGTGTAGCAAGCATACACCATAAATTTGATAAGCATACTTGTGAGTTCTTCATATTTCATACAAAGAATCGGGAAGAATAAAAATAGAGGAAAAAGCACACAATGGAATGATGAATATCAGTGTGTAAAAGAAATAAGAAAAGATTACCTTGATCTTCTGCACTTGCCTGCGCTAAAACTATTATGCTGAATGCTGATCGGATGCTGTGAGTTATAGTGGAATGTGGGAATATTATGGAATCAGAATTCTTTTCAGATGTACTCCATTATTTTTGAAGTCCTATTATTTCCCCGTGTGTTCTGGCTGATGAAATAAGGAAAGAACCCTTTTAATGGGGGCAAGAGGAGACTTTACTGCTCAGCTTGTACATGTTATGCAGCTGGACTGATGGGCCACTGTTTAGAGAAACATGGGTGGGAGGCTATTTTAAAAGAAAATGAAAAAACCATTTGTTTAACTGCATGGCAACACAAATATTTTACCAAGTGAGGGCTGACTATGCATTTCATTATGACAAAAGGTGCAGGCTTGAGGGGAAAATATAAAGCAAAACACTATCTCTCTAGGATTTAAGACAATCACTCTATATGTGATTATCTTACCTCTATATAAATTTATGTATTTAACTCTTTCATTTCTCGCATCACTTTTCTAACCTGAAGTAGTCTGTTGGAAGAAAGTGCTCACCAATATTTCCTATCAAATGCAGATGCTAGGCAGAAGTTCCCGGGGTTTTGTAGGGAGTCCCTGGGCTCTCCCAAGCTGTTGCCGTTCTCATTCTCGTCCCTTTAGCAAGAGAGGAGGGAGCAGAACTGAGGCATCTGTTCCCTGAGGCCACTCACCTGTGGCACCTGCTCTGTCCTGCACCTTGTGGTGTCCTCTTTCCAGTACCAGAGCAGAGAAATGGCTACATATTTCCATCTGATCTAACTGGTGGGCTTTGAAGAAAAGGCTGAGAACACAACCTAATGATTTTGCTTAAAAGTAACTGTACATGTAGGTATGTATACCTACGTATATACGTATGCATACACACATATGTATATGTGCATATATATGTAAAAGATTATATAGACATATATATGAAAAGTCAGAAAAACTGTGTTTTCAAAACCCATTTGGGATAATAATATTTTTCACAACTGTTGAAGAAACCAGATAGTTGTACAGCTCATTCTCTGTGATTACCAGCAAGACTTTTATAACCATGCTAAGTTAGCTTGGTGGAACACTGAATTGATTACAACAATTAAAAAATTTAGGTGGTTCAACTTATTTACATTGCTTTGCTTACTAAACTGCTTTAGTTTCCATTGGTGTGACAGAGTTTCCAGCTGTATCAGCAGTGGAAATTTTGTAAAGATTTAGATGTACCCCAAAATATTAATATATACCAAAAATGACACATTTTCAAAATCTATTACCCTAAGCTCTTTGAGAGTGAACTATAAATGAGTCTTTATACTGTGTTTAAGAGTATCCTCTTTCTAATAGGTTATATATTTTAATTCCACTCTTTAGAAATGAAAGATTTAAAATCCTGATAATTATATAGGCAGAAGAAATGATTGCCCAAAGATTGGATGGTACATATCATTAAACTGCGACAGGTATACCTTTAGAGGGATGTTTAATGTGTGAAAAGTTGATATATGGCGTTTTAAGAAGTGTAGTGAAAGTGCCTGCTTGCAGCACCTTCCAGGTCTGAAACACTGTGTGGCACAGCTCCAGAAAGATTTGTCAGCCTGAAAGCTGTTGCAGCTGGAGCTGGATTTCAGTCTGAACCTAGGGAAGACATGTACAGGATATAGCATGTAAACAAAATGCATTCACTGTCCTGACTTGATTAATTGGTCTGTTCTGATCCACTTTATAATAAAACAATGCAGTAGTATGACTGGCTGATTGATTGGGTATTGAAAGCTCCAACATTAGAGAAAGAACAAAAAACCCAACCAAAAAACCCCAAACCTTTATGTTCATTTGTTTGGTTTTCTTTTGTTTTTAAGTGGTACCTGTTTCAGACTGCTTAGAGATTCAGTTTCCCTCATTCCTTCTTTATATCAGCAGATCTCGAAGCAGTTTATAAAGGTGATTTATAAAGGTTTTGTTTCTGCTGTTTTACACACGGGTAAACCAAGGCATGAAAAGGTAATTAGCATGCCAGGTACTGAGTCAAAAATATGCCTTACTCTTCTCTGTGCCCCCTTCATTAGGCAATACTGATTGGGAAATTTTGACTAGTGGGAAAATTGTAAGTTAAATGCTGAAAGGTGCCTAGTGAATTATTTTTTGAGGAGGTATTGAAGTTCACCACATGGCTATCTATCTGTTGTGTGTGAGTACGGCACTGTAATTATATATGCGTGATGCCTTTCTGTGTGTGAGTTATTTCATGTTGGGTTCACCAGCAAACTGAAATCCCTTAACAATTACATTTGGGCCAGTTTCTCTTGAAACCTAGCCTGTGTTTCTGAAGTGAGATGCAAGCCAAATTGCATATGGATAATTTTCTTTTCACTTAATTGGGGTGAAATTTTCACGTAATTTTTGCAGGCTAGAATGCAAAAATATTTTTTGAAATGCTCATTGAGTATATTATCTGCACTTGAAAGTATATAGGTAGTTTTTCTATTACATATAATATGAAATATTTTATCAACTTGATTTCTGACACTCACTATTAAATCAGTGATGAATTGCATAGATCAGTATTCTCTTGCAGAAGACAGTTTGGAATATAATAGCCCTATCATTTATTGAAATTGAGTGATAATAGCCAGAAGAGTGGAGTTGACTGCTTGTGTGATTTTTTTTCCATCATTTATCTAGTTTATCTTCAGGACTAAAAAAATTAGCAGGTATGAAAATATGAAGACTCCAATTGTGAAGAGAGTTTAAGATGTTAGGTCAAAAGTTCAATGGTGTGTTCACAGGGGCAACAGTTCCAAAACCAAATAAGAAATTTAGAAGGGATTTGAACAGTTTTGTACATTATATCACAAATCAGATGGGAATGAAGTTTTGGAATGAGATGGGATATCTAGGATTGCAAGAAGAGTTAAATAGTAATAAGAATTTCTAGTGGTGAATGTGGTAATCTGGTAAGTGACTTGAATTCAAATATGTAAGTTGCTTGATCCTGTAGTTCTTAGGGCTGAAAAAGAGCCACTTTGTATGGCCTGAATGCAGTCTTTTGGAAACCCAAAGAGCAGACAGCTCTGCTTTCTGTCATCTGACAGATATACAAAGCTGTGCATACAGTGATACCAGTATGGACTGACCAGGTGGAACAGGATGCAGAGAACCTGTAGAGAAGGATACAGGGAAAAACTGAGATAGGTTGTGCATAATGGAACAAACCCAAAGAGCTGTTACTGGTGATCAGAGATAAGAACTATTCCTGTTTCACAGTATATGAAGATAGAGAAAATTGCTGTTCTGTATAATCAGTGCTAGTGGTTGGGGGCACAAGCTGGTAATTTGGAGAACAGGATAGGGTTCCATTGTATGACTGTTATATGGGTTCCATTATGTATATATAGTTCCATATATAGTTCCATATTATACAGGTTCAATTTTTTTTATATATATATATAAAACACACACACTAATCTGTGGGGCTACTCGAGTGAAAAAAACATAGTTAGAAGGAACCGACTTCCCTTTTCTTCATGTCTTTGGGTCAAATCTGCTTGTTATTATGCATGAAATCTCAATGACTTGATGATTTTTTTCCTAGAAATAAATTTTATTCTGCTATGCATCAGTGCAGAGCATATTGTGACTTTTGCTTGGGTGTGTGAAAGTGATGTTCAAAGAAACGAGAAAGTAGATGATTGTCTTTTCTGCTCTGTATTGGCCACCAGAGTTTCCAGGATCAACGTGACAGAGCACTATAGTTACTCAGAGATGTACTTTAATGGGCCTTAATGTATCAAAGCCCAATCAGTGTCTTATTCTGCACCAAACCAGCATGATTACTGAGTATTTGACTGCTTTACTAGTGTCTCCACCATGCCATGCCACTAGCTGCTGCTGTGCCAGCCTGACTCTTGTCAGGCTCCTACATTGAAGTATTAGATTACTGGATTACTGTTGTTCTTTACATATATTTCTATGTACTACATGGATATTCAGCAAAAAACACAGGACACAAAGTACTGTATTCCTGTAGGCACTGATTGTTCTAATGCTGACTGTATACAGACTGTACCTGGACAGCTCTCTAGCTGGTAAATGTGAAATGATGCAGATAATTTGCTATCTAAGCAGCTCTGATCTTAAAGCATGAATTCACATTCTGTGTAGGATACTAATGCAGATTTTATTACTTGTTCACTAAAAGAGCATTGGGATATTTAATATATTTTAAGGAACAAATACAACTTTTGGGAAACGGTGTATTTGCATTGTGCATATCAATGCAGTAGCCATCGCAACATGCCTTTAAAAATATACTGTTAGGATGAGTTCTCAAACATAGTATGTGCACAGCCACAAATGAAAATAATGGGAATTTCCAGATTGTGAGTTTTAAAGGATAGAGCCACCTATCACTTTGCACAAAGTCTGTTTTTCTTTAGATGTTAGCGTATTTTTTTATAAATAAACTTTGCAGTGTATTTTCTGTCTCACAGAGGTGGTTTTATTCAGGAAAAAATAACAACTAAGAGGCAACCAAGGAACACTAATGGATGATACATGTGTCGGTAAAAACAGGTTCTCGTATCTTAAGACATGATTATCTTGGCAGAACAGAAGTTAAGTTTAAACAAATATGTAAATGGTGGTCCTGGCTGATGACAGTTTTATTTCAAAGTTGTAGAAGGCTATTGTGAAGTTCAGCATATTTTTAACCAGATAGAATACTGCTACATAGTTAATTTTATTAACATTTTGTTTACCAGAATTTGTTTGCCACCTTTTAAGCAGCTCAGGTGTTTGAGTGTTAAGTAAATTGAAATTAATATCTTTGCAAATAAGTGTTTTTTCCCTTTTATGTAGGTCATTTCAGTGACTTGCATGTAATTGTGTTAATATTTTCAAGGGCAAATTGTCAAATTTTTTTCAGGATTGGGACTATATTGTGAGGGAGTGTAGTGGCAACAATGTGGCAGAATCTGGCCTGTACTGTGTGAAATAGAGACAAGCAATACAGAGTGTTGACACACGGGTTTGGGATGAAACCACACCCATGGTCCTTTATATATTATAATTTGCTTAACCTGGCTGGTTTGTAATTTATCTGGAGAGGAATTGAACTGTGTTTTCCACTGAATAGTGGTTTTGGGGGCATTGGGTTTTGGAATCACACAGTACCTTGTCTCTGGACTGATGAACTTTTAAGTAGAACATAATGTAATAGGGGATTAAAAATGACTGAAAATCTCCTTTTGTCCCTCACTGGTCAATTAGGGATCACTTGAAGGGTGGGAGACTTCTGCGAATGAACAGACATCGAGGCCAGCACAGCTTCTCAACATCTCATCCAACTTCCTATTACCGTGACCTAGGAAGAACACTGTCACGGTATGCTGGTTTGTTCAACGATTAATAGTCCTACATGATCTGAGTTCAGACTGGAGCAATCCAGGTCGGTTTCTATCTATGATGAACCTTCCCCAGTATGAAAGGACCAGGAAAGTGAGGCCAATACTACAAACACGCCTTACCTTTAAGTAATAAGCCCAACTAAATTACCTAAAAGGCCATCCACACCACTCTATCCTAGAAAAGGGTCGCTAGTGTGGCAGAGCTTGGCAAATGCAAAAGGCTTAAGCCCTTTACTCAGAGGTTCAAATCCTCTCTCTAGCTTTCCCCACCTACCTATGACCCCGCCCCACATCCTAACCTATCTTATCATATCCCTGTCCTATGCTATCCCAATTCTAATCACTGTAGCCTTCCTAACACTAGTAGAATGAAAGGTCCTAAGCTATATGCAAGCTCGAAAAGGCCCAAACATTGTAGGTCCCTTTGGCCTATTACAACCTGTGGCCGATGGAGTAAAACTATTTATCAAAGACCCTATCCGCCAGTCCACTTCTTCCCCACTCCTCTTTATTATAACCCCCATATTAGCCCTCCTCCTAGCAATCACGATTTGAATTCCCCTTCCCCTTCCCTTCTCCCTCGCCGACCTAAATCTAGACCTCCTTTTCGTCCTAGCCATATCAAACCTAGCAGTTTACTTAATCCTGTGATCTGGATGGGCCTCAAATTCAAAGTATGCCCTAATTGGGGTACTGTGAGCAGTAGCACAAACCATCTCCTATGAAGTAACACTAGCCATTATCCTTTTGTCCACAATCATTTTAAGTGGGAACTACACCCTAAACACCCATGCCACTACCCAAGAACCACTATACCTCATCTTCTCCTCCTGGCTCCTCGCAATAATATGATACATCTCCGCACTTGCCGAAACGAACCATGCCCCATTCGACCTCACGGAAGGAGGATCTGAACTAGTGTCAGGCTTCAACATAGAATATGCCGCGGGACTGTTTGCCCTATTCTTCCTAGCCGAGTACGCAAACATCATGCTAATAAACACACTAACCACCATCCTATTCCTAAACCCAAGTCCACTCAACCTACCCCCAGAGCTATTTCCAATAGCACTGACCACAAAACCTTACTCCTCTCCTCGGGCTTTCTATGAATTTGCGCCTCCTACCCACAATTCTGCTACGACCAACTCATGCATCTCCTCTGAAAAAACTTTCTGCCTCTAGCACTAGCACTATGCCTTTGACGTACCAGCATGCCAATCTGCTACGCAGGGCTACCTCCTTACTTAAGGAAATGTGCCTGAACGCGAAGTGTCACTATGATAAAGTGACCATAGAGGTATACCAGCCCTCTCATTTCCTAAGAAAGCCTTAGGACTGGGATCTTTATGGCAAAGACGTCAAGTTACAGAGAAAGCCTTTTTTTTCTTAGCTGTTGGTAAAAAACAGGTCAAGTGGGGTTAATCTTGACTGCCCAGCTAATTACTCCGGACTTTTCAGGAAGGTATTCTTTGTGGTGCTGAACAGCAGCCTCTGCTGCTGTTGTTTGGACCCAATGTTGGCACTGTCAGCAAGGTTTTGCTTCTTTGTTGGTATCAGGTTGTGTGTCTCTAGGTACTGTGTGACATTTCAGCTTGCCAGAGATGTGGACTCTGTGACTGGAGGAGGATTGGATCTGTACAGTTTAGGTGGTGCAGAAGACTAATGAATATTTTTGCAGCTACGATTTAAAAAACAAAAGTCACTTATGATACATTTTGTCCCTGGGAGATGAGAGTTCTTTTCTTTTGAAATTTTGTGTGAAGTGAGTAAGTTTCCTAAAACTCAAGTATTCAAAAAACCAGAGCTTCAAGTACCATGAGGTTTAAGAAAATGTTTTCTATTTGGTTTGAGTCTTTGAAGTCACATTATCAGACTTTCCCCTGTAGCGTATTTTAAGAAAATATCACAAGACTTGTGGAAAAATTTTGAGATTTGGCAGTTCTAGCTTAATTTTGTGTGTTCAATAAACTTGTTACAATGAACAGTAAACTGGGAAAGGACAAAAATGTACCTGTATTTGGGGTCTTTTACTGCATTATTGCCTTTTTGTGAACAAAGCACAGAAGCAGAATTTATCACAGCAAGTTGGGGCTGGCTCTTTTGAGATTTACAGAAGTGTATCTGTAGTTTCTGTCTGAGAGGGTAAGAATTTTCCATTCTGTGCTTTTCTCTGTGCCCGGTCCAAGTATCACCTGGCCCATGGTGGTTTCAAATGTTTTTCTCTTTCCTTAGGGTTTGAATGGGCACAGACTCCTTTCCAGTTAACATACAACAATCTCTTGTGCTGACTACTGAACTCTGATCTTTGCCTGGATGCACGCTTGTTTCTTTAAGCACATGTGGTGCAGAGTAGACCTGGAGTTGGTTAATTCATAAGAGCTGGGTATTATTATTACTACTGCTTGAAAGGGTCTGTATTATTTTGCACAGCAGTGTGGTCACCTGGCAGCAGGTCATTAGCATTTTAGGTTTCTTTCCTTCCCAACAATACACAACATGCTAATTAGAGGGTTTTGAAAGCTAAGCAACCTGTTTTAAAATCAGACATTTTAATTTGCAGCTTTAATGGCTGTATTATAATAACTGGCTTGGCTCAGAGGAGAGGGGGAGAGAAGCACTTCTCATGTCCCAGTAGCAAGGCCCAGTATAACAGAGGCTGACAAAATTAAAAACCTCATAATGTGACCTTTGCCTGGGATAAAAGGCTGTTTCATAACAATTTCCTTTTGTTCTTTGTTTAAGCCATTACTCCAAAAGGAGCCTCCGATTAATCTAAGTAAATGCATCATTACAGTCCTAATCCATGTCCTTCTGTCAGTGTCTGTTTTAATTAAATAAGAAACACTAGCAGAAAGATATCACGCACAAAGCTGTGATTGGAGAAAGAGGGTTGTTTGATCAGGGTGAGATTAAAAAAGGCTTTACTGTTTTGTCCTTTTGCTCTAGATGCCATAATGTAGGTTAAAGGAAGAAAACTTGCCTAATAGTTTAGCACATTGCTCCCCATTACAGTATTAAAATAACCAGATTTGCCAATGAAACTGTCCCAGACATTCAATTAATTATATACAGAACATTCACAGACAAATGGTATGGCAACTTGGTTTGAGTAATTTGACACC
Organism: Gymnogyps californianus; assembly: GCF_018139145.2. NCBI lineage: Eukaryota > Metazoa > Chordata > Aves > Accipitriformes > Cathartidae > Gymnogyps > Gymnogyps californianus. The sequence continues at coordinate 15,276,193 of NC_059475.1, read as the reverse complement.
ATAATGTGTTTAGGACTGTATACACAGTTGGCCAGAAATTGTATTCAAGTTGCAGGTTTTTTATATTAAATAAAGCATTGAGTAAAACTATTGATGAATTTGGGTACTTTCTTTCTTTTAGTACTTGTGGCTCCCAAATTGTAAACATGATCTATTGCAAGCCTCTGATTTGTTAAAAATATTTTTATTTCTCAGAAAATCAGGATAATTATTTTAAAGCGATGAAGAATCCATTTAATAAATGTCGTAACATCTAGCTAGTTAACATTACTAAAGCAATACATATTTAAGAGACTCGTCCTCAAGGTAGTGTTTCAAGATCCCCGTGGAGAGGGTTTTCTCCCATATCCAGGCCATTATTTGATGTAATGAAAAGAGAAAGTGTGCAACACAGAGATTGTTAATTAATTTAGCCTAACAAGATGAAGATAAATGAAGCAAAGCAAGGATTGAATGAAGCAAGAGGTCTTATTTACAATTTAATACTTCTTTATATTAGGCATTTTTCAATTTACAAAAGAAAAGACCCTGAGTTTAAAGAAAATGTGTTCTGTGAGTATATGCAAGACAACTTAACATTATGCAAGCAGGTCTAAGGACTGCTGGAAATACCTTTTGGGTTAACCTTTAACTTTAAGTTTTCTTCCCCTTTTTTTTCCTTTTCACATTTTTTTTCTCATTTTGATTTACAATATGTTGATAAGAATAAGAAAAAATTAAAACCCAAACTTTTTCCCATTTAAATAAATAGCAAAGTACCAATGGGTACTCTTGCAAGCCCAAACTCTGTTGTTTCTGGTTGTTTATATTAACCTAGAGTCATAGCCTATTTTTGAGCAATTTGTATGTAGAAAGATGCATTAAGAGAGGTAACTATAAAAAATACAGTAAGACATGATTTTAATTTCTGTTCCAAATTGTAAATCTGTTATTGCGTATATGTTTTCAACTATCCTGTTGCAGTGAAAGCTAAGAGACGAATCTAGGATAGTGTTATTTAACAATGATTTGATGTAATAAAACTATGATTTTTGATTTTGAAGAATTTTTTTTTCCCTCAAGTTCATGTTTATCTTAAACATTTTGTGAAAAGCTGTAGATTTTACTTTCTTATCAATTAAAAAAACCCCAAGATTAAAAGTCATTCCAGAGATTTTGGATATCTCTTCCTCCAAGTCCCAATTTTAAATAAAGAATATCCAAAGCTAACAGTAAGTTACAATTTACATTAGTTGAATCACTGCTTCTCAAGGCATATTATTCAGTTTCCCAAGTACAATATTTAAGGTATAATTCTATAGAAGAGGTGAAGAAAGAATAAGGTCTGTCATTTTTAATATCTAACCAACTAACCAACAAAAAAGGCATACCTTTATTGGTTTGATCTAAACCCAGAATTCTAAATTATGACCAAATATATTAGGTCATTCTTTTTTCTTTTTAATAAAACATCTTCCCTTTTACAGATGAATCGGGTCTGTCCACTATTTGACCTTCTGTCATGATGTCTGTCTGCAGAGGAAATGCCTTCCTTCCTTTTGCAGTAGCTAGACAGAACAGCGTTATCTAGTGTCACTACAAGCAGTGGTCTCTACGAATAGCATTATTATGGTCCCTATGTTTTTATCTTGGGGGTCATGAACAAATCCATGCAACTGCTTCTAAAGATTTCAATAAATAGGACTTTTTATCTAGACAATTGCCTTTTATATTACTTTTAAACAAAACTACTAGTCCATCAAGAGTTTCAAAAGGAAAACAATTCTACAGAGTGCTGGTATGGCAGCACAGACCAATCATTATGGCACCCATTCTCCAGTCCTTTATTTTTCAAGTCCACAACAATAGGTTGTTGATTCAATGGACAAGACCAGAACAATTAAGTTCTCTGTTTAGCAGCAGTGCAGCATTTTAATGCCCTCCTCTAATAATGGTCTCATTATTGTTATTCTAAGACTGGGCCTCAGGAGGAGGAATATTTGCTGGAGGTACGTCATTATTTTGCAAATTTCGATTAGCTCATCATGTTGTCTGTACTGTGAAAATCGTAGCTAATTAGGGCAGTCAGTTAGACTACCAGCTTTTGAGCTTATGAGTTAAAAGGTAGCACACTTGATAGACCAATGATGTGAAAAAGGTGGTAAAAAGGGGGATTAGAGCTGTTGCCTTAGTAACTCTAACTTCCATCTGTGTGGGAACAATGGACCTGTGTTTCTCCTCCACCTTGGTGTAAAAATTGGTTTTGTTTCGAAAGGACGGGGCTTTTTATGACAATCTGGAATTCAGCCTAACGGGGTGTAGTTTTAGTTGTTAGGAGAGACCACTGGAGGATAGGAAAGATGAAAGGTCATGGCAAGCTCCAAGGACATGAAAGGCCATTGTCTCTTGTAACAATAGTGGATTGTTTTGTCCTATTATTTCCAGCCAAAACTCAGTCAGGTGATATAAGAGATACCACCAGTTTAGTCAGGTGGAACAGGAGAGAAAGATAATGCACCTTCTAAAGAACAAAAGATAACTATAATTTGCCTTTATTAAACAAAGTTGCACTTATTTGTGACCATCATCTGAAAAGGGTTGTTTACTGACTTATGTTCCAGCCTGCTTTGTTCAGCACTGCCTCTGTAGGCCATCACATCTCTGGGAAGCAATCCAATGTGTTAGAAAATGTTGTTTAAGCTTTCTTCCCATGAAGAGGAGCCCCCAGGAGTACCACTGATGTGATACTTAACAATAAATTTGGTTGTTGTAGCTTTCTCACATTATTGGTGTTCTTAAAAGGTTTTCCTTCAAACACACACAGAATAAAATTAACTATAAATATGAAATAAATTTACTTCAACACTTTATAGCATTTTATCATAAATTCTACAGCACATATAGAAAGTTTACAGCAAACTGTATTAGATGCTACAGAAGAGAGAGAGCAGTAGACAGAAAGCAGAGACCTACAGTTGTGTAAAAATAGATTTGCTATAGGACTACTCTTACGCAAAGGGAAATAGATAAAGTCTCTTCTGTGCTATGCAGTAACTTTTGGAGACTCTGTCCTTTTGTCTAAGGAAAAATCAAAAGTACTGCAGTATTATTTAATAAAACAGCTGTAGCACAATTTACCAGGAAAGCATTTCTGTTAGTGAATAGAACTGTCATCTCTTATATTTTTCCTAGACCATCCAAACCCCTAAGTCATTGTTTTCCAGAAAAAAAAAAAAAAAGCCTTTCTTATGATTTCTCCATTTTTGCAGCATTATGCCTCAGTCATCCATGCAACAAGTTCATTTTTTTCTTCCTCTTCCCTCTGTCCACAATCAAAGCACATCCCAAGGTCTATCTTATATCCCCCCAAAGAAGACTAGTTTCTTTAGGTCAGGATTTCCAGAATGTTTCACCCTCCTATACTAGATCTCTAAACTCCTTTACTGGGTTTGTTTTATAATCTTTTTACTCATTTCACAACTGAGCTGCCAAAATGTATTGAATTCTTATGAAACTGATAAAATGTATGTAATTTGCTATTATTACCTTTGAAAAATAAAATTACATATAATTGTTAGGTGTCCCATCTTAAACTGTTCTGACCTTATTTGAACTCCCCTTTTTAGCTGTTCTGGGCCTCTCTTATCTCATTTTTACTCCTGGCCACTCTTGCTCTTGCTTTCTGACAACACAGATGGATGGCCTTGCACAAACTGATAACTGTGGTAATTTCTCAGCACCCTATTCAATAGTAAAAGATGTTATTTTCAGAAATCAGCAGGCATGCGTCATATTTATACACGCACCAAAGATGAGAGGTTGAGCAGTAGCTTCATGGGAGCGTGCTGTCGTATACGCCATTGGACTTTACAGCTTTCAGTTTGTTGATGCATTGGTTTACTGGCTCAGGTTTAGTAAGTAGAGTCTTCAAGAGAAAGAAAGTCTTCTTTTAAGTATTTATAAGCTTTTAGTTTTTTAAGATAATCTATTCTTAAACTTTCTCTTTAGCTTGCTATTTAATTGTCGTGTATGTACTATCATATGTTTTGTTATTTTTGTATGAAAATGAACTGAACAGTGTAGGCTGCTTAGTTCAAAATGGGAGCACTGCAAAGGGTTAACCAGCAGAGAATTACAAATGAACTATCAGGAAAGTTGATTATTAATCCAGCAAGAGAGAAAATATCCTTCCAGTTAGCAAGAATTAGTACCTGAAGAGCTGATAATATTGTTCAGGCTGTCGGTGTGGAATGGCAAAGCCAGGTAAGCTAGACATCTTCTCAAAGGAATAAAGTCTTTTCTTTCTGTTTTTTGTTGTAAGAGAGTTTAGTTTTAAAGAGAATCTTTGTTGATTTACTTAAACTATCAGCATATGAAACAGTATATGTTGATCCTTAGTTTCCTCAAATGAATGAAAGAAATTAAAATTGTGCTTTAACTTTGGTAAGAAGATATATTTCTAAGCTATGCAATGTATGTAACCGTGAAATATCGTAACCATTCTTTACTGGTTTGTGGTTAAGTGTGAGAACGGATTACAAAACCTGAAGAGTCCTTTGCAATTGCAAGCTAATATATTACGTAAGTCTGTCTTTAGTTGTGCTTGAACATATCATGGAGGTTTACAGAAACTTTTATGTTGCAGAGCTTTTTCATTCAGAGTTATTAGACTTCAGTTTTCACACTGTATGAATGATTTATTCAAGTTTGTTTTGATATTGTGAACACATTTGTGTTCATTAAAAAACTTTTTTTGTGGGGTTTCGAAAATCTATGATCTGGGGTTAGAAGGAAGTGGATGTTTGGTAAACATACCACTGTGTTTATACGGAGAAATGCAAACCAAACCATTAGATCAGTTAAACATAATCTTCTTATAATTTTGGTAATTTTCTAAAGACTCAAAGCTCTGTCCTGGGAAAACTTTTAAATTTGTCTGTTATATTTGTGCTGCTGATACTAATCAATAGGTATGATAAACATTTATTTTTTCAATGTAGTCTTTACTGTTTAGTTTATTATATGAGACGTGTAAAATCTTTTAAATAATGGCCTAATAATGTAGAAATTAGAAAGTCTGTATAGAGTATTTAATGACTTTTCCTAAGTTGTGTGCTGTTACTTAAATTAGTAGCATTTAAAAAAATCCTGATTTGCCTGTAGAATGGAATTCAATATGCCTGTGATGTTACTACAGTATCTGTCTTGGTGGCAAAGAGTTTACCATCTCCAGATTTTAGCCTACATCTGTGCAATAGCCTGAAAGCTACATGAAAGGGACTGTGGTGATACAAGAATGAAAATACAGATAAAACCTGAAAGTAACCCAGATCTGAAGGCTGAGCCCCTGTAGCAATTTAGCTCTACGTGGTAACCTTTCATGAGCCATACAGAAAGGAAGAAACCTTTCGATTCTGAGAATGGGATTAAGATATGGCTTAGGGCAAAGGAGAAATAGAAAGAAGGGAAGAACAGGCAGTGAGGAAAGTGAAATGGAGAAGTGGCGTTTGTCTGACAGGCTTCATTGCGTTGCGTGTGACTTTGGCCTACTCGAGCAGAGAGACAGCTAGTGGCCCATTTTTCTGAAGGGCGGCTCATCATGTTAAAGTAAATTAAAATTCTAGAATTTGCTGGTGATGGAGCTATCAGGGCAACAAATGGTGGCATTTTGGAAGCTATGCTAAATATTCAGATATACAGAGAAGCAAATAACTTCTTGCGGCACATTTTATCTGAGTATTTTAAGGAGAATGGGGACAACACAAATAAGCTGCTTTGCCTGAATTTGAACACCAGCATCTAGGAAATACATAAAGAGCAAGAAAAGCAATGATGAAAAAATTATCACACAGGAAATGATATACGTAGGAAAAACAAGATTGTAATTAGTGGAAGAAAGTAAGAAACTGATTAGAGAAATGAAGTTTCCCAGATGTTTAAGGAAAAAATGAAAGTTAAATTAGATAAGCTCTTTTAACTAGTATTGGAGAAGAATGCTTGCTTCAGAATGGGAAAGCTAAACTTAAAATTAGAGAAGAGCTGGCAACTTGAGTTTAGCTCAACTGTTTTCCTGCACGAGTGACTCTTTGGAATGCTCTGCTTGGAACATCATCAGGAACAACTAGTGTAGTGCTGTTGGGGGAAAAAAACCAAAATGAAACTTGCTGTATGCTTATTTGGAAGGTGATTGTATTACTTATGTGTGTACTAACCCACAAATTAGACAAATTGGTTGGATTTTGAAGTAGTATTTCAGGATTTATTGTATTTCATATGTATACGTAGTTGACATCTGAGCTCTAGCACTGTACTGGTTCAACTGACAGACTTTAATAACCATTTTAAAATTTATTGTAAGTATTAGCTTATTGGCAGAATCCTAAATTGTTAAATACTACCTGCAACTGAAGAGAAACAGTCTTGAACCCCCCCAACTGTAAGCCAGTGTAAATTAGCTGTTATTTAATTATTGTAATTTAAATCAACTGTGATAAAAGTAATATTCTTAAATAAAAAACGGAAACAACATGTATCAAGCAGAAACTGTCTTTTTGTGCCCATTCCAGTGACTTGTTTCAAATTCAACAATATCATAGTATAACCTGTGAAAAAAGTCCCCCTACAAGTCAGTTCAGCATAGCTCTACAGCTGACATGATCCTTGCTTTTGTGCCAGTTGTAGCTTCTCAGTTGTATATTAAAAAAAAAAGAAAAAAAAGTAAAAAAAAGGGGAGAAAAAAAAGAAAAAGTTGGATGTGTCTGGAATAGGTTGATAAGAACATAATCTGATTTAGTGGAACTAGTTTGACTGAGCAGAGTTTTCATGTTAAGTAAAATTGTTGCATTTTCTTCAACGCAGACTGTGTAGCTCCCAGACTGTTTAAAGGCTTAAGGTTGAGAAGTGATGAATTTCCAGAGGTGTCTGACTAACTAGACATACATCTGGAAACACAGCTGCAATTTAGGGGAGGCTGCTGAAGCAGTTAGCCTGCAGCAATCAAGCCATTCTTGTCACTACATGGTTAGGACAGTAAGATGAGATGATGGGTAGGGTGGAGCATAAATATCTATATGTTGCTTGATTCTCTACTTTATAAAAACCTGAAGGTAGCCAACAAGAAGCTTGTCTACAGAAGCAGATGGCCAAAGCAAAGGTTGGGCCAGGTTATTTTTGTTCCTTGGACCACACCTTGTCTGTGATGACAGTACTGGAGAGAGAAAGTGTTTCAGTTCATTAGGAGCTCAGTGAGGCTATATGGATAACACTGAAGTATTTTGTAAGATTCAGTGTAAAGCTGCATAGTTCAAGGAAGCTCATGTCTTATTAGGTATGGCTAAGGTCAGTTATCCACACAATGAGGGGGAAACTCTTTCATAAACAAGTAGATAAATATGGTGCAGCTGGTGCTTAGCCGTGCTTCAGGCTGTTATATTACCAAAAGAGCTCATGAACAGCTCTGAATGTTACAGAGTCCTTACGGAGCATCAGCAGCTTAGAGTGGTCAGATGTAAAATTAGAAGGTTGTGTCATGAAAAAAGGATAAATCCAGGGCGAACTTGTGACTTTGCATATAGGTGTCTATCTCTACAAGATATTAAAGACAGAGTATAGAAACATTAGAACTCTCCTTCTAGAAGAAAATAAATTGTAAAATGTTAGAACTGAAAAAAAAAAAATTAAACCTACCTAGTCTAAACACCTGAATAAAACAGGCCTAGTGTCTTGTGGGTTTTGGTTTCAGTGCAAGCTGCTAAGTGTTTCGTGTTTTTCAAAAATGCCAATTAGGTACATAGGTGATTATTAGCACTTGATCCATGTCTGATAATGCAGAGAGAAATCTTGTGAGACTTCATTTTGCCTTTGGGACTAGCATTTTTACTGTCTTATGGCAAATAATTATATTTTAACCAGCTGCAAAGAGAGAAGAGCTTGAAGAGTTAATTGAATCATGTGCTGCTAGAGGAAAACATTTTTTTCTTTCCTTTTCCTCATCAGAAGTAGGAGTTACATGTGTTCCTTATTACCTCCAACATATTCCAATAGTTTTTTTAAAAAGACATACTCATGAAGCAGTGTATTTCTCGAAGACACATTACTTTATTTTCACCTACTAAATCCTGGAGCAATCAAACGTGTGTCATTTTTCACCATCTGAATACAGTTCTGTGGCAGTAGTGGATGATAGTACATAACATCCATAGAACTGTAAAATGTAATCCCCTGACTGTCTTTACTACACAGGCTTTGGTTGTATTTTTATAGCTGCTAGAGGAGAATCTGTTGGTATTTCTTCCAAAGATAGTACAAATCAGTATTTGTGCAGTTATTAATTATTCTGGAGCCTCTAGACCAAATGTTTTAATTGTAGTAAAAACCCCCACAGAAACAAACAAACAAACGAAACCCACAACAAATTTGCTCTAACTGTATTCACCCAAGTTTGTGAGAGCCAAAGGACAGTAGATTGACTGTTGTGCCACAAATGGGTCTGTTTTACTAACCATACTGATGAGATTGTGATGTGCAGGTGTTCAGTGTAGGAGGCAAACAGTAGTGTTCAGAAGAGAGCGGAGATTTGTCAGGGCGCTTCTGCTTAAATAGGTCAAACCAACCAAATTCCATTGCGCTGGGAGAAGGCCAAAGCTGGGGACTTCAGCAGCAGCTATAATGCACAGATGCCACTACTGCTCAGTGACATTCTTTTGGCCTTTCTACCTCTGGGCAGGGATGGATAGCTAATGTAAACAATATATAACAGTTTGTCTGCTGTCTAGTAGTTTATGTGCATGTGCAAGTTTCCTGTCATTTCACAGTGGGAGAATCATCTATTTAAACCTTAGTGAGAATTGCAGCAGGCAAATCCTAACTGTTTATGTTCATTTTTTTTCAAAACAGAGTTTTCATCATGACCGTACTTGTTTAATTCCAATTTAAAGACATTTGTTCTATTTCCCTATTAACTTGGATTTAAAAAAAGCTGTATGTATAAGCATACATCCCATTTTTTGCATGAAAAAAGTGAACTAAATCACAAATGTCTTTGTTCTTGCTTTACCAGGGTAAGCTTTTAGTGTTTATTGAGGTAATATATATGGTTTACTAGTGTTTATGCTGAATCTTTCTTGTCTGTGATTTTTCAATAGACTGCTTTTTCTTTGAAAGAAATATTTTTAGTATGTTGTTGATTATTCTTTCTTCTTTCTACTTTTCCCATCAGTTGTAGTCTGTTTAATGCTATCATCGCGTTACAGAGCACAGTTTTGAGGGAAAACAAAGTAGCTGCTAGTGACCCCATGACAACTGTCTGGTAAACCTGACTACTAATCTAGAGTGTTGTTTAATGTAAAGGCCAAATAAAACCCTGCAAGAGAGAAACATTGTTTTGCTTTAAATTCCTATTAGGAAGGGAGCTGCTATGTTATAAGAAAGAGAATAATAAGCCTCCCTTGCTTGTCAGGATTCAGATCTAGGCATTCGGTGCATACTTGCCTAGACTTCCTATAAGACCTAAGTTTTGGAATTGATGTCGAAGTCAACTAAAACAATAATCAGTAATAGCAGTTTTTTGTTTCGAGGAGGATCGGATTCTGCTTTGAGCTATACTGATACAGTTCTGAAGTTAGTGCATGGACTTCATTAGGGTTATTCTCTCCTGTACCCTACAGCTGTGACGTAATCCAGAGTTACTGTGTCCTCCCTCATCTGCTGTCTGCTTTTAGCTGTTTGTAGCAAGCAAAGAAAGGACAGAATAAGAAGTGAATACTTCATCTGCTAGTATCAATAATAATTTCTGCATTGTATGAGAAATGTCATTTTCCCATTTTCCTAAAACTGATGTTTTCAGGGAATAAATTAGAAAGGAAGCCTGATGCCAGCAAATAAATTATTGAGCCTTTTTCTGAATGTTTTTTGCACTATCACACCATTAGCCTTTAAGGGTACAATCAACATGCCTTAGGTGGTAGACAATCATAGAAGTCGTAGAAACAATATTGCCTGCACACTTTCAACAGCGTAGAGGCATATGTAGGAACAATTATTTACTTTACTTCACCCGTACTAGTGAAACACAACTAATTTTTAGTTGAATTTTAATTCATCAGTGGTGATGTTCTGATTTTACTTCTGCAGCTTCAGCAGTGCAGCAACTGTTTTAGTTTAAAATGTGTGCCCGTATGTCTGAATGCATCTTCATCAATTATTAAAACCATACAAAATGGGTTGACTGATACCAACCAAGTCTAGAGAGACTGAACCACACAGTAAGCAATTGAAAGAAAAAATAATATTTATTGTTATTAAAAAACATATCGCTTTGTGAACCTGTACTGTGGTTTTTAGACCCAGACTAGGAAGAGAACGATGCTTTAGAAAATTTGTGAGCAAACACTGTGATCCTGCAATATGATACACTATGTCAGTTATTGTAGTCCTCATTAGTAACAATTAGCTTAATGAATTCCTTCCATATTATGTATGTGTGTCTGTCTAAACAACATATAGTTATATGCAGGTTATAGATCTTTTTATCTACATATTTATGTACGTGTGTATATAAGCACACACACAAACACATACGTGCGTACAAGTCCATTTTGTCCGTTATTTATATGTATTTCTGCATATGCAAATATGTATGTGTATTTGCATATATATGTATGTGAACATACACATGCATCTGTCTAATGGTCATTTATGTACATATTACTATAATGCCCTGTATAATTTTCATATTAATATTAGGCACAAAACTTCACACTTTGTTATATATATTGTCTGTCTTACACGTCATTCTACTTTCAGAGATGGTGTTGTAGAATTTAGAGGAGTAATACACTATCAGCAAAAATATTGAGAATTAGTTGACAAAATCAGTAGCAGATTAGAATGCTTATGAGTCTTCCAGGCTATTGTTAGCAGTTTTACTTATGAAATGCATGGGTCAGTTCTAGCATAGCAATGGACCCGTAACCATCCTGATGTTCTACCTTGCAGGTTCAGGATTTCTAATATTAAGCAGATAGAGAATTGGACATTGTACATGTTTGCTTATTACCGAAGATATTTATAAAATTGCTTTTAGAGATTATAGAGATCATATCAATATTCTTTGCCAACTTGATGGTTTTTTACAAGGGCTTCAAGGGAAAAGGCATAAGAAAATTAGTTTCCTGGCAATATCTGTGGTAGTACCATGCTCATGATCTTGATAAATCTCACCATGAAGGGCTGGTGTCTCCTAATTTATGTGGTAGTCTGGAACATAATTCCTTTTCTCATTGTTTCTGTTGCCTTCTCCTGTGGAACACCATAATCTTTTAATGTGATGTTATATTGCGAAAACTGAAAATGAACCTAATCAAAATAGCTTTCAGGTGCTTAATAAGATATTTTTTTTTTACGCTAGAAAACAGATTTTATTTTTTTATAGCTTTTATCTATAAATGTTTCCTACAAGAGTAAGCAAGTATAAATTCTGTTTTCTAGTATTAATCCTACTTTGCCAATCAAACCTCTTTAGTTAGAAGGAGTGTTTATCACATTTCTGTCAAATAAAAGATAATAAAGTACACATACTTTACAGCCTGAACATATATAAAATGTTTTCTTACACCCTCTGAGTCAGTGGACAGGTGATCAACCCCAAAGTCACTTCTTTTTGTTTATATTCTGAGTGACCTTTCTGCTGAAATATATTTGTTCATACATTTTTTAAAAGTCTTATAGCAGATGGCCCTTAAATAACCTCTATCAGTCCATAATCACACAGAGAAATACAGTTGAAAATTTAGAGAAACGTAATCCTTTGTTACACAATAATTTTGTATCAGTGTTTAGAAGAACATTTGCAGGTTGAAAATCATGTATTAAAAAGTTTTATAGCATGTTATATTGTACATCAGATGTTGATGAGTGTAAGAGACAATGTAGAAATATAGAATGAAGAATCTAAACATATACATTTCATTCTCAGGAAATTTTATCTATATAGGAGAAGAAGATCTGAGAGCGTGGATAACTGAGTGAGAATCATGTTGGCCATGGATTACATCGTTTACCTTATTATAGAAACTGATTTTGGGGCAAACTACCAAATGCTGTCCTTTTGATGTAACAAATTTCACTCTCACCAGCTAACTAATTAAGCTGAAAGTTTTACTTCACGGTATATATACTTAATACTGTCTCATATACAGAGACTAAGACTTAAACCATATTTTATTATGGAGCCCTAAGACAGAACTCTCCTTTTTTTCTGATGAGTATATGCTGCTCTTTTTTCCTTCTTATTCTTTTCTTGCTACTCTAAGCAAGCAACAAACTAAAGGGTATGACTTTTTTTTTTTTCTGTAGTTGTTGCTATAAAAAAATCCTTACCTTAATGCATCAATATTTTTAATAACATTACCATTTATGGCTTTACTTTATTTTACTTATAATTTAATTTTTTTTTGCATACAATTTAAGAAAGCACTGCACTATACCAGCTACTGGAAGAAAATTAACTCTATCCTAGCCAAAACCAGGACAACTTGTAAGATAAGTGAGGCATTTGATGCAGCTTCCATATATATTTACAACAATATGTTATGATCCTGCTCTGAATGAAGGGACCAGATAGTATTTGTCTTGAGGAATTGCTGGGATTCATGTGTGATTGATTGATAAAAATTTGCTATTGTCCTGGGAGCATCAACCCATTTTATTGAACCACTGAACACATGTACATTTGTGTTCAGTAGTGACCTGAGAACCATGGACTAGTAATAAGGGGACAAAAAATAGTGCTTGTATTCCATTTTGGTTTCAAGAGCTTTATTCCCACCTAGCAACTTTTAAAAATCAGTTCCGTATACTCACATAGGTAGTCGTTTATTCTTTCTACTAGGTGATTGTGGACTCATTGGTAATGGTTTACCAGCTTTACCATTTTAGCTTGCAGATATTATTTTTTCTTATACTGTGGTACTATTTAATACTACTGATATAGGTGAAGGCCCAAGTCTTTCTCTCTAGTCCATGGAGTGGTGTTACTTTAATTTCAGGAAACCATATAAAGACCATTAAGCTCCATACAGGCATGTGCACTTTGCTTATAAATTACATACATCAGATGATTACAAAGTCAGGCACATAATTTTCATAGTTTAAAAATGATATTGGATCAAGATTTTTAATACATTGGTTTGTTGCTTTGTAGCCTTTTGATAGTGCCAATTTTTCTCTCTGCTCTGTAACAAACATGGTATAGTTATCTGACCTTTGTTATCCCATTATTATAGGTTGATAGCCATTCCATAAGCTATGAAGTGTGGACCTGCCCCTGCTGCATTCCCTGAAATAAAGAGAAAAACAAGACAGAAAGGAAAAAAGAAACCCCTCTCCACTAACCATTAAATTGTAGGGTGATCTAGAGATAAAAGCAGAATCTCTTTTTTGCTTTTCAAATATTTGCCTGGCCTTCAAAAGGTATTTGCCTTTTGTGTTTACATTGGATTTATTTTTTTGGCCTACATGCAGAAAGAGAATGATACATTAAAGAATAATGGACAATAGAGAGGAAAGTGCTCTCAGCTTTCACATCTAGCCTGTATTTTCTACTTTAGGTTTATTTTTTTTAATCTTGTCTACTTTCATTTAAATAGAAACTGCTGAGTATTGTAAAGGGTTGTAAATGTGAAAGTATCAGATGAAGTACAGTACAAGAAGATTATCTACAGGTTGGCAGGCAGTAATGAGAGTTGGCAAAGTGCCATTTTCTACTACGAACCTTTGGGACCTCAAGTTATTCCTGTGTGTGGCAGAACAATGTAAGGCTTCAAAAGCCAGTGTTCTGTCATTTGCAGAATTGCTTTTTGCTGTTCCTGAAAGAGGCAGGTGAGGTTTGCATCTGTAAAGTCGCATAAATCTTCACCAAGGCAAAAGGAAAGATGCTTTGGTTGAAAGCTGAAGTCTGTGTCACATCATCTTTGGTTCTTTCCTTCTGGATGCATTAGGGCTTCCTTGGAACCTGCATTGTCCCTCGTGGATTTGTTTTCATTGAAAGAGCAGGTTTTCAGCAAGTTTGTATAAAATATAATTTGATATAAAATCTCATATTCAAGGGAAGCACCACTTTGGGACAATAACCTGTCCCAAGGTTATCTTCTCTGTTGCTCAAGTCAGTCCCTTTGTCGTGTTACATACTACTATCGCATCATCAAAAGCTTGTGATTTTGTTAGAGTCATGAGATGGAGATGTTTCCCAAATCCACTTACTGTAATAATCAACATTTTTTGATGCTACTAACTGGAGAACTAATACGACCCAATGATTTAATTGAAGTATCTTGATTAACGTGCTTTAAAAACATGTGCATTTATAATATATAAAAATATATTTCACCACATGTATGTCATAAAGCTCTTAGTATGTTACAGTTTGTGAAAATTACAGTCAGTTAATAATGTGTCAGCTCCCCACTGCGTGCTTTGTAGGATACTGAATGGGTGTTACATGATTTATTTGCTGGATTTTGCAGGTTTTCTGTAGCGTGTCAGATGCCTTGCTGATTGCTTGGTGAAGCCTAGAGCATGAGCTCCCTCCTGCAATGTTTACTTTAAGTCAATCTATATTTGCTTAAAAGTATGACAGTCTTAAAATCACATGACCTCCTCAAAACTTTCATAAAAACCTGGATACTTTTTAGTGAGGGTATTGTTTATAATTTAGATGTACATTTGTGTGACAATCGTAATTTACTTCATAGTTCTTAGAATTACAGGGAACAGATTGTTAATGAAACAAATGTATTATAATGTTGATAGAGTGATAGTAATACTGTGAATAATTTACATACTTCTCTGGGATTTGGGGTGGGGGGAACTTACTTAATTCGCATTTATTGACATGGTCCATAATATAGTTAGAAGGATTCTCTCTCCTTTTACCACTTTCGTTCTTATGTATTTCCTTGACTTCCTCATGTCTTCTCAGTGTTTCATTAATAGAGAGAACTAATAGGCCATATTGATAAAGGCGAAGTGTTGTTTTCCACCTACAGATTTAGGAGGTGGGAATGCTCAGTTAAGTTTTAAGTTCTCTTTATTTGTTATCTTTCTGGTGATTTTTTCATGCTGTCTTTTAGGATTACAGTGGAGCATTTCGGTTTAAATGTTTGCATCCATGTCCTACAGCGCACACAGACTTGAAGATCAGTTAGAAAGCGTAGAAATATCTGTTTTCAAAAAGTGTAAAATCCTGAAGACAACTGATGACTGGAGATAGAAATTGTAGGAGTCTCAAGATGGCAAGCCATTTGAGCAAGACATAGGTCTCTATGGTGTTCCACTGTACTGCCATATAGTATGTTATGTCAGGATAATATGGTTTAAACTGGATGGGTAAATTTCTGTGTGACTTCAAGAGCATCTAACACTAACTTGTATCGCAATCGGATTTAAAAGGCAAAGAAATCAAAGAGAGTTTAGAAAAAGAGAAATTTTATGAATTAATGATTTAAGAATTGAGGCTCTTGTCTGATGCTGATAAAGGTTTCTGATGTCATCTTTTTGTAGCTAAAATGTACATTACTGAAATAATTTGTATACTGTGCTTGTGTGTACTGTCTTGAATGAGGTATATGTTTATAATTTCTGGCTTTCAGATTTAAATCTGTGAACACAGCAAGAGCTCAATGAGTTCTGGCAATAATAGTCCTATAATGCGGAGATTCTGAGAACTTCCTTTCAAATGGAAGGAGTCATTCATCTAACAAAAGTGGTAGAGAAAGAAACTTGCCAGAGCTGCAAAGAATAATTTCTGCAAAGGTCATGCAGAGTAGATTAGACCATAATAAAAATATTTTTGGGACAGCTTGGGATTTTAAGAGAGGTAGTTAAGAAGGAGCTTTGAGGATGGGTGTTTTGAGATGTATATTTCAGATCTACTGCTTTGTCTTTGATTTATATCTCATGTGCAGTAAAAACATGCATATTGTGAATTATAGGCTTTAATTCCCTGTCTGGTTTCTACTGATACCGTATATCAGGGGAGTGAAACTCAAAAAGTTTTCATCTTCTCCAGATAATTATTGATGGAATTATAACCCTTGTTTTCTTTCTGTTCCTCTTTCCCATTTTGTGTGTAATTATATATGCAAAGTAGGAGTGGTAGCAATTTCTAGAATTAATATTGAACAAATATTTATGTTCTAAACTTTGTTTTCTCTTAATTTACAACTTCTCCAAACTCTCTTCTTCATTTAAAATTTACCTTTCTTGCCTTTCTTATAAATCCATATTTATTTTGTGTTGATTTTTTTGGAAATACTAGAGCATTGTAGGCAGTGTTTATGGAGCTATCCTATAAAGTGTTTCTTGTATGCAGAATGAAATGGTCATTTTCTTTCTGTCTTGTATTTTCCCTTGTTTTATATATATTTGGTTGTAGCTGTATTTCTTTGTGGAAGGTGAATCACCAGTTTTCACAAACAGGCTGGACTGGCACACTGCTGGGACACCTCCGAGAAGCCCTGTGGTTCTGCAGGGAGCAATATAATCTGATAACATATTTGTATCCTTCTAGCTCAAAACTTGGAATATTTGAAATGCTAAGTTTACATCTGGTCATTTTTACAACATTTCTGGCAAATATAGAGGGGGTGCTCCCAAAATCTTCTCATAGTATATTACCATGCAGAAATAATTTTTCTGCAACCTTTCAGTTGGTTTCAAATGGTAGCTTTCTGGTAGGTGCCGGCAGATATTCACTCTGTCAGGCACGTTAATCTGCCTTTCACTGGTCTAAGAGTAACCTGGTCTCTGCGCTTGTTTCAAAGTGCCGACTTCCCTCCGTCCCTCCATCCCTCCGTCCCTCCTTCCCTCCTTCCCTCCCCACTCTCTGTGCCCGAAAAACCAGTGCCTGATAAAGCCACCTGGAAGAGCCCCAGGCATTTATTGACCCTGTTACTAGACATTCAGAAGGAGGATGAGTGAGAGCGAGTCTGTAGCCTCAGCCCCTCTTTAAAAAGGCCGGTTGGTGTCAAGGCTGTTAGAGCTGGTAACGTCTACAGTGTGTGCACTGCAGGAACCTGGGGGGAAAATGTGGACCCATTCCCATTGGTGATCCAGGAGGTCTGCATAGTAAAGCTGCGCCTTAAAATACCTTGAGTGAAATCCTGATTCTGCTGAAGTCACTGGGCACTTAGGCATTAATTTTCTTCCAGCAAGGATTTCACCAGTATTTTTATTTTGCATCTGTAGTGGGGGGGGAACCCTGAACCAAGATGAATGTGACTTCACATTGTGAAATACATTCTCTGCTAGTTTCATCCTTGCCTTCCTCCCATCTGAATAACTGTAAATGATGTTCTCTGTTAATAAGTGTGTACTTTGTCTAAATTGCATTTATTTTTCTTTTGACATACATACCATTTTACTATTAATCATCCTCTTCTGCTCTTTACTGTACAAAGACACTGTTGTGCCGATGGAACATATTTAATCTTTGGTATGTTGTATTTTAGTTCTATTGTTGCTTTCTCATTTCTTTATGGAAAACCTTTCTTTATTGACTCTTAAATCATGGGTTAAGCCCTTATTGAAAACATGTTCTGTATGTACTTCTTGCTAGAGAAAAAAGTTCTTTTGAGGTTATAGGCTAGGCTTACACAAATACTTCACTATACAGTAAAAATTCAGAGGTCTCCTATATGTTATCTAAAGCTAGAAATATACCCAATTACTCAGCAGCACATCATAAAAGAGATGCTTACTACGTTCATGTCTGTCAGTGCCTTAAGTCATCACTCTACAGCCTTTTTAAAATTCTCTTTTTATTGAAACCAAGAAACAAAACAAAGACAAAAAAAAGCAAAACCAACATCAATTAGATGTCAACATGACATCAAACAGCATAATATATCATAAAAATAAATGTATGATCTGGTGACTCAATGATTTCTGTCCATATGGCATTTACAGAGAAGTAAAGAAAAGGCAAATAGCTACACATCTATGTAGAGAAAAATATCCAGTATAAAATTGGCCATAGTGACAGCGCTAGAAAGCTCTCAGCTAAGATTACCTGGAAATAAATAATAAACACGCAGAAGGGGAAGCAAGGTTCCAACAGTCTCACTCTTATATGTATTTAGACTTTTGTATAGTGAGCATTGTGCAGGTATATACATTTTTATAAAAAATACTTTAAGGATGGAGATATTCTACTTGCTGGCGATAAGTCCAGGTTTATAGATGGGTGTGTAGTGCAGCTGCATGCAGAGTGATGCAAAAGTGCAATTAGGAAAAAAAGAAATCTTTGGAAATAAATGTGACTATCTGTTGAAACTATTAAAACGAATACTGACTCCAAGCCTATTTCTATATTTGCTGAAAGACATATGAAAAAGCCTCTTTGTATAAGTGCTAAGCACATAAAAAACACTGAGAATCAGTTAAGCCTCTAAAATAATAATCTGGGAATTCCATTCATTATTATAGTACAGGGCATCACAACTTTATGGTAAGTAGGGAAGGATGGGAGAGAGATGAGACTGTGGGGGTGGGAACTAGAGAAAGAAAACCCAGAAAGATCCAGAATCAAACACGGCCTCTGTTATTTGAATTTGTTGTTCATTTTCAATGGAGTGATAACTGCAAAAGCTCAGCCTGAACTGCCTGGCTCAACACTTCCCTTTCTAAGGAACTTGGATGTGTTTCACAGCTTACATCTGGACAACAGGGTACAGGGGAAAAAACCACAAGGATAGATCACATATTCTCTTTGCATACTTAGGACTTGAATCTCGTATATAATAAATGTATGCACACACAAAGAAACATATATACATGTAGATACATACATTTATATTTCTACACACACACATGTTCACGTGTGTATAAATACAGCTCCACATGGGATTTTTTCTCTTTTTGCTGTTACGCTCAGTTCACAGATCTGTCTCCTGTCTCTCCAGAGATACAAGAAGTTCCCTTCTGGAATTTTGTTCCTTTTCCCTACCCAAGTTGTCTTTTTATACACTGATATCTGAGATCTCTTTTTGTTAGTCTTATTACAAGTGCAGCTATAGGCGTCAAAGGAGGTGATACGTAACCCATTGGACCTGGGAAATGGTACTTTCTGTGAGAGCTGGGAATAAGTAATGAGCTCCTTATCTTATCTTTTAGATCAACAATAACTTCAGTGAGACCACTTGGTCAATATTGTACATCTCACTGTACAGCCATGTCTCATCAAAGTAGTAACAAAATGCGTTCTTCCCAGTATATGCAACT